>NC_138184.1:100244332-101631886 GCF_964194105.1 Spermophilus citellus
CCTGTCCTCTCCTGGCTGGCAGGGGAGCAGCCACACCCTGAGCACATTCAATGGCAGTGCCCCCACTGAGCATCAGGGATGGGGACCTTGGGAGGATGAATGAGTCCAGGACTGGGCAGGAAACACAGCACAGCCTGGGGTCTGCACGTTCGTGAGACAGCTGGAGACAACCCAGGAACAAATGCACTCTGGGCCTTAACTCGCAGCCTCATGGCCATTAACAGATAGCTAAGTCTCTCCCAGCTCTCCATACTGAGATTAATAAGTAATTAAAACATTATTAAATGGATAAGTCAACACATCTCCCAAGCCAGGAATGAAATACGCAGGTGGACACTCCTTCCTCAGGAGTTTGGCTCTCCACTCTTGTGGTGTGGGCTGCTCATCATGGCTTGTTTCCAAAGTGGAAAATTAACAACAAAAAGAGTGACCTCACCTCAGCCAGGTGAGGAGGACAGCATTCACAGGGAGAAGTCCCACAGAGAATCCCAGCCTTGGAGCCCGTGAAGGTCATGGCACTTTACCTCTGCGATCTTCCTCCCCAAACCCTGGCCCCTGTCTATTCCTGAAAGAGCCTCATGGACATCCCCAGCACCTGATCCTCAAAACCACTGGGGTCATCAGAAAGGAGGAGAGCTGAGGCTCCGTCACACCTGAGGGGCGCCTGAGGGACAGGCAATCAAGTGTGGCGTGGTATCCAGATGAGGTCCTAGAGCAGAAGGAGGACCTTTTGTTGGGTTTAAAAACAAGTTGAAAACACGTGGCCTTTAATTATACTGTAAGGATGTTAGTTCGTTATTTTGAAAAATGTGTCGCATTCATGTGGGACGTGCATAGAAGGGAAAATTGAGTGTGGGTCCATGGGGTCTGTGCTACCTTCTCCACTTGCCTGTGAATCTAATACTGTTGTAAAATTAATGGTGTATTTAAAACCATGTAATCAGTTCCATCTTCTGTTTCTGATTTTCTTCCTCCTCTTTGCCTGGTGAGGTGCCCCCCTGGGGTGACCCAGGGTGTGCACAGCTTCTGGGTATCAGTTGCGCAAACTGTCATGGATACTGTGCCCAAGGCTTGGTCTGTGCTCCGGGTTACAGAAGTCCCTCCACAAAGACGCTGGCGTTGGAAATGCACCTTCCCTCCCCTTCCCAGCCAGGCTCTCATTAGAGTCCTTTAGAAACATCTAACCACTATTTCACAAGTATGTTTACACACACGACACATATTAGAGACCTTAATTTTCAGCAGGAATGAACCATTCTCTATTCCTTCTGCTGAGACCAAATAAAATAACCTTAAGATTATCTATAAAACAAGCACAAGAAGATTTGGGGAGGTGGAGAAAAGAATACAGATGGGCCAGGGACCTTGCAGCTGAGGGTGACATGCTAGTGAGTTCTCTGGGTTGATTTTCACCCCCAGATCCCAAACTGAAGCTCAAATCTCATGTCCCGGAAACACACTTAAAAATCAACCCCAGCCAAAGCCCAAGACCCCAGAACCAGGGGGAAGTTAGAAAGTAGAAAAAAAGCTTAGATAATTATTATCCTACATCAGCCAAACTCAACGAAAACAACTGTGGCCCACTCACCCCTGGGGAGAATAAGAGCCTAGACTTCCTCCCTGGAGGATGGTGGAGAGGGGTCACCAGGGGTGATGGAGGGTGCTGAGCAGGAGCTGTCAGGAGGGCCCTGTAGGGTGCTGGGCAATTTATATCAACAGAGAGCTCATTGGCTGATCCAGGGGTGAAGGGAGGGCAGGCAGGGGGCAGGGGGCAGGTGGGGGTGTGGAAGGACTGGAGCCCGGTGCTGTGTGTCCTGCCTCACTGTCACAGATGTCACGGATGTCCTGTTGGGTTGTAGCTTTGCACACTATTGCTCTGGGGCACTGGGGTAAAAGGTGTGGAGGATTTTTATTATTTCCAACAGAGTCATCTATGATTATGTAAAAAAAAATCATTAAACATTGTCATCTTTTCATTGCTGAGTCCAAAAGACCTGACAAGAGCAACTTAGAAGAGAGAGAGTTTATTTTGGCTCACTTTACAGAGGTTCAGACCGAGGTGGGCTGAGTCCCTTGCTGTGGGCCCAAAGGCAAGGCAAACATCATGATGGGTGGGCAGGGTGGAGGGGCACTGCTCCATTCTTGGTGAGTCAGGAAGCAGAACGGGAGAAAGGGCCAGCAGGGAAGAGGCACCTTCCAGGGCATGCCCAGTGACCCACCTCCTCCTGCCACCCCACCTGCCTACAGTCACACTCAGTCAGTCCATTCCAACCATCCAGTCACCTCCCTGAGCATTCCTGTGTTGGCCGGGAGCTTTGGTGGACACCTCACTGCCCAACCATAACCAATGTCACGTAAGTTACTTTGCAAAGATGTTATGACTCTTGAAACTCCACCTGGGACACAGGGCTTAGTTTTCATGCTGCCCGGGCTCCCTGCTGTAGCTTGAGTGCCCTGGGAGCCGTGAGTCAGGGGGCACAGGACAGATGTTGCAACATCACCGTGGATGAACCCCAAGGGTTCATCTCAGGAGTAACCAGGAAGCAGGTGTAACCTTGAGAGATGGCACAGAGCAGGGCCAAGCTGCCTGAGATGCCCTGGAATCCACTAAGTCTCTGCCACTCAGCACGATGGGGATTGAAGCAGATAAATATTATAAAAGCACCAGCCTGTGATTCTAGCACCGAGTGTGCAGTTTGAGAGACGATGCTGTCAGTGCCCTGTGAGGCCCACGGGCTCCCGTGGGTGGTCTAAGATCTTGTGTTGCTAACACTGCCATTGTCTTCCCCCTCAGCAGGAAGGTGGCACCTCCCGCGTATTCCTGTCTGCAGAGCCAGGTCCCTGCTCTCCACAGCATCCAGTTCAGGACTCTGGGGGCAAGCAGATGACACCTGGGGAGAATGTCCCAAATAAACTCCATGCAGAGCAGTGTGCAAGGGCTCAGGCATCAGACCAGCAGGACCCTGGCCTCCTCTGCCCCTGGCCCCAGTGGGCAGGGTTGTTGAAGTCTCGGGGAGCACACAGGGAAGGCTGCCCCACAGGGTTCCTGCACAGTAGCTGCAGCCCGGGTCCTGCATTGGTCCTCTGGTCCCTCTGAGCCCTGCAGTGGGTGCCATCCCCACAGACCCTCATCCCATTCAAATCTGGGTTTCATGGAAACCCTTCCATGTGCAGCAAACAGCAGGAGGACAGGGGAGAAGGCTGCCCACCCGATACCCAACCTCTCTCCCTCTCCAAACTCAAAACCTCAGTCTTAGTCATGGTCACACCATGCCAGCATTGTGTGAACTGGAAGGTCCTGGATGGTTCTCAAGAAGCTCCCTAGAAAGAGCAGATGCAGAAAAGAGGGTGTAACCCATTTGCTTCTTCTCCCATTCCTTTTTGCAGTCAGAATATGGATGTAATGACTGGAGCATGAGCAGCCATTCTGCATGATGAAGTAGACTGGATTTTGAATTATATCAGTGAACCAGAAAAAATGGAAGGACATTGCATCCCTCAAGTTACTAGAGGTACCCACCAGCCTCAGACAGCCTGCCTTTAACTTGCGGTTACAGATAGGAGGTGACCATCTTATTCAAGCCACTGAACATCACCATGACATATTACCTTCCCAGAATGCATCCTAAGGAACAGCCTGCCCCCTCCTCCCCGATGCTCACTCACCACATCCTCTCGCCATTCCTCTGGCTCTTGGTCCTATGAGGCTGCTCCACCTCTGCACCCCACTGTGCCTTTTGATCCCGGATTGAATTTTCCACCTTGCAGTCCTGTGGAATATTTTTCTAATTTTACAGCTCTTAGGAAAACAAAAAAAATTTTGCAATTTCCTTGATTTCCCATTTTAAAAACAGGAAGCAAAACACTCAAGGTGTGGAGTGAAGAGATAGGAACACAGGGGAAGCTAGGCTGTTGGAGAGGCGATGAAGACTTGGAATCAGAAGAGCAGAAAAATAAAAAGGACCCGCAGAGGAGGGAACCAGCCTTGGCAGTGACCGCTGCTGTCAACCCCTAGCAGGATCATGGGGGAGTCCTTCTCCTTCAAAGCTAAATGGCAGCTACAGCGGCCAGGTTTCCCTCCTCCACTCCTCTGTGGATGGACTCGCAGGTCCCTTCTCACTCTGGCTCTCCTGTCCTGCTGAACTGAAGGAGGCAGGGCAGGTGGCCCTCTGAGACCTATTGTATCCCCAAGGGTGTGGAGAGCTGCATCACGCGGCCAGCCTGCCCTGCTGGGCTGGTGGGTGGGGAGCCAGAGAAGATGGCCAAAAGTGTCCAGCTCAGCCGTGTCGGTGACAGTTCTGTCCCTCTAGTGTAGTGACCACGATGAGCAGGTGGCATTGTCTCCTTGACATGTGTCAGGAGGGGTCTTCATTGTGCTTCACACAGGTCCAAGTGGTCACTGTGCAGGTGATGGCTACTAGAGAGCTGGACTGTGGTGGTTTCTGTCACTCCCCCAGCAGATGGTAAACACACACACACACACACACACACACACACACACACTCAGGTGGCATTTGTTAATTGAACCTCAATAAATCTTTAAAGATTGGTTTTGAAAAAATAAAGTCGTTATGTTAGAGGTAAGGTGAGAAGGAAGGCAAGGAAGGGGAGGAGGTCCCCAGGTCTCTGGGGGTTGTCCTGGAAGGGCTTGGGGGCTGCCACCCCTTCCTGTTCCTGTTTTGCTTCTCGGCCACAAGGTGAGTGGCTTGGTTCTGCCCCAGGCTCCCTCTACCCTCTAGCGTGCCCACCAGAGGGCCAAGGCCATGGGTCGGCTTGATCATGGATCACAGCCTCTAAATCCAAAAGCTAAAGAAAACCTTCCCTCTTTGCAAGCTGATTATCTCAAGGAGTTCATTATAGTGACCAAAAAGCTGACCACCAATATTTTTCCGCCTTAGCAAAGTGAAAACCAAGACTTCTGTAAAGAAGATAAATTCCACGCTCCGTCTCTGAGCTGCGATTCTGTGCCATTCTAGATGGAAGTGGGTGGCAGCTGAAACGGACTTGGTGTCACCATGAGAGTCTATCTTTGAAAGTCCTTAAATCACCTAGATTCTAAACCCCATTATTTCTGGAACTCACCAAAGCACAGGGAGACCAGGAAACTAAAGTGAAATGACCTTTTCTTCTTTCTGAATTTCCTGTAATTGAGATAAAACACCTGAACCCAGAAGCCAGCACAGGGTCCTCTTCCTAATCACTTCTCAGAAGAGCCAGGCAGTAAGGCCTCAAGTGGCAATTATCAGGGAGCTGGAGTAGAGAGGGCAGGGAACCTGGGGGGAGGATGTGGCTGTGGGAGGGAGGAAGAAGGGGAGGGCAGCCCAGGAAAAGGCAGATGCCTCTTTCCCCTGCCCACCTGACCTCAAGTCAGCGGTCAGCACTGCAGGTGAGAACTGCAGGACCCCGGAAGGGCCTCAGCTCCTCCTCACACACCCACCTCGTCTACTTTGGCTGCTTCCTCCTGACCCTGGCCTCCCCTGTTCAGCAGAAGGGTGACCCTGTTTCAGGTTTCTCATTCAAAGAGGCCGCATTCAGTTAAGTGTGCCTCATTTTTTTTTTTGAGACTTGGGTGGATTTAGTGGCACTGAGCACTTCTGTGCAGGACAGAGGAGCGGGAAAGGGGATACTGCAGCCCTGGGAGTAGTCCAAGCTTCTGCATCTGAAGAAAAATAAGTCATGGGGTCCTTTTCCACACAATCCTGCCTGGGCATCAATCCAGCTCCCTTCCCTGCTGCTCGCAAACCATACAGAGCTAAGGCAAGAAAGGAGCTGCCCATGTCTGTCCAGTCCCTCAGAAGCCCAGGTCTGAGGACCTGCTCCAGGGCGTCCTGCTGGGGCCCAGTCTGGTTGGTGTTGGCAAGTGAGATTACCATCTTATCCATTCAAATCATCTCTCTGGATAACATGAAAGGGGAGGAAAAGTTCTTCAAGTATTAAACTGACTTGGAACTCAGGCTATTTATTTTAATCATTTTGTTTGGAAAATGATTAAAATAATAATAATATAATAGGAAAGGAAATGCAGGCTTCCAGTGCGTCCCATTTCAGGGAACAATGGATTCTTTTCTCCAAAGTGAAATGTCATCTGTTTCCTGCAGGAGAGAGGCTAGGCAGCTCAGCAGGGAAATTAATTGCTAAAATAGCAGGGGAGACAGCTGCTCATCACAGGGGGAGACTGGAGACAGGCTGCTGCTCCCTCCCTTCACCCCCTGTAGCTGTGGGTGGGGCTCTGGCCAGCAGAGGGCTGCAGGTCTCTGTGGTGGTCACAGGTCCAGCAGGTGAGGAGATTTCCTAAGAGGAGAGGCCCTGACCCAGGAACTCCCCAGACTTGCAAATTCTTTATGTGATCAGAGTCCTTCTCTAAATGCGCCTCTAGGCCTTCAAGTCTTACCTCCCTGCATTCAGGCTTCGGGGGAAACATTTCCCTTTCCATTCGGTCCTTCCTGCATCAGTTCAGCAGATACAAGTCCAGGGTCCCCAGCGCTTTCCATGCACCAGGTTTGCCTATGGCAACTTAAAAGCCTGCCTCACAGGCCTTGTGTGCTACATGGAGAGGCTGGGAGAAAAGCTTAAAGTAATTTCAGGAAGTGCCAAGTGTGATACCTTTCTTTCTTTCTTTCTTTCTTTCTTTCTTTCTTTCTTTCTTTCTTTCTTTCTTTCTTTTGTTTAAGAATAAGTTAATAAACAAAGTAACTTATTCTCAAACAAATTAATAAATAAAAAAAAAGGTGATGATTCACGGAGTAGGAAAGGAGTGCCCCCCCCGCCCCCCCCGCAGACAGCCAGCCACCAAATCCCTGCTGAGAAGTGGCACTTGAATGCAGACCTGGATGCCTCCTGAGCAAGTGGCTGGAACAGCACTCCAAGAGGAGGGCACAGCACGTGCAAGGGAGCTAGCGTGTAGAGGGCAGCCAGGCCTGAGAGGGTGGAATGGGAAGCCAAGCAGGACCAGAGACCAGCAGACTAGAGGGACGGTACCTGAAGTGGGAGGGAGGGTCATCAGGAGAGATGGCTATGACCAATGCCTGGAAAGTCTTAATGAAGCACTTTTGGGACTGCCCATCGCCACACATAGGTTAGCCTGGGAGTCTGTTAACACCCCAGACCCAACCATTACATATTATGTGTTTATTTCTTCTTTTCTGATTATTAGGTGAAAAAAGAATTTTGAAACACTCATGGACTCAAGCCCCATGAGTCAGCTCCCTCTTCTCACGCCCTTACTTTAAAAGTCCAATCCGCAGGTGCACGATTTGTTGTCTTGGTCTGATTTCTGCTGCTACAACAAAATTCCAGACTGGGTGATTTATAATGAAAATAAATCGGTTTCTCCCAGCTGTGGAGGCTGGGAGTCCAACACCCAGGGTTCTCTCCTGCCTGGCAGAGTGCCTCTGCCTATCTCCCTGTTTTCAAGAAGAATGTGACCAGGCTGTGAGAAAGCCCCAGAGATGTCATGGCCCTGAGAACAGAGATGTGGTGACAGAGACCAGAGAGGAAAGACCCTGGCCCCTGTGGCCTGGTGTAGATGCCCTGTGCCTGAGGGCTCTGTGAGCCCTGAGCACATGCTACCCTCCCTGGATGCTGTGCTGACTGCAGGAACAGGGCCTTGAGTTAGGTCAGGTCTCCGTCACTAGGAACAGAGGGTTATGAATAAAAATGAAGCAATATATAGAATGGGGGTGTGGATTTGCATCCTTGTGGTTATTTTATTGCGATGGTGTGTGTGGAGTTTGCTATTTACTCCATAGGAATTTATAGTCGAGCATAGTTCAAAGCAAGCATTTGCCATTTTAAAATAATTAGCTCCAAATAGTTTTTACACTGGCTTTTCTTTATTTGTAAGTGTGCATGTGTTTGATTTATCATTAACTCACAATGCCACATTTTTTTGTGTTTCAAATTCAAGTGAATTTCAAATGAATTCTGGGTTTGCCTCTGGCCCTGCTCCTCTGTGCATGGACTGGTTTCTGTCTCACCTCTGGCTTCAGATGGCTTCCGCTAATTGCTGAGGTCCTGTAACATGTTTTAGGATTAAGCAGAGACACTCTCCTCATGTGCACCTGAATCCCTCTTGGAATTCTTGCCTGTTTGGAACCTTCTTGGCATGGCGGTGGTTTTATGGAACAGTTTAGGTGGGATTTATCCCTTTACTGCATAAATCTAGGTATCTGGGATCATAAGACCTTTTGCTATTGATTCAGATCTTTTCTGGTCTTTGATTCTGTTTTCTAGTTTCATCACTTAAGGGTTTATTGCTAGGTGTAAATATTTTTGTGTTTCTGTTTTGTGTATTTGTTGTTTGCTTACCGATTTGCTGTTTCTTTTTCCTCATTTGGGGTCTATAAGGACTATGTGTGCTCCAGAATAGGAGCTTTCATCTGAGTGAACTTTTCTACACAGCTGATAAGGCTACTTCACTGGGGCCTCATTTCCTGAGATGTTTCTCCTTTGTTCCTGCAGGGCTTGGAGCCCAGACTCTCCCTGTGGGGAGCAGACCCCTGCTGTGCACAGCCTTTGCCCCTATCTTCTGGTAGACAGCCTCTTGGGGGAGTCCCTGTCCCTGTACCTTTAGCTCTCTGTCTCTGATGGTGGCTTTAGATGTGGCTGGCCACTAGCAGCAGGCCAGGGCCCTTCACCTCCCCATTCCCACCTCCCTTACAAATCAGGGACCATCCCTGAGGCTCTGCACAAGCTGCCCTCTTCCTGTCCAGAGGCCACATACCTTCCTTTCTCTAAAAAGAGAATTTGAATCAGACCATGGTCACCTCTATCATCTGAGCCAGGAACCGTGTTCTGAACTGGGCTGCTGCACCCTGGAGACATTAGGAAATCCTTCGGAGAGGTTAGTCCATTGCCTTAATGATGCGAGGCCACTGAATCTGTTCCCTGCTGCAAGGTGAATGTGCATCAGTGAACAGGGGTGTGCCGGTGTCTCCCCGGAGTGTGACGTCCCTTCCCTTGGATGCACTTGCTCATTGTGCCCAGGTTACTTCAAATCCCAGGCCCTGCGCCAAGTTGAAAGGCACAGGCTCTTTGTTTTCTTCACTCCTCTTCATCTTCCCCAGGACAAGGTCTTGTGCCACCTGATCCTGGCACACAGTCTGACCTGTCTATATCTATATGAGTGTGAGGAGGTATCTCTATCCTCCATCTACCCGTGCAGACAGGGGAGGGGTGGCTCATCTTGACCTCTAAACCCTCAAGGGCTGTCAAAGTCTCTGGCACACAGAAGCCACTCAGTGAATGTGTGAATTGAATTACAGAATTAGGATTAGATCATTTGTAGAATCCATTCTTGGTCTGATATGTTCTATTATCTATGGTGTAGATGAGCAAAAAGAACCCATTTCTCTCAATTTAGAATGTGTGGAGCGTCAGCCTGCGGCTGCAATGTAATTCACAATAGAGCCACCTCTGGTCAAAGTCCCTCATGATTTATTAAGCCTGTGTATCCCGCGGGAGGACCATTCATCACATCTAGCCCAGGTAGATTCATTTCTCCTTGAGGCTGGGAGAAACGGTACTTAGAGGGTACACAACCTATTTTAGAGTTTAGGAACTTACATTTCTCTCACTCCACAACATCCTCTGGCTTATGAACAGAGACACTGTGCTTGGATTCTGTGGTCTGAGTAACAACTGTGTCTATCTAGGTGGGCCATTTGGGCTTGGAGGAAGACAGAAAGGAGGACCATAGCAGCTGCTTCCACAAACCTCAGATAATTACTAGCCTGGCACAATTAAGATTTATTTCTCAAATAAACAAACAAACAAAAAATCTCTTTTTCCGCTGGGTGCAGTGGCACACACCTGTCATCCTAGCTACTCAGGAGACTGAGACAGGAAGATCCCAAGTTTGAGGCCAGCCTCCACAACTTAGCAAGATCTTATCTCAAAATAAAATGAAAAGGGCTGGGGATGTGGCTCAGTGGAAGAGCATCCCTGGGTTCAATCCATAGCACAAAAAAAAAAAAAAAAAAAAAAAAAAAAAAAAAAAGAAGAAAAGAAAAGAAAAAGAAATTCTCACTCAGACCTGAGGTGACTCAGGCAGCCCTCACATACCCTGGAGCTCCTTGGCTGGCCAACCATCCCAATGGCCCCAGGACGGTCCCAGGTAGCACTAAGCAGTCACACCCCAGAAAATCCCTCCCCAGGTCATGGAAGGTGCCATTTTCCCCTGGTGGGAATGGAAGGGTGATAGAAAACTTGCCAGTCTGCTGTGAGAGCAAGGACCACAGGCCACATTGCTCCAGCACCCAACCAAAGTAAAACGGAGGGCAGCCTCTGCCCTGGGTGCTGCTGCTCTTTCCCTGACCGCAGGCATTGGCCCTGGTGATCTGTGGCTCAGCACCTGGCGCCTCCCCTGCTGCCTCATTCCAGGAGGAGGCAACCTAGTGAGGGATGCCCATCCACCGCCACATTCCTGCAGGCTGGCTGTTGTTCTGTGTGTCAAGATGGGGAGGAGGGAGTTTTCGGTTTTCATACTGTGAATATGACTGTTTTCTAAAGACCTAGACAGTAAAAATGAGAGTAGCTTCAATTATAACATCATCAGCCAGACATCACCAAAAAAAGAAAAAAAGAAGAAAAAGAAAAAAGAAAAGAAAGCAATGGGGGGCTTAATGGAAGGGTGTGTCCATGCTGCTAGCTCAGGGACGTAAGGATCAGCAGAAAGCAGGCTGCAGGATATGTAGGGAGGCCCTGGGGACGCACCTGGTGGGAAGGGGCTTCAGAGCCACATGTGGAGCAGGAGTCTTGGGAGTCCCTGATGAGACCCACAAGGGCTTCTCAACTGATCACAAGTCCTCCTGTGCCTGGAAGGAGCCCCAGCTGAGAGAGCACCCACTGAGCTGTCCGAAGAGCATAGGAACTTCAACAGGCATCAGAGCACGGCATAGGCCTCTTCATTTTCAAAATCTTCACAGAAATAAAGGGATTGACTTCTCTCAGACCCATAGGACACCATGGCAGAGTGCTGAGAGCCCCATACACACATGGGGGGCAAGGAGTGTCCTCTCCCCAGGAAGCCACCAAGGTGAGAACCGAGCCTCAGAGCAGCACCTTTGAGGACCACTGCCCCAGAGGCTGTGCTAGTGCCTTTGCGGATACAGGACACAGTGCTGCAGGCACCAACCGCAGCTCAGAGAGCAGTGAGACAGGGTCTGGCTGTCATCGCCCTACTCAGCCGTGGTGGCCGCAGTGTCCTGCCGTGTCATTCATCCATGTCCAGCTCACCTTCTCCATCGCACAAGGATGGGCCTGTGGAGCTGTGTGGTTGTCCTCGGGTCCATTCTGTCTGGCTCTCGATTTCCCGGGCACGTGGTAGAACTGCACTTCTGAAACCACTTGAAATTAAACGGAGCCCTCAGACTTGGCCCAAGAAACGAGCACAGATGTGGCCCATGCCACTTCATGGCAATGTTGGTCCTCAGCTCCAGATGGAGCTGCTGCCAAGGCCTGTATCCTGGGGCAGAGCCAGAGGTCCCCTGCAGGTGTCCAATAGGAACACAGTTTAAGGCAGAGGTAAGTCTCTGCAGTGTGGCTGTGTGCATCTGCGACTTGGGAATGAGAGAATCACCAGGACACAGCACAATCTTGACTGTAGCCATGTCTAAAAGGGGCACGGGATTCCAAGAATCCCAACACCAGGTCCCAGAAATAGCCTTGGAAACCAGGAGTACTAAGGTGACAGCCCTGTTGAACAGGAACTATCTCCACGTTGCACATGGTCACCAGGGGGTGGTGGCAGCTGAGGACCACAGCACGCATGGAGAGCTCTGAGCTGAGTGCAGAACCATTCAGCAAACCCTGGGTTCCCATCAGCATTTTGACATTATCCAAATATCTTCATGGCCCCTCAAAACCCCTCACACTCACCCTCACCCAAGAAGGGCTGGAGTCCGTGTCACAAGGAGGTGGGAATCTGAGACATCAGTCAACCTGGACTTGCCTATGGCAGCCTTCGCTGTGCTGAGGCCTCTGGGTCCAATATGGCCCCATGTTTCTGTATTTGCTTTTGTTGTCTGTGTGCTTGGTATCATGTCACCTTTGCTTTTGGTCCAAAGAATCATTGCCAAGACCAGCATGAGGGGCTTTTCCTCAGTGCTTTCTTCTAGGAGTTTAGATGTCAGATCTTATTTTAAGCCTTTAATCTCTTCTGGTTGTCAGGTAAGACATGATCCACTTTCACTCTTTAGCATGTGGCCATTCAGTTCACCAAACATCTGGTGAGGGGAGTCTCCTTCCCCCCAGGTGCTCTTGGCACAAGAGACACTCCCTCACACCTGTTCGGATGCCGATGACCCAAAAGACCCAAGGTAAGGGCTGGGGACGGTGGAGAGGGAAGGCAACTCTCACCCACTGTTGATGGGAATGCAAATTGACACCACCATTATGGAAAACAGCACAGAAACTCCTCAGAAAATTAAAAACAGGAGCTACCATGAAACCCAGCAGTCCTTCTGCTGTATACATCCACAGAAGAGATGAAATCAGCATGTCGGAGAGGTATCTGCCCTCCTGCGTTCCTGTAGCACTGTTCACAACAGCCAAGTTATAGAAATGAACTGAGCACCATCAACAGATGAGTGGAGAGAAAACTATTTATATATATCTAGGCACACACATTTATGTATATATATAATGCATGGGTGCTTCCGACAATGTCATACACACACACACACACACACACACACACATCCGTGTATGTGTGAATGTGTATGTGTGTGTGTGTGTGTGTGTGTGTGTGTGTTTGTGAACATGTTGGCCAAAGGGACCATCTTCAGTTATGAGACCAATGAGGCCTGGGGACCTCGTCCACAGAGTGGTGATACTGGGGGTTCTGAGCAAGGTGATTCCCATGGTCATTACACAATGTGTGTGTGTAAAGAGTCACCACGCTGCAAGCCTTGATTTGCCAATTCACTACTTTAACTAAACAGAGTGAGCTGTTGGGTTCCCCCCAACCTTTTCTGAGAGTACTAGCTGTGTTGTCAAGGCAAAGCTCACTGCAGATATGTCTAGTCTAAATATGTCCATCAATAACCTGTCCTGACATTGAAAGACAGGAGACCTCATACAGCCACAGTTATGAGGGCCACTGTTTAAAAACAAACAAACAAACAAAAAACTTGTAATTATTTCAAAGGTGGCATTTGGGAAAAAAAAAAAAAAAACTCAGGTGTAGATGTAAGACAGAGGAGGAGGCAGGAGCATCATAAGGGTACAAGTGGGAGCCCAGCCCAGGGAGAGCAGAAATTAAGTCAATCTCTCTGTGCCCCAGAGTCCACTGGGCTGCCCCACACCTGCTGAGATGAAGAAAGACTTTAATTTTATCTGAAGATTATTTCAGGAGCTCTGTGGGGAAGATTAGAAATAAGACAAAGAAAACAGGGAGAGGAGACTTCTACTCCACAACGGCATCTCTCATGAGCTCCACCCCCAAATTCAGAGAGGTGAACGTGTACAAGTGCACACACACAGTGCAGGTATTCACAGGGGCACACGGCTGGGTGTCTCCTGGCACTGCCCATGTCCCATGCACATGCCTAGATTGTCCACCCAGATTGCAAGCTCCCAGCACATGAGATGGACATTTCTGCTGTCCACAATTATTTTGCATGGCTTTTGCTTCGTTGGTACCTAATGATATTTCTGGACTCAGATTTCAAACCCAGAGAAAGAGACCAACTCATTTAACCTGAGTCAGTGCTTTTACCTATCTCCAGGTCATGACCCAGTTGAAATATATCTCCAGTATTAGCAAGAGAACAATTGGGTCCTCCTCAAACAACAGGGCACAACATCTACCAGGGCCAGGCAGGCAGAATGCATATTCTAGGATAAAAACCATATACCTCTCCCTTTATTCTCAAATTCAAAATAAGGGAACTATTACATGTCCTGAAAGCAATAAAGCATATTAAGATATTCTAACCTGTGCTCAATTTTGCAGATTGATTGCACATCTTATCAGAGCACACAAATAAGAATGTGTTTTTACTTCAAAATCTTGTTCAAAATATGCTTTACAATTTTTTTCCTGGCTTTTATATCATAAGAGCTTTTATATATCTTATCTATAGATCTGACATTTTTCATTTTTTTCTACTCATGAATCCCTATAGGTATTTTGCTTTTTGCATAATAGCTGAATCATTTCCTAGGGACTATTCCACAGTTGGGTTGCAATGTTCAGATGGTGGTAATTGGTGGCTGTCTGATTGGACAGCATCCTGGGGGCAGCTGCTACCCCTTTGCTCTGTGCATCCAGTCTTATTCAGCAGAGAGTTTGAAATCAGATAAACTAGGTTTTCATTTTTATGTGCCAGGTATTTTTGTAGGTTTTCAGGAGTAGGAGCAATGGGAGCATGCACATCCACCCAGGTCCCCAGTGAAATAATTACTTGCCCTACAAGTGGGGAAAATCACTGAACTGACAGTGCCAAGTTAGTCGTCCTTCTGCAAGAGGCAGAGCCCCTGCTGAGAAGTGAAGAGCAGAGATGGCTGTATCCAGGTTTTGTGGAAGTGAGTATCTGCCCTGACGAAATACAAAGTTAAACTTTGACTTCCTTTTTGCCTGGCTGGAGAGAATCATTTGCAAGTGTCCAAGCTCAGAAAATTGCCTGTCTTAAATAGATGCCCTGTTTTGGATGGACATACAGGAGCCTTGATAAACTGCATGAAAAGAGACGCATGGTAAAGGTGGCCCTGAGACGACAATTCCACCCTCCTCCCTGGTCGGGATGGGTTCAGGAATAGAACTGTTATGTAAGTCAAGCTGAAATTGCCAGGACTTATGACTGTAGTTAGGAGAAGATAAAATGCACTTTCCCATAGCAACTAAGAAAACACATCAAAAATGCTCTTCCCTTTGCCTTAAGCCAGTTTGAATGGAGCTTTTAAATCTGTGTACTTAGAAGGGAATCAACTAGAGTAACCATGGGTGGAACCCACTGTCCAGGTTCACTTTGGAGGGGAAGGGGCATTAGGGGGAGCAGCCGTCCAGTGGGGTGGGGACAATTTTCCAGGTTGCTGCTCTTTTAACAAGTCTATAGCCTCGGAAGCAGTGTGGTCGGCAGGCCTAGGCAAGGCAGCCGTGACACCATGCATACAGACAGTGTGGCCAAGCCCCTGTGAATGGGGAAAAGGGCCATATGGCCTGTGGCCTGCCACCATGAGGAAGAAGTGCCATCTGAAGCCAGAGGCTGAGACCTGAGCCCTATTTCAGTGGAGTCACAAGAAGGGGGAATCTCTTCCCACCTGGGCATTGAACAGCCTGATCCTTCTCCCTCCCCAGGTCAGTGGCTCAGCACTAATGCACATTGACCAGTCCATGTAAGTGAATTTGCAACACCTGTTTGGGCAAAAGTCCTGGCTAGTTATTTTCTCATTTGCAGATGAATCAGGGCATGGGATACAAAACCCAGATCATTCACGGTGGAATTCAGCAACATAAGAAAACGGGAAGAAGTCGTCAGCCTCAGGATGAAGAGCAAGTCCACACTTTTAATATAATGTTATTAAAAGAACAAGATATAAATTTCAGACATCCCTGGCCTGGCTTTCTAGGCCGAACTGAGAGAGCTACAATCCTACATACTGAAGCAGCTCTCGGCATTGGCTGTAACTATTGCATCTGGTTGTCATTTGTTTTAGCAAATGAATGGTTTGAGGTTGGGAAACCTGGGAAAAAGCAAAAAAGACGGGCACAGCAAGTTGATCCACCCCTTGTTTCTGTTTCCCGAATGTATTAATTAGGCAGTGAGCAGGGACAGAGGGAACTTCTCAACTGTCCAATCCTAAGTGCTCCTCCAACCCCTTGATAACCTTTCTTCCTCCAGCAAAGGCTTCCCGAAAGCCCGCATGAACCCTCTCAGCTAATGGGAGGCATTTAGCAACTTTTTCAGCATAAGTATAGCCCATAAAATATCTGAGACATACTTATTCTAAAAATGTTTACATTGTTTCTCTGAAGTTCAGTTACCTCTCCTGTACTTTATCTGGGAATTCTGGCAAAAGGGGGCTTATAGAGGAATTGATTGCTCAGAAGCAGACTGTTCTCAAATTAGGGACCCTAAGAATATACAAGGAGGGAGAGAGTGAGATGGGAGACCCCAGGATTACTGCAGTAATGATTGCTTAGAAGCATCACCAGGAAAAGAGTCCTCGTAAAGAAAGTCTGAAGCTCAGAGAGCAACTACTTTTCTTCTCTTGCATAGTTCCTCTTATTCCAAGGAGGTAACAGAAACTAATTTTTTTTTCTTTATGGTTTTTAATGCCAAAGGAAAATACATGCAGTAACTCTGTCCCTATCATCTAATACCAATTGCAAAGAGAGATTTATTTGTTAACATTTTCATAAATATTTAAGATGATGCATCTAGCTGCCAATGAAGACCCCTAAACAAACACCCAGGACTTCCAAGCTAACTCTTAAGGGACCCCAGGGGGAGATGCTTTATGTTTTCATAATTGAGGAAATTAAACAAACATTTGAAATGAGCTTCAAAATCAGACCGAGACATACATAATTCATGTTATAGATGAAGGGCTCCAGAGGGGGTGCTGCTCAGGCCGCCTGCTGCCTGCGCTCTGCAGACCTGCTCCTCCTTGCATCTTTCTTCCTTCCGGCAGTCGCTACAAAGCCCCGTACAATCACATACCCTCTTGGACATGTTGGAAATCTTAAAAACGCACCTTGGTCTAACTGCTTTGACCTCCTCCAAAGAAGGAACAGGCTCTAAGGCAGGGAGGATGGTATCTCTCCTGGGTCAATCCCAAGTGGGTTTGAATGACTCGGGTGTTCTGACCCTAAAGAGAGGAGACTGGGTTGGGAAGTGAGCCCAAGACAGCCTGCAGAGCACTGAGTCTTAGTCTGGCCCACTGAGTTTCCTGGGAGAAGAGCAGCCACATCCTGGTTAGTGAGGTAGGGCACTGAGGAGGAAGGCCAACAGGTGTGGAAGCTGCTTCCCAGGGAACAGAGGGCAAGACCAGTTCCCCATGTGAAATATGGAGGTGGGCATCTCAGTCAAGTTCACATGGACACATCAAGAATAAGAAGGGCCTGGCTTGGTGGCACGCTTCTGTCATCCCTGCAAAGAGGGAGGCTGAGGAGGGAGGACGGAAAGTTCAAGGTCAGCTTTTGCACTTTGGTGAGACCCTGTCTCAAAATAAAAATAAAAAGAACTGGGGATGCTGTGTAGTGCTTAAGCACCACTGGGTTTAATCCCCAGCACCAAATAAAGAATAAGAAGAAAAGGCGACCTCCCTCCTCTCCCACACCCCCGTTGCCCAGGACATCACCAGACCCTGGAATTCAGGGAGGAGGCGGGAAGCTGCACAGACATGCTGCAGTGAGTAGGCAGCCTCAGGCTAATGTGGTCTTTATTGATCAAGCCCTCCCTCTGCCAGGCACTGTGCTGAGAAGCCCAAGACTTAGGACACAGAAATAAACCAGTGGTCTCCGCCCTCAAGGGACAGAGCAGTTGACAGGCTGCATTCTGTGTACCTGGGGTTCTGATCCATGCATGGGGAGGGGAGAAATTCTCCTTGAACCTTGCAGTGAATGCACCAGAGGAATATACCAATTTAGCCTGAGAGTCAGAAGCCATGGCCCTGAGGGGAGAAGGTGTTGGTGGAGGTGGGAAGGATTAGGACCAAGCCAGGCACAGGGCTCAGGGGGGAGAGGGGAATGGAAAGGGCCAAAAGCACAGGGAAGGTCTGTGCAGAAGCCGTGGGGTGCAGAGGAGCTCCGTGCCCCTGCCTCGGCTCCCTCCACCCCAATGGGTACTGGATCACATCACTTAGGATGTGGATGGTTGCAGATAACAAAAAAAAAAAAAAAAAAAAAAAAAAAAAAAAACCTGCCCTGTGTGTTAAATTAGGGGGCAATTATTCAATTCTCATGGAAAACCCAGAGAGAGAGCTCTTGAGTTGGAATCAATAAAGGCCCTGAAAGGCAAGACTGTTCTCCCCAAGTCCATCATCTTCAGAGCACTGGCTTTGGTCTTGAAGCCTGTCTTTCCATGCCACCCCACATGCATGGTGACCACAGGTGACATCCAGAACGTTGGAAGGCAAAGGTGGGTTCTCTCCCCATGCATTCCAGCACTGAGCTACCGGGAAGCTGCTGCTGACCTCCTCCTACGACTGCAAGTCCCCTGCTGGACCCAGAAAGCTTAAGCTAGTCATGGGTGATTTCCAGGAGCCCGGGGCTACCTTCTGGGGGATGAGGGCAAAAAGAGGGGACAGGGTTTTGGTCATGCACTAACTATGCCTATACATGGGTAAAATGGTGGGCAGGAAGACTGCTGTATCCTCCTTCCAAAGAGGACCCAGGTGGGTGTCATCCCAGACCACCACATCCAGGGACTCACCACTGTTTTCACATGACATGAAACTCAGGGACCTCAAACGGGAAGGGGCCTCCCCAGGTCACTTGGGCAGCAGTGGGAAGGACATGGTAATGAAGTTCTTGACTCCTGTCTCAGGGTCTTTCCAGCATTGCATTTCCTCTTGTCCTATGTAGAATAATATTTTAAAAGAGCCTTGTAAAAACCAGTTTTAAGTGTGTTATTTTCATGTTTTTCTACCATTAAAATAATCTCATTGCCTTTGCTGATTGGAATTGTCTTCAGGCTCCTCTTGAAAGAAGCAGTGGAAGCAAACACATTCAGCTACTGCAGGACACAGGCACTGCTCCAAGAGCACCACAAGTCCACCCCATCACCACAGCCAGCTGCTGGGGTGGGGGCTGCTGTTGTCTCAACGTCAGAAGGGAAAACTGGGGTGCAGAGATTCAGGACTTGTCCAGTGTCACACAGCTACCAAAACAGAACTAGATGTGAACCCAGGCAACTTGGCTGCAGATGAACATAAAAACCTTCAGTCTCCTCTAAAGAGGGGGTTTAACTTCTCTCTCTTCTTCTCATTCTCTCTCTCCTTCTCTTTCTCTCTCCCTCTCCCTCTCCCTCTCCTCTTTCTTTCCTCCTCCTCCTCCTCCTCCTCCTCCTCCTCATCCTCCTCCTCCTCATAGTCTTCTTCTTTCCCCGCCCTCCCCATCTCTCTCTCTCTTCTCTCTCTCTCCAGGAAAGCTACATGCCTAAGACAAATGTATAAAATCTAACAGGCAATAGTCTTACTCAAGAAAATGGTTGGTAAGATTAGATGTTACAAATGATTAAAAAATAAGATTCAGAACATTGAAATCAATGTAATCACTTCATAAATTTGTTTAGTACTACCAGCCAAAAAGCTTATTATTGACCAAAGGTTAACATGGGTATGGGCTCTGATCCATCAACACCACCCATACATACACTCAGCAGAACTCTGTGCATCCTCTTTTCCAAAATCCACAAACTTGAATGTTTAAAACAGCAGTAGTTGAAATAGCCAGAAACAATCCAAATATCCAAAGGTTGAGTAAACAAAACCATATTACACACACACTCACACACACACACACACACACATACACAAATTCATAATATATAATAGACTCTCCAATACCGAGAATGCAAAATCTAAAATTACTCATAAAATAATGGATAAAATTAACAATTAACAGACACAATGTTGAGTGAAGACAATTCAGAACCACCAAAGCACATGCTCACTCTACAAAGTCCTTGAAGTAAAGTGCAAACACAGACCTGGGGCCTCTCTTGGGGTGAAGGCAGGTGGAGGAAGACAGGAGAAGCTGGGCTGTTGTGTGGAGGCATGTTCTGTTTGTCCCAATGGTCGTGAGTAACACGTGTTCTCAGTGGGGACACTCACCAGGTGTGCAAGGATGACCCAGGTGTGCTTGTCCACGCATGGTGTGCTTCAGGGAGAAGATAGTGGCAGGGGTGGGCCCCTGAGCTGGGATGGACTTTTCCTCTGCATCCCCTGTCTCCTTGGACTTTGTATGCTTTGTTTCTTCTTGATTTTTGTTTCTAGATAAGTTTGTGATATCAAAAAAGTCTGTTTTATTTATCTTTAAGGTGATCCTTTGAAAAGAAGGATTCTCATGGTGAGAAGTGAATTGTCCTCTCGTCACAGGCTCTTGGTTTCCTGTTAAGTTGAGCTGGCCGTGGGCAGGGGAAAGCAAGAGCTCTGCTCCACCCTCTCTCCTTCCCAAGCTCTCTTGCAGGACCAGCTTGCCACTAGCTCCTTTCCCCTCTGGAAGGAATGCCAGCATCCTGGCCGACAGCGAGGGTGGACTTCGAGCCTATGCCTATGCTGGGGGCTCCTGACCATGTAAACTTCGGTGGCCACCATCTGTGTTTGGAACCTGTGGGTTACATTTTTGCTAAGGTGTGATCAGGATGGCATTTGTGGTGGAGAGAGGCACCTGCCTGGGAATGTGCAGGTGTGGGGCACCAGGCCCAGGTGTGCACAGCTACCTTGGTGGCAGTGGGTGCACCCTCCATGAAAGAAAATGGCCAAACCAGTCCAGCATTTTAAAGGCTGTGCAAATGTTCAACTCAGAAATTCTACTTCTAGAAATTATCCCAGGAAATAACCAACTAGGGTTTCCTCTGCATTCAGTGTGTTCCTACTTTATTGATGCTTGTGATTAACACATTTTTAACTCAACTAACACTCAGCCAAGTAACAAACAAACTCAAGTCCCGAATGGTGGTTGTAAATCGTTGCAAAAAGAAGAGCTATTTTGAAACCTATAATTTTCTAGCTGACAGGTGAAGCAAGAGTCATTTTCTGATGGAATTGGGGAGATGAGATATCTAAAGAAATGTGTTCATGTTCATCCTGGAATTCAGAGACTGGTGTGGATTTATTCTATCTTCTAGGAACCAATTTATCTCCCATGGATCACATGGGGAGATGTGTCTTAATTCTGTTCTTGTGACTGACAATATATTAATTTATTTTCTCCATGAATGAAACATAAATTTGCCCCAGTTTGTTATGCTTCATGCTCCCCAGTGAAAGTTCTTTGAAACAAATATATATATATATATTTTTTTTTCTTTTTGGTAGAATAAGCATTATTAGGTCAGTGGATGGATCACATTTGTGAATAATTCTTTCTGGAAATCCAGAGACATCTGCCTTAGCTGCTTGAGGCTGTATCATATGCATGTGGGCACTGTTAAATAGAAGCTCTAGGCCCCCTTCTCTGGCCAGTGGAGAAATGGAGGGTCATTTCTGCCTTTGGGATTTCTTCCTACTATCCTGGTTTCCAAGGTCATTTCTTAAAATTAGGGCCTTATCAAAAGGTGTCTAACTGGCGCCCTTTCGGCTGATGCCTCACTGGTCAGCAACTTTGGCAGCAGAGCTATTGAAAATAAATTAATATGTTCCACCTGAAATTCTAACCCACAGGGTCAAAGACAAAGGAACAACTCTGAGTCTCCTGATGACTGTTACCGAGTTATACGCCCAGACTCACTAACTCTTTTTTTTTCTTATTATAGTGAGTTAAGAGACAATGGCTTGACTATTTCTGCTGATTTGAGGTTTCTATTTAAAGAGTGATTTAGAATATAGTTTTTTATCATTATTCAGGTACCATGAGAGCAGCAGTCCCACAATCACAGAACGGAGACTTTGTGCTGCTCAGTTCTCGAGGGGAAGGACATGCAGCCTCAGGGGCCACACAGATCCCGTCCTTGGATGCAGAGCCAGTGAGGGGCCAAGGTGGCCCAGAGGCTTCATGGTAGCTCTAGAGGAAACAAGAGGGCAGGTGGTGGGGGGGGGGGCAGGTTGGCCAACTGGTTTGATGACTTCAGTGGGCTCTTTGGTTAGGAATGGCAAAATGGCCCAGGGTAAGGGACCCCCAGAGAGCACATGGTGGAGGCCTGGGAAGGGCAGTCCCCTTCTGCCCAGCAAGGCCCAGATGTCCAAGCTTTAGAAAACAGAAAGCTAAACCATACATGACGAATATGAAGGGTCATGCCCCCTGTGACCTGGGAGCCAGAGGGGAGACTCCCTCCTCACCTGCAGCCCAGCCACCTGGAAGGTGAGGGCACATGTTCACATCCTTGGAATTCAGGGCACAAAGGTGCATGGGATAGAGAAATGAGACCTCATCCCAGGCTTCTGAACCTCTGCCCCTACTGACCAGACCTCTTCCATTTCCCAGAGCTGGGAAAGTGAGTTCTGTGCTTATTAAGTGTTCATTTCTTGTCAGGTCACCAACAACAAAAGTGCTACTTTCCTCAGTTCAGCAGGTTTATTACTAGTTAAGTCAGCAAAAAAAGTCCTTGAGGGAATGAGGGGCACAACTTCTGGGCTGTCAGAGCAGTGGCCTCCCCAATCAGAACATGGGTCCAGGTTGCAAAGAAGACCACAGCTCTTCCTCGGCACGCCTTAGCTGAATAACGTAACGTCTTCTGCCCACTCCTAGAATCAGTGTCAACTCTGCCGCTTTCATGATTTATGTGATGAAAATTAACTCTAAAAATAAAAGATATACTCAATATGGAAAATTGTGTTTTCCAAAAATGCTAACAATGTTCTCTTCCCGAAATTTCGAGTGCTTTTGTTTATTTGTTTTGTTTTTCCCTGCCCCTCTGGAGCCAAGTAAGCTTTCATGACTGTCCTGAGGATGGGATGCATCAGAAGTGAAGCTGTGGGGTCAGCAGTTTCAGCATAGAAAAGGCAATTCAACTGATGCTTGGTCATCTGGGTCCCTCATGCTTGGAATCCAACCACCACTCTCTCTAGGAGCCCAGGGAGCACTTGGGAAGACCCAGCTGAGGTGAGGGTGACATTAGCATCTCCCTGGCATTCACATAAGGGAGCCCATGGGCCATTCCTTAGCCTCCCACCGCCTGGCCAAGGCCCAGAGGAGCAGAGATGACCAAGCCCCTTTCAGCCCCTCTCAAGTGGAATGAAATGGGGAAAATGGACATTGTTCTTTTGAGCCACTCGGTTAAGGATTTTTTCAAACATAGCAATAAACAATTCTAAAATAAAGACTGTAATATGTAAGAATCCTGTTAATATTTGTACAATTATTTTTTTCTAATCAACCCCAAATCTACCCTATCCCAAATTTAAGAGAAAAATTCAAAAGTGAAAAGCAATCTAGACTGTTTGAACTAGGAGAAATTATGCATAAAATATATTCTTAGTGAATCAATATTTCTTTAACAAGTAATATATAGAAAGGTAGAATTTTCTACTTGTGCTAATTTCAATTTATGTGGACACATTAGTTATTTAATATATCTATCTGTACATTAACGATAAAGTATCTTAGAAGGATTAACAGATACGTATATATCACCTATAGATTAAATATAATAGATTAGTTGCAGATTAACAGATTAGTACAGATTTGTCTGTAATCCTTGGATTACCTAGAGATTAGATACAAATAAAGTACCTTATATGTAGGTTAATATAAACTAGATGTACATAGAATCTAAAGATAGATATCAATATAATTAGGTCATTACCTCAGATTGCTCTATAATCAGGACAAAATAATAAAAGCTTTTATGCTAAATGGTATTAAAATTTCATTCCTTATTTGATAGTATTTGAACTGCTTAAATATTATACATTTTTCCCTTTTATAAGAAATAAAAAGATAAATAATTCTCAATCAATGAACTTGTTGCTTTTTCTACTTGAAAGTTGGGGAAAAAACATGAAGACACTCAAGAGCAGATGAAGAAAATATAATTGCAATTACAATATCCTTGTTACCAGTACCTTGAAATAACTCTTTTAAAGGTGCAAAGGCTTTTGTAAGCAAGAGGGATTCTCAATCGACTTTGAAACAATGTGCTTAGCTGGCTTTGTACTACCTCTCATCTTTGTCAGTTAAACGACCAAGAAAAATGAAAATGAAAAAATCCTTAAGAAAAACAGCTCATCTTCATTCTTCACTTTGAATCAACCAATTTACTTTCTTTCTGTTCAGTTTAACCCATTTAATACATCTCTTCTCATGCCTCCCTTCTCAAAAAAGCAGTGTTGTTATTCCCTCCTTTCTGAAATAATCTTCTGTTTAATCAAGTTAGGGACACTTACTCACGACATTCGAAGGTTAAAATAAATTCACACACACACAAAAAAAAATTCACTGCTTTTCATGGTGATGTCCGAAAAGCACGAATACCTTCTTTTAATCTGACTTCTCAGTCAAAACGTGTCTGCAGAAACTGGAAGACAGTACTTTTCTAAAGCTGAGATTTGGTGGTAACTAAGTGCATGCGCCTCATCCACACAGAAAGGATGAACTGTCCCATGGAGAAGTGATGGTCACCAAACCATGGAGCAATCTGCATATTTTAAAACAGACCCCTCTTCCAATTTCCTCATATCATCCAAGCATCTACCTGAGAACCAAGAACATGGCTGTCAACACCCTGTGTGTCTGGAAGTCCTTCTAGAACTTTCCATTCATGCACCTATTAATCAATGACCTGATATTTTTACCATTTCACTACTTTATGTAGGAAAAATGTCTGTGACCAGTGTTGATTCTCTCCATTCAAAATGGTACCACCAATTCTCTTTATTTAAGGAAAAAAATCTCAAAGAGAATTCAAAAGGATAGAGTTTGTGTTTTGGGTTATTCAAGTCAAGATTCCCCAATAGAAAAGAGGTTCAGCAGCTCTTTGGCTTTTCCTTAGGCCAAGGTCACTTGCAATCACTGATGTTCAGCAAGACGTTCATTCTGATGTATCTTTTTCCCTAAGTTCCACAAACGATTCTGTTTTTATTTGCAGCATCTCTCTCAACTATTTGTTTTCTTGTTTAAGTAAAAAAAAAAAAAATACATTCATATTTCCTGTGACCTTGTTGCTTTCCTAATTCAAAGGCTGTCATGCCATCATTTAAGTGGTCTGAATTGGTTACTGAACTCATTTTCCAATCAGCTATAGCTCTTGGGTCTCAAAGTCTCTGCAGGCAGAGGCCTTTAATCCTGGGTAAATATTTTTATGTGAGCAGACATTTTTGCAGTAAAAATAGGAGAAACAACTTGAATGTGTAAAGTTTCAGATAATGCATGCATATGCCTAATCTTCTAATATCGCAACCACCTGAAATGGAATGGTATAAGGAAGCATTTTCTTATAACATTCTTTCTTACTTTTTTACTGCAACTGATTTACATATTTTTGTTATTGTTTGGAATCAGTAGTGACCTAAATATTTGTTCTTGGTACTTGTTTCTTCTAAATTCCAAGGCACATTGATGTTCTTCTGGGGAATATATGATTTTTTGTTTTGTTTCTTATTGCAATTCCTTAATTAATAGATTTTCTTTCTGGATGACCATATTAGTATGGACCATGGTTGATAGGCAAAGTTATTTTTTTTTTCCTGATATGGCTTGTGATGTCTAAATTGCTGGTTGAAGTTACAGATTGCTCAACTCAAAATCCTGTTGGTTGCCAGAATATCTTAAACATTCAATGACATTTATTATCAGTGAATGTGCCTCAGTGTGCAACCCATTTTCCAATCAGCTGTAACAACTGAGTGGCCTCTGTGAGCAGAGATCTGTAACCCCATGGGGGATAGTTTTAAATGAATAGACATTTTCTCAGTGAGAAGAAGAGAGAAAAAAGAACTTGAATATATAAACTGTTAAACAAGTAAATTAAAGAGCCAAAATCTACTCATAGTATCAATGAATTTAGTTAAGCCCAGGTGCTCTCCAGTGGAGTATTTACACAATGGAGTATTTACTCAACCATGAAAAGAGCAAAATCCTGTCATTTTCAGCAACATGGATGGAATTGGAGAACATTGTATTGAGGGAAATGAGCAAGATACCAAAAGACAAAGGCCAATGTCGTCAATCATTTATGAAAAGTCAACCCATTCTATAGAAGTATAGAATGGAACAGTTGCTAGAGATGGCAGAGGACAGCAGATAGTAAAACAGTCAGAATTTAACAGGGTTTTCCAGGGCCTCGAAGGGGGCAACTGGAGAAGTCCAGGGTGCACCATGTGGAAAGTGCACAGGGAGTCTCATTGATGAGTATGATTAATATGCACCAATAATAATTTTAAAAGCACACATTCTACACAATGCTAGAGATGATGCTTTGTTTCCATTCTAATAGTTCCAAAATCAATTTATTTAAACATTATATATGTGTGTGTGTGTGTGTGTGTGTGTGTGTGTGTGTGTATTTGACATTGGCATGTTTTATTGTCTAGAAACACCTGTCTAAAGCTGTGTTCTGGAGCACACCTGTTAGGTTGCTTTAGAAGAACATATTTGCAAGTGTGTTTGACGTTTGACTGGGGGGTCTCACCTCAGGCCAACTTTGTTAAGCTCAGGACATGATCTGCAGTGTGGACCCTTGTCCAGTGGATGCCCATGATCACAGCAAAATCACCTCAATTCACCTCAATGCTGCTTTCTGAGAGTTTTCTAGATAGCTTGTGATGTTGAATGCCATAGAAATAGTTGCTAAATCTTCACTTGATACAAGGGTGTCCACTTTTTCCCTTCTCTCCCTTCTCCTCCCATCTTGGCTTTTTTTTTTCCCATTTTTTTCTCAAGATTCTTTTTTTCCCCTCTATTTTTTCCCTCCTATTCATTCTTTAACATTTATGTCAGGTAATTTCTCAAAATCTAAAATTACCATTGACTGAGGGCAAATGGCATTTATATGTTTTCTTTGACTTAGAAATACACACACATATGTATATTTTATGAAAATACAACAATCTTTCTGATATATGCATATATGTATGTATATTAGAGGGGGGGGGAGAAAGAGATTCTTATATATTTTTTTTTTTTTCTGGGTATCCTGGTATTTGTGAACTTGCTTCTTTGCAAAAACCTTCCCTGTTTATATTACAGTCAGTGCCCTACTCCTTGTAAATCTCATGTCACTGGAAGCAAAGCATAGACTCTGTGCTCCAAGCAGGCATTGTGCTTTATTATTTATCATTTACACAGGTGTCACAGAATACCCCAAAACTCCGAGGCTGGAAGCAACAGGCATGTATTGGCTCATAGTTTATTTGAATCAAGGACCCAGGGGCGACTTAGCCAGTAGTTCTGGCTCAAGGATCTTAGGAGGAAGTAACAGGGAAATCACCCTTGCTACCAGGATCTCAGACTTGCTGTCACACAAGTGACTAACTCTCCTGGCAGTTCTGTCACTCAAACCCTCCACCCCAGCCCAGGCTCTGCCAGGGAAGGCAGAGGCTCCGCCCAGCAGTCTTCTGCAGCCTGGTCTAGGAGCAGAGGTCTCATCAGGTTGTCTGTGTTCTGATTCTGGGAGGAGAATCACTGATTTAAACCCTGAGGTGGGGACCACTGAGGACTATGTTAGAGACATCTAGATTTACCATGTGGAAACTGCTGGAAATTCAGGGTGGGGACAAACCAAAGCAGTTATGGCATTTCCATCAAAAACAGAAAATTAATTCCTGAATAATTCCTGGAGTTGAAACTAGAAACAGAGAGTGGTGCATGCATCTGAGACTTCTCAAATAGCCTGCTATTTCCACCAAAATGGTCAGAGTCCAGTGCCTATGGAGCATGTCTGTAGGATCATCACAAGGGTGATGAAAATATCCAAATATTCTCTATTACCAACGTTGTGCAATGAAATTAAGTTGCCTAAAGTTGTATTTTGATTTCAGTTTTCCTAGTAAATCTTCCTTGTGGTTGTTAACATCAGTGTCAGCTCTCCTGTGGCTAATGTGTGTGTCATGGTAGGTGTGGCACTCATTTGTTTGGGGATACGTTTCTGCCCTCAGTATAAAAATGAACTAATTTGCTTCAGGTTGGTCTCTTCTCATCAGTCCCCCGAGCTAGAATGAAAACACTGTGGGAATAAAACAAGGTAAGACTCATTTTGATGTGAACTTTATTTTTTCAGCTCATACATGTGGCCCAGACCAAAAATTTTAAAATTATTCTTAAATGAAATTACTTTGACATATGTTGCTAAAAACTGGACGCAAGAAACATTGCCCGTAAGACAATTTATCTTTAAAAATACTCTTATTACTCAAGAGGGAATTTGGGAAATATTTAAAAAAATACTAAAGCCCAGTATTTTTCATTTATGAGTGAGAGATGCTAGATTACTCCTCCCACGAAGAAGCAGTGTCAGTTTCACTGTACCAAAGAGCAGCCCCAAAGCTAGGGTTTGTGAACAAGACCCCAAGACAGACGGATTCCGGCTGCTTAGCACTCCCTGCCATGGGCCCTCCAATGGCACTTGCTGGGGGATCAATTATCCATTGCCAGATAGCAATGCTCCTCCCCATACAGTTGCTGAGAAAAATATGACCACCTATCTTACCCCAGCACCTTCACCTGGGCCAGACTCACCTGATCTCTGCTGCTGTGAGCTCTGACGTGTGACTGGGGACAGGGCACCCCTGAACGTCCACACAGTCCTATGGATGCTGTGGCCCATTTCTGTGAACCTGGGCTCTCCATGGGCTGCTTGTGCTTCCTCATAGCATGGTGCACCAACATCCAAAAATACCAAAGAATACAAAGAAGGTTTGCCCCATTTCACATCACAGAAACCATTGACACGTCCCTGTGCCTGTTATTCTGCCAGGTATTTCCCAAATACAGCTTTTTGATATTCTTTTCTACATATGATTGAAATCATCCTAAGTCGGTATTAGTTGGCTTGGCCTAATGGCCAGTGGGTAGTAGATATCCGGAACAGAAGGCCCACTCTGCCTTGGACACGCTGTGGGGCGTGCTGTGCGGAAGATGCCAGCGTCCGTTTTCTGGCCCCAGTACTTGTGGTTCTCATCTTGGCCCTTGAAGACAGAAGCTTAATGATCACTTTCATTCTTTTAAGTGAAATTCATCTCTCCCAGTCCAATGATGCGACTTTCCACTGGGCTGGTAACACAATTCGATTTTTAAACCAAGCTAAGCCTGGTTTTGTCTCTGTAATTGGGTTATTTAGCTTGATGCCTACTGAAAGCCAAGCTTGGTCATGATGGAATGAGCAGCTGCAGAGACTCTAGTGAAGACGAATGTAATCACAGGATTTGCTAAGTTTGGTGGAAAGAAAGTGGATTGGAAGGCAGCCCTGCTTATCCACAGAAGAAAAAGGCACAACATCTATAAATGACCGATTGGAGATTAGAAAAGAAGGCTCCAATGGACAAGGGAATTTGAACACTGACTGGACACTTGATGATCTTAAGAACACATTTTCAATTATATTTAAGAATAATATAAACCAGAGCTGTGGTGCACACCTGTAATCGCAGCGGCTCAGGAGGCTGAAGCAGGAGGATCATGAGTTCAAAGCCAGTCTCAGCAAAAGTGAGGCCCCAAGCAACTCACTAAAACCCTGTCTCTAAATAAAATACACACTAGGGCTGGGGATGTGGCTCAGTGTCCAAGAGGCCCTGGGTTCAATCCCCGGTACCTCCTCTAAAAAAAGAATAATATATATTATGCCACATTTTAAATAGCCCTTTTATCTTGAATATGAGTCAGGAAATATTTATGGATTGTGTGCTTTTAAAACTCAGTAGGGATTTTTAACACTTGCAAAGTTTTTGTATCACATTTTGTTTCCAAATTTTGGTATACATTTTTTTTTCTTTTTCTTATTAGAACTAAGTTGATCAAGGCTGGGCATGTGGCTCAATGGTAGAGTGCTCGCCTGGCATGTGTGAAGTCCAAGCTTCCATCCCCAGCACCATTAAAAAAAAAAAAAAAAAAAGCAGTTGACCAAACCCCAATGATATTTGCAAACCAGCTCAACATTTCTACAATCATAGAGAGAGGTCATAGTCATTGTGATTTATCCCTAAGTCCTTAAATATTTCTTTTTCAAAAAGTTGCTAAACTTAGGCACTTGGCCCAGAGTTTTTTTACTTTATCTGCAGTCAGTGATGGATTCTTTCACGGCTGGTTTTGAATGCCATTGTACCACAGAAGCTTCCAAATGGACTGTTTGGCCACAGTGAGAAATCTTTATTGAAAAGTCCTCTGAATGCAATAATTGAATAGATGTAATTGCAAGGCTCTGTGCCATGTACAATTGTAAATAGCGCTGACAATATAATTTATGCTCATTTATGATACAGTAGCTCATTATGGCTCCAGTTCTCATCCTCTTCATTAGCAGAGCTCATCTGTTTCTCTGATAGACATCCCCATTGTATCATTCGAAGTCTTCTGCCCAGAGAAATGCTTTGCTAATTTACATTGGTGCTGAGAATCCAGCTTGGTGAAGTGCAGATGGCAGGGTACCCTGGCACAGCAATGTCCTAAATAGATGTTGACAGCACATCAAAGGAGGAACAGGTACTGCAAAGCAGCTAAGGAGAAATTCTGCATGTGAGTCACAACTGTTAGAGAAGCAGCTTATGATAAATGAACCAAGTCACGACAGTAATGACAGTGACATGAATAAAGATCAAGAAACCGACAAACACATCCCGGGCTCCGTGTGGACGCCTTTAAGGAGAGGTCAGTATATGGGTTTGTTCAGAGTTGTGTTTCCCTGCCTGGCCTGTTTGTTCCAGCAGCTCCTGAGGGTCAGGAGACCTCTCAGGTCAGGTGCAGAGGAAATCTGCCTGAAGAAGGCAAATGAATGTGCCCGGGGCGTGCTACACGGAGGTATTGTGGGGGACGTTAATTCCACAATGCACATCTTTTTTTTATTTTTATTTTTTAGAGAATTCTCCCCATTCTGCCAGCATGCCTGTTCCCTACCTGGTGGGCACAGGTGTGTTTGATATTCTGGGATGAATTTAGCATCTGCACCTCAGCCCACGCCATCTCCAGCAGAAACCCTGAGAGGAGGCCCCTTTGTTTCAATCAGACATCTGAGAGGCCATTTCAAGTAGAAGTTTATGACTTCTTCTGACCACAATGAATGTGCTTTCCTCTCATCAAAGGGTCCTCCCCTGTTTATTCATGTTTATTTTTCAGACTCAGACTGAAATGTTACCTCCTTTTCCTTGTTTTTGAACCAATAGCTTCTGACAAGTAGCTCAAGAATCTAGCAAGAACAATAAAAGATTGCTAAGTTAGTGTGAGAAAACTAAGGTGCAGTGCAACACTGGGTTCTACAAAGCTTAAGAAAAAAAAAAGCTAGAGGAAAAATGTATCAGTTAACTTGATACTTTCTTATGTACTGGGAAAATACCACCATTATTTCTCATGTTTAAAGAAACCACAATAGAGATCATCTCTTGGGATTTTTGTGGAGACTTTATGAAATAATACTGACACATAGTTGTTAAGTAAAGGGTGAATATTATTATGGGGAAATGTGGATAGCAGTAAAACGGTTTGCAGAGGACTTGGACAGAGGATGACCTGGTAGCATGCCCTGATCCATGGCATTCCTTGCACCCTGAGTAGGGTCCCAAGGAATGAGCACCCCTCATCTGGATCTCTGGTCTTGGACAGCTTCATGCCTCTGCCCTGCAGGTGAGAAAGTAAACTTCTGCAGTCAGGTCTACTTGCTCAGCACACAGACCCAGAGACTGCAGGCACCTGGACAGGGCTTGAGGGGCTGTGGGTTAAAAGGGTTCAGACCCAGCCAAGTGCGGCCACACAAGCCTGTAATCCAAGTGGCTTGGGAGGGTGAGGCAGGAGGATTGATAGTTCAAAGCCAGCCTCAGCAAAGGTGAGGAGCAAAGCAACTCAGTGAGCCCCTGTCTCTGAATAAAATACAAAAAAAAAAAAAAAAAAAAAAAAGTAGGCCGGGGATGTGGCTCAGTGGTTGAGTGCCCCTGAGTTCAATCCCAAGAATAAAAAAAAAAAAAAAAAAAACGGGGAGTAACATACTCTCTCTGCCAAGGGTGATGCATTCCCCAGTACCCTGTGTCATCCAATGCTTCACAAAAACACAACAGTGAGCATTTATTTGTTAAAAGCTTTTGTTTTTATTTTTACTTATTGGATGCTAAGTAAAACATTTTTATACATTCTGCAGGCCAAATGCAGTGTATCTGCAGACAGCATTGGGCAGGATGACTCCCAGATCACAGCCTTTGTGCTGAAAGAATAGGGTCTGTCCACATGCTTTATGTTTTGGGTTGGTGTCATGAAAATCTTCCAAAATTAGTGAATCTAGAATATGGCTTTTATTTTACCTGAAAGGTAAAATGGAATTTTGGTGGAACAAATGGAATTGAGGGAGGTTAAGAAGGGTCTCAGCATTGGAGTCAGGAGCACAGGAGTGGGATCCGGTTAGCTGTGGATGGAGGCTGGTTTCTATGTCTCATCCATCACAGCGGCTACCTCTTTATTTTTATTTTTATTTTTAATATTTTATTTTTTAGTTCTCGGCGGACACAACATCTTTGTTGGTATGTGGTGCTGAGGCTCGAACCCGGGCCGCACGCATGCCAGGCGAGCGCGCTACCGCCTGAGCCACATCCCCATCCCCATAAAATAATTCTTACCAAAGAAAAATCTAAAGATAACATAAAAGCAGAAGAGGAAAAGTTCTTAATCAAACACTGTCTGTGGATGCATTCCTCCCTCCAGAACTCCCCAGGGGCCTCTTCATTGCTGTGTTCCTACTCACAAGCTCTTTGGAACCCTGCTCCCTTCACGCCAGATTCAAGATACACTTTGTTTTTTATATCACCCCAAGATTTTCGTTCGCATATTATTAATGCCCCAAAATGTTTCAGTCTACAGGGTTTTGCCATGATTGAGCAACCTCTTGCTCCATGCAGGTGATTTCTGATAATTTACCACCAACATGAACAGTGACCCCCAGCCGCTCCTCCCCTGCTGGTGCAGCCCCTCTTCCACCAGCCCTTGGTGGGGGGTCCCAAATGGCCCCAGGGAACCGCCCTTCACTCCATCCACTAGGCCTCTGGGCTCCTCTAGAGCCTTCTCACCCCAGATCCCCCTTAAGCCTGGATTCCATCCCATTGGCCACCAGCTGGGAACCCTGGGCTCCCACAGAGAAATGCAGGATTCCTCACTTCAGCAACTCCCACCTCCCCCCAGGGCCCACACCAGTGATTCTCACTCCTCTGAAACACTTTTCCCCCCTGCACCACTGCCTCCCTCCTCAACTCCCCCCCCCCCCAGAGGACACTTCTCCCCACAGTGAACCCTGCACCCACTGGGACACCCCGCCCACAGGGAGCCCTGCACCCACTGGGACACCCCGCCCACAGGGAGCCCTGTGATCACAGGGAACACCCACCCAAGGAACGCCCCACCCACAGAGAAGCCCCGCCCATTCACTACACCCCGCCCACTGGGAAGCCCTCTCCCCTGCCACCCCCCTGCCAGAAAGCCCCACCCAATGGATACACCCCACCCACAGGGAGCCCTGCACTCACCGGGAACACCCCACCCACATGCTCATCCCACAGAATCCACCACGCTCAGGGTGCAGTCACTCATAAGGCACATGGTACCCACAGGGTACCCTCTGCCCACTCCGCCCACAGCACGCTCTGTGCACGACGGTGCACTCACTCACATCTTTCAGAGAAAGGATGAACTCCAGCCTTCCTCCTCTGTGTGGCTGGGGCTGAGTCTCTGGCAGGCTTCTATGGGAGGAACCACTTCCCCTCTCTGCATCTCCACAGCCAGGGGAGGGTGCATTCTGTGCCCCACAGGGAGGGAGGAGCACTGGAAGCCTGCAGGTGGACTTCTGCAGAGCTCAAGGCCTTTCCTTGCCGTCCAGCTGTGTGCTCTTAACACATCACTGTAGTAAATCAGCCGCAAATGCAGCTATCCACTGAGCCCCATGACATCTTCCAGGGAACCTCAACTACGGGGTGGTCTTGGAGACACTCAATGCTGGCTGAATGTGTTGTCCTGGTGTCCTTAACCCATCCCCTGTGTTTTCTGTAAACTGGTTTTTGCATCTGAGACTTGATCACATGCGTTCTGGAGGGAGGGATTTGCAGAGGTGGGCTTGTATTTCTATCCAGATATTTCAGGAGGCAAGTGATAGCAAGTCAGCCTCCCTTCTGCTAAGTCCTGATGGACACAGAGTTGATTTGAAATGACTTTACAGAGGTTAAATGTGGGTAGCAGTGTGATGGTGAGCTGCTGACCCACCAGGAAGAGGACACAGAATTCTCAACTCTCAGCTCCAAACCCACCATTTGGATGTACTGTATAAAGCTGACCTGAGTCCTGTCAACATAGCTCCCTGCCCGCTACCTGGACATTGCAAGAGACATGTGCTCCTCCAGGTCCCAATATATCCCTTTTCTGCCTGCAGGGATGTGGCCCCCAGGTGACTTCCTTCAGTGGGAAGAGATTCTGTGTGACTACTGTGTGACACATTCCTCCGGTGGGTGGTGGTCTGCTTGCACAAAGGCCTCACTGTGTGCCTCCTGAACTTCACCTGGAGGGCCAGAGCCACCCCTCGCAAGGAGTTCCAGTCTCCACCTCAGAGCTGGCCCTCTCTCCAGTCTGTCCTTGGCACTCCCTCTGTGTGCTAAAAATAGTAACTCTTCCTTCTGGCTTTGTTTACACATCCTTCAGAGTTACACAATAGATCCTTCAATGGATTCCTCCTACTTCATATTTGCATCCTTTGACCAAAAGCTCCCCAAACCCTCCCCATGATTATTGCTTTGATTTTCAATTAAACTGTACTAATTGAGCAAGGAAATGCTAAGAGGCACCATCAAGGGGGCCGGGGTGTTGTTCTCTCTGCTCCTCTTGCATAGCAGCAGTTCAATTGCCTTTGATAATTTGGATCAACCACTCCAGCCAGGAGGGAAACCCTCTCACAACCTGTTGTTTTAGTGGAATAAGAAGCCCCAACCTCCAGGTGTCTGACTCATCCACTAACTGGATAAAACCACTGTGGAGTCCCCTGGTGGAAACCATCTCCAGGGGACTCTAGGACCTCTGATGCAGCAGAACTCAACTTTGTTGGGTTATCACGTCATCTTGAGGCCTCTGCCATGTTGGGTTACAATGCAGGTGATTTCAGGAATTTTTTCCCAGAGTGGTTTTACCACGAATCTCACACATTTTATTTTGATCATTGGCTTAGCTCAGCTGTGAGACAGGACATTGCAATCACTATTACCGCTGTTGACCGGTGACGAGTCCTTGCTTCCTCGATGTTGAAGAATAACACCAGAAAAGCACACGCCAAGGCAAGGTCAGAGTAGAAATTAGAAGTTTATTAAAGGACAGCAGAAAAGACTTCTCCCGGAGGAAGAAGGGGACCCAAGAGGTGGAGTCCATGGAAGTGTGGTTGTCTCCCCTTTTTATAGTTTTGGTGATGGAATGTAAGGGGGAAGGGTTAGGACACAGGTGGGCCAAACAAGTAGTCTCAGCAGGAAGAACTTAATTATCTCGTTTTGGACTGGGCTTATCACTTCTCTGGGATGGGCTATCTCCAAATCTGTTGGGGGCTGTTTCCTGGGTTCCATTAACATTTCTTTGGGGTGGACTTTGGCCAAGGGCCTTTCTGGGACATTCCATGAGTTGTCCTGCATTTCCAGGAATCATTCTCAGCATGGCCTCCATTTTAGATTTCACTGATATTAGACCCGATTTACCTAATGACACTGACTACCTAATTTTAAATCTGGCTTAATCACCACTGTTATAAAAAGGAGCACATGTGATCGCTTTGAAAGGCTGGTTCCCCTTACCACACACCCAGTAGTGTCTGCTTTTGTTATGGGCCAGGCTGTATGGGCAATGACCAAACCTTCTGCATTTTACCCTGGGACTCCAATGTCTTGTAAGAAATGCTTATTCCATGAGAAAACTCCGCCTCTGCCATCCTGATCCTGCTTAGCAGACCCTGCTTAGAAAGGCAAATGTTTCTGTTCTTCTTATGCAATGTAAAATTGTTCTCTTTTTGGTTCCCATTTTTACCCTGTCAGAGAATGATTATCTAGACATTAGTAAATAATCTTCAACTTGGACCCTACTGAAGGCAGATTTAAAATTAGGTAGTCAGTGTCATTAGGTAAATCGGGTCTAATATCCAGTGAAATCTAAAATGGAGGCCATGCTGAGAATGATTCCTGGAAATGCAGGACAACTCATGGAATGTCCCAGAAAGGCCCTAGGCCAAAGTCCACCCCAAAGAAATGTTAATGAAACCCAGGAAACAGCCCCAAACAGATTTGGAGATAGCCCATCCCAGAGAAGTGATAAGCCCAGTCCAAAACGAGATAATTAAGTTCTTCCTGCTGAGACTACTTGTTTGGCCCACCTGTGTCCTAACCCTTCCCCCTTACATTCCATCACCAAAACTATAAAAAGGGGAGACAACCACACTTCCATGGACTCCACCTCTTGGGTCCCCTTCTTCCTCCGGGAGAAGTCTTTTCTGCTGTCCTTTAATAAACTTCTAATTTCTACTCTGACCTTGCCTTGGCGTCCTTCTTTGGTGTTATTCTTCAACATTGGGGAAGCAAGAACTCGTCACGGGTCAACAGCGGTAACACTACTAGGGTCATTTTGACGCACTTCCTGGTTAAGAGCCACTTATGATTAATGTGGTTTTGGAGTATAAAGATGTACTGTAACTCTTGGAGGGGGTCGAAGGGTGTAGACTTGCAGCCTGACCCTTGGCCAGCCAGCTGGTGAATCCAGACCCTGACCTGGTGAATAAAGATGGTTCCATCCCCTGTTTTAAAATCTCCTTGGTGATTTATTGCAATCTCGCCATAACACTTTTACCAATACCATGCAAAGCTCATGCTCCCTAGAGCTGAGCCTGCTTTTCAGAACCTTGGGTTTCAAACTGCCAGTCACAATGTATGAGTGGAATGAAATAAATTCAATGGACTGGCACCATATATTTTAAAAAGTAACAGAGCTGCATAGAGAATACAATAAGAAATACCAGAGCCCATTGCAGGTAGTAAGGTTATGCACAGATTTCTTAGACTTCTGTTCAAGTTTCAATGTGTGTGATCATGTGTTGAGTCATGATACAAAATGTACCCCTTACTGTGAGTTACCACAAAAAAAAAAAAAAAAAGAAAGAAAAAAAAAAGAAAAGAAAGAAAAAAGAAAGAAGGAAAGAATTTTGAGAACAGTCATGCACTGGTGATTTGGTGAAATTAATTTAAGAGAAAAACTGACCCTTGATACTCAGCTTAAAATTACTGAAAGGATAATATGGTAGTTTTAACACACATAAAACACTGTAAGGGTAAAATTTCTAAGCTGCAAAAGCCTGAGTTAAAGTGTAAATGACTGGGCATTGTAAAGTTTCTAAGCTGCAAAGCCTGAATTAAAATGTAAAAGACTAGGTATTGTTAAGTTCCTCTGCTACACCCAGAACCTGAAATTCCTGAGATAGTTAAAACAACGCCCTACTGGCCATTTAGCCTAGGGCCCTGTGCAGTTTGTCACAGGGCCCGAACCAATCAGTTTGAATGTGTACCCCGCTTAGGAGTGACCAATCACCCCTGCCCAGCCTGTTCCTGCCAATGAATGTACTAATCATGTCTCAGAGTTGTTGTTCAATTTTCCTGCACCTCATGATGATTTGTTCTGATGTATGCAAAGCCCCCCCCCCCGCCCTCCCCAAAAAGTGTACTTAAGCTCTGCTTGACCTCTGCTCGGGGCTCTGGGCTGCTCTATCTTCCTGAGTGAGCCTGGAACCTCAGCATGCTGAATTAATAAATCCCCTTGCCAATTGCATGAAGTCAGTCTCTTGTGTGGTCTCTTTCTCCGACGCTCCGCTGGACCCTTACAACACTACCTAAGACCATGTCCTAAACAGCCACTAGTAATCCTGGCCCCTGGATCTGGCATTATGATTTTGATCATTTGCCAATGAGGAACATAAGCACAGATAGGTCCTTTCCTGAAAGCTGATGGTCAAGAGGCTGCACAGTTACCATCAAACATGAGCAGAGAGCTTATTTGGAAAAACAGTTTCCCCGGCTCCCTTGGCAGTTTTTTACCTTATCATATAGCAGGAGAAAAGAGATGCATGGGATTTGCTTTAATGACCTTATTAGCATAATGCCAATTTGTTCCTAAAATGATAAGCCTAGGAGAAGGGATGACAGGGCCCTGTGTATACTGAGCAGCAGCTGCAAACATTGGCAGCATCCTGGGGTCCTAAGGTCATGTGTGATCTCACTGGGAGAGTTCTGTGAACAAGTTGGGATGCCTTCCATGGACCATCCTAAACCTTCATAATCATTTGGGGCTTCAGTTTGCACAAGGAGTCAGCAGCATGTGCCAGGGGGTCCTAGGAAGGTGGGAGCGGAACCAGTGGGGCAGGAAAAGTGGCTTCCATTCTTTATTTTGTATATTTCAATACTTTAAAAAATCACTAATGAGGGGCACATACTTCTTCCATAAAAGAAAACAAAATCATTAAATACTTTATAAATTGTTTACAGGCTATTTCAACTAACAACATATTGAGGAAAGAGTTCTGCATTCTTTTTAGATATTTGCTAGCTTCCTGGGGGCCACCAGATAAAACTTGGTGGAAAATGAAAAGAAAAGAACATATGAGATTCCAGCCAATTTGTTCCCATGTTCCAATGACCTCGCTCAGTGTTTCTGAACCGGCAATGAGTCCTCACCACAGGATCCAATTGGCACCTGTAACTGAGATCATGTGGGCTGTCACAATTAGAGGATGCTATTGGCATCTTTCAGGGAGAGGCCAAGAGTGTTGCTAAACACCATGTGACACACAAGATGGTCCCCACAACAGAGGACTGTCTGGTTTGTTAACGCCTATTGATCCAGGACTGCAAAGCCCTGATTTAGATTTAAAAAAAAAAAAAAGCATCCTAAACAAATGGACTCTGGAACCACTGTCTCTGCTTTGATTTTCAGGTGTCATTGCCATGGAGACCAGGTGATGCACACTGGCAAGTCCAGTGTCTGTGCAGAACTTCCAAGGTCAGAGAGGAAAAAAGGACAGATAGTCAATGAATCTGCAGTGGCAGCAGTAACAAGCAAGGCCCTGCAGGTGCTGATTTCCTCATCCATCAAATCTGGAGTCAGGCCCCTCAGGAGCAGGGGATTCTTATCTGCTTCCGTGTTGATACTCAGGACAGCAGTCTCTGCAAGGTGTGACTTGCTTTCTCTCCTATTTCAACCACTTTCAGAAAGCACACTCTAATGAGAGCCCTGGCTGCAAAACTCTTCTGACAGATCACAGCCATCTCAATCAGAGAGATTTCAAAGCACAGATGGCACAGGCTGAGTGGAACTGGGACTTGGAAACTCAGAAGGAGCCAGAGAGTTTGTTAATTTGATAACATATCTAGTGTGTCATTTCTTCTGGTGGAAAATTCGACATTGAAGCTGTCATCTTGGATTTTTTTTTGGTCCCTGTCTCGCTTCAGTTTACCCCTATTTCACTTTATTATTACTTTTGAGGAGATATTCCTTTAAAATATGATGTTGATCTTCTTGGAAGAAAAATGGAAGTGTGGACATTTTCATGGAAAGTTCTGAACACTCTTACAATGCCAGAATGGAACAACCTAGGCATTGTCCATGTGAGGCCAGAGTTCAGAATTTTCCCAAGATGATTCATCTCGTGTATTTCTCTCTCTCTCTCTCTCTCTCTCTCTCTCTCTCTCTCTCTCTCTCTCTCGAAGCTATTACCAGGGTCTCATTTTAGCTGTAATTGAAACTTGAACTAATGGACAGTATCAGGCTAACACCTCTGGGGAAAGTCCTAGTTATCAGAGATCCATTTAGTATAAGGACTTTTAACATATTATACCACTAAAAAAAAAAAAAAAACACAGTGGTGAGTATACAAATAAATGGAAGACAATTAGCAATTGCATCAGAAGCCTACACAATGTATTCACCCATTGCATCCACCTTTGACTTCTGAGAATATGGCCCAAGGAAGTAATGGAAGTAATTTCCAAAATGTAGTTAACTACCTCTGTTTCTGTGCCCTAGAAACACGGGGTCCTTCAACTAGCAGCTCTCTTTGGGGGATGCCCACTTCTCTGCTCTCCATTCGTGTGTTTCTATGGGGCTAATACCTTCTTGGGCTTCGAGAGAGCAACCCGTGGCTCAGGTCTGAGAAATGTATTCATTTCCTTCTTTGGCCACTGTGATCCCTTTAGAGCCAGGGACATGGGCCATCTCAGTCTTAGGCCTGGGAGGTGCAGAGCATTTCTGGTACTGGAGAAACACAGAGTTCCCTTTCTAATCAAACCTAATGCTGTGAGGTTATAAGCTTGGAAATGAAGGATACCCCATGTAGAGAGAATCTAAGAATCCTTCCACCAAGGAAAACCATGCAGCCCAGAGTTTAAACTTAGGCTGGAATCCTTGCTTTTTTTTATACTGGGTGCTTGTGCCTGGGCAGACTTTTCATGCTCAGCCCTGTGTTCCTGCTACAAAGCACCTCTCCTAGCAGGGGCTCATGAATGTTTGTGAAATAAAGACACCCTGGGGGGACAAGATCTTCCTGGGATGTGAATGAAGTCACTTCCAAGTCAATGCCATTCTGAATTTTTCAGTTATAACACTTGATGCATGCCTGTTTTTTAAAAATGTGTTTGTTTGCACAGTCTGTGTGAACTGGATACATAACAAGCAAACATTTCCAAATCAAGGGGAGTCTGCATGACACTCATTGGAAGTTGCTCATGTTGCACATACTTCAGGTTTCCCTGGCATGAATGTAGGATGAAGGATGAATGTAGGCACCCTGCGAGCTCTCCTAGGGGACTCCACACACTTGCTGAGCAAGAAGCATGGTCCCGTGCAGAGTGGGCCACCCTCCTATTTCCCTGGGGCTTTCTGTGCCACCTCCAATTCCACTGAGGTGCCTCAAGTTTTTAGATCCTAGGCCCATTCTGTTCCTAGGTCGCAGGGGTCAACACCCTCTATACACCTTGGGACAGTCTTTCTCAATGATCCCTGTTATCCCGTAACAACCCCCCTATGAATCTGTAGGGGCTACCAAACCTGAACATGACTTACATGAAACTCAGCTCATACCCAGCCAGAGAGATGGTTTTGTTTCTAAGAGGCAGAAAATCACCAGGACTTATATCCAAAAGAGTTTATTTATTTTTTTTTCCCTCCCCCTTGCCCCTCATAACCTCTTATAATTTTATGTATCCTTGAAGGTCTCCTACCATTTCCATATGCTTTCCCTTCTCTCTCCGTTTCTCTCCCCCCATTCGTCTTTGTTTACTGTAGTCTTTTCCTCATGCTCTTTCTTCCTGTTCTGTTCTTAGTTTTTCTCTTTATATCAAATCATGAACTATGTAATGCGATAAATAATCAATAAAAAAAAAAAAAAGAGTTTATTACCAGGTATTAAAGCTAATTTCTGTTAATGCAATCACTTGTTTAATAAAAATTTACTCAACCGGTGCTCAGATCCTTCAACAAGCCTTGGGTGACAGAGGGGACCAACACTCACCTGGCTCTTGTTCCCTGATGCTGGCTTTCCAATGAGAAAGGTGGAAGACAAACGTGTCCCAGGCTATGTGCATGGAAGGCTAAACAGGAAGGGTGACAGAGGGAAGGCCCAGGGAGCCTTTGCCATGGGATCCTCAGAGGAGACCTTTCTGGGGACATTTGAACTCTGAGATTTAAAGGATACAGAGGTATCTGCCAATCATAGAGCCTATGCACGGGGGTTCTAGCAAGCAAGGAAGCCCAGGGACAGAAGCTACTGGTGCCCTGGAGGTGCCAAGCAGGAATACAGGGGTGGGGAGGGACAAGGATGGAAAACAGGACAAATAGAAGGCAAGGAAAATGGGGTCTGGCTGACTGGCTTAGACGTCGATTAGGAACGTGATTCATATCGTCATGGAAAATAGCACTGGAGGACCTGTGATAGAACATGTTACACATGGACAAAAAGATATTTCTGTATCGTTTATGGAGAGAAAAAAGGTGGAAGCAGGTAGCGTAAGTATTGATGCATGATGGCCTTCTGAGTGGTTTCCCCATGTCTGTCTCTGCTCTCTGTGAAGGGCACGGGGGAAGAGGGAAAGGCCCACTCGGGCTGTCCCCTGCACCTAAATTCAAACACAACTGAAGACTTAAACAAGGTTGCCACAGAAACCTTAACCCAGGCCCCATGTGCTACATCGGCAGAGGCTGAGGATTCAGTGCGTCAAGTAAGGGCAACCCCAAGGGCAGATCCAGATCCGTGCTTCACGGAACAGGCCAGTTTCCCTGTCCTGCTCAGAGGCCCGTCACATGCCAGATCTGCAGAGAAGGTGTCTCTTGATGCCAGTGGTCCACACACTGTCGGGTGGGTACTGTGGGTGCCACTCGGTTGCCGTGCACCATCTGGAAGCAGGCAGAGGTAAGCCCCTGGGAGCCGAGAGGCCATTTCCCAAACTGACATCTCAGATTCCCCAAATACATCACCTGAAACGTGCCGATTGCTAATTCCTGTGGCGTCCCCCCTGCAGGCCCCAGAACAATTGCTGGGTTCAAGTTTATCATTTGTGCTGATCAGAGACTGATTTTTAGATAATAATGAAAGATCTTTTGGGGGGAAGGAAATAAATTCAGGGGTGGGTTTTCACTGCCTGTACCTGCAGGTGGATGTTGAAGGGGAGGTGTTGGTCTGGGTGTTGTCACCCACTTTGGCACCACCCTCGGATACAAGTGGATTTGGTTTTCCTTTCCGACTCTGCTGTCTGAGGGGAGTTGTGTGGACCCTGTCTACCTCGGGAGACCTGGATTCCTGATTGGGTCTAGCTAAGCCCCAAACAGCAGAAGTTCATGAGCCAACAAATAAATGATCCACAAGAGATCCCATACCTAAAAATACGGACAAGAAATTCACTCCTGGGTAGAATTTTCAAGATTGTAACTTATTAAATCTCCAAAAATATCTGGATAAAATATTTTTAAGTGGCTTTTTTGAAGGCACTGTAGAGCTGTCAAGGGAGACAGGGCTGGGGGGGGCAGAGGCCTTGGTGAAGGGGGCCTCCCTGATGCTCTCTGCAGCTTGGACTACGCCCTTGCAGGTGTGAGTGCTCTGAGCCAGCTCCCGACCTCCGCGGCCTTCTGCAGGAATCCCAGCAGACTCTGAAGCCCCCCAGCATTCTCTGCAGCCTCCAGAGGCTAGGGGAACCTAAGGGGCCGCTCTTGGCCCTCAGGATAGCTCAAACTTTAAAAGCCCAGGGCCAGAGGAGAAGGAAAAAGAGAAAAATTAGCTTGGGAGTGGGAGGCATTTGATAATGCCTTATCTGCATAGGGAGGAGGCAGAACCTGCCAGGAAAGCTCATTAAAAGACCAAGGAGCTCAACCTAGCAATCAGCAGCCTCACAGCTCCGGGGAGAGGAGATGACAGTTCACAGCTGCCTGGAGTGGGACAGGAGGGCCACCCTGGTACAGGCAGGGCAGAATCACTCTCTCCCTGTTGTGGCTCCCGTGAGTGTTCCCAGGGGTGGAAAAGAAAAAAAGGTGGGACCTCTCTGAGATGCATACCCAGAACTCTGAATCTTCTGTACGTCCAAAGGCACAAGGTCAAGTAATAAAAGCAACAGAGGCGGATTTCTTCACATCATGGAGTAAGGTGAAGTTCCTTAATTAGTTCATAAGAAATGAAGCCTTATAGGAAAAGACAGAATTGGCCCAATAAACTGAAGAATTTTATTTACTAAAGAACAGCAGTAATTAGTTTGATGGCGGTGTTCAGTTCACAATGAACATGTGCATCAAAACCTCACAATTGCACACCTTTGATAATGTGTGATTTTTTAATTTGTGGACAACATCTCAGTATAGCTGCTTAAACACACACACACACACACACACACACACACACACACACACACAAATAAGAAAAAGCAAGCCACAGAACCACTAGAAATGTACAAAAGGAGAGGTTATGTAATAGAAATCTTTGAAGGAAATTTTTGAAGCAAGTATTTCATGTACAGAAAAGTATATCCAAATGGCCACTGAAATTCATTAGATTGGTTGATTCTGGAGAAGTCCTGACTTGCAGGGTTGAAAAGAGATATTCTGCAGTGCCAGTGGAATATTTCTTGATTTTGTCGTTATGCATATGTGTTAATTAACTTCGTGAAAATTAGAGTCCTACATCTATGATTTGTGCAGTTTTCTTTATATCAACTATAAGATGAATTTTTATTTAAAAATTATTCAAGTAAAGTTTACCTTAAAGAGCAGGGAGCACCTGTCCAACCCATACGGAGTGACAGGGGCTAGACTTACCTGTCTACCAATTACAGACAAAAAGGGGGGGGGGGATGGAAAATAATGATTTCAAAGCACTGGACGTCAGCCAGCCAGAGACAGTGACCCTGAGCAGAGGGATGCAAACTGGACAGACTCCAAGCCCTTCAGCCTGGGCCAGGGGAGGACACCCCAGCTGTGCTGCAGGGAGGGAGAAGGTCCAGCAGGCCCTCAGGTTGTGGGGACAGAGCTGAGCTGGGCACAGTTAGGATCCAGACGTCAAAACCTAGAAGAAGAGAGCAGAGCACAGAGAACCCAGAGATGTTCAGAGGAGCCCATGAGTGTCCAGCAGGACATGGGTCAGCCGCATGCCAGAAGCCTGCCTGATTCTGGGCTCCCACCACCCATCCTGGAGGCTTCTGGACTCATGGAGGCCTGGCTGGGGCACCCAGCAGGGTCTGCATCCAGCACCAGGGATGGTTAGCCCTAGTGGGAACTGATCCAGCTGCAGCTAAGATTCCAAAAGCAAGACCTGAAGAGGAAAACCCGTTGTTAAAGGAAATACAATGGTGATCCCGCCATCTTTCTCCTTCCTCTTCCTCTTCTTTAATTGGGAGAGACGTATGTGTTTCCTGCTGGAGCCCTGGAATTCTACTCTGTGCTGGATAAGGAAGATGCTTTTCCCAGTCACTATCTAATAGGACCAGGCATCATCCATGCTATCTCAAAAAACCCCATTTCCTGTGATTGTTCTGATACCCATTAAAGCAGCTTCCTCTTGTTGGAGTAGCCTGTTCTGTTTCCTAGAACTTAACTTGGGGCCCATCATACACCATGGGGGTGAGTTTCAGAGTGTAATGTCCTCAGGGAAATGTCATTCCCCTCTCAGTTGCTTCCTTCCCACCCCTTCTGTTCTGTTTTCTCCATTAGCCACACCTCGGTGCTTCTAAAACTGTATCCATGGTGGTCTTGGCTCCCTGCTAGTAGAGTTCCAGTCAGGGTCTTCCCATGAGCATCTATTGCAGAGATCTGAAAGGTGCAAAAGCAGGCACGGCTTTGATCTCCCATGGCAGATGCAGAAATGGTGCAGGCATTGGTGTGCAGTGAGGATGAAGCATTGCCATCAGCTTCCTGGCTTCCTCCTGAGAGCCAGCTACTTGGATGCCACAGGCATAAATTTCAGGGGCTCCTACAGCCTTTATGAATGTGTTGCCCAGTTCCCCCCACCTTTTCTTGGAATATCCACCAATTTCCTGTATGAAACAATTCTATTAAAAATCTTCAGTGGTTCAGTCCTGTTGATGAATCAATTCCTTGTTTATATATTGGGTTGGTTTTATTTGTTTTAAAACACAAAGTTTTGTGGATCTTTAACGTTTATCCTTTGGTTAATTACACCTAACATGAAATTTATTGCCTTAACCACACTTAAGAGCACAACTAAGGAGTATCAAATACATCCATATAGTTGAACAATGAACCTCCAGAACTCTCTTCTTGTCAAACTAATATTCCAACCCTACTGAAGCAGCAGGCCACTTTCTATCTGCAAATTTGATGGTTCAAGTCCATCATGTAAGTGGGTAGCATGGTATTTGTCTTTTGTGATCAGCTCATTTTGCTATATTTATAGATTTATATCTATAATTGTATTTGTCAGTCTTTTGCTATTTAACCTAAGCATGGTTGAGGTGTTTTAGACTCAGTAAAATAAAGCATACTCCTGTCCTAGAATTTCAAACTATGTCACTCATGGGAAAAATTCTACTTATTTTGTTGCTACCTGTGGCCCTGATAGAGCATGTCCACAGGGCTGAGGACAACAGGCAAGGTCAACTCTGCAGGGATTCCTGCCAACCTTAGCTCCCCATGAAACCGCCTCTCCATGCAGCCGCACTCTGAATTAGATGTGCTCTTCATCCATGCCAAGTGTTACCCAGACATAATCTCTCTTCAATTCTGTTACTGGCCTCTGGCTGTAGACAAATAAGGTAATTCGCATCCATGTCAATAACTCAGTCACACTAAAATGGGATCAATGGATTTAATCGGATCTCCACATGTGCTGTAATTTGGAAAGGATCATACTCTTGGCAAGGTGGTTAGGTGAATCATTGGGCATCAGGAGTGAAATATGTTGGTCTAGGAATAATCCAGCTTAAGCTCCACAGCTGAAATGAAGATGGCTAGCCATGGTTGTCTTGGACAACATCTTGGCTGCGCTCTCCGGGGGAGATGGAGTGAGCTACTCTGATAAGATGACAGTGTGCAGACTTCCTGCCTCCTGGAGACACGGGGCTAACTGTGCCAACATTCTATTTAAGCTGCCCAGGTTTGGGGGGTGGGGTTCTCAATGCCTGTTATGAGTGCAGGAAACCTGCAGGCCCTCCTGCTACCCAGGAAATGTTTAGAAACTTTTGAAGTAGAAACAGTGGAAACTCCAGAGCTCAGGCAGCAAAATAAAAATTGGTTTTCCATCTAAATAGTCCAAGATTTGTTATTTGTTTTACACACCCACAGTCGGCCAGAAACAGTGAAATATGAAATGAGATCAGGCAGATGTGCTGATGAAGTCACAATGCTCAGGAAAGGCAGGTGCTCAAAGTGCATGCACAAGACACAGGCTTGGGGATCCCAACAGTATATCAGCATGGGACATCAAACCCAGAATCAAATTGCTCTGCAGACCCCAGGTCTCATGTTTATCTGCACCTTCACTACAACGTCAAGAACATGGTTGTAGTAGGATGTTCGGATACCAGAGGAGGCTGGTGTACACTGCGGCTGGTAAAGGTGCTGTGGACGTCCCTTGGACATTAGCAGGCTGCACAGAGCTCTAACCGTGTCCCGGCATTGTATGAACAGTATGTGAAAGTGCCCATTTTCAGATGAGGAAACTGAGGCACTGAGAAACTGTCTTCCAAAACACAGAGCCATGAAGTAAGAGGGCAAGAATTTAAATCCCTAAAGCTCAGTCCAGGCCTGTTTTTAACCACTGCAAGTTACATAATTTGCTTGTGACACTTCTGAACACCCAAAAGCTTAATTCTGTTGAAAAACGTCCTGCTACAGTGCAAATTAAAATTGTTGGAAAACACATAATGTACTTTTAAAAGGAAATTAGTAAGTGTACCTCATTGGAGCTCAGTGGAGGCCATGTGGTTCCTATTATTTACTAGCATTAGTAAGTTTATTTTGAAGTTTCTCAAATGGATAGGCGTGGGAAACAAATTAAGAAAGATGCTATGCAGATGAAAGTAATAACAGTGGTGGCCTTAAGATCACATCGTGCTCAGGTAACTGAACATGTATGTTCTACTGTCTGCCCATGTGTGTGCAAGCTGGTTTTGCAAGCACTTCAGATCTCTTTTGAAAGGTCTAAGCACATGCATTTGATAGAGAGGCACAGCCCTGGAAAAATAATTCGGACTGCGGGCAACAGATGATTGGCAGGTTGCTTGGTTTAAAGACCATATGCTATCAAGTATAGAGACCTCAATTAGGACCCTGGCTCTGCTATTTATAGGCTCTTGAATCTTGTGCAAATTAGTTCCTTGTATTCTTCATTTCCTCCTCTGCAAAACCGCTTAAATAATAGTTTGCATCTTGCCAAGTTGCGGGGAGGATTAGATGAACTCTATGTGTTTTGTAAGACCTGCTACTAGATCAGGGGCCAGTAAGCTCTCTTCTGTGAAAGGTCCAGTTTTTAAATATTTCCAGCTTTACAGGCCACACAGAAAAAATGACATCTACCAAACTCTGTCTTTTTGACAAAACAAAACAATAAAACCCAGGTATATATAAAATCTAAATGAATGGACATGGCTGTTTCTAATAAAACTTGAGTTATAAAAACAGGCCTGGGGCCACATTGGACACTATGGCTGCAGTTTGCAGACTGGCTACCTTACCAGATAAATGCTGGCCATCATTGTCTATCCGTGTTGAGAAGCAGCAGTAACACACTGTCAAGTACGTGGTACACCCAGCACACAGAGGTTGTGTGACCAACAGTACTTACTGTTTTCAAGCAGGATTTTCATATATAGACCATGAGGTCTCCTATCATTCCTTTTTTTGTGTGTGTGTTGATGTACAAGTTTTTATTGAAAACGGTTTTCCATGGTATATGTGTCATTTTACATTCCCACCATCAGTGACAGGTTTTTTTTTTTTTTTCCATATCCTCTCGGCACTTTTTATTATTTTTAAAATTTAACTACCATCCTGGATGTGAAGTGAGATTGTAATGTGATTGATTTGTATTTTCTTTCTTTTTATTGGATGTTCACAACATTACAAAGCTCTTGACAAATCATATTTCATACATTAGAATCAAGTGGGTTATGAACTCCCATTTTTATCCCAAATACAGATTGCAGAATCACATCAGTCTCCTATCATTTCTTGATAGATCTTAGGATCCTCTGGCCTTATTTCTTAATTTTCATTGAGGAAGGGGAAGAGAGAAGACTAACTTAGCTAAGGAAAAATTATCGACTAGAATTAAGACTTTTAGAAAATGAAATAACTTGTTACAGTTCCAAGATTTATGGCCCAAGTTGGAATTACTTAAAAAGGCCAGTTTGTCCTTATCTGGTGGTCCCTGTCCTTGCAATACCTACTCAGGAAGCTGCAGTTCTCCTCCCTTTCAACAACTTTAAAGGTGAGCACTTAGTTAGTAATAGGGGTGTTCAGCTGATCTGAGTGCAGATCAAGAACAGGCTGCCTCCCGGAGTTCTAGCCTTCACAAAGGACGTCCCTCCATAAAACAGCATCCCATGCTGAATGTCAAGTCGACCAATATTCCACACCTGAAAATATTTGCCTGGGAGCATTGAAATAATTGAGTGCTTCCAAGGCGTGGCACCTGACCAGGTGATCACAGCAGGACTCACAGTACCTCAGGCACACACGTGTCTCACACCAGCTTGCCCCCCTTACCCGAAACACCTGAGCATATCTCCTAGTCTTCTTGCAGCCCCTGGAAACAGAGGCACTTGGGCAGAAAAGCAAGGTCACCAAGAATAAGAGAGACTCGTTATTAGAGCTCTACACCACTCTGTCTAAAAAGTGCCAAGACCCGAGGGACTCTGGCTTCTCCCCAGAAGAGGCAGCATCCCCTCTGGGGACTTCCAGAACCAGCCCAGCTACTCCATGCTGGGTCCCTGTGGGCACCACACAGCTGTCAGAGCAATCTTGTGTCTTTCAAGAACTGTGACCTCATCCTGCACAGAAGCCACAAAGCAGGTCACTCTGGGGACTCTGCTTCGCACAAAGGTGTGCACTCATAAAGAGCTCAGCCTGGACCTCATTGCTCAGCTGCCTCCCCCCAGCATGTTCCCTGTGGATGGGTTCTCTGTGTTTGAAGAGCAGTAGAAAATTTTATACCAATACCATTTTAGAAGTTTTAAATTTATAGGATTCCTGCAAAGATAGGGTGCAATTCCCACATCGACCAGTAGGGGACACCCATGATCTCTGATAGCAAGATCCAACACCAGTTTGGTACATTGTTCACAGGTTACCAACCAATATTAGCACATTTATTACTAACTGAAGTGCATGCCTTAGTCAGGAGGATCAAAGAACAGTTTAGTGTGCCACCATTGAAATAGGGATCCATGTGACAAGCAGAAAACTGTTCCCCAAAGCTGTCCACATCTTCGGCCTTGGAATCTACCTTATGTGGCCAAGGGACTTAGCAGCCTGATTCAGGGGTGACTTGGTGGAGAAATGGGAGATTGCCCTGCATTGGCTGGCCCAGGGGCATCTCCTGGGTCCTTGGTAGAAGGAGGCAGGAAGGGCAGAGTCATCGAAGGGCGTGGGAGGATGGAAGGTGTGGAAAAGGATGTGAGCACCAGAGCTGGTGCCCACAGAAGGTGCAGAAGACGGCTCCTCCCTGCAGCCTCTGCAGACAGAAGCCTGAGGACGCCTTGCCTGTAATGAGACCGTCTTAGACATATGACATCCAGAATCCTAGGATAAGCAAAGCGTCTTGTTAAGACCAAGCATCTGGCAAGGCACTGTCACAGCACAGGGGCCCAACACGGTGACGGATTCAAATAGAAGGTAAATACCCGCCTCTCCCTGGGTGCACTTCAAAGAAGACCTTTGCTAGAGAGTCCCACCTGAGATGGCCCTGGTCCCTGTGGGGCTGGGGTGTGCCCCTATGCATCTCAGACTTGCAGCAGCACCAGAATCTTAGAAAGGGCACAAGGAACAGGTGTGAAAGAAACGTGTTTTCCCTTGGTCGCCCGCTGTGTGAGTGGTTGGCACCCTGTACCTGTCCTTTGGGGGTCCTGAAATACTCATCCCTGTTTCTAAGCGACTAAGTGGTCTCTGGTTTCCTATTCGAGGTGCAATGAGATGCATGTTTGAGTTTTCAGGTGAAGCTTCACTACAGACGAAGGAACAGGTTTTTGTAAAGCTGGCCGGCAGAGAGAAGGCTCCATGAGAGAACCGTCAGCCCTTCCATCTTCGGGGCTCTCCTAAGCAATGCCCCCTTGGCCCATCTTGCTCTCCTCTCTCTTTCTTTCTTTATAGTGAAGCTCCTCTTTCATTAGGCTTGCGCCCTGGGATAAACAGAGCCAGAACCGAAGTTCAAACGAACTAACAGGGGGGTCATCAGTGTCTGCGCCCCTCAGCCTTGGCAAAGGCCCAATGTGCTCTGTCCTTCCCCAGAGAGGATCCCACACAGGAAGGGCTTTCTGAGGCTTCTTACCTTCTTACCTCTTCATCCCCTTCCCAAAACCCATTTGCTGAACGCCATTGCACCTCAGCGCACCTGTTTCTCCTATTCATTGGGGAACACTTCTCTACACCCCAGAAGGGCGGGGCTCGCACTGCCACTCTGCCACCCCCCCACCCCCCCTCACCCCTGTGAGCCTGTCAAGTGACACTCCCTGTGTTTCAGTTTTCTCCCGGGTGTTGCTCTCCGAGTTGTTCTGAGGGGAAAGTCAGTCTGTGCAGATGCACATTAGGTGTCTTGCACCTAACTGGCCCTTAGTAAAATTTAGTAATAGTATGAATCCTACTCCATTTATGGGAAGGCTCAGCCAGTCTGACTGCAAGGCCTGGGAATTAACCCATGGCCAGTACTATTTTTATAAATATTGTTCGAAATGCCAGATTATTTTAAATGTACTTCTTTCTTTCCATTTGTATGTATGCAGTCGAAATGCCAGATTATTTTAAATGTACTTCTTTCTTTCCATTTGTATGTATGCAGTCGATACGTGTGTGCTTGTGTCTATAAATTCAGTTGTGAGTGGATGTGTATCTATGGGAATGTAGATAAAGATGTATTTTTTCCCTTTGAAGAGAAAACACTTAGGGGAAGACAGAATTAATAAACTGGAACATGGATCTCAGGAAATTGCTAAGAACACAACACAGAGAGTCAAAGCACTGAAAATATTCAACAGAAGTTAGGACAGGAGAAACTAAGCAGGTTTTCATAGGAAGAATTTTTGAAAATGAACAGGGGCAATATTTGAAGAGCGAAATCTAAGCATTATCTGAAATTGATGACAGAAAAGCATCTTCACACTGGAGAGCTTACATCAAATCCTAAGCAGAATTTTCTAAAGCCCACATGTAGATGGCATATGGGAAATGAATTTAAGCAAGCTTTAAAACCATGAAGCAGTAAAAACAATAAATTAATAGCAAATATGGGGGTTTTAAAAATCAAGTGATACCTAAATTTCAGGAAGTAATAATATATAATTCTGGCAATTTTGGAATTATATATTCTCAGATTATGTATTTAGGTACAGATTAACTTGAAATTATGCTACAGAGCCCTAATATTTAAATTTTAAAAAAATAATAAAGCACAGTTCAAGAGTTGCTTAAAAGTATAATAATGAAATAAGGAAGTGAAAAGAATGAGAAAATTATTCACAATAACCACTAACACTGTGTTAGATAGTTTTTGATCACTGTGACAAAACACCTGAGAAAAACAACTTAAATGAAGAAAGAGTTATGGTGATTCAGATATAGTTCAAAAGTTTCAGTCCATGGTTGGTTGGCTCTACTGGTCTGGACCCAAGGTGAGGCAGAACATCATGGCATAACGCTGTCAGCTTAGGGCAGCCAGGAAAGAGAGAGAGAGAAAAGTGGTGAGAAACCAGAAAAAACCGTCCAGGGCCTGCCTTCAGTGACCTCCTTCCTCTAACCAGATCCCAACTCCTGACAGTTTGGCCACTCCCCACTAATGTCAACAGCTATGAATCCCTGAGTGAATTAACCCATGGAAACCATCTAATCTCAACCCCAAACCCACCTCTGAACACTCCTGCCCTAGGATCCAAGCCTTCCACACATGAGCAGATCAAATCATAACAACTATTGGTTGAGTTTTAGTCAATATGAGAGACAGTGGTCTTTAGGCCAAAAAAAAGGGGGGGGGGAGATACAGAGAATACTAGATAATGATTTAAGGAACCATCTATAAGAAATATGTGATCATCTGAAATTGCATGTACCTAAGCACATAATTTAAACATACAATTTAAATGTCAAAATTATTAGGTTAATTTGTCAAATCATTTGTGTCTGGAGATTTAACATTTCACCTGGAAGTTGAATACTAAACAGATGAAAATGAGTGAGAATAAGCAAGGTTTGAACAAGTTTAAACTAAAGGACTTAATAGAAGCCAGTATCTTTAAATGAAAGTATATATATTCCTTTGAAACATAAAGCAACATCATTTTAAGGATCAAATCTGCTCAAGCAATAGAAAACAAAGTGCTTTTTTTCAGAGAACATTAAATTGAAAATCTGCAGCTTTATATGTTTGGAATTCATGAATTAAAGAAAAAAAATGTAATCAATCAGTTTCCAGGACCTGAAAGTTTCTGGTTTGCATTGTATTTTCATGAAGCAACAATGAAAACAGAATTGCATGGAGGTTGTGGAAGATATGTGTAGAGGAAAAAATCATCATAGATGCACTATAGAAAAAAATTTAAAAGAAAATAATGACCTCAAATAGAAAAAATAAAATGATGAAAAGTAAAGAAATTAATTAAAAATAAATTGAAGTAGCAATTGAGAAGATCAATAAAACCAATAGGAACTCTTATGATCAGAAGACATTGGGTGTGTGCTTCCTAACAAAGACCCAGAAAGAGGTGGCTGCCGATCCCTTAGCAATCAGCTAATCAGAGACCTTGTGCTCTTAGTCCGCTAGACTTCCTTCTCAGCTTTAGAGACTTGAAAAACAGGCATTAAGAATGGCAGTTCCTGATCTTTCTTCACACTGCTAAAGGAGGTGGAACTGTCCTGAGGACGTGGATCCAGCCACCAGTGGGTCAAGATGAGACCTCATGGAGACAGAGGCATTTTCTACTCACAGATGTACTCCCTCCTTTTATATCTGTTTTACCATTTTACAATGTCAACTACTCTGTAATATAATGAAATTATTTTAAAAACTAAAAAAAAAAAAAAAAAGAATGGCAGTTCCTTTGTAGGGCACGCAGGGAGGACTTAATTGTCATTAAGCCCTTAGGCAAAGAAAGTAAGCAACCCTGCATTTGAGGGACACAGCTAATAAGATTCACAGAATTATGGAAGAATTGGGGTCACATATTGAAAGGGTAAAGTTTCTAAGCTGCAGAGCCTGAGATAAAATGTAAAGGACTAGGTATTGTAAAGTTTCTGAACTGCACAGAGAACCTGAAATTCCTGAGGCAGTTAAGACAATGCCCGGTACTGACCATTTAGTTGTTAAATAACCTGGACCCTGTGCAGTTTGGCACGTAGGCATTCAGGGCCCAAACCAATCAGTTTGAATGTACCCCCCTTCTTAGGACTGACCTATCATTCCCACCCAACCTGTTCCCACCAATGAATGTACTAATCATGTTTGGGAATTGTTGTTTGATTTTCCCCGCGCCTCATGATGATTTGCTCTGATGTATGCAAAGTCCCTGCCCTCCCTAAAAAAGTGTACTTAAGCACTGTTCAACCCCTGCTCAGGGCTCTGGGCTGCTCTCCCTTCTTGAGTGAGCACAGAGCCCTAGCATGCTGCATCTGCAATAAACCCCTTTTGCTGTTGCATGAGTCGGTCTCTTGGTGGTCTCTTCCTCCGACGTTCGCCGGACCTTTACATTTGGTGCGGTGGCCGGAAACCCCACAGGGGAGACCCCAACGGACTCCTCTAGGGGTAAGTAAGGTGCCTCTTTCCTTTTTTTTTCTTGCAATCGCTCAGAGCTTTTTGTTCAGGTTCGGTTTTCGGTTTGAGTTGGCAGAGTGGCTGCCAGCGGAGAGCGTGAGTTTCCCCTGGCGGTGGTGGACAGACGTATCCTGAAGCCACAGGCCACGTCCTCAAGGGACGCCTTGGAGGACTCGGGAAATGGAGGGACGGAAGTGCCCTCATCAGGTGTACTCTGATGCCAACCCTTCTGGTCTTGCCTGCTATTCTTTTTCTCAGGTTGAGTTTACTGGCTGTTTTTAATCTTTGCTTCTGAACTCGTGTTAAACGTTTACTGTGTGTCCGTGTTTGTGTCACATTTGTATTGTCCCTGTCTCTGTTTGAGTAACTCCCAGTATGAAACAAAGCCATTCCACGCCTCTGTCCCTGACCCTTGATCCTGCTCAAGGGCCCAGAATCTTTCTTTTTCAGTGAAACGCAGGACCTGGCAGAACCTCTGCGAATCTCCTCCTGCATGGGTGGGGTCCTCGCAGTCCGCCCAGAGGATTCAACCTCGCCAGTGTGGCATATCTTACCCGCCCCCATTCCTCCCCACCTGTCCATCCTCTCCGCCCCATCGCCGTCTCCCCTCTCCTGGGGGGGGGGTGCTCCGGCAGGCCCGAGTGTCAGGCGGGCGGGATCAGGGGTAGGGTTGGTGGGGGACTGCCCACCCCCCCCCCCCGCCGGCAACCGGCCACCGCAGCAGTGCGCCGCGACCACCTCTGGGTCCGAGATGGCTGGGAAAGCCTCCTGTGGAAGGTGTGAGGCCGGTAGCAACCCCCAGCACGCAGGGCCCAGGTCTTCCTGGAGTCGGGTTGCTTGGGAATGCAGCCCAAAGCGGGTGGTAAATTCCATCTAAGGCTAAATACTGACATGAGACCGATAAACTTTACTCCCCTTTGTTAAGCGAGATTAGGGAAGCAGTGTTTTCTTTTCTTCCCATAGTTGGCTTGAGTGCACCTGCTGCAGTTGAGAAATGCCTGCTGGGGATCTAAGAACTTTGATATCTCACTTTAACTTTTCTCAAAACCCTGTCCTCATTATAAAGGCATTAATTGGCTTTGGGGATGGGAGCCGAACTTTCAGTCATAAATTCTGTCCCAGACCGAGATTCTACACCAAGGTAAGTGCACGCACCCCATGTCTGTTTGAGGTGCATCTTCTTTCTCTCTCTTTCTTTCTGGAGGTAAAGTGGGCACCCAAAGGCTACTTAAATGCAATTAGTGCAGCTGCCACTCTTCAAGTCTCGGGTGAGAGGTTTCCCAGCCTAGGCAGCTCTCAATCACCTGTTCTATACAGAGCAGGGATGTTGGGTTCTGCCAAAGCCGCTTCCAACTTTTCTGTCTGGGCCCGGAGAGCAATTGGCGTGAGTACACAGTGTCCCTAATCCCGATCTGCCTTGGATGTGTGGAGGTGGATGAAAGAGTTTGGAACAACTCTGGGCTACCCTCACATGTATTCCTAAGGTCCTTTCTCTTGAGCCCCCTCCCGACAGCCCTCAGGGGTATCCAGGGTGATCGGTAGATGAATGGCACTGAGGGAAAGCACCAATCACATTTGCCTCCGTATGGGCTATGCAACACTCCCAAACCCACATCCATTCCTCCTGGATGCTCCCCTTCCTTCTCAGGTTAGAAATGTTAGAAATTCAGGTTGTAAGACTGAGAAAGACATAAGATAAAGTAAAATCTGCCCAGGTTCTGTAAGGTGCATAGATAACTTTAAATAGTCTGTTTTACTGCCCCAATGTTTAAAATGTGCTTTGTTCCTTAAGCTGCTAAGAGAGACATTTTTAGAGGAAAAAAGAATCAAGAGAAAAATCTGGGCTGATCAAAGTACATACCTCCATCCCCCTTCAAGACCTAAGGCAGATAAAAACTGACTCTACTGGAAAGTTAGGAGATATGTCTGGTGCCTGGGGTCAGACCAAACCAGAGGAACTAATCCTGTAAGTAAAAGGTGGGACTGGGGGACTCCCAGCAGCTGCCAAGGCTATTTTGCTTTGGGGAACTCTCTCTTCCTTACCTGCACTTTAAGGATTACTCCACCTCTGTCTACTTAAAAAAAGGGGGGGGGGGCAATGAATGCAGTAATGTGTTGATATTATAGATTGTTTCTTGGGGATGATCTTGTCTAAATGTGTATCTAAAAGATGATTTTTTAATTTTAACAATCTGGTATCTGAATGGGTTTCTAAAGCATTACACAATCTTGCAGTTAAAAGTTGGGTTTAAGTAATTGTTTAGTTTGAGACTTCAGATAGCTCATGCTAGAAAACTTAAATACTTAGGACAGAAAATTAAAGAACTCTACTTCCGAGTTGGCAAGTAACTCCCAATCATTTAGTTTTATTTTTCATCAATTTTGAACTGGGTAGCCTAAAAAGATTTCACTAGGTGTACCAGTGCATTAACTAGGATAAAAATAGTAAATTATGATATGGTATCTGTTCCCCTCAATGTGTAAAATTAAAAAAAAATGTTAAATTAAAACATTGGTCTGGTTTATTAAAATGACATTAAATAGCAACAGTCTTGGAAATTTTTAAAAGCTTACTTTTAGATATACATGGTAGTGTGTGGTTCTTAATACTACTTTAGGAACTTCAGAACAAAAAAAAAGAAAGTGGCTTAATGATCCTAAAGGAACTTATTCTGATGGTGGCTTTAATATTATCAAAAAAGATCCTATTTTCAGTTTTGTGTGAGCAAGTTTTTCTAGTGTAAAAAGATATAAAGATAATTTTGTAAATTGTATCTTAAACTTGCATCATAATTTTCAACATCCAAACCTGGAAATTGTAACTTATGGTTAAAATGCCTTAGGCATGAGGTTTCTGCTCAGAATTCCAGTTTTCCCAGTTCCTCCCAGACCTTGGCCAGGACTTAAGTTGATACACAAATAGAAGAAGCCTAAAGCACTCAGTAGGAGACAGATCTGAGGGCCAAGGAAAAAAAAAAGAGTAAAAGTGTCTTTTTACCTGAACTCAAACTAGACCAAACCGAAAAGTAAATTGTATGATATTCACTTGTGTTATGTGTTGTATGTCAGTATGTCTGTATGTATGTATGTCCATATATGACAATTGACAGATGAGGAGCGCTCATGAAAAAAAAAATGGATCCAAATATCTTTGATTCACGTGATTCAAATGGTTCAATTTAAATTGGGTAAACAGATAAAAGTAAAGATGTCTTTAAAATTAAGCTTATAAGTTTTTCTATGTGTTCAAAAAGGCCCTAATAAAATGTTGATGAAATGACTCTGAAATAATCTGTCTAAATTCAAAAATTTACAAGTATTGTTTCAAAATGTGAACAAAAGGAGGTTAACAGATGGAAAAGAGAAACTAAAAGGTTTTAGGTATGGATTTAATAGAGGAAAAATGTGTTTCTGGATAAGAAAGTCTATATGATTAAGTAATTAAGAGGGTTTAAGTAAGTGATAAAAAAAAGGTCTGTGTAAGTTGGTTATATGTGTAAGTTTTTGAGCAAGTAATCTTAAAGAAATTAAACAGCTGGCTAAACAAATGCTGTTGTTTTAGAGAATTGTGCTATGTTATTTCTTTAAAAGCTAAACTTGGTTAATATAAAATCATCAATGTAATCATGGTGCTATTAATATGTTCATATCTTCCAGGTATACAAGTCTGTAAGGTAGAAGCTTCAAAAGAACATTATATCAATCTGGTGTTCTAAAGTTGTATGGTAATTTCAGGCTTAAAAAGAACATGTTGGAGATGTAATTATATCATTAGTGTTCTATAACTGGACTTGTTATCAATAAGATATGTAAAGTTCCATGTTACTTTTTACACTGAGATACAATTTAAATGTATTTTTAAGTTAATGAGAGCCTAATCTGTGTAAAGATTTTATTACAAAACACAAAAATACTTTGTTACTTTTCTACAAAGGTTAAAAGCTTTCAGCCTTTCTTTAATTCATATATGCTGTGTTAGCTAATGTTCATGTGAACTTGAGCAACAATTTATGTAGACTTTGTAAAATGATGTCTAAAAAGCAAAGATAAGTTTCAGAACTACAGTACTTAAGATTTATGAAGAGCCCTGCCTTACCTGAGATAAGGCTCTATTTCCCATCTCACTACATGTGAGAATGACTACAAAAGAAGTAGGCCAGATTTCAGTTCATTTAAAGTTGTGTCCAAAAGTTGGTTTTTGTCATGATTGCCAGGATCGAAAACAGGGGATTATAATGTATAACTCTGCCAAAATTCAAGGTAGCTATTACATAAATTAAATATGTTTTTACCCTAGTTAATTTTATTCTGTAGTTTTCTTATAAATGGTCTAAAGATTTCCCTGTTAATGTTTTGCAGAGGTACTGATTTAAGAACTCACAACCTGGGTTAATTTAAGATAAGGAGTTATCACCTACAGGATAGAGAGAGAGACATTAAAGCCCAGTGCTCTTAATATAAGGCTGTTAACTTATTTTCTGGATGTTTAAGATTAAGTTTTAAAATTAAAGTTAAATTAAAAGGGCCAAGAAAACCAATATTTGGCTCTTGCCCTTTGAGTCAGTCTGAGTCAGGGAATAGGGGACTTCTCCAAAGAGCTTTGCAACTCTGGGCCACATAACCTCCCAATCAGATCAGGGAGATTAATGAGATGGCTGGAGGACAAAAAGCCAATCAGTGCATTTGCTGTGAAGAGGAGGGTCATCAGAAAAGGGAGACATCCCTGATGCTTCCAAGGGAAGCCACATGGTCAAGCAAGGCCTGGACCCATCCTAGCGCAAATGGCACCAGCAGAATTGAGAAGCTGCTGTAAGTTCCCCGAGGACTCCCAGGGAAACTCAGCTGACTGTTAACAATAGATAGAAACAAAAGTCAGTTTGACTTGCTTCATCTTAAACACTTAGCAAAGACAGTCAACGCCAAAACACAGCTGTTCCTAGGCATTTTAAATGATAATAATAGTTAAATGTAACTTCCATAAATAGGTAAACTGGAGACTACAAAAGAGATTCTCAGACAGGAATGCCTGATAACTGTGAAAAGAAACTGCCAGAGTAGTTTTTAGTTTAAGGCCTTTATTCCTAACCTACATAGGTAGGCTTAATGTTTGCTAGTATGGTTATCCAGCCCTAAGTAACAGAATTAAAGATTTCTCCATTAGACACAGAGGTCATACTAGTAAAAGGATTTTGCAAGTTCAGATGACATTAAATTATTAGACTATATCTTAAGGGAAAGGACATCTGTAAACCTAAATGTTAATTGTTGTGTTCACATCCCTGACATTTCTGGCAATGTGACAAATATCCTTAAAGATTTACATGCTCAGATAGAAGCCATGTACTCAGCAACTTTGTCATGAAAACAACATCTTAACTCTTGGTTCTTGGTACTTCCTGGTGGAAAACATTTTTAGTCTTTGTCTTGACCATTGTACTCATTGGCATATTCTTGTGCTATGGGATTTATTGCTGCATCAATCTGGTTCCAGAACTAATGAATTCTTGTTTCTTTTATAGACCACCCATCACTCAAATGGCCCTCCAGCCTATTACTTCTCAATTGGACTTTTATCATGGACCACTCGATAGACCCGATTTTCAAAGGGGGACTCCAAACTGCTTGCCCCACACCGTCCCTTTTCAGCCTGAAGAAGCCAGAAAGATCTACTTTGCCCTCCTTCCTTAAAGCAGGAAGGAGTTCCCAAATTAGAGGGGGGAATAAAGCCAGATTTAAAGTTAGGTAGTCAGTGTAGTTAGATAAATCGGGGTCTAATACCGAGTGAAATCTAAAATGGAGGCCATGCTGGGAATGATTCCAGGAAACGCAGGACAACTCATGGTAATCAGACAGCAATATGCTCCATGGACAGAAATGAAAATCATGTTTGGGAATTGTTGTTTGATTTTCCAGCGCCTCATGATGATTTGCTCTGATGTATGCAAAGTCCCTGCCCTCCCTAAAAAAAGTGTAATTAAGCACTGCTCAACCCCTGCTCAGGACTCTGGGCTGCTCTCCCTTCTTGAGTGAGCACAGAGCCCTAGCATGCTGCATCTGCAATAAACCCCTTTTGCTGTTGCATGAGTCGGTCTCTTGGTGGTCTCTTCCTCCGACATTCGCCGGACCCTTACAATATGATGTTGGGACAGTAGTTAATTGTTAGAAAAATATGCAAACTGCAGCCTTAACAAACTTATCTTTTTGTAAAACCCAGGAAAACAAGGGGGATTCGTGGGAGCCTCCCAGGCAGCAATAATGAGTTTTCTGATGAAAAAAATGTGTCTGACAGGGAGGAATCAGATGGAGAGTCCCCTTCCCTGTGACCTTCCTGTCCCCACAGGAGCCTGTGTGCAGTCCACACCCACAATTCACCCTCCCTCCCCAGGGGGCGGGAGGAGGACCCTGTACTGATAGACAGGTGAGAAGAGATTGGCAGGAAGAGAATTTAACAAAATACTTAAATAACTGCTATTTAATTGACTTTAACAATTTAATAAATAAATTCTGGAAAAGAATTTAATGGAACTATTTTTAAAATATCAACTTGAAGACTGGGGTGAGGGTTGGTGGCAAAGAGCTTGCCAAAAATGTGCAGGGCCCGGGACTGCAAAATTAATTGATTGATTAATTAATTAGATGTCAAATTTGATATATTTGAAATATCTACCATTTTACATTTACTCCTAAGTGGGAGGTGGGAGGTGAACCAAAGTCTATTTTCTGAACAAAAGAAATAGACTGAAAACATTATTTTAACATTTATACTAATATTTATATTATTTGGGAGTTGTCATTAGACCTAAAAATATTAACATTTCCAGTCTTCACAAAATCACTGCAAGAGCCCTGTATCCTCATGTTATGGGTTAAAATCTTGAGACAGCAGCTAATGTGGCAGAGCTAGGATTCTTGGTGACTACTGAGAATGAAAGTCTAGCTGTTTCTCTCTCTCTCTCTCTCTCTCTCTCTCTCTCTCTCTGGATTCATTATTATATTTCTAATTAGAAGAAGTGGTGTGTGCTGATAGGTTACTTCTCAGCCAAAATAACCGAAAATAACTCAGAAGAAATATCCTTTGAGGATTATAATGAAATAAAGACTTTCCGGACAAATAAAAAATGTCCTTTGTTACCAGACTATGCACACAAAAGGAAATATCAAAGGGAGTCCTCCAGCCAAAATGAAATAATCCCAAGTCTTTGGGGGGAAAGAGAGAAGAAGAAATAAAAGTAGCACAAAAATGTGAGTTCACAGAGTGATTAATTGCCACAAAAAGGAGTAATGAAAGCAGTCACTTGAGGTGTCTAATATATGTGCACACACACACAATTTAATAAGGAAAAAGCTTTCCTTTGACAGTACCTCATGCTGGGAGTGCTTGGCGACAAGGCCTGCTCATTCGTAGGGACTGGGGAGCAGTGAAAGAAAGAGAAAGGACCGGGGTCCCAAGAGCCTTTCAAGGGCACGTCCCCAGTGGCCTGGCCCCTCCCACTGGGCCCCACCTCCTGAAGACCCCACCAGCTCCCATGGCACTCCAGGCTGGCACCTGAGCCCCCAGCACATGGCTTTGGGGAATGTGAAAGGCTCACATGACAGCACCTGTATTCTTGATGGTTCATAACAGGTTGGTGGCTGTGATATGGTTAAATGAGAAGCTACTCACAATACTTCCAGTGGTGATGGGCACCTAGCAAGCACTCAAGAGTCAATGTCCCTCTCCCTCGTGCCTCATCCTCATCTTCATCAAGGAAGAAGAAGGGTACAATAGGAACAGTAGGCTCTTGTTTCCTACAGATAGATTATTCTACCAAGGTTTATTCACAAGAGCAAGACACGAGAGTCTTTGGAGCAAACGGCAGGTCACGATGGGGTGGATCTGCCGACCAGCCTCCCTGGGACCTTCAGAGACCCCAGGGACAGGCTCTAGAGGACAGAAAGGCATCTCCACTGCCTGGGCAGTGTTTCCATGGCAATGCCAGCCCTGTCTTGTATCCTGGTAGATTCAGAGTGCCCTGCCAGGAATCTAAGTTGGGGTCACCAGTAGTGTTGGGAGTCCACCGGCTCCAAAGACTAACTTCCCTATCCCTGAGAAGAGCCCTCCAATGGTGAGCCTTGCTGGCTCACATGATCCTTACCCACCAATCAGACTAGCCCTGCTGGCTCACATGATCCTTACCCACCAATCAGAAAACACCCCAGCCAACTGTCAAAGCGTTCAACCATTAAACTGTCATAACTGTCAAACTGCCCCCAGCTCTATAAATATGCAGAGCTGTTTCTCAATAAACGGGCATTTTCACCGATGGCAAGTTTGATTGTTCTTTCAAGTAGGGACATGGCCTCCAGGAAAAGGACTCCACTGGTGAGCATGAGGATTCTTACAGAGTGGAGCCTGCAGGGGTTATTCAGACCTTGGAGAGCTCAGGGCCCAGAAATCTTGAACATCTCTGGACAGCTCATGAGCATTCTGCTCCTGCTCGGTTCTCTGCGTGCTGAGATTCCACAGATGATGACTCAGGCAGGCCTCCATGCCGAAGGTCATAATGTCCATAGCACGATTCAGCCTCCAGCTTCTGGCCCTAAAAGTTGTCACGTCATTCAGATGCATCAAGGAGCACACCAAAGCACAGAACAGAAGCCTTCAAGGTGGGACAGCATTTAGCTCAGCCACACAATCTGATTCTGCTCCCAGTGACATGCTGACAGCCAAAATGAACCCTGTGTGCCTCAGTTTCCTTGTCTGCAAGATGGGGCTGAAAAGAGGACCTAGGTTTTTAAGGGATACAAGGAGTTGGGACACATAATGTTGGACGGTTCCTTGCCCAGAATAACCCTTTAATACAGGAGTGGATGTTAAGCCTAAAGCAAGTGTGCATGTAACCCAGTAAAGCTGTCTCCCCGTCTACCACATTGCACAGTGCTGTAGGTCACTCACGTTTATAAAACAACACTCCCGAGAGGTGACAGGGGCTATTTCCATTGTTGGTGTCTTTCCCTTGCAAGCCCATAGAACTGCAGGCAACCACAGGTAAATTGGGAAAAGTAAACGTGCTATGTAAAACAACTTCTGTCATCCCCTGCCTTTAAAATACGGGAAGGCTTGGACATAAACACAGGTGTGAAGTCCTTTATGTTCCTTTTAGTGTGAAAATGAGGTTTTGTAGTGTGGGGGGTTTGCAGCTAAATCAACCGTGTTCCCTTTTACCCAGGGCAGAGAACTCAGGCCTTCTGCAGTGACCACACATTAACCAACACACATTAGATGTGATACAGAAGCTGTCACTGCAGATTAGTTGAAAATCTCGCTCTGCACACTCCAGGGTCTCAGCTAGTGATGTCACATGGGCTCTCTCACCATTAACGGTGACTAATCAAACACACGTGAGTAATAAGTCTCACTGCCAATGTTCCGCTGAGCAAAGGGCCCAGCCCCAGTTCCTCATTTCAGAACCTGGAACCCTACAGTTGGGCAGCAATGTATAAATACTGAAGTGGGTGTGAGGTGCAGGCCAGCTGGACAGGGTCAGCTCCTGTCTCTGCCACTTGCTGTGTGACCTAGGGGGGCTCAGGTATGCATCTGTTTCTTCATCTACAAAATGGGAATTATGGTGACTGTCCCAATCTCATGTGGCCTCATGGACGGTGGAGTGGACCAGCACATGTGGACACACCCAGAGAAGGACCTGGCATTCAGGGGGCATTGAGCAAGTGTTGGCTGCAGTTGTTAGTACTGCTCTCACACGTGCACAGGTTGGGGTCCCCACAGGAAGTACATGGTACAATCCAACTGGGACCAAGTTTAATAAGGACAGTATTTGAACAGATTGCCTGGTTGGGGTTAAATTAATAGGAGATGGCACTGTCCCCAGGACTAATGTCAGTGGGGAGCATCGTGCCAACCCCACAGCCCCACCCCAGCTGGAAGAACAAGAGCAAAGAGCAGTCACCAGAAGCCACACACAGGAGCCTCCGAAGCCACAGAGCTCCAGCTTGAGCTAAAGGACCCAGAGGATGGTCCCACAAGAGGACAAAGAGGAGGAGGGGGGATAGTCTCTGGATTTTTCTCTCCTCTGGGCCCTACACTCTCAGGGCCCCACCTAGGAAAGTAATCAAGAGTGTGGAAAAGCCAGGCAATTATGAGCAGGCCCATGTCCAGGGTTCAGAGCAGCTAAGGGCAGGCTAGGGAAGGGAGGGACTTGGAGGAACACCCATCCCAGGATGGCAGTGTCAGGATCAACTCCGTCCTGCATGCCATGGGAGTTGATACACAGAACAAATGTTGCCAACGTAGCCACAGATACCATTGCCAAGAAATACCAATGGGACAGAGTCTGGCTCTGGCTTGGTGACAGGAAGAGTGACAACCCCAACAAAAACAATTCCAATAAGAATAGTGGCAGCGGCTGACAGTTCTAGAACCTTCATAGTCTTCCAAATCCTCCATGTCCTGTGTGGAGTCACAGTTCAGCCTTGTCCTACCCTATTTTACAATAAGGACATGCAGGGGAGCTGTTGACTGGTCAGGACCAGGACACTTGGTGGACTCGTGCTTGGGTTTCTTAGTAAGTGCATGGAGGCCTGTGGACAGAGGGCAAAGGACTCGGGGGTGCAAGACGGGTCATTTACTTACCTCTCAGAGATGCTGGGTGTTCTGTGGGGCACTTTACATTTGGGTAGATCTCTCTGGGAGATTTTATGGGAAAAGATGAGCACACACACTTGTGCTTAGGCCTGATTCTTCCTTCAAATTTATATTGAGTTAAAATGAAGAGAAGAACGATTGGTGGAGATGTCAGGAATTTTCATAGGGAAACAATTTTATGGGTGGCACACAAGTCCTCTGGTGTTCTCATCTGTTTTATATCCTGAGAAAAGGCACATCTTCCTTTTTATGTGAAAAGCACTTAGTCCTAGGCTGTTCCTTGCTGTGAGCTATTACCGTCCCTCGACTTTTGTGCCACTGTTGCCATCATCGTTGTAGATTACATCCCCTGCCTTGCTGGGCGTCCAAGCAGCTGTGTGTCTCTGGTCTCAGGAAAATCTGAAGTAGAAGCTGCTCCCAGCCAAGTCCCTCTCTGCCCTCCTGGTGTTCTGGAAAGTCATACTTCAGCAACTGTGTCCCCTGCTGGAGGGGTCACATATGAACCCCTGCACATGGCCCTGCTATGTCCCTGTCTTCTCAGGGGTCTACATAGAAGGACAGACCAATCCCTGTGGAGGGGAAGAGAATAACACACAGTCCCTCCTTCAGAGATGCCCACGTCAGTAAGCTTTCTTCCTCACCTTGCACCATTTAAAGTCTTGAAGCAAATACAGAAATTTGAGGGTGATGGGAAAATTATTAAATGTCTCTTCCCAAAAAAGGAAAAACAAGCATCGTAAATTCAGCCTATAATTTCAGAATCTCTCTTCTTTCTTGTGAACTGGCCAGAAGGTGAAATTGACATCATTGTGTGCATCCAGGTCTGTGTGTCAGTCTGGGTAGCAGCAAGGGGGGTCTGCAGTCAGTTGGCATGTCCGAATGTACATCTGTGTAGCTGGAGCAAGAGACAGTGGATAGACTTAGGGAAGGAGGAAAATGTCCCTGTTCAGTTCCCCAGCAAGGGTGACCTGCCAAATCCAGGGGAAAGTAATAAAATCCTCCACCTGGGAACTCTCCTCCAGGCTATAAAATGTCGATAAATGGGGTGTGTGACTCCTGGGCCATCCATGCTGCATGAGCTCATTACCAGGGATTCACAAGCCAGAGTGTACCTGAGGATCAATGAAGAAGTTGTAGACCCCCTTCTTCTTCCCAACTTCTGCTTGCTCCTAGCACAGGAATGGAGATTTGACAGACGCTGAGAACAGCACTCCAGCTTGGAATGAATATAACAGAAAAAAGGGAGGCTGAATAACCAAGAAACCAAATATCCATTTCATGATGTCATTTTCAAAAAGCCACAGATTACAGAGAATAATTTTTTGAAATTAGCAAAGGTAGAAAGAAAATAAAAAGGTCAGAAATTTGTGAAATAGAATAAAAAAATATGCAATAGAAAAAGTTTCCAAGTTCAAGACATATTTCATTGCCAACATTAAATAAAATTGATTCAAGTCTCAGAAGATGGAAAAATAAGTACAAGAATGTATAAAGTGCAAATGTCTATATTGAAAATAAGACAACACTACAGATCCTATAGATATTAAAACAGGAAAATTATAAGGCAAATAATATTAAACATGTGGAAATTCAGAAAAAACAGCCATGGTCCTAGAAAAATATAAAAATATACAATACAATTGATCCAAGAAGCAACATAAAATTAGAAAATAATCTGTTTAATAAATGAATATTCTATCTACTTTTGTCATAATTTTCTAAGCATCTTCTATTGTATTATACAGTTTTACCTTTTATAGCACTTTCTGAAATCATGTTCTCCTCTCCATATCCACTGCCTGTGTCCTTTCAAAAAATGTAACCCCTTGAGGATGAGAGTCCTCTGCTTCCTGATCTCAGCCACAGTTCTAGAATCTAGCGTAAGGCTGACCTACCAGTCAGTTCCCAGATACATTTTAAACAAAGACACACATGAGGAGTAAAATTACATGTATTATAAAGAATTCACCATTGGAGAAAAAATTTGTGGCAAAAAAAAAATGTTGTCAGGCGATAGTGGTGGCTGTCAGCACAAACAATAGGAAGTCCCACCACAGAGGTGACTTACAGAGATTTGTCCACCATCTCTCAACTGTACTTCCTGGAAAGCCTCCTTTAATAATGCTCTCTTGCAAAATGTTGAAGATAATTTTTTTAAACCCTGTGACATTGGTCTCCTTTCCCCCAGACCACTGGTGGTGCTGCATCTCTCCTGCTCTGCGAGGGTCACCTGTGGCTCCCCTTGGCAGGGCCATGTGAGTGAACCTGTGGGATGAGCAGTTGGAGAGATGACAGAGGACATTCTGGTGGCAGATGTTTGATGTGGCTTTCTGAGCACTGCTGTGTGGCATTGTTTAGCAAAGACAAGGGGAGGGCTGACTCACACTGAAAAAGGTAGTCTCCATTCTGCACTGTGGTCCTTGGAATCCCAGGAGAGGACCCAGCTCCACGCAGCAAGCTCATTGCAAGGAAAAGCCATTCTGATGCTCAGTGAGGAGGGAAGGAGAGCTGTCAAAAAGCACAGGGAGGGTGAGTAAGAGCAATCACATTTCCCACTCAACCTAGGAGGATCCAAAGAGACCACAGAAAGTGCCAAACTCAGCTGCCAATATTTACATTTAAATCAACGTTGATTAATCTTACTACTTTGTTGATACTAGGCCCTACCCTTTCTTGTGTATTTTCTCTTGGAAGTATTTCCAGTGGGCCTGTTTATGGAGGAGGCAGGAGGAGAGCCAAAAGCCAACCCTTCAACAACTCTGATCCATTGATACCTGTCTCAGGATTCCTGCTGTGTTGTCTGGCCATGCTCCCAGAAATGGCAATGAATTCTTCAACACAGCAATCCACTTCTTACTATCTGGAAAGGAGATGTAGTTCAGGCTCAAGTTCACAAGCTGTCTTCAGCAGAGGACCCTCCACACACCTAGTCATGATCCACAAGGAGAGCCAACTTTGGAACCAGCCAAAAGAAAGTATTTTCCTATAGAAATTTGTTGGATTAGACAACGGGGAATGAGGGAAGGGAGGGGAGATGGGAATAGGAAAGACAGTAGAATGCAATGGACATAACTTTTCCATTTTCATACATGAATATACGACCAGTGAAACTCCACATTCTGTACAACCCCAGGAATGGGAAGGTATACTCCATGTGTGTTTGCTGTGTCAAACTACACTCCACTGTCATGGTATCTAAAAAGAACAAAATTTTAAGAAGAAGTATTAAAAGAACCTCTTCTTCTCAATAATACTTTATTTTATTGAATAACCCCAATGACTATTTTAAATGTGTCAATTTTTTTTTCTGGAATAACTTTTAGTTTCACGATTAACTCATAAACAGTTAAGAAAAACCAATTATGGCATTGGTAAAATAAATAAATAAATAAAGCAATTGTGGCCAGGGTTTGTCCAGCCACACAGGATGAGCCAACTAATCAGGAGGAGAAGCCGGAGGTCACTCTTCTTTCCTCCCTTGCCCCCACCAAAGCACTAGGTTTCTTTTCTATCCATGTCACATCAGGCTCAGGGCCTTTGTCAAGGGATAATCTAGTGTTGAGGGACCTAGCACGACGTGGCTGCTGAGATTGCAGATTCTTCAGAGTCGCCCTGGATTCAAGTCCTCGCCCTGCTACTTACCATTCATCTAAAATCATACAATTTACATCACCTCTCAATAGAAATTGTTCCACTTCCTCCTGTGTAAATTAGGTATGTACTGTATACGCTATAGTTAGCTGATTTAATAAAACAATGCAGATAGTTGATACCAAGTAAGAGTTCAGTAAACTTTAAGATGTTAATTTTGTTTTTCTGCATTATTCATAAAGTTTAGGTAAAGTCAAATTTGGAGTTACTATGTGGTCTATGCTGCCTCACTGGGAAATACCTTAAAGACTGGTGAAGTGCTGTCAATTTTAGGAAGTGGAGCCTTCAGTGATAGGGTTTGCTGTGGCAGATATTCTGTTATTTTTTAACCATTCAGACCATGTGTTTATGGCATCATATTTATTAAAAGCATTTATTGTTCAAATTTTATGTTGCTAGATTCTTCCTTTTGAAAAAAAAATAACATAGGAAAACTTTATATACTACTAGATGTTTTGGAGCTAGGAGTCAAGACTGGGAGATGACTGAGAGCAAATGCAATGTAATACAAAGTTTCAGCGGCTGCTTCCATAAGTGTGTAGGGAGGGGTCACAGAAGCATGCTCAGGGCTCTCCTCCTTGCTGTGTCTCTCAGAAAGCTTCTGCAAACCTGTCATTATTTATGATCCTTTCATCAACCACAGAGTACTTAACCCATGTTTGGAAAGACCTAACTGAAACAGCTATGGGAGAATCTTTTTCTCTCATGCATGAAGAAGCTTTGTTCATGAAGTCTACACTGCACAGTCCTAGACTGCATTGAAAAAGACAAGGCTTGGAGGAGAGGGTTTGACAGAGCTACCACTAAGAAGATCATGCATGCAGATGTAGTACCACCATGAACACTGAGAAATTGAGGGATGAACCAGACTGGAAACAGAAGGACCTCTGGACAGATCAAGTGAAGTCTTGAATAATTCATCCTCCAACCAGACATTCCAGGTCTCCTTAGCAATATGGAGCCATCCTGGGTATCCAGGAGCCACAGGATAGGGGCTCATTTGCATTTAAATTAAATTTGCATAAATATTTTAGTAGAACTAAAAAGTTCCACTGATCTTGTTGCTCTTTGGCAGGAGAGTTGATGGCAATGGTGGAGAAATCCTGAGCTCCCTCTGGTCACCTGGAGATGGATGTGGAGACCCAGACCCTGACATTATGCGTTCCCCACTTAAGGAAAAGAAGTTGGGGCTGGGGATGTGGCTCAAGCGGTAGCGCGCTTGCCTGGCATGTGTGCGGCCCGGGTTCGATCCTCAGCACCACATACCAACAAAGATGTTGTGTCCACCGAAAACTAAAAAATAAATATTAAAAAAATTCTCTCTCTCTCTCTCTCTCTCTCTCTCTCTCTCTCTCTCTCTCTCTCCTCTCTCACTCTCTCTTTAAAAAAAAAAAAAGAAGTTAAGGCTCTTGGCTCTCCTTCTTCAAGTTACAGATGACTGAAGAGGCTCTTCCACACTTTTCTAGAGTCTTTTCAAAATCCAAGAAACATTCTCAGTTAAAATAAAATGAAATCGACATCTCATTAAATTCTAGAAATGGGGAGTTGGAGGCAGGTTGTGACAAAAGTCAACAGATGAGGCCACTTTAAAAATACCTACTCCTGTCCCTCCCTGGAACACCAAGAGCATTCCCATTACCAGCTTGCAAAATATACATGCATCCTGAAGTGACAGAAAGACATCAGGTTAGGGGATGAGTTTAAGCCAAGTCCATCCAACAGGATGATGGCACAAGTCCAGCACAGGGCCTGAGGGTCTTGATCAAGGGCCCCAGTCCCCTCCCAACCTCCCACCCCCTCCACTGCAGCAGATTTTGACAGGTGAGGGACAGCTTCCAGTCACCTGGGTCTTAAGTGCCTCCAACCAGAGGCATGAACTTAGGGCCTTGGATGTGCAGGAAGGTGGGACAGCCTCCCATGCAGCTCACATGAGTTTGATTTAAATGGTGCCCCCTAGAGATGTGCTGAGTCTGGGTGAGTTCCTGGGAGCCTGGACCTTGCATAGGCTGGTCACTTTGTCTGCAAGCCCAGCAAGACCTGCCTGTTGTCCTCAGCCTTCCTTCCACTTCTATACCGCCAATTCCTCCCACTGTCAGGAATCAGAGTTTCCCCCATGAAATGGATTTCCAATAACTCCCTTTTTACCTGTAAATAACTCCTCTATCAGAACAAATAGACGTTCACCCCTCGTATGGCTTCTGTCCAGTGAATCAGGGCTATTGAAATGCACATGGCAGAGATGTGGCAATGTTGTCGGATTTGAAAAGGAGGTGTTTGCATGGGCATATTTTCTTAAAAAAAAAAAAATTGTGTAAAAGAAATGGCCAGCCACGTAATTGGTTCTCTTTTCAAAGGAAACATGTGTCTGGCACAGTGAGAAATCAGTAAAATCAGGTTGAATAAACATTGTGGAAAGAGGTTCATAGAACTCCAGAAGGGAGCTGAATTTTCCTGAAATAATCCATATTTCAGTTTCATAGATTTTATCTATTGAAATATATAAAGGATTCTTCTTATCAGTCATGGAAATTTGACAATATCCAATACAATTTGTGCTCAAAACTTCTGGAATTTTTAGGAATCATTTGTGGCTGAATCTAGAATCGCTTGTTGTCCATATCTTTTTTTTAAAAAAAATTTAAATTTGTTTTAATTAATCACACATGACAGTAGAATGCATTTATGCACTCTGATATATCATACATATATATATATATATATATATAATATAATTTATATATTATAAATATATATATAATTTCTGGGATATAATTTCTCACTTTTCTGTGTGTACATGTTCAGAATCACCTTGGTCATGCAGTCACCTATATACATACAGTAATAATGTCTGTTCTGTTCTACTGTCCTTCCTATCCCCACCTCCCCTCCTGTCACTTCCCTCTACCTCATCTAAGGTAACACTACTCTTCTCTAGTGCCCCCCACCTTATTGGTTGTTGTCCGTATCTTGAGGGAAGCGTGTTGCTCACACTTCTAGAAGCTACTGCCTGTTCATTCCTTCTGGCTGAACCCAGTCCTTTGCAGGTCACCAACACAGTCGACACTGGAATGTTCTAGTTCCTCTCTGGGAACTGGTTTAGGAACAGTTGGGCCTCTGATGGCTTTGGATCAGATGATAAGCAGGAACTTCTCCTGGGGACAGGGTTAGGAGACTGGCTGGCTCTCCTGACAGGAAGACAGCTTCTAAGGGAGCAGCCACTCTGAGGAGAGCAGAGCAGGCCTGACAGTACCTGAGAGGCTGACCCGCCAGCTAAGCAGCCTTTGGGTTTTCCAGAGAGATGGCTACTCTAGTCTTCGAAGCCTGTTGAGTTGGGACTTTGTGTAGCAGTAGATGAAAAGACTCAACGTGACGTAAATGGCTATGAACTGCTACCTCGGAAGTCCTCCCACAGGAAATTCACAGTATCACAGAAATCCAGCTTCCCAGGAAGAATGAACGCCTCCAGGACAGAGATTGCATTACGTGATTCATTGATGCTCAGAGCCAGGCATTTTGTTTTGTTTGTTTTATTTAAATTTGGGGATAATTTTTAGTATTCTTGTGTTAGTCAACTTTTCCTTGCTGTGACTAAAACACCTGACAGGAACAACTCAGAGCTGGAAATGTTGACTTGGGGCTCACAGTTTTAGAGGTTCAGTCCACAGTCAGCTGTCTCCATTGCTCTGAGCCCCCAGGTGAGGTAGAGCATCATGGTGGAAGGGCCTGGGGGAAGGAAACTGCTATGCTCCTGGCTGCCAGGAAGCAGAGAGAGGGGGCCAGGCTCTGACTCCTGTAACCACTCACTGTCCTCACTGCTGGAGACCGCACTGCCTTCCCAGGACACGCCCCCAACAACCTAGAGACCTTCCCCTAGACCACACCTCTTAAAGGCCTCACCTTGAACCTTGTCACACTGAGACAAAGTTCCCAGCACAAGGACCCTTGGAGGATTGGAGATACAAGCAGCTTTAGCCATGGAGGTGATGCTACAGAGCCACTGGGCCTGCAGAGTTGCCCTGCCTGGGTGGCATTTGCTTCTCATGCCCACTGGTTGATGGTGGGCTGCCCAGGAGGCATGGCCCCGAACATGAAGGCTCTCTGCCCAGGAGGCATGGCCCCAATCATGAAGGCTCTCTGCAGAGGAGTCAGTCTCAGAGCAGGCTGAGAGCTGTGGCTGGCACCTGGGTGCCAGGGTTGCCATGGTGTTCCCGATACTGGTCTGATTGAGTCCTCATAACAGCCCTTTGAAGCAGGAAACTTAAATTTTCTGTTTTACAGATGAAGAAATGAAGGCCAGAATAGCTCTGGGACTTGTAATCAGGAAGTGGAGATGACTTAAGGGAATCCGAGGGCCAGGTGAGGTGGCAGTCTATTTGCTGTGTGACGACAGCTTTGAACACACCTTCTTACCTTCCTAACTTGGCCCTGTGCAATTTTGGTTTTGCCAGTTCAAAACCGTGGAGTGTCAGACAAGTTAGAATCAAGTACTGGAAACTCAGGTGCCTGGGTGGGTGGGGTAGGCGTGGTGAATGTGGCCATGTATAAGGCAAAGAGCTCTGGAAGACTGGGGCCTGGAGACCACGTGTCCTGTCACAGTGGAGCCAGGAGATTCCCCCCAGCTATGTCTCGCTCATGACCCCTTCTACATGGGAACCCTTTGGAAATAGGGTCTTTGTAGGTATAATTAAAATAAGGCCTTTGGATGAGATCATTCTGGCTTTAGAGTAGTCCTCATCTACTGATTGGTGTTCCTATTTAAAAGAACAAGACGAGGAGAAAAGAGGTTTGGGATAGAGACAAAGGAAGACTCTGTGTGGGGGCGGAGGCAGGGACAGAGTGTGTCTGGCCCAAGCCAAGGTGCATCTAGGGGAAGCAACAGATGTGGCCCTGCTAATACCCTGATTTTAGACCTCTGTCCTCCTGGATGGAGAGGGGATGACTGTCCATTGTTCTAGGATGTTAAATCGGTGCTAATTTTCTTGGTCAGTCTCAGGGATAAAAAATGCACCCATCTAAAACCCACCCAGATATTGCTCTGAAGACATGGGGTCCCTGACCCTCCAGATTTACCCAAAGCAACAGGAATATGTCATTTGACCACCAGGTCTCTTTATTGGTAAACATTAGCAAAAAATTCATTTTTTATGGTTGTTTTACAAACTGGTGCATCTGCGGGAGGCAGAGAGGAGCGGCCTTCAGAGAGCAGGTTAAGCCCTGCAGATCTGGGGCCTAGTTTGGGACCTGAGCTGGTTTGATTGAGCTGTTCCAGATGAGCTGTCTGCTCGCTGGGAGTTCCACCTGACAGGCTGGGGGTTGTTGGTCTGAATATGTTTTACAGTTCTCCCACCTCAAAGCCAGAGAGACCATTCTTTGCTACTTAAGCCGGGGACCCATGTGGAGGCTAGGGGCATGGAAGAATGAACTTGATAATTGACCATAAGGCCTTGCGAGCGGAGCATCTCCACACCCCGGGGGTGCTCCATCTGAGATGATGGATGCCTTCTCATCCCCCACTAATGCCTGGGCTTTGACTTCCAGATTTGTGAAGAAGAAAAACCTAATAGGAAAACATGGTTGCAGCCCTTTAACTGTACCCAGGCTCCCTCACAGACTGGGACATTACTCTCACTAAACAAAGGACAGTCACGTGTGCTAATGCAGCCCAGGAATCCAGGCTGTGCTCACTGTCTGGCTGCAAGATCATATTTCACGTGCTGTCCCATAACCCTAAATAGACCACTCTCAGAAATGTGTTCATCTGTACAACAAAAATGAAAATCAGGTCAGCGTAAACAAACATCAACGTTTTCCACATGCAGAGTAAAGCAAGGACCTTCTCTTTTAATTCTATATATTAGCCTTTTCTGCCAGTTCAATTAAATGTTCACATGTACAGAGAAGAAAAATGATGTGTTTTCAGTTTAGAGAGAGAGAGAGTCAAATACAGAGCCTGGGTCTTTATAGTGGGTCGGATCTGTCAATCAATACCCACAAAACCATTTCTGCAATCAGAGGGTTTTATGGCGCAGGCTGTGAACCTCAGGCACTGGCTTGGTGTTGGTCTCCATTTCTTGTTTTGTTTCCTGACAAATCAGTCCTCCGGTTCTGTTCCACGTGGACAGGTACCGCACCTGTTTTGCAAACCAGTATCTTCTGTCCATCACCTTGTGGAATGCTGGGAACAGAAGCTGGATCCACCCAGATGAGCAGCAGAGTTTGTCTTCTAGGGACTTAGAATTCCTGAATATCTCCTTATGGATAAAATAGGTAAGAAGGGGTAGAACAACTGTGAGCTTAGAGGTTCTTGGCATGTGTCTGGGTCCCTCCTCTTCTGCACATCTCAGGAAAGCCCTGTGCCCTTTGTGGGGTTGGTTATCTCATCTGTGAATCAAGCTACTCAGCAAAGTCCTGGCTGGTAGGAATGCTCCCAGCTGGGAAAATGAGTCCAAACAAAAGCTTCCTGGGCCAGTTTCTTTTTCAGATTGACATTACCATGTGATTCAGGCTTGGCCAGTGAGGTGGAGATAAAGGCTGTGATGACGTTAGGTGACACCTATAAATAAAGCTAAAACAAGGAGCTGACTCAAGTGGCAATTGTTCTCTTCCCTTCTCACCTCTCCTGTCCTCCTGTCTGGAATGTGGAATCAATGGCTGGTTTAGAGATGTCATTTTGTGATGGGAAGGAAGCTTTAAGAATTAAAGCCAGGGGCTAAGGATGGCAAAGCACCGAGAGAAATCAGGACCTGTGTGGATTAGTAATGCTAAGGTTCCACTACACCAGCCCTACCACCTATGCCTAGGATATATGAGAGAAAAAGTAATATTTACTTTGGGGGGAGGGGTCTATGTCACCTGCAGTTGGACAGAACTCCTAATTGGCACATGGTCTGCACACAAAATCTTCCCTAGTCCATACACCTTAGGCATAAGTAAACCTCACCCCACTATTCTACCCACACCCATCCTCAATCAGCCTCCCAACTCCTCATCTTTACTAAATAATGAAGAATTAATTATCTTTCTCTATTGTTGTTTAAAAAGATACCCAGTGGGCAATAGTCTTTATGACCAGAACACCTTGATGGTGCCCCTGGTTAATCTAATGCCCAATCCAAGATCCCACAGGTTCCAGGGTGTCAGCTCCTCTGGGGTCCTGTTCTGCCCCCTGCCTGACCTTAGCCAAAGCCTGACATCAGACATATGTACCTGCTTCAGGCCACTGCGGAGTACACCAGGACACCAAGGGTACACAGTGTCTAATGACTGTGAAATAATTGTTTTCTTGAAAGAAGTGCAACTGCATTGACATTGGATCAGTTTTTTACTAAAATGAAGGTGATTTTAAACACGGTTTGTGGAGGGTAGGTGTGGTTTACCTCAGGTCCTGCCGAAAACCCCAGAAATCACAGATGGCATTTCCATTCATCAGTAGAAACTGAAAAATATTTACACCCAAACACATTTTAAATTCCCAGCATCTCTGAGATGGGGTGATTGGGGAAGGTAGATGGGATTTATAGCGATTTAGGATCAAAAACCCCTCATATCAGGGTGAAAGCCCCAAAATTGGATGTGAGAGCCTAGATCCGGTTGCAAACAGAGCTAGGTAAATGTAAGTTTTATCTAATGACATCAAAATGGCACACCAATTCTCCTTTTACTAATCACAGAAATAAAAACAAAGGGCAGGAGATGTAGCTCAGAGGTAGCCTGCTCCCCTAGCATGTATGAGGCCCTGGGGTCAACCCCCAGTGCCCCCAGAAATAAAGAGACAAAGATATTAAGGAGGAAAATTCACAGAGGACCCTTTTAAAGCTTTTAGAGAAATCAAATCAGCTGCTAAAGCACAGACCTTTGCCACATTTATAGAAATTCTATTCAGAAAAAGCAGAAATAATCAAAACTATCAGGCAATCATTTTGATTATTTCTTCTACCGTGATATAATATTCAGAAATATATATTTTTTAAAAAAGTTGGACAAATGGAAGTCAAAATTTCCTTCTAAAGCTAATAAGTAAACCTGAATTATTTTTTACTTTAATTTTTCCCTTATAGTTTTAAAAATAGAGCGGCCCCTTTCTCCAATAGAGATTGACCTCGCCAGGCCCTGGGGACCTCCCTGTCTTAGGACATCACCATGCAGCACGTTCAGTGGTGGGAGCACTTCCTGAGGGAATCAAGGGGGGCACTGGCTTAACGTGACCCAGGACAGGAAAGGCCAGCACCCGTGGGCGCCCAGTAGAGCATCATGTGTAGTCTGAAGAGCCGACCGCTTCCGGAGGAGGGGGACCCTGGGAGACACCCAGCAGGTGCCCCTCCTTCAGGGTGACAGACATCCAGGCACTTCTTTGGAGAAATCTCTCAATTTCCTGCAGAGAGAGGGAAATTCCTTGTTTTTAAAATACTGTCTGAACAACACCAATGTAGACCCCACTCCTGAGACTCCCATCTCACCTGTGTATCTGAGCAGGATTTAGTGACCTCAGTTTCATAGGACCCAGGAAGAAGCAGAGAGGCTGGAGGGGAGGGGACGGTATGAGAGAGACCAGACCTGGTCTCACAGAACAGAAGAAGGAGAGCCAGTCTCTTCATCTTCCCTCCTTCTTAGAAGGCATCTGCAGCTCAAGTGCAGCCTGGCTTACAGCACAGGGACAGAGGACACCATGGATCCTCAGCCACCAGCCACCCTTCTGCATAGAAATGACTCTCCTAACATTCTCCCCGTGTCCATCAATGACCACAAATCCAAGAGAAGAAGGTCTCTTTCTGCTCGTCATAACCTAGAGGACACATGCGAGTTTCCTGGATCATGTTCTACTATGAGATGAGAAAAATCTCTCTAGGAAGTTTGTGTGATATCAACCACAGATGACAGATGCCAGCTCAAACTGGGTGGAGGATAAAGACACTTCTAATCACATGGGAAGTCCTGAGGGGGAAGCACAGGACACTGATTCATGGTCCCACATTGCATTCGAGGACGCAAGCTCTTTCTCTGTTTCTCCAGGCTCGGGTGACCTTGTCCCCAGATGGCCACAGAGGGCTGTCGCAGGTTCAAGTTCAAACACAGCAGCAATCACAAAATGACTAGCAATACCATCCCCCCCCCCCCCCGCCTGTCCCCTCTGCTTCTTCCTGAGTCCTATGGAATTGAAGTCACTAAATCCTGCTCAGAACAGGGGCGAGGTTGGGGCCACAGGAGCGGGGTCTACATTGACGTTGTTCAGACACTATTTTAAAAACAAGGCATTTCCCTCCTTCTCCTGCAAATTAAGAGATTTCACTAAGAAGTGCCTGGATTTCTGTCCCATAGAGGAAGGGCACCCCTTGCTGCTTCTTCCTGTGTCCCTACCTTAGGGATCTGAGATGTCATCTTCCAGCCCTGCACCAGCAGCACTTCCCCAGCAGAGACTCACGCTGGGCGATTTGGAACTCTGTCATTCAGTATCATATTTTCTGGTCCTTGCAATCCTGTAGCCCTGGCTGTGTTGGTTCATTCTAGTTTCTTGATTTTGCTCAAAGCAAGAAAACCAGAAGAATCTCATTGTTTCATTGGAACAAAGCAATAGGGACATAAAGGGAAAATGCAAAGAAAAAAAAGGTCCTAGTTAGATCCTGAACACTGATGGAACTGGAGCCTGATGAGAGGGTGGAGTGGCAGGATCTCCCGTTTGTTGCTGGTGGACATGCAGAATTTTGTGGCCACCTTGGAAAGAAGCTCAAGGTTTCCTGAAACTAGGCACATCCTTAAATAAATCCAGCAGCCACATTCCATAGTATTTACCAAGAAATGAAAACCTGACCTCAACACAAAAACCTGTGGGTAGCCACGCATAGTGGCCACACCTGTAATCCCAGCAGTTTGGGAGGCTGAGGCAGGAAGATTGAGAGTTCAAAGCCAGCCTCAGCAAAAGAGATGCACTAAGCAACTCAGTGAGACCCTGTCTGGAAATAAAATACAAAATAGGGCTTTCAGTGGTTGAATGTCCCAGAGTTCAATACTTGGTAAAAACAAACAAACAAACAAAAAAACTCTGCCCATGGATGTTTTCAGCAGTTTTATGCAGAATTGCCAAAATGTGAAATCAACCAAGTTGTCCTTCAGTAGGATGAATGGATAAATAAATTTTGGATCCCCCCTGAGACCAAAGAATATTATTATATCTAGAAAGAAATGAGTGCCAAGCCATGGAAAGACAGAAAGGAACACAGGTTCCCAGGAGGAGCCATCCTTGAGGGGCTGCGTGCTGCATGATTATTGAAAGTGCACCTTGGAAAGGGCAGGACAGATCTGTGGCTGGTGGGGTCAGAGGGAGGGCCAGGTGAGTAGGGGCACAGAGGGTCTACAGGGTGCTGAAATGTGTTCCTACCACGGTGGACACCTGGCCTACATTCATTAAGACCCATAGAACCTACAACATGAAGAATGAACATTTGTGCAACTGTACACTTTGGAAGCTGTGGTGCTTCAATGTAGGTCTATCACTTATTAAAAAAAAAAAAAGAAAACTTTGCCATTCTGCTGGGGGAGGAGGGAGGATCATAATCAGGAAGGATGAATGTGTGTGGGAACAGAGGGTAGATAGGAATTCTCTGTAATTCCTGCTCAATGTTGCTATGATTTTAAAATTGCTTTAAAGGTAATTTAAGAAATTATTCTTAAAATCCCTGTTTTTCACTATTTCATTTTACAAAGGCAAAAGCCAAATCCCAGCTGAAAAGGGGTGAAGAAGCCAGATAAGACGAATCCTGCTGCGATTGGTGGCCACTGGGCAGTCTCCTTGCCTGGACCACCAGAGAGTATGGATTGCCCCCCCCCCCGCCCCTCCCCACCACCGGCTGCTCATATTTCTGATCAATATTGAAGAATGCGGGTGAAAGGAGGTTTACGGGGACTCCTGGTCTCTTGTAATTCCTTCCTTCCCCTCATCCTTCCCAAGAGTGCAGGGCCACCCCACCAGGGAGCTGTAGCTCCAGAGAAAAGAAGTCATATCCAAGAAAAGGACCCAGGGCTTTGCAGCTCTGGACCCCAAAGGAGCTCAGACATTCCACTTAAAATTGAAGAGTGGAGGAAGGTCCCCGGTCTTCAGGTAGGATAAGATGCAGAGCGCTGGGGAAAGAAGGGAGCTCCAGAGAACCAGAGCTCATAGCCATGGCCACAGGGGTCCTGAACTCTGCCCCTAGTGTTTGTTAACTTTGGAAGTTGTGGATTCTCTTGAGGCTCTCCAGGCTGGAAGTCAGGGCTGTGCTGTCTCCAGGGAACCCAGGGGCATGGATACCACGCTATTGCCTATTAATTTCTATAATAATTGCCCTCACCATAGGTACCTTCAGACTTCCAGCCTCAGAGCCACAAGAGAATCGACCCTTGTTTTGTGACACCTGGTTGCCTAACTTTCTTAAGGAGGTCCCAGGAAACTAATAAAACCCGGACATAGCCACTTGCCTCTCCGATGGGCTTGGGTCCCAGTATTAAGTTTCTGTTAGTATATTAACAAAAGAAAACAATGACAATGTATCACCTTGGCACTCTGTGCATGGTCTTAAAGTCTGTATTTTGACCCCTCTATTGTAGAGACAGAGGGTCTGGTCAGTAGGGGGCAGCACCAGTTATGCAAAGGTGAGAGTGAGGTTTCAGAAAGATAAATCTGGAAATTTAGTCTGTGATGTTTTGGGAGAGTTTGGGGGAAACTGGACACTGTAAGACTTGCTCTATTTTCCTGCATTCAGCTATGTCTGGAAAGGGCAGCTGAACCCACCAATGGAAGGCATATTCCAGAGTTTCCCCAGGAGTGCTTGAGAGCACTATTATGTATCATGTTATAGTGACAAGGGATATTTCGGTGGATGTTTATAGCCAGCTACCATGAAGTCTGAGCTGAATCTTGACCATGCCCATGTGTCATCATGAGGAAACTGAGGTCACTCTAAGTCATTCATGGAGAAGGGCAGAGAGGCTTTGAGATCTCCAGAGGTCTGTTTGGCTGGAGGGCCACAGACTGGTGACACTGAGACCAGGAAGGCCTAGCTGGATAGATGCCTATGGTGGAAAACTACACTGATCACTTATAGGGTTCACGGTGCTCCCTGGAGAACTGGGTTTAATGCTCCTCCAATACCACAAGTGCCCACAGGTAGCCTGAGGTTCACTGAGGGTGTCCTGCAGCTTCAGCACTGGGCTGAAGCCCCTGACTGCACACTCCAGATAAGGAGCAGTTTCGGTATGTCCCATGACCTCCTCAGCCCGCGTGCAAACACCCTGCAAATTGAGCATCCTCATTTCCAAAATCAGCAAACATGGGTGGCTCTAATTCTGTCTTCCCAGAGGAGACAACCCTGCTCAGCATGCCCCTGTCCCTACCGTCATTGCTCCACAGGGATGTGTGGTCACAAGGATGCAATAATAATTAGGAGAAAGCTTACAGACTTGAGCCCAAAGAAGAGAGTCCAGAGTGAACAGTCTTTGGTGAGCCTTTTGTGCAAAACCATGCAATGGAGGGAATGTGAAGTCCGGGAGAGGCTGTAGAAGAGATTTACTGCAAATGACTTTTTAAACAGAGATTGAGTGTCATAGCTCCCTGACTCTGTTTAAGTATGTGCAGTGCACATTGTAGGACAGCATGGGGAAGCCAGCTGCCCCCACAGGGACTTTGATCGTTACTATTTGTAGCTGGCATGGCTTCTCCCCCAGGTACTTCCGAGGTGTCTTCCCCACACTGTCTGCAAGGGGAGCTGGTGCAGGGGTGCTGGGGGACATTGCTTCCAGCCAAGGGCCTGCAGCATGACAAAAATCTCACCAAAGGCCATTTTATTTAGCCTTTGCCATTTCTGTGTGCAGAGGATGTTATTTACTTTTTCAATTTACAAATCAGAAAGTTTTAAGCGCTATTAGAAAAGAATTGTGTTCTCATCCATATTCACAGCACCCTGACCCCCAGTTCCCAGTGCAGAGGAAGCAGGGATGTTTTTCAGAAACAGTGATTGATAACACGTGAAGAGACTTTTGAAAACTACGTGACGAGCAGGTGGCACGTTATGCTGTTGTCAAAAATTCGATTCACAGGGTGAACCCTGGTGCAGAAGTCACTTTAATGAAATGCTTCCGAAAATCATAACTGGGAAAAAAAATATGTGATCAGCATGCCTCTCAGCCACTGTCCGTGACAGCACTAAACCATAGCTTCATCTAAAAACTGAAATTTCTCAAAAACAAAAGCTTTGTGTGAATAAAAGAAATAAAAATTGCTGGGACTTAGATGGGGCAAGACAGCTGAATTAATAATGCTCATCTTTTATTAATCAATACATTTTGCATAAGAAATTTGTTTCATGAGCTTGGGCAAACAGCTCAAGTGTTTTACATAATCACAGGAATGACTGGGCCATGACAATTTAATGATATTTTGCAAAACCACACATTTGCTGGGGCTCACATGAGCCAATTTCACCAGGTTGTCTCCTTAACTTCAAAAGCTGCGTCTGAGACCAGGGCTTTGCCCACAGCTGTAGATGTTTACTACACCCACCTATCAATCCCACACAGTCCTGGCTCTACTGTATGCTCCATGGAGGAGACAGTGGGACCCACAGCCATGGAGGACAACCTCAGTCACCTGATCTTGCATAGACTCGTCACCGGAGCAGTCACAGGGCCCACAGCTAGCTGCTCTGGTGTGGGTTTCTGAGCCCAAAAGAGCAGAGCTACATGTTTTGTGGACAAGGCTTCTTAATGATTCTTGATTTCCATAATGAATGTGATTCCACAGACGCTAATCAAAAGAGAAATGAAGGAACACAAGAGTGACAGATGCTTAAAAAAACCAGAGAAGCAGCTCAGCTTCCGCCCAGGTGGCTGATCCAGGACTCGCCCACATTTACAGACCCCAAAGCCCGTGGCTTCCCCATCCTGCCCCACTGCCTTTGATTTTACAGACAGGAAATGGATCTTGTCATTAAAAGTGGGGAAGGCTTGCAAAAAAACGATGTGTGTTCTTTTTTTTTTTTAGGAATTGTATTCCTGGGAATTTAGCCAAAGAAGATGGTTTGTCTATCAGTGAAGATGCGTTACTATCAGACAACCTCAAAAAGGGCTGGAATGGTCTCTATTTCAGTGGCACATGTAAGTGGAGGGGTTGTGTTTGCACACCTGGGTGCTCATGCTGATGGGCCATGCATAGTAGTATACGTCAGCCTCTACTCCACTCTCAAGCAATATCAGCATGTGGCTTGTCCCCATAGTCACAAGGTGGCTGCTCCATATGCAGACCTCGAAGTTGTTGCATTTCAAGAAAGGAAAGAGTGGGGAGTGTCAAATATCTTCTGCTAAAACATCTCTATTTGTTTGCTTTGTCTTTTGTTTTTGGTTGGTTTGTCTGTTTGTATTTTGTCTTGATGAACACCCAGAGGACAGATATCTGTTCTGATGGTGTCCATTTTCCTGACATTGGTGTCATTGATTCAAATTGAATCACCAGGTGATATACAGGTACCAGAGAGCCTATAACATTTGGGGTTATATTTTATTTTTTTTTTGTTGGGGGCATGAAGAGGGTTTTGTTTTGCTTCTCATTCTGTGTAGCAGAAGAAGACAGGGAGAAGATGGTGAACTGGGGGGTGGTCAGTCCAAATCCTCTAGTACAAGTTCAAATTTGAGAATAAGAGAGGCACCTAGGCTCTCAGGGGAATGAGTTGACATACTTAATTTCCATATGAATTGAATTAGATTTCAAGGTGGTTTAGGAACAATCTCAAATAATGATTTTAACAAGCGCATTTCTGAAGTTCCCCTTCCCTATTCTCTGCTCTAATTTCATACTTATTTATCTTACTAACCTATTTCATGACCCTTGAAGAAGGGAATGCTGTGCTACAGGGTTTCTTCTCCACACTAATTAGTACGGTGGCTGTTCCGAAGCAGATATTTATTAAATGTTTGAATGTCTGACTTTTAGAAAAAAGCCTGCAGCGACTTGAGCTTATGGGGGGCGGCACATGTCCACTGAGCTCCCTTGTGATACTTGGAGTCAGAGCTGAATGAATAGGTGCTAAAGAGCCCTGCTCAGAGGAAGGAAAGGAGGACAAGCAGCAGCTAAGGTAGGAGAACCGTCAGTACCCGTGAGCCCTGGGCATTTCTGCTTCAGTTGAAGATGAAGGGCTTTTGTTTGGGGACAGGACAGAAGTAGGGGACATCACTGTTGTCCCTCTTTCAACAATCAAAAGAGAAAAATGAATGAGACAACAATCAGAAAGACAGCAGCCCTCAGGTGATAGAGTACAGCGACCCTGAGAGCTGGGAAGGAGAGGGCCCTGTGGCAGTGCCAGTGTGCCCAGGGAGGGCTCCCTGTCTGCTGCACACGGAGGGAAAGTGGGGTGGAGCCCGGAGGATTCCCCGGTAAGGAGACAGCACGCATCCATGGCAAGACCAGGGAAGTGAACCCTCAGGAGGGGGAGGATGGACAGGAGGGGCTCTGGGGATCCTAGAAGGGTCCCGGAGTACAGACTGGGGTACTGATTGACTCCTGCATCAGGGAACCACCCATCAGGACTCGAGGGGGCAGAGCCTGGTGCTGCTCAAGGGAGGCCACAGAGCTGCTCCCAGGCTAAGAAGCTTCGTCATCTGTGAGGCATTGAGCAGAACACTGGGGGTCTCGCTACAGAAGTGGGGTAGGGGTCCCTGTGCACTGAGACTGCTCTGGTCCCCCTAAAACATCCCAAGAGCTTGATGCAAAAGGATCCAATGATTCAAAGCAGCTTTATTGCCAACCCCCTCAGAGCTGGAGATGTAGGTGGTACACAATGCCCAGCACCCAACCAGTGAGGTTCTCCAGGGCTGGCATCCAAGCAGAGGTTGCCCTAGATGAGGACAGGCAAGGCAAGAGCAGCAGAAAAGCCACCAGCCAGACCAGGTGAGGGCTGCAAGGAGCTGGAATCAGCCAATGTGCACCTAAGCAGCTATTAGAACTGAATTCACTCAAAACCCTTAGCAGAGCTTTTAAAAGGCACAAATTAATTGCTTTTAAAGATTGAAGCCACAAATTCCTGAGACAGAATGTGTTGAAAGGGTGTCATGGAAATTAGACATTGAACTTTGTTGTGTAGCTGTTTGAAATATCCAAGATGGAAACACAGGAGATGAAGAGTCCCCCAAACAGGGAGTATGCCCATCAGCTGGGGGTGACTTCCAACAGCTCAGGATTAGGAAAGGCCAGCAAAGGAGAAATAACCAAGAGAAAGCTGGCCCCAAACTGTCCAAAGTTAATTAAACACACAAACCCAAGGTCAATAGTGGCCATCTCGCATCATAATCCAGCACAGCAGGAAACATCACCTGTCAATCAAGGCCCTGGACTCCAGACAGTGCATTTAAATCTTTTCAACCTGTAGATACACAGTGATGTTGGTTTACACGGTTCTTTAGGTAGACTGCCCTTCGTTAGTTTTAAATGTGCTGTTATTTATAACAGTTGTTCTGTGTTCTAGCATTGAAGTTTACAAAAGTAGCCACTCAATGAGAAACTTCTCACATTAAAAAGAATGTTCTCCATTAAGAGTTTCCAGTGAAAAAATCCCGGGAGTCTGTGTCCTTGGCTGTGCAGATGCACAGGTGAAACCAGCGCCCGTGAGCTCCCCGGGCAGCTCTGGCTTCAGGATTCCATGGGGCCAGTTCCACGTTGGCTTCAGGCTGACTGTGGAGGAAATTGGCTTCAGAGCCCAACTTCTGCTGACTGGGTATTTGGTTCAAATCTCATTTCTGACATTAGCTGTGTGTCGCTGGGTGACTATTTAAACTCTTTCCCTTTCTCAATGACAGTTGCCAGTGGAAGTTCTTGGTTGGAGGTGGGAGGAGCGTATGTTTCCTGCAGCCCATAAAGGAAAAGAACTTTGTTTTAAAATAGGCTGACATGCCTGAAGTTCTCCTCTACATCTGGCCCTGCCTCAATGCCACCTTCTCCGTTTGAGGATGTCAAGGATACTTTCATGATGTTCTACCCAATTCCATCATTGACTATGTGTCCTATCTCTTCTGTTGACGTGGAGTGAATGCACGATACCATTCACCCTTTCGAGTGTGCATTTCTGTGTTTTGACAAGTTCACAGAGTTCTGCAATCACCACGCTCAGGGTGTACAGCTCCCGAGATGGGCTCCCTTCCCTTTCTGTGCACAGGGTTGAGTATGTTTTTAAGTATATCAATTACTCATGACACATTGATGGCAGATTAACAGAAAAAAAGTGTTTGACACTATTAGCACTAATTTAACAGTTATGAAAATACCAATTAAAACTGCATCTAGATGCCACTCCCCGGCTCTCAGTAAAACTAATAGCCGAACACCATTTGTTCCCAGGAATGGAAGGACCCTCACCCAGGGCTGGGGAGTGGGGACTGGAAGAGACAGGATCTCACCTGGGTGTGCACCGTCTGCCCACCTTGCTAGCGAGTTACTTCCAAGCGGGGAGGGTAGGTTATTTTTTTTTTTTAAGAGAGAGTGAGAGAGGAGAGAGAGTGAGAGAGAGAGAGAGAGAGAATTTTTAATATCTATTTTTTAGTTCTTGGCGGACACAACATCTTTGTTGGTATGTGGTGCTGAGGATCGAACCCGGGCCGCACGCATGCCAGGCGAGCGTGCTACCGCTTGAGCCACATCCCCAGCCCAAGGGTAGGTTATTTGACTCACTGTCATTGACTATTTTACTGACGACGGGGTCTGACGTGTGCTTGGTACTGGATAACAACAGGTTGAAATCAAATTAACCCTCTCCAGAAACTCGTGTGAAATCTCCATATTAAAAAAAGAAAAATCTCACTAACTCATCAAATTAAAACTTAAACCCTGAGAACCTTAGAAAGGAACCCCTCTGTGGGATAGATGGGATCTGAAAACTGCCAGCTAGAGATGATGCGGGGATGCATAGTAGGGTTTTATTAGAGGTTCTTCATTCATTTTCCTCCCTTTTCCAATAGGTTTTGTCTTTAAAGCACTTTTATGTTCACAGCAAAATTGAGCAGAACTCAGAGATTTCCCAGGTACCCCAGCTGCACTCATGCTCACGCCATCCCCTGAGCAGGCTTAACAGCCTCCGCCGGAGGGTAGGTTGGTGACGATGGATGAACCTATATTGGTACACAGTCGCCCACAGTCCCTATCTCAGATCTGAGCCTGTCTTGGTGCTGTGCATTCTGTAGATTCTGGACAAAAGTGTGCTCACACGTGTCCACCCTGATCCCGTCACACAGGACCGGCTGGATGTCTTGTCTGGGTCATTTTGTAGCTTATTGTGTCACTGGACTGAACAAAGCTCTTCTTCCCCTTGACGTTGTTCTGTTTCCCACACTTGATGGCTTACCTTAAGAGTCACTGGGAAATGCAGGTTTGCATCAGAAGTCACACTTGGTTGGAGATGATCCGGAGCCTCCAGCGTGAGCAATCAGAGCTGAAAGGGTTCTCGGGGCTGCCGTGCGTGTGAACCTGCCCCACTCTTCCAGAAGACATGCCTGTCAAAGGCCTTCTGCCCATCTGAGTGTGTAAGCAAGTCAGATTTTGCTAAAAAGGGTATAGCTAAAATGCTGTCTGTAATTAGCATGCTTAAGTTTCATGTCACAGAAAGTGATGTGATTGTAAAGATTTGCCTGTGCAGCCACTTTATAGAGCAAGACTTGGGTAAATAAAGTCCATCCATAGAATTATTAATTATGTTCACAGCAAAATTGAGCAGAACTCAGAGATTTCCCAGGTATCCCTGCGACACACATTAAGAGAATGACTTATGTGGCCCTTTGTCGGCAGAGCACCTGTTCACTCATTTTGAGACACGTTGGAATCTCACTATGGGACACCTGATACTGAACCTCGGTTTGCATTTCATGGTTGTGAAATGTTTTCAGGATGGAAGGGAAAAAGAAACTACTTTCATATTTTTGATGAAGTCTCAGTTCTTCAATGTTGAAACTATTAGTAGACAGAGCGAGCAGAGTGCATTTGAGACAGTGAATGTATTCCAGCGGGAGACACCACGAAGCAGAGCACCTGAGTAACTGTGCTTGACTTGAACCTTTCCGCTTCTCCTCTGCCGCTGAAGACCTCAGTTCTTCTCGCTCAGTGAAAAGCAGGCAGAATTCCTGAATAGGTGCCCAATTCCTGCCTTTACCCACATCCTCCTGCAACTCACTGAAGTGTCTTACTAACGAGGTGCAAACTTGTAATGGGGCTGCACAATAACAATCCTGTTCCTGCAGCAGGTGCTGGCAGAAAGGGCTGCCATGCTCACAGTGGTCCTCTGTCAGGGCTCTACTGTGTGTGTGTGGGGGGGTGGGGAAGCAGGGCCTTGCACATTCTGGGCAAGAGCTTACCCCTGACCTACACCCCCCACACTTTCCTCCTTTCTTTTGAGGTAGAGTCTCACAGGTTTCCCAGGCTGACCTTGAACTTGTGACCCTCCTGCCTCAGCCTCCTGGCAGCTGGGATTACAGGGTGGACCCCCAACCCCACCCGGGACTTAAATATTTTGAAAGCTAACAGATAGTAACAAATAGCCACTCCACCATAACTATGCCAGGTCAGCTTCTGCCGATGGACAGCACCCAAGCTTCTGTGTGGCCCATGTCACATTGGTTCCTGGCTTTCCTTTGCTTTGGTGAAATGAGAGCCTCCTGGTGTGTTCTTGGCCATTGGCCCTGGTGCTGCTTCTGCTGTAGGTCACCTGTGTGCAAAGGGGGCTGTGCTCTCATGGGGCCCTGCAGGAGCCAGCCCTGTGTGATTGGAGCTGGATGGGGAGGCGTCTGCTGAGAGAAGGAGAAGCTCTGTGTCATGCCCAGTGTTGGACACACGGCGGTCAGGCGCTGGGATTCCTGGACGTGCGTCCTTACATAACCCAGCAGCAGCCCTGTGGGTGAGAAGTTGGTTCTCATAGTATCAATGACAAAACTGAAGCTCAGAGATGTCAACGTAGTTGTCCAGTGTCAGGTGGGAAGTGGCAGAGAGCCCCGCCCTCAGCCAGTCCTGTCTTTAATGCCCTCTGTACAGGTACCAGTACCCTGACTGACACCTGGGATTTGGGAAGAACAGAGGGCACTCTACAGAACCATCCACCTAAGAAGCTAGAACTTTCCAGAAGTTTGCTACTGTAAGCCAAGGTGCACTTTCTAATATGTCGTTCCACAGTCAGAGTCTAGACTGAAGGGGACTAAGTTAACACTGTTCAGATCACAGTTTTATTGCTCGCAAGCTCTGTGGCCCTAATGAAATCACTTGTCTTCTCTCAGCTTTTTATGCTTGGGTGAAATGAGAGTACCTTGATCTTAGTAAGCCTGCAGCAGGTAGGTAGATGGACAGATGATAGATGAGAGATGATAGATTTCAAAAAAATCACAAAGTTCTACTTGACACGTAGCCCAGCAAAGCAGGTGTGGTCAGGGTGTGAGGACGCTGACCATGAAGGCTGCATCCAGGCAGCCTCTATGTGTGGTTCCTGGGACCTTCTGGCCACACTTGAGTCCTGAGAGAACAGAGGATGAAGGCGTGAAGGGAATGGTACTCAGGCTCGGATGTCACCAGGGAAGAGATGTCATTTCTGACCCACCACAGCCCGAGCACCAAACCTCAGAATGCGAAGGTGCTTTGTACTCTCAGCCTCCCTGACCTCACTCTGGCTTCTCAGCACACCAGACAGCCTCCCTCCAGGAGAGGCAATGCTCTGACGTCACGGCCAGCGCTCCCTCTCCCACACAAAGCCCCGCCCTCCACTGCTGACGCCCAGTCACGGAGGGAGCGGGTAGGGGGTGACTTGTGCTCTTCCCACCCCACAGCAAGGCTACTGCTGTCCACCCTTCTTGCAGGAACTAGAGGAACTCGCACGTGGAGGTCCTGGAGGAGGCCACGCGGAGGTCCTGGAGGAGGCCAGATGGAGGTCCTGGAGGAGGCCAGGTGGAGGTCCCGGAGGAGGCCACTTGCTCATCAGCAACTCCCCAGACTTGAGAGGGCACACGGGGCAGCTCCACTCTCCTGGCTCCTTGCTCTCTGCGCGTGAAGGCTTCCCTTCCTCGTGACCCACACACTTGTCACCCAGTCCACTCAGCACCCAGGCTCTGCTTGGCTCTCCTGGGCAGCTCTTCTCGGCCACACTGCCCTCCAACCTGCTCTGTTCTATAGCACATCCTGCTTTCACACGACCTGGCCTGGACAGAAACGGACACTATCATCTGGCTGCACCCTGATTCTGATGGGGACATTGGAATGAAGGTCGCACCTCAGGGACGTCCTCACCAAGGTAAGGGCTCAGCTGTCCTGTGCCAGCTCTGTGGCTCCATGGCAGGGACCTGCGGCACTAGAACCTGAACCACCAGACCCTGGGTCCATGAGGTCACAGGAAGCTGAGCCGCGGCATTTTCTAGGAAAATCACAGACGCTGACCAGGAGGCCCCAGGGATCCCAGGAGACCAGAGCACATGGCCGTGGGATCCTGTCTGCGGAGCCCCTTAGCCAAGGAAGGAAACGCTGGCCTGAGGCTGAGCGGACAGCATGAAGTCCAAACCCAGAGCCGTCACCTGGAGAGCACCTTCCTGTCAGGGCCCTGGTGGCACCAAGGACGGTGGCACCCGTGTGCCCAGCACTGAGGCACCCACAGCAGGTCACAAATGCTAATGGACGTGGTGGCCTTTCACTTACACTTCAGTACAAAGCCACTTGCACACACGGTCCCTGATGTGGATGGCTTACACAGGATCCCAGACACGCGGGGAGTCCAGAGGCACTTACATCACGTGTCACGGTTGGTGATTGGTAGCAGTGTCCCCTGATAACCCATGATCTTATGATCATGAGTTACGTGAGCTGTGACCTGATCGTGGGCAGACCCACAGGTTACTAGTTGGGAAGGATGCTGGAGGAAGTGGTCACTGGGTGTGCCCATGGGGGTCACCTTGTGTCCTGGATTCTTGGCCCCTCTCTCTCTGCTTCCTGGCCACCATGAGATGAGCAGCTCTCCTCCACCACACCCCGCCCCACTCAGGCCCAGAGCCATGGTACCTGCTGGCCCTGGACTGACCCTCAGAAACCACGAGCCAAAACCAACCGCTCCTCCCCTAAGTGGTTCTTGTCAGGAGCCTTGGTCACAGAGGTGAAGAGCCGACTAACACAGTGCACGCCCCACCTGGAGATGTCTCAGAGACGAGCCACCCGCTCTGGGAGGCTGGGGGTCAGGGGCTGGCATTGGAGGAGACTCCGTGATTCTCTCCCCATTTCTGTCTCCCCACGTCTGGCGAATGGCCACTCCCTCTCCAAGAACCGGCCAACCCGATAACCTGCACCTTCCACAGAAAAACAGATCATCCTCCTCTTGCTCCTGTCAAGAATTTTCCAAATTTTTTTTCCACCTGCCTGGAGAAGGCCGGTGTTTCAGGAGTCCAGAAGATGTTCGGATGTTTGGTTGTCCTGCCCCTTCCTGCTGCCAGGACCTGCTCTAGTCAACATCCCCCCACCTGCTCTCTTTAAAGTTGCTCCCCATTTACATCCAGGTCTCACTGCAAACTGAGTTTAGAAATAAGGAGGAGTTTTGCCACATTTTTTAGGTCCTGAGTAACAAGGCTGGTGGGTGAACACAGAGCATTTCAATATTTTTTTTAATTGGGTTTTTAAGTAACTTCTCTGTGGATATTTTATGAATTATTTCAGCCATCGCAGTTCAAGTAGCTCCTGACTGTGTGCCCTAAAATCCCACTGTCCTCAGTCTGTGCGATGCCAGATGACCCAGGCCCTGCTCACTGTGTAAGCTGCAAACACAAGAGCAGGGGAGTGACCAGGACAGCTGGAGTCAGGGACCACAGTTAAAGCCCATCACGTTCTCAGGACCATTAGGGACCAGGATGGCCTGCTGTTCATCTGAGACAAGCTGCTGAATCACCACCCCTCTCTCCACACCTCTTCCCAGGGCCAGGGCTTGAAGCCCCTGCCTTGTGTGCCCATCGGTATTTCTGTGCATGCTCTATGAGCGTGCATCTGACCAAGACCATGGGAAGCACACCAGGTGACCTTGAGAAGGTCGTCTGAGGCTGGGTGTGGGGACAGAGCAGCAGATACAAGGCCACTGGGTGTGGGGACAGAGCAGCAGATACAAGGCCACCGACAAGGCTCTCCTTGCTGAATGCTCCATAGACTTCTGTATTTGATCACAAAACTTCCTTTGTCTTCAGGAAAATAATACAAATTGTGTGTGTGTGTGTGTGTGTGTGTGTGTGTGTGTCCTGCATTAATATCTAGAAAGCCTCTTTAGCACCAGGAACCTTGAAAGTCCCAGAGGCCATGTAGAATTTGATGGCAGTTGTAGGAGGAGTTGGCCATTGTGACTTTGTGTAACAGCTGCTCTTCTGACTGCTGTGCTCATACTATTACATAAGTGATTTTAGGGGATGAAAGTAACACTTGTGTGTCCTACTTCAGCCATGGAGTCGTCTCTTTCCCCCTCTGGCACCACACGCACCTAAGAGGCAGTGCTGCAGGTTGGAATGATGTGTGTTGGGAAGATGGAGAGGCCTGCCCTTGTAGCACCTTGGACTCTTCTGTTGTGGGTGTGCAAGATAGCATCCTACATTTGGGGTAGAGAAACCCAGGGCTCTGGGGTACAGGGCCCTCCACCATGCCACGCCACTCCTCAGGTGGGGAGAGCCCCTGCTGCAGTACACCCCCACCTCGCAGCACTCACATGGGTCTGTCCTGCAGGAGGATCAAAACCGCAGCACCGGGATTCAGGCAAGAGCCCCAGAGCCCCCAAGAGGCCGGCTTGGCCCCGCTTCCTGTGTCTTGAGCCAGCAGCTTACCCAAGAGCAAGTCAGGAAAATAGAACTTAAGAATGTTTAGAAAAGAAAGGGGTGGGGAGCACTCAAATATGAATAATAATGTGAAAAAAATGTAATTAAGAGTGGTTTCATGTGCACAAAGATATAAGGGCCCTTTGTGTCATTTTTCTCTGTTCTCAAGGATGATCACGGAGCTAGTCAACAATATCCCCGACTCATCTCTGCTCATTTCCTTCTTAATGGGATCTACCACTCCACTTTTGACACTTTTTATTCTGTTGATTCTTTCAACTAAACTCTAAAGATAAAAGGCATAATAGTTCAAAGGACTAGGAAGTGGCTCTCCTAGCGAGAGCTGTGTGTCTGGGCGGTGTGTTTGCAGGCATTCCTGGGAGAGTGCAAAACCTACCCTGTTAGATTGTTTGTTTTCCAATCTCCATAAATCACCTTCTTCCATGCCATCGCTTTGTGATCAGGTTGAGTGACACCTGCGTGTGTGGAGAAACCCATTGGCACAGGTCGACAAAGGTAGGGCCTGGGGGAAAATGGCTGGAGGGAATGGGGACCGCAGGGGTTGACACAGTGAGTGGAGTTCACCCAGCGTCTGGGACCACGCTGCACCCAGGCCTGGTGATGAGCATCGCCCCTGTGCTGTGCGGGTCTGTCTCCAGTGCAGCTGGGGGAGGAGGGACAGAGGAGAGCACTGTCCAGCTTTGCCATTGACCCCCTGGCCTCCTGGTCATTCCAGCAAGGCGGGAACCTGGAAGGTCTTCCTTTGCTGGGCAGGAAGGAAGGTACACTCACGTTTATTCCCCTGAAGTCTGCTAAAAAGGAAAGTGGCCCTGTGCCCTCAGCAAACACGAGGGTCACAGCTGGTTTTAAGATGCAGTGATCACTGGCTCTGCGATCCAGAGTCCCCATGAAGGCCAACCTCAGAGTGCAGACCCCAGGCAGGGATAGGCGTGGGCTCACAGCTGGCTTGGGGACCCTGCCCTGGCCTCTGCTCAGAGAACAGCCCCATGCCTGCCAGCATTGGTATATATACTCATAGATTAGCCACCTGATTTCCTAGTAGGTTAACCGTTTCTGTAGCTACAGTCCTCAGCCCCAGGCCTGTCACTCAGGAAGGGCTGGCTGAACCCCACCTGCTGCCCCTGTGGCTGGCAGAAACATGGTGTGTATGAGCTGTGTGAGCCCCTGGTCAGGGGTGAGTTTGAATCTTGCACTGTTTCATCATCATGACCTCATAGAGCCCTGTTCACAGCCCAGGTCAAGGCCAGTGGCCAGTGGGGACCAGGCATTGCTCAGGCAGGTTTCTTATCCTAAATCCCACTGATGTTCCCACCCTGGTGTCACCTGCCTCGTGGATACGGCAGGACCCTGGCTGCCCCCCTTTTGTGCTCTTGGAAAGGTAAGTTTTAAAAAGGTGGAGAGAGTCTATTGGAAGCAGCCTGGAGATAAACAATTTCCTTCACCCCAAGTGTGAGCCTGGGGCCACCCATCTGCCACAGAGATGTGTGTGGGAGCACAGAGTGTCCACAACTAGGAGACTAAGGCTGGTGTGTCCTTGACTGCAGATGGCTCTTTTTAAACTTTCTTACTATGGAAGATTCCACACGTATTCAAAGTGCAGAGAGCAGTATGAGGACCCAGTGTTCCCACATCCGTCTTTGGTCTCCATACAGTGTCTTTTAAATGTGCAACTGGTGGAAGTGTGATTTGGAAACAGGGAAGCCACCTTATCAACCACTGACTCAACATGACGGCTCCCAGGTTTACGTGACCTGCGGGGTCACCAAAGGCATTTGAGTTTCAGAGCCTCAGAATCATTCAGATGCTGCTGGATCCATAGAGTGGTTTCTAGTCTCGTGGAGACTATTATCAATTGGATTCCAAGTCAGAGTGACAGTGGCAGGGCCACGTGAGACTCATCTGCACTTAGGGCGTCACAGAGAGAGCACTCAGATGCCTCTGCCATCCAGATGCAGCTGTGAAGGAGGTGCCCTGTTTGGCGTGGCAAAAAGCAGAGCTCTTGCAGAAGGAGAAGTAAAGACTCGGCCAGAGAGGCTGGGCATGGAGCACGAGGACATGGAGCACGAGGACATGGAGCACTGCCGGGCACCCACAGCTCCTGCTCCAACCGAGCAGTCGGGTTGGAACAGGAGATCTATTGCCAAACCCACAGGGTCTCTAGGAAGCCAACCCTTGGGGCCCATGGTCTACCTGGTCCTTCACTCCACCCAGGTACGTGAGCATCACACCTTGGCAAATCTAGTGGCCTCTCCCACCACCCCCTGGTCTCCAGCACCTCCCCCCCTCCAGCATTGCCAATGTAAACTGCAGCCACTCCCACGCTGGCCATTGGCAGGGCCTCCCCGTATGTAGATCTCACCCCTGACCCTTGTCTTCCCCACACTGCGGGATCAGGACAGACCTAGTTGTCCCACACCCTCTCAGCCTTACCTTGGGGTGACCTCCATCTGGCTGAAATTCTCCTGGTGACCCACCTGGTCAAGCCCAACCACATGATCTCCGGGAGCTCACATTCTTTCCCACTTCATTTCAGTGCTGACCCTGGGCACAGGCTGTCACCTCCGATTGCCCGAGGCCTGACCAGCCCCACACCTGGTCTCCTGGGGGTGCATCTGGATCCTCCTTACCACCGCCTGCCCCCTGTCATTGTGTGTCATTTTCTTGGCCTGTTTTCCCCGGCAGAGAGCTCTGTGAAGTTGAAGAACACATCTGTCCTCTTTACCATCGTGACCAGCAGTGTGAGAAGCCTCACCGTTGTCCCCAGCCCTGGGACATGTGTCAAATGCCCACAGAGACAAGGGACCCCAGAGCAATGTCCCTACCCCTGTGCCACATTTCCCCGATAGTCAGTGGAGTGCCTATTTCTGTTTTGCATTCCTGAGCTAGTGTCCCCAATTCTGATTTGTAAGCACCTCACTGTTTCCCAGGCTTGATAAAATGGGCGACTTCAATGGATTTGAAGATTACATTCAAGACTTCAGTTGAATTTTGCAGATAAGTATCCACCATTATTTTTTTCCTCAACACAGACTTCCATACCATAATAATAACAACTTCTCTTTTTAGGCAAGCACATTTACTGTTAAGCAAACAATATCAAGGAGTTGCAGGGTCACATGATTAGATTTTGCACATTTTAATTTAGGATTATACAAAAGAATCAAGAAGCTAACCCACAAAATAGCTGCTTCTGAGGATGAATTATAAAAGCTGGTTAATGCCACACCTTTTAAATCTTTTATTTTAATATGAATGAATGCATAAAGATATATTATGGCTAGCTTAAAAAGCCACCAAAATAAAATATTTTATTATATATTAGGTATAAAAAATGATATAAATTTTCAGATCCATGAAGGAATAAGAGTCTATGTTCATCTCAATAGACTCAGGAAAAAATATATAAAATGCCTGGTTTTATTTGTTGCTACAATTCTTTGAAAACTACAACTCTGCATTTTTGATGGGTAGAAAATGGGAAGAGTCCAGAACTTTCTTCATCAGAGAGCTGGAGTTTGCAGACTCCCTCCCTAGCACTAATGCCCTCTCTCCCTGGGGTTTTTAAATGTTCATCAAAGGAGGAGGAGGAGGGAGGAATAGAAAGACCACGAGTTCTGGATGTTTGCTCTGCAGTCCTTTGTGGGAAGAGTCTGTCAGTCTTCTCCATGGATGTCTCTTACCCCTAATGGCTGTAGGTTGAACTCTGTCTCCTGGGACTTGGGAACAGCAGGAGCTTCATGTTGTCCCACCTCTACTCAACTTTCCACCAAGGACCTGGTCAGTCTCCAAGTCAAACCAATGATCTACATAAGGCAAAATAAGAAGTAAATTCATGATTTTGACATAGTGTGAATGCATATGGACATGCACATGCAGACCCATACACAATGAAAACGACAACCAGCTATAGAAACATAGCATTAAGGAGTAGATTTTTCAAGGTTGCTGATTACCAAATCTGTGCATTTTTTGTCTGTTTACCAACCATATATTGTACCAACAAAGTGTTGTAATGATTTTCAACATGTTGCCCTTTACAACAGGACCCCCCCAAAAAAATTAAATACCAGAAATAAATCTAAAGGAAGATCCTCAAAAACAAATGATTAAAAATCCACAAGGAAAATGATTAAAAATTCCACAGAGGATTTTTTTAAAGAAATGTATAAAAGGAGAGCTAATGTGGGAAGAAGGATAAAGCGAAGAAGTCAATTTCACCATATTTATCATAATATAATGCACATCTGGTCAGAAGCTTAACGTAGCTCTGGCCAAAATATGTGTGCTGGTTCTAAGATATATGAGAATGTTGAGGTTGAGAAGATCAGGAAGCATGAGGAGGAATCAGAGCCAAGGTGGAGGAAACATGCTTGCCAGGACTTGTCTTGACTCTAATTCAGACAGATTAAGACGCAGGATGAGGGCAGCAGACCCCTGGAATCCGCAGAGAACATGGTGCTCACTCACACCCAGGAGCCTCTGCCCGCTGGGCACACCTGCCACTGAAGAGAGCAGGGAATACGGTCTTGCCCATCACCGCGGAGGGTGCACTGGCTGCAACATGGGGACAGCAATCCCACAGGAAATCATTAATCACACTGCACTCAGATACAAAGAGCACCCACACTGTGAAGGGGGTAGAGGACCTCGGCAGGGAAAATCTCCGCGCACAAGCAAAGATCCGACAACAGTGAGTGCAAAGTTGATCCTCAGTTAACTGTGTTGGAGTCCACAGAGAAGCCAGGACACTGGAGAAATTATTTCAAGCTCTATATTCATCGCCTGGCTTATACCCAGAATATATAAAGAACTCTAAAATCAATAAGAAAATGGCATATGACCCAATAGAAAAAAAGCCAGGAAATAAATGTGAACTTCATAAGAGATTTCCAAGGGTCTCCTATAAAATATCAAGAAACGTCCATACTCATTAATTACCAACACAATGGAAATTGAAATGTCCATCTCCGTGGCTACAATTTCAAACCTTGAGAATCCATTGGGAGGTTGTGAGGCAAATAGAACCTTCAAGAGCTCGTGGTGGGAAGAAACTGGGTCTTGACCTCTGGGCGCAACATGTGCGTGGTCATTTCTCAGGAAGAACCTCGACACACAAGCATGTGATTTCACATTTAGGTCAAAGCTAGCCAAACTGCAGCCCCGAGGCCACCAAAAGGTGCACACCAGGGTATGTGTATCACAACAGCTGTATACAAAAGACCCCCAGCTAGAAAGAGCCCAGGTGTCTATCAACAGCAGAGTGGACAGATGCAGCTTGGTTTGTCCATATAACTGTAAGCCACATGAGACAAAAATGCAGGAGCTAAATCACACACAAACACACAGACAATGCCCCCCACATACATCTTGAACATCGAGATCCACACAATTCAACCCAGTTTATTTTTTCATGGTTTCACATTTACCTAACTGTGAAGCAAGCAAATCTTTTGTGTTGGGATCATGGATATTTCAGGAGGGGGGGTGAGGAGGGGGTGGGAAGGGGTGTGCAGAACCTCTGCAGGCTCCTGCTCACCCCCCCCACCCAGGGGACCTTGGTGCAGGTTACCTGTGTGATTCTCTTCACTTTGTGCTGATTGAAGGCACCGTGCACCAAAGATCCGTGGGCTCGAGTGTTCAGTTTTGCAAAAAGTCCTGTATACACACAGTGATAAGTAGCGGACTATAATTTGTTTAAGCACGAGTTTAAAAGTTATAAGCCTATTCGCTTCCCTTCTGTTCTAAAAAACTGTGATTAAAAAAATATATATTGGGAAGGAAAGCTGCTCCTACGTCTGGGCTCTGCATCCAAGGACTACTCCATTGATACTGACCATTTTTCATTATTTACTATGGAGAATGGAGAATCATTCTCCCAGAATCAGTGCAGAGGAAAAAGGAGATTCCAGTAGAATTTCTGAAGTCATGAACCACATTCTTCTAAAGCACATTCTTCTAAAGCACCGCATCCTTATCTAGGAAACTGGCCTTGCTCCATTCTCCTATGCCTGTGTTTCAATGCATGAGAGTGAGATGGGAATGTGTTGTGGATTTTGCTGCAAACTGAGAGTATCTCTGATTATGATTATTTAACATGGATGGGTTTTCTGGAGTGGTTTTCCCCAAGATAATCAAATTCACAAAAATGAGATGGCTAAAGACATACACAGGGAAAACCCATTTTGTTACTGATTCTGCAAAATGCAGACATGCTCCTGTTAAAATCAGAAGTAAATAAGCTGTTTAGGACTAAAAGTGTCTCTGGTTGAACAGCTAGCGTGACGCACCGACAGGACCGGCTTGGGTGATGGGTCCCCAAGCCTGAGCCACACAACACACTTCATTTACCCTACATTGATGCACATTGCCCTTTACCCTGTAGCAAAAGTTGCCTCCCCCATCCCTTTCTGTTATAAATTTAGTTTGCTTATGGGGGAAGAAGAGAGAGAAAGAGAGAGAGAGAGAGAGAGAGAGAGAGAGAGAGAGAGAGAGAGAGAGAGAGAGAAACGATGTTTATAGAACAGACTGCTCAGCAGAAAAATGAAACGTGTTTCTAACGGGCTCCCATTTCTTCCAGAGAAGGAGTTTTTCATGAAGGGCACACATATTTTAAAGAATTTCACGCGCAGCTGTTTAGAATTAATTTCTATAAAGAGCTCACAGCACAGAGAATAGTAAACATGATATATGCAAATAACTTCACATTATAAATACAGTTGGTTATTTTCTTTTTCCATAAACTATGAAAAAGCACAATAAAAATGTCAAACTGCAGTAGAAAAAAATCAGACTCTGGGAAGCTGGGGGAGGGCATTGACGCTGGTCTTCATTAATGTGTGCACCTGCTTATCATCTGAGTCATGGTGCAGGAGGCTGGCACTCGCTGGTGGACTTCTGTGGCCGCTCCCCCTGTCAGCTCCGCTGAATGGTATCCAGGGACCTCTGTGCTTCTTGACCTCAGCCACCAGTGCCCTCCACCGCAAAGTGAGCCCTCCACTGCCATCTCCTGCCTGTCTATGCTGCCTGCCCGTCGGCAGCCAAGTCACCTTTAATCATTTGGGATAAGGATTTTTATTTCTGCCTTACTAATTTGGAACCAGCATAATTTCCTTTCCCTCAATAACATACTGGAAGTCAGAGAATCGTAGAGCAATGTGTTCACATTCAAAGTTGCATGCTTGATGTGGGTGTGTTAGCCTGTTGAGAGCCACAGCCGAAGGGGCCCCAGCAAACTTCTAGCTGCCAACAAACTTCCATGCTGATGATTGGTCTGACACTGATGATTGGCTCACAGCGGCCCCAGCAAACTTCTAGCTGCCAACAGATTGGCTCCTCTGCGGTGATGCTCATTGGGCTGTTTCCCTGCTCTTTCAGACCACGGAGCTGCTCATTGGGGGACTTTATTTTGGCTCTGCCCACGTGACCCAGCCAATTGGCCTCAAGAGCAGGAGGGGTGGGGGAGGTGGAGAGGCTTGTGGGAAGTCGGTGGTGGCAGTTGGGCTCTGAGGGTTTTCCTGAGGATCTCTGAGGTGCAGTGTGTGTGTTCTAAAAATAAAGTTCGTTTCTTTTGACAAGTGGCTCCTGAATTGTGCCCAGCCAAACTGTGGCATTAGCCAAATGTAGAGTACCAATGAAGACGCTTGAAACTTAGAAAACTGGAAAAAAGCTCTCATGCACCAAATCCCCCAAATACAGTTGGGAAAGTGCTTCACCAACAGGCAGAGTAAACTAAGAAAGAAAGAGACCTGGGGTGCAGGAGGCAGGGACCCCAAAGGAGGAGTGTTCCTGAGGTGGGGTATTGGAGCCTGGGAAGCTTGGCACAACCTAGGGGGGCAGAAAGGCAAGGGATGGAGCAGACGATCCTTCACCCATGGAGACGGCACAAAGATGCCCTGGCCGAGGAAGAGCACCGAGTTATCAACCTAGAGGGACAGGAAGAATCCCAACAGCTAAAGATGGAGGCTCAGTGGAGGTCGGCTGAGCGTTGACAGTTTCCTGAACATTAATAGAACCCAGGCCTGGTGTGACCGAATTTCACTCTGCAGCCCAAGGGGTGGGAACAGGGCATGCATGAGGTCAGGGAGGGACATGACAGGACGCTAAAGCCACATCCCAGTACTGGGACACTGATGGATAAGAACAGGGAATGAGTTCAACATGCAGTTTAGATATTTGACGGTAAATGCTAGGTTGGTCTCCGCGATGTGCTGGAATGTTTCTGCAGAGAGAAACATGGAGGAAGGTGGAGGCAGAATCTGTCCATTGTCAGGATGTGCTTTACAGATCTGTCAATCTGTGGACCCCCCACCAAGTGCAAAACGACTTGGGTAAAACCAGGAACAAGGCCAACTAATGTAGAATTAGAAGAGCGCCCCAAGGCCCTCTCTGTGAGGCGAACAGACACATGCAGCCCTGTGGGCTTTATAAGGACATTGTCCCTGTTCCAGAAGATGCTGGTGCCCAAGAAGGATGTGGGAAGAAGAATCTAGGGTGGGTGTCAGAGGGAAAGAAGATAACAGGACAATGGAACTACTGTAACATCAGAGGAGAAGTGCGATTAGATATTTGCACCTGAGCCCAATTCTCCCCAAATAGTGGAAAGGAGAAAATTGTCACTGAAATAGGAAAAAAGAAATTTGAACACTGTGGAGAAGATGCCACAGTCTGTGGGACACATGGAGCTCCCACAGACCCTGGGGGAAAGGCAGGCACATAAGTAATGTGAGAGTGGTTCAAGTTGTGATTGAATGCTGGCCCTGATCCATGTTGTTGGGTGGCATGGACACCTGTCTAAGAATCAGATTGCTCACCTCTAAACAAGATCACCTCTCCAGATTTTTCTAAGAATTAAATAAAGATGATTCAGTGGACGGACGTTGAAGACCTTGTGCTAAGTGGAAAAGGCCATCACAAAAACAAATACTGTGATTCTGCTTACAGGAGGTCCCCAGAGTGTGCACATTCACAGAGATAGGTGGTAGAAGGTGCTGGAGTCTCTGGGTTTGGGGAAATGGGGAATCCTTGCTGGTGGGCATAGAACTTCGGTTTAATATGATTTCAAAGTTCTGGAGATCTGGCACCTAACATTGTACAGAAAGTCTATGCTCAGGAACTGTGCACCCAAAACAGGATGGTAGATGTTACGTTAACACGTAGACAGACTGGGACTGCGATTCAATGTCTAAAGCCTAAACCCAGGATCATGAAGATATAAGCATCTTGTTGAGGTTCCCGGAAGAATGTTTATGTGATGCATTTTTTTGTACAATTAAATTTGTTCTGATGTTTGAGAAGTCAATACACAGGCAGTTCCCAGCCAACACATAGGCACTAACCTCTGTTGATGCTTCTACATTGGGAGGAAGGACAGAATTGGTCTTTGTTTGCAATTGGTCTGGGGTTTTCCAAAACAGAGGTGAAGGCTTGGGAGAAAAGCAGGGTGCCCCGTCCTGTGACTACTCCCAGCCACATGTGAGCCAGGGTTTGCTTGAGGTGGTGGAGGGCAGAGAGTCTAGAGGAGACAAACAGGCACCTGGAGGGACAGGAAACAAGATCTCTGATCCCCGGATATGGGGACTGGGGCCGAGGAGTTCCAACCAGAGGAGAAACTCAGGGTGAAGGATGCAAAGCCACAGGCCTGCAGGGGCGACTGTTCTTGAAATCAGCAGTTCCCAGGGCTGATCCGTGGCGGTGTCTTCAGGAAGCCACAGGTACGAGAAAAGATCCTTTTTCTTCTTTGCTACAAGAGAAATGAGACAGACAGGAAGATTTGTCACGGCAACCGTGGTATCTGCCCTGCCCAAAGGGTCACCACAGCTCATCTGCCCCCAGGGCCCTCAGAAAAGCAGGTGAGAGCTCCAGATGTTCCAGAGACACAGGAACTCCAGACACGTGTGCACAATCATCACGAGTGTGAATGCTGACTCCTGTTCTTCAAATGCTTGGTGACACCCCCAAACATGCAAACAGATGTGCAGAAGAGGCCAGGCACCAAGAGCGCTAACCTCCTCCTCACAGTCACAGACGAGGAATCATCTGTGGCACCTCTGCCATTTGGGTTGGACATGACCCCTAGAGAAGGGGAAGGTGTGTCCGAGCTCACTGTGAACTTGAGGTGATCTTATATAGATCCCATGTCTTCAGTCCTACACCCTCCCCACGGAGGATGGAAGGGCCAGAGAGCACCAGTGAGCATGTCCTGTACAGCAGGCAGCCCCGGGCCCAGGTCCGGACAGTGCCCCAGGGTGCTCCTAGGAGGCATGGACACACGTGCACACACACACACACACACACACATGTACACTCACACACGTACCACACACACTCACACACACACTGGATTTATTTTGTGAACTGTGTAGCTGTAGTACTCTTATAGGAGTTAAAAGCATTATTTTTAAGGACATCAGAATGTATGATGTGGTTCATTTTACCATGATTTGTGGCATCCACTCATTTTAATCAAGAAGCCTCAGTAATGGGCTGCTGCGGGCTCTCAGGGTGAGGAACGGGCCTTCCATTCCCCAGTATTGTCCTCTGTAAGATGGGGACGGTGTCATTACCCTTGTGCTCTGGGGACAGATGAACAGGTGGTGCTTTGCTGTTAAATCTCCCACATGCACCAAAAAAAGAATGCAGATTTTTCACATCAAAATTTTAATAATGTGTTATCATCCCAAAAAGAGAAAAAATAGTAAATTCATTTTCTTCCAACGGTGTAAGATAATGCACAGGACATGACTGTCATTATTTTACTTTAGTCAAAAATAAAATCATATCCATAAAAATAGGCATGTCCCAATTCCACATCCTTAGAAGAATCAGCTTTAATTGCTAGTAATTGGTTTAGATGTCAACTCTGCATATCGCCTGGTTTCTCTATTGAGAGGCCATGGCACAAACACACATGACCCCACCGTAAAAGAGCCTCAGGAAAAATCCTTCCTGTAGCCTCAGGGGATTTAAAATTGATCTCCTATAGCTGTCCCACTGTTATATTCTTAACGATGGACAAAATAATTCCTTTCAATTTTGAGCCCAACTGTTTTGAGGACACGGGGTTGAGTTATGTTGCTAGTTTCAGAGTGGACTCGCGGGTATATTTCATCTTTCCCTGGTAATCCCACTGCAGAGGGATCAAAGACACTGTGACATTCATTTCAGAGTCATTTGTGTGCTATAAGCCCTGATATTTCCAGTGATCAAACACGTATCCTAACTAGACAGTCACCGTGGCCCGCCTTCTCACCTGCCTGGATTCTCCCAAGAGGATTCACACCTGAGAGCCGCGTACATGAGAGGGGAAGCCAGTAGAACTAGCCAAAGCACCCACCAAAGAAACCGAGGTCTGCCTTCCCCCGTATCTGCAGCTGAGGCCTGTCCCCGGCTGTAGGAACCAGACAGTAATGAATGCCTCTGGCCCTGAGGTCCCGGGTCTGCAAGGGAGGAGGTGGCAGGTGAAGGAAGAGCTGCCCCCAGTGGGTGCAGACTGGGAAAAGATGAAGGGAACGTGATGAAGGTGATGAAAGTCGCATCCTTGGATGATAAACTCATCACAACCAAAGAATAAAAATAAAAACCATCAGCGCTCAATGCAAAACACTCCTCATGGAGGGGAAACGGGGAGAGCTTTTCTGGTTTTCGGAGCTGACCTTAGAGCACAGAGAGGGCAGACGCTGGATGCATGAAAAGGAGCCGCTGAGTCCTGATGGACCAGAGGTCACTGACCCGGTCTCCACCCCAGCTCCAGTTTACCAACGGCCAAGAGAGATTTATGATAATTACAACTTTACTTGAGGCTCAAGTACATTCACACAGTCAAAACAAAACACTCCCTAGGTGAACATGCGCCTCCTACAGACATCTCAAATTGATTGAGAAATGTTAGAAACAGGGATGAGACCAGGTTCAAATTATGCAGATGGAAGTTATAGCATGTTCATTTACATGCATGATACACGCTGCAGATGGTCTCAAGAAAGCAAACCACATGCTACAGTCGTGCTGATGGGATGGGAGGACGAGCGCAGAATAGGAGATAATTTAAATTAATAGCATAAATAAAACAAGAGCGGGGCCTTGCACACCTCAGCAATGAAAACGAACACACTGTGAACCAAGAGGCTTAACTCCATTCCGTCTTCAGTCCAATTTCTGAAAGTAGAATGTAGATAAATTCATGGCAGATACATTCTACCCACACCTAGGTGTGGGGACATCCTTGCATTGAGCTCACGTGGCCAGATGGTCAAGTAGATGAACTCTCTTCCTCCAAAAAGAGAGAGAGGCTAGAACAGAAGAGCCATCTATGGCCTTTAGAATGAAGTCTCTTCTGCAGTAAAAACAGAAGTCAGGGGCGAGACAGAAGCCACAGAGCCAGTTGCCTGCAGAGCCAGGCAGGTTATGGAGATGAAGAACACGAAACGGCATGAGAGGCAGGAACTGGGGACTCTTGGCTCACCCAGGGCTCCCATGCTGGCTGAAGAGAGCAGAGGAGACCACCTCACCCCCAGCTGATTGAGGCTAGGTGGCATGCATGCCCTTTATTGCCACTTCTCCGATTTTTATTTTAAAGTTAGATAGTCTGTATTGAAGGCAAGTTCTCTAGTACTGAAAGTGGTAATGAATGCAAACTTTTGTAAACCTGAGGCATCAACTGTGAGCTCACTTCATCCAACTTGTCCTCCATGTTTACAGCGTCTGGTGTAGAGGAATTCTCTGAGCCTTTTCTGGTGTCTCCTGGGGATGTGGCTGTCACAGGCATGCATGCCGTTCCTGTACATCAATCCACGCATTAATGAAATTCTCTTTTAAAAAGTGTCTTCAGTGTCCTCTAAGATGCTCCAAGATGGAGGTGTACCAAGCAGAGTTCTCTAGAGCAGCATCTCTGAGGGAGTCGGAGGGCAAGAAGCTCAGGCAATGAAGCTCTGAGACCAAGTTGCAATTCAGTGTCCTAATCCCAGGGGATTCTCCGGGGCTGGGCTGCTTCTTCACAGCTACCCTGAGCAAAGAAGTTGCAACAGAATCTATCTTCTTTATCTACCATGATGGATGCAGCTGCCCAGGGGCCATACACTGAGAGATGGTTCCCTTTGGGCAGAGCAATCCCCAGAGAAGGACCCGTCTCTGAGCTAAAGCTTGGTTGCTCCTGATGAGAGTCCCATGTGGACATTAGAGTGTCCACTATGCATCGTACCCAAGGATAGGGAGACGAATTCCAACTGATAAGACTGGTGTTCAAAAATATACTTTTTGGCCAATTTAACTATGTAGACTGTTGGTGAAACAGAAAAGAGTCTACAGATCTCCTGGCTCACAGAAGTCCTCTCCTTACCTCTTCGTCTTGGTAATATATGAAAAGCCCTTGGCAGAGTTGTTCTCTGGAGTTGTACGTGGCTGTTATGGTTCGGATGTGAGGTGTCCCCCAAAACTCACGTGTGAAACAGCCCAAGAACGTTCAGAGGTGACCTCATAGGGGTATGAGATCCCTGACCTCATCCGTGGGTGAATCTTCTGATGGGGGTGATCTGGGGGGTAACTGAGGTGGGTGGGCTGTGTCTGGAGGAGGCGGGCATTGGGTGTATATTTTATGTGTTGAGCTCAACGCTCTCTGTCTCCTGGTGCCATGTCCTCCGCCCCACTCTTCCACCATGATGTTCTGCCTGACTTCGAGCCCTGAGGAATGGAGCCAGCTGTCCATGAACTGAGACCTCTGAAACTGTGATCCCCAAAGTGAACTTTTTCTCCTAAAATTATTCTTGTGAGGTCTTTTGGTTGCACAATGAACTAGCTGACTAAACCACTGGCCCCAGCCACAGATGCCATCTTCATTACCCTGGGTCGTTCCCCTGTGTTATGTCACACCCATGCTTGCTATTTAGAGGTCAGAATAATTACGAATTATTCTGAGTGTCTCTGCCTTTTCCTGTTACCCGGAGGGTCCACTGGCTAGCAGACACATCCAAAAATGGCACCCGGGACTTTAGGGACTGAAGCTTCCTCCCTTGGCCATCCTGAGGGAGACTGTCTCAGGACAACCTGGAGGGTCTCACCCCATATTTGCTCCTGGAAGGTGCCTTGGCACCGTCCACTCACCATGAGCACTAACACACAAGGGCATTTCCACTGGCTGTGGAGAATCACCCACCTGAGCAAGTTCTCGTTCCTTCCTGACGTGACTGTGCTGACATCAGCCACTCCTGGACTCCACCCACAGTGTTTGGGGCCCGAGGTCTCATGCTGTGAAGTCCTGGCTATTACATCCTCAGGGTGTTCCGCCAAGGGCCACCCCTGCATGGCCTCACCTGCAAGGCCCCATCATACTTCATAAGCACAGACCAGTTCGTTGTGGAGAGTGTGACCTGGTGCTTCTGTAAGAAATGAGCAGGGGACCTCTGCAGCTCCGTCCATCCTTTTCATTTCCCTCATGTGCACAGATGCCCATTGCAATCCTCAGATTCCCAAGGACGTGCCCAGCGTGTGATTTGCATAACTGTGAGCAAGGTGCTTCCTTTCAACTGTCTCTTTAGGTCTTTTTTCCTATCTCAGGGCACCTACCTGCCTGCCAAGATGGGGAAATGAGCTCCCCTGGAATTCTAATGTTGTATAGATTATTTGGCGTATCAGCCCAATATGGGAACTGTAGAGATTCAGTTAGACACACCTTTGCTGTAAGGTTTTATGCTTCAAAGAGGCATGGTCAGGAGACACTCCTTCTGCTCTCTCTGTACCTTCAAGCCACCTGCCACTTTAAACAGAATCCCCGAAACCCTGAGGTGCCTGCACTTTGAGGTCTCCTTCTTAAAGGTGCAGCAAATGACCCTGCTTCCCACAGAGCCTTTCCCAGGTCCTAACTAGCTACAGGGTTCTCCTGTGTTAAGGCAGTAAGGACCTTGGCAGGGAGAAATACCACCTGAGAAATGGCCCCAGGGACCAGAGAGAAGGATGGGGGTTTTCCTCATGTCCTATATCGAGTGACACTATTATCACTGATTATTTAATAAAGGAGCCACAAGAACAGCTCCCGTCATCATGCGGGAATGTCTTTGAGGTGAAATGGAGCTGCACCCGTCCCTCATTGGGTGGGTGGAAGCTGAAGTTGCATTACCCTAACGACTCACCTTGGGCTTTGCTGCCCTCGGATTGGTGGGCGATCTGGAGAGGTGGATTTCGGCACCTGTGGGTAGCCATACCAGGAATCAGACGGGATTTCAAGCTTCTCGTTGCTTGTGGACACCATCAGTTTCTCTCGTGGGCACAGGTGTAAGCAGGATTGTGAGACCAGAAGTGATTTTCAGGTTCTTATTGACTGGAACGTGTGTGATCTGGCCGGCAGCTGCCCCTTGGCTTCAATCACCAGGTGTTGAAGGAACAAGTCCTGCCATCAAGACAACTTGATTTTCATCTGTGCCCAGGGAGAACAGGAGCATCCCCCCCACACACACACACACACACACTACTCACTTGTGGCGGTATGTACCACATCACCCAGTCTCAGAATACTAAGGTCCACTGGTCCAATGCAGAGCTAAGAGTGAGCCCCCCAACACCAGGACAAAGGACTGAGGAGAGGCCTGAAACCCACTCACGTGACAGTCCGGAAGGTGCAGTGGTGGCTCCTGTGTGCACAACCTCAGAATGCACTTTGAGAAGCATCCAACCTTTGCAGTGAGAAGGACATTTAATTCAGGAAGACCTGTGGGCACTTTGCATATTATGTATTTTTCTAAGTGCTAGAAATCAAGCATTAATTTAAAATGAGTTTAGGAGTGAACGCCAGTCAGTCTGCTCAAAGAGGAAAGCAATCAGAAGCAGAGATGGGTTGATGAAGTTTAGGACGACCCAAGGTGAGGTTTGTGTAAATGCTGTCTTGCACTATTAGGTAGGTGTCAGCTATGAAAACGATGAAGACGTCAAAACCAGGAAATGCTTGAAGCAATACTGAACCCCAGCTTAGTACTTGAGGCAGCTCAGAGGTAACATTTATTGGGGCACATTTCTAGTGCACATCATGGTGCCACGTTTATTGTTTGTTGAATGAGTGAATGATGGAAAAATATTTACATGCCGGTATGTGAGCACATCTGCCTAGGAGGACAAACAGAGCTAGAATTTTTACACACAATACGATGCACCGTCTTGTGCCTCGTTACTGTCTTAATAACGCTGTCTTACATAGATACAGTCTGGCCTTAAGAGAATAGCTCTCTGTGTCTATTATGGGATTTCTAAATTGGAAACCTCAAGCATTACTCTAAGGACACTTGGCACACGGGCTTCGGGGAGGGAGGGGAATGGTGTGAGCGAAGCCACCGTGGGCGAGACCGATGCTGCTTCTCGTGGCCTCGAGGTACAAAGGTGGCTCTGGCCCTGTGGATTTTGGGTTGATATTTGCTTTTTGAAGAATCATTTTTCTCTGTGCTTCATTTTGCAGCTTATTCTTTGGGTAGAGGCGTGTGATTTTTGATTATTGAAGAAAAATAATGTGTTCCTCTGCAGCGTCCTATATTTAGCTTCTGATGTGATTGAAGTCCAAACAGGAGAGGAGAAAAGCGAGAATTCAAACACAACTAGAGAAATACGGGCTGAAAAGTTCCAGATTCTTTGAAAAGTGTGAAGCACAAATTTAAAAAGATGAATAAACCCCAAGCAGAAGACACAGAAAGAGAAGTATTTTGGGATCCAGCACAATAAAATTTGTTAGAACAAGTGATATCTTGAAAGGGTGTGTGAGTGTGTGTGTATGAGAGGGTGCGTGAGTGTGGGTGTTTGTGGGGGTCATGTGAGTGTGTGTATGAGTGTGTCTGGGTATTTGTAGGTGTGTATGTTAGTTTGATTGTGTGTTGTTGAGATGTGTGTGAGTGTAAGTGTTTGTGAGTGTGTGTGAATGTGTGTTTGAGTGTGCATAGAATGTGTGTTATTGTGTGTGTGTGTGCGTGTGTGTGTGTGAGGGTATAAGAGCATTTTGGGGTGTGTGTGTTTATGTAGGGAAAGAGAGAAAACTAGAAAACAAAATGAAGGAAGACTTTCATTGCAAACCACACAGTGGAATCATATAGAATAATATCTTCAAAGTGCTGAGACGTTGGGAAAGAGTCTCCCAGGGACGGTGACGCAGCCCAGATGTGTTTCTAAAAGCACAGGCAAAACCACACCTTTGTGGCCAAAGCCTGGGAGCTGGGCCACGGCAGAGTGCCCTGCTCTACAGGAATACGAGGCTAGAGGGCTCTCTGAGTACAGAGGCCTTAAGCACGTCGGCAAGCGCACGGGAAAGCATTCTCTCATTTTTCAATTAACACGAACGTTAATTGCAATCTTAAAGGATAGTAAGATTAATGAACTCTGGGACTTAGGCATGGAGGTAAAATGTGTGACAAAATTGGCAGGAAGAACAAGAGGGGAGATACAGAAATGGGGTCCTGGTGAGAGAGTCACCTGACCGCTGGACACCGAGTGACCGGGGCAGGTTCACAGCCCCTGGTCTCCCTTCTCACACTTACTTTGTTGCTCTGTTTCCACGTAAGTTCTAGAACTGGCTTGACGACCCTACAAAGAGCAGCTTCTGAAACCTTGGCTGGGATTTCACAGAAGCCCTCGGTCACTTTAGGGGTCATTTTAGGAGATTTCCCAACCAGAGGCCGGGGGTCCTGAGCCTGGCCTGGACCCTCAGTCCTTTCATTTCTCTCAACAGTTATTTTTTTCCAAGGTCTCAGACACTGGTCCTTCAGAAGGGCTGTCACTGACGTGCTCAATGTTTGGGACATTATTTGAAATACTGTGGTTTTCTTAGGTATTAAATTCAGATTGCTAATTGATGTGAATACTATGTATAAACTGTGCTAACCAGCAACATGCAGGGTGTGTGTGTGTGTGTGTGTGTGCATGTGTGTGCATGTGCATGTGCCCATGGTCAGAGGAATGGTCAGGGAGTGGAACAGAGGACGTAAATGCACACTGACATGTACATAGCTTTGATAAGCCTGACAATGTGACTCGATAGGAGACACAGCCTAGCACAACTGGGTGTCCATGTACAAAATAAATAAAATCCAACCGTTATCCCCATCAGACTCCAAGGATAACTCTGGATGGAAAAGGTGATGTTATTTTACAGTTCAACTGAAGCATAGATACAAATACATGGCCCTGGGGCAGGCCACGATTGCATAAGCAGGTCACAGAGGGCAAGAAGCGCAAAGGAAAGTGGGATCCATTGGCCTTTGTCAAGATGTAAAATGCCTGTGCTCCTGGTTTCAAGATGTCATCATGTAAATTAAATGCAGTCCACAAACTGGGGCAAGTCACAGCGCACACCCCTGACAAATGACTCACATCAGAAAATGCAAAAAAGTCCTAAGTCTCAGAGAGCAGACAAACACCTGCAGAGACCAACACCAGGAGAAGCATCGAGACAACCAGGGATCCAGGGGACTCCAAACCCCCGCCATCAGGAAAATGGAACCCGCACCAGCGGGGTGCCATGACTCCCCGTTAGGATTTAAAAAATCAACAACACCAATTGCTAGCAAGAGTGTGAAGCGATTTGAACACTACTGTGTTGCTCATGGGAATGTGAACAATAGGCTACAACTCTTTGGAAAGCCGTTTCTAAGCAGTTAGCCATGTTCTTAGCTCGCCACCAATTTTAGTTATACCCTCAGGAGAAATGAAAGCACATGCCCACACGGAGACTTGGGCCTGAATGTTCATATGCTTGATGCTTGAGGCCAAGAACTGGACTCCACCCAAATGTCCGTGAGTCAATGAATCCATCAGTGAATAGTGTATGTTCACACAATGGAATATTACACAGCAAGGAAAAGAAACACATGGCGGACAAACATCATGAGAGAATCTCAGAAAGGTAAAGATGAGAGAAGAAAGCCAGCCCAAGCATTGTTTTGAGCCCTCCAAGAAGCAGACAGTAAGATGGGATGAGAATGTGCTAAAGGTGAACTGGGGGAAAGTCCTTAAAACAGGGGTCAGAGCAGAAATCAGCAGTTAGCTTCAATATGATGAGACCTGGTGCTTGAGATGGGAGAGGGGGAGGGGATGGTATTTTGAGGAAGAGCCTTAGACTGACGACAATGTCATTCTAAGACATTTTTGTCTTGAGGGATGGACCCACAGTATTACTGGGTCTGAGCTCTGGGCTGGGTTACGTGCTGGGGAGGCTGAAGGGTGGCCTCAGCCAGCAGTGAGCCAGGAGGGACGATAGCTGGGACTATCAGCCTCTGTTGCTCCCGCAGCTGGAGGGCGAGTGCCACCCTGTGATGTCTGCCACAAGCCCGTGTCATGGGACCCCACTCCTGTGACACTCCAGGACCGAGCTTGACCTTTAGTGGAATAAGCAGGTCAGAGCAGGGGAAGAGGCCCTGTTAAGCCCTGGGACAGCAAGCCCTGCGGGTCTGGGTGGTGCGGGGCTCACGTGCACCTTCACAGGAACTCACTGCCTTCCATACTCAATACCGATGCTGGTGAATTGCACCTCGGCCAAGCTGATTGTGACAGAGCTGGGCTGCGGAAGAGCAGTCGGTTCCTAGGCCAAACTGGCTGGTGGGTTCCACCTGGAGGCAAGCCAGCTGCAAGCTCGGTACCGCATCACGTGCAGGTGAGGGGACGGATTTCAGCTCTCTGCCTCAATTCACTCAGTCCCACTGTGTACGGCGTATCTACTCGTACCTGGGGCAGCAAGGTCACTCCAGGTGCAGCTCTGTCCTCCCAGCAGGGGAAGGGGGCAGTGAGGAGGGGCGGTGGGGTGTGGCACAGGCCCAGAAATCTAGAGCAGGGACCCAGGTGCTCATGAGCATTAGAGGCTCTGTTGGTGCAGAAGGCAGGAGACGGGCACCTTCTCCAGGTTGCCATTCCCTCTGGGGTGGGAGAGCTCGCCCTTCTTACCAGTTCCCACGTCGTGCGTGGGGTCAAGAGGAAGCACCTCAGAGTCTTGTGCTCACATGAACCTCAGCCTGCCCTATGGTCGCTGGGTCTTGCCCGCCTCGCCCTGGGGCTGCTGCAATGGTGGCCAGTCACCCAGGTGCAGGAGGGGCCCCTGACAGTCCCTGGATGTTGCTTTTGCATCTCCCCTTTATTCCCTACAGCAGCCACAGGGCTGCTTCCTAAATGCCATACAAACAGCCTCACTCCTCTGCTCCAGACCCTCCAATACCTTCTATCCACCCAGAACCGGGCCCAGAGCCCTCATCATGTCCTACAGACCACGGGGTGGAAGCTGAATGGGAAATGGGGTGCCCGGGCTCCCCGACTTGTTTTCCTGGGGCTGTCAACAGAGCAGGGATCCAGACCTTGTCCTCTGGTGCTGCCCTGGTGGTGTGTGAGGCTCTGTCCTCAGGCACTGTCCCCAGAGTTGACCCTCCTGTCCTAACAGAACAGAAAGCCAGAAGCCTGGAACCTGGTCTCCTTCCTGGTTCATTCAGTGACCGACTGGCTAGCTGGAGGACTGGCCACATGTCGCGCACAGACCAGTGACTGTTGAGTGTGCCTCCTTCCTGCCCAGCAAGCCTAGGGCCTCACCAGGTGCAGAGCCATGCAGGGCCGGCTCTGCAGAGCGTTTAGGAGGCAGCCGAGTCTTGGTAGGAGGGGACGTTGTTCCCTTCCTCTCTCTTTCCCAAGTTGAGTTGGCATCTGAAAGACGAGCTTCCACATTAAAAGGAGGAGACAGAGGGCCATCGCGGTGGTTACCGCAGCATCCATGTCCACACCCACCATGTCCACCTGGTGGCGGCTTCTGTCTGAGGTTGTGCCTGCAGGTCCTGAATAATAAGAGAGAAGAGGCTGAGACTCGGTTCCAAATGAATTTAAAATAAACAATCGCTTCTGTTTGCCGCAGTGCCGTTGGCCGGTCGCCAGTGCCTCACTATGGAGAGTGTGTTGCTTTTCTACCTTACAGTCGGTTGTCAGAGACAAAGTCATCTGGAGTCCCCTGTCCACCTACCTGGCCATTTTCTTCTGAAGTGTGGCTGCTCCCCCACATCCACCTCCTGGGGGCTTCCCCGTCCTCAATGTTCTTACGGGAGTTGCTCTGCGAGGAGGAGAAGGGCGCTGTCCTCAGCCCCGGGTTCCAGGTCTGTGAACGGGACATTCCAGGGGTTTGCTGTGCCACGTCGCTCTGTTTCAAACCCCTGTGGCTTCCCTCATTCACATCATCTTTCTGGCTCCTCCGGGTACTCGGATAGTGGGCTTCGCCCCCAGGTTTCAGCCACCTGCCTCTGGACTCTGCCTGAGCTGCTTCCCGGCCCCATAGGCTGGGTCTCAGTTTGGGAGACAATAGAAGGAGGGCAAGGAGTCTTTCACACACTCCCAGCCCAGACAGTCAGGCTTCAAATGTCAAAGAAAACACAAAACCACAGGTTGGTGCTTTTCTTATCTCCATCAGCATTGTGGAGGAGGGGGGTTCTGTGCAGATCTGAAAGCTAGGTGGTCCACCTCTCCGGGACCTTGCTAGGAGACAATCCAGGTCTGTGGATTTGTTACAGTGAGCATTTCAGGGGAAGTAGGAGAGGCTTACGGGACACTGATGGCCTGACACAGCAATGAAGGGGAGCAGAGCCGAGCCCTGAGCTCCAACCGGCCTCTGCCCTCTAGTCACCTGGGCTAAACTGGGTTAAGTCTGGTGACGTTGGGTGAGTTACTTACTCCCTGTTACCTTCAATTTCCTTATCTTCAAAATGGAGTTAACTATCACTTACCCAATCTGGTTACTAAGAGGATTGGTTGGATTGATAATCACAGTGTACTTACATGTCAGTATTTGAACAATCATTCGTATGATAATGGACATAAATCTTGGCTCATAGAAAGACAATTCTTTGAAGCAAGAAAAAGCCTGTATTGGGGGTCGGGCATCACTGGCATGGGCTGTCCCCATGTTCCCAGCCACCTGATGCATGAAGGTGAGTGACTTAAAGTGGTCCATGGATGTGCAATGGCACAGGCTCGGGAAGCCAGAGAAATCCAAGGCACGGGAGAGCAAGGACATGGCCATGGCTGTCGGGTGTGGAGGACAGATGAGGCTGGGCTCCCGAGGGAGTTTCAGGAAGAAGGTTTATTGTCTGCAGGGTCAGAGGGGCTCTTGCCTAAAACTCTCTGGACCATGCCTCTACATTTTTGTGAGAGTCTACATAAGAGTAATTTTTTTCTTTGAGTTCTCAGAAAGTAAGTTTTGTCTCATTTTTTTGGAATCGTTAGAGGTCTTACATGTTTTACCACAAAAGCAGAAGCAACACCACCAAGTCCATGGTTAAACTGAGCTTTTTGTAATACAGAGAAACAGGAAATGGGAAGTTCTAAACACACGGAGCTCTTCTGCAGAAATCTTTGCTGGTATCCTGTTAACAAGAACAATTATGGTGAGGTTCTTTGTAGAAGCTTAATTAAGATGCATTGGCGGAGGAGGGAGCACCACTACAGGGCAGCAGTGAGGTCCCCCAAGAGGTGACTGGGTCCATAGGACTATGGAACATGACAGGAAGGCACATGGCTAATTGTCTATGAAGAGGTGTCAGTGGTCACTCAAGGGAAGGGAGGTTGGGGTCCTTCTTCTGATGGAATGGACACAGCATGGATGTCCTGGTTATGGGTACTCATAACTCCAGGTGAAGCCCGGAGCCTGGTGTACCATGGCCCTCCAGCTGCATCTGATCAGACTGCATGGGGACATGGAACCACCCCTCGCCTGCATCACCTCATCTGTAAAATGAGGAGGTAACAGCCAGCTCGTCATGCCCACCGAGGACCTAAGCTGCAGCTGTCCATCACCTCTGATTTTGACACTGGCCTGTGTGGTCAGGATGGACCTCGCTGTAACACCGCCAGGCTTTGTTCCCATTGGTCCCTGTGGTGCCACAACCGAGTACCACGTTAAGCACATCTGCCATGTGCTCAGCCGGTGGCTGTGTGATAATGGATAATTCTGGGAGAAATGTCTTACCTTGGGGGATATTTATTCCATTTTCCAAATGAAGTGTGTCTCGTGACCACTTTCAAGTCTTGGGATTTATTAGAAGGACTCACAAGACCAATTCACCGTGATTTGCTAGAAGGACTCAAAGTCACTGTCCTGGCTAAGGTTCATGCCTGCAGGTGGACAGGAGGGACAGCAAGAGGTGTACCAAGCACGGAGGAGCCAGCCAAGACCTCCAGAGCCCTTGCTCAGGGAGTCACGTGGGAAGTGGTTTTCTCATCTAGCCGTGATCTTCAGCAATCCATAAGAAACATTTCCACCCAGGGAAGCCCACCCAGGTCTTCAAGCCTGAGGCTTTCACCGGGGGCCATGACACAGGTTCCACATTGGCAGAGGACCACAGTCCAGTTGGGCAGGTTTCCCACTTTACAACTCTGGGGGGGGCGGTCATTCACAATGATAGTCCATGTAACATTCAACATGAATCATGTGATTTTCTTGTAGATTACTGCTAAGGATCTTACCAAAGAGGCATATTTTTCTAATTCATAATTCAGTGTACCATTTGGAATTGTAATGGAGCTGGAAATAATGAGTCAAGTGGTACATATTTAATAATAAATATTAACAAAATGCTTATGTAATTTAAAATGTATATGCTCTAAGGACCAAATGTTTTTGGCTGATCAAGAGAAAATCTGTAAAATACTTTCTAAGTGATGTATATTGGTTGCCCTTGGCAGTGGATAGAGAGTTGGTCCGTGAATAATTTTTATTTCATACATTTACTATGAAACGTATTTATAATAAAAGACTTAAGACCCATAAGCTTGAACCGTACTGACTTGAGTGGTTTGCTTTATGAGCATGCTACCGACCTTCCAACCAGTGAGGCATGCTGGCTGGAGCTTGACCTTGCAGGACCAGGTCATTGTTCTAAGGTGATTTCCAGGATCTGCTGTACCTTGGCAATTCTCCAGGCTTGTAGCAGGCTCGCTCTGACTTGCCTGTGTAAATCCAAGTTCAGGATTCTCAACTTCATAATTGACTTAGAGGCTTCTTGTCCCTGGACACCTAGGAGACGCCACTTCCCCCTTTCCTGTGTCCAGCAATGGTGGCTGCAAGGCTGACTCTAGGTCTTTGTGGTTTTATCCAGGGATATACCGAAGATTAACTGAAAGGGGTCTAATGATGAATGCCAACCATGCTTCACACCCGTGAACCCCCAGGAATTGGCTTTTATTAGCTGCAAAAAGAAAACCCCCAGTCTATCAAGCCCCTGCTCGGATCTGCCATTAGTATCTAACAAGTGAAATTCAGTTAAGTCGTGTGTCACCAGGGTTCTTGCAAAGAAAACTCGAAGCTGAATTTTGCAATTGATTCCCCAGGCCCTCCCAGAACCCACCATGAGAGAAAGATAATGGAAATGGTTTGTTTCAAGCCTGACTTCAGAAGTATAATTAGCGATGGCCTTGGGCAGCCACGGCTTCTTAGGCATTCGGACAGAGTTTGGAATTTCTTGCCAAATTTGTGAAGTCATTTAAATTTTTTTTGTAAAGAGCTCTTTTGTTCAGATTCTCTGCCTTTTAAGAAGGCGGGCTTAGCGCTCATCAGCCAGGACTTGGGTTGTTGCTTTCTGACAGTGCTCCTGTGATCTGTTCTGTTCTTCCACTTACAGCTCCTGGTCTCAGGGCTCCCAAATAACAGGTGCCGAGAAGGAGCCCCCTCCACCAGGCAGCCAGGGGGCTGGCGGCAGTTTCAATGGGGGGAGGAGCTGCTGTCTGCATCCTTTTTCCTCAGAGAAAAACACAGAGAAGGAAAATATCTTCATTCAACATAGTGAATGTTCCCCAAGGTACCAATTGACCACCATCTCAGGTTCCACCTGCCAGGTGTGGCCATGAGGCCATCTTGTCAAAGCCACCCCATGCTGTAAAGCGTGATTGACACTTTGGAGAGGAGAGGAGGGCTCTGCATGTGCTACTCGGGAGGTAAACAGGCAACACATTAATCCCTGTTTTTCCAGTCTTCCAGGGAATTCTGAAGCAGGTCTTGCTTAGGAACCAGAGTGCATGGGGCGGGGTGGGGGTCAGCCTGGTCCTTGGGCTTTAAAGAACAAAACAAGTTGTGTCACGTAGATCAACGGGCCCTCCTGAGGGATTCCTGAAGGTGGGGCTGGACCTCAGGAAGGGAGAGGGGCGAGACTCACCACCTCTGAAGATCAGACCCCACAAGCTCAGGCACTCATCTGCCCACCCAGGGACAACGGCAGCACAACCGATGGAGGGATCAGACAGTGACAGGGATATTGGGAAACTGGGACATCTGATGGTCTGTCAGGCCTGGAACCCAGGGTCATGGGAACAAGAGACCTTCCAGAACATTCTCAGAGAAGGCTCAGGCCCCACTCTCTCCATTCTGTGCTGCTCCTCTCCAGGGCCTGGGCCTTATAGGCTTTGTCTCCATTCCCTGTCCACAGGGCAGGAAGGAGGGGAACGCGTGGCCTTCCGGGGTCCACGAATCAGGCTCTGAGGATGGACAGGTGATCCTGAGAACAAAATGGGAGGAACGTGGCCCAGAGCCCAGGGAGACAGGCGAGCTGTAACTGGTCTCCCACATGGAAATAGGGGAGCTTCGGCCCAGGAAGGAGAATCAGAAGAGCAAGTCCCCTGCCTCCTGCCCCCACCAGTGCAGGAGCCCACCAGGGGCTTGGACAGACGTGCAGGCTTCTCCTCTGTCTTCTGCCCCAAGTCATGAGTGATCAGCACCAGCTCTGTCCTCCAGGGCCACCAGAGAGCTGAGGCTCACCCCAGGCAGAAGGTGGGATGACCTTGTAGTCCCTAGAGAATAAACTGGAGTATGTGACCTGTGTTCTGTCTCAAGCAGTCCTGAATCTCTCATCTCATTCCTTTCTAAATAATTGGGTCATCCAGCCAGATCCGAGGGCTACTGTGACTTTCGCCAACCCTATAACACTCCTAGGGAGGCTCAGGGAAGTGAATCTAGCGGAGAGGACCCCAGAGCGCAGGGGAGAGGCAGGCAGGGAGGAGGCTGGGGGATGGATGGGAGGAGGTCTGAGCAGAGGCGGGAGGAATTGCAAGGTCCCAGGAGAAGGAGGTCAGGGCCTCTGGAGGCTGGAGGAAGGGGATCAGGGAGGAAGTCACAAACTATGAGAACACACAACAAGGGTGCCAGGTCCCCAGTGCTTCCTGCCACCTAAAGAACTTTCTATTCTGCCCTGTAGCACTGGAGGACCATGTAAAATGGGCGGCTCAGTCAGCATCGTGCTTGAAGTGGCTCTCTGGAAAGCATGTGGTAAAAGAACCAGTGGACGGTCAGGTCATGGAGGACCTGCAGCAATTGTCCAGGCAAAGGAAAGGTCTGGGGAGGACAATAGGAGTGGACGGGTTGCGTGACATTAGGGACTGCATTGCATTGCTTTCAAATTCCAGAGTTTTTCAAACTTTCAGAACTCAAAAATATACTAAAGTCTTGCTATGCTTGGGGCGAGTGTAGCTGTGTGAACACACGGCTTCCCCCCCACAGAATGGGACCACCGGGCAGGTTCAGCCCTCCTGAATGGCACTAAGGGTGGGCAAGCCATCAGTGTCTCTGCATCACCAAAAAGAACCAGAATCAATCGGTTTGCAGAGATCAGTTGGAAACTGTACCAAATCCTGAGTGTGCGTGTCAAAGCAGCCCATGGACACAGGCAGGCAGCTCCCCAGGACCATGGGTGCAAATAAGGAAAGATGATGAATCTGCTGCCCTCCACATGCATCTACCCCTGGATGGCAGGTGCTTCATTTCTGGGCGAGCCCTCTGGGTACCAAGTCACTGTGGGGCTCGTGTTCAGGGCCACTCAGTCCCTGCAGAATCCTCTGCCACAGGAGCAGAACCCCAGCTGCCTGGGTGCTCTGCTCACTCTTGCAAAGACTGGGAGATGCTTTCTGATGCCTCTTCTTCTAACATCCCAGGTGAAACTCCTGGCCCTGTGCTTTCTGTTCCCCTGTAAACCTTGTGTGTCTTCATCGGCCACCAAACCTATCTCCTTCCTAACCAGCCCTGGACTCTGCACGTGCCTCTGTGCGTGGCTTCTGGCTACAGGGGAGAGGATGCCCGAGTTCCAGCCCAGCATCTACCTCCCCAGCGCCTCCTCGCCCTGCTCCCCCTTCTAGCCTCTGGGACTGGGAACCTCTGGGAAGAACCCGTCCTTCTCAGACATCGGTTTTCATATTTAGCAGTAACATGCCTCGTACTAAAAATCCTAAGCTTGTTACCCTGAGTCGCTCTCCTCTAAGCTGGATTATGTTTTTCCAATTACTTTAACCTGCCTGTTTTGTTCTTTTATGAATCCACATCAGGGCCAAATAGGGGTTGAAAGGATGACTATCTTAGGAAGATTCCTTGCAGGAGGACAGGAAAGCCCCATCACGCAGGGACTTCATGACAGAGAAAAGGACTTGAATTGGGTCTGCAAACCCCCGTCCCTGTGTCCTGTTGACAAGGTGCCTACAGTGCCCTCTGCCCAGGACTCAGGGCTTCCCTAGGATAAGAATGTTTGAGTGGTAAAGCCAGAAATGTCCCAGGCAATCTGGGGCCAGGTCCTTCTGCATTCAAAGCTGTGGGGACGGCAGGACAGTGGGGTAGAGGAGGGTGGATTCTGCATGAACCTGAAGGCTGTGTTTAAAGTCCAGTTTTCCTACCACTTAGCAAGTGACTTTGCTTCTCTAAGACTAAAACTGCTGCATCTTCAACATGATATGGCAGCGCCCTTCCTGCTAGGTACCATGGCGAGGAGTAAATGGACCTTGAAAAGGGCCTGGCTCAGCGTCAGCCTTGGGCAGCTTCTCCCCAACCCTCAGATCAGACGCTGGGACTGGCAAGAAAACTTGGGCTTTCCTTGAGACACAATGGTGAAGGGGGGTCACAGACACCAGCAGTCAAGCTCCAGGTCATTATAATGAATGCAGGAAAAAATCCATGATGGAGAAGATGTCAAAATGTCAAATAAGGACAAGGTGAGGTTCCCTGTGGGTCGTACTGAAGCCCGAGTTGGAAGGGACGGCGTGTGCCTCTGCGTGTGTGCTCCACGGATGTCTCAGTGACCAACAGCTTTAACAAAATTGATTTTGATGAGTCAAGAGGTCAAGAAAGCAGTTATAATAACATCTGTGTGGGGTATAAATGAATTATTTGAATTCTAAAATATTATTATGACTTTTAAGACACCTACTTTTTAAATTTTTTTATTTTTTTTCCAATTAATCAAATGTTCTAGGGAAGATTAACTGTGAAAAAAAAAATCACGGAAATATCTACCTTCATGTCTAGCTTCTTAAGCTAGCTGGGTGTTCTCAGGTTTGTCCATTCCATAGCACGGGCCTGAATTTCCTTCCTTTCAAGGCTGGAGGACACCGTGGTGTGGACCACTACCCTTTCCTTAGCCATTCTTAGGCTGAAGGACTTTGGAAGGTTTAGTCCATAGTGACCAGCACCACTGTGAACACCTCGTGCCTTGTGAGCCCCTATTTCTGACTCTGCCTGTGTGAAATGTCCAGAATACGTGAATACAGAGGGGAAGAGAGCAGACCAGTGTGGGTCAGGAGCTGGGAAAGAGGGAAATGCACAGAGGTGCTGGCTTCCTGCTGAGTGACAGGTCCATCATTTGGACTTGAATTCTGATTTGGTTTCACTGGGCTGACTTTTCTTTTCTGAGGCCTTAGCCATCTGCTGGATGAGCTGCTCCCATTGCAGAGTCCTTTGGAAAAACACCTAAGCCGCCCTCCGCACAAGGACAGCATGCGTGTGGCTAAGGGAGCATCTTACATCTTCAGACGGTGTTGGTCACTGGTCATCATGTGGCTGTGCTAGGTGTGAGCACAGTTTGAGCCTTTCTGACCACAGTGATGACCTAGCCATTTAGCATGAGCATGGTCCACTCCTGGGAGAGGCTTGAAGTCTGTCCAACTTCAGGCCCAGTGGCGCAGGAGGGGGTAGAGATTTCCTCTGCTCCCTGGAGTTGGTTGCCATGGCAACCAATGGACCATCCCTGCACAGTCCTGGAAGAACTGGGGCAGGGGAATCAGGAGGCCCCACAACACCCCAAGTTTCATTGCGCTTCGAGGTCTGACAATCCTGTTTGCCTCCCTTTGTTTTCCTGGGAAAGGAGCGTGGGGCCTGTGAAGGCCTCCCTTCCCTCTGACAGAAACTGAGGCTCTGGGGGGCGGGCAGCAGGCGGGGAGCCACTCAGCTGCAACCAGGCAGGTGGTCACGCTGGGGCCCATTAGAGCCCTCAGGGAGCCTGGGAATGCAGCCCCGGAACACTCGCTCGGGTTCCGTGGAGGTGGAGAAGAACAGGGAGGCGGGCCAGTCATTGCCAAGCACGGTGTGTGTGTGCTCCCGAGAGGAGAGCAGAGAGAATTCCCGGGGACATGTGGGCATGTGCTTTGCTTCTCACTTCACATCGTTTTCTTGTGAACATGAAATAAGAACTTAAGTAACTGCAGGGCGAACGTGCTTATGGCCCTCACCGAGTTTCTTTTTCTTTTTTTTTTTTTTTTAAAGAGAGAGTGAGAGAGAGAGAGAGAGAGAGAGAGAGAGAGAGAGAGAGAATTTTAATATTTTATTTTTTAGTTCTCGGCGGACACAACATCTTTGTTGGTATGTGGTGCTGAGGATCGAACCCGGGCCGCACGCATGCCAGGCGAGCAAAAAGCGCTACCGCTTGAGCCACATCCCCAGTCCCCTCACCGAGTTTCTACATCTGAGAAGACCTTGCTGTATTCGCTTCTAAGCCTCCTTTTTAATCGCTCGCCATATTCTAATTGTAGGTTGGGGGGAAGTATAATTAGCACATCAAATGCATCATTTCATGGGACAAACCATGAGTAAATATTTAATTCAAGAAAACAAGTCAATTAAATTAAACATATAAAATTGCAGATGGCTTGGTACCAAGGAGCACAAGGCCACCAGGGCATCCTGACTGATTCTGCAGGACACCTGGGGTCACTTGGGCCATAGGCCAAAGGCATTAGCTCTTGCTGAGAGTGTTCTCCAAAGTCTGTGGGAAACTGTGGTCCGAGGTGCCCAGCCCTACAGTGCATATCAGAAAGCATGAAAATCATTCCCTCCAAAGGAACAACGTGCGATGTAATGAGCCAGCTGTGATGTAAGGGGCCAGGATGCGAGGGTGGCCTGCCGTCATGATGTTCTACCCTGGAAGCAGGGCTCACGCAGGCCCCTTGTCCTCGCCACCTGGGAAGGACCAGGTGAGCCCCTGGGGCCAGGGACTTGGGCGCCTGTTCCTGTGCTAATAAGGGATCTAGAACATGGGTGGAACTAGCTTGATACTTGAGGAAGCTGGCCAGGCTCCAGCTCAGGATGGCCTGCAACTTGTTCCCAAGGTCCCGCAGTGACACCCTGAGACAGGCGTGGGCAGGGCTGCTGTCAGGCGCTCTGCAGCCTCCACCGTGACTACAGGGGCAAGAAGCTGGGTGCTTCCAACCGCCTGAGTGAGCCTAGAAGCACACACAGAAAACTCAGCCTACGTCAGCAAGGTCCAGAGCAAACCTGAAGGACCTTTCCAGAGTCCCCTCCCAGCAGGGTCCCATGGGATGAGCCATTCCTCCAGCAATGAGCTGTGACCACATGTGTGCGAGTTGCCTGCCGGGCTGTGCTTCAGAGGCTCAAGGCCCAGGGCTGTCCTGGGAGCGGGTCACTCAGGCACCTCTGGAAGCAGGGGCTCAGCGTAAACCACACTGTAGGTGACAGCAGTTGGGTGAACTATACCATCCTGGACAGGAAGGGGTGCCCCCCTGTAGAGATCCAAGTTCCACGTGTCATGGAAGCCTCTTTCTGAGGGTGGCAGCCCCAGTCCTGCTCTATTAACTCCTGCACAGGATCCAGCGCAGGTAAGTGAGTCACCAGGTCCAGCGAAGCCTGGAGGACTTTGAGGACAAGGTGACCTGGGAGCTGGAGCCACAGCAGGCCTCGAAGCCACCCTGGGGTTCTCAGGGATGACGTGTGCTGTAATGAGCCAGCGGTTCTGCTGCGGGGCCAGGACGGCAAGGACAGCAACCCCAGCCCCTGCTGGGCAGCCCTGCTGGGCCCCCATGGCAGTCTGCTCTGGTCCTGGTGTGTGAACAGCTTAGGGTCCTTTGCTTCAGCGCTGACCATCACCATCTCTGCGGCTCCTCTCAGCTCTTCTCCCCCTCCAGCCTCCTCCAGGGAGGAAGCCACACCCCACAGCAGGCCAGGGAGGTCAGTTTGGACGCTCAGTGGACGCACCTTGCCCCCTGAGGCTGAGGGCAGCACCCCAGCCTGCCTTGCCCTTGGCAGCACTCTCCTCCTACCAGGAAGGTCTGACAACACCCACCTCCATTCTCAGATGGCACCACTGGACTGGAGACAGGGGGGTCCTGTAAGGTGGCCATTAAGAGATGACTAAGACTTAAGATCTCCTTGATCAAGTGTGTCAATCATTTGGAAGGTTCTAGGCCAGGGAATGTTTTGGATTAGCTATCAAAATTTAAAGTTGGGGGCTGGGGCTGGGGCTCAGTGGTAGAGCCCTTGCTTGCCTGGCACATGGGAGGCACTGGGTTGGATCCTCAGAACCACATAAAATTAAATAAATAAAATAAAGGCATTGTGTCCGTCTACAACTTAAAAAAAATTAAAAATCTAAAATTGGGGGATCCTCATAGAAAGACCAAATTTCCAGATCCTCCTAATTCAGGCAGAACTGTGCCCTGTGGCCATGCCCCCCAGCTGCCATCCCAGGATGGTAACAGGCCCACCCCAGGGGCACCTGTCTGGCCTGTTCTCCACCAGCCCCTGCTTCCCCGGCTCTGAGGCCCCCTCGAGAGGGAAATGTGGGAGGTGCTTTGCTGACCCCCTTCTCTTTGGGCCCTCCAGTCCCAGCCTGGGCTGCTGACCCCACCCTGTGCCACCAGGTTCTCCTTGAGTTTCACGAGCTTGTCCCACACCTGCCTTGGCATCAGGGAGCCAGCAGATGACACCTGCTGAGACCTCTCCTGTCTACTCACACCCATTTCCTTATTAGCCACCCTCCCTTGGGCTACAGGAGTCGGGCTAATGTGGTTTCCTGAACATCTGTCACATTAATCCACTGACTGTCACCTTGTTTTTTGAGCCAACTGAAAAACATAAACTAATCTTTAATTTATAACAAACCAGCTACACCTGAATTTCATTAAACCATGTGGGACTGAGGATACCTTTGCCTTCATTCCAACATGCACGGGGGCAGGCCCACAGGGTACCAGGTTTCCTCAGAAGGTGGGGTGAAGAAGACTGGCCAAGCTGCTGCCATCAAGGGTGGGTCGTTGGTCACGCCCTCTAAAATCTCTCATCTACTCCAGCTTTATTTGAGAAAACTTTTCTTGTTTTGGAAAGAAATACCCCAGCACCCTTGGCTCTGGAAATACTGTGACAGCCCCCTGGGAACACCTTTCATCACTAAGTCATCTCTGCCCCTCCTGCTTCCACGAGTTATTTCATCCGACTCAGGCAGGGTACTAGGAGCCATAGTAACGCTGCTCCCACCTGGAGCACAGGTTGTGCATAGCCACTGCCACAGCTGGTCCATGCTGGCAGGTTCTGCCTCCTCACACCCAACCCAGGGCAGAGACAAAACATTCCAAAAACTTCTGCACTTTTGACTTTTTGTCTTGTCATTTTTCCCTAAACAACTCATTTATGTAGCACATGCATCGTAGGTATTATAACTAATCTGATGGTTTGAAGCCCACGGGAGGATGTACACAGGTCCTGTGCAAATACATGGCCACTTTACATAAGGAACTTGAGCAGCCACGAATTTGGCTTTCTGAGGGATCCAGAACGTGTCTCCTACAGACACCGGGGCGGGGGGAGGGATGAAGCTCATCTACCCCTGTGTCTGTCATTGCATATCACACACACTGGCCTGCACGGCCACAGCTGGGAGGAGCATGTCTCTGAAAAACCCTGGGCTACTAGAGCCCCATGTCCCCCTAGGTGCAGGTAGATAGAGGGCCTAGAGGGGACATCACCTTGAAAAGGGGAGAGGCTCATCAGTTCAGCTGTGACAGCCACTCCAAGCCCGTCTGCCAGGTGATGGGGACCAGAATGTCCCAGGCTGGTGCTGAGAGCAGGTGACCAGTGGGGGCAGCCCAAGGAAGATGGGGACAGCAACACTGGACAGATGCTGACCCAGGCCATTGAGCAGCTGTGGTTGCATGGCCTCCAGCTAGATCCCCAGAGGCATGGCCTGTCTTCCCACCTGCTGCAGTCAGTCAGTGGATCATAGTGTGATGCCACCTGTATACACATGCACAGGACCACCCCAGGGCCCCTGCGACATCAGTGACTGTGAGCTAATCTCATACTGGGTCTTGAGGCACCTTCACCAGCCATCACAGCTACCATCGTAGTTTCCAGTCTGGTGAAGGGAGAAGACTGGGGGGGGTAGGTAGCAGAGGGCTCTTGTCATCAAGGACCCTCTGAAACAGCCAGTTATCAGGGCTATAGCAGTCCAGAGGGGGACAGAAATGTGACTTCAATGCCACAGAAGGCCAATCCAGTTCACAGGCCAGGAGGGGCCTCTTCACCGAAAAATCACAGAAACCAGCCCAGTGAAATAACCACTTGTGTGGTTTGTTTCTAAAATTGTAGCTTCTAATAAAGTGACTGTCTTTGTGGAAAAGAGGCAACCACCCAGTGAACAATCCACTCTAAATTGACTCATTTTGTGAAGAAGTTGCTCTTTTTATGAAGAACGGTCTCTGAAAGCAGAATTATAGAAAATGATTTGAACATTTTAATCAGAGTTTCTCTGCTCTTCAGGAAAGAGCCACATAAAGCCTGTGACTGTCCCCACAGGGCCCATTGCTTCCAGCCAATTAACTGGGGTGTGGTGTGCCTTCCCCAGGGCAGCTGGTCTCTGTCAAGGGTGGTTTGAAGCTGGTTCTCGGGAGTGGACATGTGCAGAGGAAGACAGCTCATCTGGTCAGTGGCCTTTTGATATTTTGATATCACAGCTCAAAATCCTTCATGCAGAAGGAGGAGATCCATCCCATAGAAGGTGCAGCCCGTGAAGGTGTAATGGCTGAGTGCCCCTGCCCAGGGGACCCCTCAACCCCCTCCTCACACCCAGGCAACAGGCAGCTCCTTCCTCCTCTCTTTCTGCCAAATCCCTCAGACCCACCCATCAGAGGCCGAGCTGGGCCTCCAGTTCCTGGCCTCCTTGCTGGTCAGGTGTGCAACAGTGCTTTCTTCTTTCAAGACCTGGGCCCGTAGCCTTGGCCTCCTCCTGGAGGGGCAGAGAGCCTTCCTGGGAGTCAGTGTCCGGCTCCTCTCCTGAGATCCTCTCTCTCCTCTAGCCGCACTTCCCACTGCTCCTGACCTCGGTTTATTGGTTTATTTTTTCCTAGACTCCTCCCTCTCACTCTCTTGAAAGCTCCAGACCCCTTCCCTGTTCTCCTCGGTGAGAATCTGGGGCCTCGCTTTCAAGAATCTGATGGAAGAGGAACAGGACTGACCCAGGGTTTCTTTCCCTCTAAAGCAAGCAACCACCGTAGTGGAGGCCCAACCCCGTGTGGTCCCCTCACCCTATGTCTAGAGGACCTCTCCTCCTCAGCGACTGAGCAGGCCTCATGTCGGAACCAGCAGGAGCCTCACAGGGTTACCCAAACCATTCTCTCTCTCCTCTGTCAGGCTGGGTGTGCTAAACAGGAAACAAATGGCCCCCCAATTCCAGTGCTTTTCAGCAAACGTGACTTATTTCTTGTTCTGCAGAATCCAAAGGGGGTATGGGGAAGGTTCTGCTCCAGGTGGCAATTCAGGGGCCCATTGTCACCTCATTATGCACCCTCCATGGTACGTGCCATACCACATCCCACACCCTGGAACAGGCAGAAGGACTGGAGCACCTGCCCAGAGCCCAGCGCAACTCTCACAGTCCTTTAGCCAGAACCCTGGACAGCACCTACTCCCCAGAGAGGCTGGGAAACCCAGCCACACCTCCCTGACCTGTCCCACCTACACTGGCCACGTGGCCAAGAGGAATGTGAAGGGACTGGCCAAGGTGTTGCTTCTGCCACACCCCAGACCACAGCTTGAGCTGGCTGTGCAGCTTCTCTCTAGCCAGAGGTCATGAGGCCCCTTCCCAGTTAAAGGTCTTCAGAGCCCCCTCCTGGCAAAGGTCCCCAGAGACAGGCAGCCCATCTCACCTGGAGGCAGAGGGAGGTTTTGTCTGTCGGCTGCACCTCACCCTGGAGGGAAGTCAAAGCTGACAGAGCATCAAAATAGAAGACGCTCCCCGAGACCTCCTATCATCAGACCCTGGCACCCCTTAACAGTGGGCTGCAGCGAGCATGGAACCAGGTCCAGGAACGAATGGCAAAGGCCGACGATGGGGAGCTGGGTCCTGCCTTCAGCTTTAGGCCTCTCCTTAAAAATCACTGTCCGACACGCAGTAACCGTCTCAGATCAGAAAAGTCCATCTCGCCTGTGACCTCATCTGGAAGAGAACCACCTCCAGTTGGCACTCCTGCTGGGCATTCGTCACCCGCAGGTGACAGACACGCAGGAGAAGGTAGCTACCTCTAGGTCACAGGTGCCTGTAGCTTAGGCAGCCTCCTTTGAGCTGGACCATCCCGAGGGCTCGTGTTCTGAGTCTTTTGCCAGTAGGAAAGCTGTCCCCAAAGCCCTGGGTGACAAGCACAGATTAGACCTATGCATCTGGGAAGTGGCTGTCACCTTGCTCATCCTGTCCTAAAGCCAAGTATCAGAGGGCCCAGATAAGGGGTAGTGCATTTTAGTTATTAAAATAAATAAAAGTTTGTTACTCTAATAACATTATCTGAACACCCTTGACCCCAGATCTCCTTGTGACTTGCTCTCTTTAAACCCAGGACCACACCCAGAAAGCTCCCTGCAGCTCCTCCACTCTGCCAGTCCCCAGGGCTCTGCCTCCCTGTGCTGTCCCACCCAAACAGTATGCTGGCCCCAATTTCTCAGTTCCCAGAGGGCTGACATCTTAGGGTGTCTTCCCAACAGAAAGGACTCCATGTGGTGACTTGTTTTCTTTTGTTCTTTTTAATATCCCAACGTTTTAAAATAAACATTGCCCAAACTGCGTTCTTACCAAAGACTTCAAGTTCAACTGAAAAATCGTAATACTCTATTCATAAATCTATTATTTTAATGCAATTTTCAGAGGAAGTTTTAATAAGTTAGTGAATTATATTCCTTTAAATATTTCAGAATATAGTCATAAATTTAACATATCCCGGTCCTTTTAAGGCAATGTATATTCCTAATTAACTTGGAAAGTGTTCTCAAATGTTTAAGGAACCCTAGTAAATCTCACAAGCGAAACTTACCAGAACCCGCAAGTTCCCCTCAACATTCCAGTCTTGTTGATACTTAAGTAAACTCTCTCAAACTTTTCAACTTAGAATCGCAAGTCTAAAATGAATGTCTCACTACCCTGGTTTAGCTGGAATCACAAGGCTTATAGACAACCTAATGGGGTCGATTATCTTAAATACTATAAATACTTTACAGATATGACATTGTCCAATAAATACTATGCTTACCACACACAAAAAAAATAAGAAACAGACCTGATTTATTTTATTATAACTGTTTCTATTTATTGCTCTTTATGGATTCTAGACTCATTAAGGAAAAAAAAATTTAGTCTTTCCAGAAAATGCAAGTTACACTCTAGCAAATGGGGACCCATCAGACCTTGATCATTGAGCTTCTCTCCTCAGTGGGATGGGCGACCAAACACAGCACCTCAATGGTGCTCATCCTCCCCAGTCCGACAGCCTCCTTAGGGCTTGTTCTAGAGCCTCCGGGAGCAAGCTCTGCATTCTCCGAGAGTCCTCCTGGAACCCTCCTGCCATGGGCCTGAGTCTCACCTCTGGTAATTACAACTTGTGGCACCCTGCTTCACCATGACCCCTTGCACCGCCCCACTCTGGACCTCCTACGTTCCCCCCTTCAGCTAGTGCCAGCCAGGATTTGTGGACTATTCTACCCTCTTCTCTCCAGCTTGCTCCCCAAGCATCTCGGTCAATCCCAGAGGCACCTGCTTGTAGGCCTCTCCCAAGGCCTCCAGGGCCTGAGGGCCTCTTATGGCCGTCACCCGGGCCTTCTTGTTGAAAGTCAAGGACACACATTTCAGCTGGTGGACTGGCCATAGCTCCCTGCTCAAAACTGGCCTCCAGTTGTGCCAATCTGTCTTTGCTCTCCTGACATTTCTGATCACTCCTCACTGTGGCTTTAGTTCAACTGTATTTACTCCTCTTTATGCTCAAACGGGGATTTGAGAAGTCATACTTCCACAGGGTACAGAGAGTTGTACTTGCCTAGGCCCCTAAATAATCATGTGGAGTGTCCACTAATGTCCTAAAACACTGAAAGTTAATTTTTAAAATTTATTATGCTAGTTGTTTTTTGAATCTTATAGATATTAAATAATATAATTATTTTTAAAAAATTATATTGATGTGCACAGTGTAGGCTTGCAATCCCAGAGACTCCAGAGGCTGAGGCAGGAGGATTCTAGGTTTGAGGCCAGGCCAACTTAGCAAGTCCCTCTCTCAAAATAAAGTGGGTATGGAGCTTGGGGATGTTACTGAGTACTAAAAAAAAAAAAAGTGTTATTCCTCCCTTGGTGAGCAATCATTCCAATTTTCCAGGGACCATCAGAAGCAAGAACTCCAGGAACTCCACAAGTCCTGGTTTACTGCAGAGCCTCAATCTAGTGAGTGGACTCATCTCATCAGACTTTCAGAGTACTTTCCATAAAGCATATATCGATAGAAGAAATAAAATATTCATATACAAACACTCACTGTTTTGAAAAATATCATCATTGTCAGTTGAGATTGTCACTGGAGCAATCACTGGTGCCCTGAGCTGCCCAGTAGAAGGACCAGTTTGTCTGAGACGGCCATATTGTGAGGAAGTCCATGCTGCAAGGGCAGGCCTAGCTGAGGTCCCAGCAGGAGGTTAATGTCAATCACCTGACCTGGGAGTGATTCCATACCTTCAATTCAGTCCCCTGCTATTGACTCTTACCAGCAAAGTCCCTCCAGGGCCTTTGCCTGCTGAACTACTGACCTGTACAAACCATGGGTCCAGTAAAATGATTGTTTGCACCACTAAATTTTGAGGCAGCTATACCCAAGACTTAGAATCAGTCACCCTCCAAGACCCTCTAGGCTCTTGGGGCTGAGTGTTAGGACCAGCACACAGGCACTAGGGGTGTGTTTCCTCAGTGTCTGGCAGAGGGACAGCTGCTAATCTGGGGGCATTTTTGGAGGTGAAAAATGTTCACTTTTCGTATTTCACATTTAAAACCAAAGCTGCAGGACTGACACCACACAGCCAGGGCCTCCTCAACTATGTGACCCCCATTCCCCTCCCAGCCCACCATATATGTGTCAGGTTTTCTTGACATTCCCCCCTCCATTTACTTTTCTCTATAGCTTCTCTACTGTCTTTGGGCAATCTCACTTCCTAAGATTTCAGCCATGGCTATTGCTAATATGTGCTGTAATTATATGATTTTTTTTCAGTTTTGGAGTGATTACAATTTACAGGATTGTCTGCCATGGCAGAGAAGTCACATGTGGCCTCTGCCAGTGGCTCCCCATGGTCCATACTGCATGTCTATAATACTATCTCAAAGCAGGAGGTTGACATGCACCACAGACTGTACTTGGTCAGTGTTGTGTTAAATCTCACATCCTTGGAATACAGTTCAGAGTTTTCCTTCTGGGGAAGTGTCACCTTGTGACTTGTTCCATACCCTCTCCCTGGAATTCCCACCGGTCCCATTGCCAGCCCCTGACACCCTCCCCTTACTGCACCTGGCTCTGCAGGCTCCTAGATGAGGTTCCCCCTGCCCTGGTGAGACTGGGTCTTCCCTGGGCTTCCATGACACCCTGACCACTTCACCCCCCTGTTCCATCTTCACCTACCTTGTGTTCCTGTGAGGTGGGGGCCTTGCAGGGGACAGCTGCTTGAGTCCTACCCTCTGATTCCCGTCTTCTTCCAGTCCAATGCCTTCCATGGAATCAGCTTCTGTTTCTAACTTGTCTTGAACAAATACATCTAGGGTCTTAGAGGAAACCATGCAAATCGCAATGTTCTCCTTAACAGAGACAGAGAGTTCTCATTATCCAGAGGGGGAATGTGGGAGGGAAAGAACAGAACTCCCCACAACAACCAAACTGTAGTCAGGTAAGGTGGTCCTGTCCAGGAAGACACCCAAAATAGAAAGCAATGCTATGCCTACCAGAGAGGAAAGAGGGGTTGGGGAGGGAGGAGGGAGGGAGGGAAGGGAGGGAGAGAGGGATAGAGAAAGGGAGGGAGGGAGGGATAGAGCGAGGGAGGGAGGGAAGGAGGGAGGAAGGAAGGAAGGAAGGAAGGAAGGAGGGAAGGAAGGGAGGGAGAGAGGAAGGGAGGAAGGAAAAAAGGAAGGAAGGGAGGGAAGGTGGGAGGAAGGAAGGAAGGAAGGGAGGGAAGGTGGGAGGAAGGAGGGAGGGAGGGAGGAAGGAAGGAAGGAAGGGAGGGAGGGAGGAAGGAAAAGAGGGAGGAAGGAAGGTAGGAAAGGAAGGAGAAAGGAAGGAGGGAGGGAAGGGAGGAAAGTAAGGAAGGAGGGAGAGAAGGGGGGAAGGGAGGGAGGAAGGAAGGAGGGAAGGAGGGAGGAAGGGAGGGAGGGAGGAAGGAAGGAAGGAGAGAGGGAGGGAGGAAGGGAGGGAAGGGAGGGAGGAAGGAAGGAAGGGAGGAAGGAAAGGAAGGAGGGGGAAGGAAAGGAGGGAGGGAGAGAGAGAGGAAGGAGTGAGGGAGGGAAGAAGGAAAGGAGGGAGGAAGGAAAGGAGGGAGGGGCAAGGAAAGGAGGAGGGAGAGAGAGAAGAAGGAGTGAGGAAAGGAGGGAAGGAGGAAGGGAGGAAGGAAGGGAGGAAGGGAAGAAAGGAGGAAGGGAGGAAGGAAAGGAGGGAGGGAGGGAGGAAGGGAGGGAGGAAGAAAGGAAGGAGGGAAGGAGGGAGGGGAGGGAGGAAGAAAAGGAGGGAGGAAGCAAAGGAGGGAGGGAGGAGGAAGGAAGGAGGGAGGAAGAAGGAAGGAGGGAGGAAGGAAGGAGGGAGGGAAAGGAGGAAAGGAAGAAAGGAGGGAAGGAGAAAGGAGGGAGGGAGAAAGGAGGGAGGGAGGGGGGAGGGAAGGGAGGAAGGAAGGAAGGGAGGGAAGGAAGGAAGGAGGGAGAGAGGATGGAAAGGAAGAAGGGAGGGAGGAAGGAAAGGAGGGAGGGAGGGAGGAAGGAAGGATGGAGGGAGGGAAGGGAGGAAAGAAGGGGGAGGAAGGAAGGGTGGGAGGGAGGGAGGAAGAAAAGGAGTGAGGGAGGAAAGAAGGTAGGGAGGAAGGAACAAAGGAAGGAGGGAGAGAGGGAGGGAGGGAAAAAAGGAGGGAAGGAAGAAAGAGAGGAAGGAAGGGAGGAAGGAGGAAGGGAGGGAAGGGAGGGAGGAAAGGAGGGAGTAAAGAAGGGAGGGATGGAGTAAAGAAGGGAGGGAGGGAGGAAGGAGGGAGGGAGGGAGGAAGGAGGGAGGGAGGGAGGAATGGAGGGAAGGGAGGAAGGAAGGGTTAGAGGGAGGAAGGGAGGGAAAGGCGGAAGGAAGGGAGGGAGGAAGGAAGGAGGGAGGGAGGAAGGAAGGGAGGGAAAGGAGGAAGGAAGGGAGTGAGGAAGGAAGGGTGGATGGGAGGAAGAAAAGGAGGGAGGGAGGAAAGAAGAGAGGGAGGGAGGAAGGAAGGAAGGGAGGGAAGGGAGGAAGGAAGGGAGGGAGGGAGGAAAGAAAAGAGGGAGGAAGGAACAAAGGAAAGAGGGAGAGAGGGAGGGAGGAAAAAGGAGGGAAGGAAGGAAGGGAGGAAGGAATGGAGGGAAGGAGGAAGGAAAGGAGGGAGGGAGGAAAGAAGGGAGGTAGGGAGGAAGGAGCGAGGGAGGGAGGCAGGAGGGAGGGAGGGAGGGAGTGAGGGAAGGGAGGAAGGAAGGGTGGGAGGGAGGAAGGAGGGAGGGAGGAAGGGAGGGATGAAGGAAGTGTGGGAGGGAGGAAGGGAGGGAAAGGAGGAAGAAAGGGAGGGAGGAAGGAAGGAGGGAGAGAGGAAGGAAGGAAGGGAGGGAAGGGAGGAAGGAACAAAGGAAGGAGGGAGTGAGGGAGGGAGGGAAAAAAGGAGGGAAGGAAGGAAGGGAGGAAGGGAGGAAGAAATGGAGGGAAGGAGGAAGGAGTCAGGGAGGGAGGGAGGAAGGAAGGGAGGGAAGGAGGAAGGAGTCATGGAGGGAGGGAGGAAGAAAGGGAGGGAAGTGAGGAAGGAAAGGAGGGAGGGAGGAAAGAAGGGAGGGAGGGAGGAAGGGAGGGAAGGGAGGAAGGAAAGGAGGGAGGGAGGAAAGAAGGGAGGGAGGGAAGAAGGGATGGAAGGGAGGAAGGAAAGTAGGGAGGGAGGAAAGAAGGGAGGGAGGGCGGAAGGGAGGGAAGGGAGGAAGGAAGGGAGGGAGAGAGGAAGGAGTCAAGGAGGGAGGGAGGAAGGAATGGAGGGAAGGGAGGAAGGAAAGGAGGGAGGAAAGAAGGGAGGGAGGGAGGAAGGGAGAGAGGGAGGGAGGAAGGAACGAAGGAAGGAGGGAGAGAGGGAGGGAGGGAAGTAAGGAGGGAGGGAGGAGGGAGGGAAGGAAAGAAGGAAGGAAGGAGGGAGGGAAGGAAGAAAGGAGGGAGGAAGGGGTAAAGGAGGAAGGGAGGAAAGGAGGGAGAGAGGGAAGGAAGGGAGGGAAGGAAGGAAGGAGGGAGGGAGGGAGGGAGAGAGGAATGGAGGGAGGAAGGGAGGAAGAGAGGAAGGGAGGAGGGTTGGAAGGAAAGAAGGAGGGAGGGAGGGCAGAAGGAGGGAGGAAGGAAGGAACCAAGGCAGGAAGAGGGAGAGAGGGAGGGAGGGAGGGAGTGAAGGAAGGAACGAAGGAAGGAAGGAGGGAGGGAGGGAGGGGAAATGAGTCCAAGCAGAGGCTTTCCAGATTCGAGATTGATTCTGCAAACCAGAAGGCGCTCTCTTTCAAGTGGTGATTAGTTATTCACAGCAAGTGACATTTATTTTCTAGCTACTGGATATTTAAAATAAGATTTGACAACTAGGAAAAATATGTTCTGTGCTTTACTTGCAAATAGGCAAAACAGCTCCTCAAGGACTGTTTGTTTGCAGAACTTCAAGGGGCGGGCGGGGAGGGTGGGGAGCAGGGACCTCAGCTGGCCCCCTGTTCCTTGGCTGCCAGAGGAAAGTGAAGAGGAAAGTGCTTTTAGAGAAGAGGGAGGAGGAGGAAGGCAGGAAGGAGAAGGGAAAGCTCTGTGGATGAGCTGTCAAGGGAACATTGAGTGCCTTTGACAGGGAACAAAGGAGAAAACCCAAGGATGATTTTCCCCTGAGTATAATATTTATATGAAACCAATTGTCTTTAAAGCCTGTGCCACTAAAATTAGAAATAGACTCAGAAGGAGTTTAGATGGACAATTGCCAGGGAATTTAAATTACTTTAAATTAAATTACTCCAGAGGTGTTTCATAAAAGCTCATTTAGCACTCGGTGTCAAGGGGATGGTGCTGGAAACTCTGTGGTCGCCTCCCTTGGGGTGGCTGCTCTGCTCTGCCCCCCACACTCCCTGGGACACCCGGAACCTCAGAAGGGACCCTGGTGGAGATCAGGACGCCCTTGTTGCTGGTGGTTAACACGAGGTCATTCTGGGAAGGGGTGACCCCTAATCCACTGTGACTGGTGTCCTCATAAGAAGAGAGACACACAGAGACCCCAACCACAGGGAAGAGGCAAGTGAAGACAGAGGTGGCACTGGGTGCCACAGCCATGGCCCAGGAAGACAGGGGAGGAAGAGGCCAGGGAGCTCATCCCCAGGGGCTTCAGAGAGAGGCCCTGCTGACCCTTGGATTCCCAGCTCCACAGCTGGTGTTTGTTTTAAGCCACTGCTGAGGATGGGATTATGTCCCTCTCCAAATTTAAGTCACATGCTTCCCCCAGCATGGTGTGTGGGAGATGGGGCCTCCTGGAGGTGACTGAGGGTACAGGAAGCCCAGGATTGGGGCCTTCCAGGAGGAGCAGGGCCTCTCTCCACCTCTCACCCAAGTGAGGACACACCTGATGGGAGGGTGCCACTGGAAGTCAGGAGGGGCCCTGAACCCCCCTCGGGGGCTCTCTGATCTTGGACGCCAGGCCTTTCTGTTGTTTAAGCCCTAGGGCCTGTGGCGCCTTGTTATAACAGCCCCAGGTGACTGACAACCAGCCCGATGGTGGCCACTGGTCACGGCAGCCGTGGGAAGCTAGTATAATCAGGTTGCAGAAGGTTTTGGAGAGCCGAAGTCATGACCAGGACGTCCACCGTCCAGATGTTACATTCCAGTGTCTGTGGGCCCCGATATTCATCCATGGACACAGGGCAGGGGAAGAAGCCCTCTCCCCGGCCCTCCAGCGGCCTTGCCCTCCTCCTGCCCAGGAAGCCTGGCTCCCCAGCAAGTCTCCGCTCTCAGCTCGGATGCACCTGGACCCTCTTCCCTGTGGCTCAGGACCTCGTCCTGGAGAGCAGAGTGGGCAGTGGGACCCGGGCTCCAAGGGCACCGCTTCCCTGGGGAAGGGAGAGGCTTTTCTCTCACTGAAGCCATAGAAACAGACCAACCCTGTGGAGGAGGGTGTGGTGTTAGGCTGCAGGGGCTGCTGGGGACACGCACTCCAAGCTGGCTTAGAAAACAGAAATGTGTCCTCGTATCATTTGGAGGCTGGAAGTGCCAGCCCAGGGGAAGGCAGGCGGCTCTCCTCCGAGGGTGGAGAGAGGACTGGGGGCCCCTCTCCATCTCAGGCAGCTCCAGTCAGCAGCTGCATAACCCCAGTCTTCACAGGGTGCTCGTCCATTGTTCACCTGTCTTGGTTAAACTGCCCCTTGAAGGCCACCAAGTGGTCATCTTGGGTGGCCCCACCCTAATGGCCTCATCTTAACTTGGTCCCAGCTCTTAGTTCAGGCTGCTGTGACGAGGACAGCTGGGGGCCTAGACAGTGGACAGTCGTTCCTCACAGTTCCCGAGGCTGGAGGCCAAGAGCCAGGTGCTGGCTGATCCCCTTCATGGACAGAGCTCCCCTTTTGGCACCTTCGTACAGGGCATGATCCCCTCACGAGGGCTGCACCCTTGTGGCCTAAGAACCTCAAAGAAGCCACCTCCAGATGGATCAGGTTGGCACTGAAGCATCAAGGTCTGAACTGCGGGACACCCACCTTCTTGCTGTCTGTCAGCCCAGAACCTATTCCCAAGGGAGGCCACAGGTGCCCACGCCGTGAAGAGGCTGCACCATCTTTTCAAGAGCACATTTTAACCCCCGAAGGCACCAAAGGCTGCCAGGTGTTCCCTGGCTGCAGAAATCTACCTCCATACAATCTGAAACCTAGAGCTTAGGAATGTCAAGTTGGGCTACTCAATAATTATGCTGATGAGCATTATTTTTTTTTAAGTTTGGAACACTCTGGAAACTCTAGATGGAATGAAATGAAGGACCGAGTCTGGTGGCTCCAGGAGAGAAAGCTCACTGGCCTCGGGTGACTCCAGCCGACTGTCGGCACTGTCTGTTCCTTGTTTGCAAAAGGAGACCTCGACACCGCTTCACAGGGTTGTTGGGGAGGTGAAATGGGGGCTACGTGCCTAAAACACCTGTGGCATGGAAAAGCTCAGTAGAATAGTCCCACCACTTGTGACAGAACAGGTGACATCTCCCAGTCCTGATGACATCCCTCCTAGCTAGAGGAGTAGCACCCCCAGGAGTGTGGGTTGGTGAGGCTCCACCATGAAGGTGCACATCGCCACCTGGTGGCCATGTGGGGAAGCCTCAATTGTGGTTCTCCAAGGACAATCAGCCCTGTGATGGCTTCCCCTCCAATCACAGGCAGAAGAAATGAGAATCCTTTAACTGTCTTGTAACTCATCAATTAAAACGATGACAGGGACGCCATGTGCTTGAGCCCAGGAGAACACTGGAGCGGGAGTTTGCCTTATCTTTCCTTAAGCCATATATCTGTTCCTGCCCCTGTGGGTGAGAATGTATTTTTGGTTTGTTGTTAAAGAGGAGGAAGATTCCGCCCCCCCCCTCGTCTTTCTAGGGATTCCCTGGGACCTGCTCAGTTGATTTTATTTCCATTTAAAATTGCAGGACTGTGAATATATTGAAGAACATGCAAGTCAATATAAATGCAGGTTTGGGCGATCAGAGCCACCCAGGACCTGCTGTGTAACTGTGTAACTGTTGTCTAGTGTGGGGACAGTGCAGCATGTGACAACCTGCGTGTCCACAGGGCCCCTTTGGTAACATGTTAAATAAGTGAATATGGGATGTTGAGTTGGGCCAGCTAAGGCCAGCCTTCGAGACAGGCCTGATAACCTCAAGGTTTTGATTTTTTTTTCCTGGTACCAGGGATTGAACCCAAAGGTGCTCAACCACTGAGCCACATCCTCAGCCTTTTTTATTTTTTATATTGAGACAGGATCTCACTAAGTTACTTAGGGCCTCACAACATTGATGAGGGTGGCTTTGAACTCGAAATCCTCCTGCCTCAGCCTCCTGAGTCACTGGGATGACAGGCGTGCGCCACTCCCCAGCTCTCTATCACTGATTCTTATTTTTTCCTTGAAACTTGGCCAACCAGGATCCTGGTCCCCACCTGTTCACCCTCACCCTCCACGTGCTCCATGACACCCAGGCAACACCCAGCTGAATTTCCTCATACAGCCTTCAGCAGAGTAGATTCTTTTCTTTAGTAAAACAGACAAAAAACTAAAGAAAACTTAAAACAGAAAACCAGGCCTCCTCTCTACGTGGGGAGCAGAGCTTTGTGCAGGGTTTGCTGGCTCTGTGGGGTCAGCCCCTCACTCCTGTGCAGCACTGAGGTTCCTGGAGGCACCCACGCCCGTCTCCTGGGACTTCCAGGCCCCAAAGGTGCCCCTGAAACTGCACAAATCAGCGACATCATTGAAAAACACTCAATGGGTCACCACTTTGACCAATTTCCTCAATCACAGACTGAGCCTGCGCACCTGCTGGAGCCGCCCCTTTCAAAGCTCCCACCAGGAAGGTCAGGGATCCTCTTTCTGCCTGTGGCCTTGTCTCTTAACTGAACTTGAACCTGGGGAGCTGCTTTCTTCAAAACCCAGACCCAAAGGAACCCTTAGTTACACGTGGCTTTATTTTTATACTTTCTTTTCCTTAAGAATAAAAAAAGGCAACAATTCCGGCAACCTCTGTTGGTCATGGCCATTTGCACCCTAGATCCCAAGAGCCTGGGTGGACACATGTCCCTGGGACTATGGAGGAAAACGGGAGTGGGTAGTGCTTTCCTTGTGGCTGCTCCTTTGCTGTCCCCTGCACCAATCTTCTCCTACAGTGCTGTGTAAATTAATTTGTGAGCAAATCAAGAAACTAACAGAAGACCTGTGAGCCATTTCACAGGGAACACAGCTGGCTCAGAGGACTCAGTGTCTGTGACGCCACTTTGCTAAGATCTGTGTGTGTGTGTGTGTGTGTGTGTGTGTGTGTGACAGTCAGGGAGGACTGTGTTTTGCTGCATCAACAAGCAAACCCAAAGTCTCGGGAGTGTGTGCAGTGGGTATATTTCTTGCTTTCATGACATGCCCACCATGGACTGGAGGGGCCCTGTATTCTGTCCAGGACTGAGGACAACAGAGCCCCTCGCAAGGCATCAGCCATAATCACCATGAGGGAAGGGGAACGGGTCCCTTTACTGGGGCTGTTGTGAGTTTCCTTGCTTCTTCTAGCCATTGAGACGTAAGATATTTTATTTTTTTAATTTTGCACTCCTGAAGCCTAATCATCTCCTCAAGCTCCTTCCTGATGTGACAGGAACCCTGAAGCCATTTCACAAGTCTAGCATCATCACGGGGGTCTTTGACCTGGGAGCACATCTGGGGCAGCAGGGATAAGGACAGACATAAGAGAAGCAGGTGTTAAAATGTTGTTCTGAAGGCGTGCAACTGAAGTGAGAAAGCACAGGCGAACTGGCCCGCTGAGCACCCAGGAAACCTACCAGCTCGGGCTCCAAGCACTGAAGGAGCAACGTTGGCTGCAGAGGCCTCCGACCAATCTCAGTGCCACACGCTCCTGACAGCCCCGGATGCTGCAGGCAGACAGCGGATCTCAGAAGAGAGGGAGGCACTGCACGGGCCACCGTCCACTTAGCAGCTGTGGACTGACCCTTGGTGAGGAAGTCGTCAAAACTGAGGCCCCCCTGTCCATCCAGGAGCAGAGGGAGGACATGGGCTGAGGGCTGGACAGGTATTAAGTCAGACATGGACGCAGCAGAGATGTTGGGACATCAGGGAGGAAACTCGCCCTGTCGTGTCTCCAGGCAAATCACCGCCTTTGGGTTCCCTGTTTCGATCCCAAGGGAAAAGAAAATTTCTCCTACCTTTGCCCCCAGCAGGAAGTCACCTGGGGGCCAGGCAGTGGGGCCAGTGCTCAGAGACACCTGCCAGAGGGTGTGCTCACCCCACAGAGAGGGAGGGCGCCCAGGCATGGAGGGAGACGCTCCTGGACACCAAGCTGGCAAGAGACGCACGCGGCTTTGAAGAGGATTGGCATGAGTCCCCGATGCACAGAGGGTCACCCACCCTGGCTCTCTGGACCCAAGGAGGGGTCCTCCTTGCCTTCAGGCACCGGGGAACGATCATGTCACCATTATAGCTTTTGAGTCTACTCTCCCAGTGGGAATGCACACCTTCCTGGAAAGGGTCTCCATGGCACAGGACACAGTCTGGGAAAGCTTAGGTGACATGGAGTTAGCTGGCGTCAGCCAACTCAGGCAGGTGGGGACCCACCGGGAGAGGAGGCTCCTCTTCAAGCCCCGACCTCCTGAGCTCGGGGCCCCAGGAACACAGCAGAAGAGGGCAGGCACCAGGGTCCTCCTCTGGACCTGACCTTCCCATCTCCCACTGTGGTCCACCCCCAGCAGAGTCCACCCTTTCCTCACACTGTCCTTCTTATTTCACGTCTGGTGGCCATTTGTGCCTTCTGATAGAAGATCTCAGCCCTCCAGGGAGCTTCTCGGGATCAGTGTCCTGGCTTGCCCTGTAGCTGGGTGGTGCCCAGATCTGAGGGAACACACCCAACCCAAAAGGCTGCCAGGGAGATTCTAGAGAAGAGCTTCAGACAACAAGGAAGCCAGCAGTCCCCACTCCCCACCATTTCTTTTCTGGGTGTGACTCCCATGTTGAGATGTGATGCTTGGAACCTCTCCAGCTCCTTTGTGACCATGAGGCAACCTTCATGAAGATGAAGAACCATCCAGGAGGGCTGACAGAGAGAACTAGGGGAGACGCTGATCATGATGCAAGTGGGATTTTATTTTTCTTTCCTTTTTTCTTTTTAACTAGACAAAGAATTCCTGTTTATTGGTAAACCTTAGGAAACACTAAAAACAAAAGAGAGAGAAATAAAACCGTAGTCCCCCGGGACCTCAGGCCATGTGTGCTTCTTGTTTCTCTCCTGGTGCTGTAGGTTGCTTATTATTAATCCTTAGCTCTCTGTTTCCCTGCCCTCCCTTCTCCAAACAGAGGCCGTCAGCTCTGGTGACCTCATGAGCTTGCTCCTAAACCCAGTCCTGGGGCTGCCTCCTGCAAGGGGCCTGTGTTACCAGCTTTCCGACCCCTGGGCACATGCCTAAGGTCATTAGCCTGGGAAAGTTCTATCTTGGCTTGCAGTGTTGGAGGTCGCTGTCCCTGGCTGGCTAGCCTGCTGCTTTGGGACTGCAGTGAGGTGGCAGGTCACCCTCGAGAGCGTGTGGCCAAGCAAAGCAGCTGACCTCCAGGCCAGGGAGTGAGGGAGAGAGGAGGGGCTGGGGGTATGCTCCCCGTTCCCAGCACATCCCTGCCTCCCGGCCCCTCTTCTCAGAGGTTCAGCACCTCCCACGCTAAGGACCACGCCTGCTTCGTGGACTTTTGGAACCTCCCAGGTGTGCACCAGGCCACGCTGTTTTCCTGTGGATGTGGACCGGCTCCGATTTCCACAGCAGGGTGGGCCAGGTGCTTCCTGGTGCGTTGGCGGAGATGCTGGCACATGCAGGGAAAGCTCTGTTTTCTCCTCACGGGGGTCTCAAGCCCTCCCTTTGGAGGCTTGGGGGCCCAGGGGACAGCAGTTCAAGGCCAAGACAATCTCCTCACAATAGCAGAGGAAGCTTTGGGAGGGTGGAAGTCACGGGTGCACTAAGAAGTGGCCCCGTAGTCACTGCAGAGTCAGGGCCTCTCCAGGGACCCACACTGGCCACCAAAGGACACAAAGGACACAGGCTGTGGGCTGAGAGGGCCTTGCCAGACAGGGCGGATGCTGAGTGAGTGTTTTGGGGGGTCTGGAGGTTCACCCGCGCAGTGGGAGATGTGGTTGGAAAAGCAAATAGTGAGGAAAGCCAGGGGTATGGACAACTGTCTCTAAACCGCTTTGATGTCAACAAACTTAAAAACACATGCTGCTCAAATAAGACTCCTGATCCTTTGCAGAAGGCACCCTTTTAAAAAATGCAGCCATGCCTGACAAAGTCCGAAGGGTGCTTTTGTGCACAGCTGAATTTCTAGATATGTATATCGGGGCTTGGTGCAGAAGGAGCTGATTCCCTGACACATGCCTCTGTGCACTTAGAGCCTGGAGACACAGGGCCAGGGTGCGTCTGGGTCCCTAGTGGGATGGCTCTGTCATCAGACTGGTCTGAGCCAGTGACAAACAAAATCAGCACCAACGCATGCTCCTCTTCAAAACAAGTGATCCTCGAGTGGCTGCAGTTAGCTTCTCATTATGACAAGCAACACCGCCCTCTCCCTCTCCAATATGTGACACGTTGTGATTATTGTTTAGCAACTCATAGATTAGGACGAGCATTGGGTCAAGTGTCAATCAAGACGAGCAGGTTCTCCCGAGATGGGGTAGTCAATCCCGAGGAGCGCAGACTCCGGCCTGGCGTGACCACCTGTACAGACAGGAACTGGTTCCTTCTCTCTCTCCATGTCAACGTCACTTTCTGGAGTACAAAGACAACAGGTGAAAACCTCGATGGATAAGTGGACCATGGTCAGAACAGGTGTGACATTACAGTGTGGACCCACCATGTCCCTGATAACCAATCCAACGGGGAACACTGCAGCCAGCAGCTGGGGGCAGTCAGGACTTGGACAGCAGCTCTGAGCGTCTCCATCAGCACTCCACTGCCTGCCCAGGACCAATCAGAGACAGCTGATATGCTGCCCCCCAACCAAAACACTTGGGGAGCGCAGCCCCCAAGGGCTATCCAGAGCTGCCCTTCCCCCACTGTGTGTCTTCCCCACCACCCACCTGCCTTGGAGATGGCCAAACGCAAAAGGGTAGCCAAAGTCCTAGTTTAGTGGCCAGTGCTGCTCTCACCGGGGACATCTTCGTTTATCCAACAGGAATAGCACCACTTTATTATGTTGCTACGGGCTTTGATTAGGGCTCCGAGCCGTGCCCAGTGCTTTGTGGACACCTTAGCTTTCTGTCTCCCTGCCCAGTATGGTCAGGCCCTCCTGAACCTGGAACCTAAACATAGCCACAGAGACATAGAGTGACCTCTCTGCACTTGCTCTTCCATGACAATGAGCAGAGAGCTGAGTTCCTGCTTGCCAGAGGACCCAGAGCTTCAGTCCTGAACACACACGCAATCACCTGGAGATACTTCACTCTACCTACAGCACTGGTTCGAATCCTGGGCTTGCAGGGAAGTTGCCCAGAGGGGCTGTTGTTTATCGACGTGGAGAGAGGGTGTGCATGCTGGTGGGACTCACGGGGGTAGTGAGGGGCTCTCTGAGGACTCTGGCTGTTGTTGTTTGATTTTCCTCAGGAATCAGCCAGGCTGAAGATACTGCTCTGCGTGTACGAAAATAGATTTCCCCAAATGGATGAATTGGCCCAAGAGATGATGAATTGCCTTTCTCCCCACTGTGAAAATCAGAAATGGAAATAGATGAAGCAAGTCCAGAGCAATGTTATGGCAGAGGGGACTGGATTTCGGGAGGAGGCTCACTGTGGAGACGAAGAGTCGGCTGGGGTCAGGGGTGCCCCCTGCTCTGGGCATAGAGATAAGCAGGGACGAATCTCCAGTTACACAGCAGGTCCTGGGTGACTATGATAGCCCAAACCTGCATTTATATTGACTTGCATGTTCTTCAATATATTCACAGTCCTGCAATTTTAAATGGAAATAAAATCAACTGAGCAGGTCCCAGGGAATCCTTGGAAAGCCGAGGGGGAGAAATTTTCCTCCTCTTTAACAACAAACCAAAAATACATTCTCAAAGCATTTATTAGAAATTCCTGCACAAGGTAGATGTCTGCCAGGTTTTGATGAGCACAGTATTGTATAAATGTCTACCTAATCCCAGCCCAGAGCCAAGGCCTGCTGATCCAAACAAATGGAGGAGTCCCCTCCAGACAGAATCCAGCTCATGTCCCACAGCACCTGGCTAACCAAGGCCTCGGGGGGGGGGGGGGTTGTTAGAATGTTGGCCGTGGTCACAACATCCCTTAGAGATATGAAGCCGTCTCTTTCACAGCTAGTTTCTTGGAACTGATGTGAGAAAATGTCAGGAAGAGGTGGGTGAACTGGCCGAAGGCTGTGTCAGCAACTGGACACAAAGGTTCTTCCTGGCTTAGGGGCCAAAGCTTGTTTCCATTTGCTCTGCTTTTGGTCTTTAGAATAAGGAGGGTAAACTTACCTGCTATAACGAGCAAGCCCCCAACATACAATGGTTCAAAGAGGATCACTATGAATTCCAGAGCCAATGCTTCTAACTAGTGAGCAGCTCTCCTGCGGGGCATGATCCAGGGCCTGCCTTCTGCACCTTCCATCTTCAGCTTTGAGCTTGGGTGCAGCTGGGTGGGCATCCAGCAGGAGAAACCTCTGTAGAGGGTGCAGGGTTGGTTATGAGAGGTTAGCACAGGTGGGGCCGGGCGGGCGGGGCTCCCCAGCTGCTCACCTGCCATTGGCTAGGAGTGGGTCACATGGCCTCAGCAACTATAGGGAGGCTGGGAATAAAATATGACCCAACAGGGGAGGAAGCTGGCCCAGCCAGTGAGGATCCAGTCTCCCTTGAGTCTTTAAGAACCCACCCAGGACAAGAGTTGACAAATACCCAGGAGGCCAGGGGGAAGCACAAACTCCCACTGCCTGGTTCTCCCAAAAGAAAGTGATTTGAAGACATAGTAGAAAGACTTCATTCATCCATAATTTTCAAAATGAAATGTTGACAGAAGACCTAAATGGCACAAAGTGGGTATCAATATAAAACGTAAAATAACCTCTCTTCTCCCCAAGGTGGAAGAGAAAGGTATAGAGTATTTGCACACACACAGAAAAAAAAATAGCCTATTATAATCGGCAATAGGTTATTCCAGAGGGAACTTTTTATTTGTATTTCCTAAGCATGGACATGAGCAGACCCAGCTGGCCAATCCACACAAAGCCCTTTGTTCCCCTACAGGCACAGAAGGTGTCGAGAAAGCAAGAGCTCAGTGTCTGGCTCGTGCATGGGGAGCCACAGAAGTATTTGTGGGGCCAGGTGACTAACATGTAAGAGAGCGGAGCAGGGAGCACGCTGGGCTGGGCTCAGCCTTCACTCCACCTGCAGCAACCCTGCAGCGACTCACCTGCAGCAAGCCTGAGGCTGAGCTGTGGTTACCCCTGCCTCGCAGATGAGGAAAGTGGTATCAGTGGGTGGAGATGTGATAGTTCTTCCTCACCAGGGAGAGGTTTGCATAAAATGCCCTCAGGCCCTGTGAGGGACTGGCTTGATGCTAAAGCTGTGAGAGGGAAGCAACCAGGATTCTCCTTCTTGGTTGAGCCTCAGGGGTCACAGAGGTAACAGCAGAGAAAGATGAGGGACGACCTTACCTGGGAACCTGTATCTGCAGCACTGGCCTGAGCTCCTTGCTCCCACGGTGAGGCTTCAGCAGACCAAAGGAAGCATGAAGGCGGGAGGAGCAGTAGGGGAAGGGGGCAGGCGGGGCTCCAGGGGCCAGAACCCTGGGGCAGGAGCCTCTGTGTCCTGAGACCACGGAGGCGCTGAGGCCCAGAGGGGGAGGCTCTCTTCAGATGTTTGGGAGTCTCTCCTGGGATCCACCATTGTGTCCACCAGAGTCCAGAGACGCCACATTCATGCCAGTAGAGGCTCTCACCAAATTTTGGAAGCTCAGGTTCAACCACCTTCCAACATGGACAATTCTCCATTCCCAAAACAGGATGCTGTGGGGGAGAGGGGCATGGAGAGCCTCTGTCTGGCTTCCCTATACAGCCAGAGGGGCTCTGGATTCCAACAGATGCCCACTTACTCACCACACAGCCTTGAGACAGCTATTTAGGATGCACCAATGAGCAACCCTGGAATAAACACTTAGATTTTTAGAATCAGCTTCATCCTTTGTAAAAGTGAAACAACAATATTGCTTCCCTCAAGGTCTGTGTGTGTGTGAGGGTGTGTGTGACTTAGATCTAATCATGGGCACGTTGCCCATCTGGGGCACAATGCAGGTGGCCTCGGCAAACACTGACCCCTCCTTATTAACGAGGTTCCTGCTTGCCAGCAGATTGTCCTTCTCTTGATGTGCTTGCCTTCCTCATGGCCTAAGCAACATGGGCTTGGAAATGGCTGACGTTTCTCCGTGTTTTAGGAAATATTGTCTCCTTGGCAATCTTCTGTTTGGACAAATGGTAACAATGTCTCTGATTAGAATTGCCTACAATGCAACAACAAATAAAGGTCTCCCCTTTATTTCCTAAAATCCATCCACATGTGCATGAGCTGCGCTGAGTGCCCTCCCTGTGGTTTGTCCCAGCCACTGTCAGGTTTGCGCCCTCCTGCCACCCCTGTCTCTTCCCACCCCTCCCCCGCTCTGCTGACTCTGCACCACTTCACTCTCATGCCGCTCTTCCTGGTCTTCTCTTCCCAGCACGTAATAGGTGATCAGGCGGCCAATGGAAACATGCAACTCTTTGTATAAAACTCAGGAAGAAAACTGAAGTCAAAAATAGCAAAACCTAAAGCTATTACCTTTAAAAACATATTACCTAGGAAAATATGTCATGTGTCATAATTTTATACAATACCATAGATAATACTTGATAATGTGATATCTGGACTGGTCATACATTTTTCTGGCTTGCTTTTCTGAAAATTCATTATTAGATAATAAAAATTTATATTGTTTCGTGTTTCCAATAGTTACAAATGAAAACGATGTCAGTTGCTCTTGGCGAATGCAAATTAATTTTGATAGTTTTTAATTTTGAGAAGGATTTTTTTTGCTGATGCAACTATTACTGGAGGTATTTAGAGTATTATACAGGCTGCAACAAACTTGAGATAAATTTCTGGTATTGTGAAATATGTGTCTTAGCACATTGTGAGGTGACGATACGTGTAGAACGACTTTTCCAAAAATATTAACTTTTCATACAAATCAGTTTTGTGTATGTCTCAGTTTAATTGTAAATGTGAATTCGCACGAAGGCATTTCAGCATCCTAAGCTCATCAAGGTCTTAGAAGAAATGCAAAGTGACTTCCTGCTTTGTTTATAATTCAAATATGTTCCATAGCTCCAACTTCAGTTTAGTTCTTATTAATTGTATTCTGGCTAATAATTGGTTTGTTAGAAGCATCATAAAAAGAGCATGATTTTTTCACTGAATGCAGAGAACTGTACATTTAAATTCTGCATCTGAACCTGTGGATATTTGCTTTGCAACATGGTGACAGTTTTCAAAACCTGAGACTGTAATTTAGAGGAAGGCTCTAGCTCCGAGATTATGTATTATTAAGTTGTCCACGTGAAGGTCTTTATTGGGTCGTAACTTGCTGACAAGTTTCAGTCTCTGTAAGGAAGTCACAGCCATGGGCTCCAGTGCCTCAGTGGCCAGCTGGATCCAACCTTAGCGGTTCAGGGCCTCCCAGGACATCTGGAAAGGTGCAGGAGGAACACAAGGGCACGGGGTACTGGCCACAGTTGTGTTCATGAATATGTATAACACAGAAATGGACCTACTGGCTCCACTTCTATAGTGGAATCACATAGAAAATTTAAAAAAGACCCCTTACTGCTGTGTCTTTGGTTTTGTGTCATGAGTATCACATACCGAGTTCCAATCCACAGTGTGCACGTGGGTGTGAGTGTGTGCGTGTGTCTTCCTGAATGTGCACAGGTCAGGATTCCTAGTCTAGCCCACCTCTGTCTGACTGTTGAAGGCGTCATCTCATGAGCGCTGGGGCTACCAGGCAGTTCAGGCTGATTCCTGAGCTCCTCAGCCCCTCCCCTCCTCTCAGCAGACTAGATTATAACTTTCAGAAGCTTAAGAAGAACTGAGGTGGGAGGTTGCTAGCTCTCAGTGCCCACTGCTCCGCTCTGGTGCCCACAAGATGGAGTGATCTGTCTGAACATCAGCCCTCCTGACCTCCCTGGAACTGTTCACTTTGCCTTCTAGTCCCCAGCTCTGTCCCAGCCATAAGGTGACCCAGTCCTTCATCACCCTCTGAGACCAACCTGGTTGACCAGCTGTTCAGGGTATCTGTCATCCTCAGTCACAAAGGACAGTATGGCTGCCCCTCACAGGGGGAGAAGGGCAGGGTTTGTGTCCCCAGCCCCTTGCGGAAGACGTGCACGACCCCACCTCCTCTTCAATGCCAGGGTGACACAATGCCTGATGTACGTCCAGCTGGAGAGGCAGAGGGCTGGGACTCCCGGTCTGGGATCTCCAATGCCGTCCCGTCCACCACCCCAGGAAGCAAATGGGCAAAGCCCACTTTCTTCTCCTTCTGAGATGACCCCCACTATCCCAAGCACACAGGATCTTTGTGGATTCTAGATTCTGAGTGAGCTTGGAAAAAAAAAAAACATTGCTTTTTACCTATTGTTTAGATGAAAACTTGAAAGTTTGAAGAGGCTCACATTCTTATAATTGATATCACTTTTTCTTTCAGGAGCTTTCTCTGTTGGAGTTTCAGCATTTGAGTTTAAAACTAATCTGAGCCGGGTCCTGGCTCACTTGCTTTGTGTTTGAATGATCACTGTGTGACAGTCCAGGGCAGTGAGCCCGAGCTTCCTAGCTGTTTGGGTTGGAGAAGGGCAATAAGTTGCAAGAAGGGACAGAACACAGCAGGCCCTCCTTGGTATTCTGCAGTGACCTCTGTGTCTGCGCACAGACCGCCAGCTCACCTGGGGCTTCCCTGCTTGCCCAGCAGGCCCAGGGCCAGTGCGGAGATCCCTGCTCTGTGCAGGGCTGGCTGATTGCAGTGTGACTCTCCCCTGGCAAAAGCAGAGAGATGAAGGGGTGAAATGTCAACCACCCAGGGGAGGCCAAGATGCTCCGGGGAATGGACCAGACAGAATTAAATAATCCTTTCCTTACCCAGCACATGTAATATCCATTTTCACATTTATTTCAAGCAAAGAAATTTAAGTAAATTTTCAGTGAAAGTTTAACCAACTCATCAAAATACATGAAAGGAATAGAAATGGAGAATTGGTGCCTCTGACAATCGGTTGATCTCTACATCCAGGACTGACGGGAAGCCGGGTCCCGCCTCGTGCCTTGGCTCTTGAGCCCACAGAGAGCCCTTTACGGTTTGAACCCAGTTTTCACGACTGTTAAAATAATGAAAGTTCCAGTCGTCAGCAGAGCTGGGGGAGCAGCCTCCAGTTAGGGAGGAGGCGGCTCTGGGAGCTGGGGTGTGGCCTCTCTCCAGCAGGGGGCAGTGTGGGGGCAGTGTGTCTTCAGCCCAAGCCCAGGAGCACAGAGCTTCCCTGCAGGCTGCCCTCCCAGAGGGTGGCCCCGTCACAGGGCCTCCTGTGGGTTATTTCTTGTTGTTTTACCCTCAGATTGCAGTTGTGGTGTCTTTTCTAAAGTGCCTTTTGCTCTGTGCTTTCTTGTGCTAAACTTCATGGCCGACGAGGGAGCATTGAGTCCACCTGGTTGGAAGCAGGTGAAATGCATGTGGTGAGAAGCCAGCTTTGGTCCTCGAGAGGACTGGCTGATCTTCCAAGGACCACGGCCCTTCCTCCTGAGCCTCGCCATCTCTGTTCTGCACCAGCCTCCTGTATAAGCTCAGAGGTGTCTCACGGCCGAGTTCTCCTCAATGGCTCTGGAGAGAGATGGGCACTGGAGAGATTGACGGTGGATAAGCAGATAGATGATAGGTAGATGGTGCATGATAAATGACAGATGATAGACAGATGGGTGATAGATGATAGTGAGATAGGTGGATGGTAGGTGATAGAGAGATGATTGATAGATGGTAGATAAGGTAGATGGTAGATGATAGATGATAGATAAGTGATAAATGATAGGTGGTATGTGATAGATATAGATGGTAAATGAGAGATGGTAGATGATAGATAGTGGGCACAATTGGCTTAATCTACTCTAACTTGACATTTTATGTAATTGGTTAATCTTGTCAACCCCTCAAATTATTTTTCACATTTAAATTTTTCTCAGCTTTTCTTGCTTTTTTTAAAGCATAAACATCTCATTACATACAAGTACCATATTACAAATACCATATTAAAAACTAGAGTAATTAACACCCCCACTCATTGGATGTCACCCTTGTTCATGGATGGGAACCTTGCCTTGCGCAGTCCTAGTGAATGTTGGGCTCTCATGGTGCGCCCAGGGCCACAGCCCCACTGGGCGCCCTGGTGACCCTGGTTCACAGGTGAAGTCAGGGGATAGTGTCACCTTTAATTTCATTCCAAAGGAAATTTTGAAATTCTTCATCCCAATTCAATAAATAAGCTACTAGAATGGTGCTGGGCTGCTTGAGTACGCCATCGGTGCGGGGAGATGGGACTTCTCTGTGCTTTGCATCCACCCAGGGGCAGTACACTGTCTCGTTCCTCGCAACAAAAACACTCAGGATCACTCCAGGGGAACTGGGCTGTGGGAAATAACCAAACAAGAGACAGATACCTTTTTCTTTGGGGGTCCTGTGATGGCTCCTCTGACCTTAAGGGTCCACAGAAAGAGAGAGAGGGAGAGCGTGCGCTGAACCCTTTTATTGAGGAGAAGCCGCTCAAATGAGGCAAGGGGTCAGGTTTCAGGGGGCTGAGTCTAGCTTCGTGATGTCCACTGTCGGTAGGTTGACTGACATCTAGGAAGGCCACACCCAAGGGCAGAGCAAGAGAAGGGGCACACAGAGGGCAATTCCATGGAACATTCTATCCCAAACAGGGCAAAGGGGTAGGATTACAAAGGAACAGGTGAGCATAGCTCTATCCATGGGGCTGCAGGAAGGGACGCCTACCCATCAAGACACATTCTGCTACTTCGAGGATCGGGGCAGTGTCTAGGGCCACTACGAAGGTGACCAGATCACTATGAAAGTGACCAACAGAGCCTCTACTGATCACAAGAAGGAAACTGCTAGTCATTCAGCGTGACTGCTCCCCACAATAAACATTGAGCGGTGTGGGCTTTTTGTGGGGTTGGTCACGTCACCGAGAAGATGGTCTCAATTCTTCACCTGGACTCTATAACAGAGTTCCACAGCTCCCTTCACCTGGCCCATGTGAGCATTTAATTTATCTTATTTATTTCTGCATATTGTATGATATGTGTTGCTATTGTCAAGGAAATCTTTTCCCCATTAAAAACTCCCAAGAAGCAAAATAAAAGATGGAAATATTGGTGAAGAACAAAAGACATTACTCTTTTGAAGACACCATAATCATTTACAGGAAAGCCCAGGAGAATCTACTAAAATATGATATTAAAAACAATTAAGAACGAGAATAATATAAGAATATATAAAAATCACCAGGTTCCTATAAAATAATAAAGGAAGTTATCTATTTGTACCTAAATGCCTTCTATAAATCATAACATTTATGTTGAAAAATGTCCCTCTCTTTTCCAGTCACTATTTGAATCTATAAAATGCTCATTGTTTCTATTGATTTATGGTGTTTTACTTATTAGGATCTTTTAAAGTGTAAGTTCTTAAATTATGTCATAACTAGAAAGTGGCAGTACCCTGCAGCAGGGTTCACCTGACCCATGTGACTTTCCCTATTGGCTTGTCTCCGTTTTGAGAGGACTGGGAAGCTCTGGGGCATTCAAAATTACTGTGGAATTCGATGACTAAAGCCTGATATTCTCGGTTCTAGAAAGATCTGGAGATTGCCCATTTATTTCTCTACCCTTTGTTTATGTGTCCACTGCCAGAAACCTGTCTCCAGTGGCCTTGCCAGCTGGGCATGTGCCAGCTCTGACCCATTTCCTCACACGGGACCTGCTTTACTCTCTTCACTCTCTGGACCATCTCTGGGGATGCACCAGGGCTGGCTTCCTGGGCTCACAGCCTGCCTGGTTACAAGGCACCCGGCTCAGCAGGGCTCAGTGCTCTGCGATTGCATCTGGTTGCACACGTCACTGTGCCCAGTGCTTTGCAGTTGTGTCCTCATGTCCTATGGGGTCCCTGCTCAGGTTCCCCCAGTGGCTTAGCTAATTCCTGAGTCTTGGCCACCCTATCCCCTCTGACAAGTCGTGTTTGTTTGAGTCCAGAATCTGCCATTTACAGGCTGTGGGGTCAGTGCCATGTTATGTGACATCTCTTAATTTACTCGTGGGTGAAAGAGAGACCAGAGATACCCACTGCAGGGGAAGGAGGGCTGGCTCTGGCAGCACCCCTCCTACTGACTCATCATATCGTCACCATCATGAGTCCTAACTGGAAATTTGGTCCTAGCAGGTGGCAGGCCAATTCCAAAGGGTCAGTGGCTGCTGTGCTCATCTGTGAAGCAGCTTCACTGGAACCAACAGGGATATAAGGTCATTTGACCTGAAAGGGAAGGGCCGCAGGCTGCTGCGGTGTGGGACCCGGGCAGGTTAACATCAGCCGACGGAGGACTTCTCCTGCAGGAGCCAGCCCAGAACTCCAGGCATGTGTGGGTGTGCAGAGCAGGACAGAAAGCCCTCACAAATCCAGAGAGTGATTTCATTTTAGGAGTGTGCCCGTGTGTGGGCTTCTGTGTGCGGTTCACGCCCAGGTGAGTTTCTGCATCTGTGCATGAAAGTGTGCGTGTGAATGTGTGTGGGTCACATGGTGTCTGTGTGTGAACACGTGTGTATGTGTATACATGTGTGCGTGTGCTGTATCCTTGGGGGGAGTCTGTGTAGCATGCCTGTGTGCGTGTGTGTCGAGTGTGTGTCTGTGTATTTATGTGTGGTGTGTATGGGTGTGAACACATATGCATGTTCATGCGGTACATGTACCCATGTGTGTGTGCAGGTGGTGTGACATGGCAGGAGTCAGGTGGCTGGGGCTGCCATCCCAGTGCCTCTGCTGGCTCTACCTGTGAATGTGACAACAGTGACATTCCAGTGACTCCCCACCCTCATCCTTAAGAAGGACCAGTTGGTGCCCCCACTGGGTTTTGGCAAAATTGTACCAAGCCAGCAGAGCCAGGAGCAGAAGAGGTGCCCCCTGATGAGGTGTTGACCTTTCCAGGGGCCTGGGTCCCTTGCAGTCCACAGGGGCTTCTCATTCCCAAGATCCGAAGGTCTGGTGTCAGGTAGGACACTTCAGCCTGGCCCAAAGCAATGCTTGCAAGGAAGTGACACCTGGTAGAGGGAGGGGCGGCGCTGCTTGAAGATGGCCAGACCTTCCTTCTATCAAGCCACCACCCCAGACCTCAAATACGACCTTCACTCAGGGCCCGAGTTGAAAGAGTGCCCCAGGGTCCACATGCAAACCAAGCTCCAAGCCAGCTGCATTCCCTGGGCCCAGCTTGCCCCGCAGATCTGCAGGTGGGCACCACGTGGCCCACACACAGTGGAGCAGGGGCAGGTGCCTCCTGTTGGCACAACCCTGAGCCAGACCCCTGATGTCACCACATGTCATTTGAGTCCATCCAGGTACTCTGAGCATGGAGTTTCACTGTCCCGTGTCTGATGAGGGACCTGACACCCATACCCTGCTCAAGATCACCCAGTGTGGAGCGGCAGGTGGAGTCACAGCAGCAGGCTCCTCGGGGTGGAAAAGTCACTCCGACAGCAACACCTTTCCTTAGACCCCTCCCCAGAACACAATCCAAGCTCCCTATGAGCAATGAGATCTTGGAGAAGGTCCCCTGTCCCTGAGGTTTGCTGTGTCCTCCGGTGGAAAGCCAAGGGAGTGATGGGTCACAGAGTTGGGATTTGTGACGCTGTGTTGTAAATGATGGCAATGCCCTTTAATAACCTTGACCTTGGGGAGAGAGAGCCAGAGCTCTGTGCTCTGAGGCGGAGAGAAGTCAGAGCAGGGGCCATATGTGATTCCTGAGCCCCTGCAGGACACCCAGGGCCCAGGCCTGGGCTGCTCTCCCTCTCACACCAACCTGGCCTCCAGCTCCCCTCCCAGAAGACCAAGGTCAACTGAGGTGCTGCTCACCTGTGACCCCTGAAGCCTGGTCTCTCCTGGCCGAGTTGGACCCGACCTTGACTGACACTCCTGCTCTGCACCCTGCTCATCCACCTTGCTCCGGGACACCACGTACTCCCACCTTCCCCTTGTAGTCTCTATTTCGTAAAACTAAAAAGCAACTCTGTTGCCATTGAGCTCTTTCAATTCTGCTACTCAGCATGATCTTAAATTTCTCTAACATTTTGAATCCATGACAGAAAAATACAAAACCGGTGACAGATGAAATGTAGGTCATGCCAACTTTTTTTTTCTGGCCCAATAAAAGTGCAAGTCCTCTCAAAAAATCTTCCCCAGCAATTATAAATAGGGAGAAATAATGTAAAAGTGTGCTATTTGAGATTGGGCCATCGTAATCATTTTAAAGTGATTACAAGCACATTTCTGAGTAAATCTACCATAAGCTGCCTGGAGCTGGTGTTGCCAAATACAATTCTGAGAAACCCTTGGAGGCGAGAAGCTTTGGCTGCTAAGCAAGTCGTTGGCATGAGATGAGTTTAGTTGGAGATATTTACATGGATGATGCGGGTCCCAAGGAGTGAGGGAGAGGTGGGGCCTAGGGAGGGTGTCTTTTTTGATGATAAAACCCGACGTTCTAACATGTGATACCCAGTTCAAGCAGCAGTTAGATTTTATACTCAGCATCCATGTGGTCAAAGAAATTAGGACATTTAAACTGGGATCAAGGAAAAGACATTGCGCTTGTAGGTCAGTCCTTTGTTTAACAAGAGCTACGCATCTTGGCATCCCAAGGTCAGCAACCTGAGAAATCCCAAGGCCCACACCTGGGCCGGGTTCTGCCAGTGTCTTCTGTAAAGGGGCAGAGAGTAAATACCTCAGGATTTGCAAGCCAGGCACTTCCATGGCACCCAGCCTGCCCTGCACAGCACAGGTGGTGGACGGTCCCCAAATGCTCTGCCCACCCAGCAGCCAGATGCTACCCCACCTGGGACTGAGGCCCACTGACCCCGAGGTAGGGAACAGCTTTGTCATACAAACTTGGGGGTAGGACAACATTCAGTGCATAACAGATTACATTTTTAAACTTCTGGTTTCCTTGGACTTTAAGGTAGACAGCAGGTGGGACAAGCTTTAGGCCTCCTTGCTTGGCACTCTGAGGACGAGCAGAATTCAGGTAGAGGCTACATGTTACAGCAAAGCGAGAAGGTGGGCTGGGCAGTGCAGGCGCTGGGCAGGCACACCCTGAGCAGCCTGCTAGGTGACCACCACATGTAGATGGTCAGACACCTGTCACTCAGTCATGGTCTGAAATGCCTGTTGTGTCCCCCTAGTCAATACAGTACCCAGCACTAAGCCCTGGGAAGACAGAAACAGACACCACAGACCCCTCCCTTGAAACCATCTTGCCTTGGGGCGGGACGTGGCTCAGGGGTGGAGATACTGCCTCTCAAGCAGAAGGCCCTGGGTTCAACCCCCAGCACAGCAATAATAATCCTAGTATTAATAATAATCTTGCCTTACTCACTTTATATTTTATATTTTTTAAATTTGTATCATTCTATCATCTTTTGTCTTTAAACACCACATATAAAACTAAGTCTGAAATCTTTGTGATCTTCAGCTCAGCAAATATTCCATAGGTAAGTTACCAAAGCATGATTCCTTAAAAGCAAAAAAAAAAAAATGCTACTCAGTTATAGCATAAATTGTTTTGCTTTAAGAACACTTTTAAGAGAAGGAAAAGACAAGCCACAGACTAGAAGAAAATATTTACCAAATGTATTTCTAAAAGATTGGTATAAAGACTACGCTAAGAACATTTAAAACTGAATAATAGGACAAAAAAAATTCCTACCCAAAATGTCTGGGTAAGGTGGTACACACCTGTAATCCCAGTTTTGGGAGGCTGAGGCAGAAGGATCGTGTGTTCAAGGCCAGCCTCAGCAACTTAGCAAGGCCCTAAGCTGCTTAGCAAGACCCTGTCTCAAAATCAAAGCTAACAAACAAAAAAAAAGTAAAAAGGGCTGGTGGTGTGGATCAGTGATTAAGTGCCCCTGGGTTCAATCCCTGGTACCCCTGTATTCCCCCAAAAAAGACTTGTAACAAAAATATGGACCAAATATTTCGATACTCTAATAAGAAGATGCAATTCTGCAGTGAAAGATTCTCCTCACCATTTAGGAAAAGCAAATTGAAAGCACAGAAGTGCTGCAGAAGCTCATTTAGAATGTGGTTGTGACAGCAATGCCAAGTGCTGGGGTGACTGGGTGGTGGAGACCAGGGTCCTGTGAGTGATCGAGGGAGCTGTGGGCACCCTGGGAACAGCCGGCATTCCCCACCAAGCTCACAGGTCCCACCCTCTAACCTGGCAGTTCCACTTTAGACAGTCATGAAGACAAATGAAAACACGTGTTCCCACGAAAACCGTCGGTGGATGTCTACAGTGGCTCTATTCCTGGGAACCCCACAAGAGTTCTCTGTCTGCTGATGGACCAGTGGCAGTTTGTACAGATGACGGAACAGGACTCGGCAATCAGAAGTACCAAGGTCACCTAAGAACATAGCTCAAGGTGCATTTAGACATAAGAAGAAAGTTAGAATAAAAAGGCCAGTACCCATGACCCCCTGTATGACATTCTGGAAAAGGTGCTGCCATAGGAAAGAGAAACTCAGTGGCTGCAGGGTCCGGGCAGTGGGCCAGAGGTGAGCAGGAGTGGGGCGGGGGAGGGGAGGGGAGCAATGGCTCTTATACCTTGGTGGCAGTGACCTCACACCTAGTCACATTGGCCAAAACCCAGAACTAGTGTGAACTAGACCACAAAAATAAAGTCACCGTCACCTCCAAGACAGAGCCAATAACAGAGGCCAGGCTACAGAGGAGGACCCTCTTGTGTTGGTCTCGTTGCCCCAACGGCAGCTTAGCCAGTCTCCCCAGAGCCCTTCCTGTCCCACACACAGGTCACTCATGGATGCAAAGCAAAGGGTCATGGCGCATGCTTGGGGCTGGTCCTGTCTCTGTCCTCACGTACGTCGGGACAAGGGTGTGTCCTCCTTAAGACCTTCCCTGGGGAATCCATCCTCTTTCTCCACAGCTAGATTCCGGGCACCTCTTGGTTGGGGAATCACCATCTCCCTCTTGGGTACCCTCAGTGCAACCTGGTAGCCCCCTGGATCTTGCAGCTGCTCTGTTCCACATTCCGGCTGGCTCTCCCACCCATGCTGTTTGCTCAGGCTGCTCTCCCAGGGGAAGGGGCTCAATTCAACCCAAATTCCCAGGGTACAAACAAAACAGAACCAGGAGAAGCCACTAAGTGACATTTTACCTACTAAGCCTATGGTCATAAATATCTTTTAAATATTGGAATATTCTTTCTCATTTCTAGTCTTCCCAGCAAAACCAAGAACTTAGGATTCACATATAATCCCTGCTGTGTATAAAGCTTGGTTTAATGGAATTATTTTTGCAGTTCTTGGATGATCCATAGCAGAGTCAACACATTCCCCTTCTTTAAGATGCTGCCAGGGTGTGATTCCTTTAACCAAGTCATATTCCACATCAAATATTCACCTTTAGAAATCAGGGAACAAAAAGAACTGAATTTTCCAAGCTCATTAACCAATGCTAGTCTTTATGAATACTACATGTGAATCCAGGGAGGAGACGGCCTTTTGTATGGAAGGAGAGTAAATTTTGCATTCTCTGACATTTAAAAGAATAGTCACAGTATTTATGTCCATAGTGTGCTTCAAATCAGAATGCTTTTTGAGGATAACTCAGAAATGACATTTGCTTATTTGTACTTTTAGGTTTTGTGGCTTACGTGGGTGATGCATAATTCATGGCAGAAATCATTTGGCTCCAGAGAAAGTAATTTAGTTTATCCCTTCCAATGTCACTTCCAGCACACGCGTGGCCAGCTGTGTGGAACGGGGCTGCGGTGCGGATGTGTGTAGAGCACGGGAAAGTGGGACGGGACCTCAATGTGATGCTCTTCGAGTGTTTCCATTAATCATTTTGCTCATTGTGGGAGATTCCTGATTCATATGCTCCATATGACACTCGTTAGTCACAAGCAAATTGAGACACTGACATCACTGGCCACAGGAGAAAGGGGACCAGGATGTCTTTCTCATACTGAAATCTTCATGCTGGTCATAGCGTGGAGTACGTGGTGTCTTCTTACCCAAGTGGCAGCTCTTGGAACTGTATTTCAGGTCTCCTGGAGTCAGTTACAGACAGGGAAACCTGCATTTCCAAAGCTGCAGCCTGATGGACAGCCCTCTGGGTCCAGCAGTGCCCAGCATGTGGACAGGGCCCAACACCCAAATGTTTAACAAGATCACACTTTGGAAGACTCCCAGACATGCTGACATGTGTCCCTGGCCCCAAATGACCCTCCCAAGAAGCGCAGTCTGTCAAACCCCACTGGCCGTAGTCACTGAGTTGACTGTGCTTAGAGAGGGGTGCCGATGGGTGGTGACCCAGGCTCCTGCTTTTTCCCTAGGGTTGAAAGACCTGGCATTTGGTGACCAAGGTATGTCTTTGCCTCCTAATTCTTGCTGCTATCCGGTAGGGAAAGTTATGTCTCAGGAGAATAGCAGAGAAACGGGTTTGGTTGAGGACAGAAGAGGAGAAATCAGTGCTGCCAGGTACAGGGTTAAGCAGCCCCTGCTCTGAGCACAGTAGGGCTCCACAAACCCTGGGCTCAGGCTGTTGGTGGGCAGTCCTCAGCTCAGTGTCAACAGGGAAGGCCTTAAACTATCTGAAGCCAGGCTGGGGTGTGGCTCACTGATAGAGCACTCACCTAGCTTGCACCCCCTCCCCCAAATTATTTGAAGCCAGGGCCTTCCCTCCAGAGGGCTTCCATCATCCATCTGAGCCAGAAGCAGAGCGGGGTGTCTATTACACTCCCCAAAATGGTCCATCCACAAGTATTTGCACTCCAAGTGCAAAGGGCACCACATTTATTTTATTTCTCCAATACAACCCAGTCTGGCTCAGCATCACAACACCTGCTGGCAGGAAGTGCAGTCTACAGGTTGGGACGGCCTCCTCCCCCCTTCAGGAAGATTGCGATGGCCCTGGGGTTGAGGACGGCTTCTGAAAGAGGATGTTCTGCATGCTCAGGTGACATGGGTGGACAACATAGCCACCAGTTCACTTAACAGAAGGGAGAGCGAGACATCATCGCAAGGCCCTCTCAGGAAGGAACGTGGGCTGTGACTTTCTGTCAACTGTCCTTTCCTCTGGACATAATTAAGAGACTGGTTTCTAAAGAAGCAAAGCTGGGTTTTCCCAGAGAGAAAGAGTCCTGGTGCCCAGCTGGGGAGAGGCCCAACTGGAAGGAAGATGGTTCATAATGAGAACATCCAGGGAGACCTCCTATTGTGAATTAGATAGAAGGTGTCCCCTAAACCGCCTTTGTAAATGCAGGAGGTAAAATGATTAGATTACAGGAGCTGTGACCTGATCAATGGATTAATCCATTTGATGGGGTAATGATTTGAATGGACTAACTGGGTGGTAGCTGTAGGCAGGTGGTGTTTGGCTGGAGGAAGTCAGGTCACTGGGTGTGTCTCTGGGCTTTATACCCATGCCGCTGCGTCTCTCTCTCTCTCTCTCTCTCTCTCTCTCTCTCTCTCTCTCTCTCTCTCCCCCCCTCCCTTCCTCTCATCCCTCCCCACTCCTGCTGCCATGAGCTGACAGCTATCTTCTGCCATAGGCCCTTCCACTATGAAGATCCGCCTCACCAGGTCCCACAACAAGAGAATCCGTCAACCATCCACTGAGCCTCTGAAACCATGAGCCCTTTTTCTCCTCTAAGTTGTTCTTCTCAGGTTTTTTGGTCACAGCAATGAAAAGCTAACCCATCCCCTGACAACGTAGGTGGCCGTCGGGTTCCTTGACCGTGGTCTTAACGGGACAAGAGCTGATTGTCTCTGAGCAGGTCCTCTCGCCCCATGACTGAGGAACTAGGAATGCCAGCCTCGGTGGACCGAGGACCAGAGGTGTCCTCAACCGTGGTGGACAGTGTGAGACCAGGGTGCTTCAAGCCCACAGCACTGAGGGAAGATGGCCCTCCCAACCACCACGGTGGGACTTCCTGCCAACCAAGACCATGGGATGGACGCCATTTAAAAACATAGGTAAACATGGCCTTTGTTGTCTGTTGAGTGTATGTTCAGGCATCGAGCTGGCGGGGCAGTGCCATGGGCAGACCGTTTCCTCGACACCAAACATCCATTCCTTAATACATCTAATGACAGGACCTTGTAGATGTAGTTGAGGGTACACACCCGAGGTGGAGAGCTAATCTTCAACTACCCAAGGGGGATACACCAGTCACATGACCCTGGAAGGCAAAGGGCTGTCTCCAGCTGGAGGCAGAACGTGCCCAGGAGAGGTCCCATCCAAAGCACCATGGAGGCTCCCCATGTCACCCAGATGTGTGATGAAGAGACAGGAAATGTGGGTGGCTGGGTAAGCTGAGGAGCTTCCCACAGACACCCCCAGGGAAGTGGGGATCTCAGCCCTGCAGCTCCAAAGATCCAGATTCTGCCAATATCCTGAGGGGCTGAGAAGTCAGGTCCCTCCAGGAGCGTCCAGAGGCAGTGAGCTCAGAGGAAGGAGGGGGCCCCTGGACTCCCAACCCAACAGAACAGCCAGACAATAACCTGTGCTGCTTGATGTCGCTCCATTGCCAGCAGAGATGGAAGAGCCACGTAGGGAGGGACACTGAGCCTTAGAACCACCTGCAGGCAGCACAGGAGGGGTGGGCTGCACCCTCCAAGAGGGTGGGACATCAGCTGGGCGCTGCTGCCCGCCTCAAGTTCCTTCATCCCTTAGGGCATGTGGGCTGGGCTCTCCAAGCCCTGGAGAGTCATCCTGTAGGAGGCAGAGGGACACCAGCTCAGGAGGTCCCCACCTGGATGATTGGCCTCTGATTCAGAGGAGCGGAGGGGACAGTGGATACAAGTCCAAATCCTGAAATCCAGGGCAGAGGAGGCAAGCACCTTGCGGGCGTCTCCTTGTCTAGCACTTAGAAACAAAGGTTTCCCTTGGTCCACCTGTGTCATGCAGGTATTTCTTCAGAAAAAAAAATCATTTTCATTGTTTAAATAGGAAGTAAAAAAAGTCAATTATATGACAAGGACATTTTTAAAGGCTAATTTAGTGAAAATTGTATGAAAAAAGTGTAGAAAATCATTTTTCCCTAGCAGTGTAGATTTGAGTTTTTTATTTATATGCAAATGTTGGATATCTGAGCCTATTTTATGTTTTACAATTTTGAAATATTACCTATTTCATAAACCTTATATTAATGAAGTCCTGACAGGACAGTGAGGCTTTTGGAAAACAGTTTTAGGAGAAACATTCCTAAATGTAAATTTTTTAACAGATATTTCTTCACTCTGCAAACAGCCACAATGAACATTTTAATGTTTAGCTCTAATGTATTCTGGGTATTTTTTTCCCTTACATTACTCCAAAGATAGTTTGATCCTTTTTTTTTAAGAAAAACAATTAAATTTTAAATAAGAATTAAAAAAGTAACCCCAGTCACTTGGAAGCCAACATTCCAACTTTGCCTGGACAATCTATCAGCTTCTACCCACGTAATGACCTTGGGTTTTGGAGGATTTTCGAAGCCCTTCAGTATTTCCCTGTGTTTTATTGGATTGGCTGCATTTTAACTGTATTTAATGGCTCCTGTAGAAAAAAAATATAATTCAGATTCTTCTTAATTTCCGGCTAATTGGCTGCTTCGGAGTGATAAATGGCAAAGCACTTGGGCTGGTGTGGAAGGAAGGGCTGACCCAGGCAGCTGCTGTTTGCAGAAAGTTCTCCTGTCCTTTCCTCCCTTGCTGAGGGGACACCCCAGCTGGACGTGGCCTAGCTCCCAGGGCTGAGTGCTGCTGTCAGGCAAGGCAGAGAGAATGGGCACAGAGATGTCACCTCTAGTTCCTCACATGTTTTCAAGTTGCAGCCAAAACCCCAGGACAGCCCTGCTGCCAAGACTGGACACAAGGACAGGCCACTGTGGCCAGTTAAAGGTGGGATTCTGCAGCCTCTCCAGACAGGGCCCTGCTGGGTTGAACTCGCTTCTTAGAAAGGTACAAGCACACGTGGTGAGTTCTGACCCATTACTGTTCAATGTCCAGAGAAAAAGTGTCACCGTCACTCCCTGGGCTGACGCACAGCCCTCCCAGGCCACCGGGGTCTCCCCAGGCCCTCTGCTGAGTTCGCCTGATGTGCCACCTGCTCAGACCCCTCCCCGTCCTTTCTATACCTTCAGGCTTAGTGACACTTTGTGCTGGGACGTTCCTGTGTGAGACGGAGCAGAGAAGAGCCTTGGATAGACCTGGGTACCTGGATCAGACTTCAGCTGGTCTTTGCAGGGGGACGTTCCCTGGCCACCTCTAGGGACACCTACTCCTCTACATGCCCCAGCTTGTCTCCCAGGTCCCTTCTCCCTGCACCTGATAAGAAGCAGATCTGGGTCTTACCAGCCGTGGGTCGGAGGATGCAAGCAGCGGGGTTGGAGTGCTGCCTGCCCTGGGTCCCCCTGTCCCCACAGGGTCTGCCTCAGACAGGCCACAGTGTCTTCCAGGCTGCCCTTTCTGGGGCTGTGCTTCCCTGGGCACTGGACCCCACGCTTTCTTCTTCTTTCCAGGCTTTGACAGAAGGTGACCCCCCGCCCAGAGCAATCCCATCCTCCCCACTCAACCTACCAGACCTACCAGATGTGGTCCTCTCTAGAGGAGGGCAGTAAAACAAGCCAGTCAGTTTGTCCTACACTTTTAGTTATTCCTTAGCCTTTCCAGCAGGGTCTGCTTGTCCTCTGAACAGCAGTGATAGGGAGAAGAGGAGGAAGAGGCTCAGTGGCCAAGCCCCCAGGGCCCGGGCAGGGCGATGACCGGCAGGTGCAGGCTCTGTGCACAGCACACTCATTTTGGCCACCTGGGTGTTTCTGTGCATCCACCAACACCTTTGAAGTGTAAGAGTAAGGGACAACACAGACCCTGGATTTTAGAGCTGTAACAGTTTATCGGGGGCTGGGGTATAGCTTGGTGGCAAGTGCTTACCTAGCATGCACGAGGCCCTGAGTTCAGTCCCCAAAACAACAACAACAACAAAACAAGACTTCTTCTGCAGAGGCTTGAAGATGCCCCAGGAGAGAAGATGGGCTTCATCATGTCCACCCAGGAGAGGGGTGTATCCCTGCTTGTCCTTTTGGCTAGGTCAGTTTGGGTGGGAGGATCAAGATACCCCTGTGTCTCTGGGCACTGGGTGCACATGGGACGTGGTGCCAGTACCAAGCACAGCCCAGAAGCTGGCCAGTGGCTGATGTCTGGGCACATGGTCCTGAGACAACTTCTCAGAACTTTCCAGAGCATGGTGGGGCATCAGCTGGCCCAGGCAGGCACCTGAGTGGCTTGGACAGTCCCATGGAGCTTTCTAAATGATGCTAACTTCCAAGCATTCAAGAACAAAACCAAAGGTACAAGAGAGTCACTCAACCTGAGGTGTCACTCACCAATGACACAGCAACCAAAGGCATGAAGGGACAGGCTCTCAGAGCAGGTTGTGATAGACAGGCGGAGACAGAGGACATGCACACACCTCCTACCACTATGTGAATATCTGAGAACTAAGATACAACCTCACGTTTATAGAAGGTATAGTCCAGCCTACAGTGACCAAGGTTTAGTTTTCCTGCCTCCCTGGAGAAGAGGAGCTTAAAACACCTGCTGAATGGCCTGAAAATAAGGAAGGCTGCCTGCCTCTGTGGGCGGAGTTAACGAAGCTTCAGGACCCCAGGGGCAGCCTCCAGGGGAGGCCAGTCTCCACCTTCCTGCTGGCAGAGTGGGCAGCTCCACCTCCTCCTGCTGGTGGGAGAAGACGGTTTTAAACTGTGTCACCTCCCTATTCTATACCGTAACAGCATGATAACATTCGTTAATGCAGTGTCAATGAAGCTCACCTAGTGGCCATGGGCTCCACACGCAGCCACCACCTCAACTGACCCCGGGAGGCTGTGGAATGGCCGCCTTCTGTTCATGGAAATGTCATTTAATATTTTTTCTGCTCCAAGATTCAAGCTCTGGGCAAAGCATCAAAGCTGTGGTTGTGTTTATACAAGGAATGTAAATATTAATAAGCCCGAGAGAGAAGGTGGCCAGTGGCAGGTGGGAGGGAGCCCAGGTGCACAGGAAAGAGCAGGGATGTCGGCACCTTGTGGTTACCAGCAGGTGAGAGTATTGTAGGACAAGAGGTGGCTGGAAGCCTGGCATTTTAGGAAGACAGGAAAGGCCCAGTAGAAGGGTCAGTGGAGGTGATCTTGCCCCCAGCGCCCTTGCAGAGCTGGGTGGAAACTGGAGATACCCCAGAGGGGGACAGCCTCATCCTTCACGGGAGAGTGGGTGGACATCTTAAGACGTCCACAAACGTGGAAGTGGCGTCCTCAGCTCATCATTCCACCCAGAGGAGAGCCCCGGGGAACTGAGAGCTTCCGAATTTCAACACCCATGCTCCAGAAGTAGGAGGTGGGTCCGCAGAGCCATGAACTGGAGCCCAATTTCCCGCAGGCCTCTAGGAGTTGCCGTGAGCACTGGACCAACTCAGATGTGTTTGTCCTAAGTAGGGAAGTGTGCCGGGGGGGGGGGGGGGGGGGGGGGGGGGGGGGGCTGCAGTCCTGCTCAGCGTTCTTGGAAGCCAAATATGTGTTATTTTAAAAAATATAAAATATTTTAACATTTCTAAACCATGAAATACCATAAACATTACAAGACTGTTGCCAGCTCTCTGTTTCTACCTCTCTTGCTTCTCGTGTGTGTATTTATTTTGGGTGCTATGGACCCGCACCCCAAATGTACTCACTTTACATGGAGGAAAAGCTACATCTTCCGTTGTACTTTTCTTTCTTACACTACAGTGTAAATTTGAGGGTCTGATTTGAAACCATCGTCTCCTTCCTGGACTGTGACAATTGGTCCCCTGAGGAGGCCCCAGCACGTACCCCTCAGGTCTCTGCTCAGGGCAACCTGAAGTGACAAGACAGGTTTCCAGGCCCTGAGTGTGACTTAGGTCTCTGCCGGTTCCTAGTTTTGCTGTGAACGTTGGGCGAGATTCCTCCCTACGCACTGTGCGCCCTTAGATCCCATGAAGAGAGGTGTTTTGATGCATGCAGACCTCCATGCTCACTGCTGGGGCATAGGAGCTCCTGGTTTAGCCTGTCCCCTGGCACGCTGTGCCCTGGGGTTGGCATTTGTGTGTTGTGTATAGGGTGAGTCCCGCCATGGTCTCGCCTGCGTCTCCCTAGCCTGGTGAGCGAGCACCGCTCCTCCTCCTGTTTGTCCACCTGCTGTCTTCTTGGGTGAAGTGTCTGCTCAAGCTTTTATCATTTTCTTTTGCTTCTGCACAATGGGTATTTTTAATCTATTTGTTTTTTCACGTCAGTGTGTTTGAAAACAATTATATATTATGATTAATGTAAGTAATATTTTTTTTGTGTGATACACGAGGTCGGATTCCTTCTTCTGTGTCTCTCGGTCACTTGTGTGTCGTCATATAAAACTTGACATCTGTGTCCTCTGTCTCTGTGCCTGTAGAGGTGGACATGACAGATGCAGTGGACACAGTGGTGCATGGCTACAGGTGGCATGTGGCTTCATTTTGTAATATCCTTGCACCCTCTTCCTAAAGAACTTAGTAAGGTGCCAGGAGCCCCAACTCTGTGCAAAGCCTTTTGATGATTCTCTCATGTACCATCCCTTCACCTGATTTACAAGTGTGTGCTGTGTTCAAGGAACATCAGCCCTTTGTCTCGTCAACCTGGCCGCTCCTGCACTGGTGGGTCCCCGAAAGCTGTGTTTCCATGGTGCACAATAATAACCTCATCCAACAGCAGAAATGGAAATACAAGTGACAGAACTTCACAGGGCTGTTTACATAATAGAAGACACTGGAGACCCAAATGAAGAAAGTACAGATCCCCTGGGTCTTGGCTGCTGTCCCTTGTTGAAGTGTATGCATGAATATCAGAGAAGGAAGTGTGAAGTTGGAAATGGAAATAGATATCGAGCACAAAGTAGCCCACTATCCAGGCTGCTGAACAATCTAAACATTTCTGCATAATATTATCAAATGTTGGCAGGAGGGAGCAAGAGGGTCTCGCCACCTCTTCCTGCCAGCCCAGGGCTCTGTGCCTGCCACCTGCATCCAAGAGCTCCAAGTACAGGAGTGGTTGCCTGAGGGGGCCTGCAGACCCCGGGGTCGGGGAGCCAACCCAGGCGGGAAGATAAGCCTGGCAAAGGTGGCTGCAGGGGGGGGCCCAGGACGTGTCCTTCACACACGTGGGCCCAGGCAATCCTATGGCTATGGGCTCCAGGCAGACGGGACCTTCTCTGAGCCTGACTTCCTCATCTGTGAAGCTGGGGAGGATGCCGGCAGAGGTAGAGCGTCCCTTGTCTGAAACCCTTGGGACCAGAAGTGTTTCTCTTTGGATCTTGGAGGATTTGGGGATTGTTGGAATAGTTATATCCCTAATCCACAGATCCACAATTAGAAATGCTCATGGCGTCCACCCCAGAAGGGTAACCAGCACATGATGGAAGGGGATCCCAGGATGGGGAAGAACGAGGGAGACACAGGAAAAGCCTGTGTCACCTGGCTGTGATTTACAATGGGTCCTTGCTGGTCCTTGCAATGATGAATGCTTTGCACCAATGGGTGACATTAACAATGATTCAACTAAATGGGGGTGCATGGAACTTTCTAGTGTTCTCACAAATTTTCTATAAATAACACTATAAAATTATTATGAAATAATTTAAGTCATGTAAGTAACCCCAGGAGGCTTTTTAAATGTTGTTTTTAAGACTTTAATCACATTATTGGCTCATGATTTTTTGTAATGGTTTTAATAATGCACAAATTTAAGCCTGAGTATTACAATCTGAAGACCTTCTTGGATACACCCCCCACACGTTTGATAGAAGTTGTTATCATTCGTGGTATATTACAAAGAGTGCACGGTGGAAAACACTGCTAGTTAAACAGGAGGTGCTCAGCTCAGGCATTCACTGAAAAAAATTAAAACCAACACAGAAAATTAACAACATGGAAATGTGAAAAAGCAAGAACACTTTTTCTTATCCCCATGGCTACTTTAAATTGGGAGAACCAGTCTTTCTGCAATCTTTGACACCTCTGCCTCCAGAATGCATGTCCCTAAGTATAAATGTCACCTGCTGTCTGGCTGGGTGATGTGAAGGCCCTGGGGGGGAGGGGAAGAGGCCAGCTTCTCCCTGCAGGGGACAGCCCTGGAGACAGTCCTGGTGCCTGTAGATCCCTGGACCACACTGCAAATGCTGAGTAGGCACCTGCCACCTCCAGCCACCAGGTGAGAGGCTGAGAGAAAGCAAAAGCAAGCAGTCAACACTCTGCTCTCCTTGCACAATAATACAAACAGTTCATAGAAAATTGGTATTTCTAGCAAACATAAAGGTGCAGAAGAGACGCCGTGCCCGGGCACCACTGTTTCTGCCCAGCACCTAGTTCCTTGATGTCCCTTCTACTGCTCTTTGGGGACCTACCCCTCCCCACACTTAATTCTTGTGGCCTTAACAGGCTTGTGACAGAGGTCTTTTAACCCTGAGGCCACAGTGATTGGATTCAGAGACGGGACTGTGACTCCAGATGGCCAGGAAGCTCCATTTCTGGATTTTGTCTGCAGTTATGCAGAAATAGGATGTTCTTTCCGCATGGTTTGCAAAGTCAGCGGGAGATAACCCTGACCAGCCTGGAGTTGTCAGAAGCCAGCATTTGGAGAGAACTTGGAAATAAACCAACAGAGAGACAAGCAGGTCCCAGAGATGGATCAGGTGAGAGAGACAGAGAGAGGGAGAGAGAGAGCGCGTGCCCTGTTTTCATTTGAGCTTCTGGACCCAGCCATTCCTACAACCAGCTAGGACTTTATAAGCCAGCGGCATCAGCTTGCAAATGCTGGTGACACCGACAAGCACAACCTCACAGCTTAAAACCACATGGATGCGGCTTGAGCTTCTGGGGGCCAGAAGTCAGGTCAGTTTGGGGCTCAAGTCTGGACAGTGCAGGCTGCTTCCCCTCAGCAGCCAAAAGGGAGCATCTGTGTCCTGGCCCTTCTCCTGCTTCCAAAGGCTGCCTGTCCTTGGCTGTGGCCCCTCCCTGACCTTCAGAGAACTTCACTCTGGCCTCAGCTTGCACCCTGGCCTCTCCTTTCCTTCATATTTTGAGTGGACACTCCTGTCTCCTCCCATCAGGACCCTGTGGTTGCACTGGGTCCACCCAGTTCTTCCAAGCCAGCTTCCCCTGCTGAGAGATTTAACTTGATCCTATTTGCACAGTCTTCCTGGCATCCCCTCAGATCCCAGGAAGTGGGCTGTGGACATGTTTGGACAGCCTTGACTCTGACTGTCCCACTATTCATGCCCCCCCCTTTTATTCCTTCTGGTATGAAGCTGGTTGAGTTTGGTTTCCTCGTGCACGACCAAAAAAAATAGTGACACATGTTTTAGAGAAAGAAATCGCTGAAACCGCGCTGAGCCAGGGAGGTCCTTATAGAAGAGCTGCCCCTGAGCTGAATGAAGCATGCAGCAAAGGAGGAGAGTAGACACGTGAGCGAGGATGTGGCAGTGGAAGCTCCACTTAGGTAGGACCTACACCTACCCCGGGGTTCATCCGGCTTCACATCTCCTTGAAGCCTATGTGTGGATGGTGCTCGTCTTCCGCTCACGTCTACCCTGCTCCAAACACTAATTTAAGCCAGCACTCTTTGCTTGGGGGCGTCTGAAAGAGCCCTACTCCTTACTCCCTCATTCCCAGGCATTCTGACTACACAGCTTGGCTTCCGGCTATCGGTCCTTCAAAGCCTCTGACTCCTCCGTGCTGGAATCCTCCAGAGCCATCCTCCAGGTGGCCAGGAGTGAGCAGGGTGATGCACAGCTGAACCTGTCTTGCTGTCAACACCAGCATGAGGGAGAAGGTTGAGGATGGAGGGGAGGACTCGGGCCTCTGGGGACAAATAGCTATCAATAAATGTCAGGGATCTAAACTCAATCCCAGGGCACACATCAGAATGGGCTGCTTAACATTCCGAAAGAGCCGCCCATTCAGGAGGTTCTGGGAAAAACCTTCTCTTACAAATGCATAATCATCACAGGCCCCTTCAAAGCAAGGATAGAAGAGACTCATCCACTGATGGACAGTAGTGTACCAGACAGCAATGAGCCCCGAACAGAGCGCATCACAGAGACCAGGGTCAGCATTGGGGGGCATCTGGTGCTCTAAACTAGGTCTTTGCTCACCTTGAGTTTGTGCGTGTGTGCATGCGTGTGTGCACGCATGTGTAGACTCATGCTCACTCATTTGACACCACCTGTGTGTGCCTGTCATTCCATGCTGATGTCATTTTCTTCTGCAGGAAATACAGGATAAATTGACAAGGAACACTTCCTACTTGAAAGACAGAGCTTGTCTCAGGCTTTAGTGTCTCCTGGGTATTTCCAGAAAGTGTGTTCTTAACACAAAATGCTCTTGAAGAGACACAGTCTGTCACTTGCTGAAGTTACATTCTTCTTGCCTTGGGTCCCTTCCAGGGGTTCGGAAACAAAGCTGGATTTCCCACAGGAATCTGCTCCTACCTTACCTAAAATTCCAATGCCTCCCTTGGAGGGGGGTTCACAAGATGTGTACCTGGCCAATCAGCAGGAGCCATGCCGTTGGCCACAGTGACTGGCTGGAACGCTCATGCAACCTGGTCACGTGCCCCAGTGCTAAGTTCTTCCAAGGGGGCTTTATGCACAGGAGATGCCGTGTGTCCCTTGCTGCAGCCTGCGCAGGCTTGTTGACGAGCTTGCCCCCTCCCACACAGGACTTCCCAGAGCCTCCAGATGCACAGAGGAGGCACCCAAAGTGACCATATGCACATCTGAGGCAGGTATGCTGGGCTCCCGGGATGGTGGGAGCTGGACTGGGCCAGATGGGCAGGGAGCACCAACGCGATGGCATCTCTGCCACTTCCTCTAAGGACCCTGTGCTCCCCACTCCTGCCTCAGGCCTTGAGTGTCCCATCGAGTTACAGCCCTGACTTGGCCATTTCCCACAAGCAGACCTGGCCTGCGAGGCATGCTCACAAGGTAGTGTCACCGTGTGGGCAGTCACCGGCTGGCAGTGCTGGCCCAGACACACAGCCACCTGAGCTACTCAATCTGCTGGAGATTGGGAGTCAGAAAGGCTCACAGACTAAATTAAGATGCTCAGATTGTGTGTCTTGTTAAAAACCTGTAGCAGGAGGTGAGGAGAGCATCACAGGGTCACTCGAATGTCCCCACAGCCATGCTCAACTCAGGAGCAGACACCCAGGTGCCCATCACCTCAAGAACCAGGACTCAAGGATGATTGTGACCATGTGACAGAGTGACGTTCAGCAGTCCAGGAAGGCAGCACTGGCAAGCTCCCGCAGGGGTGAGCTACATGTCCCCAAGGCTGTGACAGAAGCCACGCAGGGTGACCGACTGAGAGGAGATGCTCAGAGCAGCCAAATCCATAAATATAGAAGATAGAACAGAAGTGTCCAGGCCGGAAGGATTGTGGGACATGAGAGTGACTCACGCAGGGAGTGACCAGTGTGCCTTAGTCACATGATGGTGCTGCTCGCTGTTCTGTGAACGTGCCAAATCCCTGGATCCTGCACGGCCAGCGGCCACTACTGTGGAACCAGAGGGTACATCCACAAGGATGCCCTTATAAGAAAGCAAGAAAGAGAGAAGGTTGACATGCTGGTGACAGGATGCAAGGGAGGGCCTGCCTGCCTTGGTGTTGAGCAAGGGGCACAGCAGAGGAAAGGGTTCAGGTGAGGGGACATGTGAGCTAGTGCATGGCCGTGTCCTCCCGTGTCCTAGGAGTTTCATAGATGGACATGTTTTTTCTCGGGTATTCGGCAGTGTGCACTTTGGTTGTGTATTCAGAGTGTCACAAATGCCAGCATCCGTTGTTCCCTTGAGGGTTCAGCCTCTGCTCTCCACCACCGTCCATCCTATGTAAGTGGTGGTCACCCATGCTGCCTGTGGGACACGCCCACCCCACTTCCCTCCCTCCTCCTCATCTGTTCCCCTCTCATTTTCCACATCAGAGTTGAAAAGTCTCACACAGCACAGCCAACACAAGCTGCCACTGCTCCTTCCTGAGCCGCAGGTGGGTCTTCAGTGTCTCTCTGATGGAGGGACATTCTGTCATCTGGAAGAGAAGGTGACCCTTGCCCCTGTCCCTTCTGTTGAAGAAGCCTCAATATCCTTCATCCCTCTCTGTTGATTCTCCCTAAAACTGGAGAGTGGCCAGTGGCCTGAGGGAAACTATGTCCTTCAAATGACACCTGCCAAATGTGACTTCTTCATTGAAGGAAGCCCCACAGATTTCAAAGAGCTTCCTACGAGATCAGGGTCCGGCCACGTGGGCATCTTCTGGCTGGTTCTCTGACCTTGCTGGGTGTCCCTTAGCTTCCGACATGAGACACCAGGCTCTGAGGTGACTGAGGGTCCAATTCATGGGGTAGGCTTTAATGGAGCTGGGTTAGCTGAAAAGTGTTGAGCCCGCCCTGGGTCCAAGAGGGCCATCGTGACACTTAGAGGAATGACCTTCTGAAGTCCTGACCAGGGAAGAAGCCTGGGACTCCCACCTCTGCTCACTTCCCTGGGAACCAGCACAGACCAGGAAGGCTCACAATGGAAAGGAGCCCACCACAGATGCCTCACAGTGACACCAGTTAAGGAGGTGGCATAAGTGACAACTAAACTTGGTCACCATGGGGTGGCCATGGAAGGCAGGGTTGTCCAGTGAGCCAAGAACTGCATTGTCCAACCACAGGCCACTCGGCTCCTTCTGCGGACGGTCGCGTTTCCACACTGCGGAGGGCACCTGGGACATTGGCTTGTCCATAAGAACTAGAAATAAGGCTCAGTCTGTGGTCTTTCCGTGGTGGAGACTGTGGAGGAGCATGGAGGACAGGCACAGTGTGGCCCTCTAGGGCCATGGAGTGTGTGGACAGACCATCTGTGACCCCTCCCCCTGCCCCCTCTCCTGCTGACCTGCCCTCATCCCCTGGTCTCACCTGGGTCCATGCAGGGAGGAGCTCCAGCAGGAAACAGAGAGCAGGAGGCTCATCCCTCTGGAGCCACCCCAAAGGCGTTCCTGTCCCCTGGGCATGAGTGATGGGGGCTTCTTGACCACGCCAAGTCTGGGTGCAGTAATGTCCCTGCTCCCAACATCTTGACACTCAGAGTCCTTTGGGAAAGAATTGCACACTCCCCTCTGTTCCTACAAGGACTCTGCCTGACAGAGACCAGAGGAGAGGGGGGTAACCAGGACTGCAGCTTCGCGAGGCATCTAGATCATTGCTAAGCAGATATCTTTTCTTGAATTTCCTTGCTGATCCATTTTATTTTTATTGCAGTGAAATTCATATGACATAAAATTACCCAATATAAAATCGACCACTCGATGGCATCTAGTGTCAGCATGACGTCCTAAAAACCACCCCTGGTCTCTAGTTGCAGAACACTTTCATCCCCCTGAGTGACTCTGTACCCAGGAAGCCATGACTGCCCAAGCCCTGACAGCCACCTGCTTGCTTCCTGTCCCTAGGGCTGTCCCTCTCCTGGGGGCTTCCTCTGAATGGCACCCATGGGATTGGACCGCTGCGTGTGCCTTCTCTCCTCGAGCATGCCATTCCAGGGTGCACCCTGTCTGAGCATGAATTGGGACTTCCTACCTCTCAGTGGCTGAATAACATGGACATCCCACAGTGTTTGTCCACTCGCCCACTGGTGGAGGTCTGGGCACCTGGGACTCGCACTACCATGAGCAGCCTACCCAGGTCTCCAGGGCGTCACTGTTGCCCTGGAGTTCTCAAACCCCAGGGCGCCTCTTTTCCCTGGTGGGCAGGAGCATTTCTGAACAGGAGGGGGTCTAACAGAAGAGTGTCCCTGTGGGAGGGGTGCTCCCTTGAGCTGGACACCCCTCCCCTGTCACCAGTGATTAGCGTTACCCTGCCTAGAGGCTGCCTGTTTCTCATGGTTGGTCTCTATGGTCACTATGCGACCTCAAGTCCTGGGGAAGCTGCTTCCCAAGGGTCATAGAGGGGAGACTGGGTTGGCTTGAATGTCTCGGGCCTCCAAAGCTCTGCTCCACACGTGAACACACGTTCATGCACACGCAGGTGGGCACACTGTAGGCACGGCCTCAACACCCAGCCAAGGTCAGGCTGAAGCTGAAATTTAGGTGACCCTGGCTTCTTTACCACACCGTGGAAGAAGCCCCCTGCCTTTCCCCCAAATATCTGCAAGTGCCTAGAGAGAGAAATTCAGTCTTGATATTTAACAGCTCATTCATTCATCTGTCCATCAGATAGCTACAAGTTTAGCTTCTCTGAGCCACGCTGCTCTGATGGCTGGGGACAGGGAGGTGGAGACAGCAGGTCGGACCTCCTGGGACTGCACCTTCCAGCAGCTGTCCCTGCAGGCCCCATGCAGCCCTTGCCCCTGGACACCCAGATGACAGCACAATTAGCGGTTAGCCCAGGTGTTGACTGAACAGTCCAGATTCAAATTTCTTGGTTCCACACCCTCAGTTCAAAGAGAAATGGAAGTACTATCAATTCAGTTAGGATTTTTTTTTTCAAGCTGCTTATCATTCTACAGGTAGTCAGAGAAATAATAGTTTTTACTGCATGCATGAGTGCGACTGGAATTCTTTATTTCTGCCCTGTATGTTTTTATTGATTTTTACTGAAATATTGGTCTGACTGCACATACTTGGCAAGCTGGGCGGGAATTCAGTCAAGTGCGGGGGGATTTTTGTTGTTATTATTGTTGCCTGATTTGCTTTGCCTGTAAATTGAGCAAAGGAACTGATTCTAACTTCATTTATTTCCTACTGCGGCCCGCTCTTTAGTCCCCAATACTCTCTGCGCTACAGAAAGGGCACTCACTCTGACAATAAAACATCAAGTCCCGGATCCATTTACCAGACCATCTGTGATATTTCTTCTCCGGGCGCCACGGTTTGTGGTTGCTAACGTATTTGTTTGGCTATATAATTTTATAATTTACTTCCTACGTTGAAGGGCTATTATTTTATATCCCAAACTGTTCCCGATAACGTCCCAATACAGAGTATGTTTGATTTACGGGACTAAAAATCTATACATTTTCTCACGAACTCACTTTAAAATCACTTCCAATGACTATATGATGAAAAATATTTAGATTTTTCAATTTCTCTGTGAATGTGAACATGCTTCATGCTCAGGCATATTTTCTATGTTAGCTAAGAAGGGCCTCAGGCCTCATCAGCATGGAACTGAGGCTCTGAGGTCGATTGCTGGCCATCTTTGTTTTGGTTTTGTGTGGACGCATTGGTGACATCCCGCCGAGTAGGTGTGTGGTCGCTCTCCTTGAACGTGGCTGACCTGAACCCTCTGGACCAAGGATCACTGACTTCTAGGCATTCACGGGCTTCTCCACACACATGAACTTGCACTGGAAAACCCAGACCTTCCCATCATTCCCCACGTTTAGGATGGAATTCCCTCCAGGTCAGCCCCACCCAGGGACATCAGCCCAGGCCTCCGCCGGTCACCTCAGTCTGTTCCACAGCCATCACCAGGATTCGTCTGAGATTTTGACTTTCAGTCTTGACTCCAAGATTCGAACCTCAGTCGGCTGGAGCTGCAGCCATGCTGGCAGCCCTCGCACGGCTGGGGAGTAGAGTGGACATTCCTTTCCTTAGTCCTTCTTTATTGCCCTCAATTCCAGTAATTTTGGGGGGAGAAAGTCCATTTTACAGAATAGTGGAGTGAGGGTTTAAAATTCAAAAATGGAGATTTAGGGGCTTAAATTGTAAAATTAGGCCATCAATTTTTTTTTTCTGATTACACCTGAGAACTATTACAGAGTATAGAGTTAGCTTCGCTTCGTAGGCGCTAAAACGCTTGGCTTACAAGTTGGATTCACAGGGAGTTATTGGTGTCCACTGTGTGTGATCTTGGCCCTCAGCTCTTAACTGTCTCCATCTGTGAGGTGGACTTTAAAGTGTGGATTATGCAGGGTGTAGACAGGGCTGGAGGCTTTGCAAGGCCCAAGGTGTTGCAGGGCTTGGTCACAGAGCCAGAGTGGGAAGAGCTGAGCTTACAGGGCGGAGGTGGGCCCGGTCCAAGAGCTCTTGGAGGCCTGGTCATGTCTTCCCTGGGGCAGGCCTGTGTTTATACCTGACGTCCTTCCAAAAAGAAGCCCACTTTATGTCACCAGTAAATCTTTCTTCCATTAACATATATTTGTCAGAACAGTTTTCTTTCTTCTTCTAACTGCCAAGGCTAAATTGTAACTCTACCTTTCTCATGCCTGCCCAGCTCTGCCTTTTAACTGCACCCAACCCAAATGTAATGAATAAACCTTAGGCCAGACTTTCAGAGCTCCTGACCTATAAGCAACAATACAGTTGTGCATTAGAAGAGGTGACATTTAAAGAAAGGGAAGAATCTTGTTCAAATGCGACCGGCCAGCACAGAATGTATTAATTTTCCAAGTGTAGGCCTTGGGATCTTCTGACACCCAGGTTTGGCTGATATGTGATTCTTCGCCTGGCAGACAGACTGTCCGCAAGCTGGATACGTGTCCAAGGCCCAGGTAATTACTGTTGGAAGCTGGGTGCTGAGTGGCTTGCCAAGAGGTGCTGAATCCAATGTGGGAAGGCACACCCAGTGCCTTTCTGAGTTGACAACGGGAGTTTCCTGAAAAAAATCAAAATAAAACTGGTGGTGACACGGAATCTGAGTCTCACACTTATGAGAAACATCTGAAGATTGCCAGCCAGGCTGCTCACCCCTCTCCTGCTGATTCCTTATTAGAGGTGTCTCTCTCATTGATCTGGCTGAAGGACCACAGTCCCCTAGGGACACACACAGCCAATTTTCAGTGATCTTGTTAAATCTCCTTCGCATTTAAAGATCTGTAGATAAAAAATATTTTATGGCCAAGCAGTGGTTTGTCACAGTCTCATGAGTTAGTGTTTGTTTTCTAAAACCCCAGGTGGCTCCTCTGGAAAAAACAGCAGGTGGAGGCGGAGGCTGAGGTGGAGGCGGAGGCTGAGGTGGAGGCTGAGGCTGCTGTAGCTAAGACGGGCTTCACTCCGCCAGGAATCAAACCCTCTAGCTCATGGGGCTCCAGTAAGAGCAGGGAGGAAACACCTCTGTTTCAGTAGCCCTTACAGTGTTTCTGAGCATCTGTCAAAGGATGCTTTCAAATGCTCTGAATAAACACTCTCTTGTAAAAGATGGAGCTGAAAACGTGGAAGCACATGTGGCTGCTCCCCAGCCTCGTTCTACGAGGTGGACGAGAGAAGAAGCTGACTCTCAGGTGCTCACGGGGGCCACCAGCCATCCGCCAGCTGTAGATGCTCCTGGTGCCTGAACCTGAGCCTAGGGAGCCCCCAAATCCTAACAGCAAAGGAGGGGCTGGTCGTGGGGATGACCTCCAAACACCTGCCCTGCACCCACTCTTTCAAACGTCTCGTTCCCACATGTGGCAGAGGATGCCAACGACCCAAAAAGTCCACCCCAGCCCTGGGAGCAAAAGAGCCCATCCTTCCCCAGCTCCCAGGAAATCCAGATTAGCTCAACCCAACCAGTCCCTTTCTCTGCTGGGATTGGCTTAGGGCTAAGCACGTGACCCACTGCCAACCAATAAGATGTGAGAGAAAATGAGCTGAGCGGTCCCTGGAAAAAGGGACCCTGGTGCTGGGAAGGAGACCCGCAGTGCTGTTGGACCTAGGGACCCTTCTGGAGTCAAACAGCCATCCTCCTAGGGCCAGGGACCCAGCTGATGGGCTGAGGCTGGAGAAGCAGAGAGGGGAAGGGGAAGCTTATTTACAGCTGCACAGTAACCTTTGCCGGGGTCCCCACACCTGAAGACATTTTGATACGTGAGATGCTGAGGTTTCCTTCTCATTGGGCTATTTGGGTGGGTTCTTCTGTTATCTGCCACTTGAAGGATATTTGGTAAGGCTCTGCATTCTCTTTAATTAGAAAGACTCCTGGGTGACCTCAAGAGGCCCTTCTTTATCCCCCAATGCTAAGCTCTTTCTGAGTCAATGCAGAGGGAGGAAGTCTATCAGTTGACAAACCCCCAGCCCCATCCTTCTCTGAGCAGACACTGTCCCGAGGAATCTGCCCTCTTAGGATCCCTCTGAGCGGTTGTCCACGCTGCATCGGCCACCAGGCGTGGTCCAGCAGCTGCAGGAATCTTCTGTGGCACTGGAGTTGAGGAGCCAGAGTGTGGGGCATTGCCAGGGGATGAAGGGGGAGGCTGATCCTACTCCAGGAACCGACAGAGAGGCATGGAAGGTTCTGGGCTGCGAGAACCTCAGAATATCCATGCACTCTTCCTGCCTGCAGGAACTCTGCAGGATCTGCGAGGGATGCTTGAGGGACACTGCATCCTGGCCAGAACTCCATGCCCCACCCTCCCTGCCGGCCCTTTCTGGGCTTCCAAGGCTGCTTCCCCATCAAACCTTGACCCTGACTTTGCAGAGACCCACACAGGAAGAATCAGCATTCTTCTTTCCTTTGGAGCCCAGGCACAACTTTCCCAGTTGGAACGCTTGCTGGTCCCTCCCAGGGAACAGGGCTGGGGGACATTTAGGCTGATGGTAACTTTCCAGTAGATTCTAAAGACTGGGATTTTCCCAGTGGATTCTGGGGTGGGAGTGAGAGCAGGTTGACTTTCAGGTCTGGCCTTCGGATTTGCACTTCTGAGCTCCGAGAATTCAGTTTATACACCAAGGAAAGGCCACAAAGTCTTAGGAATTGTAAGGAAAGGGAAGGCGACAGGAGAGAAAGGGAGGAAGAGGAGGAAGAGGAGAATAAGGAAGGAAAAGAGGAAGGGAAGGCCTTTGATGGGACTGCAGTGTTCTCCTCCTGGACTCCTTGTCCTCCCCCAGGTCAGGCCCTTTCCCTGCTCTCCTTCTCAGAACCTCGTGGACTGTGAGCAGGACACTCTGGGCCCAGCTAGCACAGAGGGTCCATGGCTCTGTCTGCAGATGGTGGAAAAGCTGATTCTGGGACTACAAAGAATTTTTTTTTTTTTTGTACCTGGGATTGAACCCAGGAGGACTTCACCACTGAGACCCATCCATAGCACCTTTTATTTTTTACTTGGAGACAGGATGTCACTAAATTGCCTAGGGCCTCAGTAAATTTCTGAGGCTAGCTTTGAACTTGAGATCCTCCTGCCTCAGGACCCATTTCGGTTTGGTGACAATGCCTTTGTAGGTCCAGCCTCTCCCCTTCAAAGGAAGCTTGTGAGAGCCCTGAGCTTGTATGGCTTTTGTCCTTATGTGAAAGGACTCCTGACCTCCAGAACCAAAAGATAATTAAGTCGTGTTGGTTTAAGACAATAGGAGAGTGGCTGTCTGCTACAAATAATAACAGGAGTTGAGCCACACACCACCTCACTGACTTGCCTAATGCCACTCCACAGAGCAACCCCAGGACCAGGTGGAAAGCCCTGCTCCAGAGGCCTCCCTCTGCACCCCATCCTCTCTGCTCCCACTTGCTACCTGCAGACTTCCGGTGCTAGAGCCAAGCACCCCGTATAAGGAGGCCCTGGCTGGCTGGCATCCGCCTACCCTGCCTTTGCACTCCCAGATAGGGCCACCAGATAAGACACTTGCCAGATGTGCATCTGACCTTCCCAAGCCCGCCAGCTGCCCCAACACTGCTGAAACCTTCAGTGCTTGCTTCGCTTTTGCTTAGGAGGGAATCTCGATCACCAGGCTGCAGCTGTGACGGGCACCCAGAGACTCTGGCTTTCCCACTCCAAGTTTGATGTCTTAAGCTGATAGTGGTCAACATGAAGTGTCTCGTAGCTTCATTTTAAGTCTAGAGCATGGCATCTCTAACGTCCAAGTAGGACGTTAGCCGAGTTCCTGATGCAGTTGTTCAAACATGTGGGACTGGTTAAATTTACAGTGGCCTTGAAGGAGCTCGGAGGGGGGGTGAGGGAGTGGCCATCTCAGGATGCACAGATCACACCAGGGTTTGATAAACAGAAGACACACATCTGCAGGCATTTATTGAACAATGTCATGGCAAAACTTCATGACAGCTTGCACGTTCTGGGTTTCTTTGGGGTGAGTAGGGGAGGGTGAAGGGGCTTCCCATCACCCACCTACATTTTTGGTGGACAATGAATTAAATTGACATAAGGCAGGGGTGAAGCTTTATGATATCCTGAGCTACAGAAAGGAATAGAGATCGGGGCTTCTGGAGGGGGTGGAGACAAGTTTTCAAGGGTGAGAGAAGTGTATGGTGAATACAATTTGCCCTGTTGTGCAGATAAGACCTCTCAGGTGACAAGCTTTCTCAGGGAAGCCCCTGCCTGACACAGGTAATTAGGCTAATGTAGATTTCCTTCCTAGACATAAATTTTTTTCTTTACCAAAAGGCAGCTTCTCAGAGTTACTCTTATGTCTTTAGTTTCTCAAAAGAATTATCTCAAAATAAGCAAAGACGTTCTTATGTGGCAGCATGTCCTGTCTGCAGCCATGTGGGGGGGTGCGTCCTGTGTCCCACCTTGAGTAAGGAGGAAGCTCTGGAACCAGGCAGTGGTCATGATCACACCACACTGACCCTGTCCTTTAAGCCCTTGAGTTTCTCACTTTAAAATGATTAAATCAGGAAATTTTACATCATGTGTATTTTATCACCATCAAAATAAACCCTAGAAACCTCCGGTTCTAAACAGAGTGGCAGCCTCTTTTGACTCAGATGATAAGTCTTTCTCCCATCCTGGATCCCTCACCATGCACCTGCTACAGGCCAGCCAGTTAGAGACATCTGGGGTACAGAGCAGGGCAGGTCTCTGTTGGGGAGTCCTTCACACCCCAGTGGAAGAGAGAGACCATGTCTAGTGACCACAGAAATGGACTTCAGAGAGCGAGTGTTGGAATGACCATAAAACCAGGTGTGTGAGGTAGGTGTGAGGTGGACAGCAAGGCTTTAGGACAGAAGGAGAGTGATGGTCCCCCTGGAGACCACAGGCATCCAGCCCCTCCCAGCCACCTGCCAGGCCCAGGGAAGCTGCAGGTGGGGAGCTGAATTCTCCCTGGAGCCCCAAGAGGGAGGACTTCAGGTCCAGAAGTAGGGAGAAGGCCAGGGTGGCGGGGTGATGTGGAACGGAGCTGGAGAGTGGCTGGTCAGGGGCGTCTGGTCCAGGGGTGTTCCCTCTTTCCCTCTGAACAAGTCTGTCTACATGAGCCCCTTTGGATAATGCACTTAACCCCAAAGAGTGAGTCTCATCCAGGGAACTTGAGGCTCAGTGACACCCAGTAAAGGGGAGGCTGGGAGGGGAGTGCAGATGTCCCCAAACAAGAGTCATTCATTAGTGGCACCAGCAATTAACAGAAAGAAGGGCTCTTTGTCCTGGGTTGATGTAGGCCCAGGTGTTAAGGAGTGGCAGTCCGAACTGGCTTGTGGGTCAGCCATTCCCTGGTTGCAGGCCTCTGGAGGGAGCAGAATCCAGCAGTGCTCTCTGCCTATGTGGGAACATGTGACTTTGCCCCGCCCTGCCTTCTGAGGCACCAGGCGTCTGGTCCACAGTGCTCTCTGCAGTATGAGGTCAGGGGCTCTAGGGGGCCCATCAGGCCTCAGAAGCTCTTGTCCTCTCCACCTCACAGCGGGGGACACAGGCTCAGGGAAATCCATCACTTGCAAAGTCCAGGCCTTGTTCCCAGGCAGGGTGGCCGAGGAGCCCATGGTCTAGGTCTCTGGGTGATTCGACACCCTCCTGACTGCTCCCCGGACTCCCTGGATGGCAGGCCGGAAGCCAGGGATGGGGTGGTGACTCTGTCTGAGCTGCTTCGACAAAGGGCTTTGGGTTCTGGGGGCTGGAAGTTCAAAGCAGTGGCACCTCCAGATTTGGGGACCAGAGAGGCCCCAATCCCAGTTCACAGGCCCGCCCTCTCGCTGTGTCCTCGTTGGTGGAGGGCCAGGGAGCTCCAGGGGCCCCTTTTAGAAGGACACTAATTCCATCATGACTGCTCTGCCCTTATGACCCCGTCACCCCATGAAGGCCTCACCTCCACATGTCCTCACGCTGGGAGCTGGGCCTCCACAGGTGGACTTCAGGGGGCACAGACCTTCAGGGCTCAGCAGGTGGGCCCCTAGATCCCCAGACTTAGGTGCTTCCCAGTGGGATCAAGGGAACCTAACAAAAGTCACATTTCTTGCTCGCTGACTAGGAATGAGACACCTTCATGTTTCCAAATGCGAATCACTGGGAAGCCGGGAAGAGGATCAGCGGCCAAGAACCTGGCCAGGACACCTTCCTGCTGGACTCCTCCTCCTCCTGTCCTTCCTCTCCACTCCTCCCTCCACCCAGTGGTGGCCATTGGTCTAATGACCACTCGGACTCTCCCAGAGTCTGCGAATCCTCTGCACAGGGATGAGGGCAGAATTCTCACCTCCTCCATTCCAGAGGCAATCACTGAGGGCGAGAGTCGAGCGGAACCTGCCCACCTCTTCCAAGGTCAGTCAATGGCCACGGAGGCCCTCAGCCCCCACTGGTCTCCCTTTTCCCCCACTCTGAACAATTCTGGATATTCTTGTTTTATCATGAGGAGAGATGAGGATTGGTTATGGAAAGAAAAGGTGGCTACAAGGAGGAGGGAGGCGAAAATCACTCTTTGTTAGCTGACTACAGTCCTTCTGTATGTCCTGCAGCTGTGCTTCTGTACACAGCAGCTCCAGATTGCACATGGTGAGAGGAAAGTTTAACAATAACCATAGAAAATCTATTTATTCCCGGCTGTCAGTGCGGACACCACCCGCCCTCCTCTTATCTGCTTAACGGCAGGTACTGGGAGGACAGAGCTGCTCTCAGCAGAGGCTCGGAGGCTGTGAACCCAGCTGTCCTGCTCCAGGGGTTGCCTGGTGTCTCTCAGGGTCCCCATCCCACTTCTGAGAAGCTGACACTGGGATGGGAAATGCGCTGTTGGAGATGACTCTTGCCTCTCAGGACATGGCGGACACCTGCTGGTTTTGTCCCTCTGCCATTTTCCTTGAGGATGACCCCCTCTGCTGTGGTCAGTCCACAAGGACCAGGAGGCTGATCCAGCATAGCTCCAGGGAAGGAGAAGATCCAGGACCCACAGCCCCAGCCAGGAAATGGATTCAGCAGCAGCAAACACTCAAAGGAGGCCCTTTGTCCTCCAGCTGCCCGGCAGCCAGGCCATCAGGCTGTGAGCCCATGGGTGAGATTTGCATCCTTCACTGAGAGTCTGCTCCCACAGGCCCAGTAGCTAAGCAGGCGTGGGCAGGTAGTGGCTAAGGCCATTGTTTCTTCATGGTGGGTCATCGTTTCTCCATGGTGGCACCTACAACTCTGGCACCTACAACTCATCCTTTCGCCTTCTGTGTAAAATGCAAGCCTCCTGCAAAGTCCTGTCCTCTTGAACAGCTGTCCCTCAAACCCCTTCTCTTTCTTTTTCTATTAACCTGTTATCCCCTCCCTGAGAGCAGCCTGGGGTGCAACTTATCCAGCAGTGCACAGGTGGAAGTGAGGTGCTCTTCAGGCCGCTTACCTCCGACTCTTACCCCACTCAGTGAGCGTCTGGTGCCAATGCCCAGGTGAGCTTGGGTCTACATGTGCAAATGGCAAAGGCTCCATCAGCCTGGGTCCCTGAGTGACTGCCTGGAGCCAAGTTCCTGTCCTCCACCCCATACCCCTACACCAACCAGAGTTGACCAAAAAAATTATAGACATTGGGGAGACAACTGAAAGGACATTTCAAATGCTACACCCCAGGGGTTGTAAAGAGCCGGGAGTGTGTTCAGCTTTGCTCTGTCATGACCATCTGTGATAACTGCTGAACTCTGTCATTACAGGAAAACTGCACCGGCAAAGCATAAACCAATGGGCATGGCTGTTTGCCAATAAAACTTTATTTACAGAGTCAGGCCAAGGGCCGCATTTTGCCCAAGAGTGCTGTTTGCCCATCCTTGCACGTGATCCTCTGCTTTTCCCTCAACAGGGAGGCTGCTCACTCTTCCCAGGTCCTGTTCCTGCATGGGGATGGGGGCTTCCCTGTCTGCCCGCACAGCCAGTGGACAGGGCAGGCAGCTGCCTCCTGACCTCCCTGCCTCCTGCCTGGGGAGGAGCAATCTATCTGGTAGGTGCAATTGCCATTCAGAGCACCCCCCATCCCACCTCCTGCCTCCCCTCTGCTCTCCTTTGAGCCCTGTAAGGAGAGCTGAGATCTGGGCAGGGGTTTCTTCCAGAGGGGATGAGAGCCCCTAATTTGCCCACAGATAGGGCCATGCCCTCTGGTCCAGCTTATCTCATGAGAAAGCAGATGGCCTTTCCTCACCCTGTCTGGCTCTTGTATCCATCTTTCATTGGGTGCCCACGTGGGAGGCAGGGCAGGGGTCTTCTGCTCTCTTTGCTCCACCTGGGTTTGGCTAACTGGAATAACCAGTGGGGAACAGGGTGTGAGAAGAGGGTAGGCTGGGCTTTCTGCCTTGTGACAGCATTTGCCCAATGAAGGACACAACCCCTCCCTGATGGCTCTGTCCTAGTGACCACTTGTCCCTGTTCCAAGAGCTCCCCTTGTCCTCTGCTCCGTTGCTTTATTTCCTTAAACCCTGACCCCACCTGTGTAAGTGTCCCTTTGCATAACTGCCTCTGGAGTACCTGGCCACTGTGCATTTCTTGTCTACCGAGAGGGGAAAGGGGACAGAGCATCCTCTCTAATGCCTGCCCCAGTCCTGCCTCTGGATCCTGTGGTGGGTTGAATGGTGGTCTCCAAAGGGTGTGTCCACCAGAACTTCAAAGTGTGGCTTTATATGGAAAGAGGGTCTTTTTTGCAAGTGCGATTCAGGGAGGAATGGAGATGAGGTGTCCTGGGTTAGGAGGGGCCCTTCAGCCAGCGAGTGTCTATGTGAGTAACTAAAAGGCACACAGATCCAGAGACAGGCTGTGTGAAGACAGATACTGAGGTGGAAGCATGCAGTCACAGGACAGGCACATGGGGGCCTCCAGGAGCTAGAAGGGGCAGGACAGGCCCCTCTTGAGACTTTGGAGGGAGCTCAGCCCTCTGGATCCCTGGCTCCAGAGCTGTGAGGGGGTGTGTTCTGTTTCAAGCCACTTGATTTGTGGAAGCTTGTTGTAGGAGTCCCCAAAATAGCACAGCTCTCAGCTGACTGGGGTCACCTGGTATCTCTGGGCCGAGTCTGGGTTTCTCACCTACGGATGGCAGTGTCTTATCCATAGGTGACACTGATGAAGAGGGTTCCTTTTCTTCAGGATACTTGAGCTTTGTGCTCCTAGGAAAGACTTCTGTCCCCACGTCAGCCCCGCCATCATCCCGCAGCTGCTGAGCGCCCGCCCGGCCCGGCCCAGCCCTGCAGGGAGGACAGCTCTGCTGACAGCAGCAACTTCGCATCTGCTCCAAGACCCCAGTTGCCCTGCTTCTGTTCTCCCCTGGTTCCAAAGTGTCCTTTTGCTTGCTTTTCATTTATGGCGGTATCTCAGGGGCCTTGCTTCCGTTCAGAGCCCAAACCAGGGCAAGTCCCATCACAGGAGGCTTGTCAGCCGAGCTCAGCCGCAGGGAAGAGCTTCTGATAGTCCTTGAGTTTGGCCCTTTACGGTGCCAGCACCTCAGCGGGAGGACTTAGACTTGGACATTCATTAGCAAGGACCCCAAGGAAAGAAGACTTGTAGCAAGTTTCCCAGGAGGAATTCTGTGGAAGAATATCTCCCCTAGGTTCCATGGGTTTAGGACAAAGACCACAACATAGGAGCCAGGAAACCCACAGACACACAGATGATTTTAAAGCTTGTTTCATATCTTACAGGAATTAGTAGCCCATATCTACGCATGGTCTGTTTTACATAAGAGTCAATTCATCTGTCCTGGCCCTTCACCCCGAGAACAGTTGGCCCAAGTTGACCTATTAACTGGGCTGGTGCATGCCCATGTGCCACTGCCCCCTCCTCTCCCTACTGTCTGACACCTGTCCTACTGGAAACAGTCACCAAACCCAGGGGCCTCTCTAGATTGGAGTCTCTGCTTCTCTAACACCTTATCCAGCAAATATATGCTGAGTATGTGAACCAGGCCATGTGCAGGGAATGGGGTGGTCAACCAGGCAGGCAGGGTCCCCGCCTCTGCCCTCGAGGGTTTTCCACTGTGTAGGAAACAGGGTCCTCATATAATGTGACAGGGGAAGGAACTTCAGCCTCTGGAATGTCATCTGGAAGACCCAGGATGGGCACTTGTGTCCTTCTGTGTGTCCACTTTTATTCTCGGTGGCATGGATCAGGTCCAAGTCTGCAGGAAGTTCCTGGCCCCACGTTAGCTGTGCTTCATGTTCTTAGTGTTAAATGTGAAATGACCCTCCTGAGCTCCCAGCATCCTCCCGACCTCCCGACTTCCCAAACACTAGCTCAGGTTGTTCGTACTGGAAACAGACCTCAGTTTTGGACTTGATGTGTGTAGTTACAATTCTCACCCAGCTGAAACCCTTTAGCAAGCCTGCAAGACCTGCAACCATAAAGTCTGTCCCCTGAGTCATCCGAAGGCTAAGGAAATTCCTGTGATTTTAAAGTAATTAATTGTCTGATGTATTTGAAGAAGTAAATTGTCTTAAAGGGACTGAGAGAGCCTTTTAATTAGGAGAGAGCCTGAGTTCACCTAGTGCAGGGTGATGTTCGCAGAACCACCCTGTTATGTCCCGTGTCTGTTAGGGTAGAATGGCTTAGTTCTGAAGAGCACCTCAGCGGGAGGACTTAGACTTGGACATTCATCACCTGTGAATGCACTTTCCTCTCTTTTTCAGTGTGATCTTAAAGACAATTGTGGGAAATAGCCATCTCCACAGCTTTGGGGCAGGTAACATCTAGCCCAGGAGTTGGATGTGACAGTGGGGCGTGCCCCCCCCAACCCCCCCCCCACCCCCGTTCCAGTGTCAGGCAGAATCCCCACCATGGCCAGGAGGTGTAGTTTCCTCTTCTCATCCCCAAACCTCCAGAGCTGTGCCAGCTCTTTTCCTCTCCTCCTGGCCCTTGTCTGTTTGAAGACCACAGGGTGGGAGACACCTGGGGGTGCCCAGGCCTTGGCACAGAGAGGCCACCCAAGCTGGATTACGCAGTGAGTCTTCCCACACCCTCAGGGGACACATTTTGAGAGCCCACAGGAAAGGAAATACTCATAAGATGCACTTTAAAACTCAGAGGTCTCACCTGCTACACGCACAGAACCCCGAGGGGTACACTAGGTGTGCTTCTCAGAGGTGGGGACTCCATCAGGTGGCCGAAGGCTAGGAGACCAGGGCTGAGGGTAACAGGGGCCAAGGAAGCTCCCTAAGGTGAGGGAGGAGGAAACAGGAAATGAGGAAAATTCCCTCCAGGTTGTTACTAGGGAGACCACCCAGTCTCCTCTGCCATTTATCACTGTGCCAAAAAAATGACCATGAAGTGACCTCCTGGCTGCAAGTCACTCACTCAGGAGTCACAGTCCCTCATAGCAGCCAAAAATGGCCCTCCTGTCCACAACTGGTGGATCAACAAGGCATGGTCACCTGTAGCAGGGCGTTGCTCAGCCATGAAGAGAAAGAAGTGGGGCACGGAGGGTCACATGCCAGAGGATTCTTTTCATGTGAAAGTCCAGAAGAGGACAGTCCTTACAGATGCAAAGTAAATTAGTCCCCACCAGGGCCCAGGGCACTGGGGAGAATCGAGGAGTGACTGGGGGTGGATGTCCCTGGGTTTCCTCTGGAACATTAGGAATGTTCTGAAATCAGGCTAGGGAGGGTGCACACAGCTTTGAGAATCAACCCATAACCACAGAATCAAGAACTTAGAAAGGGTGAATTTGGTGGGTATGCAAATTATATCTCAACTTAAAAACAAATTCCAAGCCCCAGGGTTGTGGGTTTGGGTCCAACCCAGGTCACCTGCTGATCCATGGCTTGGTAAGGAGAGGAGATGCCTCCAGGCATCAGAAGAACAAGGTGTCCAGGAGTTTCCATTTGAAGCTCAATATGTTTTAACAAACTATGGAAGAGTTTTGAGGAGAGTTAAAAGCAATGTGCACCTGACTGTGAAGCTCCTGTAGTCACCTGGCTTCTCTGCACCTGAGAAAGGTGGTTGACCACAGCTAGTCCTGGGTAAGTTGCAAGTGTCCCCTCCTCTGGGAACCTGCAAGATCTCTGATGAATCCTAAGTGACTCCAGTGGTTTCGGATGCTGGTCACGGTTGGCCAGAGCAACATGGACAAATTACATTGTAACAGTGCAATGTTGCGTCTTAGTGGTGGGTGAGTTTGAATTGAATTATTTCCTATTAAATATTCAAAACTTAGGTCTTATTAGCAATGACTGTAAAATTAAGAAAAAATGAAACCAAAGGCTTGGGGTGGAGAGGGCCAGCTTTGTAGGATGGCTGAACCCCCTGCAGCTCAAGACGAAGATGTGGGAGTTGGTCTCAGAGGACTGTTTCTTTGGCTGATGGTCATGAGGACCAACTGGGAGTAACTGTTACTACTCCCATTTAGACACTGCCTTGTGGCTATCTGTCTTTTCTGCCACAGAGACCCATCTCTCTTAGCTCTCCCATGTTTTCACTGTGGATCTCACTCCACAGAAGCCTTTGAAGAAGTCAGACACCACTTCTTCAAAGGGATCACAGAGAATTTATCCAGCCTTGCTTTTCTGGGTGCAGGGTATTTCGTAGGAAGCAATAAATGTGGATGCTTGGGCATTTCTGTGAGGATGGGTTACACTGTGGTACAGTAACGAGCAAGTCTGAAATCCCATTTGCTTAAAAGGTGTGCTCATTGACTCGCTCGAGAACCCCAGGTGACAAAGGAGCCACCACCTTGACTTAGGCCAGCCACTGCCCACCCTCTCCAAATATTGGGTTCACTGAGAGGCACACCTTAAATAGCCAGTGTTAACTATCTGCATGAAACACCCTGTTTGTGTTCTGGAAGGATGGCGCAAACCCTGAGTGCTCACAACTGCTTCCCCCTGAGAAGCAGGGAATGGCCTTGGGTAAGATGTTCAGATAATGGTAGTTTGGAGAATATGATTATGTATAAGTAGCAGAACAGGGCAATGGGTTAGGGGGCCATTAGTCCAGGAATGATCACTGACCACAGCAGCAAAGTGCTCAAGGGCCCCACCCCATCTATGAGTCAGAATCAGTGTTTTAGCAAGCTCTCTAGGGAGTGGGTGCACACTGTAAGATCTGAGGATTGTTCAGCCAGAGTACGTGGGTGTGAACCCCAGCTCTGTGATTTCCAGCTCTGTGACCTTGGGCCACTGAGCTAAATTCTGAATCAATTATATGATCTTAAATGGGCTTAATGACAGCAGTAGTGCCACAGGATTGTGGTGAGGGTGAAATGAGTCATCACCTGGCCTTCTAAACAGTGTCTGTCACAGGGTAGGGTTCTGCAAGTGTGAGATGGTGGTGGTGAGGAGGGGGGTGGTGGTGGTGGTAGTGATGGCGCTACTGCTGCTGCTGCTGATGACAATGATGGTGATGATGAGGGTGATGGGCAGAGCACTCCTCTGCTCCCTACCCAGGACCATCACGGTGATGGTGTTGATGACGGTGAAGCTGGGGGAGATGATGTTGGTGAGAATATGACAATGGTGGCAGTGGTGTTGATGGAGAGGATGGTGGTGTGACTATGATCATGGTGATGATATGACAATGGTGGTGGCTATGGTTATGGTGATGATGGTGATGATGATGGTGTTGGTGGTGATGGTGTGATTATGATGATGGCGGTGATAGGACAATGGTGGTGGCGATGATGGTGCTGATGCAGCAAATACAGTTAAGGCACTGTGAGTCGCAAGGCATAGGAAGGTGCCCTCTGCCAACCTTGAACCCTAATGGAAGAATGAAATCTATTTTGTGGGTCTTTACCATAACGAAGAGAGGAGTTGGTCATCTACCAGTATTGCATGGGAAGTGGGATAAGGGCCAACTGTGGGCATTTGAACAATTGTCCTAAAGTTGTTCTCACAGGCCAGTAACTGACATTCTATATCTGTCCTTGGGTAGCTGTGCCCATGTCCCTTCAGGGAAGATTAAATTCTACACAGGCTGAGTTTAGGGAGGGGTACCAGAGCAACATGAGGGGCTGGGGACCTTTCTGAAACATTAAGCAGCTATTAAAAAATGAGGTCTAAATAAGTTACCGAGACATCTAGTGTAGGAACCAGATACACCGAGCACACACAGGAACACAGTGAGGCTAGTGAATGATTATCAATATGGACTTTGAGGCCAGTAGCCTGGGTGGAATCCCAGCTCTACCCCTTCCTCTCTGGGTGATCTTGAATGTGTCACTTCACCCCCTTTGACATCAGTTTTCTTGTCTGAAAACTGGATAGAAGAAGAGCACGTGTTCAGAGACGGTTAACAGAATTACTTCTTAATTATCAAGTACCTAATAAATGCTAATTGTTACTGGCATCCTCACCATCACTATTAGACAAAATGAATAAAAGACAGAATGCATAAATCTCAGATTCCTCATTAGCAAATGGGTTAATAATGTAGGATTGGTGGTATTTATTCATTGGATAAGGGGCTGGGGATACAGAATGAAGCAGGTCAGACTTTGTTTTCCACCCAGCCCACATGAGATAGGAGAGTGAGCAAGTAAAGGAATAAGAGTGGACAGTGACAGTCCCCACAAACAGTCCCTCACTGGTTTCTATTCTTGGATGGTGCGAACATTGGAACACCCACTGTGTATAGTGCAGGGGGAAGAAGGGTATGTCCTGTATTAAACTCTCCTCCCCAACCAGACCAAGGTCCTGGGGTCTGCTCAAAGAGAGAAAAGACATTGCTACAGTTCACACCAATGCAAAACCCAGTTGGGTGCTGGGTTGGGTTGGTGGCCATGACCTGGTTGTGCCGTTTCTGAGGGATGAATTTAGATGCCATTGATGCCGCGTTCCACCAATAAAACCACCTTGGTTTCCTGAATTGTACCCATGCTTCCTGAGGCTGCTTACCACCCCAGCCTCCCCTGCTCATGAAGGGCACCCCCAGAGACGCATGGTTCAGTCCTCTACTTCCTGTCCCAGGATCTCACTGACCATCAGCAAACTCTGCAGTTCCTGCGTCCTTCACCACTCTGCTCTCTACCCAGGTCCAAGCACCAGGATTCCTGGATGCCCTCAGGAGCACTTCCTCTGCCTCCTGCTACAGGCGATGTGCTTCAAGCAACCTTAGCAGACCTTCTGGGAGGAGAGCAAGGCCCTCCAGCTCCTGGCCCCGAGCCTTTGCCCTGCTGGTTCTCAGTGTGAGAAGCTCACCCTCCCTTCACCTGCAATCCCTAAAGGTGCACCACAAATACACTCTCCCCTTAGCCTGATCCACGTTATTCAGAACACATATCATTGTCTTTGGGGATGAATTGATTTATACATTTCTTGAGAGTCTACCTCCTCGACCAGAATGCAGGATCTATAAATGCAGGGCCTGTGTTTTTGTTCAAGCTGGAATCTGGGCTGACAAATAGGTAAGAAAATGACAAATGCTTGTTGAATGAATCAATGAACTGTCAAAAGGCAAAACTAATGTTCCCCACTAGAGCTGCTACCAGGAGAAATGATAGTGTCCAGAGCAATGCCAGCCCAAGAAGTTAGAACTTCCTTTTGTGTTCCAGTCTTTGCTTTTACCTCTAGCAGGAAGCAGCAGAGTCAGACTTGCTGTTGAATCTGTAGGATGACCAAAGCTGTTTTATGAGGCCAACATATAGCCCTCATTTCCATGTGTTCAGTAATTTATTATGTATAGATCTTATTATGTGTGAGGAAATCCTGAGCCAAATTAGCAAGTTCTGTCTTTCATTTTATGCAATCTTAGCAATTTTGGAATTTAAGCACAAACTAAAAAAAAAAAAAAAAAAAGATCTGAAATTGCCTCTTTGACTTAGGAAGGACCCCAACACATGTGGAAGCAACAGGTTTCCTTTTTCCAATAACTCTCCTCTCCTATAAATCATGCTAATTGTCTCCATGTGCCCACAGCCCGCAGGGAGCTTTGCAATAGCCTTTGAGGAGATTAGTGGTCTCTGATGTTCCTTATGAAATTCAGAAAAGCATCTGGAAGTAATTTAAGTTAAGGAATTAATGATTTTGAGGTTAAATAATACATGACTTAAAAAAAATAAACACAGGAAACTCTATTAGCCCATAAGCCTCTAGGTTCGCACCTCCATTCCTGTGTATTTACCTAACCAAGATAGATGACCACGTCATCCCTCAGATTTGTTGGATCTGTATTTTGTTTGATTGATTTTTAGAAGACAAATTAAATGAGGTCCCACAGTTAGACTTGCAGAGGGGGAGATCCCTGTTTCCTAGGTCTACTTCTGCAGGGATGAGAAAGACAGCCTCTGGGATGCTGGGAGGCCTTGGCCCAGTGTGCAGGGCTTTGTTACAAAGCAGAATGGCCACACAGTCAGGTGGGCTTACCAGATTGAAGTTATCTTCCCCTTTTTTTAAAATTTCCCCTTCATTTTGAGTGGCTACGTATTGTGTTGTGGTGGGTTCAATTTCCTCTTGTTTTGTTTATTTGCAGGGTGGAGTCCTTAATCCAGGGACCACATCTGGCTTTGCACAAGAAGAGCAATGTTCTGTGCCAAAAGGAAAGTGCCAGCGCAGGGGAGGGGCAGCTGTTGGTCTGCAAGGAAAAACAGGGGAGGGGAGGCCCCAATCCAGGGCTTTTATTTTTTGTTCCTATTATAGGATAGGAGGGAGAGAGGATGAAGCAGATTACAATCCCATGGTCAGAAATAATGGGAGATGTTGTATTTCTCCCTGATGGCGGGAGGCTAGGAACATTTAAATGAAAAATATTTATTCTCCAATGACTTCCAGGTTTAAAAAGAAGAAGAAGAAGAAGAGGAAGAAGAAAATGTGCCTTTCATTTTAGGAGCCCGTCTACTCCATGACTGCTCCCCACTAGCTGGGCACTGATTTGAGCAATTACCAGCATAATCCACTTAAAAAATTAAGTCGCTACTCCCCAGACCTATGAGAACTGATCTTTTGGGCATGGCCGGCTCCCCAAGCTAAAAGAGAAACAATGAAGCATCATATGCTGCAGCCTGGGCCTTAGAATCTCCAGCCTCACTCCCCCCATCCACCTCAGCAGGGAGAGGCTCCAGAGCTAGGGGTGCTCCACAGACCTGGCTCCATCCCCGATTTCTCCTTGTGTGAGACTCATATTCCCTTGAAGCTGAGTTGAGGGACCTTTCTCCTTTATCAATCAAGGACTTCTTTCTTTAATTTCCAAATTCTTTCCTCAGGAGCGGCCTAAACATAACCCAGTCGTCGTCCTTCCTTCTGAGGTTGGTCTGAGCTCACCTAGGGTGAGAGCCAGGAGCCCAGGGCAGGTGGGAACCACCAGGACCGGGGTGCTGTAGCTGGTGCAGGACTGGGCCAGGTTTCCAGTCTCAGAACCCATCCCTTTCGCCCCCAGACACCAGAGAGAGCTGAGGTCCCACCCTCTCGTTGCTTGCACCCTGGTGGAGGGGGAAGCCCCAGGATCCATAACATGGCAGAGACTGCTCCAGGGTCCCGCGACACCCACGAGGGGAGCGCTGGGAAAACCTGAGAGGATGGAGAACAGGTCAGGAAGCGGTGGCGAGGACAGCCCTTCCAGATCCATATCCGCAGAGAAACTGCTTTTACAGGACAAGCCTGGGGCAAGCATGTGTGGTGGCGCCAAGCTGGGTTTTGTTTTGTTCCCCCCCAACAGTTAATAAAAAACACATGGGGCGCGACATGCAAACCCAATGGCATGAAAGGATATGCAGTGAAAAATGAGTCTTTCTTTTTTTATGTTGATTTTTTTTATTAGTTGTTCAAAACATCACAAAGCTCATGACATATCATCTTTCATACATTTGATTCAAGTGGGTTATGAACTCCCATTTTTACCCCAAATACAAGTTGCAGAATCACATTGGTTACACATCCACATTTTTACATAATTCCATATTAGTGACTGTTGTATTCTGCTACCATTCCTATCCCCTACTATCCCCCCTCCCCTCCCAACTTCCCTCTCTACCCCATCTGCTGTTATTCATTTCTCTCCCTTGTTTTTTTCCCCCTTTCCCCTCACAAACTCTTATATGTAATTTTTTTGTAACCACGAGGGTCTCCTTCCATTTCCATACAATTTCCCTTCTCTCTCCCTTTCCCTCCCACCACTCGTCTCTGTTTAATGTTAGTCTTTTCCTCATGTGCTTCCTCCCTGCTCTGTTCTTAGTTGCTCTCCTTATATCAAAGAAGACATTTGGCACTTGTTTTTTAAGGATTGGCTAGCTTCACTTAGCATAATCTGCTCTAATGCCATCCATTTCCCTGCAAATTCCATGATTTTGTCGTTTCTTTCGACCCTTCGTCCAGTCCCCTTCCTGAGACTGCTGGTGCCTTGGGTTCTCCACACACCATGCTACACCTAGAGCATCTGTGTCCATCAGAGTTTCTGCCCTGCACCTTGCTTTCCCCACTAAATAATGCTTCTGGGAGGTCCTCCTCAGCAGCCGCACGTGACTTTTAAATCCAGATGGCTCCAGACCTCAGAGCTAAAGCGGGGAACGGCTTGAAGTTGACATTGGGGTGTGACGACCACCGGCCCCGCTGTGAGCACAGGAGGCGGCGACCATAAGGTCCAGCTCCATCCTGCGTGCAGGGTGCCTGGGCAGGACACTGCACGAAGGCCAGCGGCTGCGAACACGGTGTTTCGCAGTGCTTGCGTCGCCCCTTGCCCTCTTTTCCTCTCGCTTTCCCCGCCTCCAGGGTCCTCCCCAACCGCAGGTGCGCTCCTGGTCCCCGCCCCCCGCCCCCATCATTCATCACCGGTCGTGGGCGGGGTGTGTGGGGGTGGGGCCTGGTAGGCTGGACCTGGGCGGGATGGGGAGGCCTGGTGGCGGGGCCTAGACGGGGTGGGCGGGGTCGGGGGCGGGACCGTCGGGCATCGGCGGTGGCGGCTGCGGTGGCTGCTGGGGAAAAGTTGTCCTGGCCTGAATGCCAGCAGCCGCGGAAGCCTGAGCACTGCAGCGTGAACGCCGAGAAGCAGCCGAATGGACGCCGCGGCTGCCGGGGTGGCCCAGGGCATGGAGCAGCCGGCAGGGGCCTCCGGCGGGCGCTGCGCCCCGGGCTGGCAGCGGGCGGCGAGAGCGGCAGGGAGCAGGATGCGCTCTGAGGGCGAGGCCCCCAGGCCGGCGGCGCTGCTGCGCTGGGCGCTGAGCCTGGTGTTGAGCGCGCTGTTGGGCAAAGGTAAGGCGAGGCGGGAGTCGACCGCACGGGCTATCGCGAAGTTCCATGGAGCTCCGATGTAGGCCGGACGAGGGGAGCCTAAACATGGGGTGCAGTGGGGACATTGACAAGGGCACCGGTCCCATCAGGAGCCCTCCACGGAGCGCCGAGCAGCCCCTTCCCTAGAAGGGTGGATCCAATTGGGCGCCAGGGCTGGGACATGATAGGTGCAGAAGCTCCAAACCCAGTACCCTAGACCACCCCAGACCCAGTGCTGCCTCCCGGGTGAGGAGGGGGCTTGACGAGGGGTCACCTCCAGCGCATCCTCCATTCCTGAGTTCCGCGGGGACCAGCCTCTGGCTACAGCAGTCACATTGTTGAGCATGGTTGCTTGAGAGGGGAGCCCGGTTCTTTAAGCCCCTTCGTCCCAGCCGTGGGAGCCCCATCCCCAGGTCAGACAGAGGTACTGGGGATCCAGTCCCTCTCTGCAACCCCTCTCCGCAAACGCTGGGTCCCTAGAACCCACGGTGGCTCATGAAAGGACTCATACTAATCGAGCAGCTCACCCAGACACCAGCTTGGCAGAAACCTAGGACTCTCTCCAGGCACCCCAAATTAGGCCTTGTATGGCTTGGGAGCATGTGTGGGAATGAGTGCGCTTCTCACCGGGGCTGGCTCCCCAGAAGCTCTCTCCCTGGAGGGCTTTCACCTCTGCCCCCTCCTCCTCCTCCTTGGGGCTATAGGGATGAATGACTGCCCCAGGTCTTTGGAGATTTGTGCAAGTGAGCCAAGGTAGGGCTGCTGAAGGGCTCACAAAAGGTAGCTGTTGCTGTAATCAGGACCATATTATTATACGCATGTGGGGACCATGGCCTTGCAGGGCGGTGAGAGATGGTCCCAAGCCCAGCTGTGGGAGCAGATGACCCCGCGGGGACAGCGACTGCGCCCACAGCAGCTGAGGGGTCCTGGGGTGCGGTCTGGGAGTGAGGAGAGGATTCGGTGGACTTCTTGCCGCCTGTGCTCTGGTGAGGGTCTGGGTCCATTTGGTTAGCTGCGGTGTGCACACACAAGTGTGTCCTTCGCCTTCGCCTCTTACACCATAGGTGCGGCTACAAGAATTGTCAATTAGAGATTATTTGTGCATAATTATAGAAAATGAAAATCATACTTACTTGGCTGGCACTTGTTTCTGAGTGAGTACTTCTGATATCCTTGGAATCATTTTCCCTGCAGGATTTTATTCTCTCTCCTACCTGCATAGTGAGTTCTCTCGTTTAGGTACCCTAGGGATTGAGAAGTTGCTGCTTTCAAGGAGAGAAGGTGATGTCCACCTCAGCTGTCAGGGGAGTTAGCAAAGTCTCCAAGACAGTGAGTCCCAGCTACTCTCTGATGGGGCGATTTCTCCTCTTCTGTGCAGTTTTCTTTCCCCGTGTAGAGAAGGGCTAGAGAATTCTGCGCTGAGAACTCAGATTTCTCACCGGAAGTCTGTAAAGTCAAAGAACAAAACTAGAAAATCTGCCCCGAGGCATAAATGACACCCATGAGGACCACGTTAGTTTTCCAGAGTCAGAAACCAGTCAAGGGAGGCTGGCCTGGGAGCACCCGGGCGGGAGGACAGGGCATCAGAGTCCGGGGCTTCTCTCTCACTGCAGGGCTGACATGAACTCAGGGTACCGCGAACCTCCTAACGTACACTTTTGTAGCAGGGAAAATGGAAGCACAAGGTCCAGGTGACAGAGAAAGCCTTTGTGCCATCTCCTCATGCAGACTTTATTCATCCATCTGACAAAGGGCTCTGCAAATGGCTGCATTTACAGGGACAGTATTAGACGAGCCTCTTCCTCTGTACTACAGGGTGTCAGCGTTCGAGGCAAAGGGTGTTCGTTCTGAGGCATTTTAGATCAAGAAGACGAGTCTCATCAATTGATCTATTAATCAAGCTGTCGGTGGATACACCCACACACCCACCCGGCTGCCCTCAGCACCCACTGACCCTGCCTTTGTTCCAAGGCAGAGGGCCAGTCGACCACACTGGTGGTCCCTGCCCCTCAGCCTGCCGAGGGAGAGGTTATCAGGACAAATACACCTGTATTAATCTCAGAGGAGGACACATTATTGGGGGAATAAAAGGTGGTGGAGTGTCGGGTTCTAGGAGAGGGTGCTGCGACTTTTATGTGATCAAATCGAGTGTTTGAGAAAACAGTCCCTTACCCAAGTGTACAGGTTAGTGGAGGGCCCAGGATTCCAGGTTGGAAAGTGGAGGGTTCTCAGAAAAGAGGGGGGAGGATCAGTGGAGCAGAGGACGGGGGCTGAGGAGGGGAAGGAGGGATGGGAAAGGGAGGACTGTGGAATGACACAGGCCAAATGATGCTAAGCACATACGAGTGTCCCCCTTGGATCTCACTTTATCTATACAGCAGAGATTAAGGAAAACACATGAAGGCCAGCGGAGGAAGGGGAAAGGAAGGACGAGGGGCAGGGACGAGGAGGCACTGGGGACTGAAGCGCAGCAAGGACTTCAGGAGGACCCACCACTGTGCGTGGCTGCCACGCACTAACGAAAACGTGAAGAGGGCCGCCCAGAGTCTCCCCGCCACACGGCATGGTGCGGGTGCTATGATCGTGCACACAATCTTTCCAAGCTCTGCTTTAAATAAGTAATAAGAAAAATGTCCCAGGAGAAATAAGCACCCAGAAGAGAGAAGAGGGGCTCTTGACTGGGTGGCTTCATCACCACTCTGTCCTCTCTGAGTCTCAGCCTCTTCCTCTGTGTGGGGGGGATGGCCGCTCCTTCCTGCTGGCCCCCGGGGTGCCGTGACTCTTCTGTTGCAGCTGATGTGAGGAAGGGTGTGTGGGGGATGTGAGTCACAGCTGCCCTCAGGAGGGGAGGCGTGCAGGTGCTGGACAAGCTGTCCCTGCAAATGGGTGTGGTGGCTTGCAGGTATCCTTACCCACAGGAGGGCTGGCTGGTCTCTGATTGAGACTGACATCCTGTGTTGGTCATCTGGAGCTACCTCAGCAAAGTATCACTGAGGAGGTGTCTGCACAGCAGGAACTTATTCTCTCTATTACCAAGGCTGCAGTCCAAGGTCAAGGTGCTGGTGAGGGAGGTTTGGTCACAAGCCCTTCTTCAGGCTCCAGGACAGCTGCCGTCTGGCTGTGTGCTCTTGTGGCTTCTCCGTGGTCTCTTCTTATAAGGACACTAATATTGGCCCCACCTTTGTGACCTTAATCAAACTATTTTCTTCCTCAAAGGCCTCATCTCCAAAGTGTCCACAATTGAGGGTTAGAACTTCAACATTGGAATGGGGGGTGCAAATATCCACACAAATGGGGAATTCCACCTGAATTAGGCAGTGATTGAGTTTGGCCCAGCCCTTATGCAGAGGGCTTCCAAGTCTACCTGGACATTTGAGAAGAGACAGGAGCAGATGGTCAATTCCTTCTCGGGGGAGCTGTTGGGCCACCGTCCTAACTTTAGATGGCAGCCCTGCCAGGTTTCTAGGTTTCACCCTAAGTTAGACCAGCTGAGAGGGTCATGCTGGCACGCCTCAGGGCTTTGGGTCAGGGACCAGGTTGTCAGTAGGAGCTGCAGAAAGCCCCATCTTATTGGACCAGGTGGGGTCATGTGCTAGACTTTGAACCAATCACTGAGGCCAGAGGAATGCTGGATAATGGTTGGTTGTCAGCGAGTGCCCTGGAAGCACTTCTGCCGGAGGGGTGGGCTCAGGCCCAATCAGGAGAACATGGCCTGAGAGGGGTCAGGGGTCAAGTTCCCCAGTGCCCCAAGCAGATGAGGGGTCAGATTTTTCTTGTCCTTAGATATAGCCAGTGCCTGTCTTCTTGAAATAATAGGCCACTCTGTCTTCTCTCTCGGGTTTTTTTTTTCTTTTTTTGATCCTTCAGAAATGATTTCCAAAGTCTGTGATGACAAATCAATATACAAATTGTATAAACACTGGGCACCCGTGAACAGCGCACTGTCTAAATTACCGGGTTCAGGGATGTCTCTTTGCTGCTGTTCCGCTTCACCTGTGTTCCCAACAGCAAACACAGCTCCTTAATTTGCAGTATTCAGGGCATAGATATTTTTCTTTGTCTAGTAATAGGATTAGCTCAAATCAAATATCCAAAATAGCTCATCTGTCCCCTCGCCTTCGAAAGGAGCTTATTTGAGGAGCAGCAACCCAGAAGGAATCATTGAACCACACTTGGCTTCCTGCTCTCACGGAGCCACAAACCCTCTCACCATCTTCTTCAGGGGGAGGTAGGCAGAGCCACCAGCCACCTGGCATCCATACTGCTTCCTGGTCCATGGGTGGTCTGAGCAGGGTGTCATCAAACAGCTGTCTCAGACCCCAGGGTCCACCAGGGGCATGTTGTAGAGACCCGTGTGCCATTGATGAGGTTGGACAGAGTAACTTCCTGGTTACAGCTACGTTAACACTCCTGTTTCCCAGAGACAGCCAACCCCTGTTTCCTGGGTTGATTCTTTGAAAACAAAAAGTGAGACCTGGGCAAGCTTTCAGGGTGTACGGATGACTGAAGCTTGTGATTTCATCCTCACATGAGGAGGTCCAGTCAATAAGCAGTTGCTTGTTTTGCAAACCGAATTTTGAATTTGATAGGAAAATATGCAAATACCACACTAATTTCCCCAAAGTGTGGAGCAACTTTTTTTTTTTTTTTAAAGAAAGAGAAAGATTGGACATTCAATTCAGGAAGAGCCATGTGATTGTCACTGTTTTTGTCTTCCTAACAAGGTGAAGGTCAAGGTTTGTCATTTTTGTGCCTTGCTTTAAATACTCCAGAAAATCAAGCCCCCACAATGGCTCCCCCAAAAAGGTATGTCCAAAGGTATGTCCCCTTGGTACCTGCGAATGGGAACATACTTGGAAACTGAGGCTCTCAGTCAGGGAATCTGAGAAGATCCCATCCTGGACTTCTCCAGCAGCCACTGTCGTTAAGAGCAAAGGGACAGCTGGGATACCCAGAGGAGAAGCCCAGGCCAAAGGCCACGTGGAGATGAGGTGGGGATTGGCCATGTGTTCCCCCCGCCCCCCAGGCCAAGGCGCTCTGGGAGCCACCAGCACGGAGAGACTGAGCCTTTTTTCTGGGTGATTGTGGCCAAGCTGGTACCTTAGCCTTTCAAGATAGTTTCTGTCTTTTAAGTCACCAAGATTGTGGCCACTTGCTATGCCTCCCAGGGACACTGATAATACAAGCCCACTCATGTGCTTCAAGACTAGGATGAAGAAAGGATACGGTTGGATTTGATATAATTCAGCTGTGGAGACAAAAATAGGTCTGCTGCCTGTGTTTCATGAACTTGAGTCCTGAAACTCTTTTCTCAATGCGGGGGCACACGGTAGACCACTTAGTTTGAATTATAATAATGTGGCAAACTGTTTATTTTAGATATTAATACTTAGGTCTAGTAAGGAAAAGGTGCTGCATGATTTATCAAACGAATTGGAAGGATGGCTTCAATACTGACACCGCACATTTGGTCTTGGCAGGTTCAATGTGGAAAAGAAACATGGAGACGAGCATGTAATTTTCATCGAGTTCTGCTTCTTGCTACCTTCTCTCAGCTCCTCTCAAGATAGAAATTCTAAAATGCTGTGAGTGAAAAAAGTGGGACAGTCTTCTGTCAGGTTCGCCCGTTAGGATCTGCAGGCTTCTCTGTTGACAGATAGATCTTTCATGACAGTTCTTAATTAGCCAGGCTCTTCTGAGGTGGCGCTTGGTTTTGAAGGGGGTTGGTGAGGCCCAAGAGGGAGGGCTGGGGAGTTTTCTGTGGCCTGCCTTCCCCTCCCTCTCCCACTCAGACTCCGCGCTCTCACATTGTGGTGTTCATTAATTTGTTCAAACACGCTAAGATTTCCAGGCTTGTGCTAGCTCCAGGAAACCAAAAGTATACACAAAACCACACCCAAGACAGCCCGGTGATGGGTGTCCCAGGAGGAAGCATTTATAAGGCACTCTGGGGACACAGTCAGTGGAGGAAGCAGCTTGTCTGCCTGGGAAAAATTGTCAGTCAGGAAGGCCACACGTGGAGGCTGGGCCTTTGAGAGTCTGGAAGGATGTGTGGAGAAAAATCATGATGGGAGTCATGGATGGGAGACCCTTCGGAGCAGCTGCCCAGGGCCTGGCAGGTCCTGGGTCCTACCTGCATTACCCACATCAACACTCAGTCCACTTTAGAGTCCCGATGACGGACCACCTTTTATGGATAAGGAAACTGAGTCAGAGTAAGTCTGGGTGTCGGTCCTAAGTGGCAGAGCAGGACATGGACCAGGGCCATCCTGAGCTACTGTGCCGCCTGTTGGCTCCTGCAGGAGGAGGAGCACTGTGGGGAAGGAGAGCTCCAGGCCCAGGTGTGCTCAGGAGAGGCCAGCCAGGGTTGATCCTCCCAGGGTCAGTATGGGATGCTGGCACTCCGCCACGAGAGAAGAGCTGGCCCCCAGGACTGCAGTGGCCCCTCCAGGTGGGGTGAGAGGTGGACCTGCCGCTGGCCAGTGAACCCGGTGGGTCCTCTTCCCTCCCCTCCCTCTTGTGTTTCCCTTGCTTCTGGTTCTTTCCTGCCTTCAGAACAAGTGTTCCCTGGGAGCAGATGCTGGGGTCCAGTGAGGAACCAGCAGGCAGTGAGGTGGAGTTTTTCATCACACAGTAAGATCCGTCACTTCTCTGGTTCCCTGTGCCTTATGGCCATTGGACCAATTCTGGTATCGGTCCATCGATAGAAGTGGAAGTTGTGAATCACTTTCAGTGAGATGGGCAAATTAAAGAGACAGGCAAACAGGTCAGATAACTTCCAGTTTGTGACAAGTCTGATGACTAAAGCAGGTGACATGGAGAACTAACGGAGAGCGGGGTGGGCTGAGAAAGACCCTCTCTGAAGACTAACGAGATGCAGAGACTCGCCTCACACCTGGCTCCGAGTCTCTGGTTGCTCCAGGTGCTGGTGTGGGTTTTCTTAAGGAGCAGAACTGCCCAGGGGTGAGGCAGCCCGGGGCTCTGGGCGCTGGTAGCAGGTGCAGCACTCAGTCTTCCTACCTTGGCTGAGATCCTTGAGCCTCTGCGTTCTCATCTGTAAAATCAGAGCTCTGGCTCCTCCCAACAGACTTGTTTGTGGATTATGTGCATAAAGCCTGGGAGACATAAGCGGTGCCCACGGTCCTCCGTATGCGTCCGAGTGCTCTGTCCTGATCCTTTCCACTCGCGCACCCGGTATCCCCCGAGTGTTTGCTCAACAGCTGGCTTTTTAGATCAGCTGCTTCCCACCAGGAGACCTCGGGACACAGAGTGTTGAGTCCTTACTGGATCCCCCCCGCTGAGGGGCACTCTTCCTGGTGTCCCCATGCTGTCAGGCACTGTTCCATGCTGGGCCCCGCTCAGCCACGTGAGCCTAACCTTTGCAGGACACAGCGGTCAGTGGGCTGACCTGGACAGCTGGTCCACACACCCGCCTCTTGGCTTCTCTAGAGCAGAAGGCCTCTGGTTTTCGAGGTCTCAAGTCTCCTGGTTGGCTCCTCCTTGGTGCCTCTGTCTTTCTGCCTGCAAGCCTGGTTGGTCTGCCTCCCCTGGTGGCTCTGCTAGCTCTCTGGATTTGTCCCCTCCAGTTCGTCCAGGTCCCTTTGTCCTTTCCTATTTTGTCTCACTCCATCTCTCTCTCTGTCTGTTCTCTCTCTCTTTAGGACCGTACTTGCTTGCCCATCATCTCCCTCTCCCTCCATCTTCCCTCCCTCCTTCCTCGTTCCTTCTTGCTCTACTCTTCCACTTCTCTCACCTCCCCTCTCTTCCTTTCCAAACCATGGATCCATCCACCCATTCATCCACCTACCCACCCACCCACCCAGTGGCCTGACTGAAGGATGGACAATCAGTGGAGCCTCCTTCCAGGGCTCCCCCTGCTCGCTGCAGTCACCAAGCCCCGGCCAGTTCACAGCACTATCAGGGAGTTCATTCATATTTAAGTAAGGCTATCCCTGCAAGCCCAGGTCTCAGCAGCACTAAGTGTCTCCTCACTGGTGCCCTCAGCTCACATTTTAGGTTTTAATGGAGCAGATGCCATTTGCTTGCTAGCCTGGTGGCAACTGGAAGTTGTTTTAAATTTGAATTTAGCTCAAACTGGATGAGAGTTTTTTCAGACAAGAGAGAAATAGTCGACAGGTTACGCTGTTGTTAGCGGCCTGCCCATCGAGGGGAAGGAGAGAAGGCACAGGTGACTGCTGTCAGTGTTGGAGCTGGTGTGGGCTGCACAGGACCCATGGAGGTGGAGTGGAGGAGGAAGCAGGCTGGGAGCAGGGCAGAGCTGGCCTCCGTGGTCTGCGCCTCTCTGGCTTCTGTGACCCATCTCTGTGGCGGTCTTGGTCTCTGGGGCTCACGGTTCCCTCTCACCCTCCCTGTCTCTGTCCAGCTTGGCTAACGGCGCCAGTGGGAGCCTCTGCTTTTCCGCTCTGGCCCAGGTTGGATGTTACTGCCCACTTTACAGAAGAGATGATTGCTGGCCCGGGGCCACTAGGAAGTCTGTGGCGCAGACAGATCTCTTGGCTGTAAATCGAGGGCCATCCGTGTCGACCCGGCCTGCTCTCCTGCCACGGGTGTGGGGCCTCCAGGGAAGGGTGCAGGATCCCATGGCCATCTCCAGCTGGTCAAGTGAAGCATTTGAGAAACTGAGGACATCGTGACTTTGGTGTCATTTTGGAAAGTTGGAGCCTTGTGGTGCAGCTCCTCTGTCTCCCCCACCAGGACTCAGGGAGCAAAGGACACTGGCGTGGTTGAGCCCTTGGGTAAGGATGACTCTGGTGAGAGCAGAAACCAGGTAGGACCCGTGGAAGCTGCTCTGCAGGTGAATTCTTGACAAGGACATGACATGTCCTGGAATCCAAAGGCTGTGAAGGACCACCTGCCGGAGCTCTGCAGGAAGCCTGCTCCCTGCCAGTGTTTCACCCACCTCTCCACCTCCCGCCTTGGCCACTCTGCTGGGAGGAAATGCCCAGCAACTGCCCTTTAGTTAATGTCTTTCTTTCTGGAAAGGAGTCAGAGAGGCTGAAATCTCTTCATCCCCATTCCACATGCTTTATCTGGACCTGCTAGGAGCCACAAGCATATATACGATGTATGGCACCTTTGGTTGTAAAGTGACGCCAGCTAGCCACTGAGATGATTATGTTAAAATTTACATTCATATGCAAACTGGACTCCCGCTGTTCACCTTGGCCTGCTACCGGACTCAAGTTACGGGACTTTACGGGACTGCTGGAGAGTTCCCATTGGTTGGGGAAGGATAGTAGGAGGGAATTCCGGAGGAGGTCGGAGGAGACGGGGGTTCCGGGACGCGCGGTTCCGGTCAGACACCCTCGTGGGAGGACCGGTTTTTGACTCGCTGGCGCGGAGAGTGTTAGCGGCTTTTTCAAAATAAAGTTTTGTTCCTGCTTCAGTGGCTCGTGATTCTGTGCCCAGCCAAGACTGCGGCATTTGGCGGCCCGTGCGGGGAACGCCTGAAGCTTAGAGGTGAGTAAATTGCTCGCCCCTGAGGGAAGGCGACAGGATGGATGACCTTCTCAGAAAACAATGTGTTCTTGTTTTGATTTATTTTGTTTTTATTTCGAGCTCCCTAGCCCTAGAATTTTCTCAGGCGAACTGGAAAAAATGGTTGGCTCAAGGTTTGAAGTTATTCAGCCCTGAGAAAGAGAAAATTGATACAACCATTGTCTGCTCCGTCTTTGTTTCATTCTGCTTCGGCTTTGTTTTATCCTACCTTATTGGGTTAGGTTATAGTAGATTAGAATCCAATAAAAAACAAACCGAAAAACTGTTAAGTAAATTGTTAGAGGTCCAGACTATGGTAGAAAAAACGCTAGGTCAAGCAAAAGAGAAGGTCTCTCAAGCTAGTCAGACAGAGGAGAATTTAAAGAAAGCAAGCTTAGAGGACAAGCAGCCATCAGGTGGAGAATTACAACAGGAGGTTGCTACCAACTCCGTTCTATCACCAGAGGGCGTAACTCAGCCAACAGCTCCATCTACCGCTGAGCGGCCCTCAACTACCGTAGTTGATGGACGGAATTCTGAGGCAGGACCCCAAAGATTAGCATGCCCTGTACTTGAGCAGGCAGGAGGGCAACGAATTCACCGTGCTTTAGATTTCAAAACAATAAAGCAATTAAAGGAGGCTGTAACGACCTATGGGCCGCAAGCTCCCTTCACAATAAGCATGGTTGAATCTGTTACCAACTTGGACATGACACCAGCAGATTGGGCTAACATGTGTCGATCTGTGCTAAACGGAGGACAATATTTGTTATGGAAGGTTGCCAATGAGGAATTTTGCATGGAGACAGCTAGGCGAAATGCAGAAGCTGGGTACCCTCAAAGAAATATGGACATGCTATTGGGAAAGGGACCATATGAAGGTCAAAGACAGCAAATTGAATATGACCCTGGCGTATACGCACAAATTGCTGTAGATGCAGTTAGGGCATGGAAAACTTTACAGGGGCATGGAGACTTACAAGGTCAATTATCTAAGGTAATACAAGGAACTAATGAACCTTATGCTGAATTTGTAGATAGACTTATTCAGTCAGCCTCTAGGATATTTGGAAATACAGAACAGGTAATGCCATTTATAAAACAACTGGCTTATGACCAAGCAAATCGTTGCTGCAGAGAGGTCATTAGACCATGGAGACATGAGGATTTAAACACATATATTAAATTATGTAGAGACATTAATGAACAGGGGCAAGTCTTAGCAGCAGTACAACAGGCTTTAGATGCCAGGCCAAGAACATGCTATAATTGTAATCAAACAGGACATTTTAAAAGGAGTTGCCCCATAAGAGGAGGGTTTAACAAAGCTGGATATCAAAGGAATAGAATACCAGGTATTTGCCCACGATGCCGTAGAGGGAGACATTGGGCTAATGAATGCCGTTCTCAAACCACCATAGAGGGTATTCCGTTATCAAAAAACGGACAAGGACCAAGTGTTTACCCACGATATCGTGGAGAAAGGTATCAAGCTCCATTGCCAAAAAACGGACTAGAGGGCCCAATGCCCCGGGGCCCCAAACCACAAATATATGGGGCAATGGAGGAACCCAACAGCCCCATCAAGGTAGTGCCCAGGACGCATTATCCATTAAATCCCTCATCAGACAAACTAGAGGGAGCGCAGGGCTGGACATCTGCGCCTCTGCCAGAGCAGTACTAACCCCAGAGATGGGAATTCAAATCATTCCCACAGGAGTAAAAGGACCTCTTCCCAAAGGAACAGTAGGCTTATTATTGGGACGCAGTTCTTCTACACTAAAAGGACTTATGATAAGTCCTGGGGTAATTGATCCCGATTATGAAGGTGAAATAAAAATTATAGCTAGTTCTCCAAGAGGTATATCAGTAATTTCACCAGGAGATAGAATAGCACAGTTATTAATAATACCCAGCCTGCATGATAAATTTTCCAGTTGTAATGTAGAAAGAGGTTCCAAGGGATTAGGCTCCACAGGTGTAGATTGGGCTATGCTGTCTTTAAATTTAGATTCTCGCCCAATGCTAAAATTAAAAATTCAAGGACATGACTTTAATGGGCTGCTGGACACAGGTGCTGACCTCAGCATAATATCTCGTCAAGAATGGCCAAAACATTGGCCATTACAACAAGCCACTCAAACGCTTCGAGGCCTAGGAGTGGCAACAAATCCCCATAGAAGTGCTATGGTATTAGATTGGAGGGATCCTGAAGGATGTGAAGGAACTATACAGCCCTATGTATTGGATCATCTTCCTGTAAATTTATGGGGACGAGATGTCCTAGATCAATTAGGATTGACATTAACAAATAACATCAATCCTAACGCGCCCACTACTAGGGCTAAACAAGGCTTTAGGAAAGAAAAAAGATTAAGAGAACAAGAACAAGGTATGACAGCACCTATTCAAATAGATCAAGAAATAAATAGACATGAATTGGGTTTTCAGAAAGGGCCACTGAGACAATCAAAATTACTTGGAAATCAGAAAGACCAGTGTGGGTTCCTCAGTGGCCCTTGACTAAAGAAAAGATACAAGTAGCCCATGACTTGGTCAGACAACAGTTAGCGGAAGGACATATACAACCTTCCGTATCCCCCTATAATACTCCCATTTTTGTCATTAAAAAGAAATCTGGTAAATGGAGATTATTACAAGATTTAAGAGCCATTAATAATGAGATGGTTATTATGGGACCTGCTCAATCAGGGATTCCTCAATTGTCTGCTTTACCAAAAACCTGGCATGTTTTAGTTATAGATATTAAAGATTGTTTCTTTTCAATTCCAATTCATCCCGAGGATAGTCCACATTTTGCATTTACTATCCCTGCACTGAATCATGAAGGTCCTGATCAGAGATATGAATGGAAAGTACTCCCTCAAGGGATGGCTAACAGCCCAACTATGTGTCAAATTTATGTTAATAAAGCAATCCAGCCACTTAGAAACCAAAATCCTGAACTACAAATATTTCACTATATGGATGATGTGTTACTGGCACATAAAGATAAAAACACATTACTAGAATGTTATGCCACACTTACAAATTTATTGAAAAATTATAATCTAGAGATAGCAATAGATAAAGTACAATTAAATCTTCCAATTAATTATTTAGGAGTTCTATTATCCTCAACCATGGTCCGTCCACCAAAAATTCAAATACGAGTAGATCAACTCAAATCACTTAATGACTTTCAAAAGTTATTGGGAGACATAAATTGGATAAGGCCTTATCTAGGCATACCAACAGGAGAGTTAGGACCTTTATTTGATATTCTAAAAGGTCCATCAGATCCAAATTCACCCCGCATGTTAACGCCTGAAGCAAGAAAAGTATTAAAAATCATTGAAACATATATGGAAAATATGCATTTGGATAGAATTGATATAAGTTTGCCTTTATTATTTATTGTACTACCAACAAAAAATATTCCTACAGGAGTATTTTGGCAAGAAGGTCCATTATTGTGGATACATTTATCTTATTCCCCTAACACTATTCTTACTAGATATCCTGAGGCTGTAGGACAATTAATACTCAAAGGAATAAAAGCAGCTAAGGGAGTGTTTGGGATTTCTCCCAATAAAATTATTACTCCATATACTATGGATCAAATTGATGAGTTAGCTAATGAGTTAAATACTTGGGCAATAATCCTGTGTAAAACTAGTGTTTCATTTGATAATCACTTACCATCTAATCCTTTGTTGTCTTTTTGGTCTAAGCATCCTGTAGTTTTTCCAAAAATGACAAGAAAAACCCCTATCATAAATGCTCCAAATATATTCACTGATGGGTCAAACAATGGTACAGCAGCAGTAGTTACTCCTGATCAAACTTTTACATTTTTAGTACCCAAACAATCAGCTCAAAAGGTAGAGCTTAATGCAGTATTACAAGCTTTTATGATGTTTAAAGATTCTGTATTTAATTTATTTTCTGATAGTCAGTATGTAGTTAATGCTATTAATTCCCTTGAAGATGCTGGTAGGATTTCCCCTTCCTCTACTGTTTTCTCTTTGTTTTCCGCTATACAAAGTCTAATCTGGGACCGAAAAGATCCATTCTTCATAGGTCATATCAGGGCACATACAGGATTGCCTGGAGCCCTTAGTATGGGCAATGAACTAGCAGATAAATCTACACATGACATACATATTTTCTCCACAATAGAAGAAGCTATAAATTTTCATAAAAGGTTCCATGTCAATGCTAATACTTTACAAAAGCGTTTTAAAATAACTAAAGAACAGGCCAGACATATAATAAAACAATGTCAAAATTGTGTGACATTTTCACCACAAGTTAATCTTGGAGTCAATCCTAGAGGACTAATACCTAACCATATTTGGCAGATGGACGTCACACACTTGCCAGAATTTGGAAAATTAAAATATTTACATGTTACAGTTGATACCTCTTCCGGATTTTTGATGGGCTCCCTTCATGCCGGAGAAAAAACTAAAGATGTTATAGCTCATTGCTTACAAAATTTTGCCACTGTGGGCGTTCCAAAACAGTTAAAAACGGACAACGGTCCTGGTTATACTTCCTCCTCTTTTAAACAATTTTGCTCATCATTTGGTATTACTCACATAACAGGAATTCCATACAATCCACAAGGACAAGGCATAGTTGAAAGAGCTCATCAAACTATTAAAATGTACTTATTAAAACAAAAGGAGGGAATTGGAAAGGGGTATATATCCCCCAAAGATAAACTTAAAATAACCCTTTTTACTCTAAACTTTTTAAATTTAGATTCATCGGGACTTAGTGCTGCGGAAAGACATTTGTACCCCAAAAATGTACATAAGCCTAAGGTACTTTGGAAAGATATTCTAACAGGACAATGGAAAGGCCCGGATCCAGTGATAGTCTGGAATCGGGGCGCTGTCTGTGTTTTCCCACAGGATGAACAGCAACCGATTTGGATTCCAGAGAGATTAACTAAAACAATTTCTACAGAAAAAGAAGATGATTTGACTCAAATCCATAACAGCTGACATCCAGAGCTCCAGCTTGGCTATTCTTACATCTGCGACAGTGATTAACCAAGGTTTTTTTTTTCAGTATCTATTTTATTATTGCATTTTTCCACATCATAAAGTTCTATTTTATTTTTGAGCTCATACAAACCTAGGTTAATGTTTTTCTGATCAGTTTTATTTTTTGACTGTGTTTTATTTTTTATTTATTTATTTATTTATTTATTTTTTTTTTTTTTTGACTGTGGAGTTTTTAAACATTGCAATGGAGATTTCACCTAAGTATAGTTACAAGGCCTTTATTTACTATTGTCTTATGTGTTGTATGTTGTGTGCACACTTCTGTTTTGTGTTGTATGTCTGTATGTGTGTATGTCCATATTTCTTATATGAGGAGCGCTCATGAAAAAATGGATCCGAATTTTTTCTTTATTCACGTGATTTATATGGTTTAATTTAAATTAGGTGAACAGCTGTTTATGATTGTTGTTAAAGATGGTTAACAGATCTGTTTGTTTACTAATTTAAATTTGGTAAACGGCTGTTAAGGATTGTTTTTAAAGGAGTTTAACAGATCTGTTTGTTTACTTTCACCTTTTCTTTTTATTATATTTAATAATTCTGTTCAGGATAATGTCTCTTTACCATCATTGCCAGAATTTCCATCTCCATCCCAATTCCAGTGAAGACTGAGATAAAACCAAACTACAGCTTCTATGATAGCTATCACAGTAAACTGTATAAACTGATGCATCAATGAATATAACTCAACAAGTAATGCTATCAAGGACTTGATTTACTTTGGGAGGATATGGACATATTGATAGACTCCTCCAATTTGAACTGCTTGCAGAACTTGCCTGGACTATATATCAGTTGCATACATTGTGAAATATCATCTGGTGCACCGAATTGTGGTACTGCTGGCATATTTTTGCTGATGGTGTCACCAGTGATGCAATTTCCTTGCCAGCTCACCCCATGTTTATTGTGGTAATACTGGCATATCTTTGCTGATGGTGTCACCAGTGACGCAATTTTTCCAAAGGAGCCGTCAATTGGCTTGGTGTCGTGGCATTTCTGTATCCTCCTCCCTTCTACTAGTGATGGTCTAAATTTGGGGGCCAACAGAGGTGAGGCAAAGAACCTCACCCCCCCACTGGCACCAAGGCTAAATTTGGGGGCCAACAGAGGTGAGGCAAGAACCTCACCCCCCCACTGGTGCATAGGCCTATCCACAAGCATGGCTGAATGCTGGACCGGTAGTCAGCGACGGGTTGCTCTGATTACAGTGGATTCAACCTAAGACAGGAAGCTGACGCCTAAAGGTCAGTTCTCCCATGACGGGTAAGAACCATATGTTAAATTGGACAACCTACCAGGCACGGTCCCTAGCCACATTGCTTGTTGCTTAATTAAACAGAAGGGGGCAGATGCTAGGAGCCACAAGCATATATACGATGTATGGCACCTTTGGTTGTAAAGTGACGCCAGCTAGCCACTGAGATGATTATGTTAAAATTTACATTCATATGCAAACTGGACTCCCGCTGTTCACCTTGGCCTGCTACCGGACTCAAGTTACGGGACTTTACGGGACTGCTGGAGAGTTCCCATTGGTTGGGGAAGGATAGTAGGAGGGAATTCCGGAGGAGGTCGGAGGAGACGGGGGTTCCGGGACGCGCGGTTCCGGTCAGACACCCTCGTGGGAGGACCGGTTTTTGACTCGCTGGCGCGGAGAGTGTTAGCGGCTTTTTCAAAATAAAGTTTTGTTCCTGCTTCAGTGGCTCGTGATTCTGTGCCCAGCCAAGACTGCGGCATGGACCAATCGATGGTGACTGGTGGGGGACAAGTCCATTTTGTATAAAATGGTGACTTGGCACCTCATCACCATTCCCAAGGTGATGGGAGTGAGGAGGAGGAAGGTTTCCAATGGATGGTCCCTGGGTCACATTGGGCAGTTTTACCAGGGTTCAGTATTTGGCCTCTCGTTCTACCTCAGGTAGTGTGTAGGGGGGCAGTGGGAAGAAAGAAGTATGATCCCTGCTGCCGTAGTTCAGAGCTGTGGCTTTAAGGGTCCAGGGCCTGCCCCCTGCCCATCCCCTGCCAGTGCAGGGGCTGCAGGGACTGGGCTATTTATGATGGACTAGCAGCCGCCCTGCTGGTGACCTCTTCTCACACCAGCTAGGGAGACTCACACCCTCCACCCCTAGCTACTGGGGTGGAAACGCCCACCTTGAACTCTGGTGAGCAGCTGGGAGCTCCTTTCAGGGCTGGGCCTTCCCTCCACAGCTGCCGGCTAGGGCCTAGGACAGCACATAAGAGCCCCTCCTGACCCTCTGTGCGCCGGCCTATTAGGAATACCTTTCTTTGTGTTATTCAAGAACTCATAAAGAGCTGAATTTTGCAATATCTTACTGCATTGTGGATAATAAATTATCCAAATCTAAAAATATCCCTTGGTTGCGTTGGGGAAGGGAGAAGGGCTGGTTTCAGAGTTACATAATGCACAACAGTGGGACTGAAATCCTTCATTTAAATTGAAGCCAGTGTCTTTGCTCCTCTCTGGGTGAAGTTCATATGCCTTGCAGCTGTCAGAATGAGTCTGGGTGTCTGCCACCTGAGTGTGGTCAGATTAGATTCCTGCCTAAAGGCCAGTGTTCTTGGGCCAGGGATCTGGGTGTGCAGGTGGCCAGATCTCAGGGCTGTGGTCCAGAACCACAGGCTTGGGGAGGAACTGGGGGGAGCACATGAAAGCCACACAAGGCCATGGTAGGGATCTCTGGGGACACTTGACTGCAACTAAAAAGTAAGGTTCACATGCATGTAACATCTTTGTAGAGGTTTTAAAATTTAAAATCTCTATAAATCTACCTTTGATCCTTCAAGCTTTCTTTTGAGTTAAGCAAAGGAGAGGATGACAAGGTCCGTTGCACAGGCTAGGAGCTGAGCAGGCTCGCAGGGTGGCCGGCCAGGTGGCTTCTGTGGCAAATCACATGCGCTCCCATCCTAGCTCATTACTTAGCAGCAGTGTGATTCTGGTAAAATGGGGATACAAATAGTAACCCTTCAATAGCGGTGTTGCAATAGCGATGTTTGAGGATGAAGTAAGATGTTAATAAGAACTGTTAAAATGTATCAGGCACTTAGAAGGTTTTTGGTGCTTTATCAGGTATTGATACATATCATTCTCTGTATTATAAACACACATTATTCTGAACAGCAAGTGCGTGTAAATCATTCGGCCCATGCCTATCACTTATGTAAGGGTTTAAGAGAAATTAATTGTCATTAGTCATGTTTGTTAGGTGACTTATATTCTATATTGTTATGCATTTGTTCATCAGTTCATCTTTAATTAATTTTTTGTTTTGTTTTGGTGGTGCTGGGGATCGAACCTGGGGCCCTGCATGCAAGGCCAGCTCTCTACCACCTGAGCCACAGCCCAGCCCCATCAGTTCATCTTTGTTGTATTTTCTTTTGGTTCTTTTGATTGTATCTGTGGGCCTGAAAATGGATTTCCCAAATACCTTTGTTAAAATCCCCCCAATATCAATATTCTCTCTCTCAACGTAAACACCTAATATTATTATAATGAAGTGTTCAAGAGTAAGTTAGACATATGAGGTACTTTGTAAATACTTTGGTGTGAATTTCCCCAGAATCCTTAAAAAGGAAGAGTGAAATCTTAAAATCTGGAAATGAATGTCAACACAAAGAATTTTCCCATCCCTGGGCTTTATTCTTATTCTTGGCCCACTAGTGTCCATTGTACCAAACAACCAACCAACCAACTCCGGAATCGTGAGTTGTGTCTGCGCCCCTTGATCTGGAAGGGTTCCCTGGTCTCTGTCCTTAGACCAGGATGCACTGGAGGGTACCGAGCAGTCAATGTGCAGTCCGGGCTGGCCTGGCCCTTGTTCCTCACCAGCTTCACCTCTCCTCCTCTGCGGGACACGGGGTCTGTTCACACGTCACTAGTGATGTCACTGATGGCCTGGAGCGACTGGTGTACAGCGTCTGCACCACACAGCTGCCGTTTCTCCTCTTTGAAGTGAGTGCGTCTCCTGCACAGAGGGCCTTTGCGCTGTGCAGAAATCCCGTTCCTTGTATTTTCAATCACTACTCGAGTCCAGGCATAATTCTGCCTGAACAGCTATAGTAACAAATGGTGGCCTCGGAGGTGGTGGTCTCCTTCTGCCGTTCCTTCCTCATTTACTGGTTGGAGTTCGACCCTAAGGACGCAGCTTCTGCTTCCCAGTGGTGTTGGTGTGGACTCATCCTAAGTTCATTGTCACCTTCTGGGACCACTTGCGGTGATACTGAACTGTTCTGGTTCTGCAGCAGCACCTTCACCTGTCTCCTGTGTCCATTTGACATTTTCTGAGCACACTGTTAGCTTCTGGGTGTTTTGGCTCATGACCTTGACAGTCCTCGCCTCAGTCTGTGAATTGGCCATTTCTCTTTCCTGGGGCTTGGTGTTCAGAACTGCAGTCTGGGCTCTAGGTGTCCTGGCTGCTAAAGGGGTATTGTCCTTTGGGTCTGTGGCCCCTACCCCGGACAGAACTGAGGAAAAGCCGCACGCGTGCACACACCCATGGCCACACTCCACACGTGCACACATGGACATCCCACCCCAAGCTCCCGCTGGCCACCTGTGCCAGGTCCTGTTTGCAGAGCTCACCCTGACTCTCTCTCCTCTCCACCTTGAAACACCTTCTTCCAGCAGCAAGAACCCTGGCGCTCGGTATCCAGCACGTTATTTGCTCAATCCTAGATACTAAAGGAGCTTCGGAGCTGCTGACCCGCACTGCGGTGGAGAACAACCCAGCCAGAACTCAAGAAATGTTTACAGTTATTTTTGTTTTTGCTCTGAGAGTCCAAATAACCTGCCCCAAAGTTACTTTGCAACCACTAGATTCTAATGGTTCAAAACGATGGAGGTTGATTTTGCCCACACCCCACGTCCAACACAGATCAGCCTGGGGCTTTGCTCTGCATTGTCCTTACTCTGGGACCCAGGGTGACAGGGTGACTATCACCAGCATGGCGGAGAACAGGGGGCACAGGGACTTGCATTCTTGGATTCTCTGGTTCAAAGTGAGTGCATCCGCCCACTCACCTTCTGTGGCCAGGTCCCCTCACCTGGCCACACCTACAAAGTGGGCAGAGAAGGCCAACCACTCTCTACAGCTGGTGGGAAAGTCAGTTATCTACTGTCTTACTTATAAACCCTGGGAGAAAAAATCTATTTTACAGAGGATGAAGCTGAAGCACTTGGTCTAGTCTTAACTAACACATGGAGGCAGTTCATCACGTTCTCTGCTGCGTACTATTTCACACTGTGGGGATGTACCGTGTCCACTGAGCTGTGCCCTGCATGTGGACGTTCAGAAGGTTTCCACCTTCTCCATGGGACACAGTGCTCCAATGAGTACCCTTGAGCAGTGGCCTGGGTGGAATTGTTGAGCAGTACGGCCTCAGTCAGAGACTCCTTATTGCCTTTTTTCTTCTTAATAAAGTAAATATAGAACTAACCTCATTAATTTACTACAGGAATTGTATCGGGTACCACAAGAAGCCCTTCTCCGGATGCCAGGAACATAGCCGAACTTTCCAGTGTAGCGGCTACTGTTAGTGTTATTATTGTCGTTAGTGGAGCTGGGGATGCAGTGGAGCTGTTAGTGGTCTGTGGCACCAGGGCTGGAGTGTGGGCTCTGGCTCTCTCTGTCCCTTTGTGCGCTCTATGAGCCCTTCTTCTGATCCAATGGGGCTTTGGGTTCCCAGCATGGGAGCTGCAGCTGCCACCTTCCCTTCTGAAAGGAGGTGCCTGGGGCCAGTGCCTCCTTCCCGACCTCTGAGTCCTCTCCAGTGTTCACTGGGCCCTTGAGACCGGAGCTAACAGAGCTGCCATTGAGAGACCCTGGCCATCTGAGTGACAAGAAGGGGGAAAAGGGACCATCTGGAGCACTCAGGGCCGCTGGGGCCTAGGCCTGAGGATTCCTCTGTGGCCACAACATGTGGAACCACCTCATCCTGAGAGAGCCCGCGCTGCTCCCAAGGCACTGAGGCCTCCTAGGCTCACTGTACTGACCACGTTCCTGATCCTGCCAGGTCCTTTGCCACTGGCACGACTGTCACAGTGGCCACATCTACTTGGTACATAGCCCTGCACTCCTCCTAACCCTGGGAAAAGCACGAGCCTGTTCCCGGAACAGTATTGCCTCAGTGTTCAGAACATGCAGTGGGTTCCAGTGTGTGTACAAGGTTCTGCAACCATCAGTGCTAATTCTCGAACATTCACGTCACTCCCACCACACAGACCCTACCGCCCAGCGACCCCCGCGCCCTTCATCCTCTGCTCCCTTCACAGCCACTGATCCACGTCCCGTCTGTTCCGGACATTTCAGACACATGGAATCGTCAGATGCGTGTCCGGGCTTCTTTCTCTAAACATAATGTTTTTAAGGCCTGTCCCTATTGTGGTCTCTGTCAGTTCATCCTTCTCATGACTCAGTGGCGTTCCATTGGACAGGCCAGCTTGCGGGCAGCCCGTGATGGGATCTCCTTAGGCACCTGGCACTTGCCTTCACTCTGGGCACGTGCACAGCTCTTGGACGAGCATGGCCATACTTATGCATTCCCAGGAACATGCCGCAGTCTTCCAAAGCCCTGTGGTCATCTCCTTGCCCATCTCTCCCCTTTAAGCTGTTTGATGAGGTGCTCTCCATGCCTCAGAGAGCTGTGCAGGTGAACAGCCACCTGTAATTGCTTTTGACAAACATCTCCAGGGAGAAGATGAGCCCAGAGCCAGGCCACATACAGCCTTGCCAGTGGGGTGCTCCAGGGAACCCACAGACAAGGTGTGTACTGTGGGTGGTTTGGGAATGCGGGTGGGAAAGGTCTCCAGTGGGGTTCTCTCTCTGTGGTGCCCACACTGCTGGTTTTTACTGGGAAGGTGGCGTCATGCTTCAAAGCCATCGCAGAGCTGGAGAGTGGGGGAGTGGCCTCAAGTTAAAGTGCCACCAAGGCCTCTGTGTTTGACCAGGACCTGGCCCTCTATTTCTTGTATAAATGCTCTCCCAGCCATAAAAGTGTTTGGAGCATCTCCAGAGCCCAGGAAATGTTATTTTGACAGTGTTTGCCAGTTTCCTTGTGACTTTTATGGAGAAGAGAGTTTTCCAATGGCCTCACTGTGACTTTGCCCTTGGTGTTGCCCTCATGGGACAGAAGGGCCTTCCACAGAGGAGTGTGGAGATGATCTATAGGCATCGGACCTGGGGCTTTGGCAGACAGAGCAGAAAAGACTTGTTCTGTGGTCGATGGTGGATGTTTAGCAGTTTCCGCGACCAGATCATTGTTTTGATGTAATATTAGATGTGGTAATTGCTCTCTCGGTGTGCCAAGGGTACATAGGGACCTACTTTAGGATTTTAGAGAGGCTTAACTTACTTACATTATTTTGAAATTATCTTTTTAAGACCTCATCCCAAGCTGGGTGTGGTGGCGCACACCTGCAATCCCTGTGGCTCAGGAGGCTGAGGCAGGAGGATCACAAGTTCAAAGCCAGCCTCAGCAATTTAATGAGACTGGAGGCAGCCTAGTGAAACTCTCTGTCTCAAAATAAAAAATAAAAAGAAAGGGCTGGGGATGTGACTCAGTGGTTAAGCACCTCTGGGTGTAATCCCTTGCACCAAAAAAAAAAAAAAAAACAATCTCACACCACATGTCAAAACAAGAAGATTGACTTACCACCCTATTGGATTGGGCTGCCATCTTTCCCATGTGTTCCTTATAAATTTGATATTTTCTCTTGAAAATTAGCTATTATTTGCAGGTTTAATATCACTGCAAAGCAAATCATGTATAAAATGGTACTAAAACTCATACTATCTTGGGAGGGTTGTTGGGAAAGCACAGAGGATGATTATTTGCATGCCAGTCATTTAGAACACCGCCCGTCTCCTAGTAGCTCAGTCTCAGTGGCCACTGTGGCTGTCATTCAAGGACCACCCCCTCTCTTGCCCCTCTCCTGGTTTGGAATGGAGAGTGGGGGGCCAACTGAGGACACGGAGTGTGGGACCTGCCTAGTGCATGGCCTGAAGCAGGGACTGAGGAGAGGAGTGATGGGCGACGGCCCGTTGGACCCTCCTGGGGAGCTGAGCCGATGCGGTGGACTTCCACTGCTGAGCTGAGTTGTGCAGCCATGGCTGTCTGTCTGCTTGGCCTTCCTCTCCAGCCTGGTGTGGAAGTAGCTTCTCCACCGTGGTCCCTGCGTGAGCCTTGAGGTGGCTCTTTGGCTCATTCATTGAGTTAACATTCTGAGCTCCACTGTAGCAGCTGCATGGAGGGCTGTGCTCACGGCACCTTCCGCCCTGAGGTGGGCACAGATGGCCTGTTCAATGTCCATAAGCTCCCTGTGGAGTAGGGGCTTGTTTGTCCCTGTTTGCAGACCAGGGAACCTCTGCATGGGAGCTAACGCGGGGCAGAAGCTTCCCAGACTGTGAGAAGGCTGGACTGTGCAGGGGACAGAGAGAAGGGGACAGGAGAAGGACCAGGAGGTGGGCAAGGCCTAGGTGGCCCTCCTCAGTGAGTGGGACCCTACCTTAAGAACAGTAGGGCAATTTCCAGGAGTTTTGATATGGCAGAGAGATAGTCTGTGTTGTAGATTTTGACCACTGTGAAGAGAGACCCAGGGAGAACCCTGGGGCCAGCGTAGCTGTCCAGGCCAGAGGCGCTGGGAGGGCAGGGGAGCTGGGAGAGGTGACAGCAGGAAGTTGACAGATGGAGATGAATTAGGAAGACAGAACCCATGAGCCCCCAGGGGTCATCAGGGTTTGCAGGGGAATCTCTGGGGTCCCAAGAGGTGAGGGAGGGGCCACGGTGCCCAGCCCAGGTGTGCAGAGGTTTATGATGTGACGAGTTCTCCTTTGCTCTTTGTGCTGTTGTCTTTCTTCATTTGAAACAAAAATAAAGCATGTGCTCCCTGTGTACTAAGCCCAGAACAGGCAATCTGTACCCAAAGGACCCTCAGGACCGAGCCCTGGAGAATGCTGGGGAGAAATCCTGTGCCGGTGTGAGCCTGACAGATGCAGGAGGTGCAGGGTGTGGGAGGAGGTGGAGGAGGGAGCAGCTTCGTGCTCCCTGAGAGGCTGGGTGCCAGGAGAGGGTCTGGATGCCAGATGTGGCCATCAGCCTGGCTGGACCCCACCCTCACATGGCTGCATCCCTGCAGGCTCTTAGGGCAGAGGCGGTGCTGGCCGGCCTCACCTGGCTCCCTGGGATCCAAGCTCGCTCACCGGCACCTCTTCTCTCCTTTAGGACATGGAAGTTTTGAACACCGCCATTCTCACCGGAAAGCCCGTCTGGGTCCCTGTCAAAGTCGTGGGAGTTCAAGAGGACGGTTCCGTGGTGGACGTGTCAGAGGCTGTGGAGTGCAGGTCGGCCGAAGAGGACATCGTGAAGGTACGTGATGGCTTCTTCTGCCTGTCTCCCAAGTGCACGTGGCTATCATGGCTCACTGTGCCCAGCCTCCAGATCTGGTGAGCACCCTGTGCTCCTAGGGTTGTGGGCCAGAGTGACCTCACTAAGCAGCAAATGGCTGAATCAGAGACACCTGGGTCAGACAGCAGCTGTGGGTGGCCGAGCTGCTCCCCTCTGCCAAGCTGAATCTCAAGGGCAAATCTGTGCCCACGCTCAGTTCTATCTCTCTCTCCCTCCTCCCTCTCTTTCTTCGTAGGGTGCTGTTGTCTTAGCATCAACAGTCCCCATACCATCTCGATTGGTCCAACTCTCTGTGCCCAATCATTTTATTTACTAAATATATTTTCTTTAACTGCCTCGCTGTTTTGGAGTGGCTGGTTGGCCCCGCTGGTTGGCATGTGGTGTTAATAAATGCCTCCCTGTTTCAAACTTGAAAACAGATTTGGTCTCATTACAGGATAATAAAACTCATGAGCCTTATGTACTAACTTTTTGTTAGTAACATTAAAATAAGTGACTATTAAATTTTTTAATAGCTCATCCTGTGCTACCTGCCTTAATTTGAATATAACCTGAGGCATATAGCTCAGTTGGGGAGTCTGTCCAAGGGACATTTTTACTGTGTGCTTCATTCTAATTAGCTACACTTCTGACTCCAAATTCTGCCGTGAAGCAGCCCATGTTTTCAGTTTTCCACGGTCTTCACAGGGTTCTCCATGAACTGCTAAATTGGGTATTTCTGCCCATTTTTTCTAAGTACATTGGTTGCTGCTTCTTTTTGCAGCAAAGACCTGGGGAGAAGGGACTTCAGTCTTGAGGACGATCCTTCCTCCTCCGAGTGCCGAGAGAGGCCTGGGGTCCACTCTGTCCCCATGTTTTAGGAGAAGACGTCAATGCCCAGCCCTGCCCTTCCTCGCCTTCTCCCAGCTCTGGTTCTGACGTTCAGCAAAACTGTTCATGGCCAACAGGAAGACCTTCCGTGGTTCCCCAGGGAGAAAGGGTCGCGAAGGGGTTTATTTCTCCTCAGTGCGACCTGTGGGAGGCTGTGTCTTGGTCTAGAGACAGTTTATTAAAGAAGAAATGGTGTATTTGTGAGATCTAGTGAAAAACAAGGAGTCTGTAGGAAACTCAAGCTTGGTGTCGGTGGTTTCCTGGACTTGGAATGTTAATTCTCCATGAGAAGAAGGCTGGACCAGCTTAAGACCTGGACACACGGCCCTGCCTGATGCCTGGAGATGGAACAAGCCCAGACCTTACCTTCTCAGCTCAGGGGATCAAGTGCTCGCAGGAGATCTTGTGCATGGATGAAAACATGGTCAATGTGCCTTTGGCCACACACACTCCTCACCCTCCCCTGCCTTCCAGAAAGCAGGAGCAGACGCTGGCAAATGGAGATGGCTCCGTGTGCTTATGCCATCGTGGACCCAGACAAGTGACTCCCCTCAGTGGGTTCCTTAAGTCCCCAGTCCCCTCCTGAGAGCCTCCTTTGGAGCCCCACACAGGATCCTTGTTCTCCTGCCTGGGGAGCTCCAGTCGAGGGAGGCCAGTTCAAGTTCAAGTTCATGGATCCCACCAAAAATATCCTCTGTCCCTCCTGATAGATACAGTTTTAGAAGAGGACAGATTTTGCCTATTGCAGCCTCATGAAAAAGCAAGTTCTTTAACAAATTATTGTTTGCTCTTCTAGGTGTGAAATGGAGCCCACAGATCACCAAGCTCAGCCCTGCAGTAGGACAGGTCCTCTGGCCATCCCTGCTGCCCGTGTCAGTGGGCTAGACTTAATTAGACGACTGTGATGCACATGCTGTGGCTTCACTCTTAATGTTCGTAGTCAATTTTGCCATGACTCTAAGATGGATAGAGGTGTCCACAGAGCCCTGTGCTGGCCTCAGCCTCAATCCAGGGTCAGCCCTGGACATTGGCACAGTTGCTAGTACCCTCAGGAGAGCCCTTCCATCTGTGGGGCTGCTGCTCAGCCACTCCTTCACAGCACAGGGAACACAATGGGGCCGTAAGGATGAGTTTACTGGGTCCCTAAAGATCTGCATGCACTGGGGGTTCAGTGGCCTGAGTCTGGGATTGAGATGGCAAGGAAGTGGGAATCCAGAAAGATGCAAATTATGGCAATGCACAAATTAGCTTCTTCAACCTGGGATGGAAAGACTTTCGAAGGACAGAATCTAAAGGCATAAATATTTTAAAAACCTGGAACCTGACCCTAATTGGGCAAGATTGGAGGGGATAGATGTCAAGTTTTAAGTCAACAATTACTCTGAAGTTAAAAAAAAAAAAAGTAGGGGATGAAGCTTGAGAGTGTGTGTGTACATGCACACCTGTGTGTACGTGCATTGTATACGTACACGTGGCTGGCTGGCTTTTATTCTTTAATCATTATGGTCATGTAAAAGTGGACAAATTGGCACAGAAATTTGGATTTCCAGTTTCTAATGAAAAATCATGAGATCATGTGGTCCTGGGCCTTGGGCACACGTGGGCTGCACCTGGGGTTGAGTAGAGGAGACCCTTTGTGTAAGGCCTGCACCCCCCAGCTCTCCACAGTCCCCACTACTCCCTCTTGTCTCCCCCAAGGAGGTGGAGGGACATTTGCCACCTCAAATCATACTCAGGAGGCTGGCTTTCCGATCTTAGATTTTAGATGAAAGTGAGTTTTTTCTCATACTGTGGTCTCAAAAAAGAGAAAGGAGCAACAAATGATCTACTTCATTCTGTCATCCTTCAGGCCCTAAGAGGACACTGGAAAATTGGATTGTGTTCTGCCAAAGAATGCCTGGGTGGCCAAGGGTTCTTGAAATCAAATCACAGGAGGAAAGACTACAGCAAGGGCGAGTGTTTAGCCTGGTGATGAGAAGAAGAGGCCCCAGGGTGAGGTGGTGACAGCGATTTTATGTCTTTCAAGAGCCATCATGTGGAAGAGGGAGATTTGGGCTTTTTGTATTCCTAAAGTGGCAGTTAAAAAGGACCATTTTCAGTTCAAAGTAAAGGAAGGACTGCAGAGGTGGTGAGTTCTTTGGTTAAGCATTCAGACAGATGATGAGGTTCAGATCTTAACTCCACCTTCCTTACCAGACCTTGGGCAAATCTCTTAACTCCTGTGAACTCAGATCCTTATCTACAAATGGGGATGATAAAGATATGGTGGAAAGTTACCTTCTATAGAGATTTGTTGTAACATCATTGTGTAAGGTAGAATGAACCACAATCAAAATAGTCCTGGAAAGCCCATTAGAGGAGACCTGGGCTTTTGGAAGTTCAAAAGACAGTTGATTAAAAAAATGTTTTCCTTGCTTTAAGCCACAGGCATAGGGCAAGGGTTAGTTTAAAGGAAATGGTGTGGGGGGTGTGTGCCCAGGTAAGCTGGCCTTGGGCAGCTGCCTTGTACTCTCTGTGTCTTCTGGTGGAGGTTTCATCCGGTGGCAGGCCAGCTATTCTGAGCATGTGTAATTGGATTGCTATTTGTTAGATCTGTGTGATGAAGTCCCAGTGTGAATTTGGGGAATAATTGAATGAGAATGTACATCTAAAGGAAGTCACAAAGTGTTTGAGCCATCATATGTCAATGTTGCACTGATAGATGTAAAAATTTAGATCCACGCACATACGCATGTCCATGATCACGTCTACAAATCTTAACCTCTACTTGGTTGTAGGGCCTCAGTATCTATGGCTGTGTCTATGCTGTTCCCAGCCCTGAGCACAGTATCTGGAACAAGTAAATGTTGGTTGAATATTCAAACAAATGAATGCTAGGGATTCCTGGAGGTGGGAGGAGATACCATGCATGAGTGGCTTTCTTGTCTTTGTGGGACATCTCCACTGAATTTCCTGTTACTGGAAATCTTCAAAGAGAGGTGGAGAGAGCTCTAAAGCCATAGGACTTGGTGATGGTGGACATGTGGGACTGGCCTGCGGTCCACCTTCTTCTGCCCCCTTGAGGATATTCCATTCTGTAACACGTCTTGATCATCTGCTTGTGGAGGGCAGTGCATATAGAGCCCCAGGAGCTACCAAGGTGGAGTGTATGTGACGTGTTCCCTTAGCAGTTTTCAACAGCACATGAGTATTAAAGAGGCACCACTGGTTGAGCATTTATTAAATGCCAGGTACTACCACAATAAGGACATTAGTACTGTTGACTCACTTCATTGTCACACGGACCTTTAAGCTAGGAACTATCAGGGCCTGGAGTTTGCACACGAGGAAACAGCAAGTAGAAGGGCAATGCCACTCCTTGCGCTCTAGTGGATATGGGGGTAGATCCCTTCCAGGACCCTCAGACCCACGCATCCTGAGTGTCACTCTAATGTCATGTACCACACTGTGTGGGTGAGGTGGCAGGGACAGTCAGGGAGTCACTTGATGATGGCTTACTCTGGATCTACGAAGGACCTGTTTCTGCCCATAGCACCTGGAAGGTGTGTGGGTTAGTCCCTGTGGTTGCTGTAGCAGGTCACCATGAACTTGGTGGCTACCCATGGTTCTGGAGGTGGGAAGCCTGTGAGAGGCTGGTAGAGCCACCTCCTCCTCCAGCTTCAGAGGCAGGCTGCCTTCCCAGCTCGTGTCCTCCTCCATCTCAAAGTCAGCAGTGTGACGCCTTCACCTCTCCCCATGGCCCCTGATCCCATCACCACGTCCTCTTCTCTGACTGCAGCCCTCCTCTGCCCCTCACGAAGACCTGCCCAACAACCACCCCAGTCTAGGTCCTTAAAGGCATCTGTGACATTCCTTTGCTACACATGTTGTGTTCCTAGGGCTGGTGTCACAGGTTATACAAATGCGGTGACTTAACACATGGAATTTTTTCTCCTGGAGGCTGGGAGCCTGAATGAGGGCATTGGCAGCCCTGCTTCCTCCAGCGACTCTGAAGAGCGTCCGCCCTTGCCTTGCACGGCTTCTGGGGGCTCTGGGCATTCCTGGGATTATGGCCTCCTCACTTTAATCTCTGCTTCCCTTGTCACCTCTTACCTGTGTCTCTGAATGACCTTACTTTCTCATACTGGTGCTTGTCATTGAATTTGGGGTTACCTTATTTCAGGATGATTTCTTCTGAGATCCTTAAAGTTTACCTCTGTAAACCCCTTGTTCCAAACAAGGTTGTGTTTTTCTGCACTTGTGATTGTCTTGTATCAGTGGATTGTGGCTTCCAGAGCCACTGAGGCCAGTCGAGTTTCTCAGCAGGAGATGAACTTGTACATGCTCCCAGAGAAATAAATATAAGTTCATGCGGATCTCGAAATGGTGCCTCCAGCCTGTGGCTGCTATGAGTAAGTGCCTGGCCTTCAGGTATCAGCTGGACTCATAATATGGAGATGTTAAAAGGCCAATAACAGAGCACTAACACGTGAGAGCCTTACCTGCCCAGGAAGATTCTCCTCTCCACAGGTGACCTGGGAGGGGTCAGGTCAGGCAGCGGGTGTCAGAAAAAACAAAGTCTGCTGCTGAGCAGCCTGTGGGCTGCTGGTCACCAGACAGCCTGGAGGGCCCAGTCAGCACCTTGGAGAGCAGCCTCACTCTGGGGATCACTATATCCCTATGAGGGCTGGGAGGAGTTTCTTCAAGAGGCTGGACTTTCAGACAGGACTGGCTGGACAATGGTGTGTTCTCAGGGGGGCCCTTACAGAGATGACGTCAATGACAGGCACCTCACCCTTCGGGTTCAGGTGTGAGGGGTGCTGGTCAGGAGGCAGGTCTTGGGCTCAGGCAGAGCTAAGCTGTACACCTGGGTTGGTGTGGATTATTTCTGTTGTTGTTGCAGATAAAAGAAAGCCCAATCCAACGGCCCCCGGCTAATGCTAATTCTACTTGGAAGAACACAGAGAAAAATTCCAAAAGAGGTTGTAGGCCATCCTTTCTCCTTTAGCAATGCTTCACAAAAATTCCTCCCAGATCCGCAGTTACCCTATTTCTGGCATGAATTTCCCTCCTTCACGCGCTGCCAGGAGCCATGCACCTCAGAAGAAGTTGTCAGGTGGTTTGGATGTTATTGCCTAATTTTGTCCTTCTTTATGCTGGTAATTGGGACTTTCATTGTTCCATTCTAATTGGAGATGTGTCATATATTTCCTGTTGGCCAGGGATGGGCACTGCTGCCTTCTCAACCTTTTGTTCCTGTCAGCTTCATTATGATTTAAATATTAATTAGATCATTTGTTCTTCTCTATCTTTGGCATCTCTAATTAAGAAATAACATCCTGGAATTGTTTCTGCATAATTCAAGGAGATCTTGGACAATCCCGCATGAACCTGCACACCTCTGCCTTCACTTGCTCAGGATGCATGCCCATGCCCACTCCCCCTCCTGGGGACCCTCATCTGCTCTTTCCTAGCCAGGCCTGCTTGCTACAGGGTTGGGGTTTGCTGGAGATGTGGGGCTGTGACTGTGCTACAGATTTCAGGCCTGGTCAGGTACAATACCTAGTGTCTGGTGTCTCCTGGGGACATATTTATTCTGTGTTCAGTAGGAGGGAAGGAGCCCTCCATTGTGCTTTGGTTCTTGATTCACAATTTAAACCCCCATCATGCAGTTTTGGAGGTAGGGAGGGTGTGTCGGCTTCACTGAGCTTCCAGAAGAAACTCAGAGGAGCTAAACAAAGTTCATAAATTAACTGGATCACAGAGCCGTGAGACTCAGACACAGATAGGCATGGTCCAGGCACAGAGGCCATGTGTTGAGGCTGCTGCCTCCCTCTGCCATTTTCCTGTCTAACAGCTTCATGACCACACAGCTGACACTCAATGAACTTCCCCTGTTTAAATGGAGAGTTTGGTACATTTTGATGGTTTTGTGGGTACAAAATCACCACCCAAATTGGGGCAGTGATATCTTTAGCCTTTGATCTTTCTTCTTGCTTCTTTATGATCCCTTCTCTCTCGCCCCTCTCCATTTGTCCCATGTAATCACTCCCGGACAGTTAATTTTTATTTTCTGGAGTTTCATATAAATGAAACAGTAAAGTATGTTTGTTATCTCCGTCTTCATTGCCCCTCTTATCTCTCTTTCTCTTCTTTCCCTCAGTGTAATTAACTTGATATGTATCCTTGCTGGTATGTGTCTCCATAATTCTTCTTTAACTGCTGAGCTGTATTCCACTGAGTGAATATATCACAGTTTGTCCCCGTGGATGGACATTTGGGTTGCTCCTGGTTGGGCTAATGCTGCTGGGAGCATTCATGCAAGCTATTGTCTGTCATTTCTGTCACTTCAAGCTGTCATTTCTCTAGGAATAGAAGAGTCGCACAATGCACAGAAGCACATGTTGAACTCCTTTGGAAGCTGCCAAATTGTTTCCTGAAGTGGGCGTGGCATTTGCTTTCCTGCCAGGGGTGTCTGAGAGTTCTCATACCTCCACAGTTGGTGCCAGCACTTGGTGTCATCATCCTGTTAATTTTTGCTATTCTGATGGGTTCAGAGAGGTGGGCCATATTGGTTTCAGTTTGCATTTCCGAAATGATTAGTGCTGTGGAATGTCTTCCCACATGCTATTTGACACCTACAGATATTTGGTAGAGTGCTGCTCAAATTTTTTTGCCCATTACAAATTTTTAAAAATGCTTGTGATTGATGTTGTCAGGTATGATTTGAGAGACTTCATCCCAGACTTTGACCTATCTTTCATGATCTTTCATCTTTTGAAGAGTATAAAATTTTCACTTGGTGAGATCCAATGTATAATTCTTTCTTTTATGAATTAAGCTTTTGCTGTAGAACCTAAGAAATAATTGCCTCATCCATGTTCACAAGATTTTTCTCACATATTTTTCTAAATTTTCTAAATAGTTAAGCTGGTACATTTAGGTCTGTGATCCATTTTTTGAGTTAATTTTTGTAAATGTGAGATAAGGGTCTAAATTTTTCTGTTTAGCATGGATTTTCCGGTTGTCTCAGCACCATTTATTCTCTGTCGTTGAAGACATTCTTTCTATTTTGAATTATCCTGGAGTCCTTGTTCTCTGTAAAGAGAGCTTTATTTCTGCCTTTCTTGTCTGGGTGGCTTATTGTCTTGCTTAATCACCCTGCTAGGCTTGCCTGTAAAGAATCCCTCACAAAGCCTTGACCAAGTGGCATGAGTGGGTGTCCTCCCTCAGCCCTGATCCTGGGGAAAGGGCGCTCTCCTGGCTCCAGTAAGTTTAACTCTAGCAGTTTCTGTTGCTCTGCACACGACTTTCATCAAGTGTGAGGAATTTTCCTTCCAATCCTGTTTGTTTGTTTCTGTGTCTGTTCAGATGACTGCATGGGTTTTGTCCTTCGTTCTATGTGGGATTATAAGGCTATTTCTTAGAGAAAAAGAGCTTTGAAGTATTTCAAAATTCTTTTTTCTTGATAAAGTGGGAGATAACAGCACCGTGGGCCAGCTCTTTTTTGGTTGTTTTAATTTTTATAACTAATTCTTGCTTGTTTGTTCCCTAATTCCATAGGAGGGTGGGGAAGTTGCACCAGTACTGTCTTTGGTTATTTAACAACGCTGGGAAGGAAATGCTCTGGGAGCCGGTTCTTTGGTGAGCTGACGAGCTCCGAGTTCCCAGGGCAGCAGACTTGTTCAGCGGTCACCCCCAGCTCCAGCTCCTCCCTGTCACCTGGGGAGCAAGCGCAGCTGGGGGAGTGCACGGATGGCACCATGGATGTGCCAGAGGGAAGGCGCAGCAGGAGCTTGGTGTGGCCCTCTCCCGAGACGCAGGGCTCCCTGCTCGGCTCTCTCTCGTGGTCAGCGTCCAGTGGCCCTGCTGCTGGTGGACTGGCTGTGCCCTCCTCCCCTCAGCTCTCCAATGGGGCAGGACACTATCCGTCTGTCTCCTCAGTGCATCCTGGTCACCTGCCACTGAGCCTGGCACCAAGCAGCTGCTCCACAAACAGATGCTGAGTACAGCCTCTGGCCACTCCCTGGGGCCTGAAGAGGACAGCACTGCTGTGGAAGGGGGGGCTGTGCAGTCAGGGATGCGGGTCTAGACCTACTCAGCCTTCACTCTCAGGGGATCGTGGGAAGGCTGCTCTTTTAAAAAAATTGTTTTTTTTTTTTTTTAGTTAAACACAATAGCAGAATCCATTCTGCATAATTATACAAGCATGGAATGTATCTTATTCTAGTTAGGAACCCCCTTCTTGTGGATGTGTGTGACAGTGGAGTCCACGGTGGAGATTTCATACAGGAACACAGGAGAATCATGTCACACCCATCCACTGCCTTTCCTTTTCCGGCACCCCTTCCGGTACCTTCACTCCCCTTTGTCTAATCTACAAACTTCTATTTTCCCTGCCCTTTATTGTGGTTTACCTTCCACATATCGGAAAAAAACTTTCACCTGTTTTTTTTTGGGGGAGGGGGTATTGGCTTATTTCACTTTGCATGATATTCTCCAGCTCCATCTATTTACCAATTATTACTTATGGCTAAGTAATACTCCATTGTGTATATGTACCACACTTTGTTTATCCATTCATCCATTGATGGACACCTAGGTTGGTTCCATAGCTTAGCTATTGTGAATTGAGCTGCTCTAATCATTGATGTGACTGCATCACTGTAGTACGCTGATTTTAGGTCCTTTGGGTATAGACCAAGGAGTGGGTCAAATGGTGGTTCCTTTCCAAGTTTTCTAAGGAATCTCCATACTGCTTTCCAGAGTGGTTGCACCAGTTTGCAGTCCCACCAGCTGTGTATGAGAGTACCTTTTCCCCACATCCTTGCCAAAATTTATTGCTTGTGTTCTTTTTTTTTTTTTTTTAAAGAGAGAGCGAGGGGAGAGAGAGAGAGAGAGAGAGAGAGAGAGAGAGAGAGAGAGAGAGAATTTTTAATATTTATTTTTTTTTTAGTTCTCGGCGGACACAACATCTTTGTATGTAGTGCTGTATGTGGTGCTGAGGATCGAACCCGAGCCGCACGCATGCTTGTGTTCTTGATAATCTCCATTCTGACTGGAGTGAGATGAAATCTCAGTGTGGCTTTAATTTGTGTTTCTCTACTTGCTAGAGATGTTGAACATTTTAAGTGAGCTTCGGAGCCTGACTCTGTAAAGCCTCGTAGGTACTGGGCACCCACACATTTCTTGTGCATGAGTTCATGTGATACCGTGCTCACAGTACCTGAACCCCACAGTCATTCAACTCCACCCGAAATAAGCACAGGGTGCCATCTTGCCTCTGAGCAGGGCTCTCAGGCTGCTTTCTTTGGTGCTCCTTGACTTCACCTGAGCAAGCCTTGCTGATCTCTGGGGTGGGCTCTTCTCTCCCCCCTCTTAGACTGCACATTGGCCATTTTAAACATACCAATGAGATTGTATGATTATTACCTTCTGCAGATAAAGATGTGTCCTCTTTTTCTCTTAAATATCTCAAAGGTCTACAGAGAAATTCACTCATGTGAGGAACTAACAAACCTAAAAAGAATGAAAGACTGGAACTCCTTTTGCAGCCAAGGTCCTGGCACCAAGGAGATGCGAGGAACATAGATGAGAGATTCTGAGACTCTCACATGCTTTCCCCAAATACTCAGGGAGTTTGGCTCAAGCAATTTATTAGTGCTTTATTGATGTTTATCACTAGACTGTTACAGACTCTTGGAAGTGATTGCTGCCCATTCAGCTGGTGAAATATGACTTCTATCTCAGTGAGAATCAAGGGTATGTGCTTCCTCCAGGAGCAGGTGGAGTGGATTATGTGATCTCCTGTTCACAGACCCGGGCTTCTTGCTTACATCCCGTTGTTGAGAGGAATGGGCTCTCAGTAGTAAGAGACCACTTCTCACACACACACAATCTTCTCACCCTTCTCTGATTATATTGTCTCTCCCCTGCTCTTGGTTTGTCTTCTAGTTACAATAATGAAAGACCTGAGGCCAGGTAACTTTATAAAGAGAAGAGGTTTAATTTTGTCTCATGGTTCTGGAGGTCCAAGGTCAAGGGGCTATATCTGGTGATGATCTTCTTTTCAGCAGAGTTATGAGGTCATGTGGCCAGAGACAAAAAGCAACATAGAAAACTTGCTATTTCAAGTAGAGGTCACAGTAACCCCTTTGGATAACAGGAATTGTGCCTCTACGAGAAACGTGCTCTCCTGTCCAAACCCAAAGAACGGACCAAGAGACACAAAGTATCACAAACAGTGAGGCTTTACTGACAGTCCTGCAAGCCTGGGTGTCTGGGGGCGCAGGCACATCCCTGACTGTTCCAACCAGCATTTTGTCTCCTTGAGGTGCAAGAGCCCTCCCCAGCTCCTCAGTGTCTGAGAACTATGGGGTGCACAGTCTTCCTAAATGTCACCTAGGTTTTACTGTCCCCTATTGGTTATTTTAAGGGATGTACCTGGAGTTTCCACATCTCCCTTTGCTTTCCTGGGCAGGAAGCCCTTTCTGGGATTGATCTGTCCCGTGTGCAGTTTATCCCTGTTGGTCAGCCGGGCCTCCCCCCACCTCCTGTGAGTCGATTTGTCTTGTCTCCTCACTCAGGCGTCAACCACCAGTTTAATCATTTGCTCTGTTTCCTCTTTGGCTAGTTTTCTTATATCCTCAGTAATTTTGCATTGAAGGCTAAATCCTGCGTTCTGATAATGTTCTGCAGGACTCTCTGTTTCTACCTCCGCTGCAGAGATGAGAAGACCAGTGCTCACAGAGGTCAAGTGTCCAGGCCCTGCAGGTTGAAGGAAGGCACGGGAAGCTGGAGCCCAGGTTCGCCTCACTCCAGAATCCGCACTTCACCTGTGTGCTGCCCACACAGACGTGATCTGTAGAATTTAGGGAAGATTTAGTGAATCTGGAGGATGCTGAATTGGGAGGGGGGTGTCTGGGGTACAGGGCATGGGAGGGCACAGGTGAGGCTGGAGGACATCGTGGTGAAGGGTGGTGAAGGGTACTGAGTGAGTCAGAGCCCTAGGGAGAGATGTCGGCAGCACCGAGTGAGCAGACTGCAGTCCTGCATGGAGCCTGGGCCACTGGTCTGCTGAAGGTGGAGAGAGCGTGCAGCTGCACAGCTGGGCAGCATCGGGAGGGCCACTGCTATTGAGGTGGAATTCCCTGAGGCTGGACTCGGAGGTGACACCAGAACATGGATCATTAATAAATCAATGACCATCTTCAACACATGACAGTTCAGGGCCCAGGCCCATCGACAGCAGAGCACGGCTGTGGTGTCTTGGCCAGAGGAGGCCCTTCTGAGGCTGCCAACAGGCAGCCACCTGCAGCCTGCCTGAGCGGGATTCTGTACGGAATCTTCTCAGTGAGTCGGGGCAGATGGGCACAGAGCTCGCCAAGAGTCACACCTATAAGAATAGAAACAAAACAGTTCAGAAGAAGCATACATGGAAAACTTCCTTTGAGATGCGTGCTCTGCCTTGGTAGGCATGCTGTGGGGAGGCCTGGTCCACTGTCCCCTGAGAAGGAGCTGAGCTCTGCATCTCGGGAGGTGGAGGCAAAGGTGTGTTAATCAGGACTGTGGCTCTGAGGGGCTAGGTCCAACTTAGTTCCCCCAGTAGAGGGATGTGTTGGTGTCCCAGCAGATAGTGGGAGGCCTGGGTCTTGGTGATGGCAGCAGCTCACTAGGCTTTCTGTCCTTGTTACCATGCACGGACTTTCTCCTCCCAGAGCAGCTTGTCCACAGCTGTTGTAGCCTCAGGTCACATCTGTATAGCCTTGTAAGGAGGGAGGAGAAGAATCTTTCACCCTCCTTGTTCAAAACTTTTGAGGCAGTGTCCTTGCCAGTTGAGAATGATCCAACTCCTCAGCTTTGTGCTGGGGCCAGTGGTGGGAACCAGGCTGGGGTGGGATTGGGGGCCAAATGGTGCGGGTATCCTCAGGGAGCCGGATGGGCATGCCTGGGTCACCTGCTCATTTTGCAGGCAGGGTCTTAGGACAAAGGAAGGGGCAAAGGTTGCTGGTACATCAACAAGACAAGAGCCCCTCTGCAAACATTTTTGTTTTAGAAATTAGAAATTCAAATGTGTTTCCAGACCTAACTGATGAGTCTGGAAATCTGGAAATACAGGCAATAGTCTAAGTTACCAATGGCTCCCCTCAGCACTCACATGTGGGGGACAAGCAAGCTCAGACAGGGGCTTGAGCCTCCTTGTGAGCAGGGGGAAGCTTACCTTTGTTCTCCATGGTGACGGAGGGCTTTACCAGGTAGACTGAGAACAGCCAGGTCCTCTTGGCAGGACAAGGCAGCAAAGGCAGAGATGCAGGGGAGTCGGAGACCAGATGGCTGTGAGCCTGGGAGGCAGGTGGGGGCTGGGTAGGGGTGGCCACTCCAGCCACGGCAAGGAGCTGGGGGATCTATCTTGTCATCACTGGAGGACATTATTTTATTAAGTGAGAATTTTAGAAATTAACAGAAAATGAGGTGATTTTGGCAACAGAGAGAGGGATGAGTGAAAGGGAGGAAGGATCCTTGAAGAATCCCCTTCATTTCTCCAATAAGAACCCTGGAATGGTTCAGACCAGCGAGAGACGGGGCAATGAGGCTGAGCAGATTCAGGGTGAAGAGGACCTTGCCATCCTCGTGGTCCACACTTTCCTTCACCCCTGCCCAGTCCTGCCCAGTCCCTCTCTGCCATCTCCTTATTGTCACCCATACCTTTAGCTCTGTTTGACATTGTGATGTTTATGTGTTGACTTATTTATTGTTGGTGTTTGGGTATTTGCTGTCCCATGTCGCACATCATTCTGTGAAAGGACAAAGTATCAAACATCTGATCAGGTGCTTATAGGGCAGGGTTTTCATCTTGCCTAGAACCGGTGATGTGAGGGGACATCTCCCAGGAGCACCCTCCCCCAGAGGAGGCAAGGTCCCCTCCCTGAAGTGGGTGCCGTGAACAGGGAAGAGCACTGTGGAATGTCATTCCTGGCCCTTGGGGGGCAAGCTTTGCTTTCTAATCATGACTGTGGTCTCATGAGCTCATAACCAGGTCACAGGAGAGAGGCTCTGTGACAGATGCTCCTGAGCCTGTCATGCCTTCTGACCCCCTTGGACCATAAGGACAAAGGCACGTGTGCAGATCTGTTTGAGGGGTGAGGAGAGGTGGTCAGCCACGTGAGGGAGAGCGCAGTTTGGCCTACAGACGACACAGTGGGAAACGCTGCTTGGGTGGTCCTTGGCTCCTGTGAACATGGTGTCAATCACCTGTGATGAGGAAGCGGCCAGTGTGCCAACTGCGTTCACTTAATTAGACCAACACAGGAGACACCTGTGGGCATCTGCCCAGGGTGATATTATCTTTCCCCCTTTCTTTCTGGTAATTGCTTCCCTCACTTCTCCTTGCACTTGTGGGCTGGCTGCTCACCATGCCTACCCTGTGTGGCCCGTCCCTGAGGAGCCAGCCTAAGGGCTGCTCACCCCCTGAGCAGGACCCAGCACACTCTCCCTCCCAGGACTTGAAGTAGTCAGCCTGGGCTTCGCTCTAACAGGTGAGGTCCCCATAAAATGTCTGCCAGTGCCTGGAAGGACAGGGCCAGTCCCGCCACAGAGTGAGAAGGAGCAGCTAAGAAGCTGAGAGGAAGAGAGCCGGGCCAGGATGGTTACTGGTTGCAGCTGAGGCTCTGCCACTTTCCCGCCTTAGTAAGACCCACCCCCTCCCTTCTCTTCTCAGTGGAGCCTGTGCCTTGTAACATGTGCATCCTCGCTCACGTGGTCAGAAATGCCTAGTGGTCACTGAGCCCTCCACTGCCCAAGCACTTTCGAGGCAAGACAAGCTTTGAGGTCAGTGCTGATTCCCTTCAAGGTGTGCAAAGTGGGGACAAAGGCAGAGGAATTGCTGGCCTCACACCCCTCCACCTCTGCCCTCAGGAAGAGGCTTCTCCATGGCTCTCTCCCCTGCCCAGGCGGCTTCTCACCACTTGGTCAAAAGCCCACTGCAGCTGGTCCTGCCCCAGGTCCCAGGACCACAGACAGAGCAGCAGGAACTCTTGGAGGTCACAGGAGGGCAGGGGGAGCTCATTTCCCAGAAGCCCTCAGCAAACGCCTTCGCATGCCATTGGCTAGCACTGAACCAATCACGAGGCAGGAGGGTGCCCCCAGGAAACCAGCATCATGTGTTGTGTGTTACTGTGGCTAAGGTCACCACAAAGTTTAATGTTAGCTGTGGGTTTTGGCAGGTGTCCTCATCTGGGCCAGGAAGCCCCTTCTGTCCCTAGCGTGTTATCCCTGACACAGTTACTTTTAGGTGTTGTCAAGTGCCTTTTTTTTTTTTTTTTTTTTGACTGAGATGCTGGTGCGCTTCTGTTCCTTATTGGTATGGGGCACTCCCTCAGTCAGTTTTCTGATGTCACTCCAGTCCTGCGTTTCTGACAAATCTGACCTGGCCATGGTGCACAGTCTTCATATAGGTTGCTGTATATTCCTGGATCCTGTTGGCTATTTTCTTGAATACTTTTACTTTGGTTTTGGTATCCGGCTAAAAGTGGTCCCATGAAATGAATCGGGAAAGATTTTCTCTTGTATTATTTGAAAGAGTGTGTCAAAGGTTGGTGTCGGTTCTTTAAACATTTGGCGAATTCTCTGTGATGCCACCTGGGCATGGGCTTTTCTTCCTGTGATCACCAGTACCACCTGTGCTTGTCGCAGGACTGTTCAGGTTTTAGATTCCTCCCCGAGTCAGCTGTAGAACTTGTGCATTTTCTCTAGGTTTTCTGATTTGTTAACACACAACCATTCATAGTGTTCATCTGTAGCCCTTTTTCTTTCTTTAAACGTCGTAATAATGTTCTCTCTTTCACTCCTGGTTTTAGTTATTTAGGTCTTCTTTCCCTTTTCCTTTGTCAATCTAACTAAATGTCTATTTTTTATTTTTAGTTGTCAATGGACCTTTATTTTTATTTATTTATATGTGGTGCTGAGAATTGAACAGGGCCTCACACATGCTAGGCAAGCATTCTACCACTGAGCCACCACCCCAGCCCATCTAATGTCTATTGTGTTATTTTTAATGTACCAATTCTTTTCTGTGTGTATTTTCTCTATGTTTTTCTATGATCAGTTTCACTAATTCAGATCTAATGTTTATAATTGCTATTTCCTCCTAATATCTTGACAGTTTTACTAATAACAATGTCCTTTCTTGTCAGAATTGACTTGTCTCCCATTGATAGCTGCTGTAGGCTTTGTAGAGGGGTGTGTACAGAGCTCCTTCCTTTGCCCTTTTCCCCTCCACCTAGTTCATCTCTGGACATAGGTGCCTCTGCTGCAGGCATCACATAGTGGGACCTCCTGTTTCCGTCATGTCTGATGATCTCTCTCTGTTGGGCTTTCAAACCAACTCACAGGAACATTCTATTGATATATTTGATCACCTCTTCTGTACACTTTTTGCATATTATTTTCCTATTGTTTTTCTGTCTTCCACTTTTACCAATTTCTTTTGCACTAGCTGAACACTTTCTAGTGTGATATTTTAATTCTTTTAATGATTTTTTAAACTACTTTAGGGTTAATTTCTTAGTAGTTGCTACAGGATTTCCGTACACATTTTACCAGATCAACTTGAGAATTTTGTAGTAATAATTCCTTTGAGATACAGAAGGATTACTTCTGTATAACTCTTATCCCTCTTTGTGATATTATTATTGTGCATATTAAATATGTCATAAGCACACCAGTGCATTGTTACCACCATGTAATTTATGACTCATATAGAAGCTTAGAGCAGGAGAGCAGGTCCATAATTAGATAATTTTAAAATTAACCTCCTTATTTACCATCTTGGCTTGCTCCTTTGGTTTGTTTCTGTGGCTCCAGCCTTTGGTGTCAGACTCCCACTCCGCGCAGCTTTGCTCCTGCCTACCTCCTTTTTCCTGTTATTGTTCATCATATTACATTTCTACATGGTTTGGGCCCAACAGTACAATTATATACATACCGCTTGAGATAACTGCTTTTAAAATCAGTTTAAAGTAGGAAAACAAATACGCATTTATAGTCTTTTATAATTAGGCAATTACTTTCAATAGTATTTTTAATGTGGATTCAAAGTACCATATAGCTAACTTGCTCTCAGCTTGAAGAACTTTCAGGAATGTATTTATTTTGCATTCATTTTGAAATAATCTTGCTGCCTATAGGATTCTTAATTGACAGTCCCTTTTGAACCTTTTGGATGGTGTTCCTCAGCCTCCGGTTCCATTATGTCTGATAAGTCAGGTGTTAATTTGAGTTTCCTTTTTGCATAATGAATAACTTTTCTTTTGATGTTTGTATTATTTTCTCTTTGTCTTTCAAAATTTTTACTGAGATTTGTCTGAATGTGACTGTCTCAGTGTTTACCCTGCTTGTTGTCGAGTTCTTGGATGTGTGGTGTTTTCATCAGGTTTGGATGGTTTTAATCATTATTTCCTCAACACTTCCTGCTTCTCCCCTTCCCTTCGTCTAGCATCCGGGTCGGGTCCACGTCTGTGGGTGAGCTCAGTGTTTCTCTTCCGCTGTGTTCACTTTTCTCATCGTCTTTTCCTTTGTTCTTTGGGGTATAATCTCTATCAATCTCTCAGCGTGGCTGCTTCTTTCTGTCCACCTCATCCTAATTTTGATCTTCTCTAAAAGATTTTTTGTTTCAATTTTTGTGCTTTTTTTAATCTCTGGAATTTTTTTTTCCAAAAAATAATTTTGCTTTCTGATATTTTCTACTTGTTATGACATTGTCATATTACTATCCTTTTATTATTTAAAAATATATGATATTTTATATGTATTATTTATAATATGCAATATATATGTTTATATATTGTATGATATATATTTTCCGTATTTTTAAAGCTTAGCTAAGATGGACATGTGAGCTCTCATAGGAAGTTTCTGGCACCTGCCTTTCCCCCTGTGGGTGGGTGACAGTTTTCTGTTTACTGTGGACTGTATGTTTGAGTCCTTCCATCAAATCCACGTGGTGACGCCCTAACCTCCAATGTGATGATATTTGGAGGTGCGCTCTGGGGCATAATTAGGTTTAGATGAAGTCATAGAGGTGGGACCTTCATGATGGGGCTCATTCCCTCCAGCAGAGGAAGAAGACAGACCCTCCTCTCCTCTGCAAGCCCCAAGGCCCAGCCTTGGGAGGAAGGTGTGCGCACAGTGGGAGGCAGGGCTCCACAGGCTGGGAACACTCTTTCCACCCCTGCAGTCCCCACATGCACCAGCACTGTGGTCTCAAGCTTCTCACCCTCCAGAATGGTTAGAAGACAATGAGGCTGAAGTTTCCCAGTGGGTCGTATTTCCTTGTGGCAGTCTCAGAGAAGACATGCTTCTTTTCATGTCTTGTGGTTTTTCTTGTTGTTACTGAAAACCTGCTGTTTGGGGTGATACACTTGAGGGAGCCCTAATTCAGGCTTTGTTGTTGTTTGCTTGTTTGTTTATTTAGGACCTGTAATTAGGGCCTCTCTTCCCTCCCTGTGGGGCTCCTGCTGCTCCTCAGAGGGCACAGCCCTGGTCATGCTCAGAGCCTTCTGGTAGGACAGTGGGCTCAGTGTGCTCTTTGCTGTCTAGTACTTGAAGTCTCTGCTAAGCTGTCTGAAATTCAAATTGTGGCCTTGCAAATCCATCTATAGATGTTGCTTCAGCATTTCTTCAAGCCTGGCACATGTGCCACTTCTAGTACGGAACATGAGACTTGGTAGGACATAAAATAAATAGCTATCGGATTGTTTCTAAAGTACCTCAGGAAATGATGCATTTAGTGCAAGGAGCCCACCCCCCACAGACACCTGCCTGCTGGGGGCCAAACTGGGTGGGCAGAACTGAACTATTACTGGTCGTTCCCAAACTGAGTGAGCTGGGGAGACAGGAGCAAGCTGTGTATGTGAAAGTTATGAACCTACAGCAAGTGACTTCCTTCTGGGATCCTTGGAGGGACGGGGAGGTTGAGGGTATGTCACCAGCAGACTTCCTCCTGCTCTCACTTCAAAGCCTCGCTGGCTGTCTTTCCCAGGGGGAAATCAAGTTGTTTATGATGTGGAGACGTGGCTGAGTGGGTGACCCCACCACACAGACAACTGAACTTTGGGAGACTTGGCCTGAGAAGCCATTGGCTCAAACCTCACAGGAACTTAAGTGTCCGTTAATCTTGTTGCTTTACAAACACACACTGTGCTGCCTGGTGCCACAGCTGCATAGATAGTTTGGGCCTGACCTTTAGCCTCAATGGTCACGATTTAGAAATGTTCCTTTAAACGTGTGTGCAAAGTGAAATGGGGACAGTAGAGTGAGGCCTGACAGGCCCTAGTGACTTCATGGAGCAGGTGGTGTTGGAGTTGTGTCTCGAGGTATGTGTAGGAGGTGTGCAAGTCATTTATAGTAAGAATCCCTATAATTTCATCCCAGGGGCTCCTTCTCAGACCAGCCAGAACCAGGATTATAGCCAGGGTTAAACCAGCACTTCCCATGCCAAAATCACTCAGAGTCAATTAAGGGGTGGATTCTGATGACTGACTGGGCCATCATGGCCTGTCTGAGCACCAGGCTTTCCTCTCTTACCCTGGTTGTGGTCTGTTTTCCTGGACCTCCCTGGAAATCTTCACTGTGAGTGTGAACGTGGGTGTCCAGACTTCTCTTGGCCCTTCCAGGTGTCTAGCGTGGGCCTTCCTATGACCTGGAGTAGATGGTATGAGGCTACTTTTCCTCTTTTCCTAAAATCTCAGAGATGAAAATTTTTAGCTTCTGATTTTTACAAGTTCACAGTTCACACTATTCTTTTTGCAAAAATGTATTTTCTTAAAAAAAAAAAAACAACTTTCAGTTAGTTGTCGTGGCACACACCTGTAATCCCAGTGGCTTGGGAGGCAGAAGCAGGAGTACCACAAGTTCAAGGGTAGCCTTGGCAACTTGGCAAGACCCATCTCAAAAAATAAAAAAAATGAGCTGGAGAGGTGGCTCAGTGGTTGAGCACTCCTGGGTTAAATCTTCAATCCCTCCCCCACAAAAGTAGTTTCAAAACAAGTTTGAAAAACACAAATAATTCTGTCCTTCAATATTTCTCTCTTTCTGAGACTATGATTTAGAATCCTGCAAAATATTTGTCTTTTATGTGGCTGATCTATATACCCACCCTGAAGACTTAAGCTTGTGGCCCCTGCACCTGTGCATGTGGCAAGTGGCATTTATGCTGCAGAGATGCTCCCCAGAAGCCCAGGGCCCTGGTCACAACTGTGCAGGATGCTAGCAGCACCATGTGCTGCTGGGCTCAGCAGGTAGACACTGTCTTTCCAGGCACAGTGGGATGCATGTGAAGTACAGGGCTCTCATATACACCTATATTGGCAGTGCATTTTAACTATTCCCTGTGAAGGGATAAAGTGCTTAATTGAAGACATCCCATAGACAAGTACATGCTAAGCTTTGCACCAAATCCTAACCTTGGGCCTTGGTTGTTGGCATAGTCTTGATAAGGGGCACCATTTTGGTAGTGCTTGTTTGAAAAGGTAGAATTAAGGTTTGCTGAATGCAATTTGGGTAGCTTTTTTGTTTCTTCCTTTTTTTTTCCTCTATAGAGGTGGTCCAGTGGTGGGGGGATGAGGGACAGAGAGTCTCTTTGGGCAGGAGATGTCATGGGCACCTCAAATTAACGTGAGCAGCAGCCCCTTCTTGTTGTTTGGATGGACCGAATGCAGCCAGCAAGACCTGGACATCTCATAAGCACAGAGTGCACATGTGATTCTACAGTGCAGAAAGCTCATCAGCAGTTACACAGAGCCAGGAACTCAGGGAGTGATGGATGGAAAAGAGGCATTCAGGGTGACAGGAATATTCTGAGTGGAGGGTGGGTTCATAGGTATATACAGCATCAAATTCATAGGACTGTACCCTTTAAACATATGCACCATATTAATTATAAATTATATCTCAGCAAGGTTGGTTAAAGGTCTCCATGTGTGCATTTAGGTCTTGCCATTTCCCATCAGCCTATGGTTCTCTGGAGGAAAGGCCATGTTTTCCTTGTGTGGGGTGCAGCAAGGCAGCAACACACTGTACCTAGGAGGCCTCTGACACAGACCCCAGTGTGAACCCACACTCTGCATCTGCCCGTTGTGATCACTGGAGAAACAGCCTAACCTGGGCCTCAGTTTTCCCATCTGTAATATAGGGACAAAACACCTCATATACAGAATATTTGGAGAGTAATTGGTATGATTCTAAGTAAATCTTTGAAAATAATTGTTATGTAATAAAAAATACATGATAGCTACTATTATTCCTTTTTATTTTTTGGCAAAAATTCAAGGTAAATTAAGTAGTTTGGGATCTATTGTACCTTAGAGTATACTTTGCTAAACAGTAGTATATACAAAGTGTTTGGTTCAGATTTCAATTGACTAGGTTTTTCTTTTTGTCTGTTTTGGTATAAAATTTCAATATATTCTGTGAATTTGGTGAGCAACATACTACCTGATTCTGTAGTGTTCTTTCCTTCTAACTTAGTGGCACAGTTCTTGGGTTGGGGAGGTGTCATAAGGAAGAGGTTTAATGCACAGTCTCCCATCTCTAACCAATGGGTCGACAATTTGGCAAACACAGAGGACTGGGTAATGCAGATGAAATTCCTGCTGTTTTCCTAAAGAGAAAATGAAGGAAATTATGTCTTACAAGATCCCCAAGGAGATATCTTTACATCTGGAGAGTCCCCTTTGGTCTCTTTTATTCACGACTAATGTAGTTGCAAAAGTGTAATTTGACAGTAAAAATATTAACCTCTAAAGGCAAGTTTTCTAAGATGACATTTACAAGCCATTTTACACATGCTTATAGATTAATGTGACACAAGTTGTCTGTTTCCAATCCTGTCCTCAGTTCTTCTTATATTAGGATTGATAGCATTTGGTTTTCAATGTTCCTCTTGGGGCTCAGACAGCCTTGAAGGTATCATTTAGAAAAATGATGGAAATCTGATTCTAATTTTTATCTCATCATAAATATCTCATCATAAATATCTCATCATTTATCTCCTAAAATTCGTCTGCCCCAATACACATGTACTCTCTGTAATTTCATATATAGGGATCTCAATTCCTAGTAAAAAGGCCAAATTGACCCCTGGGACTCCAAGGTCATACACGTAACAGCTTTGTGTTTTCTTAGCTACTTTGTGTCTTCCCACTGTGTTTTCTGTAATGAACTTTGAAATTACTTTCATTTTTCTTTATGCCATCAGCATGAGACCTCGTTTAAGTGCCCCTGTTTCCCTTTCACCAAGACACACACTGCTTTTGGTGATGCCTGGGAGGAACAGGTCCCAGAAGAACTTGGTCACAAATTCAGCATCTACTTATTGAATGCTTTTTAAGCGCCCTGCACTGTGCCAGAGGAGTGAAGAGGAGACAGGTCCACGTCCACAGGCAGATTACCTTCAGGTGGAGTCCGGGGATAAGAGTCAACCAGGAGCATTCCAAGAATAGCTACTAAGAAGGAAATGATGTAGCATAACAGAGCAATCTGGTGCAATCTACATAATGTAAATCATGCAACAATACCAAGCGTAAGGAAATTGTGTAGTGTGTACTCAGGGGCACGCACAGCAAATTAGAGGAATGTGGAGTAACATACATGGAGAGGGACATCAGAAGGGTACAGGAAGTTTGGAGTGGACAAGCCTAAAGGGAGGCCCTCTGAGCACTGGCCCTTGAGCTGGGGTCTTTGGCATGATCTTAGTGGTGACCATGAACATGGTCTTCACAACGGTGAAGGTCTCCAAGTCTGCCCTTCAGACAGAGCCGGTCCAGCAGCCTCTCTGGGTCAGGGCCCAGGCAGCACCTGGGTTCCTTCCATCCTTCCCAGCTCACAGAACCAGGCACTGGCCAGCTCCCTGGAGGTTCTTGGGGCCTGGGGCAATCCTCCTGCATTTCCATGAGACAACATCTGGTGGAAGGATGAGTCACTTCCTGAGTGTCTTTGTGAAGGAGCCCTTTCCCAGAATCCCTAGCGGGCTTCTCACTCGGCATTGGCCAGGGTCGTACCACGTGCCTCTTCCTAGCCAATCAGTGGAGGGGCAGCGAGGCCGAGGTGGGCGGAGCGCCGTGGTCTCTTGAAGAGAAAGGAAGCCATAGTGGTGTTAGAACTCAGGAGGTGCGGGCCGAGGGCTGCTGTGTGGTGAGTGGCCGGTGGGGTCCTGCCTGTGTGACCCCGAGGTCTGCGGACAAGGTCCACATGGGAAAAGCGGTGGAAGGACGCGGGCGAGATCGCTGCCTGTGAGTGGGGAAGCGGCCCTATGCCTCAGGGGATCAGCTGCCTCTGGGCAGCCTCGGCCCTGGGCAGCCCTGGGCGTGGTCCGCCCCAACCCCGTCACGAAACTGAGCATATGGCAGCCTTTTCGTGCCTGGATTCTGGACAGATGAAGTGAGCATTCGGACCCCTCAGGGAGTAAAGGTGGGGCTTGTTATGTGGAGCAGCAGGAAGGGCCGGCAGTGATGCCCTGGGCAAAGGCCAGTTGCCCCGCAGGCGGTGGTCCTGTTGGAAGTGGTGGTAAAGTGACAGGGAGCACTCAGCTGGGGGTGTGTGCGTGGGACAGGTGACTCAAGAGTTTTCAGTGCAGTCTATGTTTCCACCAGTCACCACAAAAGTCCTCTGAATGTTGCTTTTGGGGTTACAAATAATTTTTAGAAAGCGTGAATTTACAGATACAGAACCCATAAGTAACAGGGCCAGGTGTAAATTGGTGAATCCGTGGAGTGGGGAACTCTGTTTTTTGTATATCTGATATGGCCCCTGTATGTTTTCACGTATTCAGATGTTAGCACTCAATATGATAAGCCATATTAAATGAGCTGTTTTAGTTGAATCACACAAGGATGGAGAACATACATTTTTAAAGGGTAGTTATATCCTTGGAGAGAAAAATGATAATAACATACAGAACTGCTAAATTCTTTTACTCTTTTACATTTTTAAATAATTAATTATTTTGTCCATTTCAGTTGTACATCAATTCCTGAAATATAAGGCAGGTTTTAAATCTGCACATGCTCTGAAAGGGTGCAGAATCACTGCATTATGATTTCAATTCTAATGACAGAAAAAAACTCTCATGGTTTCCAAAGATGAATTGTTCCTGGCAGTGAGATGTGATTCAGAGTGATCCAAAGTGGAATTAGTTGTGGGAAGGAAGCAGTTGACAAAGAAGAACCAGAATTTTTCATAAATGTTGGAGAGTTGAGGTCTGTACTCTAAAAGGTAGGATTGGGAAAGTCCCAGCAATCGGTGACAACTACTTGCATCAGGGAGAAGATGAGGGCAGAAGGGAACCTCCTAATATGTGCACTGCAGCCTTCTGACTGGCAGGGAACCAATGGATTCGTCTGCAAGGCATGGGCAGATTACATTCTTTTGCTCCAGAGGAACGGATCCTCTTGAACCTCCACTTGCCCCAGTGTAGTGCTCCCAAGGGAAGAGGGTTTGCTTTGTAATAGGACTTCTGTTATTATTCCTAAGTATCTAAATGGATGGCAGCCAGGTTTAACTTTGAGTTAGCATCATGGGATTTTAAAGTAAGAGCATGACCCTCCATTCCATTTTTCTGCTCTAAATAGAAATCATATTCTGATTGTTCCCTTTCCTGGGCACAATAATGCATATTTAAGTTCTTCATTCATGCCCCACAAAATAGCTGATTTTTTTTGCTCTTCATTTTCTCCCCTTTAAAAAATTAAAGCAGAGAAAATGGGAAAGTATTCTTTTTTTCCTAGAATTTGAAGAATCAAAGAAATGCCCTTTTCAGCCCAAACTGTAATTATGGGGCCAAGAGACTTGTTAGCTCCACTGTCTACTATCATCTTTTAAAGAAGTTTTTAAAATTTGTTCTAATTAGTTATACATGATAGTAGAACGCATCATACATAAATGGTTTATATCTTCTCATTCTTCTGGTTTACATGATGTAGAGTTATATAGTCATGTGATCATATATGCACATAGGGTTATAATGTTTGATTCATTCTACTGTCCTTCTTGCCCCTACACCCTCTCCCCTCTTCACTCCCCTCTGCACTAATCCAAGTACCTCCATTCTTCCCTAGCCCCCCCACCCCCTTATTGTGATTTAGCATCCAAATATCAGAGAAAACATTCAACCTTTGGTTTTGGGGGATGGCTTATTTTTCTTAGCATGATATCCTCCATTTCCATCCATTTACCAGCAAAGGCCATAATTTTATTATTCTTTAAGCTGAGTAATATTCCGTTATGTTTCCATGCCCTACTTTCTTTATCTGTTAATCTGTTGAAGGATACCTAGGTTGGTTCCATAGTTTAGCTATTATGAATTGTGCTGTTATAAACATTGATGTGACTGCATCACTGAAGTATGCTGATTTTAAGTCGTTTGGGTATAAACCAAAGAGTGGGATAGCTGGGTCAAATGGTGGTTCCATTCTAAGTTTTCTTGAGGAATCTCCATACTGCTTTCTGTAGTGGTTGCACCAGTTTGCAGCCCCATCAAGAATGTATGAGTGTGCTTTTTTCCCCACATTCTTGCCAACATTTATTGTTGCTTGCATTTTTGGTTATCGCCTGTATCATCTTTTAAAAACAGTATTATTTTAATTCTATAAATTCATGCGTACTGTGTGATAATTTATGCTTACATAGAGAACATAATGTTCAAATCAGGGTAGTTAACATTTTCATCTCAAACATTTCAAACTTTAAATGAACACAATAATTGTACATGTTTATGGGCCACAGTGTGATATTTCAGTACATATATACAGTGGGTACTGATCAAATCAGGACAATTAATATTTCCATTTTCTTCTCACTACCTTATAATTGGGGTCTTTGAGCTTTTCTCTCTGGTTAGACATAAAACATAATAGGTCATTGCAAAGACTTGTCCCCCAATTCTTTTGTAGAGCGCCAGAACGTATTACCACTATCTAACTCTTTTGGTACACATTATCCAATCTCCCACTACCCACCCCTCAACACTTCTCAGCCTCTAGTAATCACTGTTAAACATTTAGATTCACTTTTAAAAACATACATGCATAAAAACATGGAGTTTGACTTATTTCTCTTAATGTAATACCCTCTAATTCCACCCTCTTTGCTGTAAATGATGAAATATCATTCTTTTGTGGCTGAATAATATTCCATTATATACAACTGTGTGTATATACCACAGCTTCTTTATCCTTTCATCCACTGATGGCATCTGGGTTGGTTCCATATCAGCTACTGTGAACAGTGCATCCATGAATGTGGGTGGCAGGTATCTCTTTTATATGCTGATATCATTTCCTTTGGAGATATACCCAGAGTGGATTATATAGTAGATCTACTTTTAGTGCCTCCATCTGTTCTCCATATGACTGTATTAGTTTGCGTTCCCATCAATAATGTATGAGAGTTTCCTCTCACTCATATCCTTGTCATCATTTGTTTTTTGTTTTCTTTTTGGTGATGACCACTCTAACTTTGGTGAGATACTATTTTTTGATTCTTATGGCCCTGATGACTAATTAAGTTGAGGGATTTTTTTCCCATGAATTTGTTGGCCATTTGAATTTATCCCTTTAAAAATAGACATGCAGACCAGTGGAACAGAATAGATTCAGAAATAACCCTATGTACTTACAGGCAAATGATTCTCAACAAAGGTGCCAAAAACATATGTTGGAGAAAAGAGAATGTCTTCAATAAATAGTGCTGGAAAAACTGGATATTCACTAGGAGGAGATTTAAATTTGACCTCTATTTCTTGGTATGAAAATAAACTTGAGGACTGGGGTTGTAGCTCAGTGGTAAAGCACTTGCCTGGCATGTGGGAGGCCCTGGTTTCATCCCCCATAACACAAACAACAACAAAAAATGACAATGAGAGCAGAATGGGTAAGAAACTCAAATGTAAGATCTGAAACTATGAAACCACTAGAAAGAACCAGAGTAAACATCTTGTGACATTGGTATAGGCAATGAAATTTTTCATAAGACCCCCAAAATACAGGGAATAAAAGTAAAAATAGACAAATAGGATTAGTCAAACTGAGAAGCTTCTATGCAGCAAACTTGCCATAGAGGGAAGAGACAGCCTGCAGAATGGGGGAAAATTTTTGCAAACGATGAATGTGACAGAAAGTTACTATGTGAAATATACAGGAACTTAAAATACTCGATAAGAATAGCCACATGAGCAACAACATCATCAACACAAAGTTCTTCACAAATAACCCACTGTGATACCAGGGCAGATTTTTTGCTCAGAAGAGCAGATTCTGGAGAGAAGGGGACTTTGGACTACTCCATTCTGACAGGGCAGAAGGGGACTCCAAAATGACCCAGTTGCTCTCTGGCTACCTCTGCATTGCTTTGTGGACCAGGGTTACTCAGTCAGGGTCACTGTGATTTTGGCTGATCTTCTAGTTAGTGGCCTAAGTGAAATACACTTATATATTCCCTAAGATGATGCTGATGTTGTGAAATGGAAATGACAAGGTTCTTTCTCTGTGACTGGGATGAAGGGTGAGAATTTGGTTTGAATCTACGGTGAACTACCACATCCAGAAACGTGATTGGTGAGTGGTTGGAGGCCTCCTCTTCCTCCTCAGGGAGCACATTTATATTAGTACCATTTTGCAGGGGAGGGTGGTAGTTTGTCTCAAATAACTTGGAGGTTTTCCCTAGGTGTGGAAGTTGATATTTCTGATGTCAATCTTGAGCCAATCACCTGATGATGCTTAGCAGGCAGGCAGTTGGGCTCCTGGGTCTGAGGCCTGGAGCAGAGGTCTGAGCTGCAGCTCCAGATCGAGGTGAAGAGAGGAGGAAGGGAAGTGTCAGGTTCTAGTTGGTGGCTTGTCAGACTGGCTGTGTGGTGCCATCACTGGTTGAGTTGTGAGCCTTGCCAGTGCCCAGTCTGATACAGACTTTTAAGAAAACAGCTCTGCTAAATTTTTTTTTTAGTTTTTTTTTTTTTTTTTTTTTTTTTTTTTTTTTTTTTTTTTAGGTGGACACAATATCTTTATTTTTTTTATGTGGTACTGAGAATCAAAACCAGTGGCTCATGAATGCTAGGCAAGTGCGTTACCACTTGAGCCACATCCCCAGCCCCAGCTCTGCTAATTTTAACCAAGATTGATTTTTGGACTTTTGACTTCTGGAACTTCAAGATAATAAGCTTATTTTGTAAAGTTAAAAAAAGTTATCAGACCTCTGGCCAGTTATGTTGTAGCCTCAGTTTCTTCATCTGTAAAATGAGATTCTGGCCCCTTTGCAGTTTTGTGATCTGTTGTGAATTGATGGTTTATTTTCTGTCTCCTCTTCATGATGTGATGCCTACTCCTTCCCCTTCCCTCATGTATACGTTTTCCTGATGGGCCAGGAGAGCAAGGCAGCAACATTTTATTTGCTTATCCTGAAGATGTGAATTGAAATGGAGCCTTAAATTGTCTAATTCTGAATCTGTGAGTGGATCAATTAAAGGGGGAGCCTCCAAACGCTGAGTCAAAAGACCATGCTAAAATGCTACATCCTTACCACTATTATGCAAAATTATAGTTTAATGGGGCAAAAATAATTGCATCTATGTTTCTAGCACATTTCATGATGTGCTTTGCCTCATGGATTTACCAGGATTTTAATCTAGTATAAAGCTCTCTTGGTTTTTCAGAAGATCCTCTTTATGGCTTGAGTTAAGTATGTTTTTATGTAACAAAAACCTTTTGTGCATCTTCTAATATGGTGCCAGAGTGAAACAAATTGCACTTGGTGTTTTATTGGTGGTGGTTTGAGTTCATGAAAAAAGGTAAGATAAAGAAAAAGCACATAGCAAAAGCAGCAGAGGTTGTGTAACTCCATTAAATTATGTTTATGGGTTTACTTGTCAGAGTTTTGTAACAAAATGTTTTTTCTGGAGTCTGTTTATCAGTATTTGTTACTAATTAGTGCCTACAAATTACCCTTTTATGGGAGTCATGTTCTTGCAGTCATCCTGGTGTCTTAATAATCAGAGCTGTAACTGCTCACGTGCTTTGCTGTTGTTAGGTTTTGCTTGTGCTTTTCTTTCTGGTGCATCTCATGGTTCTCTCTCTTCCCCAAAGGTTTCCAACAACTGTGACTCCATTTTCGTGAATGGGAAGGAAATGAAGAGTAAAGTGGACACGATAGTGAACTTAACCCACCAGCACTTCACCTCCCAGGTGGAAGTCACTGTCTGGGCGCTCCGACTCCCCTTGCAGATTGAGATCTCAGACACAGAGCTGAGCCAGCTCAAGGGTTGGAGGATCCTGGTGGCCTCCAACAGAAGGTGAGGACCATACCACAGTGGGTTACAGTGGTCTGTGCTTGGGGTTCAGATGAGTCTGACTTGGGACTCACTCACATTTTAGTATTAACACCTTCTAGAGTAGTTGTGAAGATTCAGTGAGATGATAGGTGTGCCTAGCATGGGGCCTGGCATTGGCTCAGCTGTTTTCCATCCCCATCTCACTCCTGTTCATTCTTGTGTTCCTCTTCCTTAGTCTCCCTGCTCATGGATGTTGGTCATTTCTCATGGACACAATGCAGGGATTAAGACTGTGAGCTCTGAAGTGAGACTGACTGAGTTTTAAACCCTGGTTTTCCCACTTAAAGCTCTGTGAACTTGTGGCTTCACCTGTCCATTCCTCAGTTTCTTTATCTGAATTGAGAATAATATTACTGAAAAGTTGTCCCAAAAATTCAGTGATGTGATGCGTACTCCAGTAGACAGAATTCTAAAGATGAACTGCTTGCTCTCCAAGATTCCCATCACCAAACACTGATCTGATAGGGTGGTGAAGGGACTTCACAGAAATAGCTACAAACAACTGATCAATGGAGAGTACCCTGGTGGGCCAGACCCATCAGATAAGCCATTTGAGAGCAGAACATTCTCCATAGCCAATAGCATAGTGGAAGTGGGAGGGATTTGAAGGTGTGAACATTTGGACAGGGTGTTGCTGGCTTTGAAGATGGACTGAGCCACATTTCAAGGAGAGAGGGTGACAGTATTTAGGAGCTGGGAGTAGCCTGAGGATGCGCACCAGTCAGAAAATGGGGGCCCCAGTCCTTCAACAAAAGGATCCAAATAACCTGCAACAACCAGACAGATCCTAGAGGTGGGCTCTTCCCTCACATCTGCTCATCAGGGTCAAGGCCAGAAACAGGAGAGGAAAGGCCAAGGTTGGCCTGAGTGGCAACAGGGAAGGTGGTGATGGCGCTCAGAATTTGAGAGGAGCATCCTGGGGAAATCACTCACTGCACAGACAACTGCAGGGCTGGTAGAAATCTAGACTTCAGAATGCTGCCACTGAGGGCCTGGAGGGAATTGAGGAAGGCCGATCCTTGCTAGGAGGCCGCAGATTGCTCAGCAGAGCTGGGTACTGCTGGTATGTGGAAAGCAAGTGAGGCTGGCTGTGGCTGAGGAGGTGATGGGTGTGCACCTTGGAGTCTTCTTGCTATGTATGGTAAAATGCAAGAGGGGAGGTAAATGGAGGCAGGACTGTTAAAAAGGAACAGGACCTGAGGATGTTGAAGTTTTTAGCATCACTAGATGGTCAGCTATGGGAAAAGCAAGAGACTCCCTGTTGGAAAAGTGGGCCCTTCAGCAGAGGCCGAGGATGGGACTCAAGACTCTTCCCTGAAACCCGAAGGACAGGCCCAGAGCTTACTGTTTGTGTGGCTTCTTGATTTTGGTCCACCCTCCACCTCTTCCAGGGCTGTGCATTCTGCCTTTTAGGCAAAACTAGCAGGGAAGGAGTGGGCACTCCATGGTGTCCGAAACAGATCACCTGGGCTCTAAGCCCAAGTTGTCATTAGAGCCAAAGCTCAGAAAAGCCCATCAGCACTTGTGCACTAAAACAGAACAAAGTTACTAAAACAGGTTTTAGTGGGATCCAGGGTTTTCTGTCATAATATTCAGAATGTGCAGAAGACAATTGAAAATCACTTGTTATACCAAGCAGGGAGAAAAAAACAAAGCTCTCAGTGAGGAATTACAAATAGCCCCAAAACAAAATAAAACAAAAAAAAAATTAGAAAATCTCAGCAAGCACATGTACTCATCATAAAGAAGAAGATGTAAATCATAGGACTGAAAAAGAAAGTAACTGTCAGTGGGGCTGTCAGAGGATCAAGTCAGTGGAGGGCAGACAAAAGAATTTACTTATTATGAGTAAGAGAGAAGTAGGTTGGGAACAAGCAAACAGAGCTTCAGGGACTTGTGAACAATGACAAAAGATCTAAAGTTCTGTAATTAGAATCTGAGGAGACAGGAAAGGGTATAGGGATGAAACAGTATTTGAGGAAATAGTGGCTGAAAACTTCCCAAATTTGACAAAAGATACAGCTTATGGATTTGAAAAGTTGGGAAATCACAAAAGTGACAAATCCAAAGAAATCCATGCCAAGGCAAATCATAAGTAAGCTTGTGAAACTTAGAAGACAAAGGAAGAATCTTAAAAACATCCAGATATTACACTATTTGAATGAGGGTGAATTTCTCACCTGAGACCAAGGAGGCCAGAAAGACATGGCACATTTTTCCAATGGTGAAAGAAAAGAACTGTCAGTCCTGAATCTATATCTGGAAAAAGTATTCTTCAAGAATGAAGGGGAAATAAAGACATTCTTACATGAAGAGAGACAGAATTTATTTCCAGGAGACCTACCCTCAAAGAATGGCTAGCGGAGATTCTCGAAAGAAAAAGAAAATGATAACTGAAAAAGATTTGGAACTTTGAAAAGGAAAAAAAAGAATGACAGAATCAGTGAAAATTAAATAGGATAGAAGTCTTCCTGAATTCATGAATTTCTTAAATTATGTTTGACAATCATATTTGGTTGAGACAAAAACTTAGGACCTCATCAATGTGGTGCTTAAAAGCACATAGAGGAAGTCTTTAAAACAATTGTTTGTGAAAGCAGGGAGGCCAAGGAACCTAAATGGAATTAAGGTGCCTACCTTCCAAGTGGTCAAACTTTGATACCAGGCCAAAATAAGTTATGCATGGAGGTTAAATTGCACACCCATGCATGCATACAGGCACAAGTGACTCTAAAGTTGGTGAAATCTGAATGAGCTCTGTGTGTGCCAAGGCCAATTGCTTGGTTTTGGTATTGTCCTCTCATTACAAAGATAGTCACTTTGCAGTACTGGGTAATGAGTGTATGGGATCTCTCCATACTTTTTTTTTCTTTCAGTGAATTTGTGATTATTTCAAAATTAAAAGTTAAAAGAATTAATAGAATACAGTTTATCTTAACCTAACAGAACTGTTTTATTTCAATAATTCAGAACTTCTAAAAGTTCACGTGTTTACTGACAACTTTTATCATACTGCCACCTTTTAATGAAGTGTAAAATATACTTTATAATGCACTTCTTTCAGTTTTATCCACTTAATCAAGGGGAACTTCTCATCACTAGCACAAAAAAGACAGCTGGTATCATTTATTATAAAATAAATTGTATCAAAAATTAATACAAAGAAAACAATGTTTTAAATTTCTGAGTAGATGCTGTATCTCTGTGTGTCTTTGTTAAGTATCAGGACAGCATTTAAAGACTTTGTAGCACTGAACAGAAACAGTGCTGGTGATTTTTTCTGATGGACTCAAAAATAGAATGGGAATGACTTTTCAGTATGTCACAATGTTTTTAATGCTGTGTCCCTTTCCCTCTGAAGGCATCTCTCTTACCCATAAAGATCTTTACTTCTCACTTCAGGAAACTGGAATTGCTGATCACAGTGCTGGTTCAAGGAGGCACATTGACCTATTGTGAATAACACATATTTCAGAAATCAAATGGAACTGGATTCAAGCCTGCTAGTTAGCAGTTGTCACGTGTTTTAGTCAGTTTGCCTCACTGAGATCAGAAGACCTGACAAGAACAACATAGAGAATGACAAGTGTATTTCAGCTTATGGTATCAGAGGTTCAGTCCATGGTCATGTGACTCCATAGCTCTGGGCCAGAGGTGAGGCAGACTATCATGTCAGAAGGGCAGGGAGGAAGAAAGCAGCTCAGGACGTGGTAACCAGGAAGCAGAGAGAGTACCACACTCAGCAGGGACAAAATATAAACCCCTAAAGTCTATTCCCAGTGACCTGCCTCCTATAACTACACCCCACTGCCTACAGTTACCACCAGTTAATACATATCAGTGGATTAATAGGTCACAGGTCTCATAATCTGATTTTTTCACCTCTGAACATTCTTTCATCGTTCCATACATGAGCTTTTGGGAATGCCTCAGATCTAAACTGTAACACATGTATTAACCACTGTGAGCCTTTTGTCACAGCCACAGTAAGGATGAGGTTAGTTGTAGAGCCAATGAGGATGCACACAGGGACAACCAGATTGGGCTTGGCCCTGCCTCTGCACATGATCAGTTACGTGACTCCTTTCTTATGCACATGATCAGGATAGCAGTCCAACTTCAGTCTTCAGGTTTTGTGAGGAATGAATGAGTTAAACGTGTGGCTGTTGTAAAGTCAGGTGTCATTGTGGGGAGACTAGGCCCATAGTAGGTGTAACAACAATACATAGGAATTGCTGTCATTTCATCCCCTGATGTATTCCTCCTCGCTGGTGGTCACAGACTAGGCAACAGCCATGAATCAAAGTCCTCTCCTATGAGGCCACAGGAGAGGTTCTTCTTTAGGGGAAGGTTCTGGAATTGCAGAACCAGAGGATTTCTCAGGGTGGGCTGTGGACAGATGGAGAGCATGTGCCAGGATTGGAGGAAGGGCCAGAGCCTTGGAGAAGGAAAGCAAAAGCCAGGATGGGCGAAAGGAGAGATCCACTCACAAGTTTTACCAGTAACACGAGCAGCTTTGCCCCCAGAGCAGTACTTGTGAGTGAGGGCAAGATGTGCCAGGGAAGAGCACTCTGGCACCCCAAGGGCCTAAGCAGGAGGAAGCTGCTTCTGTGGAGTCCACTGGCCCAGGCCAGTGAGGAGTGGGAAATGAGAGCAGGCCAAGCCCACTGGCTCCTGGTTTATCTTTGCAGTTCCTAAGGGCTTTCCCAGTGTCTTCACACCTTGATGTCCTTGGTCCTTGATCTTTATACTCCCAAAGGGGAGGAACAGGCAGCCATTCTTATTTTCATTTTCAGCATGAGGTACCTGAGCCCATGGGAGAGAAGAGAACCTGGCTCAAGGCCCAACAGGGAGTGCAAGCAGGAATCCAGACAGCTCCTCTGTCTGAGGACCTCGCATTTCTGCTTCAGAAGCCACGGTCTTGCTTCATTTCCACATGGGGAAATCGTATTTTGATGCCCAGTTTCCAGAAGGCAAAGAGCAGAGGCTCCATTTCTGCCTGTCTGATCTGTAGTCTCCTGTGGCAGTGGACCACGGAAGCCAGGGTGCACTTGCTGTCCACCTTCTAAGTGTGAAGCAGCCTGTGTGGCTCACAGTGACTGCTGAAAAGGTATTGAATGAATTAACTGCTGGAAGTTGAGTGAATCAATGGATGAACAGATTTGGCCTGAGAAAAGCCACTTTATTTTCACTCTGCACCGTCACCTGGACTCTAAACCAGGGGCACATGATACTCCTTCCCAACAAGGACGCTTACTCTGTTGTGGTCTGTTTGTGTTCAGGCCTACCGGGGATAGCGAGGACGAGGAGAAGAAGGGGTGAGGCTGCTCCCTGCAGTACCAGCATGCCCTGATGCGCGTCCTCACCCAGTTTGTGACTGAGTCATCTGACTTGGGTCAGCTGACCTACATGTTGGGCCCAGACTGGCAGTTTGATATCACTGACCTTGTAACAAGAGTTCATGAAGGTGGAGGAGCCCAGAGTCGCCCAGTTACAGGATGGCAGGACCCTGGTTGGTCAGGAGCCGGGAATCACCACTGTTCAGGTACAGGGGGTTCATGTTTTGCCACCTCTCCAACACCAGTACCTGCTGATGATGCAGGCAAATGCTGCCATGCAGGGGTGTGCACATGTGTGAGGGTGATTGTGCAAATGTGCAGATACCGAGTCTGCCTGTAACAGAATCATGAGAAGCAATAGAGTTTTCACCAATTTTAATAACCTAAACACATTTTGTATTTTAGAGAGGGTTGAGAAAAATGCCTGATCTGTTTTTACCAGAGAAAGCTAAATGAAACACATAGTGTAAGTCACCCTTTTCCTGATATAACACTGTTGTTGTTTTTTTTTTTTTAATCTGTACTAGGAGGTGGTAGAACCTCTGAAAGCAAATTTCTCCTCAACCTTGACATTTAACCATTTAGCTATATTATACCTTTAACAGTAGGCAAAGATTTTTTAAAGCATGTATTTGGTTATAAATCACAAAGAATCTATAGTTAAAAGTTCTTTATTTTCATCATACTAATAGTAAAATAATTTCTAACTGATTTTGGCAAGATTAAAAAAGAAAAAGTTACAGCTTGTTTTATTTTTGCAAATTTAAAATGTTACTGCTCATAGTTAATTATGTCTTATTTTAGGTGTTGCCAAAGTTAATTTTCGACAAATTTGAATTAAATATGTAACATTCTATATTTGTATCTATTTCTGTGTAATATATTACCACCAATTTAACATTTCAAGACAACAGTAGTTTATTAAGTTATATTCTGTGGGTACACAGTCCTGGTGGGTGGCCTGGTTCTATGCTCAGGGTTCCTAAGGCTGAGATCCAGGTGCTGGCTGGGTTTGGCCCTTAATCTTGGAGTTTTGGGAACTCATTGGCTTTTAATCTCATTCAGTTTCTTGGAAGAACTTAGCTCTCTTATAGCACTGAGGTCACAGTTTCCTTACTGTCATCCCGGTGTTGCCCTGTCCTCTAAGAGGACCCCTCCATTCGTTCTCACATGGTCCCTCTCTCATCAGTAATGGCTGGATTCAGTCCTTCTCACACTTAGAGTCTGAATTTTCCTGCTACCAGCTGGGGAACGCACTCTGCTGTTAAGGGTTCCTGTATAATTCGGGAGACCCTTGTTTTAGAGCCAGCTATGCCGAATAACAGTGTGAATGTAGAGTGCTTTCTCATTGTGTTTGAAGGTTAAGGTCAACATTTAGGGGGACTGTTCTAGAAATTGTGCCTTTGACATATTCCTGTCCCGGTTTCAGTCTCCCATGGTTGCACATTAGATGGTAAAGTGGTAGGAACGGCTCCTTAGGACATGACTATTCCCTGCCCCACTTTAACTGTTCATCCAGTTATCCCACAGTGGTCCACACAGTGATCATATTGTCCCATGATAGGCATCTAACCTGCCCATTGGAAGGGATGTGAGCAGAAGAGGGCTGAGCACCATTTCCTTCAAAAGAGTTGACCACAGGCCACTGCTTTCAAAGCCTGAATGTCGGTTGTTGGGAAAGCACTACTCTTTGAGTGCTGAGTACCAAGGCAGGCAATTTGAGTTATTGCCTCTAACTTAAAACAAGCTTATCTCAGAAAATACACTGTTGTTATCAGGGCATGAATCCCAAGAAAGGAAGTAGATTAAGGTGACCTTTATAAAACTCCTTCAAGTGCTAAGTTTAATTGGACAATGGCAGGATACCTACGTAAGCAGTCTTCCTGTGTGTGCTCTGTAGAGCACTGCAGAGTCTCTCGAGGCCCCGCCAGCTCCAGGACTTGAAATTGTCACGTGGGCAGAGACCACACTTTCTCACTTACTCCCCAGGTCCTCTCACCTCTCTCTGACTCCATCCTGGCTGAGAAGACAGTGATTGTCCTGGATGACCGCGTCACCATCGTGGAGCTGGGCGTTCAACTGGTGGCTGGATTGTCCCTCTCCCTGCAGCCTCACAGGGTGGACCGAAGGGTCATCGTCTCCACAGTGGCTGCCCAGGATGTCCTCCAGGCCCCACAGCAGGTGAGAGCCTGGAGGCCTGTGCCCTGGTCCATGGTCAGCTCCTCTCCAGGTCGTTTTGTCCTACACAAAGGGTCAGTAGGGTCTCGCAGCCCCTTGCTGTTCTTGGAGCTGCTCCCTGCATCTCCCCCAGCACATTGGGTCTAGGAAAGCATGTAGAGATGAAGGCTCATTTCCTCTGCCATTTGTTCTCCAGCAGGATAACCTGTGATAGGCACAGTCTGCTGTTGGACTGTGAGCTGAGGGCCATGTTTTTTTACCTTGGCCAAACCAAATGGGTAATTTTTGATACTGCATCTTGCTAAGTTGCTGAGACTGGCCCTGAACTCATGATCCTCCTGCCTCAACCTCCTGATTGGCTAGGATTACAGGTGTGCATCACTGTGCCTGGCTGTTGCAAATCATTTATAAAGATAACCGAGGCACTGGGCCGTTCAAGCAGTCCAACTTCATAATCCATCGTTTACCAAGATATTTACCAGAGTGCGTTTTGCTTCATCAGCATTGGCTTCCTAATAAAGAAGGTTCAAAGTGATATTATCTTTAGCAGTAGCCTGATTAGTTGCCCCTAAAATTGATTCAGATAAATTGCCTGATCTTTCAGAGTGTTTTTAGAAAGGTCAAAGTCAAATTCTTTGATATGGCATGTAGTAAATTAATTTACACTTTAGTGCATTCATGAAAGGTTATTATTTATTTCTCATACCAGTGGAGCTCCTGCAGATTATTGATGCCAGTTCAAGGCATGACAAGAACTGTTAAAGATTATAAAATGGAAGATTTTTTTCTACATATACTTAAAAGCGTTTATATAGGAAATCTTGCTTATGTTGTAAATTTGAAGGGAGCTGATCATGCTTTGATTTCGTTTCCCTCATGAAGCCATAGTCAGTTCTTGGATTTTGTTCAGTGATGGCTCCGTGACACCTTTAGACATTTATGATCCCAAGGATTTTTCCATAACTGTCTCATCATTGGATTAAATGGTGGTGTCTGTCCAGCCAAACTTGCAGTTCCAGTGGCCGGTTGTGGTTGCAGAGGGCGAAGGACAAGGGCCCCTGATAAAGTTGGCGATGATGATCAGCGAGCCTTGCCAGAAGACCAAGAGGAAGAGTGTTCTTGCTGTGGGTAAAGGAAGCCTCAAGGTCAGTTTTGCACCAGGCATCGAGGAGGAGCACCAAGGAGGCAGCAATGACATTGAGGGCGTGAACCGGGAATACAAAGATCACCTGAGCAACTCCATAGAGCGGGAAGGGAGCCAGGAGCGAGCAGTCCAGGAGAGGCTCCAGCGTGGGGGCCCTGCTGGCCCAGAGGACAGGACCAACAGGAGCACAACCCTGTCGCTGCCTGAGGAGGGGAAGGACAAGAAGCTACTCAAGAGTGGTGGTGCAGACGCCTTCACCAGCTTCCCCACCCAGGGGAAGTTTCCAGAATCCAGTAACCCTAGTGACCTTACAGTGGCCTCCAGGGGCTTGACGGCATGTACACCCTGCTCTGCGTCTTCTGCCTGGCCATCCTGGTCTTCCTGATCAATTGCGTGGCGTTTGCCTGGAAGTACAGACACAAAAGGCTTGTGGTGATCGAGCAGGGCAACATCCCCCACTCCCACGACTGGGTCTGGCTTGGGAACGAGGTGGAGCTTTTGGAGAACCCAGTGGACATCACGCTCCCCTCGGAGGAGTGCACAACCATGATAGACAGGGGGCTGCAGTTCAAGGAGAGGAACTTCCTGCTGAACAGAGGTTTCCAGAAGCCCTTCCACAGTCAGCTACTCAGACCTTCTGACTATGTCTATGAGAAAGAGATGAAAAACGAACCTGTAAACTCTTCTGGCCCAAAGAGGAAGAGGGTCAAGTTTACTTCCTACACCACCATCCTCCCTGAGGATGGGGCCCATACACCAACTCCATCGTGTTTCACAGTGATGACAACATCAAGTGGGTCTGCCAGGACATGGGGCTGGGGGACTCACAGGACTTCAGAGACTATATGGAAAGACTGCAGGACCAGATGTAAACTCCTTTCTTATATTGTATTCACTTTTATGCCTTCTGTTTTCTGAACGGTGGAGCAGTGAGTCTGATCTGACTTCACAAAGCTGAGTTTGTGGAGGTCTGGAGGGAGCCCTTTCTAAGCATGTTTCAGAGACCTGGAGAGTTACGTCAGCTGGGTTTTAAGCTGGGAAATGCCTCTAAAACAGCTACATGTAGGGACTGGAGGAATTCTAAGACAACAGTTTTGCCTACAGCCTGGTACCAGCTCAGCGCAGGTAGAGTAAACCCGACCCCACAGACATTGTTAGTCATCTCATGGCGAATGGCTGTGTGTAGTGAGGAGAGATTTGGATGGTGATTTTCCTTTTCCTAGACCTTTTAAAGCACAGAGGGCAGGTACAGCCCGTGGCCTGGGTTTGGACACACATAAGAGGTGACTGAATATAGCTATCCTTATTTGTTAGGAGCGCTGCTCAGTATTTTTATATACATTTCCACCTGCACCTGTTCCTTTGACCTCTGGAATTTTTTTTGAAACATGAAGAGAAGAAATTTCAGTCTTTGAGATCTGTGTGATTTACAAATGAGTTTTATTCCCTGGGATTTGCCGCGTCACGTCATTTCCTGGGTCTCCATACAGGATGTCAGGTTTCTCAGGTTTTGAGCACTTCTTTCTTTAGTGACAGCATCTAAGAAGTTTATTCTCACTTTCTTTTTCCTACCTTTTGCTGTTGAACTTTCTTGTGTATGACTGGGACAGGGGTTTTGCTTAAAATGTTGATATCCAGTGAGGGAGGGTCATCTCTTTACATTTTTCTATGTGAAGTTTAAAACAACTTGGAGGAAAGTTGTGAACACACATTTATTTTTGTCCTCTGTTTGCTAAGAATCCTGGGGAGCTCCTGGGGTACACTGCTGAGGGCAGAAAGCCCCTAGGGAACAGTGATTATGCAGGTTCTTTGTAGTCAACACAATGTACCATCCAAACTCAATCTAAAGGTAGAATCCATCTACATCTGTGCTGAAGGGAAATTGCCCAGGAAATAGCTTCCAATTAAACTTTCAATTTTACCAGAAAAAAAAATTGTTTCAAGTTAGCAATACATATAAATTATCCATACAATAACTGTTTTCACAGGTGTGCATTTGTGGGAAAAGCAATAGGTTCCCCCCAGAATTCACAAAAATAAATGACTGTTCCAGAGCCCAAGAAGCAGCTATTATGAACAAACTATAGCTATTGAAAAATCAAAGTGCTAAGAGGAAAAAAGTGATTTTTGTATAATTTTTAAATAAAAATATTTAGAATCATCATGTATCATCATCTCAAAGCAAGAATTTCAGATTAGCAAAATGTGAAATTTTTATTTATTAAGATGTTATAGGTGGAAAAGCAGACACTGGACTAATCTGTCTCATTATGAGTTAACTGAGCCATTTGCATCCCTAAGAAATGGAATTTGAAAGGCCCCAAGTAGGAGGCACATGCAGCAAGTCACCCTTACTCCCAGTGGCTGACAACTGAGCTATTCAAAAGAGAATTGTTTTCATTCAATTGCTCTCTTATTTTAGATTCTCATGGATGGGAACTTGACTACTCAGCCTCTTCTAGCCATGAAGCAACAGCCAGAAATTTCTCCTATGTCTCTTGCATGCCACAGACAGGGCTGAAATTGCAGGTGGTATAGTGGTGACCTCAGAGGCTGGTGTTGGATTGGTTTTATAAGTATTTAAAATGGCTCTTAGGAGGGGCTGGGGATGTGGCTCAAGCGGTAGCGCGCTCACCTGGCATGCGTGCGGCCAGGGTTCGATCCTCAGCACCACATAACACGAAGATGTTGTGTCCGCCGAGAACTAAAAAATAAATATTAAAAATTCTCTCTCACTCTCTCCTCTCTCTCTCTCTCTCTCTTTAAAAAAAAAAAAAAATGGCGCTGAGGAGCTGAAGCCAGGGACTGCAGAGAGCTTCAACTAAACTGGAGAATGAAGCAGAATACCTAGGCCTTAACTGCAAAAGGAGTTTGCAGGACAGCTGGCGCCTTCTAGGAAGAGCTCCCTGGTTAGCCAGTGGCCTTTCAGAGGGCTTAGTGGGAAGGTAGCAGAACAACTGTGAGGACAGAAGAGAGTTCATGCCTGATGGACGCACAGCCAAGCTATCCAGGAAGTCTGGCTCCTTCTAGGAGACGTTTTTCAGTTCCATCTTCTTTTGGAGCTTCAATATCAAAGAAATAATGGAGGTCCTTTCTGAAAGTGAGGAGTGTGAACTGAAGGGGAGGGGTTTACTCAGCAGGCTGCCTCCCAACCACTGGCACATCGAGACTTTCGTGGGGGCATAGTTTGGGAAGAATTGCCATTGTCGTGGGGAGCATCACTAAGGAACATACAAATCGGAGCCTTTCCTGAGGTGGGAACATGGGGCAGGGGCAGAGAGCAAACAGGGAGTATTGGGTTGTGCCAGATCAGCCTAAATGGAGCTGGAAGCTGACCATGATCCTGAAGAAGCTTCTGGTGTGCAACACAAACTCACCCAGCATGAATCAGCGCCCATATAGTCACCTGTGCTCCTTCACATTAGAGTTCAGTTAGTTCAACATGGAGGAAGTCCAATGGAAGGTCATGGGAAAGAGTCCCTTTTACTATATAATATCCACTCACAAACACACACACATATGTACACGTGTGTGTGCTTGAAGCTGAAGAGTCAAACATAGACCATTTAGTGGGACTCGAGTGACAGTTGTTATCAGATGTGGCATGGACACCTTTCATTGAAGTATTTTGTGCTCCTATTTACTGCAGAGTATAAACCATGGGTTAGATCACCTTGTTTTCCAGCTAGTCAGCCATAGTTATTAAGCACTACACCTCAAGATACCTAAACCCAAAGGGGAACAACATAAACTATTAAGCCTTAAACTCCAGTTTCCAGTCACCATGCTTTCACCTGTCTTCATTCTCTGGGTTTTCATGGTTTAGATATTCAGATCCTGGGGCTCGATGAATAACCTAGCCCCAGATTGTTAAGGGCTGCCAAGTCCCCTTTTTCCCCATAGAGTGGCACGCTCAGACTCCTCCTGAGGGAGGAACCTGCAGGCTGTGGACATTGGTCGCAGGCAGGGAGCTTGAGATGTGAGCTGAGGACTGCATGGCTTGGAGCAGTTGAAGATGTGCAGCCACTGTCTCCAGGTCCCGGTGTTCCTCTTTCAAGTTCAGAGTACTGGGACCAAGAAGCCTGCTTTTAAACATAGGTGTGCTGCATTTGAGAGAGCAAGAAGAGGAAGAAAAAGATCCAGCAAACCCCAGAATACTCTGTGTACCAAGAGAAGGAACATCACCTTCCTAGCTGGTGCACACACTTGCCAGGGTTAAATCCCAGCCTACAATAATCCTCCATATCTACACAGAAAGTTTCGATTTATGCACATGAATGCAGTGAAAACATGGATTGGTGTTTCTGTCCCATCGTCATATCTGGAGATATGTACTTGCTGATTTTTAAGTTTTAAGAAGTCCTCCTTTGTGTAAATTGATCAGCTTTTTAGAAAGGGATCTTTCTAATATTGGCAAATTGAGACCATAGTAAAAGTTTTGTCAGCAAAGATCCATTCAGTCCACTGAGGGTGGCTTCATCTGAATCCTTCATGCCACTGGCACCATTGGGCTTTCTACTTTAATCATCTTAAAAACTATCTTAATTCTCCATTCTGGTCTCTGTAAATGACAGCTCAGATGGTTTATAAACTTAGTAACCTTCCTCTCAATTAAAATTACATATGTGTTCTGTGACGTACATCACCTGTATGTAAAGGGACAGGTTGGATGGTGGAAAAGCTATGCTGAAATGTGGATATCAGATATTTTTGTATGTAATATAGACATTACACTGAAACTCTGAGAGGTGTATCAGAATGAACATATTTTAAAATAAAAGCATGCAAAACTGTAGTATTTAAATGTACAGACCTCCAACTCAAAAATATCTCAACTGATGATGGGAAAAACATTAGGACCTGACATCGTGAAATGCATTGAGTTAGGAATTCTGGCCTGGAAAGGACGTGGCTCATGTTGGCAATGTTGATGAAACTTGCTGGAATATTTTGATTTTACTCTTCATTGCTTTTGGATCTTTCCTTTTTTCCTGGAAATACTTCAGAAATAAAGTGACTTCACTTTTCCAGCATAATGGTATATTCTAACCACAGGGTAATTCATCGTTTTTAACATGAAAATAAACATTTAAACATTCTTCAGTTGTTTCATTATTTTACCTACATGTTCCTTTTCTAATTTCAACTTCTATATGATTGGCTATATTTATAGATACATATTTTTTTCTTTTCAGCCAGAGATTGTAACATCCTTGATGACGTAATAAATGGACACCAAAACAAAATATTCCCTAAAAGTCAAAGATGACTTTGAGATTTAAAAATTTTCCCATTTGTTTTCCTAACAGGCTGGGGAAACTTTCCAGATGTCTTACAAAGAGGACTCATTTCTCATGTCTATGTTGAGGGTCAGACCACCTTGAAATCAGGTCTAAAGTGCAAGGTGCAGTGGGTGTTTGGTAGTGTAATAACTGGCCACCCTCTGGCTTTCCCTGGTCAGTGACTTGGTTTTGTGGATGCATTTGGGCAGTAGCTTTGCATGGGCTTGAGGCTGGGTGCTGAGGATCCAGATGGAAGCTCTAGAGATGCAAATGAGACACAGGACAGCAGGGGCCTCTGCTTAGAAGATGAGGTAGCTGGTTCATTTGAAGGACTGGCAGGTGTGTTGGCCAAGTACCTAAGGCTGCAAGTGCATTTCTTGAAACTGCCAGTGTTATCTTTGGCACTTTGGCAAATACTACCCATTGTTCTCAGGGTGCATATGAGTGTCTCAGGCAGTAACTTGGCATGTGGTAAATGTTTCATGCCACACCTGGTCTCTCATCAGACCCTTCAGACCCCTGTAAATGCTGGCTTGTGAAATGTAGGCTGTGAGGTAGTTGGCTTGTGAAATCTAGGCTGTGAGGTAGCAGGCTTTCTTGCTTATTTATAAAATGTTTGGCTCATTTGGCAGCAAATGAGCCAAAAAACTTTGCTAGGTGTACAAACCCACCCCCATCAGGATTACTTTTCAGCACTTGGGTAATTATTACCCACTAACAGCTTTCAAAGCTTCTTTCTCCTTGAAACATGGGAAGACTGAGCCACAGAACCCAGATATCTTGTCCTAGAGCTCAGTGTGTCTATTCACAGTTTATATCTCAAAAAGAGAAGCAACAAAAAAGAAAGTTTGAAATGAGATATGTAATACAGGGATCACTTTGTATTTATTTTTTTGTGCATATGAGCACAAAATGCAAAAACTGTATTTCAGTTTTTTAAAATATTAAAGTCCTTAATACTTGTTAGTTTCATTATGACTTTTTACAATTTGGATAGGTAATGGAGTGTTTTTGTTGTTTGCTTTTAGAAATTTCTAAAAGTATAAAAGTAGAGACATCTAACCTGGGTTACAGTGTTTACAGACTGTTCCATGGTTCAAACAAGTAGGACACCAACGCTTTCTAGGTGGAAATTCAAGTTCATTCAGGGACATTATCTTCCCAGTTTAAGGAAGCAATAATGTTGTCAACTCAATGCTGAACAATCTTTGTGTTCTATGAAACATCTTCAAAATTTCTTTGGCTTTAATTGCTCCTCTTGGTCAGTTGTTCAGATGAAACATTGTCATTGTATGTTAAAGATTGAATCTTGAATCTCGTTAAGATGCTGCAGAAACTGAGAAGACAATGGCTTTTTCATACCTCTCCACCGCCTTCTGCAGTGATACACTTTAGAGTTGGGTGCTGCTTTGGAATTTGGGGTCTGTGTGATGTTGAATTTTTTTACCTGTTTGAAAATATTATGGTCCCTTCTTCATGTCTGTAGTACTTGATTCCAGGTCCCCCCGAAGTTACAAAAATCTGAGGATGCTCAAGTTCTTTATGTAAAAAAGGTATAGTAGGATTTGCCTAGAACCTATACAACCCTCCTGTAGAGTTGAAATGATTTCTAGATTACTTATGATTCCTAACACAATGTCAATGCTATGTAAATAGTTGTTATACTGTACTGTTTAGGGAATAATTACCACGAATAAGTATTCATGTTTAGTACAGATGTATTTTTTTTCTGAATGGGTTGATCTGGGTTGAATCAGTGGATGTAGAAGCTGTGGATATGGAGGGCCATTGCACTTCTTCAGGATGGCGGAGCTCACTTTTGACTTGGCACTTCTTTTTCACTTCCTTCTACCAAAAGAGCACATGGGGTTTTCTACTTTCCATTCTAAGGTTGGAGCTGAAATGATATACTACTTTATTGTTACCTCTCCTGTAGGAATCTGACTCACTGAATTAAATAGCTTATGTTGTATTCACTTCACTCCAAGATGCTTCCGTAGAGAATGTGTCTTTTCTCCTAATCACAGTCACTTAGGGTCTCCATTTTTCCTGCGTATATTCCTAAATGGTACAAGCATTTCCATTCCATGAACATCGTGGGCTGACTCGAAGCACACCACTCCTGCACTCAGCATCCATATTGCCAATCTCCACTGGACACATCTGGAAACGTGCAGTAGACCTTCCACCATCCCAGTTCTCCTGTGCAGTAAAGTGTTCCATAGCCACCAGAAGATGCCAGGACTGGCAGATGTCGCTCCTCTTAGCACAGATCCAGTGACTTCCTTCCTTAGTTGTCCTCCTCTGGAGTCTTACTTTGGACTTACAGCAAGGGCGACAATTCAGAATTCAGAGTGGATTCTGAGAACAAACCCATTGTCCAGGGCTCCATTACGAGATATTCTAGGCCTTCTCCACACATCGTTGTTGGTTTAAGCAAACATCAAAACTGAAAGGCAGGATCTGAGAGTGGAGAACAAAGGAAAGAAATGCTTGAGCTCAGAGGAAAAGATGTGAGACCCAGTGAGAAGCAGCACACCCACACGCTGAGCACCACCCTGCAGTGCCACGCTCACAGGGGGCAGCTGCATCTCTTCTGTGGCCAGTAATTTTTACAGTGCTGCTTCTCTGTGATAGATGTCTAGAGAGCATGATGTTACCTAGAGATTTAAACCTGTGTCCCCCTTGTCAGGCCCAGCCTCAGATGCCTCTTGTACAGTTGGACCCTTGGCTGTAGACCATAATGAGTGGCCAGACACACTGGGCCCAGTCAACTGTACATTCTGGGTGGTTTCCAGGCAGCAAATAGAAGAAATAATTTTTATCTGGCATTTGGAAGAAAAGGGTGTTATCCCTTACTTTTCACTTTTCTGAAATTGGATTCTTAATGCCAGATATTATGAACAGAGCATGCTGGTATCACCCTGTGCTTCTCTGACTCTTGGTTGTATAATATATTTATCCATTTCGATGCCCATGGCTTTCAGTACAACCTGTTGTGTATGTTCCACAGTGTATCACACCATACCTGTAAAGGCACTTCCAAACATTTTAAAAAGAAGAAATAAAACATGTTGGATGATTTCTTGTTATAGTAAGACAATTAATTGGTATGTTCCAGGAAAGGATCTCTTCAAAAAGACATTCCAAGGAAGATACTGAGAAATCCTCAAGTTGTACATAGGGGTGGCCATAACTACATTGTCATAGCTGTCATTGTCATGGACATCCAAGAGTTAGAGAAAATAATGACTTATTTAAGTCTGAAAGAAAGATTCCAGGAGAAACAGGCTGCCCTTGAGCTCTAGGGAAAGTCTAGGGAACGTGTTGAATCCAAGTCTTGATCATCACTGACATTTCCCAAGTGGCCCTGAGTGTCTATAGCTAAGACGGGCAAATTCAGTTCCTGGAGAAGGCCAAGAAAAGTCCCTATTTCCATAAAGCTTACAAAGTTTAATTTTAATGAGAGAAAAAACTTTATTCAAATGTGTCCCTGCCAGACAGGGGCTGTTATTTCTATGTATAAAACTGGAGACGCAGGAAAACTCACGCAGGCGCCAATTGCATTTAACTCGGGAACAACTAAAATACTTCTGTATATCGTGCCTCCAGGGCTCCACACATGTAGCCAGGGAAGGCACCCTGCTGTGCTACACTCCTGCCCTGTATTGACAGTTGGTTCCAATGTCTGTTGCCTGAGCTGGAGTCTATAGAGAGGACTAACCATGTGAGAATTCATTCAGCTTTAGAAATACCCTCCACGACAGTGTAAGGTTGATGTCAGGCAGCTGTGGCATGAACATGAGCTCTGCCCATGTACCCCGGCTCACTGTGATGCTCGAAGGTTCTACAGCACTTGTCAACAGCAGCGTGATGAGCAGTACTCTACTGTTAGAGAGGAATTTACCGAACACCTGTGTCGTTGTGCCAAGCAAGGACAGTAACTTCCAGCACCGAGAAGGGCTGGCCAGCATACGCATGCTCTGGGTCCAGCTCTCCTTCGTAGAGGTGGAAAAACTTAAGAAGGCAACGTCTTCAAGAAGTTTGGTGCCACTTTGGAGCAAGGGTAATGTGCAGGTGAGTGTCCCTGGGGTCCTGAACTGCCCGTGAGCACTCTGCTTGGCATCGGAGGTCACATGGGTCCCTGCTGCTGACAATGTGGCATCTTTGTCAGGTCTGCTGCATTTAAATATGTAACTGGCCCAGGTGCAGAACACTCATGTGGCTTTATACAATTGATTTTTAAAGCAGTTATAAATGGAGAAGAGATATGCATTTATACTATGTTTATAAGCACCTGATCACCTTTTCCAATGCCACCTGTCACCTGTCACCATCTGCTTTCATCCTGAAGGACTTTCTTTAGTATTTCTAATAAGGAAAATCTCCAGCAACAAATGCTCTCAGTGTTAGTTTCCTGGGCTGGCTTTATTTAGTTTTCCTTCTTGATATTTTTTCTAGATGTGGCATTTTGGGGTGATAGTTTTTCTCATTAGTTTACATGCCATTCCACTCCCTCTTGGCCTCCACAGTTTCTGATGCAATAGAGTGTGACCTTGTTGTTCCCTGGTATATGAGGAGTCATTCTTCTCTTGATACTTTTAACATTTTTATTATTATGTCAGAGTGTGGATCTCTTTGCATTTACCCTATCTGAAGTGTTTTGAGCTTATCAGGGGTATAGATGAATGTTTTCTATTAAATTTGGGAAGTTTTCAACTGTTGTTCTCTTAAAACTTTTCCCTTTCCTGCCTATACTCTCTTTGTATATTGGTGTATTTAATGGTTTCATACAAGCCTCAGAGGATTTCTTTTTCTCTATTCTTTTTTCCTCTGTGTTCCTTGTGTTTTTTGGATTACATAATCTCTATCAATATATCTTTTTCACTGAGTCTGTCTTCTGCCAATTTCAACCTGTGGCTGGGCCTGTTTCATATATATATCTCCATGTAGAATAAGTGATATGAATAGCAGCACAAGGAGGGTTAAATGAAGGGACACTGCTAATAGTTCTGCATTATACATGAAGTGCTCTATATCTGTGCTATAAGGTGATAAATAGTGATCTAGGATAAGACTGAAAATGCAGTAAGGTATATTGAATAAGGTCATAGAAGAGAAAAATTGGAACGCCAAATAATACTTGATTAATATGAAGAGTTGTTTGACAGAAGGGGAAAAAAAGAAGAGGTGACAACTAGAAATCAAATGACTGAGACCCACTCTATCAGCATGTCAGGATTAATAGGAAGAGAGCCATCTGAAGTTCATAAGAGACATAGTTTATCTTTAACATTTGTTCTTTTTAGATATACATGACAATCAAATGTATTTTGACATATTATACATTTATGAATATAACTTATCCTAATTAGGATCTCATTCTTGTGTGTTGTACAGGATGTAGAGTTTCACTGGTCATGTATTCATATATGAACATAGGAAAGTCATGTCTGATTCATTCTACTGTCTTTCCTGATCCCATTTCCCCTCTCTTCCCTTCATTCCCCTTTGTCTAATCCAATGAACTTCTATTTCCCCTGCCCTTATTGTGTTAGCATTTATATTTACATAGCAGAGAGAATGTTTGGCCTTTGGCTTTTTTGGATTGGCTTATTTCACTTAGCATGATAATCTCTAGTTCCATTTATGTACCAGCAAATGTCATAATTTCATTCTTCTGAATGGCTGAGTAATATTCCATTGTGTGTATATACCAATTTTATTTATCCATTCATCTGTTGAAGGGTACCTAGGATGGTTCCATAGCTCAGCTATTGTGAATTGAACTGCTAAAGCATCGATGTGGCTGCATCATTGTAGTATGCTGATTTTAAATCCTTTGGATATATACTGAGGAGTGAGATGACTGGGCACAATGGTGGTTCCATTCTAAGTTTTCTGAGAAATCTCCCTACTGCTTTCCAAAGTGGTTGCACCAATTTGCAGCCCCACCAACTATTGATGAGAGTACCTTTTCCCCCACATCCTCACCAACATTTATTGTTGCCCATATTCTTGATAATTTCCATTCTGCCTGGAGTAAGATAGAATCTCAGTGTAGTTTTAATTTGAATTTCTCTACTTGCTAGTGATGTTGAAAATTTTTTCATATATTTGTTGACCTTTCATATTTCTTCTTTTGTAAAATGCCTGTTCAGTTCCTTTGCCCATTTATTGATTTGGTTATTTGGTTTTTGGTGTTAAGTTTTTGAATTCTTTGTATATTTGGAGATTAATGTTCTAGCTGAGGATTAGGTGGCAAAGATTTTTTTCCCATTCTTTAGACTCTATTTTCACATACTTGATTGTCTCCTTTGCTGTGAAGAAGCTTTTTAGTTTGATACCATCCCATTTATTGATTTTTGATTTTACTTCTTGTGCTTTAGGAGTCTTGTTGAGGAAGTCAGTTCCCATGCTGACATGATGGAGAGTTGGGCCTGCATTCTCTTCTAGTAGGTGCAGGGTCTCTGGTCCAATGCCTAGGTCCTTTATCCACTTTGAGTTTTGTGCAGGGTGAGAGAAGGAGGTTTAATTTCATTTTGCTACATATGGATTTAGTTTTCCCAGCACCATTTGTTGAAGAGTCTATCTTTTCTCCAATGTATGTTTCTGGCACCTTTGTCTAGCATGAGATAGCTGTGTATATGTGAGTTTGAAGAGACATACTTTAAATGTGAAGAAACAAAAAATAAAAGTTTGAAACAAGATATAATATTCAACACAAATAGGTTTTCCAGTGTGACTAGGCAAATATCAGATAAAATAGACTTTAAAAAAGAAGGGTCATTACCTCAAATGGATACCATCATCATCATCATCTTTTCCTTCCTCCCCTCCTCCTCGTCGTCCTCCTCCTCCTTCTTCACTATCACCACCACAACAACATGGTCAGCTTATTGATATGAAAATCCTAAGTGGATATGCACTAAAAATAGAACTTCAAATTAAATGAAGCAAAAATAGCAGAACTGAAGGGAAATTTGAGAAATCTATTTATCTGCTTGGAGATTTCAACACTCTTATCTCAGAACTGATAAGAATACGAAAAAATAAAAATATAGTTAAGTGGAACTATTCCAATCATTTAAATGTAAATATATAAGACTGTATCCAATAACTGAACACAGAAGCACCCATAGAACATTCTCCAATATAGAAAATACATTGGGGCATGAAACCAGTCTCAGTATAACATCAGAGGGTTAAATTCCTCTGGCATCTGTTCTCTGATCCCAATAAAAGTAGATTAGAAATCAACTGAATAAGACTGGTACAGTGGCACATGACTAATCCAGTGGCTTGGGAGGCTGAGGTAGGAGGACCACCAGTTCAAAGCCAGCCTCAGCAATTTAGTGAGGCCATAAGCAACTTAGTGAGATCCAGTCTCAAAAAGTAAAAGGGCTCAGTTGTTAAATGACTCTGGGTTCAATCCCTGATTCAACAACAACAAAAACTGAATAAGAAAGCTATTTAGCAAATTTCCAAATATTAGAAATTAATCTGCACAATTCTATGGAACACATGGGTCAAAGAGGAGAATCAAAAGAATCTTTAGAAAACTCTTTGAACTCAATCAAAGTGAAAAATCAGAGTATATCAAACTTTGTAAGATGGCTAAATATTCATGACATATTTTCATTAATTATAAATGAAGAGCTTATTAAAACTGATAATCTATATAGGAATCAGTAAACTATAGCTCACAAGACAAACCTGCCAGATGCCTGTTTTTGCCAATAAAGTTTTATTGACACAAAACCATTGTCACACATTATATAATGTCCATGTCTGTTCTTGCACACAATGGCAGAGGTGAGTCATTGCCTTAGAGATTGTGTTGTCCACAAAATCTAAAATATTTATTATTGGGCCTTTTTTAGAAATAGGGTTTGCAAGTTCTTGATCTAAGCCATCACCTAATGAGTGTGTAGAAGAAGAGAAAATTAATAGTGAAGTGGGTGAAAATAAGGCATAGATAATGAGTGGGCACACATGGCCAAAATTTATTCCCCAAAAGAAGTCATAAAATCAACAAATCCCTAGTAAGACCAATGAAATAAAATGCACATTATGAATTGCATCACAAGAAGAAATTACTACAGCTCTAGAAGCATTAATAAAAAAAGTTATGAGTAGCTGTATGCAATAAAATGTGCAATTCAGATAAAATGGACAGATTCGTTGAAAGATGCAACTTAGTGTCAAACTTGTCAAAACTAAGACAAGAAGGAATCAAGGTCTGCATGGACCAAATCAATTAAATAAAATATTGCTCACAAAGAAACTTAAGGGCTTGATGGCTTCACTCATGAATTCTGTCAAATATGTAAGGAAGAAATAGTCTTCTTAGGGTTGGGAGTGTTGCTAAATAGTAAAACACTTGCCTAGCATGCATGAGGACCCGGCATTCATTCCCAGCACTTAAAAAAACAAAACAAAACGGAAAACTATTATCCTTAAAGACATGCTGTGAAAACGCAGAGGAGGAGAAAAACAGTCTGCTACAGTTAGGAAGCCAGTCTTAATGCTAATATCTGAACCAGACAATATAATATAAGCAATGAGATACAAGACTAATGCATAATAAAGCAATTTCCATATTCTAGAAATAAAAAATTGGAAAAGAAATTTAATGAATATCATTTACTGTATCATTCAAAAACAAAAAAATACTCTAGAATAAATATAAGAAAGTAAATGTCTGCCAGTCATTAGAACAGGACAGTGTCTTGAAATAGATCTACTCTTTTATGATTGTTTGATTTTGGAATACAGGAGTCCTGGGGATTCCATGGGTGTTAAGGAAGCTTTTTTATGAAATGATGCTGGGAAAAGTTGATATGCATGTGGAGAAAAATGAAATTTCACCCTTAAGTCCCACCATACATCATGTCATAATGAATCACAGACTTAAATGTAAAATGAGATTTATAACCTTTTGAAGACAACATAGGAGAATGCATATTTTTTAATCATGGGGCAAGAAAAAGTTTCTTTTTTTTTTGATTTTTTTAAATTTTTTTTTAATTTTTTTTCTTTTTTTTTATTGGTTGTTCACAACTTTACAAAGCTCTTGACATATCATACTTCATACATTAGATTGAAGTGGGTTATGAACCCCCAATTTTACCCCAAATGCAGATTGCAGAATCACGTCGGTTACACATCCATAATTTTACATACTGCCCTTTTAGTAATTGTTGTATTCTGCTACCTTTCCTATCCCCTACTATCCCCCCTCCCCTCCCCTCCCTTCTTCTCTTTCTACCCCATCTACTGTAATTCATTTCTCTCCTTGTTTATTTTCCCATTCCCTTCCCAACCTCTTATATGTAATTTTGTATAGCAATGAGGGTCTCCCTTCATTTCCATGCAATTTTCCTCATCTCTCCCTTTCCCTCCCATCTCATGTCACTGATTAATGTTACTCTTTTCTTCCTACTCTTCCTCCCTGCTCTGTTCATATTTGCTCTCATTATATCAAAGAAGACATTTGGCATTTGTTTTTTAGGGATTGGCTAGCTTCACTGAGCATAATCTGCTCTAGTGCCGTCCATTTCCCTGCAAATTCTATGATTTTGTCATTTTTTATTGTTGCATAGTACTCCATTGTGTATAGATGCCACATTTTTTTTATCCATTCATCTACTGAGGGGCATCTGGGTTGGTTCCACAGTTTAGCAATTGTGAATTGTGCTGCTATGAACATCGATGGACACAGAGACTAATCCACAAAGTTACAACTATCTTATATTTGATAAAGGGGCTGCTATGAACATCGATGGACACAGAGACTAATCCACAAAGTTACAACTATCTTATATTTGATAAAGGGGCTAAAAGCATGCAATGGAGGAAGGATAGCATCTTCAATAAATGGTGTTGGGAAAACTGGAAATCCATATGCAACAAAATGAAACTGAATCCCTTTCTCTCGCCATGCACAAAAGTTAACTCAAAATGGATCAAGGAGCTTGATATCAAACCAGAGACTCTGCGTCTGATAGAAGAAAAAGTTGGCTCCGATCTACAGATTGTGGGGTCGGGCTCCAAATTCCTTAATAGGACACCCATAGCACAAGAGTTAACAACAAGAATCAACAAATGGGACTTAATTAAACTTAAAAGTTTTTTCTCAGCAAGAGAAACAATAAGAGAGGTAAATAGGGAGCCTACATCCTGGGAACAAATTTTTAATCCTCACACTTCAGATAGAGCCCTAATATCCAGAGTATACAAAGAACACAAAAAAATAGACAATAAGATAACAAATAACCCAATCAACAAATGGGCCAAGGACCTGAACAGACACTTCTCAGAGGAGGATATACAATCAATCAACAAGTACATGAAAAAATGCTCACCATCTCTAGCAGTCAGAGAAGTGCAAATCAAAACCACGCTAAGATATCATTTCACTCCAGTAAGATTGGCAGCCACTATGAAGTCAAACAACAACAAGTGCTGGCGAGGATGTGGAGAAAAGGGTACGCTTGTACATTGCTGGTGGGACTGCAAATTGGTGCGGCCAATTTGGAAAGCAGTATGGAGATTCCTGGGAAAGCTGGGAATGGAAAAAGTTTCTTAAGACAAAGTCAATTAGCATAAAGAAAAATTAGTAAATTAGACTTCACAAAATTAAAAATCTATGATTTAAAACATCCTTAAGAAAACACATGGGCAATCCACAGAAGGGGAGAAACTATTCTTAATTCAATACTGTTATCTAGAATGAAAGATCTACTGCATTTCAATAAAAAGGCAAGCAGCACTTTGAAAAGTGACAGAAGAGTTGAATAGAAAGTTCCCAAATGAATAAAGAAAGAAAAAGTGTCCCACTGTCTTTGTCATCGGGGAATGGAAATTAAAGCCCTGGCAAAGTCCCGACACACACCTCTATTGTGCATAACACCCAACGCTGGAGAGGGCCTGGGGGACCAGCACTGAGGCACTGTGGGAGGCTGCACAGTATTGTCGCCATCTGGGAAAGGTGCTGTCACTTCCTGGCTCAGTTAAACAGATACCATGTTACCTAGGACAACACTCTTTGGCTTTCAGCCAGGGGAGTAAAACCACAATGGAGATGTGAGCAGCGTGTTCCCAGAAGCTTTATTCATAGTGGACAGAAAAGGAAGGAGCCACCCAGATGGCATTAGGAGAATGACAGACAGGAGCCATCCTCAAGTGGTGAGAGGTGGGTGCTCTTCAGAAGGAAGTTGGCCCATGCAGCTTCGGGAACTGCAGGAGGGTGAATGTGGAAGAGTGGCCCTGGTAGTTTTCATGGCTTGACAGGCAGCTGCGGGCAAACCAGTCTCCAAGAATGGACAGCGAGCATGCCTGCCTCCACCAGGGCCTGTGCTGACCAGGAAAGGTGCCTTCATCTAGACCTGGGACTCACTGTGATGGTGAAGGCTTTTTAAAAGCCCTCAGAGCTGTGCTCTTAAGATGTGTCCATCCACTGAAAATTGCACTCAGCATAAGTCATGTCACAAGGAAAACAATCCTCTTCAAAAACCAGATACCCTGGAAGGCCCACCCTGTTTCTCTCCCTGCACTTGGGGCAGAGTCCTGTACCTGGAGGATCGGCTCCCCCTGCCTGCCCCCAAGGACACTAAGCAATCAACAGGAAGACTCTGAGGGGAGGTTCCTGTGACCTGGACTAGAGGTCTGCTGCTGGGCTACTGCAGGAAGAGTCTACGTGGAGAAGCAGAGGAGTCACAGGCAGTGACAAGACACACACGCCCCCCTGCAGACACCCCGACCTTCCTGCCCTGGACCATGGGTGCAGAATGTGGGTGACTGGCTTAGCTTCCATCCTCTGGGGTCCAAATTGCCAGTTCCAGCTGGTCACCTCTGCCCTTAAGCATCCTTACCCATTTGTACCTCATGCCTTTCACATAGAAGAGGTTGGACAATAGGTGACACCTCCTTATTGAACCTGACTCCCTCTCTCAGTCCACTGACAATGTTCCCCTGGTCCCCTGGGTAAGATCCCAAGCAGCACAATCCACAGGGTTCCATGTGGCCCCTGCAGGGGACTGGCAAGCAGAGGCAGATCCACAGGGCCCCTCAGTGCTGGCCATCTCCCCATCACTTCCAGCTCCTGGAGAGTTGGGCAGGTCCTCCTGGTGGTGCCTGAAGCTCGTGACCAGGCCAGTGTTGCTCTGCAGAGGGTGGCAGGGCCTGCTGTCATGGTCTCTACAGTAAACATTCATTTTAAGGTGGCAAAAATGGTAGCCCAGTGATTTGTGCATGAGTTAAAAGATTTCATGAAATTCAAGACCAGCATCACCTGCTTGCAGAGCTTGTAGAGACCAAGTCTCCCTCCACCGAAGTCACCACTCTCAGCTAGCCAAAGACTCTGTGTTTGATGGAAAGTAATACAAATCTGAAAAAGTCCATCTCTGAGATTAAAGCAGACCTTCTCCAAATAAGAGAATGCCGCACTTTTCATTTTAACTGTTGATGGCTCATTTGAGGATGGCTGTCATCCCAAGAAACAAAAGCCCCCAACCTAAGGGGTCTAAGTCCAAAGGGACCTCAGAGCCCTGGAGGGTGTTAGGGGACACTGGCCTGCTTTCACAGGAGCTGAGGGGGAGAAGGAGAGGATCTGGGTGAATAGAAGATGGGTCTGCCCAGCCTCTGCTAGGGATTCTGCTGAAGACGTCACCTGCCCTCCTTGGGGAAGGTCTCCAGAGGGTGACAACTGGGAGTTGGACAGAAAGTGAGTCCAGAAATGGAGACCACCTGGGCCACATGGAAAAGCTTCTTCATATGAATGGATGTGACAGCCAGGCTGAAAGCAAGCAGAGCATTAAGAAATTCAGGGGTTCCCTGTAGAAAATCCGATGAAGGAAGCACTCAGCGACCCAAACTCTCCCAGCTGGGCTTGCCTCTCTGTAGTCAGAAGATGCAGGGCAAGATGAGCACTGAAACCAGCTGAGGAAAAGGAGCAGGAAGTGCAGGGACAGCGCTTGGTGAAGCTCCCTGGGAGAGTGCACAGGGAGATGCACCATTTGGGGATAGAGATGAACCTTGCATGTACATGAAAACATCAGTTCCTGAGAAACTGATGTGACTCCATTTTTGAGAAACCAGCCTCTACCTCAGAGCAAAGCCTGTCCAAGGAAGGGGGTGTGACCATTTTCCTTGGAAAAACCCACAGAGCACTCCTAGGCACATACCCACCCTGTTGAGTTGTTTGTCTGCAAATAACAGGAGAGATCTGCTGTGCCAGGTGTCCCTGACTCAGTCAGGCTAGGTGGGGACCCATAGCAACCCCCTAGCAAACACCAATTAGCATAAGACAGGGAAAATACCTGGGATGCCAGATGACCCCCCAGTAGTTTATGGTGGTTGATAACCTGTTGGGAAACCATGTAGTTCAGCACGTACACCCCTCATGGCCTAAACCAATCAGTTCAAACGAATCCCCCTCTTGTACTAACCAATCACCTCTATCCAACTAGTTCCCGCCAGTGAATGTGCTAATCAATGTTAAGAGTTTTTGTTTGATTTTCCCGTGGTGTGTGATGATTTGCTGTGTGATGTTGTAAGTCATAGAGTATCCCTCAAAACCTATAAAATCTCACAGAGCAAAGGACCGGGGCTCACTCCCTGGGACCACTGTGTCAGGAACGGTTGTGAGTCCAGGCTCAAGCTTGCAATAAAGACTCTTGTGTGATTGTATAGGATTCGGCTCCTGGAGGTCTATTGGGGTCCCACTAAACTGGCATTACATCCCCACCTTCAGCAGGTGCAGAGGTCTTAGGAAGGGAGGAGTCCCTCTTCCCAAAGCTAGATCCTCTAAGAGGAAAGAGGTGGCGGGGGTGGGCCCGCAGCTCCATGCCGGCTCCATGCCGTCAGGAGCTGCGTGACATGGGTGAGCAAATGCACACACTGGAGGTGAGTGAGTGGCTTAAACCTGAGCTTTCATCAAAGCCACTTATGCTCCTGCTGTTCCCAGTACAGGGCTCAGCAGAGGCCAGGCAGGGGACCAGGGCATCCCTTGGATATTCACACATAATGAAGGAGGAGGGACAGACAACGAGGAAAACTCAGCATGGTGACTGCTGGGTCTGTTCTTCCATTGCTCACATTCAGTAGAAAGATGTTATCTTTCAGGAAAATAATCTGTAGACATATGATCTTCTTTCTTTTGTAAAAATTCAAGGTTGGGTTTGGCAGTAGGGAAACCAACACTTTAAGAACATGGCGACCATTTTTGTTGAAGTATACTGCCGCCCTCTCTCTAAACCAGGTTTCCAGAAATTGACACTCACAGGAGGGTGACGTGGCTACTGTCCAAGAAGTTCACCTTGTGTCCAGATTCTCAGGAGCATGAGGTTAGTACTTCCAGATGGTTGCTTAGTGTCCTCTCTCTCTGGGTTGGGAGCTTCAAGAAACCAAGGCACTGAGTGTCTGGTGCTGAAGAGCTCTTTTTATTGTCCTTTATTTTGATTGACAATAACTGAAATCTATCAACAAGCAAAAAACCAGCGTTTATGGATAACTTGTAATAGAAAAGTCAGGATTGTGCAGGGGACGGTGGTGCACCCCTATACTTCGAGCGGCTCAAGAGGCTGAGGCAGGAGGATCCCAAGTTTAAACCAGCCTCAGCAGCTTAGTGGGGTACAAAGCACCTCAGTGATTCCCTTTCTCTAAATAAAATACAAAATATAGCTGAGGAGATTGCTCGGTGGTCAAGTGCCCCTGAATTCAATCCTTGGTACCCCACCCCCCAAAAAAAAGTCAGGGTTGTGATTTCAGTTATAGTTTGATTCATCTGTTTAGACAATTCTTTTAGCCATTCTCTTGCACTTTCTCTGTGTCTGAGATATGTTATCCTCTGCATTGATTTCATTTTTCAGATAACCTTTGTGCACATGGTAGCATATAAAAGATACAAGTTGATTTAGACTTACAGTCTGTTAGCTCATAACCACACATACCTGGAAAAAGAGATGAATGAGGAATCTTGTGTGCCTGGGAGTTTCTGGCAGCCATCTTGTGATCATGAGGCATGCTTGGGATATAGTCACTGCAAAGAAGAAGAAGACAAGAAACAAACACACCAGGTCTGTGGAAGTACTGTCAAACTGGGACAAAATGTTGTGATTCTTTAAGTGAAGCAATAAATTGCCTTTAGTTTTTAAAGCCATTTTGATTCCAGTTTTCTATTATTAGACATTGAAAAATTTCAAACTGAGACTAAAGAGCCTGTTTTTATGTACAGCTGAGAGGATTTTAAAGAGTACATTTATTTGTAAGGAAGAAACATATAAGAAGTGCAAACAAATTTTTATTGTTATTTTCATCAGCAGCTTGATTAACTTCCTTCTTAATGTCTTTCATTGCACTGGTGAGAACTCCTACTCCTCCCGCCTCAGGCTAAAGTCTCATTTAAAACACTCGCTGGAATGCCCCTTGGGGGCTTGGTGACCAGGAGGTGCAGCAATCTGTAAGGTACCAGTTTTACATCCAAGGAGGATGTCATTAAAACAGTGTGGAAATCATGAGCATGGTTGAGACCCCCCTAGAGCCTGGGGGCAGAGGCAGGTGCACCCCCTGCAGCAAGGCTTGTGCAGCCCCTGTTCAAAGGGATGAGAAGACCTTAGGTGTGGAAGGAGAAGTGGTGCCTTTCTCCTGTGGCCTCTCAATTTTTCATGGTGTTTTTTTTAGCTTGCTGTTTAGTGTTTTTCTGAGTCAAGAAAACCCAAAATCTCCAAGTTATTGGCATGAATCTTGCAGTCGTCTTGAAGCACTTGATGCCAGTTTTAAACGCAGTGCCCGCACGCAGAGCCTGGGTGCAGAACCCCCACGTCTAAAAGTCCCCATTTCCTAGCTGGGAAGGTGCGTGTCCTCTGTTCTCACTGGAATGGTGTCAGCACTGCACAAATGGACTCCCCCGTTTCTTTCACTTCCTGGTGTGACGCCACCTGCCGGCCAGCTCGGCCCCAGCCTGCCAGTGAGCAAGGGGGGCTATCCAGAGAAGCACCTGGGAATCCTCCCTGTCTCCTCCCTGGCCTCACGGCAGCCTGAACGGTGGCCGATGCTCCAGGAGAGCCCGAGGCAGGAACGGGCCAGGCAGCTCTTTGGCCGTCATGGCTCCTAGGATGCTGCTGCCTTCTTTTTGCATTCAAAGCAGCTGCGATTAGGTGTCAGCGCCTGTTGGGGCAGCTGAAGCATCCCCTCCTGGGATGCACCTGCAGTACTCACTACCCATCCTGCTGGCTCCGAGGCACTCTGCCAGCCTACCGGGTGTGTTGCAGGCTCTGCAGGTGACACGAAGCCAGGAGGGCGGCCACACACTGTGCTCCTGCACTGCCCTCTGCCCCCAGACTGCGCTTCCAGAGCACAGGTCCAAGGATTTCAAGATGGTGAGCGCAGCGCAGCAGAACAACTGGGGGACCCTCTGGGCACGGGATCTCGGGTACCTGTGAGGCTGGCACCATCTGCCCAGAGTCAGAGGAAGGAAGGCTGCTGGGATTTCATGGACACATGGACACAGTTCACAGGACTGGAGGGAGGCAGTATGGGGACTCAGGGGGCAGAGAGCTGTTGGGAGAGTCACCAACTCAGTGCTCATCTGCATCCTCCTGGAAAAGGCGAGGAAGGCATCTTTGATGTTCCATGGACTGTGGGTAGAAGCAGGATTCTCAATCCAGACTTGGTCCTTACTCGGTGCTGTGTGTGGGTGGAGGGGACTGACCTCTTGGACTCCTGTCTCTATCTGTATCTGGAGAGAGCAGGTCAGACTGCGCAGCTGCAGCTGAGAGCGGAATGAGGCGGCACCAGGCGGTGGCGAGATGAGCTGGTCCTTCTTGGTCCTGTGCTCAGTGTCAGCCAAGACAGGGACTTGAAACAGGGTCCTTAGGCAGGTCAAGTTAAGTCCACCTGCCACCGGTGGCATCCTGGCTGACCACATGCTTGAGACCCAGGGCCTCAATGCTGCAGAGCCATGGACCAACTTTGGGCCTTCAACTTCACCCGAGGACCTGCGTCTCGCGCTGCCACACCTGGGAGGGCATTTTCAGCTTTGAACATCTGAACACGCAAGATAAATTGTCCTGGAAAAGCTGCGCTGCCAGCATTGACGGCACCATCCCGGCTGTCGGGTCCTCTTCTCCTCATTTTGAGTTTGAGGAGAGTGAGGCCTGGACACTAGAACAAAACGTAAAGGCCAGGTGGCAAGATAGTGGGGATTTGAGCCCATAAATGACATGCAGCCACTCTCCTTGCCCCGTGTCACTATGTCACAATGTTCCCCTTGGTTTCCGGAAAGTCTACTTATTGCAGAGTATATCAGAGGGTGGAGTGACGTGTGGCGGTCTCACAAAGCATTTCACATGCTGTCCCTTTCTGCAAATTCAGGGGTGCAAAGCCAGCTTCCTGACAACAGGGAGAGGATGCACTTCATGCTGACTTGGTAGGGGCCTCTGCCCACTGGAGGCCAAGGAGAGATGAAGGGCAGCAACTTGAAAGTCACAAGTGATCTCTCCTCAGACTATGGCCCATTTGGGGGATTCTCCAGGCTGCACCTTTGAGGAGCACCTCTGTTTTGTACAGTGAGTCCAATTCTGCTTTGGGTTCACGCTGCTGCCTATGGGTCCACATGGGTCCGTGTGCTCCACAGGCGTGGTGGCCCACGTGTGTCCATGTCCTTTGGTCTCCACCTGCCCCACTCCTAGGGGGCTCAGGCCTGGAAGTGAAGACGTCTTGCCCCTGTCTCCCTGGAGTCCCACTGGGTCCCTTGAGAGTCTGGCACTGCCTAGGTGCGGCATCTGTGGTCAAGACAAGGGAACCACCCAGATGATGACTCCCCAGCTCCTGTCACGGGCTGCGCTCACAATGGGAGGGCACCAAGGGTGGAGTGCGGCCAGGTGGGCCCCCTGTACAGGCACGGAACAGGCCAGGGGCTGGTTGGCTGGCCACCCAGCAAGCAGGGCCGGCCTGCAGGGTAGTGGGACCAGGTGCCCTTTGGAAGAGTCCCGGAAGGGTTATTAATATATTTGAACCTTCTTTGAAAATTTCCCTTTGAGAGCGAACGGTTACCATCTTTCCTGGCAGCAGGCCACTGGGCTGAGCTGCCGTCTTAGTTGGCTGCAGACTTGGAGAGGGGATTGTAGATAACAGGACCAATTTTTAAGAATTTGTTATTTTCAAGTAACTCTTGACTGATCCTCCTCCCCCATTCTTGTTCCCTTATGGTGACATTTAACTTGTCAGCCATCCAGAGTGTTTCCAGTTTTGAGGGGAGCATTGGAATAGAATTAAAAACCAAGTTTTCTTAAGCCAATAACCCCACCACAAAGGCTGTTGTGGAAGAAATCATTTGTATTATTGAATATGTGCTCCGCTGCTGGGGGTGCACCCCGCAGGCCACCCGTGAAGGTGCTGTGAAGACAGATCTCTGCATAGTGGGGGAGACTACGTGCTCTGCATACGTGGACTACATACCTGGTCCCCAAGTGAAAGGGCACAAGGTTACCATCTGTCATCCATAGCTCATCCTGAGTTCACCCGGTATTCTGGGGCAGGCGACATCTCTGTTGCGACTTGGCTTTCTCTGCAGAAGCAGCTCACTGATTGATATCTTTGTCACAGAGGATGGCTTTGCAGTTTAAAGACAGGCACTTGGGGAGCTAAGCTGTCCATCCTACAGAAATAGGGAGGCCTGTCATTATCCTCCCAAGTCTACTTTCCAAAGAGGTGGCTCCCAGGACCTTCAGGAAGACATTCCCAAGTCATAAAGATGATGAGGAGCCCGTTGAGTCTTCAGAAGGTTGTGTGTGCTTTTCAGAGAGAGGAAGAAGTACTTTAAATCCCCAGTTTTCTAACATAAATGCTTTGAGAATTAAGGGAGGTAAATCTCCTCCCTTATTTTCGACATAGAGCACTAAGCCTCTTATTTTTAGTTTGTATTTATCTTTTCCAGGGACAGCAGACGGTGAGCTGGAAGAGCCCACTCCTCTGCATTACAAATCCATCTCAAATCCAACCACATACGTTTAATTTTTAACTTGAATGGAGACACCCAAGGTAAAGCTTCGCCCAATTCTTGTTGTAGAAAACTGTTTCACATTTACGAGTTCTTGGGCTGACATTCTTAGCAGGTGTCTTTCAAGTGCAGAATGTGCTGCAGGAGCTGAGGGTAGATTGATAAGGGAGAGAGGCTGTGGGGGCCTGGGGGAGGTCAGTCTCCACAGTGCTGACCTCCGAGCCACATGCGTAGTTTGTTACACATTAAAAGCAGAACAGAAACTAGTTTTAGTAATGTATTTTATTTGACCCATTTATCTAAACCATTTTCATTTCTACGTGTTTTACCATGAAAATGACTAATAAGGGCTGGGGCTCAGCAGTAGTGCACTGGGTTTGATTCTCAGCACCACATATACATAAATAATGAATAAAAAAACAAAGGTCTATCAGTAAATTAAAATATTTTTAAAAAATGACTAACAATATATTCAAATTATTATTTTTCTCTTTTTTACTAAATCCTGGAGTTCCAATGTATGTATTTACATATGCTCCCCTCTCAGTTTGAGCTAGATACATTTCACATGCTTAGTAGCTCCCTGTGGCTGATGGTGACCTTACTGTGTGATGACAGCATGGACCTGCAGGTGAGACAGATGACAAACGAGAAAACAAAGAAATCCTAGATCAATTTAGGTGAGGGCCAGTGCTCTCCAACACCCAATAAATCAAGACAAGTTGTCTTAAAAACAGTACTGAGGAAATGGCCTGAAGGGTTGTATTTGGACAGAACTCTGAGGGGAGGTCACCAGCTCTGGAGGGCTCTCCTTACACAGGCCACAGACCTTCTCCACAACCATGTGAGTTGTTGGACAGCCTGACAAAGAGACGGGGCCCTTCTCCAGTTCCTCGACACTGTGAGGTCCTGCAACCATTGTTTCAGAGTTTAAAATTCTCCCAACCTGACGAAGTGAAAGGAGATCTCATCTGCGGGTAGGTCCGTAAGTTGGTACAGCCACATAAGAAAACACTTGGGATGACCTAGCGGAGGAGAATAGTCATGCACAGTGACCCACTACCTGGACTCCTTGGTCTTCACCCCTGGTGTATCCTGGAGGAACACTTGTGGGAGCAGAGCAAGAACCATTTATCAGGAAGCTGATACCAAGTTCACCCTAGAAAGTGTCATAGTGGCTTTGGTAGGAGAGTGAGTAGATGTATTAGGTGGCACAGCACAGCAGCAAGAAGGAAGCAGCTGAACTTGGACCTCTCAGCTTGGGTGAGTCTTTTGTTCTTGATTTCAAGAACAAAATCTGATCCACATAAGTCCAAACTCTGTATGCGTCTGTGCGTCTGTGTATATGCATGTCATGGGGGTAAGCAACTAAAGAAAAGGAAGCGACTTCTGTGTGTTGATGAGTGCATTATGGTCATACGTAGTTGTGGGTTCATTGTGACATACACAGAAATGCACGTGACCTACCTGCTCCTTATCATTCTCCTGCACTACTACTTTCCCTCACCTCTCTGCCCTACCCCTGCTCCTGCAAAGCAAAGATTGTTTTAAAAATAATGATTGTGGCTGCTGCTGGGAGGCAGAGGAGGAGATGTGATCCACGGTCCCCACCTGGGCAGGAATGTTCTGGTTTTCTCTTGGTGTTGGGTGAGGGTGAGGGAGCTTGTGCTCGCTGTTCTCTGTGTGAGGATATATTTCACCACTTCAAAAAAAATTCTGGTATTTTTTTTTTTATTTCACATTTAGTGAGGAGTGGGGAAAGGTTTTGTGGCAAATGAGTATAACTGTGTGCTGGGCACACTTCTGACCCTGTGGTCTAAGACTCCCACCCACTATGTGAATCATGCCCGGAAACAGCCACAAACAGCTGCAAAACCCACCAGCTCCTTGGCTGCACCCCAGTGTCCAAACCATGCCCAGGGTTTGCTCCACCCAGGAGGGCCCTCTTTAATTTTCCTGTGTGGCTGATGCTTTCTAAACCCTGTTCCCATCCCAGAACACCTTGACGATATCCCGGTGGGTTAGTTTCAGAGACAAATATGAGGATCGAGAATAAACGATTTAAGGGCAGGGAGACCACTGAGGATGAGTGGGAGGCAGAGATTCTTGGAGACTCTGGTGAGACAGAAATACAGGCAGCAGGAAGTGCATGGAGAATAGCCAAGCAACAGGACTGGAGGCAGGGAGTGTTGAGTGGCTGTGTTGATTGGGAAAGAGGGAGAGAGGACAAGACGCCGACTGATTGTCATTAGTGCCATCCTTTCATGTGGACTCTCCTGAGTGGACCAGGGTCTCCGTGTGCCCGTTCATTAATGCTGATTTAAAATTGACATGAAGGCAGCTGCCCCATATCAAGTGTGTAACTGGAAAGACAAAGAGGGGATTGGCCATTTGTCCAGAGGAAGGGTTGAGGTTCAGAATGGGCCTGTGAACACCAGAAAAAGCTGGTTCTGGTAATGAGCCCTCACCTGGTGCCAGATGCTATAGACCGCCCATGTTTAGTTTCTTGCTCTTAAGCATTTGGAGTAGATACTGTGGGCACCCCATTTACAGAAAAGGACACAGGTTACGTTACTGCCTGCTTTTCATAGGCGGGAATGAGAGCACCAGGCTCTGCAGTCTATTCTTTCTACCACGTTGCCACATGGGGCCCAGAAGGGTCAGCACAAAGCTGCTTGGCTCTGGTAGCTCTGGAAGGGAGGCATCCTGAGTCTGTGCCAAGAAGGAAGTAGCCATGCCATCATCAGCCCCTGGACACTGTCCTTCTATCCCTCTGCCTCCAGCACCAGGTCCACAAATGGTTCCAGAAACCCCAGGGCTGAAGTCAGGAGGAGAGGTCCAGCCTGGTTGCCATGGTGATCCTTAATCATGGGGTGATCCAGGCTTAGTATCATGTATCCCTTCACCTTCCATGGATGGTAAAATCGAGGTCTGATGTGGGGCTGTGGTCTGAATGTGTGGCCCCCATAGTCATATGTTGAAATCTTGTCCCCCCAAGTGTGATGGTGTCAAGAGGTGTGGCCTTTGGAGGTGATTGTGACATAAGGGTGATGTCCTCGTGGTGGGATTAGTGCCTTCATAAATGACACCCTGGAGATTTTCCTTGCCCCTTCCAGCTTGTGAGGACACAGCAGAAAGACACCTAGGAACCAGAAAGTGGGTCCCCACTAAACTCCAGTCTTCTGGCACTTCCATGTCAGACTTCCTGCCCTGCAGAACTGTTATTTTGTTCTAGCAACCTGAATGGACACAGGTAGTTGCCAAGAATGTCCAGGCAGGACCTTGAGTGGCTTTAGCTCTCTAGTAGGAGCAGGAGAGGATAAAGATGTTAGTTAGGTCCAGATTCTACAAGATATAGGTAGGATTTCCAGCTCTGCCATGGATCAGCTTTGTGACATTGGGTGCTGACTTAATTTCTCTGAGTCTTCATTTCTTGTTCTGCAAAATGAGGGTACTGAAAAGTCCTGCCACAGAGGGCAGCTGTGGAAACTAACCGGGCTGGAACTGATGGCAGGGCACTCCAGAGCCCAGGGCCGTTGCTGAGTTGTGTGCCTGCTTGCCTTCACTGCAGAATTGGAAGGATTAACTTTCCAAACTCGCTGCATCTGTCTTAAGTCATCTTGAAGATTTAAGGTTTCCATTCTCTACATGTCATTGATATCTGCAAAAAATATATGTAAAGTATTTTAATTATGGAATATAATGGGCTGGGGGCTTTTCCTGCCTGCCTTCACTCCGGGTCCCAGGCTGAGGATGAACCGTCAGTGGGCACACAGCTGGACAGTGCTGCTGGGTGGAGACAGATTTGCAGAGCAGCCACCGACTCTGGATGCTCCTTGCCACTGGTGATGTGTTCCTTCTGGTCACCTTTCACAGGCCCCAGCAGGTCACGGGCCATGCTCGCCTTCGAGCTGGTGGCACCTTATCCAGCTCAGGCTGCTGTGAGCAGACACCATAGACCGAGTGGGTCAAACAGCAGACATTTATCTCTCTCAGTTCTGGAGGCTGGAGGTCCAGGGTCAAGGAGCTGGCTGCTTGGTTCCCAGTGAGGGTACTCTTCCTGGGTTTCAGATGGCCACCTTCCTGCTGTCCTCACATGGGGAGGGGGGAGAAAGCCAGCTCCCTGCTGTCTCTCCTGACCTCATCTAAACCTAATTATCTCCATAAAGAGCCCAACCTCCAAGGCCACCTCACTGGGGTTAGGTGTCAATGCATGAATTTTGGGGAGACACATGCATTGGAAACCCTTTGTATGTGACACCTGCCATGTCTTGGAAGGTGAACTTGATGACCAGGGAGGGACTAAGTGGCATGGGATGAGCATCGCCAGGGTTGATTCTCAGAGTCTTAGGACCCTGTCCCCACGCAGCTGCCACTCGCACACACAGTCATGTCAACAAGTATTCAGTAGAAGATGCTGAAAATAGCTTCCCAAGGGTTGGTCCACAAAGCCAGCAACTGGGAAGGTCAGGAGGAAGGGCCACCATGGAGTGTGGGATGGGGACAGGGCCAGGCCCTCATGTTGGGGAACGGTGGCACTAGTTTGGGGACCATCACCATGGAGCTTGAAATACTAATCAGGGAGAGCATCTGGCATCTGTGCATCACAGAGACAAACCTTGGAGCTGCACTTGATGAGGGAAGAAAGGAATCGCACCATCAGCGGAACGGAGGCTTCGCTCACGCGGTGAGAGCGAATGTGAAACTCCCCCCCTCTGTCGTCATTTGGTGTCTTACTAATCAGTAATAAATAAGATCCTGATAAATTGGGCCCCATGTTCTGCTCTAAAATTAAATAGAACAAAAAATAGGTGAGAGCATGATAATTTTGTCTGTGGCAGCTTAGCAATAATGGAACGTGTCCTATTGTACCCAGGTCACGTATTTCCTATCTTGCCATTCCCATGCATGACAGCTGTCCCCAAAGAGGTCCAAGTGGTGGCTGCCGTGTGGATGGTTGACTTAAAGTGCCAGTTGTATTTCTGCATTGTCAAGTATGGCCATATCAGGTGACTTACCATTGATTTACTGTTGAAGACCTCATAGTTATTAAAGCACATACGTTTATCATAGAAAACATTGAAACTTAAGAAAAATTTAAAAAGAAAAGAAAAATCATCTTGATTCCCAATAGAGACACTCCTGTATTTTATAGGTTATTTATGTATGACTGTTTTAGGCACAAAAGAAACACATGCACCCACAAACACATATTTGTAAATAACATTAATGGGTGGGTTTTTTTTTTTTTTTTTTTGAATCAGAGATTGAACTCAGGGGCACTCGACCACTGAGCCACATCCCCAGCCCTATTTTGTATTTTATTTAGAGACAGGATCTCACTGAGTTACTTAAGGCCTTGCTTTTGCTGAGGCTGGCTTTGAATTCACGATCCTCCTGACTCAGCCTCCCGAGCACTGGGATTACAGGCATGTGCCATGGTGCCCAGCCCATTCATGGGCTTTTGAAGAGTTTTACTGCTTGTTAACTTCTGAACTTCAGCATATTTTAAGCATTTTTCTGTCATTAAATGCTTATTTTTAGAAAATCTGATATTTTAAAATGATCTCAAGAGTGAAAACACAACTTGTTTGTCTTCTGTTTTTGGTATGTTTTATGTTTTGGTATGTTTGCTTTCTGGCAGATGTGCCACTAACCCTGGACTCCTTACCTCAGGACTGACACGACATCTCGTGGGCCCCCACGTTGGTTTTAAGACCTCAGATGCGTTTGTGTTTGATATCTTCTCAGCACCCCAGACAGAGAGTGGTTAAGAGACTTCACAACAGAGAGACTAGTTGTTTAGGAGCCTTCGCTGTGAGCAAGCTCAGGTCTCAGTGCTGTCCTTGTCACAGCAGAGCTATGAACTAGAGATGTTGTCAATACAAGTAATATTCAAAGTGTTCTGAAATCAGTGGACCCTTAAGCAGCTGCCCACTGTTGCACAGCTGAGACAAGAAGACAGGCAGGAAGCTGGCTGCCTGGATTCCAGAAGCCACTGTCCTTGATACCCCTTAACTTGTGCCTAGTCTCAGGGAGTCACCGTGGAAATGTGGTTAACCCTGCATAGGGGCCCGTGATGTTTCTTCAGGAAGCACCTGTGTGGCTGTAGGTTCGTGGAGTCACCTTGGGCTCTGGAAGATACGGGGATGTTGCCTGCAAGCCATGAGGAGCACCACCAGGACACTCGCTTCCATCCGACTCCAGAACCAACATCTGGCCTGGAGCTTGTGTGGTTAAAGGCCACAGAACCTTCCCTGTCTTCCTGCAGGAGCCTGGCGCACACACGTGTTCACATTTATTCCACAGTATTTATGAGCACCATGTGGGCCGGGGCAGGGAGAGCCCTCACCATGGAGCCCTGAAGACCCCGCATGTCCACACAGTCACGCAGACAGAGCTTGACAAGCTGTCTTGCCGGAAATGCTTCTGACCCTTCTGCTTAGCCTGTCTCCCGCCTGCCCTATATGACTATTTTAGGCACAAAAGAAGCACATGCACCCACAAACACATATTTGTAAATAATAAACTCTCCTGGCTTCTGTGAGGGATGGGAATTCCTGGCCTGCCCGTCTCAGGATGGAGGGAGGGGACTGTACGCTACTCAGTGACATCCAGACCTGGCTCCTGGGCACTGCTGCATCTTGAGACTGGAATTGCATGTGCAGTGATGTTCTTTTGGAGAGTGGGATGAGACCATGGAGAGCGGGCACCTGGGGCTGTGTTTTCCTCTGTGATTTGAGAAGTGCACTGTTCATACCTAACAGAGCTGCTGTGTATCTTTGCCAGCTGTGCCAATCACACCTGTCTGTGCCAATTCCATTGCTTTGCCATGTGCAGAACCAACACATTGAGCAGAGCAGCTGTGGTGGCTTTTCTGCTCAGCTGTTGTGCATGTGTGCACGCAGGTGTGCATGGGTGATTACAAATCATACTATAACTAGATTCTGTGCAATAGAAAAGTTGATATGAAGACTTCCGTGAGCTGTGTGGAGCGGGGAGGAGGGAGGAGGTGGGGCAGTCGGCCTTGCTCTTGCCGGGTGCTTCCCATCTGAGCTCACCTCACACCAAGTGTGGGGAACTCCAGTGCCCTTCATCCCAGGACTTGCAGCGAGCGGCCCTCACTCTGCAGCTGGAGTGCCCAGCACAGGAGAAGCAAGGCTCCCTGGAGCCGCCCAGGGTCTGGACCTGGCAGCCCGGCTCCTCCAGGAGGGATGGTTTGGGTCTGGAAAAGTTGCACTCCCTCATGGACGACACCACTGAGCTTCGCGGGGCAGAGCTCACCTTCCCTCTCACTCGGATGGCAGAAGAACCCACAGGGGTGAGGACAGCCCAAGTGCTCCTGTACCACAGTATCCTCTGACTGAGCACTAATTGTTGGGATGAGACAGGACAAGGTGAGCTCAGGGCGGCCCACGGCTCCATCAACTTTCCTCTATTTGTGCTTGGAGGCCCCGAGCTTGGTCTTCAGCAGAGCAGCTGCTAGAGGCTTATTGAGAAGAGTTCCAGGGGCTACGATGCTGACCCACCAGGGCCTCTGAGCCTTTCTCTCCCCTGGGCCTTCTTGCTTTTAATCTTTCATAGAAATATTAAGAAAGGCCTTCCCCAGACTTTAGCCCTGTCCCTGGGGGCTGCTCAAATGCATTTTGATAAGACCCAAAATATCGAGGGGTAAGCAGCACGGGGAATGGGTACTCCTCAAATGTCTCATGTCGTTTTCCTGGCTTTCCTTGCAGTTGTTAGAGGTCATGTGACTGGTCCTGACCAGTGGACTATCAATGCAAGTGATGTGTGTCACTTCTAGATTGGAGTGGCTAAGAGCTGCATGCCTCCTCCTGATGTCCCCTGTCCTCTTCAATGATTCTGGAGGCCAGAGACTGCAGATGGTGCCTCTGTAAGATCAAAGGGAGTTGACTAACTCATCAGGCTTACCTAAATAAATAAAAAAGGTTGAGCTTTGGTATTTGTCCTGTTAGAAGGTATATTGAAAAATACAGACTGCCCATCCCCAAGCCTGTCTCCAAACCCCTTCCAACCAGTGCAGGCAAGACAGTGTATTGGGAAAAGCCTCCTAGGACAGAAGTCCTGTGCTCTGTCAGAGGGCGCTGTGCTATGGGAGAACTGTAAGTTCCCTGACTCAGAAAGGTCTCTGCACCTTCTTGAGTGGTGTTACTCTCAGCTGCAGAGTAAATGGAACTCCCTGGGTTAGTCATGATGAGAAGACATCGTCAGAGCATGAGCTTTGAATAGAGGTGGACCCAGAAGGTCTGCTATTTCATGCAAAATGAAAGATACTAAGTCTGTTCATTTATACAGTAAGTTAAGTCAGGTATTAGAACCAAAGGATTTTAGAAACAATCTGTTGAAACCATTCAATCTAGTTCACACACTGGATGAGGTCCACTGGGATGCCAGTCTCTGCAGTCCCCTGGGAAGGCAGAGGTAGGGGTGCCCCACCCATTGACTCTGGCTCCTACCTGTGAGTTCTGGGTTGGGCAGAACTCACAGGAAGAAGCCTTGCTTCTCCTGTGGTGGGCACTACAGCTGCAGAGTGAGGGCCGCTCACTGTGAGTCCTGGGATGAAGGGCACTGGAGTTCCCCACACTTGGTGTGAGGGGAGCTTAGATGGGAAGCACCTGGCAAGAGCAAGAAGTGGACCTTGTTGTCCTGGTGGCCTGCACGAGTGTGTCCGGGTTGCTGCAAACCATAGCAGTATCTACCTCCATGCTGTGCCTGACGCTCAGAACTGCTGGGGCCAAACCTGCCCATGGGGAGGATACACGAGCGGGAGAGGTTAATGATGAGGCTCATGATGTGTAGGCTGGGAGCAGCCTTAGAAGGAGACATGTTTTCAGTCATGTAGCTAGGTCTGCCTACATTAAGGTGAGAAATGCCATCTGCCCTCCTGGTTGAGGGCAACTTGTTCTCTTTCCTGCTGTTCCTTCTCTTTCACCCCCAAGGGCCCCGTCTTTCTTCTTTGTCTCCATTACTGGTCTCTTCCTATTGCATGTTCATGCTATGTTTCTCACTCACTGAAAACAGAAAATTATAGACACTAGGAAGGGACTGAAGGGCAGGTTGGCCGTGAAGGGCTTTTGTGGACACAGAGGGCCAGGTGGACTTTCACTGTCACATCTTCTTTAGGGGGGAGAAAGTTTTCGGGGTGGCTGAGTGAGTTTTGTAAAGGAGAATAGTGGGCATTCAAAATTCAGTTTAGATCAGGCTTGGCTTTCTCCATATGTGTTCCAGCCTAGAATTGTTATGGGATGAGCCTTTCCCAGAAATTACCAATGAAACACTAGCCACAGACGATCTTTTGTAAATAACTGATTGGTTATAAAGGGGACTGCAGCCAGACCTGAATGTCCACTCTGAAGTTCCCAGCAAGGCTCTGCCTTCAGTTGAGACTTATAGCAGCTCAGAACAGAAAGAATCTATTCCAAGGAAGAGCAGCTGTGCTCAAGGTTAGGAGCATGCTCAGAACTTCCTCACAAACTCATGCGATGAAGGAAGCCAGGGGTCTTATGAGTCCCATAACTATGTACCTTTATAATCTCTGTAGTCGCACGACACAGTGCTAAAGAGCTACCTAGGCTTTGGGATGAAACCTTAATTTTTGTTCTGGTTTTTCCAGTTTGTATCTTGGTGACCTGGGGAATATTCCTAATGCCTCTAAGCTTCAGTCTGATGTTTACAAAGTGGGGGTGATAAATGGGCCCTTGCCTTCGAGTTCTGTAGGGGGTTAAATGTGAAGATTATGGAGAAGAAAATATGCCCTCTGAGCAGGACCTGAGATGCTCTGTAGGGAATCCCCCTGCCATTCGAGGAGCCCACCTATGCAGTTCCTGAACATGCACCCCCTTTCCTTGGACACAGAGCCGGGTGACATTCCTCAGCCTCTGTGACAGTTGGATGTGGCTATGTGCCTGAGTATTAGCCAATGAGATGAGAGTAGAATCAAGGTGAGCCCCATCCAGCCCTGTCCCTCAGAACCCCACCCACAGTCTTGTGTCGCTTCCCCTGCACTGTGCGCCTCGGCTGAGCATGGCAGGCATGTAGCTGCTTGAAGGTGGTGGGGCTGTGACCTGGAAGAGAGACCCTGTTAGACTAGAGCATCATTTTAACTCTGCAAGGATGACAATACATCTTATCTTGCTTTAGCCAGGACTCCTGTCTCCATGCATTTGGAGCAGCAGTTAGTCTGACCTCCCTTTATAATACAGCACCCCACTTCTCTGACGAGGAGGGCGGGTGATGGATCTTTTCACTGCCGGGTGGGGCCTTCCCCCCATGACCAGTTGTGCCTGTTGATGATGAGGCCTGTGTTCTGAAAGTTTGCTGGCTCCAACTTAAAATGCAATTTCAACACCTTGGGGCACATCTAAGCCACATCCCCACTAGAGGTTGGAGTCTACTGACTACATAGTTTAGAAGGCAAAGTGCCAGCCATATGACTGAACTTCAAACAGAGACAGAGATGTGACCTACCTCAGATGCACCTCTTGTAAATAATCATCACTATCACTGTCACCATCATGTCACATTCATCTTTCTCTTCATTATCACCACCATCATTACCACCATCACCACCATCACCACCATCATCACCATCACCATCATGACTAAATCTACACACTCTGTGTTCACTCACTAAGCAGATTTTGAGCAGCTACCAGGTGCAGGACATGGTTCATGCTCTGGGGAAACCTATATTAGGGAAGGGAATTATCAATAAACACATAATCCAGGGAACGTGGGAGGGAGGTTTTCGTTGTAATAAGTGCTATGAAGAAATAAAGCAGAATAAAGACACTGTGGAGGATCCATTATTTTAAACAGGGTGGCAGGAAGGAATCTCTAAGCACAGACCTGGAGTCTTAAGCATAATTCTGTCAGTTCTGTCGTGATGGACAAGCATTTGACATCAGTACTGTCAAGATGCGGGCCATCTCCGTCCCCACTGCTGGAAGTGATCATGTGTTGTGTTTTTCAAATTCTCTCTCTCTCTCTCTCTCTCTCTCTCTCTCTCTCTCTCTCTCTCTGTTTCTTTCTAGGGACTGAACCCAGGGTATTCTACTACTGAGTTACATCCCCGTTCCTTTTTATTTTTGTTTGGGGACAGGGTCTCACTAAGTTGCTATGGTTACAGTATGGAGCTTTCCTGATTGACCGCTTTCACTTAGTAATATGCATTGAAGTTTTCCACATGTCTTTTCATGACTTGGTGACCCATTAACTCATTTTTCTTTTGCATTGAGTAACATTCCATTTTCTGGATACAACACCACTTATTTATCATCTACTGGAGGACATTTGATTGCTTCCAAACCTTGGTAACTGTGGATGATATTTCTCCAAACAACTGTGTGCTGGTTTTGTGTGGACACAGTGTTCAATCAATGTGGGTAAATACCAATGAGCAAAACAGCTGGTTGTGCGGTCAGAGCATAGTCACTTGGGTAATAAGCTGTCAAACTGTCTTCCAAAGTGATTGCACACTGGGTTCTCCCACCAGGAGCTGCTGAGCGCTCTGGCCCTCCACCTCTTCACCAGCACCTGATCTTACGGGTGCTTTGGTTCTGGGCTGTTCCAGTTGGTGTGCAGGGCTTCTCGGTGGTGCTGTGGCTTGAGATTCCTGTTGCCCTGGGACGTGGAACATCCATTCACGAGCTCACTGGCGATCTGATATGCTCCTCATTTTTAAACCAGGCTGTTTCTTTTCTTATTGATGAGTTTTAAGAATTCTTTGCATATTTGGATAACAAGTCTCTCTGAAATGTATCTTTTGCAAATACTTCCTGCCAGCCCATGGCCTGCATTCTTATTTTATTGGCAGTGTTTTCCAAAGGGCAGGTTTAATCTTAATGAAACCCAGCTCACTAGTTTTCTTTTCTTGGTCATTCTTGGGTGTTGAATCTGAAATGTTGTCACCACACCCAAAGCCATCTAGCTTTTTCTTCTATGTTATCTTCTAGGAGTTTCAAGTTCACATTTAGGTATAATCGTCCTGAGTTAATGTTCTTGAAGAGTGCAAGTCTGTGTTTAGATTCTTTTCTATTTTTTATTTGCATGTGGAAGTCTAGATGTGCTCACGCCATTTGGTGAAAAGATGGATCTCTTCTCCCCATTGTGTTGCCTTGCTTCCTTGTCAAAGATCAATTGATCATATTTACATGAGCCCCCAAAGCTTTTTTTCCTTCATAAGTAATTGGCTTCAGGAATTATGTTATAGTCATGAAAAACAGACTAATGCACACAGTTATCGGGTGGTAGTGGTAGGATACACACCTGGATCCATGTGATATAGGTTCTCCACAGAAGTATTGAGCTTTCCTTGAAATTGCTTCACACACCATCCTCACTCATTACTCCCGCTTAATGTTAACTGTTACCGATCAACTCTGCCCCACACACTGTAAAAAGCATTCCCAGCTTTGCTCATCCCACCCCTCCCCAAAGAAGGGTGAGAGCTGACCATGATTTGTTGGTGTTTCTTGCTCTCTTAGTTCCTTTAGGGAAGGATCTAGTTGGTTTGTCCCAGAGGTCAGCACAAGGCTCCACCCAGAGATGGCGATGAGGAGGTAGTACTGGAACAATCACCCATTGGGGGTGTCTTCGTCATTCGGGGTGGGAGGGCTCTAGAGGGGCTGGTGCTTGGCGCTGAGTCCTGCCTCAGGCGGTCTGTGGTGTGACCTTCACAGGGCTTCAGGGGTGCCCTGGTCTCTTTCAAGGGAGCCTCAAGCACACGGGCTCTTCCTCTGCTACATTGTTCTTGATGAAATGGAGATGGAGCCTGTGAAGGTAGGCCACGGGTCCCTGAGAGGTGAGTGTGTTTGCACGGACATGGGGAGAGGGCCCAAGAGCTTCTTAGACCTAAAGCCACTGAACTGTAAAGATGGCTGAGCAGGGACAAAAGTTAGAAGGGACAAAATCAGTAGAAATTGAACGCGTTTTGATTTACTAACTCTCCCTTTTAATTTTAAGTAACATTCATTCCAAACGCTAACTAAAATCCCCTCTATTTCTTCTACAAAATTAAATAAAACCCAATCTGGACTGTAACGTAGAAAGCATGGCCCTAAAGCGAGATCAGGAACACCGCTATCTGCCTCTGAAACATCGTCTGCTTCCCACCTGATGGAAAGCAAGCAGGCTTTCAAAGCCCTGGGGCGGTGAGTCTCTGGAGATGTTAGAATTTCCACTTTGAAAGGATGTTTCCTCCAACTTCTATCATGAACCAGTGAAATCGTCACCGTCCCTAACTACCATGAAGGAAACCTTCCCCCATCCATGAGGAACAGGGGAGCAGCAAGTTAGCCTCCTCCGGAGGAGCTGGAGCTCGGAGAGCCTCCAGCTGGTGTGAGAGATGGTGCACAGGTGAGGGGCAGAGACAGAGGTGGTGAGGTGACAGGAGAGCCCCCCAGCCCACCTCTCCCACACCAGCACTCTCCCCACAGCCCCCGGTGGGCTTCCTGCAGGGGCAGCTCACAGTGGGACACCAGAACACAGTCTGCCTTTAAACATGGGAATCATTCCCAAAAGTGTCTTTGTGGGAAGCTGGTGAGGCACAAAATAAACACAGGCCTATTTGCAAGTAAGCAGGAATTAGCATAATCGGCAGCTGCAACTTCACCCAGGACACAGTGCTCCAGAGAACCTCCTTCCTTCTGAAGCAGAGTGGGGACGGGACCTGTGTGGCATAATGAGTTACTTGCCCCAGAGAGTGTCCTGCGGACCCCACGGGCTCCCAGCATGTGCATCCTCCAAGGCTTCCAATTCAAACAGAAAATAGCTCAAGGACCTAATGCAGCATGCCAGGGGTTAAAAATAAGTTTCCCTTTGCAAAATGAGTTTTTTTTAAAAGAGTGTTTTTATTTTCCACTGTCCAAAATGTAATAGGTAATTTTTAGTCATCTATGAAAAAAGGTTGGTTAAAAACCTCCTCTATTTTGTCACCAGGAGTAAAATGTAAGAGCAAACAAAGGGGCACCTGGGAAACAAGAGCTTTAGGTTTTCCTATGGGGAAGGCCAGCCAGTGGTCCGCACAGACCACGTTTCCAAGCCCGGGAAAGACAGTCTGGGTGCCCAATATTTAGAACTGGACATCATGCTAGGTGACCACGAGATTTTCTGACAGACCCAGCTTCCACCTCTTGGTGCTGGAGTAGCTGAAAATGAGATTATTTGCACACTCAAGACAAATATGTACTCACCTCAGCAGAGGAGGGAGCAATGCTCAAAGTAGCTTTTTATTGATCAAAAACCTGTGATAACAAACTGCTGTGGAGGGCAGACATGGCTGTAATCAATCAGTGAGCTGTTTTTTTCTCTCTCTTTGCCCTCAGCCTCCATCTCCTTCAAACTCCATTTCTTAACCTACGGACTGGTAAATACCTTTTGGCTGCAAATTTCTGAGTTTAGAAGCTTGTCATGAAGATGCTTTATTCACAACAAACTTTTGCAAAATCCAATTACTGTATCAGATTCCATCAAAATAAAGGAGCTTTCCTAAAAGTCTTTCTCGGCTCATTTTCGCTGGAACCGTGCTCTGATCTCCCTGGCCGCGTTCCACAGGCCGCTGCTGCTGGGCTTCACCTTGCTGCTCTTCACCGGCTTTGAGAGTTGCCAGGCTCCATCAGGGCCCTGACCTCTCCGTGTGTTCTCCCTGAGTCTGCAGAGGCGGCCTGCCCCTGTCCATTCTCGCCCGCTTTAGGAATGGAAAGTAGGTCAGACTTAAAAATAAACACAAGCAAGTGGCCCCCAGTCCGAGGAAATGCTGGCTGTGCAGAGCAGGCCTGGGTGCAGCTCCTGAGCAGAGGGCTGGCAAAGCCGATAGGTGGTATTGTCGCCTGCCCACTGGCTTGATTTCCAGGGTTATTGTTCTTTACAGATGCAGGAGGAGAAAAAAAGAAAAAAAAAAAAAAAAGGAAAAGCTTTGAAATTGTTTATTATTCTTTTTTCCAAGGGAAAATTTATCAGCCCGTGTGCACATTCAGGGCTTCAGGCTTGACTAGTTTTGGGAGCTCCAATCACATAAACAGGATTCTGTCACCTGCTGGGGCCTCCCCCTCCTCTTATTGCCCAAGTTCATTTCCCATAGAAGATTTGGAAAATACAGACACCTACAGAGAGGAGAGAAAATGGATACATCATTTCACAGTCAGAGGAAACATTTTGGAATGTTTCTTTTCGGTCATTTGTTCTTAGCAAAAAAAAAAAAAAAATGCATTTAGCACTGTGGGGACCACTGGCCTTCTAAGTTGGCCTGCAAGAACCTTACTCCTTGGTAGATATGGTCATCTTGCATGTGAGTGAGACCTACAGATATGTTTACCTATGTGACAAAGGTCAAGGAATTTTGCAGGCATAATTAAAGTCTCTAATCAATTGACTTTGAGGGAATCAAATGAGAGGCATCCATGGCGGGCCTGCCCTAATCAGGTGAGCCCTTACAAGGAGACTAAGGACTTTCCTGTGCTCAGAGGCTGGACACTGCAATGGACCCTTCCTTGCTGGCCTTAAAGAAACAACTCATCATGAGTTCTTCAGCCACAAGAAAGGCATTCTGCCTACAGTCATGAACTTGGAAGAGCTCCAGTCTTAAATGAGACTCCAGACCTGGCTGACACCTATTGTCATCTTTGAGACCCTGAGCAGAGGGCCCAGTTATTCTGTGCCTTTGTGAGAGAATGAACTTGGGTCAGAGATGATCATTTGTGATGTAGCCTAAAAGACTAATGCAGAGACATGCCGTGGAGGAATCACATATACAGTGACGTGGGACCCTCCTGTCACCTGGTTAATGGGTGACTAGCACTTCACTGCATGAGGTGCTGTTGGCTTTTAATCCCAGGATCATAGTCCAAGTGCTGATGGGATTCAGACAGGTAAAGTAAATTTATAAAAATAATGGGCATGGCGGAATGAATGACGGGGGCGTCCCAGAGACCTGGAAAGTGGTGGCCAGTCTAAAGGGGACAATATACCAGCTGCAACTGGGCTTCTGGTTTTACTAATTATGATGACTATTTCTTTTTGATGATTCTTATTATCATTACTCTTATTATTGTTTGATTTTGGAATATAGAATTCCAGATATCCTCTGCTTTTTGAAGAGAAGCCCTCATTCTGAAATTTTATGTGTGAAATAATTTTTGTAAGTATTGGCACCTAATTTAGATTTTATTTACTTCACTGAGTGAGCCCAGTAGAAACTGTTGGTCTTTTTGTTTTGTTGTACTGCGGATTGAACCCAGGGCCTTGTGCATGCAAGGCAAGCACTCTACCAGCTGAGCTACATCCCCAGCCGACTGTTGGCTTTTGATATTTACCTCACAGGTTTTTCATTTGCAAGTTATGATGGAACCCTTTCCGTGTTGTTAGATGCAGATTGCCCAGCATTTCATTATCATAAACAGTGGATGAGTGAACATATTTGAACTAAAACATTGTTTGCAATCCATGATCAATTCCACAGCGTACAGGTTGAGATGTAAAAAAGATGGGTCAAGGTTAAAATGCCAGTTTTTAACATTCTTAATGCATAAAACTATGAACATGACCTTGCAAATGGCTGTGACACTTTCTGGCATCAAGCATGATTTTCTGTCTTTTCGTAACTCTTTCAATATTAGATAATATTAGACATTAGCTGTATACCTACAGACGTACATGTTTAACATTTTCGTCTCTGTAATTGATACCTTGCCATGTACACTTGGCCCTCTGTATCCATGAATTCTCATCTGAGGATTCAGTTGACCTTGGGTTGCAAGTATTTCTAAAAACTCCATCTGTGCTGAGCACGTACAGACCTTCATTCCTCTCCCTGTTCCCTAAACAACAGCCGTTTATACAGCATTTGTGTTGTATCAGGCATGAGGTGTGATCTAGAGATGATTTAAGGAACAGGACACACACAGGTTCTAGGCAATGCCACGCTACTTTATATATGGGACTTGAGTGCCCTTGATTTTGGTGTCTGCAGTCCCCGAGGAGATAGAGGAAGGACTACACTGTACAAGGACTTGTTACTGGTGAAGTTGAGCCTTTTTTGCTCAATATTGCTTATTGGTATTTGTTCTTTGATGAATCATCTTTTCATAATCTTTGTTAATTTTTTTAAAATTTTTTAGGGCTCTTTATATGTTAGAAAACTCACATGGAGTCCTAGCTCTATATCATATTGAAGATGTGGACATTTCAATCTTGGCATAGAGTAATACCTCACCACAGGGTATTATATGTCTTAGGTGATGTTTTAAATTGACATATTCCCAGATTTGAAGCTCAGTATTCTTAGCTCAAGTGCCTAGATGACAATTGTCATCCTTCTGGGGTCAGTCTTGTGCTCAGGTACATGCTCAGGTCTTGCAAATTGGAACCAAGTGACATATCTGGTTTCAGTGAAAAGAGGAACCCAGAATAGAAACATAGACATGTGAAGAATTGGAGAAAGAAATGCTAAGAATGAGCCATTCCTCTCTGCTTAGGATTTAGACAGGGGCCAAGAACACCTCACCTGGTACTGGGAAAGGCCAGGTCACCTACACAATCTGAAATGTTCCAGTGTCCATCAGAGTGCCGAGGTTTGGAGGCCACCAAGTATACTGAATCCTAGGAAAGGATGGGAACCTTCACAGAGACAGGATGACCAGACGCTTTCACCTGTGTCAGAATGTGGGATGAAGAGGTGGCTGTCTTGCGGGTGGCCAGGGGTGGCCAGTGAAGATGTTCAGGAGTGGCTAAAGACCATGCATGAGTCGGCAGGACAGTCTGGAGAAGCTGCGGGCCCCAGACACACGGGGGTCCAGATAACATGGAAGTCCTTCTCCGGGCCTTGGACAGGTGCTGGGGGAAAGACTGAATCCAGGGCAGCTCTCACTAGGGTGGCCTGGCATACACATGGGGAGGCCGAGACTGGACACCACCACAGGAGAAAGGAGCTCTGAAGCTCCCTGCCTGAATAGACCCTGCCTAGGGCTGAGGCTGAATTAGGACAGCAGAGACACCCACATCCCAGTAACGAGTCCATGAGAAGTGACACCTTTTATGCATAGATATTAAAAATGAAATAAACATACAATGGAATATCATCACTCCACCACAGCAAGAGGCTAATTATAAATGTAGCGATAATGGTTGCACAGACAGAAATAATTCAGACCCAAAATAATCCAATATTATTCTCCAATTCCATTTATTTTAGTTTTCTTGAAATAGAAGACTAATTTATTGTGTCAGAAAGAAAATAGTAGCAGCTCAGGGCCAGGAGCAGCTGGAGGGACAGGCAGAGAGGTACGGGAGGCTTTGGGGAGATGAAAGTGTTGTATATCTTAATTGTGGTGGTTTCCTCTGTGTCTAGAGTCTAGGCTTTGCGTAGATGTAGCTTGTGTGCTTTTTAAAGACATAAATTATACCTTATTAGAATCGGTCAAAACAATGAGGTTGGTTTGCCGTAGAAGACGCCTCTCCCAAAACTGGACGAAGAGGAGCATCAAATGCTCGGGCAGATGGTTCTAGGGATGTGGAAAACCGCATTTGGTTCTGACTCCATCTCTGTCACTTTCTCCAAGGGTGCCATGTGCACACCACTCTGTGCTCTGCCTCTGTTTCCATGGTTGCACGGTGGAAATCCAGGGAAGACCAAGGGCATGACATTGACCGAGGGGTCAGTTTCTGCCCTGCCGAGGTCCCAGAGAGCAGCGTTGCGGGGGACAGACAGCCCTGCATAGCCGGAGTGTAAGGTCCAGCAGTGAGACCAAGACAACAGCCCAGCTAATCACCAGGAAAGGCCCTGCTGGTGTGGGCTGCTAAGAAGGCAAATCTGAGCGGTTCCAGGGACTACCGCTGGGTGCCACTGCAGACGGGTGTTTAGGAACGATGGCTCTGAACATGAGTTTGAACAGAGACCTGAATGGCAGGAGAACCAGACGTGCAGAGAGAAGTGGAGGTTCCCAGGCCAGGGAGAGAGTGTTTGCAAAGACCTGAGGCAGAGAAGGAGGCGGTGCACTGGGGAGGGGCAGGTTGGTAGCTGGGGTGCTGCAGGCCAAGGGAAGAGGGAGGTTAGGCGTGGAAGGCTGGCCAGGCCCAGGGACTTGTGAGCCCAGGTACACTCAGCGATGCAGACAGGTTTGTTCTGACCGTCATCCCAAGAATCTGGACCGCCAGCTGGTAGCCCTGACCAGAAGTCAAAGCCGTCAGAGGCCATCCCTGGTGCCATTGCCCTCCCACATCCTTGGTGTTATGGTTTGGATGTGAGGTGTCCCCAAGAGCTCACGTGTGAGACAATGCAAGATGGTTCAAGGGGGAAATGACTTGGTTGTCAGAGTCTTAACCCAATCAGTGAATTAACCCCCTGATAGGGATTAACTGAGTGGTAACTGAAGTGGTGGGTGTGGCTGGGGTGTGGGCATTAGGGTGTGGCTTTGGGTATATATTTGTAACTGACAAGTGGGGTCTCTCTCTCTACTTCCTGGTCACCGAGACGTGACCTGCTTCCCTCAGCCACCCTTTCCTGCCACGATGTTCAGCCTCACCTCGAGCCCTGAGGATGGAGCTGGCTTCTCTGAACTAAGACTCTGAAACTGAGCCCTCAAATCAACCCTTCCTCCTCTATAATTGTGCTGGTTGGGTCCTTTGTCACAGCAGCAAAAAAGCTGACTGAAACACTTGGCTAAGCTCTCGTGCCCCTGGGCCGAGGTCCTTTTTTTATTGAGTTGCTCTCTCCTGTGGAAGTGGTACAGCTGGGCCCTTTCAAGGACATTTACTGATGGTCAAGGGCCACTGCTGCCCACCCGGTGTGCAGAATTGGTGGCAGAGGAATGAGATGTGGGCCTGCATCCTGAGAAAACTCGGGTGTCCAGGTCTTCTGAGCTCCCACCAGAACAACAGGCTGAGCCTCCCCAGCCTGCAACTCCTGGCTCTCCAACTCCTCCCCAAAAACAGCTCCAAAGGCTTCTGAACCACATGGTCAGGTTAGTCACTGCAGTGACCCCACTTCTTGTACCAATTTCTGTGTTAGTTAAGTTTTTGTTGCTTTGACCAAAATCCCTGACCAGAACAACTCAGAGGAGAAAACTTTTATCTTGGGTTTACTGTTATAGAGGTTCAGTCCATGGTAGGCTGGCTGCATTACTCCAGGCCCCAGGTGGGTGGAGCCTAGTGGAAGAGGGTGGGGCAGAGGAACACTGATGACTCATGGCATCCAGGAAAGAGAGAAAGGGAGAGGGAGGAGATACAATCTTCAGGGGTATGCCCCCAGTGACCCACTTCCTCTGGTCCCATGGTACCTGTCTACAGTTACAACCCAGTTAGCCCATTCAAATTATTAATCCCTCAAATGACTTTAACCCACTGATTAGCTTACAGCTCTCAGAATTACTCACCTCTTACATGAATGCAGGAACTTTTAGGGGGCACCTTATATCCAAAACATGACAGTGCTTATTTAAGCTGTGACAGTGGTTTAAATCTGAGCCAGAACACTGGGTGCTGTTTTTCAAGGATATTTACACTCATCCCTTAGAGTTTTTGCTTGCTTAGCATTTATTCTACCTTTTCCTCACTTTTTCTTTGAGGAAATCTCAACTCTATCATCTATAGTTTTGGGGTTCACATTGATGTCAATACACACCGTCATACTAGATGACCAAGTATCCTTTTCCTGATGGGTACATGACCAAACAAAAGTCACTGAGAGTCATCCTAGGATTTTGCCTGGAGCCACTGGAAAACAGTGTCTCTTCTGAGTGTGCTCACTGTGAGGTCTGAGCAGATGTTACCCACAAGCCACATGGTAGGACTGGAGAAGCTGGGGGTCAAATTTGCCATGACATGTGGAGAGTCCACCTATGAATTTATAAATCCAACACAGAAACAAGGGCTTCTGTGGACTTTGATTTGGTGCCTAGGGCAAGCTACACCTGAAACCAATATTTTGAATTCTTATCTTCAGGATCCAATAAATTCCACTTCCTTCAGTGACTGAGTGGAGTTTCCCACACTTGCAACCCTTTTTCCTTTCTTCAGTTCGCAAGCACCAAGTTCTGCCATAGCAGCTGGGCCCTGCCTTCTCCATGAGGAGGTGGGTGCTTCTGGTCATTCTCTGGATGTTAGGAGGAGGCAGCCACCAGCTTTTGGTTTAAGCCATAATCAAGACAGTGTCCCCCAAACTGCTGTCATCTCATGGCTTGCTGCCTGCCAGTGTCTTTGCATTGCTCAGCTGCCTGCCTCCTCCTCCCTCCCATCTTCCCTCCCTTTCTCTTCCCCTTTCTCTCTCCCCGCCCACCTCCATCTCTCTCTTTTCTCACTCTCTCCTTTCTTTGTCTCTCAATCTCTCTCTTACTCATTCTTATTCATTCAAAATTGGGGAAGGAGAAGAAGGGAGGTTTGATTCTTAATGCATTCTGAGCAACAGGGGTTCTCATTATGACGTTTTGCTTTTCCTTTCCCATCAAAAAATTTTTAAAAATCCTGAATTAGATATCCCCAAGACTTCTCAAGAAAGGAGGTGCTTTGTAGTGAATCTGTGGCCCTGGTCCTCCAGGGGATCCCCTTTCCTGACACCTGCAAGGAGCTCAGATGCAAAGCCTCACTTAGCTGATGAGTGACGGTCCAGCTCCTCTCCTCTCCTTAAGTGCCTCCCTTTCTCACAGGGGACAGTGCCCTCTGCCACTTTTCTCCAGCTTCTTCTCCACAGGCAGACATCTGGCAGTGTGGAAATAAATGGATCATTTTAATTTATCTTCAAGAACTCTGGCCAGCCTTTGGTCACCTAGAAGTAATTAGGGGGCCTGGCTGATGTTTTATGTACTTTAGGAAATGTCTTTTGATTCTCTAAGTGGTAAAGTCTCCCTCTAGAATTTCTTTGGAGTTTTGTACCATGTTCCTATTGGATTTCAGATGGTATTTTGGATTCTGCTGAAGTTTTTGAATTTCATTTTCTGATTGTACATTTTCTGACGGCAGAGATATGGGCTCAATTTGGAAATTTTAATTTGAACTCACATTGCTTTGATGAAGTGTTTCTCTTCAGATGTCTTCTTGTACATCTCCTGTCCTCCTCCTCCTGGGGTATTTACAGAAGTGGGCAGCTTAGCAGCAGCATTCAGTGGTTGCAAAATGCTTTATGCTGTCGGTTGGGTGTTCCTACCTTGCGACTCACTCTGTACTCATTTCCCAGTCACCACCACCCCCCTCACCCTCTGGAGGGACAGTGTGACACCCGTTATTTTCCGCACATTTCCACCAGAGGATTGAATGAACTCACCTTTATCATCTAGGACTTGGACTGTGCCTTTGTTGGAGACACCAAGGATGGTTCATTCACGTCTCTCTCTCTCTTTCCTTCCACCCCTTAGCTTCCAGGGAGAGCAGATTTGGTCAGACCTTCCCTGGATATCAGCATTCTCATCCATATTATGCATTAGCTTCGCTGAGTTTCTCTTTCTTCTTCTGGAGAGGATTTTGAGCATTTTCATTTAAGCGCTTGGTGTCTGAGGGCTTTGAACTTGTCTTCTGGTTTTCACATTCATCTTTAAAGGTGAGCCGACAACCATGTTCCAAAAGAAAGCTCGGACCCTCTTTTTGATTGTGCTTTGAGATGGCCTCTTGTAGCCTCAATAAAGAGGTGGGCCTGGTCAGATGTTAACTCCTGCTGCTAAACTTACAGCATAGGACACGTTCAAAGAGCCAGCTTCCGTGGTGGGCTTTGGGCATCAGGCTGAGCTAGCCATGAGTTTGATCATTTTCTTTCACTCAAGTAGAAAACCTCTGGCCAGTGCTCTTCCTGGCCTCTGTTGGGTGGACCATATACTGACCAAGTCATTGCTTGCCTCTCTCTCCCAGGACACCAGAGTGACCTGGGCCTTGGATGCTGTCTCCAGGCAAGATCACCAAAGACCTGAACAGTTTCTCAGGAAAGGTTGGAAGGGATGGGATTGGTGGTCAGCACTGAGGGACCCTGCAGCTTGGCCTCTGGCTGCAGGTTGCTTGCTGGGACCTCCACAGGTCACCACTAACCTAGCAGAGGGTTGTGCCTGGAACCAAAGAAGCACCTGGCAGCCAGAGGTGGGTGTTGCTGCAAGTGGAATAAGCCTGGCCAGATGAGCAGGTGCTGCCTGGCCTTCTGTGGTCAAGGTGGACGTAGATTATGGGGACATGCAGCACATGGAGAGGAATGGGTGAGGACACTGAAGTCAGGGGTGGCCAGCCAGGAGTCCAGCTGACACGGTTTCCCCCTGGCAAGTCTAGAGGAGCCAAGCCAGTCCTTCCCCACTGCCCGTCCTCAGTTATTGCCTGGCCAAGCCCAGGTGGGTGCTCTGCAGGAGGGGCCACATTCCTGCAGCAGGGGGTACTTTTCCCTCCTCTCCTGGCCCAGATTCTCATTTCTGCCTGCAAAGGCTGTGTAAGTAAGTGTTCCTCCCCCAAGAGCCTCCCCTGGTTTTATTAGGGAGGAAGGATGGCGGGGGGGGGGGGGGGGGGGAGTCTGGTCAAAGTCAAGGATTTTTAACAAGGGTGTTTTTTTTGTTTTTTGTTGATAACTATTTTCCCACCCAACCTAGACCCATGCACCATGCGGCCTACCCCCAAGCACCCCCTATCCTGGTCAAGATGGGGAACACTTCCAGAAGTGCATCCCTGAGCGGGGCACTCACGTGCTTGGTGTGGGTCTGTGCCTTCACCTCTGGCTTCAGAGGCTCATCCCACTCAACCCTCTCGGGACAACAGTAGAATCCAGCTCTAGGGCCACAGAGATTTTTCTCCAGTGAAACTCCCCAAGCACGTGTACAACACGTCACAGGCAAAGAACTTCTCCCAAGATCATCTGGAACCTGGGATCATTTTCTATCTCCCAAGCCACTGGGCTCCTGGACAACTATCTCAACCATCTCTTACCAAGGGAGTTGAGGATCAAGAAAATTCAAGAGCACCATAGTCACTTAGCAGCAACCACAAGGGAAGAGTAGGGGCTGCACATGGTCAGATCTTGTCCGACTACTTGCTTTTTCAAGATTGCGTGGCATTGTACGTGGGCACGCACACAGTATAGCTTATGGAAATCCATCTGATGTATGGTGAAGGATCCAGCTTTGATAGATGGAGGGAAGCATCTTTCATTAATCAAAGATCTACTAAAAGAAACAGACATCAATTTTGATGGCACCTGCTCGGTGTCCACAGGTGAGGCTGGGGTGGGCAGGGTGAGGGCCTTAGCATTCTTCTTGCTGACTTGTCTTTCCAGATAAGCCGTAATTACTGTCTTTGGCTGTCCTCGGTCTGGATAAACTGAACACACCAAGTTCAGGAACCAGGAGAATGAGACAGACAGAGTTAGCATGCCAGGTGCCCTTCCACGCCTGTGATTCCCCACGTTTAAGTCAAGCAGAAGGGGAAGGAGGTGCTGGCTGAAAAGGACAGGCCTGGCTGACCCTCCTTCCCAGGGGCATTGCTGCCGTCGGGTGGGTCCTCACTCGTCACACTCTGTTGGCAGCTGTGATCATGGCTTGCAGGTGAACAGAAACCAAGCCCTCTGAAGCAGCCGGGTACGCTGACTCCAGGCTGCCCATCTGGCAGGAATATGAATCTGATGCCAGGCATTGCCAAACGGTTCTGAAGTCACTCAGACAACTTCCCCCCACAATTGCAACTTTTATTCTAGAGAAGTAACTATTAGAAGAAAATCTTTAGGTGGGCTATATTTAGCAGAGTTTATTTGAGCAAGGATGGTCAGGCTGCATTATGGACCCACAACAGAAGAGAGGCATGGATGGTTTAACTGGCCTCAGCCTGGGCTCTCCCTCGCTCTGACCAGTGGCTGCTGGGACCCACCAGCTCCTGCTGCTGCGATTGGGTGAGATGCCAGTGTTTGAAGAGTCGAGCTCTAGGGAGATTTCTGGTTGGCCCCCAAGTCAGGTTGCAGTTTGTTCTTTAAAGACTCGAGTGTGGAAGCATCCTCAGGCCAAATTTAGTTTAATACACAGAAAACAGTGTTCTAAAGCTGACTCAGTTCTGTGCCTTACATCATGCCCTGAACTGTCACATGGTGGTGAGGACACAGCCATTTATTAATGACTCCATAGAGATTTAGGAGACCAAAGCGAGCATCAAAGGGGGCCCACACCAGAGCCATGAAGCTGCTGAGGTCAAACTCAGACCCTTTCTAGGGAGATGAGTTATTTTTTTTTCATGGTGCTGGGACTGAACCCAGGGCCTTACACATGATAGGCAAGTGCTCAGTCACCAAGGCACATCCACAGCTCCCTTTATACTATAATAATATTGTTCACGTTATTCTATATATATCTTAAATATTTACATACATAATTCACAAAAATAATGGAAAAACCACACTACGTTGTAACACCCACATCCGCAGCACCCGCACTCACTGTGTGGCACAGAAAGCAAGTGTTGCAAGGTCAGCTTCTGGCCTCCAGCTGGAGTCCCCTCCTCCGGGCGAGGGCGCCCTCGCCTGTTTTATTGTCATTATCATTCCTTTTTCTGCTCTTTGCCCCTGGTGCAGAGCTCCCTGGTAATTACTAACCTGTCTGTCATATTTTTCTGTCCATAGAAATGCCGACCTCATCCAACTGCTTTGAAGTTCAGTTTTAATTTAGATGCAAACTACTCCCACAGTACCCATGGTCTAAATGGAACCTGGGCAGACTGTAATTAGAAAGGGCCGAGGTTTTCCATCTGATTAGAATGTCATTGTCTTTCCTCCGGCAGACAGCCATGGAGCCTCATGGATGTCCGACATTTCCATCTCTTCCTCCCTGTCGCCTGTCCCTGGAGACACCTGTCCATCACACAGGGTTCCTCACATTTCTTTGTGTTTATTTTATATTTAAATGTTGGTGAGCAACAGCACCCAAACAAAGCCAATGCACTTAAATGCATACTTAGAGAAATAAATAGATATGCATATGTGTTTATAATTGTGTGTGTGCACGGAGAATAGATGAATCATGTCTCCACATGTGTTTAAGTCCCAAGACAACCTACTGTCTCTTAAGGGACTGGGTGACTGGAACTTTCTCAGTTCTGTAGAAACCCAGGCGGGCAGCGCTGGACTTCCATTGAGGCTGACAGGAAACAGGTATTAACTTTAATTGAAAAGGATGTGGAACAGGCTTTGTCAACACTTCCTCTTTTTTTGTGAGTCAAGCGGCTAGTTCTTCTTGGAGTATTCATTGCGGCCAGGAACTTGTCTTGGGGCAGAATTTTTCATGCAGGCCACCACTGCTGATGGGCTTACCCTGCTCTGAGCCCCTGGCCCCTGGGGAGAGCCCCTTTTCAAAGCTCAGGGGTTTTAGTTTATGTCTGATTGATTTAATGGCTATAATTTAGATACGGGGGTCAGGAAAAATGTCAAGGGACCCCAAGGAATACCTCATGCTCCAAGCTGGGGCAGAGGCCAGTATTCCCTATACTGATTAGGAAAACAATTTTCAAATACTAATATATTAAAAAAAAAATTACAGGTCTTTTAAAAAGCGTGGGCTTCTGACACTGCCTGAGACTCCTACTGGGTGGCTATGGTGGGACCATAATGGCCCTCCAGGGGGTTCTAAATTCTGTAACCTGCAAGTGCATTGCATTGTATGGCAGATGACTGCACAGAAGCCAGTCAAGACCTCAAGATGGACTGATTGTATCAAGGTTCTGGAGAGGACCAAGACAGCCACAGGGGGCTTGGGTAGGCAGGAGCCTCCAAGCCCCAGCTCCTCCTGAAGGGTTCCTGCCTCCCCAGCCAGAAGGGCAGGGGACTTGCCTCAGTAGTAGGACACGTGACATCAGGGGTGAGAGGTAGCAGCCACACAGGAGCCAAGCAACAGCCTTCCAGGGCTGCAGTGGACTCCTCTGTCAGTGAAAGGAAGATACACGTGGAGTGGTCCCCATGAGAACCATCAGGGCCAGGGCCACGCAGTGCTCAGAGCAGGCCTCATGCTCCACACGTGCCCAGGCAACGTCCTTGTTAAAATCCACGTGTGCATTAACACAGTGCTCTCTGGCAGGGCGTGAGGCCTGGCCTCCTGCAGGTGCTGCTCACTGAGAACCCATGGCCCAGAGTCCCCTGGGTTCCACGTGGGATGTCCAGCAATCATGGGGGTGAGCCACAAGCCTCAGGGGCACTTCAATTTCTGATGGAAATTCAAGATTTGAGTAAAATGCTCTCCTGGGCTGAAAATCAAGTTGAGAGGCAACAAGTGTCAACCTCCTTTTCAGAGCCCTGCAGAGAGGGCGGTTAGCAGAGCCACATGATGTGACATAGGCAATTTCTGTCTTAGGGGCTTGTTCCAAGTGGATTCCCTCAAGAGGCAGATGTCCAAGGCTTTCTTTAGGTGCTGAGCTGTCCCTGTGTTTCTGCCCTTGTGTCTGAGAAGTCCTGAGACATGGCACAGAGTTCCACCAACACCTCAGTGGGGCAGTTTTCAGGGCAGCATTGGAGCCAGTTTTGACAACGAGGGTGGGCAGGAGCCTCCGAGAGCCCCAGCTCCTCCTGAAGGGTTCCGCCTCTGCAGCTGCCTTCCGACCCCTTCTAGGGCCTGCACTGGGTGAAGCCCCCAATGGCTGATGACAGACAGGAGAGACCTGCAGGGGCTGCGCTCCAGGCCCACATGGCTTCAAAGGCAGATGCTTTAAGAAAACACGAAAGGGAGCTGGAGTCAGGAGCTCGGGACGACCTGCAAGGAGTGCACAGCTGGGGGTTCCCCTGTGCCCCACGCATCTCCAGGAAAGGGCTCCCCGTGTTCAGCCTCAAGGAGGACATTTGTATTCAAAGGAAAAATCAAAAAGAATAAACGAGAGCATTTGGGCACCGCTTTGAACGTTAAGAGAAGGGTGAGTCAACGGAGGCTCTGTTTTCTCCACGGAGCCGACTGGGCTCTAGCTCAGATAGGAAGCCCTCTGAAAGGAGTGGGTATGGGCAAGGAAGGAGCACTGGAGTGGACCCCATGAGAACATCGGGGGGATGCAGTCGGAATGAGCTCAGGAGGCGCCCTCCCCTCCCTTGCTCTGCAACTTGACTAGCTCAGCACTTGCCACCTTGAGATTGCCCAGACAAAGCCCCCCCCACATCCTACCAAAATTAAAATGCCCTGTAGGTTCAGGCCGTATCAGACTCCTACAGGCAGGAGTGTCAACTCTGACCTTCAGCTTCTCTCTCTGCACCTCCCCAGCCCTGGTCTGGCCGCCAGGGCATCCCAGGTAGCTGCCAGGGAGATGGGCAGGAAGGACAGCCAGGGCAGGCACTCCACGCCACTCAGGCTGGCTCCCTTTCCTGGCCGGGCTTCTTTCCTTTGCCTGGGGGCCCTGCCAGGTTTCCAGCTCCCGTTTCTCTGCAGGCTGCTCAACTGACTAATGAGACCTGCTCGGACCAGTGAGTTCACCCAGGGATCTGACTTGGGACTAGGAGGAAACAAAGGCCTGTGTGTAGGAAGGCCCCACGCTGCTGTGAGTGCAGAGGGCTGGATGTTTGCACCCCTGGGTGCCCATGTTGAAGGCCCCACCCCAGGGCCGGGGCCTTGGTGGGGATGCAGAACCACAGAAATGGGATGGGTGCCCTTCTGAAAGGGACCTCAGAGAACTCTCTCGCCAACTTCCTACAGTGTGGGGACTCAGAAGAGGGCCCTCATCAGACCCCAACCATGCTGGCACCTGACCTTAGACCTCTAGCCTCCAGGACTGTGAGGGATAAACTGATGTCTGTTGTTTATAAGCCACACAGTCTACCAAACGTTGTCCTGGCCACCCAAGATGACTATAATAGTGAGTTTACTGAATATTGGGGGCTTTTGTCCACATCTGACTTAATGATAATGCCACCACACCTTAGCTTGGGACTACTCTGTGCATTTTCCTTATAGAATCACGTGAATTATGAACCTTCATTTACTGGCTAATGTAAAGAGAATAATGATAGAAAATGAGTCTTTGGATTTCAGTTTCAAGAAGGCTCCCTGTCTAGCCAAGGGATGGTGGATGGGACCTGGGTGTTTCACGACTCCATTAAAGTCTTTTCACACATGTTTCCATGCAAGTCACGGGTGTGGGGATGAGCTAGCAGGTTCCCTTCTTCGTTCCTGAGAAAGTCAGCTCACTGGCTGTGAGCGAGAACCTGGAGCAGGAAGGGTGTCCTGGAATCCTTTCTGTGCAGACCAGATCTCACACCCCATCATGTCGGCTGGCACACTTGGATTCACTGAGGCTCCACCTGTAACAGGGCCACTGTGCTGGCTTCTGAAGGGCACTGGAGGTGATCTCTGGACCCAGGGGACTTGGATAAAGCCCACCCAGCTTGTGTCCCAGCTTCTCGTGCTCCCTGCTCACTCCTGTACATCTCCCACCACCCATCCCTTCTCCGCAGAGCAGGTGGGTGGCATCTTAAAGCATAAGTCTCATCCTAATATATCCCCGCCAAGCCACTCATCACCAGCCCCTGCATGATGGCGTGAACCCACTCAGGAAGTGTGCAGGTCTCAGAGGGTCCTGGCTGCCTGCCCCGGTGGAGGAGCTGCTGGGTCCTCTATGGGCAGGGTCCAACGTGCCCAGAGTGTGTAGAAGCTAAGGAGGCTGCATGTCCCTGTGACCAGGTGTGGGCAGGCTTAGGGCAGCCAGGTAGCTTACTGTTCAACAGGGACACTTTCAGGAACAGAACTGTTGCTGCTAATCGATAGGCCAAGACTGCCCTGGGCAGATGGGCATATGACCAACCTGCCCACGCAGGACAGAGTGCCAGCCTGGAGCCTTTGTGAGGACAGCCCAGGGGAGCCCCTGGGGCACAACGGGACCCCAACAGTGAAAATCTATGGATGGAAAATGGACAGGGCTTCAGAAAGGGACAGAAGTGAAATGAACTTCTCCAGATCTGTGCAGGTCTCCTTAACTAACGTGGCAGCTTTTGATGATTTTTGGCGATAAAAACATGAGCCCTTGGCCTTTATGTGTGTGTGGGGAGTGGGGGGGGGGGAGGGGGAGAGAGAGAGAGAGAGAGAGAGAGAGAGAGAGAGAGAGAGAGACTGACTAACTCTGACTCTACAGCCCTACATCTATCCTGGTGTTAAACCCTCCTGGCATTTCATGTTACAATCTCCTGCTACTATTTCCTTAGAGGTGTTATTCTAGATGTACCTTGTCACCTACTTAAATAGTTCAAATGCAGCCAGCAGAAAATGCATAATTTTGACAGAGTCACAGAGTCAAGCCCTGCGGCTGGCTGTGTTTGCTGTGGAATGATGCGAGCTCATGACTCACCCACACGAGGTACTGGGACTTGCTGGAATATCAGCACTGCTGAGTGGATATTTAACCCCCCCCCCCCAAAAAAAAAATACCTAGTAGCTAAGCAGTCTTTTAAATTAACCTCATTGACATATCTCCTGGGGCCTCAGATGGTTCTAAACGGAGGAAACGAGGTGATTGGATGGGTGGGGCGCCCTGGATTAGATGGCAGCTCAGGGGACCTGGAGGCCCATCTCTGCACAGAAGCAGGTGGGTATATGAAGATGGAGAGGGCTGGGGTCTGGTTTGGAGACAGTCTACAGCAGATGGGTTAATGAGGATCTTAGTCGAGGGCTGTGTGGCTGATTCGATGCCTCTTACTAGAGGGGCCCTATAGATTGCTGACCTGATCATTTTGACCCCTGCGGTGACAATGTCACATGGCTAAGCATGGTGTATGGATACAATTTGTGTGCGATGGACTTCCTGCAATGGCTTTGTGACCTCAGATGACAACTGTTTTAAATTTTAGGCTGTTTTCACTTATTACTATTTGCTTATTGCTCTTTCAGTTTAGAGTGAAACTTAGAGTGAATCAAAGCTCTCATCTGGCAGCCTTTATCCCTTCACAGACCCACATCCCAAGCATTCCATTTGGGAAGGTAAGTCTCACGTAGCACCTTTGCTCATTAGCTGATTCTTTCATTGTGGTGAGATGACTTCATCCCTGATCTACCCTCCTGACACCACCTCAAGGCCACCACACGTATTGCTAAGTGCTGTCATAGTGTGGAGCTGGTCCCAGCTTGCTCATCTTGTGTAACTGAAACTCTACACCTACTGGACAGCAACTGTCTGTCCACCCTGCCACAGCCCTGGAGCCACAGTCCCACCCTCCTTATCTAGGAACCCTTGAGATGTCCCAAGTGAGTGGACAGTATTTGCCCCTCTGTGACTGGCTTATCAGCATAGTGACCTCTGAGTTCATTCATGGTGTTGCTTATGGCGGGATTTCCTTCTTTCTTAGGATGAGTAAAATTCCATTGTATATATTACTGTTTTTTTTTCAGGGTGGAAAGTGTCATTATTGTAAGAGATAATCTTTCCTTCAACATGTTTTCATTTTTAATTGACCCATAATAATTGTATATACTGTGGGTTCATATACATATACCATATGCCCAGTATGTAATGGTCAGGTCAGGGCATTCAGCATGTCCATATCCTCAAAATTTATCATTTATTTCTGTTGGAAAGTTTTGACCTCTCCCCTCCAGTACTGGCCTCCTCGATGTCCCTTGCAGAGCATGGTACCACCTCCCATCCTCGGCAGGAAGGCCATACATCTTTCTGCATGAATATATTCTTCTATTTGCATTTACTCAGAAAGTTCTGTTGGCAGTCTTTACTCAATAATTTCAAACATTTATCTGCTGAAATCCTGCTCTGATATTTTATCTACTTACCTTCCTCATGCTCAAGGTCTAAAAACCTAGGACACAGGAAAGATGGAGTAGCAGAGTTCACAGAGGGGCTCCTGCCCACTCCTGGGAGCAGCTCGGGGAGCTTCCCTCTCAAACCTGCCCATCCTCTGAAGGTGCTAGTCATTGTGGATCCAGAGAACCAAGACAGCAAACTCCCGACTGAAATATCAAATGCTTTACTCAGTCTAAGAACAAGATAGAACATTCCAGAAGATGTGGCATCTGGGGTCATTTTAATCCCCCCTCCCCAGACTGGAGAAAGAAGTTAGTTTTACTGGAGTGAGGGTGAAAAGGGCCATCACTGAGAGCACAGGCTTTTATTATTGTGAGCGCTCCAAGCTCTGTCCAGGTGGGGACCACCCACCATTAGCTGGAGGAAGAGCCGGAGCTAACTGTGCACCTGATAGCCATTTTCCATTCCAGGAGCACCACAGATCACCTGCACCAGTGTCTGCCCTCAGCTGCATGTCCTCCTGCCACCCAGGAGGACTGTCCATCACAGAATGCCACACAGACCACAGCAATTCTCAACTGCAGGGGGCTCGGCATCCCAGGGAGAACTTATAAATGTGTGGGGACATTTCTAGTTGTCACAACAAATGGAAGGTGTCCTGATATTCAATGTCTGGGAACCAAGGGATGCTGGACATCCTGGACAGGTTGGGCATTTCCATAAAGTGGAGATACTTCCCTCCACCACATTAAAGGTGCCCAGGGGAAGCCCACTGACCGAGCTTCTCTGTCCCAGGATGGAGCCCTGACAGTCACTTCCCATGGCCCCGCGTGGGAAGCCCTTTTCTGTGCCGTGGAAAGCAGAGGCTTGCTCAGGGCATTTGAGTGACAGACCAAGCTGCACAATGGCATGATTCTCTGTGTTTCAGGCTCAGTCTTTTCCATCACTCATTTTCCTTCCATAATTCAGAGCTTACTTTCTTCAGCGGCTGATTCTGTGCTTTTCAGCAAATGCATTTAATTAGCGTGCTGCCTTGGGTATGGTACTTGCATTTGCTTAACACAATGGTCAGTTAAATTTTGCTCATTTCACTTTGGCTAGTTGCGATGTGGGTGACTGAGCGTGTCTCTTCTTGTCCCCTGCGAGGGATCTGCAGGGCTTCTCCTGTCTCATGCTGTACCATGTGGGACCCAATAGCAGTCAGGTAAGCCTAGCATGTGGGCTGTTGTGGGGACATTTATAATCAATATCGGCCAGCTTGGTTATTGCTGTTATTTCATCCAGTAATTACTCCTCATTATTTCTGTGGTTGGTGGGTAAAGCCTTGGCTGGCAGTGAAGAGACCTGCAGCATGTCATCCCCCCCTCCCCCCGGAGCTGTGCTAACTTGGGAACGGCATAGCACAAAGCCTCTCTGCCCTCACTTTTCCCAGCCACACAGTGGGGGCACTGCAGCCTGTCCCAGCCAGGGGGTGACTGACATCCGTTTCTCCCAGGCCGGAGGGGATGTACTCCTTCTCAAACTAAAGTGGAGGCCACTAGCACCGTCATGATCACTGCCTGAAATAGCAACGGGTTCTCATGGGGAGCCCTGACCTCGCATCTTCAAGACCTTGCCTAGATAGCTGGGACTCCTGATTTCTAGCTTATGAAGTGGACGGGGTGGTGCAGGTGCCAGATCTCTGGGGCCTGAGCTGCAAGGTGCCCACCCCTCAGGGCGTAGGGCTTATGCAGGCTTCTGATGCTAGCAGAACTGGCTCCCATGCCAGGTGTCCAGCAGGTAGGGTCAAGGTCAGGCTGGTGCTCCTGTTTCATCGTTTGGTTATAGCAAAGTTCTTTATTGATTGATTGATTGAGTATAGAGGATTGAACTCAGGGACACTCGGCCACTGAGCCACATTCCCAGTCCTATTTCATAGTTTTTTAGAGACGGGGTCTCACTGAGTTAGCACCTCACTGTTGCTGAGGCTGGCTTTGAACTGGAGATCCTCCTGTATCAGCCTTCTGAGCCACTGGGATTACAAGTGTGTGCCACCGCACCCAGTCTTCATGTTTGATGATAGCAAGGCTCCTTGTTCCCAAAGCTGTATCCACCCTTGCTGCAGCACAGTGTTCTGCTAGGGCTAGATTTCACTGTGACACAGTTGGCTTTTAATACCACAGTGATTAGACTTGAAATCAGGATAGCCATCACCCAGTGTAATAGGCTAGTGTCCTGAAACAGTGACACTAAAGACTTCTGGTCACATAGGTCAGCCGCGAGTGAGGAGACGGTTCTTATTTCATCACTGGCCTGAAGGTGCTGTCATTAAGGTGAGCGCTCTGCTATGATCCACTGCCTGGCTACTTATTTCCTTATCTCACGGATGTTCCTGGAAACCATCTACTGGAGGTGGTGAGCCCTTCACGTGGGATCAATGCAGCTCCTGAAAAATAACATAGAAACGTTTTGTTTCTGCTGGGTTTCCACTGTGCTAAAAGATATATATCTTTTTAATGTATTAAGGCAGGAAATTCAGAGATGCTTTTTTCCTACTTGGAAATTTTGTGATTATTGGAGAGAATCATAGTCAACTTAGTTTATTTTATTTTGGGGGGGGACAATTTCAAATCATCTCTAATTTTTTCACCAATGCTTTTCTATCTGGTAAGTTCTGAGGAGGTGTCAGTGTTTATATTTTTATTTTTTTGCCGTGCACAAACTGTGTTGAGACAATCTGGGTTCTAGACAAGTTCGGGTGGATAGATGTTTTCAGTGACTTTCTAGACTCCTGGGGTTGCGTGCAGCGGGAGCCAGCTGGACCCGAGGAGGAGGCTGGACCTGGAGCTGGAGCCCAGGACGTGGCCTGAAGAACCCACTGTCATTTGTTGACTGGGCCAAGGAGCTTCAGGGCTCAAACTCTCTCACAAAATGTTGTGCAGAGTGAGAATCAAGCCCGGGTGCCCTTTCAGCCTCCCTTGGTTCCTGCCAAGTCTTTCTGGGTCTGTACCAACCTGGCCTCAAGCTTGTTCTGGTCCAGAAACTGCCCGAGAGCACCTTCCTCCCAGTGTTGCACTCCATCCCCCTGGGGTTCTAAGGGGGAGTCTTGGTTATCATGCCATATACAGGGGGGGGGGAGCTGAGGCAGAGGCGGAGCCACTGGTCCCCAAGCCCTCGCAGTTAGTGGGGTGCAGGGCGGATAGAGCTGGGCACAAGCCTGGTGTCATGGACATCACCACCTCTGGTGCTGCCTCTGGATGCAGCTGCCAGATCCCAGAACAGCTTCTGTGTGGCCCCTGGGAGTCACAGGCTCTGGCTTAGAGCTCCACCAGGAAAGCTCTGACTGTACCCAGATGCAGGTCTGTGTCCTGAGGGAGGGACAAGCAAGAGTGGGCGGGGCCCAGGCAGAGCCAGAGCTCCCACTGGGAGGACCATGGGCTCTTCATTCCAGGGGCAGTTTGCAAAGTATTCCACCTGGCCAAAGTTGGCCTCCTGAACTCACTGAATTTTGCTTCTTCAGAAAGGTGGAAAATGATAACAGTCAGAGATACATCTTAGAAAGTAGATACAATGTTCCAGCATACTTGTACCCCCCCACACACACACTAGAAAAGTATATGTATTTCACATGAAACATTTATGACGTGTCCTCTCACACAAGTGAAACATGTAAGTCACGTCTTGCAGACATGTAGAGAGTCCACACCTGCAGTCCTCCAGGCACCCACCCTGTGAGTGTTGCTCTCATCCCCCTCTCAAAGGTCACTCAGACACAAAGGGTGGAGCAACTTGCAGTTCCCTGGTAATCCCTTGCAGGTGGAGTCAGATTCAAATCCAGGACCTCCAGCTACAGAGCTGGCCCCTGGTGACCACCTGCAGCACTGCCTCCCTTCCCAGGCTCTGAGCCCCTTTGTCATTCGAAGGTGCTCAGAGAGTAAAATCTCCCCCTCTTGGATACCCCTTCCCATGCACTTGCACCCCCCTACTTTTTAAATTTTCTGGTTAGTACATTCAGAAATCTCCTTTTAATTACTCTGCCCATGGGTATTAATATCTTCCATTGTGTTTGGTAAATGACATTCATCCAGCCTACAAAAGACCCACTGCATCTAGCTTGCTGTTCATTAAAACTTCCGTGAAGATGTCTAACAGCCCCCTTTCACTTTTCATAACGTGGATGAAGAGCACTGAAACTCCCGGAAGAGAGGGAGTGAGGACTCCATGATCCCACCACATTTACACAAAAGCATTTAGATGTAGCCTGAGAGCGAATTCCCCCATTCCCCCAGTGAGGCCGCCGCCCAGTGTGAGGAGGTGCCTGGTGACAGGGACACCAAGCCCCCTGCTGGCTGCTCTAAGTCCCATCCCTGCTGTGACCAGGGATCCTGCACTGTCCCTGCTGGACTGCAGTCCTGTGGGGGCGTGGCCACATCTCTGCCCCTTTCTGTGCTCTCCCAGGACAGCGTTTGGAACCTCAGAGGCATCAGGAAGGCTTGCTGAAGTAATAAGACCCGTGGATACATAGATGGAGATGTGGTCAGAGCGGTTGTTTTGAACACCACTCATAAAGGCACCCACAAATGTGCTTTAGCTCCAGGCCTGTGTTAGGACCCTGGGTATTGGGAATCAGTGTGAACACTGAGACTTTTCCCTTCTAGCCTCTGTCCCCAAGATAGGCATCTCTGAGGCAGGACCAGTCCTCAAAACTCCTGTAAACTGCACAGCCCACATAGACACCCTGGTCTGTCTGTGTCAAGGGGGCAGAGGGGCGCTGCTCCAGCCCTCTGCAGAGGTTCCATGCAGAGATGGAGCTTTAGGAACGTGATTATTAGGCAAATAGAAAGAAGAGAGCAGGGCTCTGGGCCTCTTTGTTGTGCTTCAAAAATTGGAAGGGCCTTGCAATTTGATTTTGTCATTGCTCCAACCACATGGCAGTTCCCTACCGAGACCCACACTTCTGGGGCTGCGGCATGCAGGTGGCTGAGCGTTGTGAATGTCAGACTGTTTCTGTAACTAGAATGGAGGAGAATAGAGCTCGTCTCCAGCATTACCTCTTTATTGACTCAAATAAAAACCATCCAGAAAATAATTGCCTTCCATTAAATTTAAGTATTTGGAAGTCCTAACCTAAGCAAGGCGACACAATGTGGCTTGTTGGTGACAGCAATCAGAAGTGAGAGGCCATAAGTACCCAGGCATAGGTGTCCTGGTGGGAGAGGGAAACACTGGACAGAACAGCACCCCTGATGGGCTCCCACGTCAGCGCAGCCACTGTGCCTTGGGAGGGAAATTGCCGCTTTTGTGGGTACCAAGGGCCTCACCTACAGAGTGGAGACTGCCAGGCGTGCGTGCGCTCTGCTGGGGACACAGACTTACCTGCATTTTCTTATGTAAAATGAGAAGAAACCAGCAGCAGGGGTCTGACTGCAGCAGAGTCTAGGGACTCCGTGCTCAGATCTCCAGCAAGATCCAAAGGTGGAATTTCTCCTGCTTGGATGTGGACATATTCAAAAACTCTGGCACACTGCGTGGCTGGGTGGGTGCCAGTGCACTGCAGCAAGACAGCGGCTAATGAATAGATGTCATCTCTGACATTATGGGAGTGTCCCTTCCCAGTGTGAGTTGGCCGCTGCTCCTCAGCCCCCTCCCGGGAGTCTCTTCTGCTTCTGCACTGAGCGTGTGGCCCCGTGTCTGCCGCCTTGCTAGAACCCCAGGTTCACTAACAGAACTCGGCACACTGTCCCCAGTTGGTGATCCTTTCCCCTATGTGCACGTGAGCCATGACAGCTGCAAATGTTCTCTCTGAGTGGATCTCCAGGGTCCTGCAAATTGTGATCTACCTAACGTCAGAAAGGTCATGTATTCATATGTGTGTGTGTTCCACATGTCTGTAGGTGCACATGCACATACTTTTTTTTTTTTTTTTTGGTTGAAATGTTTTAATTAGAAAAAGTGTGCTTTATCGGGAAGGGCCAAAGGTAATCCAGCTTGCTGTGTTCCCGGGAACGAGTGTGCACAGTCTCCCATTCCTAACCGTGCTCTTCTGTTCGCTGCACGAGGGGAAAGATGGGCACCTGGTTTCCACTCCCGGGGTCCACCTGGGCTCTCAGGGCTGCAGGGGCTCTGCTGCCGCCTCTCGTGGGTTTCTGTGGTTCAGAGTTCTCTGCAGAAGAGACTCAGGCCCTGGGAGAGAGGGTCAGATTGGGAGCCATAGTGAATGGATTTGGGACTGCAGGAGCTACAGCCACTGTCCTACCTGCCCAAGTGACTTCCAGAGGACGCCCCTCTTCCAACTTGCCTCGGGATCCTTTGCGGGAGTCTCCAGGAGTGAGATGGGAACGTTATCTGCCTTTGGCTGTTTTAATCCTTTTTTTAGACCTTGACTAGTGCTCCTCTTATACTGATAGCTGACCTTTATGCAGCACCCACTCTGTTCCAGGGACTAAATCTTGTCTCAGGAGAACAGCGCATGAGGTAGACATTGTTATTCCCCTTGTTCTCTCAGTAGCTGTGAGTAAATAAACATGCCCAGGTTCTTACAGCATGTAAGGGGCAAATTAAAACTGGGAGACCAAGGCCTGCATCCCTTACTCTCCCAACCTTGCTGCCTCCTCTGGGATGGTTGCCACGTGCATACCTGTGCCTTGGATGTGGCTGTCACCCTGACATTGTGCTATTCCTTCATGATACGTCAGCTTCTGGTGAAAGCCCATGCAGGTACATCAATGTGGAGCTGGGTAGAATGGAAGGAGTCAGCCTTGGGGCCCCAAACGTGCAGCTTTAGAGGTGGGCTTCTACCCAAAGTGCCATGGGGAAACTCCCCACTTCCCCACGACCTTCCCTTGCCTTGAGGGAAAACGGCCTTACCCTTGGCCTCTTCCACATACAAACCAAAAGTGCAGTTTTCTCTTCCAGCTCTCTATTTGCTGTTTGCAGGAGTTTCCCTTTGACTTACTATGTGAGGATGTTATTAACATCATCAATCGCAGGTGAGGGGGCATCGTGTCCCTAGCCAGAAAGAACCACATCTCAGCGATTAGCTCTTCATTAAAAATTCCCTAATGAAGTTTATAAGCACTTTTACATATTTATATCCAGGATAAAAATGCATCATAAATTCAACAGAAGTGGTGAGGGATAGATCACATATGAAAAGTCAGATTAAACCAAAGGCTAGAAATAAATGAGCTTAGAGCGTCAGCTCAAACCAAAACCCGTGTTGTAAGGGATGGATTGGCATAAGCTTCCGTGTGGATTCAGGTCCCCCGGATCCCCTCCTTCCCTGCACTTCCCATGGCCATAGATCAGCAGACACTGTGCTCTTTCCTGTGGCAGGTGGAATTGTGAACTTCCACTGTGTAGATGCCCCAGAGATATCCACCTTCTGTCTCCCAGAACCTGTGACAATGTGGGAGCTTTCAGGTGAGAGCAAGTGAAGGTCTGAGATGGGAGAGACGGCCCCAGAGAGTCCAGGTAGGAAGAGCATAACCACAGAGGGACTCCTGCCAAGGGAGGTCAGGTGAGAGGACACTGCGGTAACAGAAACGGAGGTTGACTGATTTGACCAAGGAAAGAAGCTACCTCCCAAACCTGAACAAAGCAAGGGAGGTAATTCTCACTCCAGAGGGAACCAGCCTGTCCACACCCTGACCCATTTCAATGCTGACTCTCAGAGCTATGAGATAATAAATCCGTGTTGTAAGCCACTGCACTTCTGTTAATTTGTTATAGCACCTACGAGACACTCATACATTCCTCTTTATTCTATGTTCCCTGAGGGCTGGTTTCAGCCTAACTTCTGCAAACTAATGGCCAAGGACAGTGTTTGGACCCACATAGGCATCATACATATGAATTGAATGAACAAACAAAGAACAAAATGAATCCATTTTGGCTGAAAATGTGTCAAGCAGCCGTAACTGCAGGTCTTACTAATCAAACAACAAAAAAGACCTGTTCCTGCTGTGTGCAGCTGATGCTGAGAGCAGAGACTGCGTCCACCCAGCTCTGGGGGTGCTGCCCTCTCCATGTGGTTCTGGAAGATTCCATGTGGTTTCCACTGATGCAGAGAGCACACATGACTGAGCTCTTATGACATGCACCCTGTGCATATAAATCAATTGGTGAGAATGGATAGGGCAGCTGGAGATGACTTGCCTATGGTCTGGAGCAGGAGAGGAGTAACTGGATCACTGGGAAGGTGAGCATTAGGCATCCAAGGGGAAGAGGAAAGGGCCCTCAAGCTTGGATTATGCAGCACATGTCAGCAGGTGAGGAATTTCCCCAAAGGTAGCTCTCACGCACCCCAAACAACTTGGCACGTATGGATGGAACCACATCCCTCAATCTAATGAGTGAGTGGCAGAAGGTGCCTCTAGCCAGCCATCACAGACTTCCCTCACCCCACAGAGCAAAGCACCTTTTCTCCCCCACCCCCCGCATTACTACTCGATTAATTCAGACAGAAACCAGCCCATAAAATAAACATCCCCTTTAAATCATACATTAGAATGCTGTACATGTAGAGTAAGCCAGGCATTGAAACGTAGCATGTTGATCAAGGCAATCAAAAATGCAAAATAGGAAATTAATCCGCAGGAGCAGCTATCAGGAGAACAAATCCCAGGCAGCAGAAGCCATAAGGCAGCTAAAGCCAGGAGACCCCGAATGGAGCGCAGCAAGCTTCAGGCAGACAATGGCCCGACAGGCGAGAAGCACCCACTCGGCCCAGGATAATTCTGCAGAATCATCTTTTGGGAAAAGTACCTTTATAAATTATCCTCAAAGCAGAGGCTTCTTAGGAATGCACTCTGATAGACTAAGTGTCTTGGTTGTCATTTTCATTTTATTTTGTTCTGTTTCTAAAACTAAATGAAGACAGCAAAAGTCTGGTCTGATCAAGGGTAAGTGCCTTTGGCTCTCAAAGTACTTTAGAAGGAGAGGGACCTTTTGTGTGACCTGCAATCCTGAGCCCACTCTGAGCCACAGGAGGCGAAGGCAGGATGTGGAGGAGTCCAGCAAGCCTTGCTCAGGAAGGCAGGGATTAGTGGCTGTAGATTAAACCCCTGGTCCCCCAACATGCTAAACTTTATTGATTTTCCTTTGTTTGTGCAGTAATCATTTGTTTGCAACCAGGGTTTCAGGTGAGGACACACAGATGAATCAGAAACCCAATCTGAAGGAGCTCATGACCCCTTCTTTCATGTCCGTGACCGCTGCTGGAGCACACGATCAAATCCAGGTTCTGTTGTGTTTGTCTCTGCCTGGTCCTGAGCCCACGGTAGCCTTCAAGTTTGTTTACTAGTTATTTTTCTGTTTTCTTTCTTGAGAATTTAGTGATGTCGAAAATAGTAGGTTTAATTTATTTTCTCATCTTCTTCCTTAAAAAATGGATTTTGCTGTGGTGATAGACAATCACCTTGTAACTACTCACCAACATGTATTACAGTGAACTTCAGGAAGGAAGACCCCTGCTGGCTGGGAGATTGTGAATTTGCTGCTGTGTTCTGGCTCAGGGTGTCCCAGGGCTCTCACCACCCAGCAGGAGCACCAGGTCTCCAGGATGCAGCTGGGGTGGGGCCCACTTCTGTCCAGTGCCCACGGGGGCCTCCTCCTCGCAGGTCATCCAGATTCAGGGATTCCAGTGTGTGGATTTTCAGTTGCTGTTCAGCTGCAAGCAAGAGGCCCCTGGGGAGGGAAACTTCTGTTGGGGCAGTTCTGGGCCAAGAGGAGGAGCTGACCACTAAATGCTCCTGGAGAGGAAGCCCTGCAGCCTCCGGAGAGGGAAATGGTAAATATCCACCAGAAATCATATGCATCAGGCAAAAGTTTTGAGCCAGAAATTCTGCTTCTAGGAAATTATCCTGAACAATAATTAGAAAAGTCATCAATCTTCGTATCCTAAAGGAGGCTTATCATAGTAGTATGGACAGGAACGAGGATGAGACAGCTGAATGTCCAGTGACAGGGTAGGAGAGAAGTCAGCCTACCAGCATGAGGGAAAACCAACTTTAAGGAGTAAAACAAAAATGCATGTAGCGACATGGGAAAATGGCAGTTGCAGAGTGAATATTAAGCCAAGTTGCAAAGCAGGCACGCTGCACAGTGTGCCTTAAGAATCTACAGCCATATTCATGTTTCTGAGTGAAATAGAGACGCCCTTCAAACACAATGTTCTTACCTTGACCTTAAGGTTCTTGAGCAGCATGAGGGTTTTAGGAAAAGGGATTCCTAAAGGCATGTGCTGTGTCTTAGCAGAGGAAGGGGACTTCCTTTTTAAAACATTTTAAATTCATTATAGATGCATTGAAAATTGCAAAGAAGGAAGGAAGGGGTCCGTAACTCTTCAGTCCACTTGTCCTGATAACTAGACCTTGCATAACTCAAGAGAGCATCAAAATCAGGAAAATGACATTGTGCATCTTAGAATGCATGTTCTACCAGGTCCCGTGTGCTCGTGTGTGTCTCTGTGTATTTGCAGGTGTCTGCACTTTATCATGTGTGTGCTTTGGAGTAGCCACCACCACAGTCAAGGCAGGCAACTGTACCTAGCCACAAAACTCCTCACCCTTCCTCTCTCCCACCCTCCATCTGGGACCCCTTCTGGCCATGGTTGCCATCTCTATCACCTGTCCACATCTTTGCAATATTATCTCACAAATGCTGTATCACATGCAGTCTGGAACCTCTGGAGATTGGCTTTTTCACTCAGGATAATTTCTTTGATAGTTAAACAACTGTTGAATGTGCCAAGACTTCATTTCTTTTTATGACTGACTAGTATTCTACCTTGTGGCTACAACACAGTTTATCTCTTCACCCAATAAAGTTTGTCTGGGTAGTTTTCAGTTTAGGGCCATTAGGACTAAAGCTGCTAAGAACATTAACAGACAAGTTTTTGCAGATAAATCAGTTTCCATTTATTTGGAATTAATACCCAAGAATGCAATGGCTATGTTGTATGATAAGTTTATTTTTATTTTTAAAAGAACTTTTTTCCAGAGTGGCTATACCATTTGAAATTGCCATGTTTGAGTGATCCAGGTTTTTAGCAACTTCACCAGCATTTTTGTTCAGTGAGAGGGGGAGGGGGAGAGAGAGAGGGAGAAACTAGAACAACATACATTGACATGTGCAGTCTTGAGCAATAATTTCCATGCTGGTAGCATCATAATACCTGATCTCAAGTTATATTACAGAGCTACAGGAACAAGACCTGCATACCGGGCATCAAAACAGACATGAAGACACATGGAGTAGCAGAGACACAGAGGCAAACCCATATGGAGTCTTCTTATCCTTGACAGAGATGCCAAAAACATTCACTAGAGAAAAGACAGCCTTTTAACAAACAGTGTTGGGAAAACTGGGTATCCATATGTAGAAGAATGAGACTAGGTCCCTATCTCTCACCCTGAACAAAAGTCAACGGAGAGTGCATCAAAGACCAAGGAATTAGACCAGAAACTTCACAGCTTCTAGAAACTCAACTCTTCAACATCTTGAGGCAGGCAACGGCTTCCTTAATAAGACTCCTAAAACTCAAGAGACAAAACCAAGAATAAATAAGCAGGACAGCATCAAATGAAAAAACTTCCACACATTGAAGGAAACAAGAGTGTGAAGAAAGAGCCTACAGAATGGGAGATCTCTGCCACCTGCTTCTCTGACAGGGGATTAATATCCAGACTATATAAAGAACTCAAACTTAACACCAGAGCAAACAAACAAGGAACCCAATGAATAAGTAGGCAAATGAGACAAACAGACATTTCTCAAAAGAAGAAATGCAAATGGCCTACCGATACACCCACACACACACAAAAATATTGAACATTCCTTGCAATTAGGGACATGCAAATCAAAATTGCATTGAGATTTCATCTCACTCCGCTTAGATTGCCAGGCATGGAGAATACAAATAGTGGTAAGTATTGGAGAAATTGTGGGAATAAAGGTGCATTCATTCATTGTGGCTGGGACTGCAAAATAGCAACCTCTCTGGAAAGCAGTATGGAGATTCCTCAATGGACTAGGAATGGAACCACCATAGGACCCAGCTATCCCACTCCTCAGTATTAATCTGAAAGAACTAAAACCAGTATTCTATAGTGATACAGCTACATCAATGTTTATAGCAGCACAGTAGCCAAGTGATGGAACTAGCCCAGATGTCTGTCAACAGATGAATGGATAAAGAAAATGTGGTAGATACACACAACGGAGTTTTACTCAGCCATAAAGAAGAATGAAATTGTGTCATTTGCTGGTAAATGGATGGAACTGAGAACATTATCTTAAATGAAATAAGCCAGACCCAGAAAATCAAGGGTTGAATGGTTTATCTCATATGCGGAAGCTAAAGAGAGAAAAGGAATTAATATAAAAAGGATCTCATAAAAATAGAAGGGAGAACAATGGAGTGTATGGAGGGAATTGGAAGAAAGGAGGAGTGGGAAAGGGGAAAAACTGTGGAATGAAATTGTCCAGGTTATGCTATGTGCAGATATATCATAATAAATTCTACCTCTATGTATAGCTATAGTTCACAATTGGAAACAATGAATAAATAGAAGGAAGACCAATAGGTAGAGGAAGGAGTTCTGGGGAAGGAGGAGGAGAGGGAAGGAAAAGTCCTGGGTATTGAAATAGAGTGAATTATGTAAATACCTTTATAAATACATCAAAATGAACTCACTATCATGTAGAGCTAAATTCACTAGTAAAAACACTTTAATCCATGAATAAGTCTTCCTTAAAAATGGTTGCCCACGTTTTTACCACATGCATATCAGAGCATTAATCTCCAGGATATATAAAAAGCTCAAAAAGCTTAACACCAAAAAAACCAAATAACCCAATCAATAAATGGGCCAAGAAGCTGAACAGACACTTCTCAGAAGAAGAAATACAATCGATCAACAAATATATGAAAAAAATTTTCAACAATTTCTCTAGCAATTAGAGAAATGCAAATCAAAACTACTCTAAGATTTCATCTCATTCAATCAGAATGGCAGCTGTTAAGAATACAAGCAACAATAAGTGGTGGTGAGGATGGGGGCGGGGGGAAGCCATACTCTTACACTGCTGATGGGACTGTAAACTGGTGCAACCACTCTGGAAAGCAGTATGGAGATTCCTTAGATAATTTGGAATGGAATCATCATTTGACCCAGTTATCCCACTCCTCAGTTTTATACCCAAAGGACTTAAAAACAGCACACTACAGAGACACAGCCGCATCAATGTTTATAGCAGCACAATTCACAACAGCTAAATTGTGGAACCAACCTAGATATCCTCCATTAGATAAATTAATAAAGAAACTGTGGTATATATACACAATGGAATGTCATTCAGCATTAAAAGAGTATAAAATTATGGCATTTTCAGGCAAATGAATGGGGCTGAGGAATATCATGCTAAGTAAAGTAAGTCAATGCCAAAAAAACCAAAGGCCAACTGTTTTCTCTGATAAGTGGATGCTGTTCCATAATGGGGAGAGGCATGGGAGGAATGGAGGAACTGTGGGTAGAGCAAAGGGGAGGGAGGGCATGGGGGTAAGAAAGATAGTGGAATGACATGGACATCCTTACCCTAGGTCCATGTATGAAGACAAGAATTATGTGACTCTACTTTGTGTACAATCAGATAAATAAAAAAATGTGCTCCATTTGTGTACTATGAATCAAAAATCCATTCTGCTGTCAGGTATAGTGAATTAGAACAAGTAAATAGATAAACAATAAGAAAAAACATGGTTGCCCACAGTGGGTGGTAGGAATGACTGAAAATGATTTTTCTATATCCGCCTCCTCTACTGTAAATATATACTGCTTTTATCTTGGGCAAACATAAAAAGTTATTATTTAGGAAAGTATTGGCGATGAAGAGCTTTACGAATTGAAACAAGGGTGATTCTAAGGGTTTATGCAGCAGGAATCCTTCCCCACCTCATCTACTTGAAAAAAATAATCTTGAGTTTGCTTCCTACTATTTTATATCCACGTTTTACTGTTGTGGTGGACAGAAGTGATGCTAACTTCACTAGTATTTAAGTTAAACACAGTACAGGTCAGACTGGCATTCCTCGGTGAGTAAAATTAAGTAAAAATAAGTGATGCTTTGAAAACCACAACTTTTAGCTGGTAGATAAAAGAAAAGTCATCCGCTGGCCACATTTCTTCCTTAGAAATCTCTTTGTTTTCATCTTGGAATTCAGGGATCCATCTGAGTGATTATTCCTTCCGACAGGGACAGGTACAGAGAGTAGGTTTGTTGTGATTTGGCTAGGAAAGCCTGGGGCTGAATCTGCTTTATCCAGAAACAAAGACTACAAATGGCAGATTATTCTGTTTTATTTCACCCGTAGACATCGTTTGAAATGAGTCATTTATTTCTTGTTTGTTAGGCTAAAGCTCATTGGAGTGGTGGATAGATTGTATCATTAATATTTGTTTCTGGAACTCTTGAGAAGCTGCTTGTTACGGCATGTGGCTTTAAAGAGCCAGCTCCACTGTGAGCACGTTTCTTGGGGCCCTTGTCTGCTGTCTGCAGAGGAAAGGGTCCGTCCGGCATCACCTGTGAGTTTTGGGTTTCCCTCCTGTTTTTTTCTGAGTCACTTCCTTATTCTAGAACCTCAGAGAAACCCCCTGGGCCAGGTGCTTCAGGCTGGAGCTTCTGGCTGGCATAGCAGGGCCAGTGCACAGTGAATGAACAGGAAACCCCCATTTCCCACCTCTGGCATCAGAAGGCAGTGGGAGGGAGTGCCAAGCATCTAATTGCACTTTGAAATTTTCTTCCCAAAGTTCAACTGCTCTGTCCTCTCTCTGTAGAGCAATTTGGATGAAAGATGCATGAACATTTCAGCCGCTTTGGGATTTCTCTGCAAAAGACCATGCCATCCGTGGGAGCCAGGGAGCAGGGCAGGCACTCCCTCTGGCCCCACACCTCCTGCTGCTGATTAAGACTGAATCACCTTTTTTCCCATGTAAAATTCAAGCCCCAGCAATACCCAGAGATAAAATGTATCCCTACAGCTGCGGCTGATTCTCCTTCCTCTGGCCTCCTGACCTGTTTTGCAGCGTGGATAGGAGCAGAATGGTGAATGGCTATTTGTTCCCAGAAATGCCAAGCTCTTGGCCTGGTCAGAGAGTCAGCAGTAGAGGTATCTGGAAGGTTCTTTTGTTGAGTCAGAGAAAAATCCCTTGAGAAGAGTGGGGCCAGGGCTTCTTGGGTCACAACCTACCATGAATCTGGCTGGCTTTTCTCAAGTGTAATAGGAATAAATCTAAAGAGGGTGAAGGTGCACACAAAGGGACCTTCTCTCCCTCTTGGCTTCCAGTAAAAATAGTCCATTATGTGTATTTTCCATTGTTAATCAAGAATATTGAGGAACCCAAGGCCTTGTCCCCAGTGTTCTGGGATGTGGGGGGATGCCTGTGCCTGGGCCAGGGGGCAGGGCCTGGCCTCAGGGACCTTCACCTCTGAACCTGCTCCTGTCCTTGCCTGTGGAAAGGGGATGGTTTCAGTAGCCACCACGCCAGCTCAGGGAGGATGAAAGGAAATAATACATGAAATGTTCAGCACAGGATTGGGGACCTATGAGAGAGCACTAGCGGTACTCTCAGATACTCCAGAAGTATTCTGGGAGTACTCCTAGATACTCACCAGGTAGTACCATTGCTAAGTAAACCCTAGACTTCAATGTCATTTTTGCGGCAACACCTGTCTCTAATACAGTAGAAATGGAATAATCCACTTTTATTTTCACCTGTTTGCACTTACCTTCTGTGTTAGGGACATGTCAGAATATGCTCCCATGGGAGCAGGCTTCACTGTGGAATTCTTCTAGTGCATTCTAATCTCCTAGAAAACCTGCAGATGAGCCCCTGTGTCCCCCAGGACCGCGGAGCCCAGGCACAAGGTGGCCTCTCAACCAGTATTTGTGGATGATCGATTAAGTCTTCAGTTTGCATCTGCTCTCCCCCACTGTCAACCTACCAGAACCTTCCAGGCAGCAGAGATGGTACAAAACAACTGCCTGCAGTTTACATTTTGAGGATGGAGAACAAGCCTATTGAATATTAAGAAGAGTAAGAAATTTTAGAGAACGGGGATCAATCCAGGAAGGGAGGTTCGCACTGACTTATGAGGACCTTTCTCATAAACAAAGCTACCGAAAACCTCAGTGGATCCCGGATGATCTTTAAACCCTTTGATCTTTAAACCGGATGATCTTTAAACCCTTGTGTGAGCTGTGTGTGGCGGCTAGAGCGTGTTAGTGTGCGTGTGTGTTTTTGTGTTGTTGGGCTGGGGAAAGGGGAACAAAGCAGAGAAGGCCAGAGGATTTTGTATGAGCTCACTGTTACTGCTGTTGACCAGTGAGGAGTCCTTGCTTCCCCAATGTTGAAGAATAACACCAGAGAAGCACGAAAGCAGGCAAGGTCAGAGTAGAAATTAGAGGTTTATTAAAGGACAGCAGAAAAGATTTCTCCTGGAGGAAGAAGGGGACCCAAGAGATGGAATCCATGGAAGTGCAGTTGTCTCTCCATTTTATAGTTTCTTTCAGTGATGGAATGTAGGTGGGAAGTCCCTAGGGGTGGGACACAGGTGGGCCAAAGAAGTAATCTGGTCAGGAAGGACTTCTGAGTGGGCACCTTCAAGTTTGCTGGGGGCTGTTCATTAATACTTCTTTGGGGTGGGCTATCTTCATGTTTGCTGGAGGCTGTTCATTAACACTTCTTTGGGATGGGCTTTGGGCTTAGGGCTTTTTCCAGACTTCATTAACATTCCAAGGACTTCATTAACATTCCAAGAGTTGTTTAACTTTTCCCAGAATTCATTCTAAACACGGCCTCTATTTTGGATCTTAGACCAGATTTACCTGTAACTACACTGACTACCTAACTTTAAATCTGGCTTAATCACTAGGGTCATTTCACCTGTGCACTCTTTCCTGTGACCCGTCCTGGTCCCTGAGAAGCTCCTGTCTTCCAGGAGCAGCTGCTGGTTGTGAGACCCTGTGTTGTTGGGCTGGGGAAAGGAGTACAGAACACAGGAGGCAGAGGACTTTGTATGAGCTCACTACAGTCCTTTCACCTGTGCACTCTTCCCTGTGACCCGTCCTGGTCCCTGAGGGGCTCCCTGTCTTCCAGGAGTAGCTGCTGGTTATGAGATCTTGAGAGTGAGCACCTGCCACTTCCAGTCACCACTGAGTCCACAGTTCCCACAATAGCACCAGGATTCAGTATGTGCCCAGTAAATATTTGTGAATCTAATATTTGTTGATTCGTTGAAGAAACAGACCCATTACTTCAACTGTTTTCTCAATTCCTCCATATTGATGAATTCCACATTGGAATTTTTTATGCATGTCCATCAATTTCTCATGACTCTGGCCCAATCTTTCACAGCCACACCTACTCTACAGCAGCCACTATGGTCTTAGAGAGGTGCTGAAGGGTGTGTCTGGGTCAGGGTGGCATTCCAGCATTGGGGAGGGCAGGCCAGCCCAAGCACACTTAGTAGGTCCTGTGCAGGGATGGTGGAGGGGCATCTCCTTAGAAGTCTGTAAAGAGGTGAGTGGCTTCCCATGCCTGGAGTGAGCCCAGATACTATCTTGAGAATAACAAGAGTGAATAACAAGTTCTTTCTTGAAAGATACATTTAAGATGTGTTTTTTTTTCTTTAGAGTGTGAAATTTGAATACAAGAGGTGGGGATTATCTATTCCCGCTTACTAATGTATGGCAAATTAAAGTTCCTAAGGATCTAAAGTCCATATTCTTTTCCTTCCTCTTTCATCTCCTGCTTATTCCCCTTGGCATTTCTAATATGATGGAAAAGGGCCACACACTTTGGTGAGCTGACAGGCGTGAGCTGAAAGAATGTAGAGACTCTGGTTGCGATAGCTGATTGTGTGTGCTCAGGTTCAGCGATACTCCAATGGCTGGTGGAACACTCCTGGTGGGCTTCTGAAGAGGCCAGCATTCGACTGTAGACCAGGTAAAAGTGTTTTTACTTTATTGAATTCTCCAACACAGCAAAAAAGAGAAAGAAGGGTAAATTCTCTCCCTCTCTCTGTCTCTCTGTGCCCACCCACCTTCTTGAGCTGGGATGTGCATATTAACCTGCCCTTGGACATTGGAGCTCCTAGTTCTTGGATCTTTGACCTCCAGGACTAACACGGGTGACCCTTCCATGTGCCCCAGAACCTGCCCAGCTCTACCCGCTGTTCTCAGGTTTTTGGATTCAGACTGAATTACACCACGGGCCTTCCTGGTTATGCAGCTTGTAGATAGCATCCTGTGGGACTCCTCAGCCACCATGTGAGCCAGTTCCCATCATAAATCCCCTATCTATCTATCTCTCTATCCATCTCCTCTTGGTTCTTTTCTCTGGAGAACCTCGACTAATACGCTATTGAGATAGGATATTGGATGCTGCTCTGAGTGTTGTCCTAGTAAACATTTATGGAGTCTACTTTGCCTAATAATTTCCCCATAGTATGAGGATTATGGCAGCTCACATTTTATCCTAATATGCTACATGGTGTTTATGCTGCATAATCTATAGCAAATATTGATTTTTGGCGTAGTGCCGTGGCTTGTTTGTGCCTCCTTAGCACAGATTTCCATTGGCAATTTGAAGTGTAACTAAGAAACAGGTAGGAGCTCTTTCAACCATTTGCAAAGAATAACACTTGTGCTAAGAGAGAATCTGAATGAAGTGCATTTTTATGGACTAAAAGGCTAACTTTATGCAGGGGGTGGAATGTAGGAGAGATTACTCATGTGGACTCTGCAGTCAGAAAGATCTGCATTCAAATCCCACCACTGCTACTAGACATTTGAGTGACCACAGACAACTTGGGTAACCTCTTCAGACCCCAGTTTTGCCATATGTGAGTGGGAAAATAGCTGTATAAGCCACTTTTTAAGGTTCTCTAAGGGCTTTGGAAGCTCATAGCAATGGTGACTGACCCATTTTAATACGCACTATTGATAATGTTATTTGTTGCTATCAAGGGCTCTTGTGTAGGGATACTTTGTTTGTGATTTGAGGCAGACATCACTTCCATATGAAGATGTTCCCATCAAGAATACTGCATGAGGGGCTGGGTTTGGGGCTCAGTAGCAGAGCACTTGCCTTGCATGTGGGAGGCACTGGGTTCCATCCTCAGCACCACATTAAAAAATAAATAAAATAAAGGTAGTGTGTCCATCTATAACTGAAAGTATTTTTTTAAAAAAGAATACAGTCTGATACTTGCATTAAAAACAGACTGCTGCAGGCCAGTACTTGTTAACAATTTTGCTAGTTTGCTAAAGTCCGTAATGAGTTTCTGATCACACTTCCATCTGGGTGGTTGAATCTACAATGTGCGATTGAGTGATTGAGTTTCAGATTGGTGCGTGTTTTCAATGGGGCCTCCGTGGGAGTGTTGCTTTTGAAGTCTTTTGGAAGCGAAATCTCTGCAACACACATGAAGGGATTCTCAAAAAACATCTATAGTGAAGGGCTTGCTTTTAGCAAAAAATGGAGTTATACAGGTCAGTTTAGCCTCTTGCCTGAAACAATAATAATGACAAAAACAACCTAAAGCAGATGAAAATATATAAAATGACCATTTGTGAGACACCAAAAATAAATCAACCAAGGATGGAAAGGTAGGATAAATGAGGGGAGCCCTATACCCGCTCTGGCTCACCACCTGAAGATTCCCAACTATAGAGTCTAGCAGGGGCCTGGTGGACGCCCGCACTGGGGAGACAAAGCTGAGAGTGGAAAAGATCAGAGCAACGGGAGTGTAGGGGTCCAAGGACCAGCCAGAGAGAGCTGTGCAGACAGAGCTCCAGGGCAGGCTGAGGGTCCCCTCAGTGTTTAGCTGAGTATCCATTAATTCACACTGTGAGAAAACTATCCAGACCTGGAGAAGAACCCCACAAAGCATGAAGCAAGACAGCCGGGTGCACACACAGACTGGAATAGCGCCTGCTTTTGTCACCCGCATCGGCTACCCTGAGAGGTGTGGGGCACTGGGTAAGTTCCTCAGAAAATAATGAATTCTAATCTGAGTGCTGTTCCTGTGCAAGCTGATAATCTTAAAAGCATCATCTCAAAGGGTCCAACTGCAGCCAAATGTGGTGGTGCACACCTGTAATCCCAACAGCTCTGGAGGCTGAGGCAGGAGGATTAAGGGTTCAAAACTGACCTCAGTAAGTTAGTGAGGCTCTAAGCAACTCAGTGAGTCTCTGTATGTAAATCATATATATATATAAAAGTGCTGGGTATGTGGCTCAGTGGCTAAGTGCCCCTGGGTTCAATCCCTGGTACCAAAAATAAAACCATAAAGAGAAACCAAAAAAATGGGATCCAACTGCTTCTAAGTAACTTAATTGAATCCCAGAACAAAGCTTGAGTATCTTTCAGAATACACAAATGTCTACCAGTTAACAAGGTGAGATTCACAGTGTCTCACATCCAATAAAGAATGATCAGGCATGTGAAAAACCAGGTCTCCGTGACCTGCATGAAATAATCACCCATCAATTAAAACAACCAAGAATCGACATAGCTACTGTCATTAGCAAATGAAGACAGTAAAAGAGATAATATCATTGTAGTTTCTACGCTTAAAAGATAAAGTTTAATTTCTTATTTTTGCGAACAACATTAATTAGGACTGTGAATCCATCCATTTTAAAAATAGTACTTTTCAGAAATCCTGGGAGGTTTGTGTTGCCGGGTGTGGCTTTAGGGATCGAGCTGAGCTATTAAGCTACAGCTCTCAGGCGCTCTGTACTACTGCTCCTGCCCCACAGCCCAGGAGGCCGGTGTTTACTTCTTCCTGGGTATTTTGGCATTTCTGAAATTGCAGCTCTCCAAAATGCTGTCCTGCTGATGTGAAGTCAGCATCCTGCTCCAGATAAATTACTATTCACTGGAAATCACACCTGAACCAATTGCTTCCAGCTGCTGCTTCACATAAAACTCAAAGGAGATCCAGGGGAGAAGCAACCAACAGAGAAAAGGCATTTGTATTTTAAAACCATGGGGCAGTTAATTACCCAGGTATTCCTGAGGGTCAAAACCAGGAGCAAATAGTGTCAGGCAGCAGAGGCTGCAAGTGAAAACATTTCTGGGACTTCTGTCACATTCCACAGGACACCCTGATGAGTGTCCACCTAGGTTCAGTCTCTGACCAGTGTGAATGTGCTCTGTTACCTAATAAGTTGCTGATTTGTCTGGTAATCTTTATTTTTTTTATTGCTAATATTATTGCTGATATTTCAGGACTACAATGAATTAAATTCAGAGAAATAATAAAATACAAAACTTGACTAATGTTTTATTATAATATTAAGACTTATTCTACACCGACACAGGTTAGATGTATAGTACTTATTGTTTTTGGCAAACGTGTTTGCACTCAGCAAAAGAGGGTGCTAAATCAAATATAATTATTTGGAGGTAGTCTCTATTTCAAACTAGAATAAAAATTCTCTGAAAGCAAGAAATAGGGTATGGTTCGATTTACATTCTCTTTCCTCCTTGAACTTGAAGCCCTGGCCTAAGCCCAGATAATTCCTGAATTTAATGGATTCAATATATTTGTCTTGGAAATGGACATAGAGAGGTGAAGGTGGCAACATGACTCCTATCAATTTATTTCAACAATAGAGTGTGCAGCTCTCCTATTTGGGGATATTAACAGCACAAACATGGGATTTCAGCTTTTGTCCACAATAAATTGACCCTTGGCTGATAAATATGAGAACACACATGAAGACAAGAACAAAAAATAGTAAGGTTTTAGAGATCAATAGATCAGTATTATATGTAGTTGGTTCTTACGCCTATTTTCCTACTCATAGCGTTTTAGATATTCACCATGGGCTGATAGATTCCCAAAGAAAATTCACGGCGTGTTAAAAACAGTCCTGTTTTATTGGGGAGGAAACAAACAAATATATCAAGAAACGAGCAGGACTTTGAGAAATGAATTTCATTTCAGTCTGTGTTTCCAGAAAATTTCAGACGGCTTCCCCACTCCATCTAAATGCGGTTACCTGCACCCTCCAAGGACGCTCATTTACCAAGGGCCTGTCATATTTGGGATTGTTGTTGCGGTAATTTAAAATTATACCCTGCGACTTTCTCCTCCTCTTGAATGAAGCCAGCCGGGCTGTCCCCACCTTCCATCTTCCCTTTGTTTGTGTCTCCCCACTTTCCAGGTCCTGAGCCACTAGGTGTGGAAAGAAAATAGCACTTCCTTCCCCAGCAAATGTCACACAGTGCCAGAAGGTGGCTGTTGAGGGCCTTGGGAGCTAAATACAGCACACAGCCTCCGTTGGGGAAGGCTTCAGGCCACAGCTCCTCATTGCTAACCAAGGGCTCCCAGCACCTTCCACAGGCCATCTTGGAAGAGCTGACCCCAACGGTCCTGGACCCAGATTCACAGTGCTGCTAGGTGACATCACTGGAAATCTTCCTGGGCCATGCTCTTATCCTAAAGGAATCAACTGTCATCTCCAAGGAGGAAACTGAAAATCAGCCACGGCTACAGATGGTGTTCAGGGAGCTGTGTGAGGACAATGTTGGCTCTTGCCCTGGTCCTGACCCCTGGATGGAGAAATGTTTTATTTAATAGTGAACTAACAAATGATGAATCTTGAAAATGTGTTTATTTATTTTACAGCAGTTTCGAATTCACAGAAAAGTTACCGAGATGATTCAGAATCTTCCTGGACCCCAGACTAGGTCTCCCCTTACTCACAGCTTCTGTTCCTGTTGCACCTTGTCCTCACTAAGAACCAACGTGGGTGTGTTACCACGAACTGGGGGCCTACTCAGACTTCCTTGGTTTTACCCAAGGTCCCTTTTCTGTCCCAGGGCTCAGGAAACCACATGCACGCATTAGACGGTCTCTGGACATGCTTCTTAGCTGGGACTGACTCTGCAGCTTTCTATCAAACTAGATCCACTATTGAACTCCTGATCCTGACAGTTCTGAGGAATACTAGTCAGGTGTTCTACACAATCCCCTCCGATTGGGTTTGTTTGTTGTTTTTCTTAGGGATAGCCAGGAATAATTTTCTGTGTGTGTCTGTGTGTGTGTGTCTGTGTGTGCGTGTGTGTGTGTGTGTGTGTGTGTGTGTGTGTGTCACAATGTCCTCATTCGTGAAGGCGCCTGGTGCCATGTCAAGCTCCGTGTCTGTCTTTTGCCTGTTCGGCACCTCTCTCCCACCATCCCCATTGCTCTTGCCTTCCCCAGTTCCTCTCAGCCATTCGTTGTCTAATATTTTTAAGTTAGAAAACATTATATATATGGAATCACAAAATATATGGCTACTTGGGGTTGGAGTTTTCACTCCATAGAATTCCCTGGAGATTCCAAGCTGTTTGCAGCAACATTCCAGGTCTTTCTAATCCCCAGGTGCATTCCGTGGTGTGGAAATACTACCATCTGTTAGCCATCCACCTGTTGGGAGATACCCAGACAAGTTTCATTTTTGGCAAAAAAGTTGCTATGACCATGAATTTATAATTAGTTACTCTTTTCTTGGCTAGTTTTTTCTTTAAAAAGTTCCAAGTTGAACAAAACTCCTTTCGATGATGTATGCTTTTCCTTTCTATTTTCAGGAAATGAACAATTTTCTGATGAACATCTTCTTGGTTAAAAGCACTTATGTCTCCTCCAAATCTTTCCATAGACACAGTTCCTTAAATATATTAAGTAATTGGTTTTGGGGGTTTGGAATTTAACAGCTACTTCCATTTTTTTTTTTCCCTGAGAACCACTTATTTGCTCCACCACAAGCACAGAACTGTGAGAGAAGATGAGGACCCTGCTCCTCACACAGCTGCAGAGAGCTCAGAGAGGAAGGGAGGGGATCCATACCTATGGCTCCCGTCCCTCATCCTCTGCCACAGGGCTGTTGGGCCTGTTGTTCTCTTCTGCTGGTAGGAAGAGGATCCTCAGTGTGGGGGCAGGGAGAATGCTGGGGGAGGGCACCCTGCTGCCTTCACAGCTGGGGAATGGAGACTGCATGCGCCCAGTTTCAGGGCCGGGGCAGTTCCAAGCTGGACTCTCACATCTGTTTGTTCTGAGTATTGAATTATTTTTAAACGGTCTTAATTTTCATTGAAACAACACTCTGTTCCCTTTCCCACCTTTGGGTCTTCTGGAGCTGAACGTCCCCCCACCCTGCCACGCAGCTTGGAGTTGGCACATGGGGAGGGGTGTTCAGGGAGCCCCTCGCCCCTTTACAAAGCTGGAGGAGCCCAGGTGGGTACCTGTGACTCTGTCTTGCCCCTCACTCTCAACCTGCGACCCAGAGGTGAGTGACTCCCCCGGTCCCATGGTTAAGTCACCAGCCTTGGGGACAACCTAAAAAACTAAGAGCAGCATGGGGGACAACAGATCTGTACTAGCATGGGGACTAGTGACAAATAATGCGTCCAGGTGGGCAGGGCACCCAGGAGTGGCAGCCACACTGAGCATGTCCAACCCACACTCTGGCTTCACTGTGTACCCAGCTCTGGGGCAGGCTTGTCAGATACCAGGGAAGCAATTGTGGAAAATCCACTAGTGGCCCTCTGGAGAGCCTGCAGGTTGGTTGAGAAGATAAGACTTTGCTCAAGGAAGGTGCAGACAGGACACAAAGGCATGCTGTCCACTGTGCCATCCACTGTGCCAGTGTAGCTTCGAGCCAGCGGGTGCACAGGTACGGTGGGATCCTCTGGCCCTATGGGAAGGGGCACTGCAGGTGGAAGGACAGCAGGGGGAGGCGTTGCCTGCACAGGGTCATGTGGACGGGCAGTGGAGAAGGCTTCTCCGACTTGGCACTGAGCTGGCAGAGAGAGAGGGGCAGAGAGTCAGAGTGGCAGGTCTTGGCAGAGACAGGGAGATGTGAGCCAATGGCTGGCCTCTGGTGCCCAGGATGTGGCAATGCATAGCCTCACCCTTACAGTCTGATCTCCTTGATGCCCACAAGCTATCCCACCTAATGTAGGGGCACCACGATGTCCAGAATAAAGGTGACTCCTCGAGTCACCTGGGAACTAGAAAACCAAGCAGGACCCTGAGCAGAGCCCAGGACGAGCTCAGCTCCACAGTCAGAGGCCAGGTCTGAGCCCAAGCACTGGCCCTCACCAGTGGGGGGTGTCAGCAGCACTTTTCTCTCTGTGCCTCAGTTTCCTGCTCTGTGAAAGGGGGTGGTATTAGCTCCTAGAGCAGTGAGTTTTCTATAGAAAACCTAGAATTTTGCCCTAAAAATCATTGTAAACTTCTGAATGGAGTGTGTTAAAGATGCTCTAGATGCTAGTGGGTATCTGCAGAGACGTTTAATAGTTATTGCAGATTATGCCTACTAAGGCCAATGTCCACACACACACACACACACACACACACACACTCACACACACATGCACACTCACACACACCCTTCCATTTCTGGCTTTTTGGATAACATGATTCCCACTGTGTGTCCTTGGTTAATGTCTCCTACTGACTTGGGTGGGGCATCCTCAGGATGAGTTTTGATCTTGCTGTGGCTGCAGGTGTGCCTGATTAAACACAGCTCCTGTGAGACCCCCGACGAGGCCCACAAACCTCGGAGACCCTGCAGCCATGAAGAAAACACACAAAGGAAATCCCAAGTGGTTCCATCATTGGGCACAGACAGTGCCAGCGTGTGCTTGGGTTTAAGAGGCTCTTGTGTTCCCTGAAGCGGGCACACAGCCCCTGATTTCCATGTAATGAGCATATGCTGGGATTAATCAGTGTGATCAGTGCAGAGTTTATTAATTCATGCATTAGCGTCTGTGCTGGGTGGAGGCTCAGCCAGAGTGGTCATATCAGGGAGACTGGGTGTGACGTTGGGCCCTTTGTGGATGGATGGGCAGCAATGGTCTCAACCCAGCCTCTCATAGTGAGTCAAGGCAAGGACGGCTGAGCCTTTGGGGCCTAGAGCATCATGTGCAGGTAAAGCTGTGTCAAAGCGTCTCCGTCCTGGTTTAGCAGACCAGGGCTGTTCCCTGGCAGCAGAAGCCTCAGGTGCCCTGGAGACGCAGCATCTTGGGTCCTGTGGTCAGTCATTTCCACCCCAGGTGGCTGAGGGAGGCTGCTCCTGACGCAGCACCAGCCTGGGTCCTGCAGGTGCAGAGGAGTCCAGGAACAGAGGACAGGATACCAGGTGCTGTCACACCAGTGTCACAGGACCTCTGGGTGAATGGAGAGCAAGGGGCATGTCTCTGAGGCCAGTGACATTCAGCCACCTCCTGCTGGACAGGGAGCTGGACCCAGGGCTGAGTGCCGGGCACACCACCTCCTTAGAGCAGGGGTGGGTTAGGGTTCTGTCTCCACACATGGTACAGAGGACGCGTCTGTGTGCACCTGGGGAGAGTGACACCTATGCCCGGTGCAGTGATGTGAGTGGCCCTTGGTGACAGCGGGATGAAGTGTGACGAAGGTAACATCAGGGGTGATTAGATGGAAAGTCAGAGTGGGGGACGGGGCTGCCTGAGACAGCAGGGGCAGGGCAGGCTCCCATGGGAGGGAGTGGGGACATGTCCTCTGAGGAGGAAGGGGGAGGGCTGAGGCAGGAGTGGGCATGGCCGGCTTCAGGAACAGAGGCGCCCAGGTCACTGGCTTGTCTTGTGCCAGCAGGGCCCCAGGAGGCAGCTTCGCAGCATTAATCTAAACCAGTTGAGCAGCAGGGCAGTCCCAGGAGATGCGGGATTTGCTCTTCTCTCAAAGCAGATGGAGGCCGATGGGTCCTGCAGCTGCCCCCGCTGCCAGGTCCCTACCTCCGTGTCAATCACACTGGAGCCACTGACCCCCCACCACCCTCTTACCTGCACTGCTCACTACACGTGCTAGTAAAGATGGGCGATCTGAATGTCCACTGCTGAAGTCAGGGCCGATGAGCATCAGTTCCTCACCATGTGGCATTGGGTCTCTCTCACTCAAGGGGCTGTGTCCTTCACTGTCCTGCATTTTGTGTGATGGTGTTTTCTTCGTGGCTAGATTTGCAGGTCCTGAAACCAGTCCAGGTATCAAGCTTCCTGGAATCCTGGTGGTGGTTACAGAACGCTGACCAATTAGCCTGCACTAAATGGCAACAACACCAAAACCATAGCCAAGTTCATTGCTTGTGCTAAATAAAATAACTCTGAAGTGACAATATAGACAAAGCTTAAGAGATAACAGAAATACAGAGAATAAACAGATTTTCCTTTCCTGGGATGTGGAAATAATACCTGTGGGGAGCCATTCTGACACGTGATTGGGTGACTCCCGTTAAGGGCCTGAGGCACTCTGGCTGTGTCGGAGTTATCCCGACCCTTTCCTGATGAGAGAGCCCATCCGTGTGGGGGTGTGCGTAACCACTGACCCTGGAGACCCAATCACTGACCCTGACCTTGGAGTACAGCCCCCCCTCAACCTTCATTGGATGGAATTCTCCCCTGAATCTCTTGTTTCCCCCAAATAAAAGGCTGATCCCCGGCGTGTTCGCTCTCTCTCTCTCCTGCTAGCCCAGAGTAATCCTCGCTGCCCTGCTGAGCGGCTGGAGGCAGGGAAACAGGGAGACCGAGCCGTCTCGGACCTAGCATTAAAATAAGGTACTGTCTGTGTGTTTTATTTTGATCTCTTCTAACTAACTGAATGCCAGAACCTCATTAATGAAACCACTGCGCAGGCCGCGTGGTAGAAATACCAGTGTTATTCCTCACTGCCGAGTGGGATCATCCTAGGACCTGTGTTGGAAAACAAGCTTGGAGCCCAGTTCCTGGTGCCAAGAGAGGGTTTAGGAGTGATTGATAGAAGGTCCATTGCCTACAGTGCGGTTTCCCATCTTGCTCCTTGGACGGAGGTTGGTTAGTGACATAGCTCCCACAGTCCTGTGGGGTTTTTCACATCGGCCTCTCACGCTCTACGTTTGGCAGCATGGAGGACTCCTGCTTCAGGGTCCAGGGACTGGGAAGCACCCACAGCTGGCAAGTGGCTGGGAGCTCCCACCCCTGCTGGCCCTGTGGGCAGAGGGGGAACTTGGGCCTGCTACACCTTCACCCCACAGAACTTGGTCTGTAAGAAAGGGGCTAGATCTCCCTGGTGAGTCTGCTCAGCTCTATCAGCTCAAACCCAGAGAACTAATGTTTGGAATGCGGCTTCCAGTTGGGCCAGCCCATGCAGAAATGGTGATTGTTAGGTTTTGACGTAAAAGCCATATTTCAGAAAAGGTCTAGACATATCTTGTACTTGCAGGTAAGAGGTTTAGATTGAGATGACCTGGATTATAACCTGATTTTGATTGCTGTAGCATTATTGAATGACTACATTAAGGTTTGGGTTTTCTGTCTGTGAAACTGGGTGATCATTTCCACCTCATATGGCTGCATCCCTGGTGCAAGTCAATCCCCAGCTCTGTGCTCGCCAGCCACCCCCAGGAGCTTGGCACCCACAGCTCCGATCCTCCTGTTCCACAGCTTCAGCCAGAGCTTGCCTTCCAGCTCCAGGGATTATAGAGCTGGGCCTTCTGGGACACGGAGGCAGCATGACAGCTCCCTTCAAACCCTGATTCTCGTGATCAAGTCAGAAAGATCGCAGATATGTCCCTCAGAGTAAAATGCAAGAGTTCATTAGATGGAACAGGAAAAGAGAAAAGAGACACTCTCAAGGGGGACAGTGGGTCCCCTTCGAGAGGAGAGGGACAGTGTGCCTCTGCTGCCCTTTAGCTTTACTGGGGGCCAGGGACATTTCCAGAGGGTCCTACTGAGGTTTAGCTCTTGACTTTTGATTGACAGCAGGATGACATCAGACTTTCAAGTCCCCACTGCTATAACACTTCTAGGTCACTTGGAATCTTGCAAATTTTATGGTTAAAGAAATTATCCTTATCTTCCCGAGTTCCAGGATCTGGTTAGTGTGAGGGTCACAAAAGTTGCCGCCCTCCAGGGTAACTAGTGTTCTCCACATTAGCATTTCAGAGCCTCCATCTCTCCTGCAGATAACAGGTGGTTTGTTGAGGAATGGGACATGGCCTGTGGACTTCGGCAGGCAGGGCTGTAGGTAAATTGCTTCTCAACAGTGAAAGTAGGTGGGGGTCAGCAGGGTGGGCCAGCTCTACAGAACCATTCCCCAACCTAATGTTCCCACCACCCATGTGCCTGTCCCCTATCCCAGGGACGGCCTTTGTTAATCTGAGATAGCGCTGCCAATACAGCTACTCTTGGTGGAGAACATGGTCTCATTCATTGCTCAGAAGTGCAAACTCCAGCATCAAGTAGTCACAAATCCAACTGGTCTAGGTTGTTATGTATGTGTGATCGACATTGCTTCTCCACCCCCTGAAGGAAGGTGTGTGGTACAGGTTTACAGGGCTCTCCTCATTTGTAACTCAATTTGAAATTATCACTATGGTCTGTGGACTGGTGGCCTCTGTCTCTGCTAAGGGGCAAGAGACACTCCTAGTTTACTTCTCTAAACTGAGGCTGGTGCTCTGTCCTCTGCTCTCTCTCCATTAATCTTGCTGATTGGAGCTGAGATGTCAGTTGGGCAAAGTCAGTGCCAAAGAGGATGAGGGGTAATTTTTGATATACATTTGTCAGTAGCTGCATGCTACTCATTTTCTTTTTCTGTTTAAAAATGCTGACTGCAAATGATTTGTGCCATGGCTCCTCCCTAAAGCCCTGTTACTTGTATAATGGTGTCATCAAAGTACGTTTATGTAGATATCTTGTCCCTGGTTCTTCAGAGTGACCTTGGGGCGACATTGGACTTGCACCTGGGAAACTTATCCTTAAGCCTGAGGTCAGGCTTGTGCACATGGCACCTTGCACTAATGACTTCCTCCCACTCCTGGGGAAAAATTTCAAAGGCCACAATGTCCCCATGTGGCTTGCATTCCTCATCATGTAGATATGGCTATATTTCATGGCCGCTGTGACCGGGGATGGGGTCCAGGACGTGCTTTGTGTCTGGATTTGCCCCTGGAAGGAGGAAGTAGAGTCCCCTTCTGCTCTGGTGCCACCATCAAGACCCTCTGTGGGCAGTGCACACTGGTGACTGCAGCTCAGTGCTGACTTGCTGGCCCCTGGGGACGAGGGCCCAAGCCCCTCTGACCTCCCTGCTGCCACCTGTGGTCCTACGGTGCCCATTATCACCTTCCCTGAGTGCTTCCTCTTCAAGCTTCACCTCTGGGTGCCCCGGGGCCACTGGTTGCTCTGCATCTATTCTCAGCCCTTTGAGGACCTGTTGAAGGGAGCTCTTGGCTGGTGGTGTATTTAGTTCAACTCTCTGGATTTCTTGATCCTGGCACAACAATCCTGAGAGCAGCTCTGTCTTATTAATCCTTTGCCACCCGCTGCTGGCTCTGTGATGCACTTCACACCAGAGTCCTCCTTGGCCCCACACCATCAAGGCCTCCATGCTCCCCTGCTCTTCCGGGGGAACTGAGGCTTGGAGATGTGAAGTAAGAAGCCGTTGGTTACACAGCCAGCAAGGGGCAGGGCTGAGTTCCAGCCCAGATCCACCTGAACCCACAGCCAGGATGCTGGACCCTCCGTTACGTTGTTTGTTTATCTACAACCATGTTCACTTGGCTTTTTCTGGGGCAGTTTGAAGTTCTGGATTCTTAGTATTTAAGCTATTGCCTGTTCATGTGGGATTGATAGCTCCACTTTAAATTCATCTTTCAGTTGAAACCGACTTTGCACTGTGAGCTTTCATGAGAAGCACAGAAGAGTAAGAAAGTAAAGAGCAAGCAGAAAGTGCGTGCTAGGAGAGTGGGGACAGTGGCCAGAAGCATGGGCTGGGGTGTTGGATGGCTGCTGACGCCCCTGTCAGTGCTGCCTCTCGCTAGTTTTGTGACCACCGGTAATTTACTAATATCCGTCAGCTCTTGCTCTTTATCCAGTAGGGACAATCTATTCACAAGACGGTCAGGAAGGTAGAGAAAACAATGGGTGCAGACCCTGAGCCCCATGTCGGTGTGGGTGAGTGGCTGGGCACACCGATGGACGGTGATAGCAGCGGACCAGCCTTTTACTACCCGAGGGTGTTTCCACTACATAGGGTCCAGTGGGTTTCCCAGAAGTGTGGTCAGGAGATGCAAAGGAATGAAAGATGCATCACTGATGACTCAGAGTGAGAACAAATGACGGCTCTGGGGACACAAGAAGTCAGGAGGGGAAACAAGGGAGGACGCACAAACACGTCGTCTGCACAAAGCCATTCACTGCGTGAGCAGAGATGCCAGGGCCCGTGGGTGGGTGGCCTGGGACTTCTCACTCTGAAATGTGCATCCACGCAGGGAAGCTTGTCTTGCAGGTTTCAGGGACTCACCAATGCAGGGAGAAGGTGGCATCTCCTGCTGACCTGATCTAAGGACCTAGATCTAAGCTCCAGAATTCCTACAGAATTCCAGCCAGTGACTCTTTTATAGCTTTAAAAAGTCATCGTCCCACTCCTCACACTGACACAAGACCCACAGGGAAAGACGGTCCTATGGGCCAACATCCGCCCAGCATTTGAAAAAAGCCTACTACCTGGTCGACACCCAAGAATATGTATGAAGTGGACTGCTGGGAAGTAGGGGACTGAGCTTGGTCTGAGTTCTCTGAGAATATGGGGGAGCTGGGCCAAGATAAACACCACGTCCTGACTTGGACAAAGCTGGGAACACTCATGAAACTGATAATTGAACTTTTCTTTAAACTTGCAATGTCTCTGACTCCCTTCCTCCAGTGTCCCCTCTCTCTTGTCTTCCTTCATGTGGTGCTCAGCAATCATCACCTCCTGGCCACGCCGAATCTACAACTCTGGTGTCCTCAGGATGTGGCTGTCTTAGTGGGGCTCCCTAGAAGCAGGGCAAGGATTGGGGTGCAGGTGTTGATCTGGTAGGACAGACCTCAGACAGCAGACTCGGGGAACAAGGTGAAAAGGGGAGGCAGACCAACCTTCTGCCACCTCAGACTTGGTGCTTGGACCCACTGAGAAGCAGACATCAGGACGCTGAGTCCTCGAGGCTCGGAGTCCCAGGACAGTGACTCCCTCTCATGGCTCCCCTGGGCATTTGGTCCCCAGCATGCCCAGCCAGCCAAAAGGACAGAGAAACTGTGAGTGGGCAGCTCTCAGGTGAAGCTGTAGAGGTGGCAGGTGCTGGGGGTTGTCAGGGCCCTGAGAGGGTGGACACGGGACAGCTGAGCAGGAGCGGCAGCACCGTCTATGGGTCTGGGACTTTGAAATTAGATTTTGGTTCCTGGTCCAGGGCAGGCAGCTCACAAGTGCTCCCTTCCCTTCACAGAGCAAAGCCCTCGAACATACCCAGAGAGCTGGGGAGGGCAGGCCGCCCTGGGATTCTCTGAAGGACACTTGCTTCTGTAATCTGTCCCAAGATAACCACAACCCAGTGAAGATGGCTTGACTCACAATTCATGTGAGGCCATGTTATACATCTCATTCTTCATAGAATGAGAAACCAAGACCCAGACTAACCGAAGATGGCACTAATTTAAAAGCAACAGAGAAAAGTTGTGTTCTGTCCATCAGGACACATGAGAAAGTAATTATGGCCACAGAGCTGTCCTGATTGCGTAATAACTACTCATCCCACCCATAAGTAAAAGGTCACAAAAAATATTGTAGTAATTTGTTCGGTTCCAATTCTCCCTCTCTTTCACTCTCTCTCCTGGGCCTTCTCCCTTTCTCTGTGTTCCTCTCTCCACCTAATTGCACACCACCTCCTGCTGTTGACCTGGCTTGTAGCAGGTGGTTGGAGATGCACTTCTGGTTGTGGACTCTTGAGCTGGTTGTTCCTGTCCCTTAGGAATGGGATCTCTTTTGTTAACTGGTGTGTCTGTGAGCGTCTAGGTTCTCCTGCTGGGATGCATACCAATGTTGTTTGTTGGGCTACAGTGTTAAACAATGGGTGTTCTGAGATTGATGGACCCCCATGTTTATATATCCCAGTAGTGCCAAGTGTTCTTGGTCCTGAGAAGGGCACTGTGCTTAGCAACTCTGGGGAGAGGAAGAGCAGCTGGGGAACCCCAAATCCCCAGGCCCCTTCAATTGCCAGTCACATCTCCTTTCTGTTGCTGCTGTGACCCATTCTGGCAAATCCTCAGAGCCTCAGAAATTGTGGGGCCCTGCTATATGAATCCTTGGGATTGATAAATGTTACAGCTGGGATGAGTCACCAGGGGTCTCTGTAATCCCATGATTTCTGCCAACTACCCAGACCTCCAACTAATCCAGTGCTCTGAGCGTGGACTAAACATAACAGGCAGGAGGATTTGAGCTCTAATCTGTGGGAGGCCAACCTTATGGGTGTGCTGAAGCACTCAGTCACAGAAATGGGTGTGTCTTGCTACAGCCCCATGGGTGAAGCTATGCTCACCTGTTCCTTTGTAATATAACCCCTTGCCCTGTTTAGGATAGAATCTTCCATGGAAGTGCCTTGTGTGTGTCCCCTCCTCTTACTGTGCCCTTGGGTGCGGCCTACCCAGGTGTCAGTCAACCTGCTGACAGTGGACATCATGAAGATAGACTCAGCCCCCTGAAACCTGACCCCTTGCCTCATTTGAATAGCTTCTCCTCAATAAAAGGGGTCAGTGCGTTCTCTCTCTCTCTCTCTCTCTCTCTCTCTCTCTCTCTCTCTGCAGACCCTTAAGGTCAGAGGAGCCGTCCCAGCAACCCCAAAGAAAAAGGTATTTGTATCTCTTGTGTGGTTATTTCGTGCAGCCCAGTTAGCCCAGTTTAACTAGAGTGACCCCTGAGCCTTTTGTCGCGAGAACAGAAACCCGGCACTAATCTGTTGCAGAAACCTGTCCCATGTTTGGCTACGTGGGCTGGAACATGGGAAGAAGCATTTTCTCATTGATATGGCTGGGGGCACAGAGTGAAAAATGAGGAAGAGTCTCAGAGAGTTGGGGCTGGCCCCTAAATCACCTTGTTCCTCCCAACTATTCCTAATCCAGCTGCTCAGAACGTCCACTTTCCTTGATAGCCATGGATTTTAGAAGCTGATGTAATGGGGTGAATTGAGCCACTGCAGGGGCTTGGGGCATGGTGACAGGAGACTCCAGGTGGCCCACACTCCAGGTGCAGCTCAATGTGACTTCCAGAGTTACTGATGGACATTTGTGCACCTCCTGGGCCCAGACAAGAACCTTGGGCCATGCCCGTGTCTGCAGTGTGTGGCCCATTGTTAAAGCTGCAAGAGGGACTGGGAATGCTCATATCCTGATGATTAAATATCATGCCCTTCAAGCTTAACCACCAAGGGCTTGTAGACCATGTTCTCAAAGACAGCAGCTAGCATTTTAACCAGTAGCTCTGTTGTTCCATGAAATGAAGACTCCCAAATCCCCATCCCCAGATGGGAAGCCTCCTTTGTGATTCCATATGCAATCACTTCCTTCCTTCTTTTCCTTCCTTCCTTCCTTCCTTTGTTTTTGCTGAGGTCTATTATTTACAACTTTCCCTTTCCCTAATTTATGAATTAAAGTTTTGGGTTGTAATTAAAATTATTTTAGACACTCATGACTGTAAAGAGTGAGTACTTTAAGAGGGAATAGACAACTTCCACTTGAGAGTGCTAGAGTAGATGTACTTCCTTATTCCTCTTAGTTAGAAAAGTGAATGTAGAAAAACACAAAAAGAAGAAAACAAAAGATAAAGGAGACCAGCTAGGGACTGGGAGACCCAAGGAATAGCATGAGGTGAGTTCACGGGGATTTCTCTGCCTTCTGTATGCTGAACTGGGTGCTAGAGAGACTGGCTGCATGGAAACACCGACAGACACAAAGAAAGAGAACTCTCCCATAGCCTGCTCCATCCCTCCAAAGGACAGGAAGGGGAGGCTTAACAAGACAAAACTTTTCAACTCTGGTCACTATACAGAAAACTGTGGCCTTACCAGCAAAATCTGAGTGGGAAGCCTAGACTTCTAATCTCACCAGTCCATGATGAAGTAGCCCAATTGTGTTGTCCATGGGTAAGTCAGAGAGGACCAAGAGGGAAGCTGGGGCTCTCATCCTACTTAGTGGTAACAAGAGCCTGCAATCCCACAGTGTCAATGGAGGCCATCTGGGTGTCTGGACTTTCTCCTTGTCTGGAGGTAACAAGGCACCTTTCCCTTCCCAGTGAGTTAGTGTCAGACCCAGCTAGTGCAGTGGGAGCAATATACCCCTGCTCAGAAATGACAACACCATCCCACAGCACAGCACCACTGGGGGCTTGTGAAGTTATTAGAGGCACCTCTGCCCCTCAGTTGAGGGTGTTCCTAGTGGAAGTGCAGTGGGCAGCTTGAACTCCACCCAAGTCTATCAGTGATGAGCTTACAATGAGAAGGCTGGACTTCCTCCTCCATCCGGTGGAAATGGGCTGTGCCTCTTATCTCCCAGAGGAGTGGTACCAATGAAACCAACAGAAATAGAGGAATTAAGAATGTCTTTAGCACAATAACAAACATGTCCAGGTTTCAGCTGAAAATCACGTGTCACATCAGAATCAGGAAAGCCTCCACTTGAATAAGAAGTGTTGGAACATTTTACCTCCTTTGGGACCACGACCATTATTGGTGAGGTGGCCTCATGGGCTCTTCTAGAGCATTTCCGTATACATGACCTGGCTGGATTGGTGTGGGCGGGCTTTTGACCTTAGCCCCGCCTAATGGTTTAACCTGAAATCTACCTAGGTCCTTAGTGATAGTAACGTAACTGCCCCCCTATTGGTTCTCAACACTTTCTCTTCTTACTCCCTCCTTATATCACTATATAACCTTGTCCCTGACACAATAAAGCTGAGATCTGCTGCGCCTTCATGGCTGACACAACTCTCGGCTCAGTGTGGTTTCTTCCCAATCTTGGGGGGCGGGACTGGGCCATCGACCCTTATCCTCTCGCTCAGCCCCATGGAGATGACAGGCTGGTCCTGCCTGTCTCCCACGTACCCTTGTTGCAGGGAGCAATAGAGAAGAGGCAATCTGTAGATACCAATGCCAAGATGTCACAGATGTGAGAATTCTCTGACCAGGATCTTAAAGTAGGCATGATGAAAACACTTCAGAGACCAATTATGAATGTGCTTAAAACAAGCAAAAGGTGGAAGATATAAAGAAGAACCAAATAAACTTTAGGACCAAGAAATTAAAAAAATAAAATAAAAATTGGCAGAAGTAAAGTAAGAGATGCATTCAGTAGCAGAATAGAAGGGACAGGGAAAGGATCATTGAAACTGAGGCTAGAACAGTAGAAATGACCCCATCTGAACAGAGCTCAGAGAGGATAAAACAGACTGAAAAGAAAGATCCAGGTTCAGGAACCAGTAATAGAATATCTAACATCCCATGTCAGAGAGAAATCAGAAAGAGGATGGAGTTTTGAAAGCATTCAAATAAATAATGGCTGAAATTCACCCAAATTTGGAAAAATAAAACATAAAACTATAGACTCAAGAGGAATAGAAAGCCCCAAGGAGGATAAAAATCAAATAGATATACTGCAAGATAACCACACTCAAGTTTCTGAGAACTCAACAGAACGAAGAGAAAGAAAATCTGGAAAAGGGTGAGAGAAAAAGCACTTTACCTCTGGGAAGGACCATTTGAATGGTGGCAGATTTGTCTTCAGAAGCCACCGAAGCCAGAAGAAAGTGGCACAGCATTTTTACTCCTGAAGAAAAGTAACTACCCAGTCATAACTCTTTACCCAGAGAAAATAACCTTCACGGTCGAAGGGAAAGTCCAGATGTTCTCAGATAAGGACAAAGAGATGCATTTTTCACCAGTGGAACTATCCTGAGACAAGAGCTAAAGGAAGTTCTCTAAGCAGAAAAGAAATGGCAAAAGAAGGAATCTTGCAGAACCAGAGGGGGAAAAAGAACAACAGAATGGGTAAAATTAAAGGCAGACACAGTGCATGTCCCTTCTCTTGAGCTTTCTAAATTACATTTGAACATTGAAGCAAAAATTACTGCACTGTCTCATGTGGTTCTCAAGGTATACAGAGGAAGTATGCTAGACAATGAGTAGAGGGATGTAAGAATTCTACATTCCATTCAAACTAGTAAAATACGGCAAAATATACTATGGTAAGTGTGTGTGTGTGTGTGTGTGTGTGTGTGTGTGTGTTTGTGTGTGTGTCTATGCTTGCTTGTATAGATACAGGCACACAAAGTAACTAAAATCCTATACTTTCAAAAACACTATAGATAAAAGGGAATTGTAAAAAAATCTATAGGAAAGAAAAAAAACATGTAAACAGAATTAAAAACTAAAAAGAATAGAGAGAGAGAACAATAAAATAAGGTAAAAAGGCAGATATAATCATAAATATTAACAATTACATTAAATGTAAATGGTCTAAATACATCAATTCAAAGGAGAAGTTGGTATAGTAGACTTTTTTTTTTAAAGACCTGATTCTGTGCTATTTAAAACAAACTCACTTTAACTATAGTTGAAGTAACTTTCAGATTAAAGGAAGGTAGAAGGTAAAAGGTTTTATTTGAAATAGCCTAATGACCACCAGTGGGTGAACAGATAAATGCTTCGTGGAGTACCTTCATAATTAAACACTGCTCTGACTGTCTACACACCCAACAATGTGGATGCATCTCAAAGTTACTATGCCAAGAGAAAGAAGCTAGAAAAAAGGAAAACCTCCAATACATTTCCATTTATTTTAGCTTATGTGCTTCCTTAGGGATATATATGGAGGGACAGATGGATCATGAGTGGTCATGAGGAATGGAAAAGGATGTGATAATTTTGATGTATATGCACGTCACATTTTGTCAAACTGTACACTTTAGTGGGTAAAATATATGCATCTTATTACCTATCAACTGTCTCTTAATATCTCCTTTAAAAATTAGTGGGTATAAAATACGAATATATACAGATTCCAGAGGGGAAAATGGACTTGAGATTAGACACCTCTAACCTGTGCAGGCTAGTTACATCTACTTCAATTTTACTACATTAAAAAGTAAAACCTGAAATTCAGTCTGTATATATTTACAAGTTATGGGTATTTTTAAATATCACATTCCTAAACCGTCTTTTTGAGTACTAAGTTAAGGCAGAATTTTCCTATTTGCAAGTTAGTTAAAATGTAGCTCTGTCTCCTTTTATTAATTTGTTTTTCTGTTAGATGAGAATACTTATTTTTCTACTTCATTATCTGGTTTAATACCATCTCCGTGAAATCCGGTGAAGAGCTTAGAAGCACCTGGTGCACCTTGGGACCTAGAACTCCCTGGGGCCCTCTCCTTGGTGCCTGTCTGCTGGGTTCGCAGGACGGCCTCATGGTGGGTGTCCACAGGATGCACTGCAAACAGCCGGGACCAGGGATCCGTGTCTATCAGCCTGTGATCATTTTACCTGTGGCACCAAAACGGGGACCAACGTAGGTGGAGTCTTAGAGATTGGTGGCTTCCGTTCCTATAAGAAGGTGCTAGAAGGCCCTAGAACCCTTGCTTGGACTGCGCCTTACACAGTGGCTCCACCAGCCAGCATGTCCCCTCTCCTGCCTCCTCTCTTCCTCCCGCCTCTTTCCTTCAGAGCAAAACCACTGCCTGCCATTTCAGCCCGGGTCCATTTACGATTTCTGATCAGACTTTTCACACTGAAGTCTGAGCACCATGAGGGGGACTTGGTCTCTTCTGGCTGCTGTGGACTCCCATCCCTGAAGACTGCCAGCCCCAGGAGCTCCTGTCCCTCTGTGGGCTGGGTGCCCCATGCTGGCCTGCTGGCTCCTGATCTGCTGCTGTCACCCACGGTGGCAGGGTGCAGGCTGCTCTCAGCAGTCTTCTCCCCATGAGGAACATTGGGGTGCAACAAGACAAGGACAGCAGCCGCCACAATGCACTAGAGCCACCATGCTGGCCAGCGGCGTGAAGGTGCTGAGTCACCTGCTCTGAGATCTGGTGCCTTTACCTGGGGAAACCACGGAACCAGGAAACTAATAAAATTATGCTAATGAGGATGATGAAAGCAATTCCTACTCCCTGTTCTTTCTTTCAAAAGTAGTGTCACTGCAATAAGATAACAAATAACCCAATCAACAAATGGGCCAAGGACCTGAACAGACACTTCTCAGAGGAGGATATACAATCAATCAACAAGTACATGAAAAAATGCTCACCATCTCTAGCAGTCAGAGAAATGCAAATCAAAACCACCCTAAGATACCATCTCATTCCAGTAAGATTGGCAGCCACTATGAAGTCAAACAACAACAAGTGCTGGCGAGGATGTGGAGAAAAGGGTACACTTGTACATTGCTGGTGGGACTGCAAATTGGTGTGGCCAATTTGGAAAGCAGTTTGGAGATTCCTGGGAAAGATGGGAATGGAACCACCATTTGACCCTGCTATTGCCCTTCTCAGACTATTCCCTGAAGACCTTAAAAGAGCATGCTGCAGCGATACTGCCACATCGATGTTCATAGCAGCACAATTCACAATAGCTAGACTGTGGAACCAACCCAGATGCCCTTCAATAGATGAATGGATTTAAAAAATGTGGCATCTATACACAACGGAGTACTATGCAGCAATAAAAAATGACAAAATCATAGAATTTGCAGGGAAATGGATGGCACTAGAGCAGATTATGCTTAGTGAAGCTAGCCAATCCCTAAAAAACAAATACCAAATGTCTTCTTTGATATAATGAGAGCAACTATGAACAGAGCAGGGAGGAAGAGCAGGAAGAAAAGATTAACATTAAACAGAGACATGAGATGGGAGGGAAAGGGAGAGAAAAGGGAAATTGCATGGAAATGAAGGGAGACCCTCATTGCTATACAAAATTACATATAAGAGGTTGTGAGGGGAATGGGAAAATAAACAAGGAGAGAAATGAATTACAGTAGATGGGGTAGAGAGAGAAGATGGGAGGGGAGGGAAGGGGGGATACTAGGGGATAGGAAAGGTAGCAGAATACAACAATCACTAATAGGGCATTATGTAAAATTGTGGATGTGTAACCGACGTGATTCTGCAATCTGCATTTGGGGTAAAATTGGGGGTTCATAACCCACTTCAATCTAATGTATGAAATACGATATGTCAAGAGCTTTGTAATGTTGTGAACAACCAATAAAAAAAAATAAAAATAAAGTAGCGTCACTGTCAATTTTCATGAGGTCAAGTGTGACTCCACAGAGTGGATAGCTTTATGTCCTGTATGTTTTGAGAGGCAGACAGAGACAGAGGCTGCAGCTGACTCCTTCTTCCTCCCACAACTGGCCAAGTTCCTAGGGCTTCAGGTCCCTCAGTTATGAGCTGAGGATGGTCCCTACTCCACAGAATTACTGTGTCATCCTAGTGTTGAAGTGTATAAGGTGCGTGACACACTGAGACCTAGTGTACTGGTGTTGCGTGAATACGTACTATTAATATTGTCATTTAATGCTGAGTCTTAAGGCTCTATGCTAATGAATGGGCCTTCCTCTTTTTCAATATAAATATTAACTATATGTGGAATAAGTTTTAGAGGGGTGAATTTCAAATATTTTGACCAGAATTCAGAGAAATAGATTTTATGTGAGCGTGCACACATGATTCAAGTGAAATCCACAAAGCTACATTCCTCTTATCGCCTGCAACGATTCAGAAGCATTTTGTTCCACTCCATTGGTTCTTATCTATTCTTTCTATTCTGTTCTATTCTACCTGCCCCATCTCAGTGCCTTTCCTGGCATTTAATATTTTTAAACATTGGATCAGATCTCATTTTCTTGCCACAAAGCACCTTGCTGCTTGTTAAACACTCCGGGAGGCAATGCCCGCCCTGGTGCTTCACGGCCAGCACAGTGCCTATGCAGTTGCTGCTGCCTGAGGAGTCCAGAAAGAGCCTGGCCTGGCATCTGGCACACCACCACCTTCCTCTAATCCCTTCCCTCCAGCGAACTGCGTGATGAAATCATCTCTAGAAAAACGCCGCCCAGGGAGCTCACCTTCTGGAGCCTTGGAAGAGGGTCCTGTCTCATTAATAATGAACAGCAAGAAGAGCTCCAGAATTACACAGCACAAAGGAGGCGAGAGCTCTCACACAGATCTTCACTAAGATTTATGATGAACCCCAGATGAGCAAAAGACCTGAACAGATTCAGTGGGACCAATAAGAGTTCCTTAACTAATGAGCTGATGTTTCCCTGATCCTAATGCCACTCATCACTACCATGACCTCACCCCGGAAAAAGGAAAGACAGAAAGAAAGGGAGCCCCACTTGGGATGTGGTATGCAAGGGCTCCCAGGAGCCTGCAGTGGGGAGGGCACAGCCACCAGGTCATCCCTCGCCTGTAGTGTTCCAAGGGACAGTTACACTGAACATCCCCTTCCTGTGAGGTCCCCATTTGGCTCCTCTACTGCAGTGACATGGTAAGCAGCACCCCACTGGTCAATGAGAGTGTGAGCTATAAAATCCTTGAACTCCTTATTTTTTTTTCTCCTCTGCTACAAACTTTCCTATAAACACTGTCCCAGGTGGCTGGGCAAATACTTGAGCCTTGAAATGAAATCTTGGAGTATTCGGTAACTCACAGACCAAATCATCAAAAACTGTGTAATAAACTTTAGCCTTTGGCATTTCACGATTGCCAGACTTTTATTGTACACGTTGTTTTCACAGTTTATCTTCTAAGTTATTTGTGTAAAATTTTTGAAAATTAAAGAAACCTCTCAATCAGGCAATAGGACTGAGGTGTTATGCTACATGTTGCATGTAACATGTTATATGTACACATGTAAAAATTTTTTTGCCTCCTTTATTTTCCAAATTATTTTATTTTAAAACTACTTCTGCCGGAGAATACACTATTTGATTATTCTTTAGAAAATACCATTGGTAAGTGGGAAACCCATCACACAAACATCATTCTTGCAAAATTATTAAAAATAAAATTCACCATGATGTTCATTCAACGGTCATCAACGTGTGGGCCAAGGACACAAAATGAAAAATGAAGAAATGATAATAATATAGAGGCCCAAAGTAGTTTTGTGGAGTTTTTCTGGGTTCTTGCCCCCAATGTCTGTCCATGCCTCTGTCCCCACCCTCCAACATGAACATGCATGTCAGATGGACGTGCCCAACAGAAATCGTGGACCATCTGCATGCCTGTCTACACAGGTGCACAGGTGCACACAGGTGTGTTTCTATCTAGATGTTCAGGTGGCTTTCCTCACAGGTTGTGGGGAACTCCTTAATTTCCATTTGCTTTTAAACATACTTCAAACTAAGGTGTCACGAGATCAAAGCTGCAACTTATTCCTGATAATACACTTTTATTCTTTTAGTGATTCCCAAAGCATCCTGAAAGACTCATCCTTCTGTTTATCTGTCATTTTGTTCCTCTTATTTTAAGTAATGCCATCCCATAGAGGAGGATGGCTGGGACGTGTAAATCAGAACCTGGTTTGCATCTGCCCTATGTCCAGGTCAGCCATGAGGAGTACAAGGCAGCCGAGACGCCGGCGACCACACTTGAGAGCTGCCCTGGAGCCTGCCACCCACTGAGCCCCGTGACGTGACCGGTGGTGACAGGCCAGAGCCTCTCCCCAGCTATCAGCCAGTGGGGGCTGAGGATGGCCAGGCAGGAGGAGCACAGGAGGAGCTGGGTCCAGTCGCCCTGGCAGATGCAGTCCTGGGCCTGGCTGACAGGGAGAGGACCCAGCCCAGCCCGAGGCTTTGGTAACCTGACGACACCTGCTTCGTGTTCTTTCTCCTCTGCGCAAATTTGCACAGTTGGATGTTCTGCTTTCACCACCCCTTTATTCGGCATTTTTCTTACTTTAGATAAATCAAGTCTGTTTTTGGTATTTTGTTATTTTTTTGGTATTTTACTTCCTATCCATGGAAACCGAAAGGTCTGGATATTTTCAGAAGTATTGTTGACTCTTTCCAGCGTGAGCGCATGGAGAAGCTGAGGAGCACTATCTGGCCAGGAAGACTGGAGAGCTAAATCCTCTGCAAAGTGGCCCATGATTCTCCTTTTTATTAAAGAATAAACAAATAAGAAAAAAAAAAACACCTCTGACCAAATTTCCTTTTAGACATGATTGAACTTGAAGGGCAGTGTCAAACTAATGCAAATAGTATTTATTCATCATTAATCACTGATAATATTATAATCATATTTTAAATGATTATAATACAAATTATTAGTATATGATATTTGATTATTATTAATAATATTTAACAATTAAATGCTATCCAGTTATAATAATTAAATATCATCCATCCTCAATGAGCATCACCCCAGAGGAGCCAATCAGCTAGATGTTGCTGGGGCCGCTGTGAGCCAATCATCAGCCGGTAGCTGGAAGTTTGCTGGCAGCTGGAAGTTTGCTGGGGCCCCTTTGGCTGTGGCTCTCAACATCTCCCCCTCTCTGTTTAAACAACAAGCATGTGGCTTAGGGACCATGCCTGCCTTAGGTTGTCCAATAATACATATGGTCCTTACCCGTCATCAGATGAGCTGACCTCAGGGCATCAGCCTCCTGTCTTAGGTTGGTACCATTGCAATTAGATCTTACCCGTCACTGACTACCGGTCCAGTATACAGCCACACCTGTGGAGAGGTCTTTGTACCAGCGGGGGGGTGAAGTTCTTTGCCTCACCTCTATTGGCCCCCAAATTTTAGCTGAACGATCATGACAAGCAGAAGGGAGGAAGATACACCAAGCCAATTGACGGCTCCTTTTGGAAAATTTGTACCACTGATGACATCATCAGCAAAAATACCCCAACACTACCACAAGTCGCTGCACCAACAGATAGTTCACAATGCATACAAGTGAGTTCACAATGCATACAAGTGACACATACTCTAGGCAAGTTCTGCAAGCAGTTCGGTGATGGCTATTGCAGAAGCTGTAGATTGGTTTTATCTTTGCCTTCACCGGCACTGGGATGAAGATAGGAATTCTGGTAATAATGGCTAAAGAAAAAATTATGTAACATTCCAGAAGGTACTAAAAGAAAACAATTTTCTTAACAATTTACATTGTCTTCACTGGCACTGGGATGAAGATAGGAATTCTGGCAATAAGGGCTAAAGAAAAAATTGTGTAACATTCCAGAAGGCACTAAAAGAAAACAATTTTCTTAACAATTTACATTATCTTGAAGAGAATTATTAAATATAATGAAAAGGAAAGGTGAAAGTAAACAAACAGATCTGTTAACCTCCTTTTTGTTCACATATTAAAACAATCCTCAACAGTTGTTTACCCAATTTAAATTAAACCATTTAAATCACGTGAATAAAAAAAAAATATTTGGATCCATTTTTTCATGAGCGCTCATCATATATGATATATGGGCATACGTACATTCAAACATATAACACAAAACACAAGTGTGCACACATAATATAATACATCCAACACATAACATAATAGTAAAGGCCTTATAACTTTTTACAGGTGAAATCTCCATTGCAATGTTTAAAAACTCTATAGTCAAAAAAATAGAACTGATCAGCAAAACATTAACCTAGGTCTGTATGAGCTCAAAAAACAAAATAGAACTTCATGATATGGGAAAGGCAAAAATAAAATAGATATTGAAAAAAGCATCCTGGTTCTAGTGCAGATGTAAGAATAGCCAAATTGGAGTTTTGGATATCAGTTTTTATGGATTTGAGCCAAATCATCTTCTTTTTGGTCTGTAGAAATCGCTTTAGTTAATCTCTCTGAATCCAAATCAGCTGCTGTTCTCCCTGTGGAAACACACAAACAGGCCCCCGACTCCAGACAATCACTGGGCCAGGACTTTAGTTAATCTCTCTGGAATCCAAATCGGCTGCTGTTCTTCCTCTGGAAACACACAAACAGACCCCCAACTCCAGACAATTACTGGGTCAGGACCTTTCCATTGTCCTGTTACAATATCCTTCCAAAGTACCTTGGGCTTATGCACATTTTTTGGACACATATGCTTTCCGCAGCACTAAGTCCTGATGAACCCAAATTTAAAAAGTTTAGAGTAAAAAGGGTTATTTTAAGTTTATCTTTGGGGATTATACACCCCTTCACAATTCCGTCTTTTTGCTTTAATAAGTACATTTTAATAGTTTGATGAGCTCTTTCAACTATGCCTTGTCCCTGTGGATTGTATGGGATTCCTGTTATATGAGTAATGCCAAATAATGATCAAAATTGTTTAAAAGAGGTAGAAGTATAACCAGGGGCATTATCTGTTTTTAACTGTTTTGGAACGCCCACAGTGGCAAAATTTTGTAAGCAATGAGCTATAACATCTTTAGTTTTTTCTCCGGCATGAAGGGAGCCCATCAAAAATCCAGAAGAAGTATCCACTGTAACATGCAAATATTTTAATTTTCCAAATTCTGGCAAGTGTGTGACATCCATCTGCCAAATATGGTTAGGTATCAATCCTCTAGGATTGACTCCAAGATTAACTTGTGGTAAAAAGGTCACACAATTTTGACATTGTTTTATTATTTGTCTAGCTTGTTCCTTAGTTATTTTTAAATGCTTTTGTAAAGTATTAGCATTGACATGGAACCTTTTATGAGAATTTATAGCTTCTTCTAGTGTAGAGAAAATATGTATGTCATGTGTAGTTTTATCTGCTAGTTCATTGCCCATACTAAGGGCTCCAGGCAATCCTGTATGTGCCCTGATATGTCCTATAAAGAATGGATCTTTTCTGTCCCAGATTAGACTTTGTATAGTGGAAAACAAAGAGAAAACAGTCGAAGAAGGGGAAATCCTACCAGCATCTTCAAGGGATACTATAGCATTAACTATATACTCACTATCGGAAAATAAATTAAATACAGAATCTTTAAACATCAGAAAAGCATGTAATACTGCATTAAGCTCTACCTTTTGAGCTGATTGTTTGGTACTAAAAATGTAAAAGTTTGATCAGGTGTAACTATTGCTGCTGTACCATTATTTGACCCATCAGTGAATATATTTGGAGCATTCATAATAGGTGTTTTTCTTGTCGTTTTTGGAAAAATTACAGGATGCAATGACCAAAAAGACAATAAAGGATTAGATGGTAAGTGGTTATCAAATGAAATGTTAGATTTGCACATGATTATTGCCCAAGTATTTAACTCATTAGCTAATTCATCAATTTGATTCATAGTATATGGAGTAATAATTTTATTGAGAGAAATTCCAAAAACTCCCTTTGCTGCTTTTATTCCTTTGAGTATTAATTGTCCTACAGCCTCAGGATACCTAGTAAGAATAGTGTTAGGAGAATAAGATAAATGTATCCATAATAATGGACCTTCTTGCCAAAATACTCCTGTAGGAATATTTTTTGTTGGTAGTACAATAAATAATAAAGGCAAACTTATATCAATTCTATCCAAATGCATATTTTCCATATATGTTTCAATGATTTTTAATGCCTTTCTTGCTTCAGGCATTAACATGCGGGGTGAATTTGGATCTGATGGACCTTTTAGGATATCAAATAAAGGTCCCAACTCTTCTGTTGGTATACCTAGATAAGGCCTTATCCAATTTATGTCTCCTAATAACTTTTGAAAGTCGTTAAGTGATTTGAGTTGATCTACTAGTATTTGATTTTTTGGTGGACGGACCATGGTTGAGGATAATAGAACTCCTAAATAATTAATTGGAGAATTTAATTGTACTTTATCTATTGCTGTCTCTAGATTATAATTTTTTAATAAGTTTGTAAGTGTGGCATAACATTCTAGCAATGTGTTTTTAGCTTTGTGTGCTAATAATACATCATCCATATAGTGAAATATTTGTAGTTCAGGATTTTGATTTCTAAGTGGCTGGATTACTTTGTTAACATAAACTTGACACATAGTTGGGCTGTTAGCCATCCCTTGAGGGAGTACTTTCCATTCATATCTCTGATCAGGACCTTCATGATTCAGTGCAGGGGTAGTAAATGCAAAACGTGGACTATCCTCAGGATGAATTGGAATTGAAAAAAAAAATCAATCTTTAATATCTATAACTAAAACATACCAAGTTTTTGGCAAAGCAGACAATTGAGGAATCCCCGATTGAGCAGGTCTCATAATAACCATCTCATTATTAATGGCTCTTAAATCTTGCAATAATCTCCATTTACCAGATTTCTTTTTGATGACAAAAATGGGAGTATTATGGGGAGATACAGAAGGTTGTATATGTCCTTCCGCTAATTGTTGTTTGACCAGATCATGGGCTGCTTGTATCTTTCCTTTAGTCAGGGGCCACTGAGGAACCCATACTGGTCTTTCTGATTTCCATGTAATTTTTATTGTCTCAGTGGCCCTTTGTGAAAATCCGATCCATGTCTGTCTGTTCCTTGATCTATTTGTATTGGTGCTGCTATACCTTGTTCTTGTTTTTGTAATCTTTTTCCTTTCCTAAAACCTTGTCTAGCCATAATAGTGGGTGCATTTTGATTGATGTTATTTGTTAATGTCAAACCTAATTGATCTAGGACATCTCGTTCCCATAAATTTACGGGAAGATGATCCAATACATATGGCTGTATAGTTCCTTCACATCCTTCAGGATCCTTCCAATCTAATACCATTGCACTTCTATCGGGATTAGTTGCCACTCCTAGGCCTCCAAGCGTTTGAGTGGCTTGTTGTAATGGCCAATGTTTTGGCCATTCTTGACGAGAGATGATGCTAAGGTCTGCACCTGTATCCAGTAGCCCATTAAATTCATATCCTTGAATATTTAGTTTTAGCATTGGGCGAGAATCTAAATTTAAAGAAAGTATAGCCCAATCTACACCTGTGGAGCCTAATCCCTTGGAACCTCTTTCTACAGCATGACTGGAAAATTTATCATGTAGGCTTGGTATTATTAGTAACTGTGCTATTCTATCTCCTGGTGAAACTATTGATATACCCTTTGGAGAACTGGCTATAATTTTTATTTCACCTTCATAATTGGGATCAATTACCCCAGGACTTATCATAAGTCCTTTTAGAGTAGAAGAGCTACATCCCAATAATAAGCCTACTGTTCCTTTGGGAAGAGGTCCTTTCACCCCTGTGGGAATGATTTGAACTCCCATCTCTGGAGTTAGTACTGATCTGGCGGAGGCACAGATGTCCAACCCTGCGCTCCCTCTGGTTTGTCTGATGAGGGATCTGATGGACAATGTGTCCTGGTCACTACCCTGATGGGGTTGCTGGGTTCCTCCAGTGGTCCGTATATTTGTGGTTTTGGGCTCCGGAGCATTGGGCCCCCCTGTCCATTTTTTGGCAATGGAGCCCAATGTCTTTTTCCACGATATCGTGGATAAACACTTGGTCCTTGTTCGTTTTTTGTTAATGGAGTACCCTCTATGGTGGTTTGAGAATGGCATTCATTAGCCCAATGTAATGGAGCACCCTCTATGGTGGTTTGAGAACGGCATTCATTAGCCCAATGTCTCCCTCTACGGCATCGTGGGCAAATACCCGGTATTCTACTCCTTTGATACCTAATTTTGTTAAACCCTCCTCCTATGGGACAATTCCTTTTAAAATGTCCTATTTGTTCACAATTGTAGCATGTTCTTGGCCTGGAATCTAAAGCCTGTTTTACTGCAGCTGCCACAATTTGCCCTTGTTCATTAATGTCTCTGGCATCTAAAGCCTGTTTTACTGCAGCTGCCATGACTTGTCTTGTTCATTAATGTCTCTACATAATTTAATATATGTGTTTAAATCTTCATGTTTCCATGGTCTAATGATATCTATGCACCAAGGATTCATTGGTCATAAGCCAGTTGTTTTATTAATGGCATTGCTTGTTCTGTATTCCCCAAAACTCTGGTAGCTGTTTGAATAAGCCTATCTACAAATTCAGCGTAAGGTTCATTAGCTCCTTGTATTACCTTAGATAGTTGACCTTGTAAACCTCCATGTCCTTGTAAAGACTTCCATGCCCTATTCGCCTCTACAGCAATTTGTGAGTATACGCCAGGATCATATGCAATTTGTTGCTGCTTATCCTCGTAAGGTCCCTTTCCTAAAAACATATCTAGATTTCTCTGAGGATAACCAGCTGCTGCATTTCGCCTAGCCGTCTCCTTGCAAAATTCCTCTTTGGCAACCTTCCATAACAGGTATTGACCTTCATTTAGCACAGCTTTACACATATTAGTCCAATCTGCTGGCGTCATGTTCAAGTTGTTAATGGATTCGACCAAGTTTACAGTGAAGGGTGCTTGAGGACCATAGGTTGTTACAGCCTCTTTTAGCTGCTTCACTGTTTTGAAATTTAAATCATGGTAAATTTGCTGTCCTCCTACCTCAAATACAGGGCATGTTAATACTTGAGATCCTGTCTCAGGATCCCAACTATCAACTGAGGGGTTTGGGAGCCTCCTAGCATATGGAGGTGTTGCTGTTGATTGGACACTTATGCCCTCTGGTGATAGAATGGTGTTAGTAGCAGTCTCCTGTAGAGGTGGTGCTGTTGGTTGGACACTTATGCCCTTTGATATAAAGGCATTAGTAGCAGTCTCCTGTTGCAACTTTTCCCCTGTTGGCTTTTTCTGCTTTACACTTTCTTCCTCTGTCTGACTAGTTCGAGAGACCTTCTCTTTTACTTGAATCTTTTCCTCAGTCTGACTAACTTGAGAGACCTTCTCTTTTACTTGAATCTTTTCCTCTGTCTGACTAACTTGAGAGACCTTCTCCTTTACTTGAATCTTTTCCTCTGTCTGACTAACTTGAGAGACCTTCTCTTTTACTTGAATCAATATGTCTTCTCCTTCATCTACCATTGTCTGAACTCAAGGCTTTGGACTAAGCAAACCAGATACCAATGCCCACAATGTCAATGTGCCAACTGGCAGAGTTCCTGGGCTTTTCTTTTCTATTCTTTTTAAATCTTCACCATGATGGCCCCACTGTGATATATTTAACAACTCCTCCTTAATAAGCCATGGGCTACATTTTTGTATTGTATCAACGTATGCCCTGACTGTTCTTGATTTTACTGAGATGCCTCCTTCCTCTAACAATTTACTTAACAGTCTTTCGGTTTGTTTTTTACTAATTTCTAATCCCGTATTTCTACTATAATACAACCCAACAAGATGACGCCAAACAAAACCGAGACAGAATGAAATAAAAATGGAACCATACAAAATCATTATATCAACCTTTCTATCCTCCTGAAATGTCCATCCGTCCTTTCTCTCTATCTGTTCCTCAGACACAAATAGTTTTTCCTCAGATGTGAGTGTTTTTTCTTCCGTCTCACTCATCTCCAGGGACAGGCAACTTAAAACAAAAATGAAGCAAAACAAAAGAGGAATCTTAGAATGGCTACCTATCCTCTAGCCCTGCCCTCAGGGGCGAGCAGTTTACTTACCCTCAGTCGCTCCCCGTGCGAGACACCAAATGCCGCAGTCTGGCTGGGCACAATTCAGGAGCCACTTGTCAAAAGAAACTAACTTTATTTTTAGAACTACACATGCCAAACAAAACAGCTCCTCAGGAAAAAACCCTCAGAGCCCAACTGCCACCACCGGCTTCCCACAAGCCTCTCTCCCCCACACCAGCCTCTCCACCTCCCACAATCCTCCTGCTCTTGAGGCTGATTGGCTGGGTCATGTGGGCAGAGCCAAAGAAGTCCCCCAATGAGCAGCTCCGTGGTCTGAAAGGGCAGGGAAACAGCCCAATGAGCATCACTGCAGAGGAGCCAATCAGCTAGATGTTGCTGGGGCCGCTGTGAGCCAATCATCAGCTGGCAGCTGGAAGTTTGCTGGCAGCTGGAAGTTTGCTGGGGCCCCTTTGGCTGTGGCTCTCAACATTATTTATTCATCATTAAACACTGATAATATTATAATCATATTTTAAATGATTATAATACAAATTATTAGTATATGATATTTGATTATTATTAATAATATTTAACAATTAATTGCTATCCAGTTATAATAATTAAATATCATCCATCCTCCTGGCCACCATAACCAGCTTGGGGAGGGGAATGTGCCCAGCCTCATCCTCTGTCAGGCATGCTCAGAATCTGTGTGGGGACAAAACAGACCCTTTTTTCAGGGAAACATAGCCTGGAATTTCTTGAAACCATCTTGTGGAGAAGACTTTACTTAAGACAGCTAGGCACAGTGGTGCATGCCTGTAATCCCAGTGGCTCAGGAGGCTGAGGCAGGAGGTTCTCAAGTTTGAGGACAGCTTTAGCAACTTAGCCAGGCCCTAAGCATCTTAGTGAGACTGCCCTCAAACTAAAAAATATGGAGCTGTAGCTCATTGGTTAAGTGCTCCTGGCTTCAATCCCTGGTTTAAAAAAAAAAAAAGTTAAGCCAACAGGGAGATCAGCACAGTGGAAAATCTCAGCCCCGCTCTGGTCCAGTGGGAACATCAGCTCCCTGATGAGGGGGCTGCTCATTGTCGTGTACCCACTCCCCAGAACAGTGCTCATCCAGTTAGAAATGAGAAAAAGGAACGGAGGAGTGTTGGGTGACATTGCCCGAGTGCCTGGCCACAATCTTACTGAATTCCAGAACTTTCTTAGATTTTTAATTTCCATGAGTTAATAATCATTTTCCTGCCTAAGCTGATTGGAGCTGGTTTTATACCCATCTAGACTTCTTAATGCAAGCACAGGTTTTGTGGGTGGGGTTCATTGTAGAATCTTTTCTGAAATTCATGCACTTTGGGCTTCATTAGCTGGCAAGGGCAGATGTGCTCAGAACTACGGAGGCAGCCTGGAGGTGAAGGTGTAATCAGTAAGGCGTCACCTTCCTAGGGTGGCCACCTCCCTTCTCTCTCAGAACCCCAGGGGGCCTGGCGGGTGCACCTGACACTTCCTGAGCTGCAGTGAGTGTTTAGGTCTCAGGGCCACCTTGTCCCAGGGCTAATGGCTTCCCTTAGCCATGTTGCATGGTTTTGCACTCTTTATCTTTTTTTGTGCCTCTTCCTGAGTCACTAACGTGAGTGGGGAGCACTCCCCAAGTCTATATGTGATGATCTGTAAGACTATCAGCATGAATCTAGCCAAAATATATTTTAATAGGTGGAAACGAGAATTAACATAAAAATAATACCAAACATGAAATAACTTGGAAAAGAAGAACTTACATCCAACAGAGTTTTATGTAGTCACTCGGAATATTTTTTTTTCCCACTAACTGACTCATTCAACCAATGTTTCTTGAGCACAGACATGCATCCTCCTTGATAAGGGAGGCAGTAGTGACAGAGGCTTATGTTCTGGAACCCAGGGCCTCTGCTGCAGTGGGGCGGGTGGGGATCGGCAGGAGAGAGGACCACGTGGTCCTTACAGGGTGTCACAGAGACCACTGGGAACCTTCTAGCGAGCAGGAAGGAGGAGACCGTGTTCCAAGGGTTTTGGGGCATAGCCCATCAGTAAGACATTTAGCCTGCGTCCTAAAGGATCAGAAAGTCCAGCCAAGGACAGAGCAGGGATAAAGAGTATCAGGCCAAGGGAAAACACTGAAACCTGGAGACAAGGGACAGCTGGAGATTCAAGGGGTCACTGGGCAGCCCTCACAGCCTGTGATGATAGGAAGTCACTGGGAGAACATGAAGGGGCAGCAAAGGCAGGCCGTGGTGCAAGGACCCAGTTCAAGGTTGATTGTTGTGGAAAAAATGTCCTAAACTCTTCCTATAGATTTAACTCACTTGATCTTCCCAACAACCTTATGAAGTAGGCTACCCTAGAGGCAGGGAAAAAGTGAGAAACACACCCTATCCCGCAGGGCCATCTCAGGATTATGCCTGGGCAGGATGGAAAATAGAAGTCTGCACAAAACTGGTGCACACATGTTCACAGGAGCACGATTCATATCAGCCCAAAGTGGAAACCACTCAAATGCCTGCCTGCTAACCCCTGCGAAAACAGCATGTCACCTAGGCATACATACCATGGAATATTACTTACCCATCAAAGGAATGAAGTCCTGATACCTGCTTCATCATGATACCCTGGGTTCCAGAACATAAGCCTCCGTCACTACTGCCTCCCTCATCAAGGAGGACATGTATCTGTGCTCAAGAAATATTTGTTGAATGCGTCAGTTAGTGGGACTTTGAAAATGTCATGTTGAGAAGAAGTCAGACATAGTTATAAAGGTTATATTATTATATTTACATACAATCTTCAAATAACCACATCTGCAGAGACAGAGCACAGGTTAGTGGTGGCAGGGCTTGGGGTGCAGGGCATGGGTGTGGCTGCTGATGGGCACAGGGTTTTGGGGGAGCTATGAAAACCATCTGTCATGAGTACCGCTCATTGTACAACTCTGTGCCTGCTAAACACCACTGACATATGCACCTTAAGAGGGAAGACTTAGTGAATGATATCTCCATGTAGTTGATGCTACAGGAAAAACGGAACATTCCTAAAGTCACAAAGGCAGAGCAATAGCTCCTGGGTGTGGAACAGGCCGTCCGGCTGGTCTGTGCTCTTTGTCACTACACGGTGCACCATTCATCCCTTATTCTGTGAGTAAAGAGGCGTGGCCTTTGTTTGAAGATCAAAGCAGCTGGATGCATGGGGGTTTTCCAAGTTAGTTTAAACCATGGAGCTGGTTGGAGACCGATGGAGGGCAGTCACTGAGCTGATTTTATAGTTTCTTGAATGAACAAACATGATAAAAATGAATTATAAGGATGGGTTTCAGGACCACATTTCAAAATGCATGTGTATGTGTATGTTTCATGTACCTGCCTGTGTTACATGCTTCATGGCTGACAGTCTTGAAGGTACATGGCTTGCATTTGAGACAGGATATGCAAATGTGTTTGGTGAGGATAAGTAGCCTGGATGCACTTGGATGAAGAAGAAGGGCAGTTGGATGGGAGGAGCCTGGAGTTGTTCCCTGCCTCTTCCTTTAGTGACTTTCTGATGCTGGACAAATCAACTCTCCACAGCATCCTCTCAAAACTGGGATGCTAGAAGTTTCTAGTTACACCTAGTTGCTCAAAGCTTAGTGGCCAAGAATGAACCTCTGCTCTCCATCTTGGTTCTTGGCTGCCTGAGCTCAGCTGCCCAGATTCTCAGATATTTCTCACGCAGCTGAAGTTAAATGGTGGCTGAGACTGCCACTGTCACAGGCCTGACAGGGGGACATTCACTGTGTCTCCCAGACATGGCTGGTAATGGGGACCCAGGTACTATACATGCTTAGTTCCCTAGATCTAAAATCATATACTATTTTATTTGGAGAAAATTAACTTCTTGTAGCCTCATTAGGTGAAATGAGTAGTCAAAGTAATGGGTTAATCAGTAGCAAGGGTAATAAGAGCAGCATCTCCTGGGGTTTTTGGGGAGTGTAAGTGGATGAGCTGTGTTCTGTTGGTGGGGTCAGGCCTGACCACGCTGAGCATGCCATACAGTTAGCTGTTAATGTATATACTATGATGACAGATCACAGATGCACTCCTTGTTGTGCTCCACTTGGGAGCTGAGACAGAGGCTTTGATGTGTGGTATACAGGTGGCTCTGGGGACACCCAGTACGAGACACATTACCTTTACTCCTCTGTTGTCATAAGGGCAGATTAAAAGAGAAGACCTAACTGAGAAGCAACCACGGGCTGGAATTTTATTGAATATGCACCAATTCTGGGCATGTCCCCGAGTCCATCTATTCAAGGCAGAACAAAAGGAGCAGCAGATTTCTCCTTCTTTGTACATCTCTGACCTTGAGCAATCCCTTTTGAAGGCTGCACGTGCTTTCTCTTCTTGAAGCATTTAAATGTGTCTCCTTTATATCAATAATAAGTGCATTAATGGAGGTAGTCAGGGCAGGCAGGGGCCAGGCTGAATGACACGCGTCCTGGCCTTCTCAAAGGGCTACCACTCTATAAAAACAGAGTGTAATTTGTTGAATGTCAAGTAGATTAATATGTCAGACCTGGGAACATTTGCCTTGTAACATTGTCGCATCTAGATAATTGAATATTGCAATAGCTCAGCATCTTGCTTAAAGTTAAAATATCAGGATTTACATCATTCTTAGCTACAGAACCATTGTTTTCCCCAGCAGCTTTAAAATCTTCACAATAAAGAGAAGGTCTCATCTGGCTCTTGTACATAGAATTCTTGAAGCAGACCAGTTCCTGGTAACAGATGTATTTAGCCAGAATAATCTGCACATTACCAAGCAAAGATGAATAATTATTTAATGGAGCTTGAAATTATTTCAATCCGTAAAGCTCAGTGTGGATCACCAGTTCCACCCCCCTGTGGCCCTGTCAGTGCTGACACCTAAAACCTGGCTTCGGAGACGTCTCAGGATTGAAGGGGCCCAGTCTGGGTGAGTCTTATGTTTTTAAAAGGAAGAGGAGAATGCATTTTTGTGCACAATATCCTGATATTTTAAAGTTAATGATGCACCCTGTTGCAGATTTGGCCCTGGACTGCCATTTTGCTGAGGACAAATAATGGCTTCATGTGTATCTCCAAAGTTGACATTGGGTTAAAAGGGGAGAGACCCTTCCCTGGTCCCCCATAGCACCTCCAGACCCTGGTGCAAGCTAAATTTATTAAACTAATAAATTTGACAAATTAAAAAGACAAATCAGTGGCATTGTTAGTCAAGAAATATTTATTGGAGGCAAGAAATGAAAGGCACCATTTGTTTATAGCTGCTAGGAGCCACAAGCAAATAATATGATGCATGGCACTTTCGGTTGTAAGGTGACTCCAGCTAGCCACTGAGATGATATGATTATGTTAAGATTTACATTCATATGGAAATTGGACTCCTGCTGTTCACCTTGGCCTGCTACTGGACTCATGTTAGGACTCCTGGAGAGTTCCCATTGGTTGGGGAAGGATAGTAGGAGGGAATTCCGGGGGAGGTCTGAACCCCCCCCCAACCGTAGACGTGCACGTGGGTGGACCGGTTTTTGGCTTGCCGGCGCATACGGAGTATTGGTGGCTTTTTCAAAAATAAAGTTTTGTTCCTGCTTGAGTGGCTCGTGATTCTGTGCCCAGCCAGACTGAGGCATATAGCATGGGTCATTTACAGTTATTTGGAAGCTTTTGACTTCTTAGGATATAAAACGAGACAAGCAGGTGTGGTTTGCAGGTGGGATATCATCAAAAGAAGGATAGCACAGCTTTCAAAAATCACGCCAGTGGAGAGAGCACCATTTCGTAGGGCGTTGTCAGTCTTTGCAATTTCAAGGTTAGAGAGAAGGGACCCAATGGCGCTTATTTTGGTTTCCATTAACTAAGATATTTACTAAGTTGATTTCAAAAAGCTCCTTTAGCTTATGCCCCAGGATGAGCACAGCATGGACTGAAATCTGCACAGAAATCATGTTGAAGGGACAACCAGAAAGTCAGACATCCTACATCCTCTGGAAGAGGAGGCTTCGGGGAGTTGGAGGAAGCAGGGACGCTCAGGCGTGGGATGCGAGTGGCAGTCTGTCTGGGATGAGTTCCAGAGGGGTTCCGGGGGTTGGCTGGCCTCTCTCCCTTGCCAGCCCCCCTCCCCTCCATCTTTCAGGAAAATCCGTGTTCTGACATCTGACCACTTATTGCCAGCTGTCTGGTCTGGGGCTAGACGCCTCCCCAAGTGTCCATTATCTCAAGAACAGTGGGGGTCACTGTACCACCCTGCCCTGTGCTTGTGAGCTTGGGGACAGCAGGTGGGTCCTGCCCAGGTGGGAACCAGAAGCCCTGGGTGATTGTTAGGTGCAAGGCAGGGATTTGGGAGGTGCAGGTTGGTTCCTCATCTTCCCACTTGAGGAACATCGTGATTTTTGATAAATGCACACACCTCATAATATTGACCTATTTTTCTTTCTTTTTTTAAAATGATATCTTGATAAAGATATTTTAAAAGGCAGCTTGTTATCATTACTGGAAAGGGAAAAAAGATTATCAATTTCCAAAAGAGAAAAAAATATAACTGTGATGGAAATTTCCAATGTTGCCAAACTTAAAACAGCAAAGTAGCCCTGCCATATGCGTTTAGAGAAATGCCCACCTGAAACCAAGCCCCTCCAGAGGAGCAGAGCAGTGGGCATCACTTGCTCCTGGGTAGCAGGAGGAGGGGTCCTGCTGGGTGATGCTGGGCGTGGAGCGTCCTGTCTCCAGGAAGGAGGCAGATCATCCCTGCTTGAGTTAGGGACAGCGGTGAAGTGAGTAGAGGTGATAAAACTGTCCTGCCTTTGACCTCGTGTCATGCTTGGCTGTCTTGTGAGGTGACAGAGACAGAAGCTGGGCAAAGATGAGGGTCTGAGTGGCTCCTAGGAGGAGGGAAACAGAGGTATTGTCTTCTTTGGCTGCGGCCACCCTGGAGCACAGGCCAAGTGGGGAGGGAGCCTATGGGGTCTCCCCACCCTCTCCTACCTGCCCCGCCTGCAAGGAGGCACCTGGGAGGAGTCTTCCTCATCTTCTCCCATGCCCAGCCCCTTCCTCTACCCTGGGAAACTGGGCACCTCTTTGTGCACCCCCAGAGTGGAGTTGGTGGTAGCAGGACTCCTCCAGAGCAGTCACCAGGCCCCAGGGAGAGGAGCAACTGTTTGGGGACTTGGCTGAGTGCCCTGTGGAGCCAGAAGGCAGCATGTCACCCACAGGCATGAAGACAGAGCAGAGCATGGAGGGGGGTCTGCACTTCTGGGCTCCTCCTACCAGCAAGACCCATCACTGAACAGGACAGGCTACCCCGGGGCCCCAGGGGTGATGCCAGTTGGGAGAGGAGGCCCCTCCTCTTCTCTGGACTTGGCCTAGCTTAGGATGGACTTGCCCACAGTCTCTGTTCCCACAAGGTCCTCGGGGAGAGGGAGAACAAAACAAAATTTGAATGGTGGTATATGGGGGTTGAAAAGAAAGTGACCACTCAGAGCGACCAAGAGATCTTTATTGCAGCAGTGCAACAGAGGAGAAAAGAGAGAAAGAGAAGAAGAGAGGGGGGGGAGGGAAGAGAAGAGGAGAGATGGAGAAAGAGAGAGAGAGAGAGAGAGAGAGAGAGAGAGAGAGAGAGAGAGCAAGAGAGAGGGCCCCTGCAGGAGGGAGTTTTTATAGCCCAAATCTAATGGGGTCTCTGGGTCTGCAAGCTGTCTTGTTGGCACAAGGGGGTTAAGTGTTCAGCCTTGAGCAGGGGGGCAAAGCACTCAGCCTTGAGTGGGGGCTTGGGAGTTTGGGCTTGCAGCAAACAGGTGATAAAGAACCAGACAGAGGGTTTGAGAAGCCAGGTCATCCTGCAGCATGTTTGGCATGCCCTACAGACAGCTTCCTCAGCCTGTCCTGCACCTAACAGGGGTATGTTTATTTTAATTGTCTTAAAATTATTTTCAATATATTAAAACTTTTTGTTTCATGGATTTAAGCTTAGGATGGAGAGAAATTTAAGATTCAATTAATTGAATTAAAAAAAAAAAAACGTAAGCTACAGACGCAATTGGAAAACAAAAGTCTCAATTCTCTCTGTTGAAAGAAGAGGAAGAGAACAGTCCCTGGTTTTCTTAAAGCATTTACTTTACAGGATTCCTAATTTTAGTTCTTTTTTTTTAAATCTGTCTCTTTGATTATATGCAAATGGTAAAAATCTAAATAAGGGTCTGGGTAGCTTTGTGACTGAGGAATGTTCATTCAAGTATGCTGGGACCCTGTCTTTGACATGTTGTCATCTAAGATCAGTGGGCAGGGGACCTTCTGCAGGCTCCTCACTCTGAGTCCTGTTATAAGGTAGGAGAAGGTAGTTAGCTAACAGGTGACCCCCCATCGCCAGGTGCCTCTGGAGTGGACAATGCGGGCCCTCTGGGCCACCGAGGCCTCCGCTGGCCGACTTCTATTACTCATCTCAAGAATATTACATAATGGGTTTTATCTACTTGGGTGAGATTTCTCGAGGTTTCACAATCTCTTACCAGATTGCCTATGTTGTGTGTTACATTTTGGTTTAATCTTACTCAAGATTAAAATCAGTAATAAGGCTGTTTTCTTTCTCTACTTCCTTGGTGAGAGTTTGCAGGTTGGCAAGAAATCCTGTTTTTAATTCTATTTCCTCAAAGCTGGTAACACACGGCTCCCAGGGGGACCCTGAAGGTGAGTGGCAGGTGATCAGTGTTTGGGAAACACGGAGCTAGAGGGATTCATTGTATCCCAGTGGGACTCTGAATGCTGGGGCATCTGGTGACTTACTACACAGCCTGTGGCACCTTGGTCAGGAGCTGACAGTGGGAGGTGTCTTACCACGCATTCCCTCACCCCGCAGGTCCCGCCATCCTCTCCTCCCTAGGAGCTAAGGATGCTGCCGCGTGTCCACTGTCTTTTCATACCTCCTGGAACCCAAGGAGAAATCCAGGTGTCCATCAGAAGCCTACCCCTCATCAACCTCCCCTGGAGAATCGGTGGGACCAGTGATCAATGGTGCTGTGGCCTTTGCTTCCCAGACATGTTAAGGAACAACTTTGTCTCAGAACGTTGAGGTCCCCTCACCCAAGGGCCACTCAGCTCTGACCAATGCACAGGCAGGGCTTCCTGTGCTCCAGGCAGCAGCGACCTTCACCTCCTCACTGTGTCCCCCGTAGACCCCAGGGAACCTGTGGAGGGTGCTCTCTTCACACTGAGGCCCAATGGGCATAGACTCCTGGGTCAGGCGCATACAGGCAGCTCTCTGTAATGGTCTCACCAGGGACCAAGACCCTCCTCTCCACAGAGCAATCACACCATTAGAGAAACAGCCATGGAGAGCGGCCACGCGGAGGCCCCATCAGGAAGTGACAGGAAGCGCCTCATCCTCACACGACATGTCCTAATGTAGACCCAATTTTTCTATAAAAATTTCTAAAAAGGGATGGGATGGCTAAAGGTCGGGATCCATGGCAGGGCAGGATCGGAAAGCACTTGGGCACGCTGCTCCCGGGGACATGGATCCGTACCCAGCTCGAGCGAGTTTTTCTCAGCAGACATTTACATTTAGATTCTCTCAACAATTGGTGCAAAACCGGTTCTGCTCCCAGACCCTCTGATCCTTTTAACCCCACAGGTACCAACAGGTAAGATCTCAACCTCTAAGGCCGAGGCAAAACAGACACGAGGGCTTCTTAGCCATTTCAAGTGTTTCATTGCAGAAGAATATCAAGTAAGTGACTTGGTCATCTGGAGGCTTCTCTTGAATTTGCCAAACGAGAGCTCTCCTATTAGGCCCAACTGAACATTTCCTGTTCTCTGCATTCACTTGGAAAGCAGGCAATATTGTCCACGCCCAGGAGATCAGTGTTTAAGGCTGGGGAAGGACCCATATTCTGAAAGCTCATATCCTTTTGTAAATGAACTTGCTCATATTTCAGAAACAGTATTTTCTGACTTGGCCCTAATAATGTGGTTGTATTTACATCCGCTTAAGGGATGACAAAGAAAAGGTTAAAATACTTCTGGATTTGTTAATTCTAAATCAATATCATATAGAAAAAGGCAATTCTCAGAAGAAGAGTTAAAAATCATTAATAAGCACATGAAAAATCATTTATCATTGACCCAAAAATCAATTAAACTAAATAGGAGAATAATGAAAAGTTTTTGCCGTCCATCATGGCTGGTTAGTTAGCCTGGGATGAGTCTAGGTAATTTGTCCTCCCACTGAGGAAAGAAAGAATGAAGCAGGTGACAAACACGCGTGTTAATGAAGAATTCCAGAGGAATTAGCTGGAATGCTGGAGCCGGGGAGGTGCAGGGAGAAAGGAGTGGGGTTCAATGAAGGTCTCAGGGGAGCTGGCCAGCACCTCCCTCTGCATTCTGGGTCTCCCAAGGTGGCGCCTTAGGAGTGGAGGTGACCCAGAGTAGATGGCTGTCCCAGAGACTGTGTCCTCCTTGGAAATCACCTGGTCAACACCTCCACAGGTGCCTGGCTGAGGTGCAAATGGGATTCCTTCCTGGAAGAAGGTAATGTTCTTCTAGCACTTTACTAACACTCAAGCAGAGACACAGCCCGCACAATAAAAAGATACGTAGCTCACGAGGAAACAAACCACTGTAGCTGAAAACCAGCCCACACGGACTCAAGAGAAATAGCTGCAGTCAGCGTGCCTCCCCCACTGGCATTTCCAGACACCAACTTTAACCCAACTAAGAGCTTATGTTCAGTGAGACAAGAGGAGGAATCGGAAGTTGGAGACATGGAAACTATGCAAAAGGAACAAATGGCAATTTCAGAATTAAAAACAAAAAGCACATTCAAAACTCGCTGGATTGGATTAAGGGCAGATAAATCATTGAAGCTGAAATTAGTGGACTAGAAGATGCAGGAGGGAAAAAAATCCAGACTAAAGCCCCAAGAGACAGAAGCATTGCAAACACAGGAGGTGAAGTGGAAACCAGAAAGGAGACAGCCCAACGTTCGAGGGCTTATATTTCAAGGAGTGGGATAAAATTAATTGTGTCAGAAACAAGATTTAAAGAGAGAATAGCTGAGCATTTCCCCCAAATTATTAAAATACATTAAGAAAATTAAAGAAGTCCTATGAATCTAAGAAAAAATATGCTTAGGAACCCAAATGTTCCGCATGTGATAATGTCACTTCTGATCATCACCATGACCATGGAGCAAAAATAAGGTGAAGGAGTTACTTTTGAAAAAACAAAAGGAAAATATTAGTGTTTATAGCCTTCCTATAGAAACTTTTATTCTACCTGTTTCCTCCTCAAAGTGAAGCTGAGATCTGACTATTGACAATCATAATAATATTTATAATAAATCCTTCTGGGTATTTAGAGCAATTTGAGGAAAACAGTGGAAGACAGGAAGACGGAAAGAACAGGAAGTACAGGCAGTACAGGAAGCACAGGAATACAGGAAGTACAGGCAGTACAGGAAGTACAGGAATACAGGAAGTACAGGAAGACAGAAAGTTCAAGAAGACAGGAAGTACTGCCACAACTCACCACTCACCGCTCACTCTTGGCGTTTCTTTACACTGGCAGATACAGGTCTTCTCCAGAACCCTGGGTACCTCCTCCCATCCTGCGGCCCCTGGGCAGGACTTGACTGTGTCATGCACCATCTCGCCTCCTGGGGACACTCTGAGCTTAGTGCCAGTGGCTTTTTTCTGTGACTGACAGGCCTGTAAGCATCTTGGGGTCAGTTAGGAGTCTCCATCCTGAAACACTTGTCTTTGGGTTTCATTTTCTTTTTTACTTTGTCCTAAAATTAGCAAGGGGAGTAATGTTTCAAAGGCTGCTTGATTTTATTATCCTCCCTGGGACAACCCAAAGCTCTGTTCAGGGGTTCTGTGATGTGGAATCTAGAACAACTTCTGCCACAGGTCAGGGAAACCAAAGAGGATTTTGTTCTTGGTCATTTCACATCAAATTGAGGTTGAGCTGCTGGTCACTGGGGATGGTGTCTCTATGTGGGCATCAGCAAGTTCCCAGCAAAATTGACCACTGGAGTGGGTGAGTCCAGGGCCTGCCACTCAAGCCACGTGGGAAAATAAAAGTGTCACTGAGGGGAAACCAGGGTCTGAGCACAGACTTTCATTCAAGTTGAAATGTCTTTATGCCTGGGTTTTCTTATCTGTAAAAATGGCTCTGTTCATAGTGCCAACCTCATGGGGTTCTGGGGTAAATGAGCTACAAAGTGCAAAGGACCAGGACTTTCACTGCCCCAGGAAGCCCCATGTCCAGAGTGGCAGACGGCTATTATTTCCTGCTGGTATTTTGTGTCTTTTACCCTCTGTCAGACTCCCAGGAATGCACAAAGACTGCAGATAGCTTTCTTAAAGTGATTAACTGTGAAAAAGGACTTCCTGTCTTTACTCTAAGAGCGGGGAGTCCTAGGTGGTGTAGGGAAGTATTTCATTATTCCTGCTAATTTGAAAATGAGCTCTCATTGCCCATTCTGATTTTTAAAACATCCCTGCCCTCTTTTCTGGAGAAGAGAAAATCCGTCACCTTACACCTGTAACATAATAACAAGTGCAGACTAGATGTAGCTGTACTGGGCCAGTGGATTAACTGAAGGATCACCAGATGATTTGGAGTAGGACTTCCACAATTAATAATGACTAACAGCAACCAAATAGTCCAATAAATCCCACTGGGGACATTGGGATAGAAAGAGTCATGGGCCTGGACAGCCTTCTTTGTAGGAACTTGGAAGCAGCACGATGAATATGTTATAGGCTTGGACAGTAAAGTATAGGGTTAAAGCTTTTATTGTGTAGACAAATTGCCTAGGGTCATATATCAACATCATTTGCTGGCTGGGTGACCTTGGGCAAGTTAATCTCCCTGGGACATGAGTCCCTCATGTATAAAATATGGTTCATAATTATAGTACTTAATTCATTTGGCCATTCAAATGTTGGCTGTTAATGTTATTTGGGAGGCTGTATCAGTCAGGGTCTTGGAGAAAACAAATATCACATTCAAAGGGAGTAATTGAAATAAGTTAGTTCAAGAAGTATTTGCCTAGGTGTGGATGAGCAATGGGCCTCCAGTAGCTAAGCCTCACCAGAAGTCAGAGGGGACAGGAGCCCAGGGAGGCCGTGCAGAGATGTCAACCTCCTGAGTATGGAGTGGGGGAGGCTGGGGAGGGTGGAGGTGGGGAGAGCAATGATCGGATCCAGGGGACAGTCAGCTTCAAGTTCAGCTAACAGACCCACAATCAATACAGAGGAATAGAAAGAGCTTTGCCAAACAGTGGTGTATGGCTTTTCTAAGAACTGCTGGGTGGACAAATGCAACCTGTACCTTGATCCCTGTTTTTCAGGGGGCCAGATTCCTGGAGTGCAGCTAAAATAGAACATGGCCACGATGCCATCAAGACCAACCTGAACAACAGCAGGACAGTCGTTATTAGCATTTCTTCAGTGCTTTATGACTTACAAATTGCTGTTGTATAGCGAATCACAATTGAACCTCATGCAAATAATTATTCATTTATACAAAATGGGAGCATGGGGATTTACTTGGCCAGGGTCAAGACGATTATGCAATTAAAAAAAAAAAAACGAGATGCAATTTCCATAACCTAAAATTAACCATTTTGAAGTGAAAAATACAGTGGTATTAAGGACACCCCCAACATTGTGCAAACATCACTTCTAGCTAGTCTTGAAATATTTTTATCCTCCAAAAGCAAGTGCTGTACCCATTTTGCAGTTGGTCGCCCTTCATCCCCAGCCCCCTCAAACCCCTCTGCTCTGTCTCTGTGGGTTCACCCTATCTGGATGTCTCCTCTTCATGTGGTCATGTGGATGTGACCTTTTGTGACTGGCTCCTTTCACTGAGCATTATGTTTTACGTATCAGGGTTTCATTCCCTTCTGTGGCTGAATGATATTCCAGGGCCTACCATACCACGTGTCCCTGATGCATGCGTCGGTGGAAGGTTAGGGTCATTTCTCTCTGTGGGCCCTTGAGAATCGTGCTACCATGAATCCATCGTGCTGTTTTAACCTGTGGCCTATTTTGAAAATTCTGGGGACAATCAGACAACCTGGCCTTTGAGTACAAGAGGAAGATCTTACTCATTGTCTCCTCTCCTCCTCCCATGAGCAATGTGCTTGGAGGGCCAGGGTGGGGACAGCCCCTGTCCTAGTCCCTGGAGACACAGCAGGGAAGAAAACAAATCCCATCCCCCATGCACTGTCCCTAGTCGGGTGGTGAACAGAGAAAACCTACAAGGGCATGTCAGGTGGGGTGGTGTTGGGCGGGGAGTGGACAGCCCCATGGTAGAAAGAGTGGCCAGGAGGTACTGAGAAGGCACAGGAAAGAGGGTATCTCTGCAGAGCTATGGAAGTGAGAGGGAGCCTTTCAAAGGAAGAGTGTTTCTGGCTGAACCATACCCAGGCTCAAGACCAGCTTTGAGCCTCTCTGAGCTTCAGATTTTGTATATTGAGATCAAATACATGTGTCTCACAGGGTCGTATAAGGACTAAACATTAACTGTAACTGTCTAAGCAATAATCTTGGCATACCTTTACCTACTTAGCTAATGAGGCTTTATTAATAATATCTTTGCTTAGTTTCTAGAACTATTTGTCCCCTCACATTCTTAAAATACAGCGAGTGTCCCCAGGCTTAATGTCTGAAGGCTTGTACTCTCGGATATTGCCTTAGGTCTCACCCTTCCAGGCAGACCATTTGTTCCCAGAACATAAAATGAGATGGAAATTTGTTAAGTAATTAACCAATTCGAATACCCAGTTGAAATGAAATCTCTGGCTGGAAAATTCTAGAAGTGTTTATGGGGGGGGGAGGAAGCAAGCATACTTTAATCACTAATTTTCACAATCCCCAAGTGCATGTCTTCCTCACAATTGTCTTTAGTGTGGAATCAACCAAATCAAAGTGTGGTGAGAAGAAACCTCTGCTGCCTGTCACCCTCAATCAATCTCCTATGTTTTCATGTGCTTCCTCTCCCCCCAAATAAGAACAAACAATCTTTCTCTGTGCCCATCTATCTTGTTGTATATTGGGTTTTGATGCTATAAATCACTTCCATTTCTGAAAAAATGGTTCCACAGTTTGTATATCACTTGCCATTCTAAAAATTGAGGACCCATTATTTTCTATTAAAGAGTTTCAGAATTTATTAATGGCAAGGGACCATCAACTTTTAATAGAATACCGTCATCACTTAAATACAGCCTTTGGTTTTCAGAATTGGAATGAAAATGATCCCATTCTTCATAGCTTCTCCCCTTTATGAAATGCTGTAAATCAGTGGCAAAATTACATATTACCCTATAATTGATATTCAGATAAGATAGATTGGAGGAATTATCAGCCAAAACAGAAATTGTGTGACTCATTTTCTGTTTCCAAATCCACAACCACTTTGGGATGAATTAACCAAAGTCCATAAGTTATGTAGTCAGTGATTTAGTTATTGACTAAGCCTCTGAATGAAAAGAACACCAACCCTCCAACTTATTTAGCTTAAGTAACAGGATACACTTGAGATCCATAAATGCTTGCTTAGACAAAAAGAGCTCAGGGGATTTAGCTCTAAGGGTAAATCTTTTTCTTTCTTCTGTACTAACATTGAGGATCATTTAAGATATTCTTAACAATGAATCAAGGACAAATGAAAATAAGAGCATAAATTGCAGAGATGCATGGCAGGAGAATAAGATGGGGTGGCTGAAGCCCTTGCACTCCGGATAGATTTTATACTCAGATGCACCAACTTTCAATCCACTACCAATTAAGGCTGAGCATTCTCGACAAAGACCCCATCCCTGACTACATCTGGCCACCAAGCAGCACCGACATTTCTCTCACAAATTACTTTCATGAGGCGTAGATGGTGTTCCTTTCAGCAAATAGCTGTTGAATACCCACGTGGGCCAGGAACTATCGAGAACATTAAATTTGAGATGCGAAGATGAACTCCTCACAGAGAGCGCCCTCAGAAGCACAAAGTAAAAGTTAAACCAAGAAAATCTGAGTTAGAGCTAAAGATGATGCCAGTTAAGCCAGGGACGGTGAGGACCTTCTGAATCGGACAGACCTGGCCTTGAGTCTCACTCAGATTAGCTGCTCATGGGCAGGGAGGCTGAGTTCCTCCCTCCACAGGGTGCTTGGGGCTCTCCCTCTGTGCAATTGTCCACCTCTCCTTCTGGTTCTCAGTTTGGCTTCATGTGTTTGGAAAGCGACATCCTCAGAGGCCCTCACGCTTACACTTGACGACCCCCATCCCGTGTTCCTGCCTCCCTGGCTCCTTGAGAAGGCTCTGAACTTCTCTCTGCTTCTCATTCCCAGGCATTGGGCTTCACCCCTGTGCAGTTGAAGCACCTGGCGAGGCTTTGAGAATGAAATTGGAGTGTAGCATTCACTCTCCGCACCTCCTTTCTCTTCTGGATCGTGGTTCCCCGAGTCCTGGATTTTCTTGGCAGCTGTGAATCCAATTTTTGCCTGTCCATCCATGTGAGATCGTTGAAAGCTCTGCTGGATGCTTAGGGTATTTAATTCAAAATACTCTTGAAACACATGCCTCACAAAACCAAAGCCAATTTGGCAGGTGCTTCTCCAGGCAGGGATGCCCAGAGAATAAGTAGAATCACCAGTTCAGGTAATCTGAAGTGGCAACAGCATTGCGTAGAGATCCTTGCACTTATTGAACTGTTTTCGTCCACAAGGCCGGCCACTGTTTTCTTTCACTCTTGAACCTTCTTGCCAGATTCTGCCTTAAAGGGAGAAGCTGGGATGTGGGTGTCTGGATCATGGGAAGCTGGCTTCCCACGTCGGGTAGACTTTTATCTAGGGGGTGGCTGGGAATTCTCCATTCGGTACCCTGAATGCTGAGATGGATATGAACAGAGAAGCTTGGGAATGTTCACCCTGCAAAAGATTAGGGGGTGTGAATAAAAGATGAATGTAGGAAAGAATCTAGTCCAATTATCGCCTATTGTGTGATGTTCAGTCATTCCAAATTACTCATGAGCTGCTCTCTGCTTCTGAATTATGATTTCCGGGCACACACATGCTTCTCTCTGCAACCCAGGCAGCTTGCGTCCAGTTTTCAGGGCAGCACTTGGCTTTGGTTGGTTGGTCTGACCACTTCCCAAGTGCCCACGTGGAATAGGAACCCTCTAAGAGGGGCATTTGCAGGACCAGGGCTGCCTGCCATTGGGTTTCCTCCACATCACTTTTTGTTCTGGGCTATTTGGTACAATTTTTTCTGGGTGTGAGGATGTGATAATCAGGCACAAAACCTCACAGTTTGGAGAAAGGACCCAAGCAAGCTTTCTCCAGCAGGAATGTCTTGCTTTACAAGTCACCGTAACTCTGGGTCCCTCATCCCTCATCTTCCCTTGGTTTGCGGAAGTCTGACGCTTACACCTAACTGCCATTTCAGTCTCCAATAGCTGGTCTTTTGATGTCCAAACTAGTTATGGAAGTCACTGGAATAGCTGGACATCACGGAAGTGGCCAGCCATGGGCAAAGATGAGTGAGGGTGAAGGTCTGGAGGAGAAGCGGCCACTTGCAGGTGAGCAAGTGGCTGAGTACCTGAGGGTGACATTGACAGACAGTGAGGAGGCAATGGGGGGCTATGCACCACTCACCCTGGGGTCTGTCCTTGAGACTCCAGATAGTGTTACCTCTACAGAATTGCTGAGTTATTTAATGAGGGGGTTTGCACATGCAAAGCTCAGGGTCGGGCACACACCATACTGGGCTTTCTCTTAGTGAAGTGCAAGCTAGGGGCACCCCTGGGTTTGCATTTCTTCCTCCCTCTGCTTGGAGAGCTCCTCCTTCAGGCCCCACACAGCTCTCTCCAGGGGTCATTTCTCAACAGCCATGTGGGCCTGCTGGCTTTGTTGACAGGATCTTTTGCTTGTCTTCTGTCCCTGGAATGCACCTGCCTGAGGTCAGGGCATCTGCAGGGCTGCTGCTTTAGGGGCTACTCAAGGTACTTTGGGAATGAGTGAGCAAATGAAGGTGAGCTCATGTTCATGGGCATGGGGAGCAGGCGGCAGGTGGTGAGGGTTCCAGGAAGCAGGAAGAGGAGGAAATGTATTCTAGACCGTTTTAAAGAGCCAGCCTTTCTCCCCCATGCATCTCTGGGACAGACATCTTCCAGTCTGCACTTTTTATCTTTTTAACATTTGGGTTAGTATCCACCCCTAGCTCTAGTCCATGGCCATTGTGACACCTGAGGGCTTTCGAAAAATTAATAAACCTTCCTGTCTAGAGTAGTTTCAGGTTCACAGAGAAACTGAGGGGAAAGTACAGAGAGCCCACATGTGCCCCTGTGTGTACCTGCACCACCTGAGCTGTGACCAATGCCCCTGCCAAAGGGGGCGTGTGCTGCCCTGGAAGAACCTGCATGAGATGTCCTTGTCACCACATCCCACGGTCTCCTGGGGGAAGTTAATCACTTGAATTCCCTCTGCCTGAAATCAGGGCCTGGGAGAAGCATCAGGAGAGGAGGCTTGGGATGAGACTCCTTGTTCATGTGCCTAGTTTAGTGAAGACTTAGGGAAGGACTGACAGACACCAAGTAGTGATGTCTGCATTCCCAATTCCAGACCTTGGAATTCAGATGCATTTCGCGTAGCGAGTTAATCGTGTGGAAGAGCCAGGCTGATACCCAGGGAAAGAAAAGAAAGTGCCGGAAACAGGAGGTGAGTCTCAAGGCTGAATGTGTCCTCGTCTTGCTTTTCAATTTCATATGCTCGAACACCCTCAACTTCAAAAACCCCGAGCACTTACAGCTTTCTCCTTAAATGATCTCACCTGATAATGAACTCATTCATCAAAGCCAAAGCAGTTTTAGAATCCTTTGTATTTACCCACATTGAGATGCATTCCTCAGGCTGTCAGAGCTTCAGGGAACCTGCCAGGCTCACAGCCGGAGCACAGGAAGCAGCTCAGGCTGGGATGGCAGCAATTTCCAAACTGTCCACGTGAAAGAAATGACAGCAAATGTTTTAAGTTTTCACAGCCAACCTGACTGGCACACCATGAACACTCAGCACAGCAGTTAATTGAATTGGTTAATTGCATTTTGTGAAATCATCTCCATAGTCTTTCAGGAGCAGAGACTACATTGAAATAATCCCTGTTTCTGTTTGAAAGTGTTTTTATTAATTAAAAAAGTCTGATAGGTCATCAGTTTTCCTTCCTTCCTTCCTTCCTTCCTTCCTTCCTTCCTTCCTTCCTTCCTTCCTTCCTTCCTTCCTTCCTTCCTCCCTTCTTCTGTTTCTTTACTTGCAGTACCAGGCGTTGATCTCAGGGCTTTGCACAGGCTAGACAATCACTGTACCATGGAGATACACTCCTAGCCCTTCAAATTTGGGGGAAAAAATAATATCTCAAGAAACATGGAGCTTGCTGACTTGACTTTGGCAGCTCCCTGTCATCCAGGAGAATCCAGAAATCACATCCTTAGAAGCTCTGGTGACCACATTCCCAGCAGCATGCACAAGGAGCAACTGCAGTCCTGTCTTCCCTGCTGTTGGGACACAAGGCCATTTCAAGAAGTGCCACTCCTCCAGAAACTAATGCCGGTGTCTCGTAGGGCAGAAGGGATCCATGGCCACCAGCTGCAGGGGAGAACAAGACCATAGGCAACAAGACTCCCCACCATCTGAACTGGGCCTATGGATGCTACACAGAAAATATGGGTGTGTGAAGCTAATAGAGAATTAGGGCTGGGCACTGGAAGGCAGTTAGAGTGTGACTGATGTCTGCAGTGCTCTAAAGCTTTTGTGAAAGAAGAGGGAATTCACTTCCTCTGGGCACCATCACTGGGCAGGTGACCTGCAGAGTGGATTTCACGACTTCCTGCATGAGTTGTGGGTGCAGACCTCGTATTAGTTTCCGAACGCTGCTGTAACAAATCACCACTAGTGTGGTGACTGAAAACCATGTAACTTTATCACTGAGGTCAGAAGTCTGGCATGGGTCTCTGGGCTAAAATCGAGGTGTCTGCAGGGCTGTGTCCCTTTCTGGCCTCATGGGAGAGCCCGCTCCTGCCTGCCTTCCTGGCCCCAGCCCCTTGCATCTGCAGAGCCTGCTCCAGCCGCAGCCTTCTCTGGCTCTCCCTCTTCTGTCTGCTTCTTGTCAGTACCCTTCCAGGTAAGTTGGGACCACTGGAATAATCCAGAACAACCCCGGGTAACCTCCCAGCTCCAGGTCAGCTGGTCAGCACCTTCAGCCATTCTCCAACCTGGGTGCCCTTTGCTGGACAAGGAGAAGGGAGCATGATCACAGTTTATGGGACTAGGCGTGGACATCTTTGGGGACCTGGGGCACGGGGTGCATGGAGAGAGAGAGGGGAAGAATGGTTTTCCCAGAATGTTGTCGTGTAGAATGAGATTGCTCTCTGCAGGACAAACAAGGAACTAAATTGTGTGGCTGAAAGCTGTCGGGGCACATGATGTGTGGAACTATTTTTGATGTGAGAAACCCAAACTCAACTAGATCAGTTCATTTATTTCCCAAATACTAGCACTGGGGACGTATTCCCTGCTAGTAACCTGCTATAGGAAAATTAAATTAATATTACAAATAAATCAGGGGCAGTGATTTGCGTTACAAAGAGCTTCACCTGGGGACTTCAATGAATTCAGCTGACTTAATTGCATATAAATCAGCCCGGGGCCAATGGTTCCTTGGTCCTGGCTCTGTGCTGGGGACTAAGTCATAAGGATGTGCAGAACCTGACTTGGCTGCTTATTATTGTTTTATTACATTGCCACTGCCCCAAAATCATGAAGGAGAAAATAAACCATCTCATCTATGATAAGTACCACTGGGGAGCCATACAATTCCCTGACGTGTAGGATGTAAGAATGTGTTCCTGTCCCCAGATCAGGGAGGTCTCTGTGGGCATGTGGCCACTGAGAAGTCCAGGGAAGTGGTAGTGGAAGTTAAGGAAGTGCAGAGGGGACAACAGTGTCCAGACAGAGGGCCCACATGTGCAAAGGCCCTGTGGCTGAAAGACCACAGTGGATACCAAGAATGGAAAGAAGGTGTATGTCACTGGGGCCACAGAGCAAGCTGGGGCAGGGCAATTGAGGACCAGAAGTCCAGGCTCTGCATGGTGGACATTGCTGTTATTAAAAGAGCAAATGTGAGACATTGAAGCTGCTCAGGTGTGTAGAGAATGTGATCTGATTTGCAGCTAAAAATTGCTTTAGTTTGATTATGGAAGCTGATTAGAAGGGGATTCCACACAGTGACCAGTGGAGTGCAGGCAGAGTCAGCCACGGGGCAGGAGAAGGGGGCTATTCTGAGCTATGGCCTCTGCCAGGCCATGTCCTGTGTATTCCATTTATGTCTCAGAGAAGTGCTGTGGAGTAGGTACCACTGTTGTGCCCATTTTGCAGATGAAACTGGAGCAGGGGAAGAATCATGCTTGCCACCACTTAGCCAGGCTGAGCCCAGGCCTCCTGCCCTGGGCCAGGGCACAGCTGCCTGGGTTGGTGATGTGCCTGTAATGTTTGTTTGACAGAATGCAGAGTCAATAATGGGCTTGGAAAATCAGCGGGCTTCAGCCAGGCATGCAAGTCTGAAAACCAGGCACATGTAAAACTTTGGAGTCAAGATGGGACACGACCATGTCTGCCATGTCCAGACAGGGGAGGGGACCGTGGCCCAGTGTCACAGACCAAAGGAGAAGAAGGGCCTGCTTCCATCGCCACCCTGAAGTCCTGTGGTCCTTGAATTCACAGATACTCTGATTTTTTTTCAAGAGATGCCAGAAATCTAGCATTTGGAGCTCTTCCTAGTTTTTCAGGTTGGCAACTCCTTAGACAGGGTTTAATAGCGTGTACAGGTCAGCTCAAGGCTGGAAGAAGCAAAGGGCTCAGAACCAGACCTCGGGGATCAACAGAGTCTATAGATGGCAGGTGAAAGCCCCAGACTTGCTTCACCTGGGACTTCATCAGTTCCTGCAGAGGGGTCTGAGGGTTGCTCCTGGGCCTGGTGCAGGCAGTGGCTGTTGACATCTTCAGCAATCCTCCTAGCTCCAGCAACAGGGACCAGATCTTGCATCTTCAGACTCCGCCTTCACATCTGAGCTGGAGGCATGGAAGAATGAACTTGGCTAATTGATCCTAAGCCGCAGCCGCTAAGCCTCCTGGCTTATTAGTGGCTTTATCAGTCTAAGAAGGATGACTGTCTTCACGCCCTTCACTAATGTCTCTGCTCTGGGAGAAATTTAAACTTCAGCTTTGAATCACAAATTTAGAAGGGAAACCAATGATGGGAAGAGTAAGTAGAAACCTTTCTCCTGAGAAAGGCTGCAGGCAGGAGCCATTAGTGATGGATAGGCCCAGCTCCCATTAAGCTAATGAGAGTCAGAGATGTAAACAGAGCTTGGAGTCTGTTCTTGGAGGCGAGGCTAAGAGATTGGATCACTCTAAGGCTCCACTTATGTGCAGACTTGTGATCTTAAATAGACTCAGAAAGTCTGCTTGGCAATTTTAATGGAAAGAAAAATTAAGCTCCATGTGCAGATACACGGTCTTCAGTCGGCAGGAAGGAAGGGTGTTTCCTTGACCTCCAGGTGGGATTCAGGTCTGCCAGCTGAACACGCACCTGTTGGGAGAAACATCGAGCCCAGCTCCCCCCCCCCCGGGGGTGGGGTGGGGGGTGTGGGGTGGAGCCAGAGGCGTGCAAGAGGCGTGTCCATCACTGCAATGGACCTCACTGTTCCAAGTGGGCAACCTGCCATATCCTCACAGGCAATGGAATTCTTGGTTTGGAGGGGACACATTGGTGGCCATGCTGAGGACAAGCAGACAGGTGTCCTCCCCCGTGTCACAGAGGCAGGTGTTGGCTCTGTGCATCAGGCACAGAAATGAGCACTTGGAGAAGCTCGAGCATACTTTGTTGTTCTTTATCACAAGTGGACAAAATTTTCCTATACAGGGCCAGCTAGTGTGTATTGTGTCTTTGGGGGCTTTCCATCTCAGTTGTGATTCCTGAACTCTGCCATTATGGAGTGAAACTAGTGGACACAGGGGCATGTCCATGTTTCAATAAAACTTTATTTTCACAAGCAGGCAGCCAGTTGGATTTGGGTTGTAGGTAGCGGATTTCTGTCTCCTATTTTACACCATGAAATTTGGAGCAGTTTGTTCTGTCGCAGTACAGAACATTATAGAATGAATTTTCAAAAAAATAAAGTATCTGCTATTTGGATGCAAACCCCACAAGGGCAGGTACTAGGTCTGGTTTAAAAACCAATGTCTGTCCCTGTCGGGGCACCTGAATGGAGTGGAACACTCAGTACGTTGATTGTTCTTGTACATGTCGGCATAATTTGTATTAAGTCTCAAGACCTGAGCACTTCTAAGTGGCTTGGTATTTAGAAATCAACGAGAGGCAGCTCAGAGGTGGTGAATATGGTCAGGAATGACTCGTGAGCTGGTCTTCTGTTTCCATGTTTCTTGGATGAATAACACCCTCTGGGTGGGGTGGGCTGTCACAGTGGGACAGAGCTGGGAGACCCGCTCGTCTTTCCCAGGGAAGAGGACAGGGCACCCTGCAGCAGTGCAGGCTGATTAAACACACACACACACACACACACACACACACACACACACACTCACACCTTCAACCACACATCACATCTCCACTGTCCTTCAGGCCTTTTGATCACATGGAGGAGAGAGTCGTCTGGTGCTAGGAAGTTTGTAGCACTTTTTGGAGACAGAGCCAAACTTGGGCATCAGGAGAAAAGGGTGGCTGGGATTAGGAACTGTTCCTTTCTTGTAGTTACTTATTCTCTACAGTTGCCTCCCCTCGTGCAAGTGAGACTGGGTTTCCATTTGTAGTGCACTGTCATGTTTCTGTTTCAAAAGATGAATTTGAATAAAAACATATGTACTTTTGTTCTTTGTGTGTGTTTTTTGATACTGGGGATTGAACCCAAGGGTGCTTTACCACTAAATGACATTCCTAGCCCTTTTTTTATTTAGAGATAAGGTCTTGCTAAGTTGCTGAGGCTTAACTTAAACTTGTGGTCCTCCTGCCTCAGCCTCCTGAGTCTTTGGGACTACAGGCGAGGCCACCGCACCCAGCCAAAAGCTTGCATTTCTAGATGTAAGACATTTAAATTCTTCCCTCATCCTCCGCCCCCTTGCTCTCACCCTGGTGGCCTTCTCCTGTGAGAAATGACTCGGGGTGAATTCTGTGTCCATCACCCTGAAGTTAGGGTGGCTGTGTGTTTCTGAAGCCCAACGCTGGGCGGATCCCTGGTGACTCTGAATCTCCACCTCCAGGGACCTGCTGGCTCCCAGGCTCTGCTCTTCTGAGGCCTCTGAGCAGATCCTCCCTCCTGGCTCCCGTGTGTGACCTTGTAGCCTGGAAAGGGAGACATGTGTGAGCTGAAGTCTTTACTCCTCTCAGTTAGGGAGGAAAAACCTCAAAGATGGCAGGGGAGCTGAGAGACTTATTGGGGACAGACTGGCCAGGTTAGAGAGTAGTCCCTCTCCGTGGCTCAGGGCAAAGACTGGGGATCTGCTGCCTGAGAATCGTGAAGAGGCTGGTGTTCCCAGAGGAGACCAGACCACCCCTCACCACCAACAGGGTGCCAGAGCCCGCCTCTGCAGCTCCTTTAACCCCCTCCATGTGACAGGCCTTAGGAGTTAGGGGAGTGGCTGTGTTCTACACCCGCCAAGGTCAGGTTTGACCCTTTCCCTCCAGGTGAGGAACAGGGCCTCATCATAAACGGCTTCCAGTTACATCTCCTGAAATGACGCATCAATGTTCTTCCACACTGCTTCCATAAATACGTGGTATTTTTTAAAAACAGCTAAAATACTTGCAGCAGGGATATTGAAAAGTTTGGGAAGGTTAAATGGTAAGAACGATGAAAAAAATCCTCAGGTAACCATTTTTATCTTGCTCAAATATTAGTTTTTCTTCAGCATATCCACTCATGAAACTGACAACCAAATTTTAAGGACTCCCTCCCACATGCAGAGAATCTTTCCTTCTGAGTTTTCTATTTCTGGGAGAAAATTAGGGGATTGTCTAGCCCAATTCTCTATTTCAGGTTGAATTTGCCATTCAAAGTTTGGGACTTTCCACAAGGAAGCCATTATGCTGGATAGCAGGTGAGCGGAAGTTTCTAAAATGAGGGAAAGACGAAGAGGATTCTGATGTACAACGACACAGTGCTGGACTCAGATAGCAATAGGGTCCTGGGACGTAGTCGTGGGTGCAGGGCTCTGGCCAGGAGACTCCGAGGGGCAGTGGGTGAACAGGGGAGTCCTGTGCTGTATACAGGGACCATTGGGGCTGAACCCTGGGTAGGTTTCCAAGAAGAAATCAGATTTTTAAACTCAGTCCCTAAGAACCATCGAGTAATCAGAGATATCAGGGAAGAATACAATAGGATGTGAGTGGGAGTTAAATAAAAAACAGAAAAAGGGTTAGAATCCCATTTTCCGATTTATCTTTTTTCGGAGAATTCAATCTAACAGCTGGAATGAGGGCCAGATTGAAGCCTAAGAGAAAAGATAAGATAAAGGATTAGATGTTATCCATGGCTCTGAAAAAGAACTCTGCAGCACATGATGCGATTTTGTCTGGCTGTTCCCCACCCTTTTACTTAAAGATCTTCCTCCCCTCCTGATATTCCTCCAGGAGACACAAGGTCAGGGAAGGAGGTTTGACTCCTGGCTGTGTGGCTGGCAAGCTGGGGCGACCAGGGAGCCTCTCGGATGCTTTGCTGTAAATGAGAAGCTCACCAATTCGCCCATGATTGAATAATTTAGAAAAAAAGCAATACAATCCCAGCTCAAATTTTTCTCAGCAATAAGGAACTTTCCTGGCCCAGTAACAGGAAGTCAGCCTGCAGCAAGAGGCAGCCTGAAGCTCAGTGGTGTCCTCGAGGGCCACACCGTCCCCTTCTCAGTTCCATTATCTCCTTCTCTTTGGCAAACAAAGTTACCTATCCATGAACCCTCAATGCCAATGAGAACTAATTGCCATCACACCAATTAGCCCTGTTCTGATGAGGACAGGCTCACCCCGCCTCTCACAGTCTGTGCAAGAGAAGTAGGTATCTCAGCAGGATTTGGATTCTACTCGGAGCAGAGGACAGAAGAGGTTGCAGGGCAGGTGATGGACAATGGCCATTAAGAAGTTCTCACTCATGGTTGTCACTGTCAATTTCTCTGCACCTGGGTGCAAGGGTGACTGTTGCAGCTTTGGGAACCTTTCCTCAGACACATGGTTAATCCTAAGAGACCCTGAGTCTCCTGGGCCAGTTCAGTCTATGTTTGGTTTTATTGCACCTGTCGTGATTCAGCAATCCTAACGAGAGCTCAAATGTAGGGAGACTTAGCATTGGAGCCAAAGAAGACTTAGGAAAAGGCTTTCTTTGCATTCCTCTCTACAGAGGTGCAAGCGGCGGAGGAGAGAGTGGGCTAGGTGTGAGGTCAGTGCTTTTGTAAAAAAACTTCAATCCAAATTTTTCATCAGCTGCTGAGAATTTCCCCAGGAGTGTGGCTGAGAAGCAGTTCAGAATGGTCCCTCTTCTAATGTTTGCGACCTGGCTTCACAGTCAGGGCTGAAGGCTGCTGTGAAGGGCATCCTATCTGGGTGCTCAGTCTCTGAACTGGTCATTGCTTTGGAAGGAAATGATGAGTCAGAACAAGGGCAAAATTCTGGACCTTGACTCTGTTTGCAACCCAGGTGAAGTAAGAGGGGTGATGTTTTCCTTCCCTCCTGGACCAACCGAAAAACCACATAAAACATGAAATGATGGTCTTTCCGCTATTGGAGGTTAGGTAGCAAAGAACAGTGGTCTACAAAGAGACGAGGAGCAGAGGAGACAGACCTGGGCTTGATCCAGCTCCTGGCTTTCAGAAGGATTCCATACTTCAGCACAGAGAGGGGAGCCGGGTGGAGTCTTGGGCTTGCAGAGATTTGCAGAGAAGGGACCCAGCGGGGAGAGAGGCCGTCAGAGGACCCTGGGCATCTGCAGAGAATACACAAAGAGGGCACTGCTGAGGGCTGGCGGGCTCCTGTGGGGGGAAGGGGTACCTCCCCTCTCATTTTATGAGGCCAGTGTCCATCTGATGCCAGAAGATTCCAAGGACAGAGCATTGCAGGACAAATGTGCCTTGTACACACAAAATTACAGACAGATGCAAATATGTATCAAAATTCAACATCTATTCTTAACTTTTAAAAGTTTCAGAAAACTAAGAACTTCCTCAGCAAGATGCATGGTAAGTGTGCCTGTCCCCAGCTGATACCAGGCACAATGGCACAAAGCCAAGTGCTTTCCCACCAGGACCAAGGCAAAGCAAGGCTGTTCAGTTTCATACCTCCTCTTCCATTTGGAGGTTTTAGCCAGTTTAATAAAGAGATAAATAAAAGAATTCCAGATTGGAAATCGTCTTTATTTTCAGGTATGATTCTTCATGTAGAAAGTTATGGGAAATCTAAAACAGTCATGGAACCAATAAGTGAGGTGAACAAGATTGCTGGGTATACAGTGGGCACACACAGGCCTCCGTCTGTCTAGACAGTGTCCTTCCTGCAGCTCCTTGATGCTTATGCGAATCTTCCCAAGTTGAGAAAAATTCTGAATGTAAAGACTAGGACAAAAACAGGTGTCTCCTTCTCCTTCAGCTGAACAGGAACTTGAGATAATGGTTCTTCCTGAACAAGGTCCTATGTGCAAACTTAAAATGAAGTTTTCTTTTCATGGAAACAAAAAAGTCATGTACCTTGTCACCAGGTTTAGGGGTTCTGTGTTTGGGATTGGGGTCCCCGATGGCGGCTGTGGCATGCTTGGTGCCTGGGAAAGTTTCTGTGCAAAGGCACAGGATGCCCGGTTGCTATGGTGATGCCCTCCATGCTAGAGTCTTATCAGCCTCGACCTTAATGGTAGGCACATAGCCCCTGGGCATAAAGGAACTTGCTTGCTTGATAACTACCACGTTTCCCCACGCTCTGGAGCTCCTGGAGCTGCCCACCTAACAGGAACTTCAGACAATGGACCTTCTTGAGAACTGGACAAAGCTCCTGACCTTGCATATTGTAACTGCAGAATAAGCAACCTTCCTGATACTCTAACACTAATGCGGTTATGGTCCTAATGACCTAATGGAACGTATTTTATAAATAAACGTGACCCCTTGGACAAAGAGCCATTCTGCACCTTGTCTGATTCTCTGTCTACTTATTATTATTTTTCTTTACACCAGAGGTGTGGCTGCAGTAACCCCAGGAAGCACCCCCCAGCAGGCGCTGCTCCCAACAAGCTGAGCCAGCTTCCGTGGGTCTCCTCCACTGAGCCCCAGGAGCAGCAGAGAGGCGACGACCCCTGTGTTCTTTCTAGGCCTTTGCAGAGGCTGGGATGGAGCAGAACTCAGTCAAGTTTCTCCTGTGCACATGGAGGAAACAAGAGACATCTAGAAAGGAAGAGCTAGTAACTACTTAACCTACTGGCACAGTCATTCGTGATGACATTAATTCATTGCTATTGAGAGTTTCCCTGCAATTTGAGTCAATTTAAGAATAGAAAATAAGGCCAGTAGCAATCATCTGGAATGCGTTTGGAGACAGATGACGCAAGATGGATCAAAAGTGCGTGCGAGACGCCAGGCAGTGGCAAGGGTCACCCCATGGAGGAGACGGTCCCACCCGGAGTCAGCGAGTTCACAAGCAGCAGGTTAATTACCACATTTATTAACCTCTTATGGGGATCTGAGGCTAAGAGGAAAGATTTGTCAAAGTCACTCATTTGGGAATCACAAGGCTGAAATGGGAACAGAGATTAGCCTGACAGCCAGGTTCAAGGTTTCCCCCCCTTAGGGTGATGGGCGCCCTGCCTCGGTCTCTTCTCTCTCTCTGTCCATCACTTTGAATAAGGAGTGTCACTTGCTTCTTCAGGCCTTCTGGGATGTCCTTGGGGTGGCATCTCTTCAACAATCTTCTAGATGAGACCTGTCTACGCTCTGCAATGTGACAATGTGGCCTGTCTGCCCACCCACTCGCCCACCGAAATTCATTACTATTATCAACTTGGATCATATCCCTAAATATCCTCATTTTTTAAAGAAACATATTACATCAGGCACTTTCTAATGAAATCTCTGAGAATAATTAAGAATTGTCAAATGAAAGTGGAAATTTTATTTGTGCATCTTCATCTTCTCAACACTTTTTTGCTGTCACGTCATGCTGTCCTCGTGACCTCATTTCCTCTGGTCCAGGGAGACGGAGCCCTATGGATGTGGGTCCTCCACGTCACTCTGGGAACCCAGCCTGGAGCAGGGCTGTGCGCTGTGAAGAGGACAAGTAATGACACCGAGGACAGCGGCAGTGGCATTGACTGCGCATGACTTTAAGTCCTGGTTGTCACCTCCAGATAACTGTGACACTCTGTGGTGTAGAAACTGGTATTAATTTAACATTGAGGTTATGGAGTGGTGATGAGGTTCAAGAACTCACCCAAGGTCACAGGACAGGAAGAAAGGCATGACCCTGACCTTGGACCTGAGTGACACTCAGTGTGTATGCTTCCTGTGGTTCCCTGCAGCTCCGCAGGAGGCCGACCAGTGACTTCTCTGCTCAGTGTGTGGGTGGGTGCAGGGGGGGTTTGCAAAGGGTGTGGGGTGGGTAGCCTTTGCTGGGATCTGAGTCTGGATTTTGTTTTCCGCTAATAACTTAGGAAATGTTTAGTGGGAAACTATAAACTACCGTTCCCTTCTCTCACATCCTTTTTATAAACCTTGGCCATGAGTTATAATGGCATGATTTATTTCATAGTTAAATGATTTAATTTAGGGATTATTTAATTATTTATTTAAAGAAAGAAACCACAAGCTCAGCCAGAAGGTTAATAAGAAACTGTGGGAAAATGGGGGACTGTCCCCAGTGTTTGCTGGGGACATGTTTTTGGGGTTCACAGGCGTATCCCCCACTTCTGTGATTCACTAGGTGGTCTCGGAGGAGTGGACTCCCAGGCCAGCTGTTGGGGCCTTTTCACGAAGGTGAGGGTGTGGGCTGGGCTTTTCACTGTCGCAGAGAGAGAAGGAAAATATATTTCCACACCAGCTACGATAAAACTAGGCTACGGCGAGGCCTGCTCACTACCTTATCAGTGTAAAACCAACTGGCTCCCTCAGGCTGTCTACAAAGACGGGCAAAGAATTTATCTGAGTATCAAACCATGATGGTCTTAACGGATCCAAGGTTGGCTGGCAGGAAACCTTGTGGCCATGTGCACAGATTTGTGAGAGAAAAGGTGATGGTCGTAGAAAAGTGTGTTTGATAAAGCCCAGGAGGGTGACCAGAGCCTACTGTGGATCTCACCGACCTGATCCAGAAGTGTCACTTGCTGTGTGAGTGACCTGACTTCCATCAGATCGGCAGGCAGGGCCTCCTTGGCCCTGGACTTTTCTCTCTGTGGGTCTGTGAGCACCTTTCTGGGGCTGCAGAGAGAGGCATCTCCAAAAGACAGTGCAAATCAGGTCTTCCCTGATCCCCACCCCAGAGATCTCCACCCAAAGAGGAAAACAAAAAACTTCTGTCCATCATCTGAAAGTGTCCAAGTCGCCCTCTGCTCAGAAGGTTCCACCAGAGGGCAAAGGATTACGGAGGAAACTTCCAGCCAGGCGCCCGGGGAGATGTGCTCACGTGAGAAACCTCCCTGATGAGCCGTTTGTACAACAGGACGTGCTGAGAAAAACACAACCATGGCAGGTGACTCTGTCAACCAGAGGGACATTGAGCACCATGTGGCATTTCCCTCGCTGTCTTTGATGACCTTCGCTGCCCTCTGTGCGATACTTCTGCTGCTGAGTTTTGTGGGCAGAGCTGGTGCAGGTGGGTGTTGAAGAACATGGCACTGGCCAAGGGACACAGGGCTCCCAGGGAATCTCACCAAGGTCCTTTGGGAGCCGTTGTCAATCACCCCAAGCTATTTCTCAAGGCTGATCTTTCCAGTACAAATCACAAGGGAAAAAGCCCGAACAAAGACCACTGTGATTTCTATTGGGCTTCTGGGTTCACCGTCATCCTGCCCTCTGCCCCCAAATTGCCGTCTTGGTCTGTGGTCACAGATACGATTCATGGGGTGAACCTTGATGCAAAGCCCATTTTAATGAAATGCTTTGCAAGTCATAACTGACTAGATGTGATCAGCATTGCTGCTTAACAAATGATTATGAATTTACCAAGCCATGATTACATTTATATAAAAAAACTGTGCATGAATAAAAAGGAATAAATATAATTAGGATTGGGAAGGGCAAGAATGGCTGAATGAAATGTTCATCTTTTATTAATTGCATGCATTTTGCATAAGGAGATTATTTTTCCTGGTTTGGACTAGCATCACAGAATTATTGTACATAATTACGAGAACAGTTGGTCTATGACAATTTAATGGTATGTTGCAAAACCCTCACTTTGCAAGCTGTTCCAATCAGCCGCCTTCTCTCAGTTGTTGTCCTAATTGCAAATCAGCTCTGAGGGCCATCGACACAGGCCGGCCGTCTTCATGCAGCTGCTACGCGCACTCAGCTCCAGGTAATAACCTCACTGTCCATCTCCACGGGGAAGCTCAGGGGAGGAGACTGACGGCTTCCTATGACAGCCAGTCCCTCTGGGCTTGGCTTGGCCTTTGGCCCCAGGACCTCCTCGTCCCACAGCCAGGTTCCCACCTCCTCAAACCCCTGACACAAAGCACCACAAACGGGTGCTTTCAAGTGTCAATAATTGATCGCCTCAACATTCTAGGAGGTTGGCAGTGGAGTCCAAGCCTGGGTTGGTTTCTCCTCAAGGCTCCAAGGGAGACTCCTCCAGGGCTCTTCCCTGGCTTGGGCCATCTTTGGTTTCCTTGTCTCATGGAAATGTCACCCCAATCTCTGCCTTCTTTTTTCATGTGGCATTGTGTGTGTGTGTGTGTGTGTGTGTGTGTGTGTGTGTGTGCAAACTTCCTCTTCTTACAGAGCCTTAGTCACACTCAGTTGGAGCCCACTCTGCTGACCCCATCTTAACTATCCACATGGGCAGTGGGTCGATGTCCACACATGGCTGCACCTTGAGCTCTGGGGTCAGGACCACACCCTGTGAATTTGGGGCACACAACTGCAGCCATGACATCTGGTCCCCTATGGCAGCTTCTCAGAGGCCCAGGGGGCTTGAAGGTGGGTGACAGCTGAGCGCTCGAGTGGAGCTTGCTGAGTGCACTGAATAGGACCCCACAGGGAAACCCGAGGCCCCCAGAGGGTGACAGGCAGACGCTGCAAGGACCCCCACCCAGGGAAAGGAGCTCTGCTTTGGCTCATGGCCTGCCAGCGTCAACCAGGGGGTTTGGGAACACACACACAATGTCACTGTCACCTGAAGATGATGTCAGAACTGGGATGTGGCCTACAAGACAAGGAACGACAGAGAGGGCCAGGAGGAGGAGGAGGAGGGGGAGGAGGGGAAGGGAGAGGAAGAGGAGGAGGAGGTGGGGGAGGAGGAGGGGGAGGAAGAGGAAGAGGAGGAGGAAGAGGAGGAGGAGGGGGAGGGAAAGGAGGAGGAGGAGGAAGAGGAAGAGGAGGAGGAAGAGGAGGAGGAGGGGGAGGGAAAGGAGGAGGAGGAGGAAGAGGAGGAGGAGGGGAAGAAAAGGAGGAGGAGGAGGAAGAGGAGGAGGAGGGGGAGGGAAAGGAGGAGGAGGAAGAGGAGGAGGAGGGGGGAGGAGGAGGAGGGGAAGGAGGAGGAGGAGGGGGAGGAGGGGGAGGAGGAGGAGGGGGAGGAGGGGGGAGGAGGAGGAGGGGGAGGAGGCGGGAGGAGGAGGAGGGGGAGGAGGCAGGACTGCTCACCGTGAGCTGCACAGGGATGACATACAATCCCAGGGTACCTGGTGTTGCCTGAATGAAATCCTGTCATAAAACTTCAGAGGGAAAAGGTGGTATTTTGAAATTGCTATAGTCTCTTAATCATGCTTTAAATATGTATGTGCAATTAAATTAATAAATTAGTTGGATGTTTCGTTTGCAGTCAAAAACTACTTTAAGAATGCTCATTAGAAAAACGTTTCCTCCAGCTAATAACTTTCCAAACTGTTTTCCATAGGATATTTATGGAGATCCTGAAAAAAAGAAAAGCCCACGTTCAAATACACCTAGCTCAAGTTGGATTAAATGATATCAAATCCATTTTTAAATATATTTTTCAAAGCCAACTGTCTTGAATTCATAGAAAAATTAGGAGGTAGTGCAGAGTGGTCGCATGTGAGCCTCAGCTGGCCTCCCTGGCCGGCCTCCCTGGCTGGCGTCCCCAACAGCAAATTCCTGCAGCAGTACTGCACACTTGTCACCCTAAGAAGCCACCTCTGATGTGCTGCTGCTAACCAATGCCACCGTTGATTTACTTTCCTTCATGTTTATCCAAAGTCCTTCTGACCCACGTGACATTTGGCTGTCAGGCCTCCCCGGCTCCTTGGGGCTGTGGCTGTCCCTCAGGTCTCCCTGTTTGGACACCTATCGCTCTGAGGGGCCCTGGCAGGGGTCTCATAGGCTCTGCCCTTGCTGCGATTCCCTTAGTGCTCTTCTCACGATGGTGAGGGGTCTGTGGTGCTGGGGAGGAAGCCCACGGAGGGGACATGGGCCGTTTCTTCTTATCTGACCCCAGGCGCACTCCATCAGCACGACGTCCGCCGCTGGCCACATTGACCTGGGTCCCTGGCTGAGCATGTGAACTGGGCTCCTCTAAGGTAAAGAACGCCCCCGCCCTCCCCACGCTGCTGCTCTGGAAGGCGCTCCTGGCCCAGGTCTCCCTGAGGAGCATGGGCTGCTCAGGGTGAGAGTCTGGGTTAATGATCTGCAAAGCCGGTGCATGAGTGAGACTCTCTTTGTTGTGGTTATTGTAGGGAGGGCCTAGCCAGCCGCACACTAATGTGACTGTAAATCTGCATCAAGAAGAGACAGTGCCAGATTTAATTTGACCACAGAGCATTTGTAGGCAGGTGTCTTGTGAATTAGTGTCTCATAGAAGCTGTGATAAGGCAGGCACACTGCAGGACGTGCTCCAGAAAACAACGTGTCAAAATTTTAAACATTATTAAAATAATGTAATATTACTGTAGGCTACACATATACCATGTATGTATATATTATGCATAAATTTGTGATGAAATGTTGGATTAAAAAAGGAAATAAGGGCAGGCCGGGTGTGCTGGCCCACACCTGTAATCCCAGCAGCTTGGGAGGCTGAGGCAGGAGGATCACAAATTCAAAGCCAGCCTCAGGAACTCAGTGAGGCACTAAGCAACTCAGTGAGACCCTGTCTCTAAATAAAATACAAAATAGGCTTGAGGATGTGGTTCAGTGGCCATGTGCCCCTGAGATCAATCCCCAGGATCCACCCACCCTCCAAAATAAGTGACTAAGACGTAAGATGAGGGTTTTTAATGTATTAGCACATGCTGGGAAGAGTCTCTGTAGAAATGTATTAGGTAACACTGTTTAAAATAAAGATGGGGCTCCGACAGTCTCAAAAATCACTCAGGGTCCCACAGCCTGTGGATTCCAGAGTCAGAGTTTGAACTGAGTTTCTGGGGTTAGACCTTGAGTTCTTCCTGCTTCTAGCCAGCTCTCTGCCGACAGGGGAGGCCCGAGTTGGGCGGGTGTTTTCCTGGCCCAGCTGGCAGGAGAAAACGGCCCACAAGGACTGCTGTACAGACAGACCACAGAGGGTTTACCCCAGGAAATGGTTTTTCTCATACTGGAGTATTTATATCACCAGGTAATGTTTCTGCTACAAGTAATAAAGATCCCCGTTTTGGTGGCATTAACACACAATGATGGTTTTATTTCCTCATGCAAGACTAAATCCAGAGGTCAGGAGCTCGTGCAGAACCTAGACCCCGTCTCACTTCTTTTCCCAACACCTGTAGCCTGTGGTTTTATGTTTTTTTTTTTCCTGTGGTTACAAGATGGCTGCTCCACCTCCAGCCATCACATCTACATTATTGGCAGGAGACAGGAAGGCTAAAATAAATTTCTTCACAACCTGTGAGTGCTTACGTGAAGGGATCCCTTCTGTAGGATCCTCCACATAAAAGTTAAGTGGCCTGAATTAGGTCACAGTGCTATAACTGATCACAAAGGAAGTAAAAAAGATGAATATCTTGCTGTCTGTCCTCTATAACTAAAAAGCAAGAGTGAGGGATTGAGAGTGGCTTTGGAGTCTGTCATCTGAAGGGTCTGTGCTGGATATTGCATCCCAAGAGAAAGAATCAGAGTCACACTGACTTGAAGGCATTCAGTCTCCTGTTGCATTCCGAGCCTCTCTCCTTTGGTCTAGTGTTCACAGATTCCTTTGAGTACTGGTGTCAACAGGTTGCCTCCAGTCAGCTGTGGTCACCAGTGTAGAAGTGTCCCTGCGGTCACTCTTAGGATGCATCTTCTGAATTGAAGGGGGCGACTGTCAACATGAAGGTAGAGGAGAAAAATGGTGCCAATTGTGGGCTCCATACCTGGTGATCAAGAGCAGGGAAAACAACCTGTGGGCATCCCGAAGGATTAGTGGCGTCCCTAGGAACTTGCACCTGGGCCCCACTCAGCAGCAGACACAGAACTCCTGGAGGCACAGAACTCCTGGAGGCCCCGGCGGCTAAGACTGACACAGTTCCACCATTCGCTCTACAGAGGAAACTGCAGAATTTAAAAGCCAATCTCACTGCTGAAGAAGCTGCCGCCCACCCGGCTGTGAGTAGATGCTTCATCAGCTCCAAGGCGCCTGGTGAGATTTATCCAGGACTGGGAAGGAGGGTAAGTCAAGATGGGCAGTGCAGAGGCTGGAGGAACAGGGAGGCTGCACATGTTGCAGCTCATACACAAGCCTATTCACTAGCTTGTCAGTAAGTCAGAAGCCCCAGGAGGGAGGGCAGGCGGTGCGTGGGGTGTTGACGTTCCAAGCTTCCCTCCAGAGCTTCCTGGGACTCCATGGCCAACCCAGGCTCCTGAACTCCTTTACCATCAAGAACAGACAGAGCAGGAGGTTGAGAGGAGAATGCAACTCCAAAACAGCTCCGATTCAGAGATACTCCTCGGGGGCAGTTGAAACCCAGGGATTTGTAACATCTTCCACCTAAATCTTGACCCTTAGGTCAAAGAGAGGAGCCATCCTTCCGGGAATACGCTACAGCTCCGTTTCTATGATTTTAAGACATGCAAAGTTGACAGGAAGAGGTAGGAGTCAGAAAAGGCTTTTGAGGGTTGGCTGTTTGGTTTTTTTTGTTTGTTTTTTAAAATATATTTATTTTTTTTAAGAGAGAGAGAGACAGAGAATTTTAATATTTATTTTTTAGTTACCGGCGGACACAACATCTTTGTTGGTATGTGGTGCTGAGGATCGAACCCAGGCCGCACGCATGCCAGGCGACCACGCTACCGCTTGAGCCACATTCCCAGCCCATTGGCTGTTTGTTGAACAGGGCATGAGTAACTCCCTGGGGGACAGAAGTGCTCTATGTTCTGGTCTGTGTGACCTTGTGCTGGGCCACTGGCGAGCTGAGGGCCTGGGGTGACCCAGGCCAGCTCTTGGGTGCTCACAGGCGAAGGCAGAGGGAGTGGAACTGTGGTTCCTCCTAGAATCCCACCCAGGCCTGAGATTGGCTGCTCTTCCCACACCCACCAAAGGTCACATGGTGTTATGGTTTGGGTAGGAAGGGTCCTCCGAAGACTCTTGTGGGGAAGGGTCGGTCTCTAGTGCAGCAATGAACACAGGCAGTGCCCTTGGGAAGTGAGTGGATCATGGGGGTTCCAACCTCATCAGAGGATTAATCCACACAGGGATTCCCAGCTGTGTGGACTGTGGGAGGTGGTGGAGGTCGTGAAGGTCATAGCAGGCGGGGCCTAGTTCACGGGAGTGGAGGTGTGGTCAGGTCACACTGGTCCTTTTCTATGTGCCAGTCCCGATGCAAGGCACACCACGGGAGTGACTCTGGTTGTCTCACAGAACTTCCGAAGGGGCCAGCATGAACAGCGCCACTTAGTTACTGGAGGTGAGAGATCCGGAGAGATCAAGCAGATTCCCAGGGCCACACAGAGCTGGTGAGTGAGGGTGCTGAGGCTGGACCTGTCATTGACTGCAGACCCCTGTAGGCCGCCTTCCCCTCACCTGTCCTGCCCCAGGGCCTTGTGTGAGCACCTGCATCTTGCTCATTTTGACAGGCGTTATATTGAGTGTCTTTTATGTGCCAAAGCTTTGGGAGGTGACAGAGGCACAAGATCCTGGCCCAGGAGGATCTCGTTTCCTAACATGGAGGGTGCGCTGGACCACAGGCAAATGCAGAAATCAAGCACTTCAACCAGCCTGTGGGATTCCTATAGGAAGGCACAGAAGGGAGCAGCTCCGGGGACCGGGAGAGACGAAGGGACCTGACATAGGCAGTGGGACAGGAGGGTCTCTAGGAGGAGGTGACCACGGGTTTGAAATGGAAGCGCTGAGAAAGACCCAGCACTGCCGCATCTTGGGGACACTGGACAGGCAGGAGTGAATGCAAAGCAGGGGCGCGTGCCAAGAGCGAAGATGGGTTGGGGGGCTGGGGCCTGCTGAATGGGGGAGGAGGGGCGTGAGGAGGTGAGGAGGAGGCCAAGGCAGGCTGGGCAGCTGGAGGTGTTTCTCATTTCACCTGATGTGGTTGGAGGTGGTCTTGGACCCCAGGCAAGCTCCCGAGAGCTGGCACTTTGGAGTCTGTGTGTGGACTTCTCAGATACCAGGTTCTGCTCACAGGCAGGTGCAGTAACTGCTGCAGAGGGTCTTGTTCCCCGGGGTCATCACTGTGTTGAGTTGTCATCAGGAAAACAGCTCGCATCTGACCCCTTACATTCCATCTGTTCCGACCTGTGCAGGGAAAGCAGTTGACCTCTCAAGGCCTCGACCTCTTCCCCTGTAAAACAGGAGTCCGCACCTCAGCTTCTGCCTTGGCACCTGCCTGTGTGACCCTGTGTCTAGAAGCTGAGGGGTTTTGAGCAATACACAAATACAAATGACTGCCATTACGTCCCAGTGCAGGGTGTGCATTACCAACTCGGGATGACCTTGGGCGGTGGACTTTCCTGTGGCATCACTGTTAGGATGGATCGCGTCACTGAGAAAGCCATGTTCGTCCAGACAATGATGGACATCTCGGGGGCCTGCAGGGAGGGGCACCAAGGTTGTGGAATTCCTATTACTGCCATAAAAATCATCACCGATTTCATGGTTTGACACATGTCCAGTCTTGGGTGTTCCATGCCCTCGCTCGTTGAGAAGAAGGGCAAGTTAGACAACGTGTCCCACGCCCTGCATCTAACAAGGAGGGGACCCACATCCATGCTGAAGGCTTTCAGATGCCTGGGACTGAAATGGCCCTCACACAGGGAGGAAGAGAGGATCACACACGGGACATTCAGGGGATCAGCATGAACGTGCATCAGGCTAGGGCAAGGATTCAACCAGCTAAATGTCCTGTGACTTGAGTTCACCTTTGTGGGAGAAGGTGGTCCCTCCTGCTTGACTTAGGAATGACAGATGGAAACGAATCTTGAATCATTCTTCTCCCATGGGCTGACACCTTATCCATGTTGACTTTGAGGCTGAGTGACCACTTCACTGTGGGGAAGCAGGACAGCTTGTAGGGCCCCATGGAGGGTGGCTGGCCTTCTCTTTCCCCCAACCCAGTGCTCTTTTCCGTGTCTCTCCCCCACCTCCTTCTTCCTTTCCTGTCCATCCCTGTCACATCCCTGAGTTTGCTAGCTCACGACAAATAACCATACATGGAGACCCCTGTAGGCGTGGACTCTGCCCCTGCATGCACGGGTCTGTCCAGCTGTGGACCTGGGCGTGCACTCCTGCCCTATCTCAGCCCAGTGCCCTGCCGCCTGTCCGAGCTTCCATCTCTCTGGTCTGACAGGCATGAGCCTCTCTGAGGTTCAGTGCACTGCCCTTCTTGTCCAGGTAACACCAACCACCCTTTCTATCAGGAAAAAATAGATAAGCCCTAGAAATCTGCAAAGCAGCAGAGCTGTCATGTTTGCATACTTACCGATTCTTGACTTTTGAGTAACCTGGAAGTGTCTCATAGAGCATCTTGGGATAAGAAAACGCTTGTACACGGACACAGCACAGATGTGTAAAGGAGATCCCTGCCTTTTCCACACCTTATCTGGTTGACAGAGGGACAGTGTGGCCTCTCTTGATCCATCTGTGAAATAGGTGGCAGCCCCCACACTATGCAGGTCACGTGATTTCAGAGATGCAGAGCAGTTAAAAAAGCACCTGCCATGGGCCCCTTTCAGACACTGCTGTCCCTATCTGCGGGCAATATGGGCCTCAGCCCAGCACTGCTACAGGGTCAAGGCCCTGGTTGAAGTGGAGACGCCAGCTCATAAGGGGGTGGGTCAGCAGGTCTCTTTCCCAGTGCTATGGGTACAGTCACTCTATGTCCAAGCACATAGCCATCAGGGGGACTCTCTGACCCTGTAGGGATCAGTTTAAAGTTGCCAAAAGAGCTATCAGTGATTCCGCGTCCACATGACAAAATGCTGGGCAGGAGAAGGGCACTTTGCACCAGGAACACGAATAACTCCGAGAGCTCTGATGGCTCCATAGCTCAAGCTGTCCCTATCAACAGGCCAAGAAGACTGTGACCTCCTTACAGCTTGGGAGCCCCTCCACAATCTCATGGAGTGAGAATTAGCAGCTATTCCCTGTACCATTGTCGGGGACTGGCTCTGTGGGGACTTAAGGAAATGTCTCCAAGTGGCCTGGAGATAAGTAGAAGGCCAGGAGGGTCGGCCTCTAGTTGTGGTCAGAGACAGGGAAATGGGTGCCCTCCTTCTCCTCCTGCTATTGTCCCAGCCCTGTGGTGGCACAGCCTCTGGGGATTTGAGGGGAGTCATGGCAGGAGAGTTTGAGCTCTGGAAGGCGCAGGTCCAGATGGGGCCAGGCAGGCCATTGTCCAGGCTGCGGGATTTAAGGAGGCGCTGATTCTCAGGTTGGTGCCAGTACAGGAACAGACCCTGAGTGTGAGTGTCTCCTTAAATTCTGACCCATGGCTGCATTAGGTCACCCTGTGCCAGCCCTGGGAGGTAGTTCACTGTAAAACCTACGGAAATGGATCTGACCTGTTCCCGGGGCCTCTTCAGCTAGACACCACCAAGGAGGCCAAGACCACGGTGTTTAATAACGTTGTAAGTTGTAACTTGTCCCCGCACAGCTGGGCCCTAGTGGAGTGTCCTTACATTAGCCCTCAGTCCCCTGCCTGGGAGGCCCGTCTCTGTCTCTTTACTTCTGAGGAGGCTGTGAGGTTTGCCTGGGATTCCGCAGTTAAAATGCGGCCCAGACCGTCAGGTTGGGAATGGAGTCTATTTTCTGAGCTCTGAGTCTCCACGAGCTACTAACTAGTCTGCACTGGCAGGCCCAGGGGATGGATCAGTAGCCAGGGGCCTGTGGCTCTGTGGAACCTAACCTTGGGGGGTCCTGACGGACTCCATCATCAGACACTGAGGGGTCTCTGAAGATTGAGGACAAAAGGCCAAATCTGAAATGAACGGAGCCCACGTCACAAAACCACATTGAACGCCTCACCGTGGTCTTTGTAAGCCCTCCCAGGGTCCAGCACCTGCCAACCCTGGCCTTACCCCTTGCATTCGCCCCTGCCCAGGATCCTGCTGACCGAACCTGTTTCCAATTGTCTGTGTTTGTAATGGTCACTCCACTCCCACGGTCCCTCAGGGTCTACACGTGGCTGACTCTGCCTTGTCATTCAGGTCCCAGGTAGAATGGACCATTTCTCAAGGACCATTTCTCTGAACATCATCCAAAGTTACTCTTGTGACCTCCTCACAGGGACCCTGGGATTTTGCACACCCCTCACTCAACCCTAGCTCTGCCCTGTTTCCCAGCATTCTCCTCTGTCACAGAAGCGATCCTGCTTGTCTGCCTGATCTTGGTCTCCACTTTACTGTGGGTGCTCCATTGATGTATCCACTGAGGTCCCCTCTTCACCTGGAACAGGGATGCCACCTAGTAGGTGCTCAGTAAACATCAGTTGGATTATTAAATGAATAAAGAAGAGCATTCGTTGTACAAATGTTACCATTCCTTTGTAACTTGCAACCACTGCATCCCCCAGGAGATACTTAGCAATAGTTAGGAATGCTTTCAACTGCAAGTAAAATTCATTGAAGTAACGGTAGCCCAGACCAATTGGGTCTGTGTCTATCACACAATATCTAAATTGGAAGTGCACAATGTCAGGGCCTCAATATCTATAACTATTGGACTTTTCCTGTTGGTCTTAAAATGCTGACTGCAGCTCCAGCAGTCACACCCACATTCCAGACACGAAGAGAGTCCAAGAGAAAGATGGAGTAAGAGCCACAACTCCTCTGACTTATACAAAATTCATAAGTTTTTACAAAAGCTGTGCACTGTATTGTTCCTCGGCATTTTTTGATGATGTGTTGTGGAGCGTCCCCAGAGGCAGGTGGATCTGGGAATGAGCTATGTAACTTTTGCAGCTCCCAGCCTCCACATTAGGGATCAGGAGTGAGCAAGAGATTCGGCGTGGGCGTCCATCACAGAGGTTTATTTATTTTTTCTGTGTAGTGCAATTGTTGAGCTTCTGTGGCACATCAGAAGAAGACTTAGAATTGGCCATAAGAGGCTAAGATTTCCTCCTGGTCCCTACGTGAGTCCCTGGAGGCTCTGAACAGAGCGAGCGGAGCGGCCCTGTTGCCCCTCTGCAATGAAGACACATGCTGAAAGCCTGAAATAGTCTCTTTCCGGGTGATGGTGACCCAGCGTGGGGCAGGAAGCCCTCCTGCAATTGGGCTGCTCCAGACGCCAGCTCAGAGCTGGCAAAGGCTTCTGGAGGACGCCACACTTGAAGGAAGTGACGCTCCAAATGGTCGTTTAGAAATTAGCAAAGGCCACCTGGAGCCTGGTGTGAGTGAAGAGGTCGGAGTGACCACCCTCAGCTCCTGAGGCCCAGGAGACCACGCCAGCTTCCCTGGGAGCCAGGCCACAGCTGCCAAGGATGATTGACAGGCAGAGAAGACACCCCTGGAAGTCAGTGGAAGCCCCTGCCAGGGAGAGAGCTGGAGGACAGGGAGGAGGTGGGTCCCCAGGAGAGCGCCTGGGGGGTGTCCTGCACACTCACCCTGTGATCCTGTCCCTCTCTCTCTTCAACAAGGTCTGGGCTCTGTGTTCAGTGGGACACTGAGGCTGTGTAGCATGGTTTTTCTTGTTGCAGGGCCTGATGACTGTCACCAGGGATCTCTTCTGAAACCCAGAAGCCCTAAGTGCTGGAAAACAGTCCAGGAAAATATGGGCAAAATTGGAATAGACACTTGTCAAAAATGGATGAAGAGTTAATAAACTCCTGATCATGAGTCCCCAAAGAAACCTAAGATAAATCCCAGGGAGAAAACCCTACAGAACCCACTAGAATGTCTGGCCTTAGAAACTGGCCTTTCAGGGGGTTGGCAAGGAGGTGGAGCCCTTGTGGGCTGCTGCTGGAAGGTAAAAATGGGGTGATCCTTAGGGAAACAGCTTGGCTGCTCTGTAAGCTGAGCCTCTCAGGCTGGTGCATGCATTAGGCTGTGAACCCCCAAAATAGTGTTGGGTGTTACTTTAGGGCATAGGTGGAAAGCTGAGGCCCAGAGGGGGCCCACTGTGTCCCCAAAGCCGGGCAAGCACAGAGCCAACTTGGAGCTCAGGCAGGCATGGGGAGTGGGGACCCTCCCACCTCCAGGAGTGGGGACCCCTTATTTGCAGGAGCCTTTTCTTATTGGGCACCCTGAGTCCTCTCCTAACCACTCCATGCTTCAGTTATTTTATCTACAAAATGGGGGAAAAAACTGTCCTTATCTCGTTGGATTGTGGTAAAAAGAATCTGAGTTCACCTTGGAGGTTGGGCCTTTGCAGGTAATGCTTCGTGAGTTCCAGCCAGGAACATGAGCCTGGCCCTGGACACAGCGCAGGATCCATACTTGTTGCTCAGCCCCCGGCCTCCCCCGCTCATCAAAGGCTGTGTCTGAGCGGGTTTCCTGACTCAGCCAGGCCTGGGTCCCCCACCTCCAGCTCCCCGTGGGGACCATGAGGATTTGTCTGTGATTTTCCTTCTCCCTCCTGTCTTCTGTGCCTGATCACAAATTCTGTTGAATCATGTCTCGTGGCAGTGTCTTGATTCTCTGTACCTGGATTCATCCATCCAGCCTAGACTGAGCCTTCCTACCTAGGCCTGCTGTGTCCCCTCCAGGGGGCCTCCAGGCCACAACCAACAGGAGCTACTTCCCACGGTCTGACCACAACCCTGCACAACCAAAGATCTTCAGAGACACCTTCCCTTAGGTGACATAAAACCCAGGTTTCTGATGTCACTCTCCATGGTGTCTCCCCACTCATCTCCAGAGCACACTCATGCATCTAAGGCCCATTGCTGTCCTGAATCCCAAAGCCCACTTCCTGCCTTACCTGGCCTCTGAGCCTTGGCACACACCTTCTTTTTGAGCAAACCCTCTCTCTCCTCTGGGCCCACCTGAGAGGGCAGCATGAGGGCTGGGTGTGCAGCTCAGTGGTTAAGCCCACATGTGCTCAGCAGGTGAGAGGCCCTGGGTTCCTTCTCCAGAAGTCCCCCCAAAATAATAAAATAATCATGTAAGACTAAAAGAGAAGCCAACTCACTTGTTGTAGAATATCTACAAAAATAATCCACAGCAAATATCACACCTAAGGGGGAAGCAGAGGAAGTACAGTTTGGAAATGAGACACTGATGTCCAGTTATCAGCACTTCTGTTGCGAATTGAACTGAAGCCTCAGCCTTGCTAATAAAGGAACAAAAAGAAACAACATATTTAGAGACTGAGAGGGAAGAAACGAAACTCTCTTGCAGGTGGCCTGATTATCTATGCAGAGGACATAAAACTAGAGAATTTTTAAATCAATAATTTTTAAAAAACAACTTTTTCGATCAATAAACAAATTTCGTACAGAAACTTGGATACAAAATCAATATAAAAATCAATAGCATTTTTGTATCCAAGCAACAGCTGCTGAGAAAATCAAATTAAATAATGTTGCCACTTACAAGAGAATAGAAAGATAGAATGCTGAATTCTAAATTGAATGAAAGATATTCGTGACTCCTGCAAAACAAAGCATCATTGAGATAAATGAGGGAAGATGTGTCTAGCTAGATACACCCCTGCTCATGCATCGAAAACTCCAGGAGCAAATGTGTTCATGAAGTTTCACCGTGACTCCAATGGAAACCTCAGGAGATATTTAAGTTGCTTCTAAAATTTATACAAAGATGTAAAGGGTTAGGGACAGGTAAGAAGAGTGAATTTGAAGGAGTTGGCCCCTCACATCTCATGAAGCAATGTGGTGATTGCATCCAGATAGTAAGGGGGCAGGACCATCACACAACCAATGGAACAGTGTGGGTGGCACACTTAGAAACAAGCTGCCCTCACAGACCCTTGTAGCTCAGGTGGTCCTGCAGCGGGGGAGTAGTGCTGGCCACATCAGACACCACACAGGGAAGAAACTTCTCTTCATCCAAATACTATCTTGAGAACATGGAAAGGAAATCTCAGAATGGAGAAAAGATGGGCCAAGAAATCGGTGAAAAAAAATGTGCAACACCCTTAGCAATTAGGTAAACGCCAATCAAAACTACACTGAGATTTCATCTCATTCCAGTCAGAGTGGCAGCCATCAAGAATAAACAAATGATAAATGCTGGAGAGACAGAGAGAAAAGGAACACTTGTACACTGTTGGTAGGATTATAAACAGTATAGCCACTGTGCCAATCAGTAGGGAGGTTCCTCAAAAGACTAGGCACGGAACAACCCCCCCGACCCAGCTCTGCCACTCCTTGGTCCTTATCCTGAAGATTTAAAGTCAGTAGACTATAGTGATACATGCACATCCATTTTTGTAACAGCACAATTCACAACAGCCAAACTATGGAACCAGGCTAGGTGTCCATCAGTGGATGAATGGATAAAGAAAATGTGGTAAATATACATGACAGAGTTTTATTCAACCATTAAAAAAATGAAATTATGTCACTTGCAGGAAAATGGATGGAACTTGAGTCCATTAGGTGAAGTGAAATCAGCTAAAGCAGAAGGTCAAAGGTCATATGTTTTCTATGTGGAAGCCAGAGAGGAAAAAGGGAAAGCTAGGTGGGGTGTATGTGCAGGAATGTAGTGATAACCACAGGGGCATCAGCAGAGGAAAGGAACCGGGGTGAGTGGGGGAGGGCTGGGGATTGATACTGGCCAAATTATATCATTATTATACATGTTAGCATGTGCTAACATGTAACAGCCAATCCCATCATCATGCACCCATAAAAATGGGGAAAGACAAAGCAAAAAGAAAAAAAATACTACAAAGTCATATGCAAAGGACATTCAAACCTGATAGAAAAAAAAAGGCAAAATTATTGAAAAGGCACTTCAAAAAATTGGGGGGTAGGTGGGTGGTTAAAGCCCAAAGAATCAATAAATACATCAGAATGATTTCGGCCTCCTGAGTCACTGAAGTACCAATGAACGTCATGAGGAGATTACTCATGGACCCACCCAAATGGCCGAACAGGTTCCTCATGTTGGTGGGAAAATGTAGTAAATGAAATTTTCTATGCTGCCCGTGGGAATGGAAACCAGCCCAGCAACGATAGAAATTACTCGGCATTATCTTCTAAAATGAAATTCATTGAAACGCTCAGACCGCAAGTTTTACATGAGCAGAATCACCTCCACAGGGAGGTTCCTGGAGACTGGAGGTGTGGCCAGAGACGGAGCATGTGCTTAGTAGGCACAAGGCCCTGGGTCATTTCCCAGCACCAAAAAGAAAAGAAGGAAGGAAGGAAAGAAGAAAGAGAAAAAGAAAAGAAAGTTACTGACAACTTTTATTAAAATAGCTTCCAATCTGTCATAGGGCTGATGCTCCTCGTGGGCGGATGGGTAAGTACCTGTTGGCATAGTCACACGGGACACCTCGGGCAAGGTGGAAACGGATGCACATGGGGACACAGGCATGTGTAGGTGAGCAACAAAGGACTATGGCCCTGCGCTGATTCCCTCGATGTGACTCAGAACAGACCCACCTGACTGTGGCTCAGGCCCTGGAGGCCTGGGGGGAAGCACCTGTGGGGCTCATCGGCAGGTGCAGCAGAGGATTCGGCCAGTCTGGTGTTTACTCCTTGACCCGTATTGAGGTCAAGGTCGTGTTTGTATTTACTTTGCAATTATTCATCAGGCTCTCCGTTTCTGATGTGTGCCTTTCCCGGTGCATGGCTGTGAGGGTTCAGGTTTTAGAAAACCCTTCAAAAATTGTATGCAGGGGTCAACCTCATATTTTTTAAAGAGGAAAACTCTGTGCTATTTCATTCAGTGCTCTGAATCTTGTGAACATTCCATAAAACTGACGAATTTCCATTAGTTACCGGAGTGTCATTACCTTGAGGACAGTCTTGCTCAGAAGGTACACGAGGGGAGAGGAGTCTCAAATCAAATCTTGACTGTCTGGAGCTGTGTTCTTTCCAGAGCCCTGGGGCAAGCTGTCTCTTGTCTATGAAATTTGCATGGTGCTGTTCCAGGTCCCCTAACAATGGTGGGGGAGAAAATGAAACACTGTGGCTATTTTGCTGCAAGCAGAGAGTATTTATAATTATGTTGATTTATCCTTTGATTCATTTCCCTGTGGTGAAATTCAGATGCACAAAGATGAGTCTGCTAAAAACAAAATAGATTGGGGGCTACCACGCTTTGCTATTGACCCCGAAAAAAATGTAGAAGTGCTGAATTGAAATCGTGAATTGAATGTGCTTTTAAGGACTAAACATTTCTCGTTGATTTAGGGTTCCAGTGCACGTCATCTTTATGAAATTGTAAGAGAGACGGAGCCTCCCAAGCTGATCCAAGCATATCATTTATTCTACATTGATAAACATATTCTGTTACCTGGAAGCAAAAAATAGACAGGTCTTTTTAGTTCCTTTATAGGAAAATATTTGCTTGCTCTTCTTATCAGAGGGATAACTATTATGGAGAAGATTGATCAGCATTAGAATAAAATATTTATCTACTTGCCTGAGACTTCTCTTTGGGATCAGAAATTCTCTATTAGCAAAGGAAGTGCATACGTATCAGAGATCTTAAAGACATTCAGACACAGCTGTTGGAATCAACTTCTGCTAAGGGTGCACAGCATAGTAAATTGCAAACGGAATATATGCAAATAATGCCCCATTATAAATATAGGTTATTTTCTCTTTCCATAAACTGTGGCAATCACAATAAAAATGATAAACTGAGGTGGGAAGAAAGAGGTAGCATTTGGGGAGCTGAGGGAGGGCATTTATGTTTGGCTTCACTAAATTATGCACTTTTTTATCTTCTAAGTTAATGGTATTGTACTTATACGCTTTGCGTATTCTAATTTATTTCCCCAGATTGAAAACTGTTCTCCTTGTGCCAGCCCAGCTTTCTAAGGCCTAGCACGATAATCCTGCTCCTGGGTTTTAATCCTCAACTGTGTTAGCACAGATGGGTTTATTGGCATGAAATAATGAGAATCCTGCCCAGCCTGACCCTGCCGATCTGGACCCTCATGTTCCATCCTGCCTTTGGGGCCACTCTGATTCAGCGAGTGTCACTGTAGCTCCAGCTCCACATGCTCAAAGTCTCGTGTTGAAGCAAAGCTGCAGGGACTTAAAGGTGGTGTCCCTTACATATCCACACTGTGCCAGTGTAGTCATGGGCACTGCCAACGTGAGCTCTGAGATGGGGGTTTCACACAGATGGGGTCCAAATGATGTCTCCAAAATATCTTGCACCTTTTTCAGGAATATCCTGGACAAGGTTGTCTACCAACGTGAGGGAGAAAAGAGAAAGCAAGGCATAGGTGCAGAGAATGCAGGGGTCCAGCAGATGAGGGGTGCAGGGGTCCCCAGGTGGTGGTTGGTGGAGGGGAACCCAGGGACAGCTATGTCCAGGCACAGAGGACATCACGCCAGGTGGAGCGGTCAGCAGAGTCAGGGGACTTCCAGAGCTATGAAGGTTAGACCTGATACGATCAGTTGCCTCCTCTGGAAAGTGGGCACAACTTCGTCATCTCCCAGGGGCACTGTGAGGAGTGACTCTTGTGTGTAGTTGTTGATTCCGCCCCTCTGTCCCCTTTCCTAAAGGAAGAATCGCATTCCACACGCAAAGTTTCCAATAACAGGCTCTTGACCAGATGCATCTGGGGCAAGCTCATCAATGATGCGCCTTTTCAATTGTTTTCTTGCAGTAAAGACAGTATTCCTAAGGGACAGCAGAACTCACCTTCATAGTCTTAAATAAATGATTTCCATTGTGCAAACTGGCCCAAGTGTGGCCTCTATAAAGCACAGTGTCAGGGAGGAGTGTGGACAGCCGGTGGCCCTCCCTCTGCCTCTCATTATTAAAAGCCATGGCAGCAACATAGTTTATCCCATTTCAAAAGAAACTCAGAGAGTGTCTTCCCTGTAGCTTCGGATGATTTAAAATTGATCTCCTATAGCTTGTCCCACTTTTGTATTCTTAGCCACAGATAAAATAGTAGCCGTGGATGGAGGCTATTCTCAGAGCTTGCTGCCGGCGTCATCTCATCTTGTCTTTGAGATCCCACCACAGAGAAGAGCAAGGCCGGCCACTGTCATTCAGGCTCCGGTTCCAGGCGACAGGTGTCCCTATCCCCGCCATCAAACAAACTTCTGAAAGCCGAGGTGCTTGCCCCAACAGATGTGCATGCGTCTCCTCATGTGCGTTTATTGATGACACACAGAAGGTGCCGAGATTTTCAAAGATTTTATTTTTAGAGCAGTGTGAGGTTCACAGCAACCTTGAGAGGAAGGTACAAAGCGTCCCCATGTGCCCTGTCCCCGCACATGCGCATCCTCCCCTGCTACCAGCCTCTCCCACCGCAGGGCACGTTTGTTGGACTCCTGAGCCCACGCTGGCTCATCATTATCACCCAGAGTCCACAGACTAGATCAGGGTTCATCTTCTATTCGGCGGCTTGGACAACTGTGTAACGACAGGCATCCATCATTACTGCGTCCTGCAGAGTGGTTCCAGTGCCCTAAAAACCCCGGTCCTCCCTGTGCAGCCCTCCCTTCCCCGTAACCCCTGGCAACCACTGATCTTTCCCTGTCTGTACTTTTGCCTTTTCCAGAATGTCCTAGAGCTGGGATCCTACAGCACGGGGCCTTTTCAGATTAGCACCATTGGCATCTGTCACTTAAGCAATGTGCATCTGGGCTCCCGCCACATCTTTTCATGCCTTGGTAGCTCATTTCTTTAGCAGCCCTGCAGGGTCTGTGACCTGTAGAACTCAGTCCCTTCCATATGGAAGAGAGTATGACGGGGGCTGGAGCCCTAGATACCGATGTCCACAGGGGCCAGGCCCAGCCCAGCCACAGGAGTGAAGCTGACCCCCAAGGGCAATAGGGAGTGGTGGGGCCTGGGGACCACAGAGCAGGGGCCATTCTAGTACATCGGGGACAGCTGCTGTCTTACCTCACGGTGGCAGTGTGGGCCTGTGTGGCGGCATGGGCCTGGGGACAGCTTACTTTAACCAAGGGTGGTGCTAAGTCACCCTGCACTTAATGTAAAGCCTTGAAACACCTGTAAACAGTAGGTAGAACAAAGTGACCGTTTCCAAGAGTGACAATCAAGCCCCGGTCACACCTATAAGCTTTGGCATGGACCAGGCCTCACAACTTCCCCTGCAACCCTCATCCGACACCCCACAGACCATGAGCACATTTGACTCCCTCCAGGGGGCTCACCTACATGAGAACAGAACCCCAACAAGGCCACCTCAAAACCAGTGTGACCAGCCATGATTTTACAATGAAATGGTTTTTAAAGGTTTTATTGCCAATTTAATTTAAACTTTTTGACAGATAAATACAATATGCAAATATATTTTTTAAGACTTATTTAGGTCTTTGGGTAAATTTAAAGCCACATATGTAAAGTAACATATTCATTTATATTTTAACCATCAACTGTGAAAATCAGTGACATTCTTCATAAGCAGCTTTGGCACCAATATCTCAGTCTTAGTCTCGGACGGGGCCGAGTGAGTTTTCCTAAGACCATTTAAGCTAGTTGAGAAACAGCCTCCCCTAACACCCTGTGGCTGAGTACGCGCTCACAGCCTCAGTCCACTGATGCCCCTTGGGGCAGTTGTCTGTGTCCTCTGTGCCTGGGGCATCTGCTCATAGTGCAAGCCGTCACTGCGCAGCATGCCCAAGGGATTTCACTATCATGAAATCTGCAGGGTCACAGCACACGCCCCAGGCTCGCCCTGATGTGTCAGACCTTTAGAGGTGACACGGAGGTGCTGCATCTTTCTGTGGGGATGACTTCATGCTTCTGCAAACCCAGCTCCATCAGAGCTTGGTGAGGCTCTGTCCTCTGACCCTGTTGCGCTGTTCTAGACAATGCCGACGTGATGGTACCCACACATTAGGGCTGTCCCCAGCGATGGCTGCTGGAAGCACACACTCTGACACCGATGCCTACGTGTGTGTCCCTACAGCACAAGCGATCCGCTGGCCCAACGTGGGCTGCCTTTTCCCTTTGTTCCGAGGATGCTGGAAGTGGCCGCACCATCCCCTGCTTCTTTGAGTGTCAATCAAACAGCACTTGGGGCTTGAAAGTGGAGCATGGAGAATTCAGACTGTTGGAAGATTTGTCTCCAGTGTCAGGGGACGGCCCCTCGCTGGCGGGTGCCATATGGCCTTCAGTGGGTTTTCACAGGCACGTGCCTGATGTGCTCCGACAAGCTCCGTGTCACCAGAAGGCACTCGGAGGCTTCCAGCGAGTGCAAGTTCTGGGGGATCTGGGTTTCCTGGGGACCTCCGAAGTTCACCTGCCCATTTAAATTTCCTCTGCAGCACGTGGTTGCTCGAAGCATCTGCCTAGCTCTGTGGCGCCCACGTCTCATCAGAGTGCCGACTGCTGCGTTCTTCCTTTCCCCCTCTCCCCTCCGTGACAGGGAGCTTGTCAGGCTTAGGATATTAAGCGCCTGAGTGCTATTTTGTGTGTAGGTGAGGGCATAACAAAGCAGCAATGGAAATTCCTTTGACAGACGTTGATATAAAGTTTAGGCTTAAATTCTTAAGTGGAATTATTAGGTATACTTATGCTCTCCCGCGTCCTAAATCACCTATCCCATTAAATTGAATTCTGAAGGTTGCAAAACTAGAGTCCTGGCTAAGGCACAACTCTCACGCCACTGGGCCTACTCCTAAGTACAATCCCGCGTGAGGAAGGCAGCTGAAGCCCTCGCTCTGCCAAAGTCCCTCTTGGAATCTCTCTAGCCAGATGGTTCTCCTGTGTCCATGCAGCGGGGGAGCTTTAAATAAAGAAATCCAACCCAAACACCGCAGGAGAGGGTCTCGGGTTGAGGGATAATGAGGAAGCAGATTTTCCTCATGCAAAGACAAAAGTTCCATCTTCTTAAAATGCTTAATTCAATTTGAAGGGAGAAATAATTACCTCCTCTGGCCATCATGTCGAAATGTCCATAGAGAGGAAAATGGACTTCACCCTCATTAACTCCATGGGTCAGAGCCAAAAGCTGCATTAGCCAAAAAGGCCTCTTCAAGGGCACAGCTCCCCAGATCAAAGCCTGCGCTGGAGGGAGCCGGGTGGGAGCTCCGGGGGGGGCTCTGTCAGCATCAGATGGTGACTTTTCCATTTTTAACAGATCTCTCTTGCACTGTGGCATAAGCAGGTCAGCGGCTGGGAGCAGGGCAGAGGGGAATGTGGATTCCACAGTGGTTCCCTCAGCTCTCCTGGCTCCACGCGCCTAGCCTGGTGGGGACTGGCCTGTCTTCTTGTGTTGACCCCAGAGGCCATTCACACCAGCAGGCCCTAAAACAGAGCTGCTTCATCGGCACCCCTCATCCAGGGCCTCCTGACACGGACACCTACCTCTTGTTTGTTTGTGGTCTCAGGTCACCGCTAACTCAAGTTCAAGTGCAAAGTTAAATACCTCCCCATGCAGTGGGAAAGCGCCCAGCCAGGAACATTGTCTCACAGGCTTCATGAGCCACGTTGCTGGGGATACCACCTCGTGCCACAGCAAAACTCTCCTTTAAACAAATCCTGTCATCTGCCAGGGCAGGAAGGGGGTGTCATCTTATTTTTCTAATGCTAGAAAGCAAGCATGCCTTTCTGATAATGAAAGTTTGGGCGTGATTGACAGTCATTTGGCTCACGGGGGAAGCAGGCAAGACAAGAAATCTAAATAAACTTCATATGGGTTTCAAGAAAGCTTTCTTATGGCATCTGGTGTGCTGTTTTGTATGTATCAAATCTGAAAATAAGGGAGCACTTGAAGTAAATAAATGCTTGATGCGACGCCGGAGTGACAGCTGGGTGCTTGCAGACGGGTAACCTATTTACCTGTGTTCCCCGAGCCCAGTGTAGGCCTCAGATTCCACAGTGTTGGGGGGATAAAGGACACACAGGCATCAGCAGGTCTAATGGAATCAGCAGACGAGACAGCAGCTGGGCCCAGGGAGAGCAGCCCAGGGTGGGGACCTGGCTCCGGGCTCTAACCCCAGCTTCCAGATTAATCCACACCCATCTCGGCAACCAGGACCCTTGGGAGTTTCAGGCAGGGGCTTCTCTCTGTGGCCTGTCACTGTCATGGAGTTCCAGGGCAGAGAAGCATGTCAGATACTTGGAGCTGGTCTCATTCAGAACATCTTATTCTAGTCACCACCCCCCACCAGTTTTTTGGTGTGAGTGCCAAAAATCAGGGGTCACTGCATGGAAATGCTTTCTTCTTATTATTGATTGATTTAAAAAGCATCAATTAAGGACCGCTTCTTTACAATCTGCCCATGGGAAGGTGGCTGGGAGTTTCAGGGTGGTGACGGCAGATTTGGAGACAAAGTTGGTAAAGCGAGACACACCGTGCATATGGTAGCCCTGATCCAGCATCTGCTGGGACAACCTGGCAATGAGGACCTGTCCCTTGGATCCTGGGCAATGGAGGTAGAGTTCCAGGGGAGGATGTTCTGGTGAGATGTGTCCTTTCTAGACGTCAGGGTTGAAAAAAGAAAAACAGATGACCACAAGGTGGCAGCGGGACCCAGTGAGTCATCCAGGCAAGGCTGATAGATTTGTGCACAGGGAGAGTCTCCCCAGGCTGAGCCCTTCCAGAGGCTGTGGTGCAGGGAACACAGCCCAGGAGGGAGGAGGGCAGGGGGCCTGAGGGAGGATGGGCTCCTGCGCACAGGGGCTGCTCAGCAGCATGGGTGGGGGGGACAACCAGGACAGAGTCCCAAAGGCAGGAGCCACTTGGGTTCCTTCATAGTAACAGGGTTTATTTTATCCCTGGGTGGTGGACATCGGGTGCATTCTGGGGCTCTGTAAAGTGGCAAAGCTCTAAGTGGGTAAAAGACAGTTTTCCACGCTGTGTTTACAATAGTTGCAGGATGTGTGAGGTGTTGGTCTGGCGTGAGCAGCCGGGAGCTGGGGTTCCAGCCAGCGGGGAATACACAGGCACAGTCTCTGGTTCCTAAGTGCGACACCAGGGCAGCAGATCCCTGCTTCTGGGGGCTCACGGACGAGGGAGGGAGGCAGGCGCCCACCCACTCCTGTCAGAAGATGGGCCCTTGAGCTGCTGCTGATGCAATTTCATCCAGCAGAGTCTAGCGTGGCCTTGGCATGTGGTCACCAGCAGGGCTCAGATTGCCTGGCCTCTTGGACGTATGCTGCTGTGTAAGGACGGCCCTCCTGCCCAGGGCCTCCAGCAGAGTCTAAGAGAGAGGTTCTGGGACCACGCAGAGGAGGCCACTCTCCTCTCACCTAACCCGCTGAGGTAAATGTCAGCTGGCCCCCAGTGTCCACCCCCGTCTTCCTGTCAGACTCACGCAGTGACCAGGAGAGTCTGGCAAGATGAAGCATGACCATGTCCTCCTCTCCTAGGCCTTTTAACGGATCTCCTCGGCCCTCAGCCTCAGGCGAGGCCCGGACCCTGGATCTGCTCTTCAGATGAACCGTTCTCTCCAGTGAGGCTCTGATAGCCAAGGGCCCATCCCGTACCTCATCCTCCTGCGTTTTCCCAGGGGGGACCCAGGTTTCGTGGGGTCTGGAGTAGTCACAGTAGTGAGGGCTGCATGAAGAGAATCAAGGAAAGATGTTCCACGCAAATCAAAGAGCAGGAGGGGGCCCTGTTCAGGGGGAGCCCCGTCAGCTCCATGGGGTGTCCACCTGCGCCTGCCCAGCCACCATGCCTTAAGACATTGGGTTAGCCAGGTCTTTCTAGAGAGAAAGAACTGCTAGGAGACCTGTGTGGAGAGAGAGAGAGAGAGAGAGAGAGAGAGAGAGGAGGTGTTAGGGGACTCTCACTCCCTTATGGAGGCCGAGAGATCCCCCCAAAGCCACCTGCACCTGGAGAACCAGGGAAGCTGGTAGCATGGTCCAGTCTGAGTGGAAAGGCCTCAGAACCAGGGAGGTCGAGGAAACCATGGACCACTGTTAGCCTGAAGGCCCAAGAGCCCAGGGGGCTGCTGGAGTGAGTCCTGGAGTCCAAACGCTGGAGAAGGTGGAGTCCCGTCTCTCCAGAGAAGAGCCAGGACCCTCCCTCCTGCCTTTTTTTCTTTCTGGGCCCCTCAGTTGGCTGGATGGTGCCAACCACATGGAGGGTGGGTCTCCCCCCAAGGCACAATGCATGCACCAACCTCCCCCAGGGGCTCCCAGACGCCCCCAGGCAGCCCCCTCACTCCAGCCAGGGCCCAGACCACCTGTGCTTGCTGCTCAGCAGGAGAGGGGCTGAGTCTGTGCCTGTGGGGCACTGAGAACAGGTACCACCTGGCCACTGGATCCTGTCAAGTGGACGCCCCTGACCCCCTGCAGAGGCGCTGGGCCCTCTCAGGAAAGCGCTCCCTGCGTCTCTTCACCTGGCTGACCTCCTGTCCTTCTCAGGCCTCAGCTTGGGGTCCTTTTCCTCAGAAAAGATGAAGGAAATTGGAAGGAAAGTGGGTGTCCTGCAGGAGCTGCTGCCAGCCAGGTGGGCAGGGAGTGGGACCAACACTGCCAACTCACCCCCCCGTGGAGATCAGTAACAGGTGCTGTGGGCGTCCCTGCACTCTGCCCCTGGGACACATCCCCAGGGGACAAAGCGCACCTACCTGGGCTCTCCCAGTCTCCCCCTGTGATCCTCGGGTTGGAGTCTACTTTTGCGCCTGGCCTGGAAGTTGCGTGGAGCTGGGGGCCTTCCCGCCTCTGCCCAGCCTCTCCTTCACAGGACCAGGCATGGGGAGGCTCTGCGTGTGGTGTGAGGAGCTCATGGATGGACCAAGGTGCTGTGTCTCATGTGGGAAGGGTCAAGAATTCTGCAAATCCTCAGGATCCTGGTTGGGAGTAGAGGCATCTCCCGGCCCTATCCAGTGGAGACAGGCATGGAGGGAGGCTGCGGAGACGGCACCCTCTCCCTTCTAAGTCACCCGTGGCACTCGCTGGGGAGAGGAGACACCTGTGCCTGGAGATAACTCCCCTCCCTGGACTCCCCTTGTCCATGGTGTTTGTTGGGGACGAGTGGCAGAAGGCCTATAGTCCCTCACTGTCTGACTCTAGCAGAGCTGCCCTGGGAATGCTACCAGCAGTGACAGCAACGAAATAACTGAGAAATGGCCCAGTTATTTACACGTTCCCCGGGTAGGGAGACCACCTGCTGCTGTCACCGCAGGGCCATGCCATTTCCTTCAGCTCCAGGCCTCCTCTCTGCCTGCCCTGCGTCACCCTTTCCCCAGCTCCATCAGTCACAGCCCTAGGCCACCACTTTCCCTGTCATCTGGGTTTCTTCTAAGGCATTGGGGTTGACGTGTCCTGTCCCCTCCTTCTGCTTGTCGAAATGCGTTTATTCGCACAGAACAAAGTTCTGCAATTTCTTGCATCAAGGTGCAAATCATTTCCCATGTTTGAATTAAAATGTGTTAATGGGAAATGGAGAACCTAAAGTGAGAACCTGATATCATGGCTGAAGAGCTCCTCTCTGTCCTCTTTGAGCTGAGGAAGCCCAAACTGAGACATTTGGAAAAGAAAACTCAGGCGGTGACAAAGGCCACCCTGAAAGTGAACCAAGTCGGAGTCATTTTTTAAAACAGATGCACCTGCAGCTCCCTGGGACCCTGAGCAGGGCCATATGCTGGGGTAGAATCTCGTCCGTGATTTCTTAGAGCAGTTCTACCTCTAGAGGAGACAGAGGGACACACATTTACCAGGGTCTGTAGCACTCATGCCTTTCCCCTGGGTGCCGAGAGCTAAATGAGATTACTGTGCTAGGAGCAGAGTCTCTTTCAAGGGTGCTCAAGGATTAAGGCTGACGCTCCTGTTGGGCGTCTGACCACTGCTTCTGAAGCTATGAATCCACCATGAACTCCCTCAAGTTGATGGGAATCTGTGCTCTGGAGGGAACCTGGTCCCCAGCTGTGCTTTGGATCATCTTGGATTTGTTCCTGCCAACTGTGTGGACATTGCTCATCCATCCTTAACCATCTGCAGGAAGACGGATGTTTGTGGAGACATATGCCCTGTTGGGGCCCTTGGAGAAGCTCCCAAGGGAAATTCACTTTTCTAACAGTGTCTGAAGCCCACTAAGAGTTTTTAATGGATTTCTTTGTTCTTTTATGTAGGAAGAGTCTTGGGTGTGGAAGAGCTGCCATCCAGGTATGAGCTTCGGACTCTGCCAGTTCCCAGGAAGGACAGCAATATTTCTAACACACCTGATCAGCTTTCCTTGAATTAAGAGGACCCTCTTGCCTGTGTTGGTGGTGGGGACAAAAAACAGCCAGCAGTCATTTTCTACTGGGCTGGTGGGGAGCTCTTCCATGGACTTCAAATGGAAAGTGAATTGCCGAAGTGGCCGAGGCTGCCAGGGTCCAGACATTAGCGCCGATGCTCAGACAGTCTCTGGACAGCCTCTCTGTTGGCCTGACCAGAGCTCAGTGGAAAACGTCCTAAAACAAGTCAGTGCAGAGTCCCCAGACTCAGGGAGCAGAGGGAAACGTGCACGTGAGGCCAAGGCGGTGTGGCTTCAACACACAAAGGACGTCACCATCCTGGCATGCAAAGGGGCATCTTTGCCACTGTTTCAGTCATTGATCACCCTTGCCAGCACTATTAGCAGGTCACCATGGTTATTTGCTAGCCACTTGGTATTGGCCGGGCTTGTCAGGCATGAGATACACCAGATTTCTTCAGAGCCTGATTCTGCAGCATCTTGCAGTAGCCTCCAAACCCCTGGGGACCCCGATGGATGGTTCCCTGAGATAGAGGACTGTCCCCTCCTCATTCTCAGGCACAGAGAGACAGAAGAGTCTGTGCAAGCTATGGATTCAATCAAGCGGCCTGGCCTGAACAAATCAGAACACATCACTCCCCCTGCCCCCCAACCCCAGGGAAGGGGAAGGGCTCAGGTCAGAGATGGCACAGATCTGGAGGGCCAACCAAACCAGAAACTTCAGCTAGGAATCCTGGTGCAGAGGCGGATGCTCAGTCTTGTTGGGTTTGAACAATCTGACAGGTATAAGATCTGGAACTTGAGGTTGCAGGAAGAGGAAACTGATCTGAACGTGAATCTTGCGCAGATAAAATGGAACCAAGAGAGAAACAAGGGGCTTAAGTCCTAGAGCCCTCATGTGAACCCCTGGATCAGGCCGTACCTGAAGTAGCCATTTGTACAAGGTGTCACTGTAGCTTCTTGATTTTCTTTTTCCTGGAAGATTTTCCATCATGGGAATCTCAAAGAGATCTGATGGAAGTACGTGGGTAGAGAGGAGAAGAGGCCCCTTTAGAAGCCTAATAAAGCAGTGATTTTTCTGTAAAAATGCGTAGAAGTGCTTTCCACATATATTTTTAGGGGTTTCATCTTACGTCTTATTGGGGAATCTGTGCCTGTCTCCAGGCTCTCTGCTTCACCCAGAGTTCTCAGATGGGCTGGCTCTTGGAATTGCAAACTGGGTTACACTCCTGGCTTCCTGCTGAGTTGGTGGCTGAAGCAATTGCTGCCCCTGAACACCGCCCCCCGCCCCCAAACTTGCTCCACCCAACAAAATACTGCCTACACAGCTGGGGCAGAGGTGCATTTTGAGTATGTTCTCATGAGGTCTAATTTTTCCGAAAATAGGATAATGTATAATATTGGGGCTCTTTTAGAACAATTGACCAATATGTTTCCTCACTGAAGCGTTGAAATTTGTAAAGGTGACAAAGAATTCAGGGCACAAAGTGTTGTCACAAAAAGCATTTGCAGCTCCGCCACGGTGGACGGATGCCATGGGGACAGTCAGGAGATGGTATGCAAATGAGAAGCCCCTGAAGAGCATTTTCCCCATGAATGTTGGGAGACATGAGCAAGCCTGGGCTAAACACACCCTGGAACACCTTGCATCCCAGAGACGGGAGCAGAGCTTTGTAAATCCGTGTCCTCCGATGGATCCACATCTGAATATTCCATCTGTTCCTTGACAAAACCTCCTCTGGTACTTTCTATTTATATCAGGGGATGCCCCCTGTGTCTTCATCATAGAGCTCTCAGTGGTACTTGGGAAAGGTACCATTTCTGTCTGTGACTGTATCAAAATGCGAAGGCCACGTAGCCTTCTGTACAATGCAGATCAGGCACCAACCCCAGCCCCAAACCAGGAGGATCTATAGGAAGACATTTGTTTCGGGGCATCATGCACTGTGGGGAAGGGCCTCAGGAAGGGCCAGCTGGGACTCTGAGCTGGGGAGAGCCTGCTGCACATTGGCAGTTCTTTCTTCTGGAAGCTTCTACTTTTCTACAAGGCCTTTTGACTGATTGGCTTAGTCCTATCTAGTGTGTCTACAGTAATCTCCTTTATTTAGAGCTCCTTTGGATTGGGTGGCCTCTACAGGAGCTCTCCTTCACAGCAATTCCTAGATTAGTGTCTGATAGGATTACCGGGACAGTAGCCTAACCACTTGCAAGTATCCAAGAGACCACTGCATCATGTGAAGAGAAATACACCAGCTTCCTCATCAGTGGTTTGTGAGGGCAGATTTGCCAACGGTCATTCAGCCCAAGGAGTTAAGTGCAGAGAGAAGACGTATCCAAGGTCACCCAGAAAGTTAGTGCATTTGACATTAGAACTACAAAACATCTTCATGATCCCTGGCCCGTTCTGTGGCTTGTTAATTCTGACATGGGAGAGATGGGCTGGGCAAAAGGTCGATGTCACCAAGCAGGAGGAGCAAAACCTTTCCAATTTGTCATCGGAGTTGTTTGCAACATTGGCCTAAAACAGCTTTTCCAAACCAAATAGCATCTCAGTGAATTGAGTTGCTTAAAAATACCTGCCAAGGACAAACACTGGTTTTTGACTCCCAAGGTCCCTAAAGACACCCAGAGATGCCAGGGGGGCAGTTTAAAGTCCCATTACCTGGAAAACAGGGCAGGCATTGGAACTCAGGTAGCTTCTAGAAGAAAGGCAGCCTAGGGCCTTCATCTGTCTGTGAAAAAGAATTCACGAGGAAGACTTGTACAGCTCCTGAGAGCAACAGGTTGTGCCAAGCTGCAGAATGTTCTAGAATAAGGAAAATCATGACGTCTCCATCTCCCACTGACATCATAAGCACAGCCCTTCCCAAGTCTTACATAATAATTATCTTCTACCTGGAAAGGATGCAGAGTGACCATTCCAGGGTCCAAGTGGAAACCAACCTGCAGCCGCATCCTGTTGGTTCACCCTGTGTTTTAGAGTCACAGTGGCCTCCAGAGCTAAGATGGAAACACTGCAGATTTTCACATAGAAATCTAGATTTTTAGAAGCTCTTATAATTGGAAGTCCTACGTGACAGCAACCTGCAGGACTAAGTGGCCGGGTGCCTTTAGATGTTGGAAAGTCTATGCAGAAACTCTTATTTAAGTTTTAGTCTAGTCTCTCCGCGGGTGAATTTGAGGCTCGAGTAAAAGGTGAATCTACAAGATGCTTCATTACTCATCTTTTGATCCCTCCGACTCATGAAGCTCTTGGGATGCTCAGACCTGGCTAATGATCCCTGGCGTCCTCAGAGCCAGAGCCCATGGGGCTGTCACGGGGCAGTGAGGCCACTTCCCACCCAGGTGCCAATCAAAACCCTCCTCCATGCCCCTCTGTGTCAGCTGCCCCCTGGCAGCTGGTTGCTTCTCTTGGAAAACTTGTGCCTTAAATTTGTCCCTTTCCTTGGTAACTGCCTCCCTGTTGCTCTGCTTAGGTGAACATAATACAATTTCCCAGAACATCTGTAACGTTAATTCAGTCCTGTCATCCTATATTTTGAGCCAAACAAAAAAAAAAGAAATGAAAAAACCTATACTAATCTTTAATTTATAACAAAGCAGTGGTGCATGAATTTCATTGAATCAAATGGGACCAAAAGAAGACTTTGTTTTTATCCCAAGATGTATTTGGCAAAACCCATTTACTATCACATCTGCTCAGTGAGTTGAATTAAACTAGCTGTTCTGCTCGCTGCTGGGGATATTGAATATGGGCTCAGCTTTCTCAACCTGCTACATTTTCTTAATCCTTAGTGAGAAAAATCCTGTGTCAAAAAGAAATACTTAGTTCAGGTAGTTCCTACCCCAAAGAACAGATGGATTAAAATTTCTTTTATTTAAACTGAGCAATTGCCTGCAATTTACATACCATAATAGTCCTGTCCACACACCTGTGTGAAGGCCAAGTAATGGGAATTATAATTATTACTATGAAACCTTAGGTATCTTATTAAGAGAAATTCACCCTCTCAGGTGATTTGTTCGTGAACGAGTCACCCTGTGTGTGAAGAAGTCATTTTGAATGGGGAACAGCAGCAGGCGAGGCCCAGGTATTTGAACAGATAAATTACACATTGTCACTCAGGACGGTGGATTTCTAGCCAGCCACCTCGCCCCACCTGTGTCCACTATCCCTGGGACATAAGCATCTGTAGTTGTCCTCTGAAACTGGCTGGAGGGGAATGTGACATGAAGTCCAGGAGCCCAGGGTGCCCGGCATTGCTGGAGGGTGGACAGCACTCTCGGGAGATCCCATGGCTGTTAAGCACCATTTCTGACCCAAACTGTAGGAAGTCAGTGGCTGGCCTGACCCAGCCTGCGGCAAGATTTCTGTCCCCAAGTTCCCATGTCCAGGCTTGCAGGATGAAACAGGGGACAAATGGTAGGTGCAATGTGGGACATAATTATGCCAATAAACAGAGTCTCTGGATGAGAAGCAAGGTCGGCTGAATCAGGGGCAAAATCACACAGAGGGAATCACCTGCTTCTTAGGGGACATGCAGGGCACCTGGGCACACTGACAGAGTTGGCAGCCCTACCCCCTGGGCTGTATGGCATTTAGGAAGGACTTGTCAGGCTTCTCTTTGTGTGGGGATCATGAAGGTGCTTCCAGAGCATTCAAGAGCCCCGAATCTGCAGGTGTGAGCAGAGGAGAGCAAGCCCAGCTTTTCTGTTTGAAGGAATTTATGGCCTGATTTTTATAACATGGAATTTTTTTAAGACTAGTATTCAGCTGGAGATTACATTCTGAGTGAATGCTGGGGTGTATGTGTCTGAATACGTGTTCAACATGGCTGTGTGCACAAGCGCGTGTTCATGCACTGAACATGTGGATCTCTGTGCGTGCTTGTGAACATGTGCACACATGTAAATGTGACATATGTGTGTGTGCTCATGTGTACCCATGGACACGTGGGTGTGTGGAGGTGCATGGTGCGTGTGCGTTTGACTTTGCACAGTGAATGTACTAGTGTGGTACCTTTCTTCTGTCTGTGGGTGTGTGTGCACACGCGCGTGGCCCAGTGGTTATGGATGACGATCTACCAACCTGACTTGTGTACAATCCCAGCTCTGCCCCTTACCTGTCGGACCGATGGCAGCCATTTCAAAAGTCCATGCTTGGTTTACTTGATGTGCAGAAGGGAGGTCATAACTGAATCATTTCATGGGGACAGTGAAACATCTACTGAGTGAATGGAGCTGATTTATATAAAACACTTAGCACAGCATCTGGTACAGGATGAACCCTTGGTAAATGCTGGATGTCCCTATTCTGCTGATGTCCCCATGGTGTACCCCAAGTCCTCCTGAAAATCAGCTTCTTCATCTGCACACGGGTGATGATGACAGTGCATGCTTTAAGGGCGGCTCGGGAGTGTCAGTGAACTAATTCCTGCAAAATGCTGGGGAGAGGGTGGAAGACAGACAGTTTAGAATGGGGGGAGCTGGAGCACGAGGCCCAGGAGACTTCCACCTTTATCACCTTAGCACTCTGAGCATGGGCAACTCAGCACCCCTCTGAACCCACACTCCTCATTTTTATGTGGGTAGAAGGAGCACCCATTTCAAGGAGTTATAGTGAGGTGGAGCCAAAGCACAGGGTGTGCTAAGGACCACAGAGTGTCACTGAGGTGTGTGATTCTAGGTTCTAGGATGTTCTGGGTTGCTGCTGACAAGGATCAATCACACTCTTTTCTCCTCTCCCTTTCTGGAGTCTTGGCCGTCCTGTGTCTTCTGCCAACTGTGCAAGTTCTTACCCAAGGTCTCCTTCTCCTAGACTGGCCCTGTTGCTGGGCCTTGGGTGAGCGTTAGCCAGCTCATCAGCAGCCAGGGAGGATGGGAGCTGCTTTTGTTTGTAAAAGCAGCTCCGTCCATTCAGCGTCCTGCCTGTGACATGGTGGATGTAGGACATTCAAGTAAGAGGTTTATTGTTTGTGAAAGATCACAGTTGGGTGTTGCCTAGAAAATGAGTTTCCATGGCAGTGGGCACCCGGCACCCTGGGTCAGGCCGCCCAGAGCCTTCTGCAGTGAAGTGTGAGTTCCCGAGACAGATTGAGTGCCAACCCTGCCCTGCGCCACTGCTTACCAGCTGAGTTCCTCTGCATGGGCACCTCGTAATGCCCTGTTCCCCCGCACAGGGAATGCACATGTGGGAGCAATTACGTGCACCTCACACAGTCACTGAGATTCAGAGCACTGATAAAAATTAAGCACCAAGCTCAGAGCCTGGGTCTGGTAAGAGCTCATGGAAACAAAGCAACGGTGACAGAGAGGCTGAGCATTCAGTGGGCATGCTGGGCACAGGCTGCCGGGTGTAACAAGTGGCCACAATTGGACTGAGGTAGAACTAAATCACACAGAGGAGGTTCTGTTTCAGCCAAGATACAGCAACAGGGAAAGAGTTCACTCACCCCTCCCCAGAAATAACCCGAGGCAGGCAAACTATCTGAAAGGCTGTTTGTAAGACCTGGGTCACAGGCAGGGAAGGACACGGGACCTGACAGATGAGAACAAGGGGAGCCTTGCAGGTGCCCCACTGACCAGGCCAGAGAGTGTCTGGGACATTGCTCAGGGAGGGGACCCAGAATCCCTGAGCTGAGGAGACCGAACTGGGGGTCTGTGCAGGCCAAGGTGCTGGAGTTTGCCAGGCAGAGGACGAGAGAGACACAGCAGCTCACAGGGGACCCTGAAGACCTCAGTGCATGTGGAGAGGGGCTCACTTAAGGGTGGACACAGAAGCAACTAGTGCCAGCACTCAATGGGAATAGTGCCTGTTAGGGTCTGTCCCTGCAATGTCCCCCAGAGCTCCTGTGTTGAAGCCTGGTCTCCAGTGCACCAGTGGTCAGGGTGGGACTTTGGAGGAATTAGATCATGAGGGCTCTGGCCTGGCCATGGCCACTGGGGGATCCATAGCTCGGGACACTGGTAGGTGGAGGAGACTTTTTGGTAGACACTGGCTACATTCTGTCCAGGCCCCTCATCTCTCTCTGGCTCCTGGCTGTCTTGAGTTGAGCTGTTCTGCTCCCCCTCAGGCTCCCTGTCCTGAGGGTCTGCATCATCTCAGGCCCAGAAACAACAGAGCCAAGTGACCAAGAGGCCATGAACCAAAATAACCTTTTTTCCTTTAAGCAGGTTTATGTCAGGTATTCTGTTATAGTGATGAAAAGTTGATTGACACAGTCATTGCTCCCAACAGCCACACTGGAAAACCACATCAGCATTGGGGTATTGGGTAGGGTTCTCAGAAGATGTAATACCATCAGTAGAAATTAATTTGTCATAGACTGAGCAAAGTTTCTGTCCTGCCTCGCAAATCTTAAGAGCAAGGCCCAAGAGGATCAAAATGTGTCCGAGTAACTCAATTGCATCTCAGAACAGAACTCTGGAAGATTTGTAGGAGTACAGAAATAACCAGCCAAGAGAACACAATTTTGGGGGTCTATCATCCAATCATAAATTATCAGATGTAGAAAGAAGCAGAGAAATGCAACATATGGTGAGAAGAAAAAAATTATCCAACTGAGATCTACTAAGAACAGATACAAATATTAGAATCAGCAGAAAAAGTCTAGAATAAAGCAAGTGTTATTACTGATTTCAATGTTCAAAAAAAAAAAAAAAAACAAAGCGGAGACCCCAATTCCCACATCCAAATTCTAGAACTAAATACTACAATGTGTGAGATGAAAACTACCCTGGATAGAAATAATGGCCTATTAGACATCACAGGGGGAAAACCATAAACTTAAAGAAACAGCAGTTGAATCTATCCAAAATAAAAAAAAAAAAAAATGGAAGAAAGAACTTTAGAACGAAAAACAGAGCCTCTCTGAGCTTCAGGAGAACTTCCTGGAGGGAGGAAGAAGAGGGCAGGACAATGCTTTTAAAGGAAAAGCCTTGGCCAGGGCGCTGCAAGGCCTGGATCTCCCCTGTGCCCTTCTCACCTGGTCTCCTAGCAACGCGCCCTCCTGTCCCTGGAAACCGCTGGGAGCAGAACCTGGGATTGGGGCCACCGCCAGGCTGTGCAGGAGACGTTGGTGAGAACCACGCCTGGAGCACCAACGTCTCAGTTTTGAATTTACAGGACATTGTGAGCACACCAGTGTGATGTGCCAGGCGGGCGCTGTGCCAGCAAACCTTCCCCAGGCCTCTCACCAGCCCTGGGTCTCAGTCCCAAGCCTCACTTTTGTCTCTGGGTGGCCGGAGCCAATGAAGGGACTGAGGGTTGGGTGGGGTGGGGGCTGCTTCCTCCCTGAAGGAGCCCTGGGGACTTGCAAGGGCTCCTACAAGGACTAACACTCAGGTTCCTACAAGGGTGTGTCTCTTTCCCCTCCCCCCTCCCCAGTGGGGTTGCAGAACTCCTGGTCCCTGTGGTGGCCCAGGGGTGACGGCCACTCTGAGCCAGGATGGAGTAGCTATGCTGACACCACCTGCACTGTGACCCTGTCCCCCGCCCCCTCTTCCTCTCTGGACTTGAGAACTGGCTGCTGGGAGACTAAGTTCTCCATCCGCATCCAGCATTGCCTGCTGCAAGGTCATGTCCACATCCTGATACAACACCTGCCCCCAGATATTTCAAAGACAAAGACCTTATTACAATAATGGGGACAGCCACCAAGCAGACTTGGAGACTAGGGAGACAAACTTGCGAAGGAAGTCCAGAGTGAACCAGCTCCCAAGGTCAAGATGCAGCGGCTATAGCCTCTGGCCAGCCTCACATGCAGAGCAGGACTGAGCGGGCCATGGTGTGGCTGGAGCTCACGGAAGCCAGCAGCACCAGGGCTTCCAGAGTTTATCCTACGCTGGGCTCCTCTTGAGACCCTTCGAGGGACAGCAGAGCAGCCTTCAACTCAGAGAATCACCATGAGACAGGGCATAGGATCCAGGGCCCACGGCCTATGCGCAGAGGACTGTCCTGCCCAACTAGGAGATCGCTGGTCACTTGGAGAGCCTCCAAGAGAACCTGGGGACCAAAAGCAGGGCAGACTCCAATTCCTCCCATCCCCATGACCCCGGTATCCTCAAAGTAACCTGGTACTGTGTGTGAGGGACAAGAGGGACCCCCGCAGCTGGCCCACCACGTCAACTTCTAGACCTTCCAGGTAGGAGCTACCCTCTGTCAATGCCTGGTAAACCCCAGATGCCACTTTACAAATTTAACTCATCTGGAGTTAGTTCTCACAGGAGTTAAAAGCATTCCCATCCTGTCTCAGTGGATAAGGACACCACGTGACAAGGTTGGGATCTTGCTTGGGTGGCACAACCGTGAGCCGAAGGAGGATGCACCCGGGTGCTGGCCACGGCTGTGCTGTACAGGGCACGCTGACCGACCCTGCATCTCCCACCTCTGCCCACTCCCTCCACCCTCTGTTCACATCTTCTTCTTGTCCTGATGTCCATGGTGATGTCCCCCAAGCCCAGGTTGCCCTTTCTCTCACCAAACTTGAAGGCTCTCAGAGGACTTCAGTGTTCCCTTCGGGCTACTGTATGGATTCCTTGTCTCAAAGACGCCAGGTGGCGGTCATTTGTAGGAGACAGGATGGAGGCAACAGTCCATTTCCCTCTGACAAGGAGCACCTCTCACGAGCTCTGTCTTGTCAGCTCACCTCTGAGCCCCACTGGGGACCCTCTCAGAAACCTCCCCTCTCTCTGAGCTGGGGGTCCCTCTGCATGGAATTGCTAGGATAGTGGAGGGGACACTCAGGGACACAGTTCTCTCCCTGGTATTTCCTGCCTCTTTATTAGTCAGGGTCTTCTAGCCACTTGAACAAACCCGAATCACAGTGGCTTTAGATTTATTTCTTCTTGATATTACAGCCCAAAGTGGGGAGGGGGTGGGGTGGAGGTTGTGCTCCATGCAGTCATATCCCACCCAGGTGTCTCTGCATCGTGGCCCTCGGCAGACACGCCTGAGGTCACTCTGGAGTCCTGCAGAATCTACTGGGGGCTCCCATCATCTTCACTGGCTAGAACCCAGCCCCATGGTCCCTCCCTAGCCACAAGGGATGCTGGGTCCTGCCCTGTGGCCTGCAGGAGAATGAAAGGTGCTTGCTGAATGTGTTGTTCCTGCTGTCTCCCACACCAGAGGCCTGCTCTCACTCCTTGTAGTCACTAGAGTCCCCTGGTCTCAATTTTGAGCATCTTCTTCTGGGGCTGGCTCATTTTATGTGTAAGGAGGTCTCCTTAGAGCAAAGATTAGCAAACGCTGAGGGCCAGCATCTGTTTCCCTGTGGCCACTGACACAGCTGGAGCGGGCAAGCACTGTGCACCACAGACACCAGGTTCTGTCGGGTTCCCTCCACCCCCCAGGTCTTGCTTCCCAGGCGACAGGCTCCCCTCTCGGCTTCCAGGGCCTGCAATTAGGTGGTCCAGAAATAGCCTGAGGAGGGGACAGCAGGCCTCTGGTCTTTGTCCTCTTTACTTCCAGGGGACCCTGCACAGCCTGAGATATTCAGTCTCTGGCTCTTCACAGAAAAGTATCTGGGGACCTCCACCCTGGAGGGAAGAGCCCAGCCTTTGGAAACTGGAGAGTCTGACCTTTGCTGAATGATTTGCCACCTTGCAGCTTGTGCTGGAGGAAATGGGGTCTGTCAGGACCTGGAACTCAAAGTGACTCCTGCAGGCCACAGCCCCAGGCTGTCACCCTCCCTAATGGTTCAAACTAAAAGGGGGGAAAAGGGGCAAAAACATCAGGGGCTTCAGTTGATGTGGGAGAAGTTGGTGATTTTATTCCAGGATGATTTGTTCAAGTTGGGGTGGGGACAGAGAGGCAGTGATCTTTACAAAATGAAGGCAGAACTTTATTTTCACCCACACATTTGGAAGCACAGACTCCAGTTACCGTTCTCATAATGACCACAGTCGCTCCACCTCCATCAGGTCCTGACAATGACATGGGCATAAGGAACCACTCAGCTTTGGCTTCCAGGAAGCTCGGTGTTGGACTGAAGCTCCACGTCGTCCATCCTCAACAGGAGAGCTGAGTCCAAGGAGCTCTGCAGTGGCATCAGATAGGACCCCACCCCAAGGGCTGTCAGACTCTCCCTCGCTCCCTGTCTCCCATCTCTCTCCCTCTCCTCTTCTTTCCTTTTCCCATCTAAAGCAATTTCAAACCCAGGTGTTCACAGGTTCAGTTCACCCTACTCCATCCTCTGTGGCCCCAGCACAGTGTCCCTTGGTGGCTCCTCTTGTGTTTTCTCCCCACCGTCCCCTACTGCAGACTATCCCTGTATGTGATGGGGCCTCGGGGGACACCTTCAAATGGGATGTGGTTATGGTTCATACGTGTGTGCTTTTAATATAGAGGTGCCATGTTGTGTCTGGATCTTGCTCTCCTTGTCTTTTCCTTCAAGCATTTGGGGACAGCCCCACTCTGTCTTGCTGGCCCTAGTCTTCATCTCTGCTTGTTCCCAGGAATGAGCCCTGGTCCTTCCTGCACATCCTGTCCACACCTCCCAGGTGGCCACCATCCACTTCCCCAGTCACACCTCGGTCTGCTCTGTTAATGTGAGCCATTGCCTGAAGGTGGGCTTCCAGGCAGACCAGAGACAGTGGCTCTTCACCTTTGAAATAAAAATATTAAAGATTCCAAGAACAAGGGTTTTCCATAAACCATTGACTTCAACTCATAAATCTTTATAATCTATTTTCAAATCTAACACTTTTGAACATTCATTTTTAAAAGAGAAATTTAAAAATCTTAACTACGTGGGAGTGAAGATAGTGGAGTGAATTTGGGCAGCACACCTGGACCCCTCCAAAGCCCACAGAGGAAGCAGTAGAGAACAGCTCCTGGGGAGGGGTGGCTATTATGGGTTAGAGATGAGGTGTCCCCCAGAAGCTCATATATGAGACAGTGCAAGGTCAGCGGTGAACAAGTGGCCTTGCGAGCCTTAACCTAGCAGTGCAATAATCCCCTCGTAGGGATTACCTGGGGGGTAGTGGAAGGCAGGCAGGTGGGGTGTGGCTGGAGGAGGGGGTCTCTGGGTCCCTATATCTTTAGGGTTCACATTTTGTCTATGGTGAGGGGAGTCCTCTGCTCTCTGGTGTCCTATCTCCAACTACTTCCCTCTGTCACGCTGTTCCTCCGTGATGTTCTGCCTCATCTCAGGCCCCGAGGAATTAAGGTGGCCAACCTTGAGCCATCTACAGATGGAGACCTCTGAATTCCAAATAAACGTTTCCTCCTCTAATTGTTCTTATCAAGTCTTTTGGTCTCAGAACAACAACAAAACAGCTGACTAAAACAGGGGCAGTGTCTATATCTAAATACTGGACAGCTTGAGACATAGGGGGGGACTTGGAGTGTGCTGACCAGGGCAGAAAATGATGACAAACTTCCCTGACCTCAAACCCTGGCCAGGGTGGAGTCAGTGGGAGGGGCAGCAGAGAGAGGAGGGAGGGGAAAAGCTCTTCCTCAACAACAGTAAAAGCAAAGCAAGTGAAAACTGGACAGGAAAGACGGTGAAGGGGGTCAAGCAGCTTTACCCAAACTGGGGGCAGAGGCTGTGCAGGACAGGGCGGCCACTTTGTGCAGTTCATGCCCTGCTTCCCCAGAAGAAATGGAATCAACACAGTTTCTCCCCCTTCAGAGAGCAACAAGGGGAGCCAGACAGAACGCCCCTGAAATGAGGGGGGTCTCGGTTTCCACCCAGAAGGAACTCAGAGAGGAAGCAATGCTAGTTGAAAGGAAGCTTCAGTAAGAAAGCCCCTCTCCTCACAGGGACCTCTGTAAATAGCTACAATGTCCACTTTCATCTTCCAAATGTTACTTTTCACTTTGGATCAACAGATGTCTCCTATTCCTCTATCCTGGGCCCTCAGCCTGTTTGACTGCATGTCTTCTCATGCTTTGAAGTGTTAACTAAAATTCTTCTGACTTCGTTTCCCTTTCTCAGTCTCTCACTGCTCCTCCGAGTCCTGCTCTTCCCTCTTGCATTACCTGCTTGTGCCTCAAATCCCCTCACCCATCTATTTCCTCTTTTCAACTTTGTTCACATTATTTGTCTTTATCTTTTGTTTTCTCTTTCTTTTTTTCCTTTGCCCAATTATTATTTCCTCCTCCCTTTTATATAATGTAATAGTAATTTTATATCTTTGATAAATACTTTCTCATTCTACTCCAGAATATTACTACCGTTTTATATCTGGATTAGAAGAATTGCAGAGAACATTTTCAACAAGTTTCCCCCCTAAAGTTTATGACTCTGAGGCTTTGCTCTGAAGTTATTGCAGTTAATGGGTCTAGTGTCTTCTCTCAAAGTGATGTTGACGCTGGGATCAGCAAGGGGTACACGCTGAGTGAAAGTGTCCATACTGGTAGGTTTCCCCATCCTGAGACAGTTCAGAGAAGAATGTCACAAAGTAGTCTCTGGCAAAAGAGTGAAAGAGAGAATCATCCCAGTAGATTGGTAGATACACAAACAATATAAAAAAGCAAGGGGACCAACCACCCCAAACAGCTCACACTACTTCAATAAAACAGTGGAGAAAATGTCAGAGAAAAAATTTATAATATGCAATGAATTAAAACTTGTAAGAAATGGATTTAGATAGAAAATACAGGAAGTGAAAGATCATTGAAATATGAGGATCAAGATTCTGAAAAAAAAACAAACAGAAATCCTGGAAGTGAAAGACTCAATAAATCAAATTAAAAATTCTTTTGAAAGCATCATTAATAGATTAGGCTACGTTTAAGACAGATTCTTGCCTTAGAAACAAAGTACTTAATCCTGAAAATAAAGTCTACAATAAGGAAGAGATGTTCAGAGAACACAACCAGAATATTCAAGAAATCTTGGATAACATCAAGAGACCATAGATGTGGCACTGATGAAGGCACTGAAATACAGACTAAAGGAATCCACAATCTTTTCAATGAAATAATATCAGGAAATTTTCCTAACTTTAGGCAAAAGATGGAAATTCAAATACAATAAGGATTTAGAACCCCAAATAGGCAAGATGAAAAAACATCCTAAGACCTAATAATTAAAACACCTCATACATAGAACAAGGATAGTATTTTAAAAGCTGAAAGAGAAAAATATCAAGTCACTTTACTAATTAGGATTTCTTTAGATCTCTTAGCCCAGACCCTAAAAGACAGGAGGACTTAGAATAATATAGAACAAGCTCCGAAAGAACGTGGGTGCCAACCAATATTACTCTACCACTAAAACTACCCAACAGAATTGAAGATGAAAGAAAAAGCTTCCATGATACACAGAAACAAAAACAACTAATATCACTAAACCTGAACTACAAATCATACTCAATAAATTTTTCATGCAAAAGAAATTTAAAGTAGAAATCAGAATCACCATCAGGATGAACATTTCTAGAAGAATATCAATTAAAGGAGGATTAATCCTGAATTAAACATTAGAAACAAATGGAAATGACAGGAAATAAAAATCATCTCTCTATAATAACCCCACCAATGGTTTTATTTCTCCAATCAAAAGACATAGTTTGGCAAAACAAGTCCTAACCATATGTTTTTCACGATAGGTTCACCTTATAGGAAAAGATATCCATAGTTTGAAAAAAAAATGATGGAAAAAGATATACCATGCAGTTAAAAACCAAGCAAGCAGGGGTAGCTACTATCATATCAGACAAAGGACACTTCCAGCCAAAATTAATTAGAAGAGGCAAAGAAGGTCACTTCATGTTATTTAAGGGAATCATTCAACAACAAAATATAATGATTGCAAATATTTATGCCCTAAACTTTGATGCACCTATATACATAAAACAAATCTTTTCAATATAAAGAATCAAACAGTCTACAATACAATAATTCTTGGTGACTTCAATACACCTCTCTCACCATTAGTTAGGTTTTTCACACATAGACTAAGTAAAGATTCTTCAGAATTAAAAAATATTATTAATTAAATGGACCTGGCAGACCTCTATCAAATATTTCATCTACAAACGACTGAACTCCCTTTCTTCTTAGTGACACTTGAAATTGCTTCTAAAACAGACCATATTTTAGCACATAAAACAAGTCTTAGCAAATATAAAAAATAGAGAAAATTCCTTACCTTCCATAAGAGCATATGAAATGGAATTAAAAAATCAACAACATGATTAAAACCAAAATATTGTAATAGGTGGAAATTAAATAATACAACTTTGACAAATCAATCATAGAAGAAATCAGGGGAAAAATTTAAAAAAAATCTTAGAAACAAATAAGAATAGGAATACAGCATGTCAAAGATCTCTGGAACAGTACAAATGCAATTCTAAGATGAAAGTTTATAGTATTGGGTTCCTAGAGTAAAAATATGGAATAATTCCAAATACATATTCTAATATTACACCTTAAGGCCCTAGAAAGAGAAGAATAAGATAATTCCAAAATCAATAGTAGACAGGAAAATCCTTATTAAAATATTATAAAACTGCATTCAGAATCACAGAAAGAAGATTGTACACCATGATCAAGTGAGCCATTCCAGGGAGGCAAATTTGGTTCAATGTATGCAAATCAATAAATATAATTTACCACATAAATAGAATTAAGGACCAGAGTCATGTGATCATCTCAGTAGATGCTGAAAAAGCATTGGACAAAATCCAGCACCCATTCATGTCAAAATGCTGGAGAGACTAGGCATGGACGGAGTTTACTTCAACATTACATACAACAACCCTCTGCCAACATCAAACAGAATGGAGAAAATCTGAAAGCATTTCTTCTAAAATCAGGAACAAGAGACCAAGATGTTCACTCTCACAACTTCTCTTCAATATATTTCTTGAAACACTAGCCAGAGCAATCAGTTAAGAAAAGGAAATTAAAGGATACAAATAGGAAGAGAAGACGCCACACCATCTCTATTTCCCAATGACATCATCCTACATCTACAAGAACCCAAAATGTTCACCCAAAGTCTTCTTAAGATGATGAATCCATTCAGCAAAGTATCAGAATACATAATCAACATTAAAAAACCAATAGCTTTCCTGTTTTCCAATACTGAATATTCAAAGAAAGAAATCAGGCAAACTACCCCATTCACAATAACATCAAAAATAAATAAAGTACTTGGCACTAAATCTAACCAAGGAGGTAAAAGACATTCACAATGAAAACTATAGGACACTGAAGAAAGAAATTGAAGAAGCCTCTCTTGGTATGTACAAGGAGCCTGACGTAGGCTGATATTCAGCAAGAGCTATCAAGCAGATGAATTAACAGCATAGGCAGCTAATTATAGCACTAGGTGATGTTATTGAGAACTTAGGTCATGTAGGACACTGTAATGCTCTCAAGCAACGATTGCTTCATTTGATTCACACAATAATTTGGGGAAATATTATAAAACCTGGCCTGCTCAGGCTGCATATGGTAGCTGCTGAATATGCAAAGAAATAATACATGAAAATCAAATAAATCATAAGTTAAAAAGGGTTAGGGAGCACTACCATATTACTATGCATTCTGTGCCTTAGACTCTTAATAATTGAATTAAAGGAGACTGGCCAGTAGACAGGTTGCCCCTGAAAGTGACAGGGAGCTTGGCCCAGGAGGAGGCTGTGATTGACGCACACAGTTACCTACGCAGACACAGCTGAGTGACAGGGAAAGTACCCTTCACACAAATACATCCCACAACGCGTCCCTCTCTGGGCTCAGAGACAACCTCAGTGAGGACTAGTGTTGACAGCCACAGCCAAAGGGGCCCCAGCAAACTTCCAGCTGCCAGCAAACTTCAGGCTGCGGGCTGATGATTGGTTCACAGTGGCCCCAGCGACATCTAGCTGATTGGCTCTTCTGCGGTGATGTTCATTGGGCTGTTTCCCTGCCCTTCTGACTGCCAGCTGATGATTGGCTCACAGTGGCCCCAGCAACATCTAGCTGATTGGCTCCTCCACGGAGCTGCTCACTGGGGGACTTCTTTGGCTCCGCCCACATGACCCAGCCAATCGGCCTCAAGAGCAGGAGGATTGTGGGAGGTGGAGAGGCTGGTGTGGGGGTGAGAGGCTTGTGGGAAGCCTGTGGTGGCAGTTGGGCTCTGAGGGTTTTTTCCTGAGGAGCTGTTTTGTTTGGCGTTTGTAGTTCTAAAAATAAAGTTCGTTTCTTTTGACAAGTGGCTCCTGAATTGTGCCCAGCCAGACTGTGGCAGACTAGCCCTGGGCTGGTTCTTGACTCTCTGTGATTCTGTCACTCTTGCTGGGACTCATGTCCCATAGACAAGAATGATTTGCCCAAAGGAAATAACAAAGGGGCAAATCCACAACCTTGTACAAAGGAGAAAGCAACGCAGCCTTGACCCTTCTCTGCCGAACAAGAACTTCCACTCAACCCCCAGGTGGTGGCGCTATGCTCAGGGAGGAAAGAGAGCTGGGGGTCCAGGCAGTGGAGTCCTGGCAGCTGCTGGGGTGAGACCCCATTCCCCTGGGCCACAGGAGCCCTGCAGCCCTCCTTTCTGCTAGAGGGACATGTCCACAGTGGTCCAGGGCTGCTCCCACCCACAGTTCTGTGGTCGTGAAGACACCAGGACCAGGGTGTTCCTCCTGGTCATTCTCCCCCGACAAGGGATAGAATCTCCAGTCTTGATGGCTCATGTGACATTAGTCACCCTTCCTGGCTTCCAGAACAGCGATCATTTGTCTTGTTTTTAATACAGAAGGCAAAAGAGGGAAACGCTGGGTCTAGGATCTCGTTGGTGTGGACCTCGGGAAGATGTGAGTCTCGGGGGGACAGCCCACCAGGGACACCTCTGCAGACAGTGGGCACAGCGGGCACAGGCCTTGGAGTGGCGCTCTCTGCTCCAGGTGCCTGTTTCTGCTCCTCCCCACAAGGCTTCCTCGAGGAGGGAAGTGAGTCTCTTTCTGCTGGGGACGTTCTTGGTTGTCACCCAGAGCAGGACTCTGCTCTCCTGTGGGAGTCACAGGCTGTGCACTGGGGACACAGTGGCTGGTTCAGGCACCAAGACTCACTGACGGGGCTTCTGCAGCTTCAGAATTAACAAGTGCGTGTTCAGAGTGGGCAGACTTGGATTCTGGTGGCCACCAGCTGAAAAGCAGCTCTAAGACGCAGCTCTGTGGGACCTGTCCAAAGCTGAGCCAGTAGATTCAGAACCAGAGGCTTCAGGTCCTGATCCTTACAGATACCTGCTCTTTGTGGAAGGTCCCCAAGGAGATCAGGAGTCTTTAAGGCTCTAGAGAAGAATGGGAAGGCTGGTGAATGCAAGCGATGACCGTTTGACTCATCCACCATCAGTTCAGGCCCAGTGTTTCCTTCCTGATAAAGTCCCAAATTTGGCTGAGGAGCAAAATGCCCATCCACAATATGTGGATTCTGATTGACAGTCTCTACTCCTGGCATTTGGATCCCCTTTATTAGAATTCACTTTTGTGGCCTCCCTTGTAGCCAGAGGGGGAAGCCCTGCTGGGAGAAACCCTGAGATAAAATTCTCTTTGTCCTCTGGTTCCTTTCTGCTTAGGGTACACATGCAATGCCTGGAGGTGCTGAAGCCAGCTTGAGACCATAAGATGACAGCCAAGAGGAGGAAAAGCCAACCCACAGAGGATGAGGGTGAAGAAGGACGGGATCAGATGAGTCCCACGTCATGCCACAGAGAACCTGAAGCAATTCACAGAGCAAAGACCTCCAAATGTCCCCTCTGCAAAAGAAACATTTTATGTCCTTACCAGGAAGGCTACTATAGGTTGAGTGTTCGTCCTATTAGAGCTGAGCACCTTAAATAATAAGCTCACTAATTAACCCTAATCCCGTATTTTTTCCCTCTCCCCCTCCGCCCTGCCTCACTCATCCCCAGGGTGAAGCAGGAAGTGCACCTGGTCTGTGGTCTGTCTCCTCCATCCTGCTCCAAAGTCTCCAACTCCAAGGTTAGAAAACAAATCCACTCACTCTGGAGAGGCCGCCTGGCAGCGCCTCCTCTAATGGGCGACTGGGCTCTGGGTTCCTGTTCCCAGGGTCCATCACAAAGGGGGCTCCTGGGGGCTGTTTGCAGGTTAAGCAAGTGGCACCCTGGACGGTCTGTCGGAGGCTGCCGTCTGCGCGGGCCTCTCCCGCTCACTGGACGTCCCTGGTTTGCTTTTCTCTGAGTTTCTAGCTCAGTCTCTTTGTGGGGTGGCCCCTCCGAGGGGGCCCCAGTTTGATAGCCGGATAACCCCGACAACGACAGGGAGCCTTCCCAGAGACGGGACCCTCCGCACGGAGGCCTCAGCTCCCCTTGCCATCAGTGCTGTGCGGAGGCTTCTCAGAGGCCTGTGGGCTGCCCGAAGGGACAGGAGAGGGCGCTTCCAGCCAGTGGCCTGGTTACTAAGTGGCCTCCTCAGAGGCTGAGACATAGGCTGGTGCCATTGGGAATATTTGATTTTTTAAAAAGATACAAGCACCGAAGGACAAAGTCAGGATTTTAAAGAAGTGCCTTTAAGACTCCTCTGCTTCCCGCCCAGTTTAAAACAGGTCACTACCAAAAGCCTCGCGGTCCTTTGAGGCTGTGCGGTGAGACTGTGATGGGCTTCACAAACACGGAAATGGTGCCTTTGCACACGTGCTGACACGTAGGTCCGTGCACTGTTGGATTTTCAATGTGAGAATCTGGTTTTGGTGGCGAGGACCCAGCCTGCTTGTTTGGAGGCGTGACAACGAGCATTTGTGGCAGTCAAGAGCAGAGGGAAGCAAGCCTGGCCAAGATGGATCCACATTCTGGGTCAAAATTGCTGTCACTAGACTAGATTCTCAGGCAGCCACGAGCAAGGTTAACAGAGACATGCCACCTTCTTATAAACAGATGATCCTTGTGATTATGCAATTGGATGATTAATTTACTGCAGATGACGGGGACACTGTCACCTGCCTTTATTCTGAAGACAGTGACTCCCTATAGTTCCTGTGGATTGCCCTGAGTCTAGGTAACTGTTTCCTCTCCGTGGGCAAATTAGGCAGCATGAGTGACACTGTGCTGCAGTAACAACAATCCCAATTCCCAGTGGCCTAACACATTGAAGAAAAGTTTGATGTTTGTTTCTCGCTGCACCCTGATTCCCTCACAGGGGTGCCTGGGAGTCTGCTCTACAGCATCTGCACTTTAGGACCCAGGTTGCTGGAACAGCTGTCCTATGAAATGTCACCATGCAGTGAGAGACCATAAAGTTGGGGATAAACAACCCCTTCCCAGAGCCCATGGCCTTACAATATGGGTCTGTAACTCATCCCATCAGCAGCAAGGGGTCTCTCCACTCTCTGGGTCTGGGATGGCCTTCTGATTGGCCTTGTCCACTGGCACCACAGCAAATGTGATGTGAGCCAGGGGCACCAAAAGGATTGTCGACAGGGTTCATCCATTATTCTCTTCCTTCAGCACACCCAGGCTAGTCTGCTGGGTGCTGAAGAACTCTGACCACCAGCTCCACCCCAGGCCTGTGGTGAGGCTGACTCTAGGTGGATCGGCCAGGTGCTGTGGACACTAGAATGAGACCATGACAGATCAGCAGAGCCCAGCCCAGATCAGCTGAATGGCTGAGAGACACATGGATGCACAAGCAACAAAATTGTTAGTACCTTTGAGGCCCTAAGTTTTGGGATGTCTTGTTACGCAGCTGTAGCCAACCAATACATAAGATTTCATTTCTACTCAACTTTCGCTGCCCATAGAAAACTGCACAGCCACACCCAACTTCAAGAAAGAGTGAATACAATACTGGAAAATGCCCAGAGAATAGCTGGGTATGCTGTTTAGACAGCAGAAATAACCTGCAGAGGTGGATACTCAAGGAATCAGAGCTCAGGGAGTCAGAAAACCAAAGAAAGGCAGATGTAGAAGCTATATGTCACACACTCTGGTCTCTGAGTCCAAAACCCCGAACAATGCAGACAAAACTGCCATTGTCCCTTTATGACAAGAAGTAACTTCAATACTCTCCATCTATAGGGAGGGAGATAGTGCTCTTTAAAAATAAGAGAGAACAAAGTCAGTCCACAAACCCCGACAAGTAAGAGATGACATCATGTTGCTGCACCTACTGCAAGTCAACCTGATTTCCCTTCCACGTCTGCGTGGCCCAAGCCTAGCAGAAGGCTTCCTTTCAGCCCTGCCCTGGCTTGCCATGATCCAGAATCTGACACTGTCCCCAAGGATACGGGGAGGGCTCTCTGGTCCCAGGTTCTTGCTGTGTTCTTATTTGATGTCTCTCTGAAGCTGCGGATGTTGGGAAACAGGCAGGAGAGGGGACCGTTGGTGAGATTTCCCATGGCCTCCACATCTGTTTCATTCTGGCTGCTCCTGAGAATCTTGTGGGCAAGGGTCACTGACCACTGTGGCCCAAGGGCCTCCCATGGCCCCATGGACCAGCTGAACTTGAATCTCACCTGGGGGACCTAGGAGAGCTGCCGTTCCTTGTAGAATCCCCCCAGAGATGCTGAAGTGATACTTTGGGGCATGCCTAGGCATTTTCATACTTTGGAATCCTCTTTATTAAAAATATACAAAGTTATAAATGCAAAAAGTATGAAAGTCAATATTTATTTGGAAGCTGAAAAGAAACCACACGAAATCACACATTTTGAGAAGCTAAGGAACACCACGACCATGACGAGATTTAGAAAGATTGTAAGACATTTTTATTAATTAGCTGCCTCATGTGACTGTAAGATTTTAACTTCCCACACTCCCAATTCATTCTTGTCTGCATATTCTTTGATCCAAAGTTTATGGCATAGATTTTGTCATATAAATTTCTACAGCAAAAATAAATTCAGTTGTCTCTATTTTAGTAAAAGTGATAAAATTGCTTTATTTTTAACATAAAACTAATTTACTTATTGGAATGCATAAAAATGAATGCTTTGCTAACATTTTTGATAAATTCTAAAATATTATGAAATATCCACATTAGTCTCATGAAAGAGAAAAAATATATACATATGTACAATATATCCATCTGTACGCATATGTATAGTTTTCTACATTTATATATGTGTGTGTTTGTAAGCTTCATCTGTTTATTTACCTCTGAATGATGTCTAAATAGCAGTATGTGTTTTATATTTGAGTCTTCTTGGGCTGCTAGAAGAAAATACCCTACACTAGTTGGCTTAAACACCAGAAATGTTTCTTACAGTTCTGGAGGCCAGAAGTCCCTCATCAAAGTCTGACAGGGTGGGCTCCTGGCACACGCCTCCTTCCTCCTGTGTCCCCACCTGGTCTTTGCTTGGTTTGTGTGCCATGGAGAGGCAGACATGGATCTGCCCACAGCTCTCCTTTGTCCCCCAAAGGTTCCTGTGTTGACCCTCTGGCCCCAGTGTAGCAGTAGGGGCCTGAACTCATCAGTGGATGAAGCCATCTGGGATTCCTATTGGACGGCATTACTTGGTAGTGGAAGCTGTCAGAGCTGGGACCTGGGTGGAGGGAGTAGTTTGGTGGGGCCTGCCCTGGCGGGGTTTTGCTTGTCCCTGGGCCCACCTCCTTTCCCGCTGTTGTTTTCTCTCCTGGCCTCTGTGAGCTGAGCTGCCTTCCTCCACGGCACCCTCCTGCGTCATGTCCTGCCTCACTGTGGGCCCAGAGCCATGGAACCAGCCAACCCTGGACCAGAGTCCACCTTTCCTTCTTTCAGTTGTTTAACTCAGGTGTTTTGTTGTAGTGATGAAAACCTGGAGGAGGCCCCCAGTGGCTTGGCACAATGTGCGTTTCTGGTTTTAGGTCTTTGTCCTGGGAAGCCAAAGGCCTTTTCAGAGCTTGGCAATCTTCCTCTTTATCTCTTCCAAAGCTCCACTTATGTTTTGGGGAACATGTTTTGGCGCAGCGAGGCGACATGGCCTTGTGAGGCCCTGCCGTGGGCTGGGGCAGGAGCCAGGCTGCACATGTTCCAGTCCTGGCTCTGCCATTTGCCACCTGTCCATGCCCAGGCAGCCTCCCTCACCTCTGGGCCTCATCGCTGTTCTGGGACGCAGGGAGGTCACCAGTGAGTTCACACTGGGGAAGAGCAGCAAGCAAGGCAGACAGGGTGAGTGTGTGTGGGGGCTGTCCTCACCCCGAGGACCAGCCTCTGGTCCTTGTGGAGAGGGCATCTGCTTCCCACGCTGAGCTGGCTCCGCTGGGCGGGAAGGGGAGCAGAAGGGGACTGCAAGGAGGCCTCCCTGAGAAACGGCAGCATCTCAGGTCGATTTAGCCATGGACAGGAGGAAACCCAGGGAGTGGTCAGCTTCACCCCCACTTTACCTCGCCTGCAGTCCACTGCGACTTGGAGAAGGGCCTGAGGACTGTTTCCCAGGAGACCCCCTTCGCTCCTCCCACACTCCCTCCTGCCCTCCTCCCCCCTCCCGCCCTCCTCCCCCTTCCTCCCTCCCTTCCTTCTTCCCTCTGTCCTCTCCTCCTCCCTCCTCCCCTGTCCTTCCAGTCCCCTGTCTCCTTCTTTCTTTCTCTGATGCTATTTGCTATTCATCAACTGCAGAGCTGATAGGAATGCACAAGATGGATTCCTCCAAATGGCTTTTCCCTAAGAGATGATAGATTGCTTTTCTCTGTCAGTGCAAACCAGAAATTGAAACAGATGAGGCATGTCTGGACACCCTCACGGCAGAGCATTCTGGCTTGGGAAGCATCGGCCTCGGCACAAACATGGAGTCACACTCTTGGTCCACAGCTGGAGGGAGGCTGGGTCAGCTATGCAGGTCTGAGGCAGGTGTGGGGCTCTCTCCTCGAAGCCTCTGCCCGCTCCAGGAGAGGAAGGGGAAAACCTCAGCCTCACTGGAAAACCAACAAGACAGTACATTTTGCAGATTGTGAACTGAAAACACTTGCATCATTGCAGATATAAAGTCTGCTTTTGTTGGGTGGAATGAGATACTCCGTGTCCACCACCATGAATTCAGCAGGAGCGAAAGGGACTGTCCAAGCCCTCACAATCAACTCATCAGTGTCCTCAGATCCCGGAAGTGTCTTCGGCATCTGCAGTATGTAGAGTTACCAGAGTGGCCACTTCCTGCTTCTCCCAAATCAACCAGTAGAGCTCCCAGCAAGACTCCTGTGATGGCCAAAGAAACCCAGGTTTACCATTAACTAGATCTTAGTGGTTCCTGTTCTCTCCTATAGCTAAGACCCCATGCCAGGCCAATACAGCCCCACAGGAGTGACAGCTACAGTCTGGTAGAGTCATAGAAAGTTACTTCTGATTCATAGAAAGTTCAGTCCAGTGTGGTGGGTGGTGCATTGATCAGGGGGCTCCTCCCATTCTGAGCCACCTCCACCCTCAAGGAGCAGGAATGGGGTGACGGGGCCATAGACCTGGTCTTGACGTGCTGTGTGTCCCAGCTGCTCACCTTGTTCAGCGAGAGATGCTCACAACTGCAAGGCAGGCTGCCAAGAGAGGTTCGCTGTGTGCTCAGGAAGAGCGGGAAACAGGTTTGGCCCACCTAATAGCTCAATGGCCACCTCCAGCCTCTGCTTCTGCAGTCTTTATAAAAAAACACGCATGGTATCTGCTAGGTTAGCTAAGAGGTGGGTCTAGACTTTCAGAGAGCAGTCTTGCTGCTGCCTGGGTCATGCTGAGGGTCGGGGGAAGGCCCCTGGAGAAGAAGAGACCTTACAATATAAGGAACGTCAAGATCTGCAGCGGCCCTTCCTGGGGGGGTGCAGAGGGGCTACCCGCACCCCCATTATTATTGCAGTGACCTGCCATAACAAGAGCCATTACTGCAGTCAGTGTGGAGATGTTTTCTTTGCATTTTTGTGGTCTTGGCTGTTGATTTTGCTGTTTCACCTGCCAAAGTGGGAAGACAGGAGCGGTGTGCCTCATGGAGAGGACACAGAGAAGCTCCATTGGGATCCGAGTCAGAGTGAGGTCAGCCAGTTCAGTGCTTATGAATCAGCAGTGTGGATTCATAAGTTCTTCTGAAGCAGAAGCATAGCAAACGAGGTGGCGTGTTGATTGAGGGAAGGAACCGTTGTGATTAGAGGCTTGCAGAAAAGATTCCTATATCTCCCCTAGAGAGAAAGAAAACAGTCCAGGAGTTGATGGGAAGGAGATCCTGCAGGGGGTGGCGGGGTTAGAATAAGTAAGTTCAAATCAAAGGTCAAGTAAGTGAGGCTTGCATATGTTAATGAACCTGATTTGTCCATCTCACAATAGACACATATTTAATAAATGCATACAATTATTTTTTCTCAATGAAGAGTCCATTTAAAAAAATAAGGAAAACAAACACTAAATGGTACAAAGAAGTGCAAAGAAAAGAAAAGGAAACTAGCTACCCCCATAACAAGAATCGACTTCTGCTTTGGGAAATAGTGGGCCAAATTATTCCTAGCGTCTCTACCTCTCTCTGCCCTTTTGTGGTTAGTGGCCCACGTTCGAGGGTTCGAGGGTGGATTCATGTCCTGTCCAGTGCACTGGCTGTTATTTCAGAGATGGTTAAACAAGAACTCTAATGACACAGCTATGAAACCCGCTATTTCCAGGTTTGCACGAGGTAGCGGGCCTTGTTCTCAGCTGCTTGGGATATTTACGGTGCTTGGTCTCTTGGCATTTTTACAATGCCGTGACTCATATTTTATAGCTGTTTTACTGGGCTGATTTTCCGTGCTGCATCTCGCCGTCCCGTCCCAGACACCCTGCAAGTTAGCTCCCTGCTCCGCCCCGGGGTGACACACTGCACCTGTCCATCATCTGAGAGCCTCTGAGGACCATAAGCTTCCCAGGGCCTGGAAGTTCCTCTTCCAGCATAATGAGCAGGAGGAGAGGGAGCTCCCTTCCCTTTAACATTTCCAACTGTCCTAACAGCTATAAAGAGGCCCCATGAAATCAATGGGGTAAATGTTAAATGAGGCACCAGGTCTCCTCCATGATAAATTAACACGACCAAATTAATAGCCTCCCCTTCCTGTAAAGGTCTGTCAGATCTCCCTGTGACGTGGGCTGCCTGGAGCAGGGCCTCGTTGTCAGTTAAGGAAGAACAAGGGATTGCAGCATTTGGTTCCAAGCCTATCTCTGGATTTGAGACTGGTGAGACCACATGTACCTCAACTACCCCAACCCCAGTGAGCTCATTTATTATATTTTATTTCTGTTGGTACTAGGGGTGGGACCAGGGGTGCTTTACCACTGTGCTATGTCCTCAGGCATTTATTTATTTATTTATTTTTAAATTTGAGACAGGGTCTCCCTAAGGCTGAGGCTGGCCTGGAACTTCCCATCCTCCTGCCTCAGCCTCCCGTGTTTCTGGGATGACAGTGAGGTGTGTACCCCTGCACCCAGCTGAGCTCATTCATTTTTAAACCTCACTTGGGGCTGAACTTGGAAAACAGCTTTGTGCAAATCAAACAGGTCTGGCTTTTTCTGTGGAAGAGCTTGCACCCCCTTCTCTTGGTCTCAAATCCTTACAATGGAGCAGGGTAAGCAGTGACGTTATTCTTCTAGGAGAGGCATGTGAAGTCTGAATTGAGAATATTCTGAACCCAGGGTGACCAAGCCTCCAAATGAGCTTGGGACTGGGGTTTTTCCCCCTGTATTTTCTGGCTTTTGGAGGTATAACTGGAAAAGACCCAGCCCACCTGGGAGGAGCTGGGCACCTTGTGGACCAGACCGTTCCCATGAGTGTGTGTTAGAGGGCCCCCACCCCCGTCACAACAGGAGAGAGGAGGGCGAAGGGAGGCAGAACACGTCCAATCGTATTCCAAACTTAGGTCTCCTTTCAGGCAACATCCTAGAGGAGGCAAAGGAGGAATGACTCCCCTTCCTCCTCACTCTGGCCCCCCAAGTCCACCTTTACCTGCTTAATTCAGTCCCTTGTTAGCTGATTTCTTTGCACCGTCATTTATTGAGTAGAGTCCCCAAGGTATGAGTGTACGTGGCCTGTGTGTCAGGAAGAGCTTGCTCCATCTCCTTCCTATCTATCTATCTATCTATCTATGTATTTATCTATCTATCTATCACCTGTCTATCATCTATCTATCTATCTATCTATCACCTGCCTTCCCATCTCCGGTTCTATCTCTGTCTTTCATTCTGTGTTTGAAGTGCACATTTTCAGACTCCCTAATCAACTTAACACAGATGTGCCTCGACCTGAGCTGGTCACGTCCTGATAAGCCCGTCATCAATGGGAAACATCATCGATGTTAACAGGGGCTTTAATGCACCCAACCCATGGAGTGTCAGAGCTTGGCAGCCCAGCTCAGGGTAGAGTGTGGGTTGTGTGCTGCTGGGATGGGTGGCCAGCTGGGAGAGGTGGCTTTACATCTCATCGAGGTCTTCTTTACATCTCACCTCCTTGGTCTTTCCTGGAGCTGACTTTTCTAGCCAATCCTGGGGAGCTAGCGTCCTGCCCCCGTGTCCCTGGGCATGCACCCATCTCTGCAGCAGATCCTCTTTGACTGGATTTTTAGGACGCACCAGGCTCAGGGCACTGCAGGCAGGGTGTGTACGGGGCAGGCACGTACCTCTGTACCACGAACTGCCACTGACCCTTCCAGTGGCTTCCAGTGAGCAAACTGCTTGCTTGGGGCAGCTTGTGCTGGACTTTTATCACCAAAAGAACCTGCCACCACATTGGCCCTGCCTCCTGTACTCTAGCCAACCCTCACTCGTGTGGTGTGTGGCTTTGTGTTTCATAATGGACGACTGAAACAGAGCAGAGCTGCTGCCAACCGCTGCCCAAGTAGCAGGCCTACTGTGCACTGCCCGCGTCCTCCCCAGCGACAGGCAGCTTCGGGGTCTCAGCCATTCTGGTGTTAATCAGCATCCACCACGCCCTTCCCACACAGCATGGCCAAGCAGGTGTGCCACCCTCTGCCCAGGCCAGGGTGCTTCTGCAGCACAGACACGGCCTTCCTGAGGGTCCTGTGGGAGGCAGGTTCCCCAGGCTAGACGGAGACGTAGCAGCAGAGCCACAGTGTAGAGCCAAACCAACCCCACGGCGTGGAGGTGCTCCTGGGAAACGGGCTGGGAATAGGTTCAGTCAGGCACAGGCTGGAAGGAAGCTTGGGTCTGCCTTGAAAATACCTTCCAAACTTCCCTGGTGGAAGGACACATGGGAGGTGGCTGAGAGCTAGTCGGAAGCCACCCGGGTGGACCTCCATGTAATAGTGATTAGTCAGGAAGGCCACCTGACCTGAGGCTGCTTCCCTCACACAGACCCGACTTTCTCATCTCAAGAGTCTCTGGCCGAGGAATTACGAATGCTCGACTCGCAGCCTTTGAAGCCCGGCCACGGTGGCACTGGAGCAGATCAGATGGACACAGCCTCATTAGTATTCCTACTCACACGCCTTGGTTTTTTTAAAATACATGGCCTGGAACGTTACCCAGGTAGTTTTATTTTGTATCACACATTTTAACCAAACTTCTTTAAATGATTCAGTTAGAATGAAAAAGACAGCAATCAGGCCGTCTACCTCTTCTGATTGTCCCACTCAACCGTACCTTAAGTTACTCCAATATTTTTCATCCACCACAGAAATAAATAAAAGGTTGCATCTAGCATTTAGGTCATGTTGAGATTTTCTGTCTCAATAAAAGTGGTAGTTGTCTAAGAAATCCTTCCAGGCAATTATAAATATGTCAAAATAAAGTAAAAGCGCGGCACTGGAGACTGCGCCCACGGTGGTCATTGGAAAGCAGCCGTAAGTGTCCTGTCTGTTATTAAACCCTCCTTCACCATGCACACTCCCACGGATGAGCTAAAGCTGACCTGGCCTTGGTCCCATTTTGAGAAACTCATTAGTGAAGAAAGGCATTTTTTTCCTAAGCAAAGTTTCAAGGAGATCGGAAATGAAAAATAGCACTAATGTTTTTATAAGTTTGGCTTCCAGGGAAAGATGAGAGAGGGAAATCCCTCCTAGCCTCAGGATGTGCCAGTCCAGTCTGTGGAATGCTGGGGTTTTAGGTGGAAGATTTATGGAGGTCAGAAGAACTGGGAAAATTTAAACTGGCATTAATAAGAACATTTTCAATGTGGTAAATTTCCTATACAGAATGGACAGGAGCCTCCATATACAGGAGGCTCGACTTTCAAAGGTCTGCATTCCTGGTGGCTGGTGCTGGACTTTCCTAGCAAGGGTGGGTTCTTGGTGTGCCATGTGGGGAGTGGCCCGTCCAGGGGGTTTCAAGGGAACTGGACCACTTTGGAGGAAGATAGACACGTTGTGGTTAGGGTGACCACCTCTCTGCAGCTACCCAGAACCAAGGGTCCTATGACAAAGTCAAGCAAGTTCTGGACCGGCTGGGGTGGTCGGAGGTCCCGTCTCAACCCTTGGGCAGCCTCCTCGCGCCAGAGCACCAAGCGCAGGCAGGTGACCCTCAGGCCTCCCCACCTGGGAGCACCTGGGAGGAGCTGCCAGGATCGACTGGGGGCAAGGGGATATCCTCACTCCTGGACTAACCGAGCTCCAGGGACCTGGAGAGTTCATGGCCCTGGGAGGAAGAGGCCCCGAAACAGAGCCAGATTTGATTTGCTGACAAACCAGATGGATGGAGCAAAGTTATACAGATGACATTAAGATAAATAAAGAAATGTGACATGAACTGCCCTTTAGCACAGGGTACACTTATTGTTAAAACAAGTGCTGAATTAGTTTAAGTGGGGAGAGGAGAAATACACATCTCTGCAAAGACTTCTTAGAGGATGAAATGGAGGGCATGTGCCTGGTCCTTCCCAGTTCCTCCTCCCTGTGTCAAATGGCCCTGGGACCAACACAAGTAATTTAGACGCTTGTTCCAGAAAATGCCCACTCCTGAAAGATTAAACTGTGAACCAGCTAAACGGCTTATTTATCAGGACCAGCAGCTTGCTCAGTGGGACTTGCTACAAGATCTCCCATCACTGTGCCTCCCATCTAAAGCCTGAGGGGAGGAACAGGCTTCTCTCTGGACCCCAGGATCGCTGATCTGCACACCCTTGGTTCTCAGTGAGACCCGAGCTGGAATAGCAAGGAGCTTTCCTCTGATGACCTTTCTCATGCCTCAACAGGGCCAGGCCCCAGCAGAAATGATTCCCACATCCTGAAGCCTAAATTCCCATCGATCCAGCCCCAGTATCTGACCTAAGCTCCTTGGAGACACACAGAGACACACAGAGAACTGCAGTCCCCAGGAGAAGTGCCCACACATGTCACTGGGTAGCCCCTTTTCCTGGACCTGTGATGGACAGACTGGGGCTAAAGCAAAGGGTGTCAAGTGATACCTTCAGATCATAAACTGGTGATGTTCTGTGACGTGCTGTGACGTGGACATCCACATTCAACCTGAAAAGACCCTTCCTTTAGCAGCCCCAGGGGCTCTGGGAGTCTCAGAGTCACTGAGCCTCATAAGTGAGACACCTTTCCTCAAAAGGCCCAGGAAAGGCCAGTGGAAACCTGGAGGCAAGGCCATGCAATAAGCATCTGCATAGATCTTGATTCTGTGGACCAGTGTCAGGTCCCGCTGGGCTTCCCAAGTTCCTGGCCTGCCCAGCAGGTGTGTGGACAGTCCAAGAGCCTGCCTTGGGCCCAATCCCCAGGAGCACCCTGCCCTGCAAGGCCCACCTCCCAGGCAGCCCAGGTGCAAATCCTGTAAGCACTGGCCTGATGGCCCTTCCTGAAGCTCCTTGTAGAGATGTCCTTCCTCACTGCAGGAGTCCAGGGTGCTCAGTCTGCTTGGTCAGTTCATCTTTCTGCCAGTCCTCCTGGTGATGGGAGAGCAGGGAGGCCGTATTCCTGGGGTTCACAGACACTCACGTGCTCTCAGAGAGCGCGGTTACGGAAGGAGGAGGAGCAGCTGTCTCCTGGCGTCTCTGATACCTGGACACCAGCAGCAGTGAGCGTGGACATCTAGAAATCTGGTGAAATCAGTAAAGCCACGCAGTGGGAAATCGGCAACAGGAATTTTCTTTTCATTTGGTGGAACTTGGGGGCAGAAAGAATCTCACTGGGTTCAGCTGCTTCATAGAGATATTTCTCGTGAATGACTGGCTTTTTTTTATTTTGAAGCTACAAAAATTAACACTGTTTTTAGAATAACAGGACAAGGACATTTATAAAGGCGAATTTACTAGGAATTACATAAGAACATGGAAGTCATTTTCCTCTGGGTAGACGGGCTTTGAATTCTTTTCTATTTATATGCAAATGTCAGATTCCAGAGCTTGCTTATTTCTTTATTTCTTTATTTTTACAATACTGAAATCATATTTACTTCACAAAGTTCAGATGAGCGGAATCCCGATTTGAGAACAAGGCTGCTGTTCAGAGATCTGGTTTAGAAAATCCATTTCTGCATCCAAACGTGCTCTTTCAGTCTGCACAGAGCCCACATTACTTATCTTAATTTTCCTATGTATATAAATTACTCTGTTTTTTTTTCCACGAGGATATAATGATTTATTGATTTTTTAAAGTTAGCATTGAATTTTCAAAGAAGCACCAGCTGGCTCTCTGGCTCTGCAGTCCTGGACCCCCCTCGGCCTCCCCCCCCCACTGGCTTCCCCTAGCTGGTCTCTTCCTCGACAGCCCCTTTATCTGATCACTTCCATTCTTACTATATTTTCAATCCTTTCTGGGACAGCAGCTTGCCATTTCAAGGATTTCTAATTGTATTCTTAATTATCTGCTGCCTAATGAGAAATTAGAAAGCAATTTGGTCCTCGAAGCGAGATGAGTGACCAGAGGATAATTGCCATTTGGGGACAGGGTTCTTAACATCTAACTTCCTTGCTGCAGAGAAGAGCTTCTGCGAACGAGAGCTATTCAAAAGGAAGCAGGTTACTGCAGGGGAGCGATGAGGCCTTGAGCTTTTGACTGCTAGTTCAATTCTGCTTTCAAATTTAGAAAGGCCAGGAAAATCTGAGCAGGGCTGAGGCTTCAGCTCGGGATCCCAGTTCACCCTGGATAGTCGACTGCATCTGGGCCTCCTTCAGAGCTCCCGGCAGCCGCGCCAACATGCCATGCCTCAGAGGAGAGGTGGCCTCGGAAGGCAATCGCTTGACCCTCTGGTTTTCAGGACTGTTATTAACACTGCACAGAATTTGCTTTCTTCTCCTTGGTTTTTTCCTGGCTCGTTGCTCATTAGCTGGGCTCCTTCCCTCCAGGTGATAAGTGAGGGGCGAATCCATTTGGAATGGATGAACATTAGCCAGACACCTGCTCAGTGACTTGCCTGCAAATGCCGTGGCTGGTGTGCTGCCCGTTTTAATTTAATCGATACCTGAAATCACCTCTCACACACCGAGGCAGGAGGAGAGCCCTGCCAGGAGTGACAGAGACCCTGGATTGCAGAGATCATCTGAGGGACTGCTCCAACCCCCGGGCAGTAGACACCTTCTTTGGGCCCACCTACAGCCGCTGGTGTAAAGAGCAACCCACAGGTGACATTCCGTGCTGTTCATGTTTAAGCTTTTTGCTGGTTGACATCATAGTCAGTGGTTTTTAACATCAGAACCACCTGGAAACCTTGAGGAACAAAAACTGCTGGGGTCACCAGGTTTTTAATGTGGTGAGACTGGAGCCTGAGATGAGGCACTGGACATGTCCCCAAGGAGACTGTGGGTCCAGAGGCTACAGGAAACCACTTCTGTGTGCTATGAGGCATGCTCCTGTAAGTCATGAAGAATTCCCCCTGGCAGATGCAGGGAGCTCAAGTTATCACCCCGCACACAACCCACCTATCCGGGCTGCTCTGATCTGCACAGGTTCTCACAGCCCTGACGAGCACAACCCATCAGCAGGAGACACAGCAGGGCCGGGTGGCGGGGAGAAGGCACCAGGCTGGTTTATCTTGTAGGTCTTCAGTTGTAGAGAAAGCAGAGGACACCACAGGGCAGCCTTTTGTGCATAGGGAAGAAGCATGAGTGGGGTGGGGCCTTCCACGATCATGTCCTGTCTGCAGTGTGGCTGGACCTAGTCATGAGTAGACGGGGGTCCTGGGGACACCCACAGTCCTCCTTCTGAAGTTCAGGATTCACCCCACGAGGGGCGGGGGGGGGCAGTGAGCTCTTATTTTGTCAGGTAGAAGGCAGATGAGCTTGGGGGTCCTTTGGGTCAGCAGTAAGTGGCTATTTAAGACCCTTTCTTGTAGTTTGTTTGCATACTGAGTCTCATACCACAGGTACACAGAACTGGGCTGATGGGACCAAGGTGACCCCCAGTCTTACCTGGCCCTCATCTGGCCCTGTGCACAACCTGCCCTGGTGGGAGTCGTCTTCCCGTGGTGGATGCCCACATGGGACCACCCCCTTATACCATGCTTGTGTCACACACCTGTGTGTCCACCAGCCGCAGGGATGCTGCAGGGAGACAGTGCCTTGGCCACAGAATGCTATTTTATTCTGCATTTTTCCTTCTCTCATCTGCTTTATGTACCATGTTTACAGGTGCACATCTGATTATTCCTGGGTGGCTGTTGATGAATAGAGACCCACCGTCCATTTTCCAAGCCCTGTGGGTCCAGCTAAAGTTCAGGATTTAAAAGTTGCTTGGAGTTTACGAGTAACACATTTATCAACCACTCTGTCAGGTGCCCATGGAGGTCTGGGGCACCACTGAATAATCAAGCGCCCTAATGAGGGGGCAGCAAGTCATTCCAGTATTTACACTCAGTGGCACAAATAAAACAAGAGCCTCGTGCCAATGCAGCTCAGGTTTTGCTGCCTAATGAGCTTTGGGATAAAAACACAAACACCCCTGCCCCCAAGCACAGCCCTTTGGTCGTCAGAGATTTTTTTTTAATTTCAGGGAAAGGGAAGAGATTATGGACCTGAATCTCATATTTTATTATCCAGTTTCCTGTGGGTGGGCACGTTTGTTGGCCAGTGGACAAATAATGCCTCAGTGGACATTCTTATATCTGTGCCTGTATGGTCCCCCTGGGCAGGGGCTTTGTGCTCTTGGGGACATCTCACATAGAATATGTTCCAGTGGCCATTTCAACCCAACACCAATGCTATGAAGAGGACAGTAACTTAGGGTTTGAGGTTTGCTTCACAGTTACCTAATAGAACATTCCAGAATGAGGAATTCTTCTCTTACCCATCCTTTCTAGTGTGGTAACTGGGCACATATGGCTATTCAGAAATTGAAATAAGGCTTGCTTGATGAAGGAATTAAATTTTTAATTGTGTTCAATTTCAATTAATTAAAATTTAATTAGCCAAGTGTGGGTCTAAAACTTTTTTGTATGAGGAACATGAAAAAAGCAAACATCAACAGCAAAAATAAAATCATTCTGAAAACAAGGAAAAGTGTTCATCTCTAAACTTGAAAGAGGACAAAAATTCGTTCCTTGATGTATAATTTGGTGGGTGGTGGAGCCGATTTTTATCCCATTTAGGAAAAATTCGAGTGCATTTGAAGTAACCCCTTGACATCTTAAATGAATCCAGAGATGTGCAAGAAGTTTAAGTCAGCAAGTCAATTACACCTCAGTGTCATTGAATTCACAGTATCTCTCTGGCAGCACATCCTCTTTTAAAGCACCCTTGAGGGAAACACTTTCATGGTGTAATTTCAGGCACAATAACATAGTGGTTCCTGTGAATGGGCAGGGGATCTGTTCAGGAGACCCAGAGGTCACCGACCACCCAGGATGCTCGATTCCCTCATTAAAGCACAGCATCTGCACAAAACCCACGCAGACCCTCCCGTAAACCTCAAGTCATCTCTAAATGGTATACATATGTATGTGTGTGTGGGAGGGTGTGTACAAATAATGTTTGTGTGCATGTAACATGTATGCATGCACATGCACACACACACAAACACACACACACACAGTCACACACACACCTAATTCAAAGTAAAAGCCCTGTAAATGATTGTTGGACTTTAGGGAAAAATGACAAGAAAAATAAACTCTGGAGTATTTAGAATGGATTCTTTTCCCCAGACATTTTCAATTCCTGGTTGGTAGACTCCATGAGTATGGAGGGATAAGAGGGACCAAAGTATTTTCATCTGAACAGGAGCCACCAAAACAGCTGAGTTTTCAGAAGTGATGGAGTGATGTGGTGTTAGGTGTTGCTGAAGGCGCTCTCCGGACCCTGACCCTGCACTGCACACGTGGTCACAACCGCTGATGGTGGGGAGGGAGACCTCTGAAGGAGACTGCCCAGCTGTAACCTGAAGCATTGGCAGAACGGGCCATGCAGGAACGGTGTGAATGGGGTCCAAAGGAGCGAACAGCAGCTTGCAGGGTGCAGGGGGGTCCCCATATTCTGGAAAAGAGAAGGCCTGGTCCCTAGAGTGACAGTCCCTAAGAGCAGCCGGACTCAGGTACTGCCTCCCCCACAATGGCTAGGACTCCTGAGATTCCAAGAGGAGACGCCTCGGCCAGGGAGACCCTGGAGGGCCTGACTTGAGGGAGCAGAGCCCCACTGTTCAGAGGCCCCTTGGTGTGTAATGGGGTGGTTAAGACTATGGTAAGAGGTGACACCCCGGAGGGGCATTTTTAAAACTGTGCCACAGTCTGGCTGGGCACAAAATAACCGAGCCACCACACAGCCTTGTAGGTTCAAAACAGGAACTCCTTTATTCTCCGTACTCCTGCGAATGCCATGCACATGGCCTTCTCCCAGTATACACCACACACCAACCTGAAATCCCTTCTCCGGCACTTCCCCAACCAATGGGAACTCTCCAGGATTCCCTGGGAGAACTCCAAAATAGCAGGCCAAGGCGGACAGCAGGGGTCTAATATACACAGCTTAACATAATTATCATCTCAATGGCTTGCTGGCATCACCTCTCAACCACTCTGTTCTGGCAAAAATGCCCTGTGTCATTCGGACTCAGCTATGGCTCTCAGCAAAACTGCTCCAGGCTCATTCTTTGCCACCATTTGGATCTTAAATGTCCCACAGAGGCCCATGTGTCACAGCCATAGTCCCCATCTTGGTGCTATTGGGAGGTGGTAGAAACTTTGGGATGTGGGGTCTAGCGGGAGGTCCCAGGTTGTTAGGGACATGCACCAGAAGTGAGTAGTTGGATTTTGCCTGCTCTCCCTCCTCTCTTGCTCCGTGGCCATGAGGGGAGTGGTTTTACTGTCTTCATGGTGTCCCTCCTTGCCACATTTCCAAAGACAGTGGGGTCTGTTGATCATGAGCTGAAGCCTGCAAAACTGTGAGCCAAAATAAACCTTTTTTTTTTTTTTTTCTTTACAAGTTGATTATCTCAGGTAGTTGTTGCCTTAACAGAAAGCTGTCTGATACATTTTGGTCATGTGGGGAGATAACCAACCCGAGGGCACCTTCTTGTCCAAGGAAAACTTCTTTTAGATTTTCACTTTTAATTATTTAAATGTTCCTTGCCTCAAAAGTGTCAAACAGCAAGACCTGATGGTGATAACCATCCATTCATTTAAAACTCTGGGCTCCTGCTATCAGCCAGTTGCCATGGAGAAGGCTACAAAAAAAAAAAAAAAATAGAAGGTTCTTAAGAAGACAGTGCTTGGATTCCACTGGATTAGCAAAAGGTCTTACCTGTTCCTCCCCCATGTATAAGATGGCTGCTGGAAAGAGGGCATTATTTTGAAAAATGGATCTAATGCTTCCTGGAAGGGAAAGTGGATCCCCTGGGTCCTGACCCCTCAGATTTGGAGTTCAGAGCTGACAGATAAAGAAGGACCAGAAGGTCAAGGTCAAGTAAGAGACAAGGACAATTAATTTCATAAAATAAAGGAATCTGTGAACAGAGTAGGTCAAGGATGATAACCGAGATCAAACCCAGGCCACAGAGAGGTTGCTTTCTCATGGCTGGTGCAGGGGACTAGGTGGTGCCCCGCTCAAGCAATATCTAGACAAGAACCACAAAGCACTCTAACCTCATGCCCAGCAGGGGTCCTGCAGCCACAGAGCATTGCAGCTGCAGATCTACATGGGCCACAGTTGGACATTGACACTGGGGTCAGCATGGAGCAATGTCAGCAGGAGACTGATCAGAGGCCCTTTCTTTCCTTCTTAGCATTTAAAGGGAAATGGATTCCTCTTGGACTCTATTAAACAAAGTTGTTGAGCATTTTGATGTAGGAGGAGGAGGAGGCAAGAGGGAGACTCTGGAACTCCCCCTAATGAGGTTGGGGCCATATGGCAACATTGTAATGAAATAACAAGGATTGCTTATGTAGTACTTATTTCATTGTCCCATGCAAACAGCACCCTAACATTATTCAGGTGCCCAAAGAAGATACCGCTGTCCCTAAGCTGCAAATATTAATCGCATTTGGTCTCACCCTTTGGGCTAATTGTGATGGTGTCTGCTGTGCTTGGTCTGGGGGACTCTATGCACCTGATTCTGTCAATGATCCATGAGAGAATTGTGGGCAGCTTCGGGGGAGTTCCACCAGAAGGGAGAGGGGCCAGAGGTGGGTGGAGGTCCCTCTGTCTTCCCTCCTCTTCCTGCTCTCCCAGAAGGATGTGAGGCTTGAAGCCGTTGAGCCATTTCCAGTCAGTAGGAAACCAGCCAAGGAAATCAGGAATATGTGATCGAGGTCTCCTGCTGTAGCGTGGAGCCGCGGGCAGCCCAGGACTGCTGGGGCTTCCCGTTTTGCTTTGGGGTGATTATGCGTCTTCACCCGTGGGCACACTTTAGTTTTCTTACTATAATACAGAGGCATACAGTTTCCACAGACCAGGTTTCCCTGGTACACATCCTCAAAGCAGCATGTATCTCAGGGTGGTTGCATCACAATTTCCTTAAACTTACTTTCAAATAAGCACTTCAGATTCCTATCCTTAGCTCTCCAATAAGTTCCATTATGGGGAAGAAACAGCCTAGAACTCCTCCCCCTTCCAGTTTCCGACACACAGGGCATGCCCCCAAACACACGATTTAAAAATGATCTAAACTGCGGTTTCATTCTTCTAGGAACATTAAAGAAAATCCTTAGCGAGTACAAATGCGGGCTGAATCCTCAACACAGGCACAGAGATCTTCAGAGGCCATAGGAAAACGACTCTGGGAGGGTAGTCCTTCTCAACCCATTACTACAAAGCCCTGCACAGATTCCTCCAAACCCTCAATGTTTAAAAAACAAATGGTCGATACCTGCTGCAGCAATCACTCATGTTTGATTGATTGTGTGTCTTTGAAGGTGAAAAAGTACAAATAGCTTGAAAGGAAGAAATACACAGAGGAGCGATCAATCTGATTTACCTATTCCAGCGGCAAGCCAGGCGCTGAGCAGCAGCGTGGCGGGCACCCCCGTGTCCTCAGAGAGCAAATGCCCAGGACCCTGGAATTTCTGTGAACATGTCCTGGTAACCAGCTACCCGATCACCATGGAGCGAGAACATCTGACTAGCAGGATGCCATCCGTTCCCTGGGTCACAGGTCCACAGGTCCCTCATCACCTGTGTGTGGGTGCCCAGGGGACAGGTGCAATCATCAGACCCAGCAATGGATCATTTGGCTTCCCTTTCCCAGATGATCCAAGATATCACCAAGAGAGAAGGCAAGGGAGGGACAGCGGAAACCACGTACCCAACACACAGCTTGCCACGCCGTGCTGGCTCTGCTACGTGCTCTCCCCATGTGAACTTCGTGTCCCTGTCTTCACACACGGGGGGTGAGTCATGCTGCTTGCTGGAGTGCCCTGTCAGTGAGAGATGAGCAGAGTTGCAGGTGGACCCAGGAAGGCACAATTTAGACCCCAAATGGCCACACTCCTCAACTTGTGATCTAAACTCACATCAAGGCACTCGTTCTGAGTATCTGTGGATAACAGCGGATCTCTATGTCATTGACACCCAACATCCACTCACCTTGTCCCTGGAAACAGTGCCTTGCCTGTCCTCCAGAGACCAGCAAGTGACCCAGGCCAAGAGAATCAAAGCTCCTTACTCCATCACCATGATGCCCACTCCAGGGAGGGGCATGGCACCCCAGAGTCAGGGAGGCCCAGCTCTGTGGTCTTTTGGGGGAGAAGAGCACCCCGCCAAACCACAGGAGCTGTGCTCACACTCTGACTCACACTCCGTGCTCACACACTTGGCCCTCAGCTCACTTCTGGTTTCAGTTCCTGCTGCAGGGGCAGGTTGGGTACCTTGATACTCACATGGTCCTCATCTCATGTCTGGTGGCTGCTACGATCCTTCGTCCTTCATCTCAGGGCTTTCCCACAGGTGGGGGAACACCCTCAGCTCCTGCTTAGTGTAGAGCTCAGGTGTGTGAGTGAGAACGCTCCACGTGAGACCCTTCCCCACCTAGGAGGGTGGAACAGTCTCACAAGGATCCGTCTCTTGTCCTGCCTCCTATGATGCTCGGAGGCCCTGCGGGCGGCAAGCCCCCACTGCACAGCAGAGACCTTCCCTCTGGCCTGGACCACATCCCAAGCTAAATTACCTTCACCTAAGTCTTTATCCCAGGCCCAAGTTTCCCTTCACCAAGACAGATGCTGTCTTTAGAATGCTGGGAAACAGAGGATAGATGGGACAGATGTGAAAATGTCATTCATACAAGACAGGATGGTCAGTGTTCCAGGAAGAGCCCAGGAGCTAAGAGGACCCGCCCTGCATGGCGGTGTTTGAGCTAGGCGGCATCACTGCCTCCATCTGCAGAAGAGGAGGCTGGAGCATGGGCAGGGGTGGCATGGCTGCACCTGTGTTTTGTATTGGGCTCCACATAAGCTGAGGCCCTCCTCAGACTGACAGAGCCCCTACCTGAAACCATCGCAAGTCTCGTTAGGATTTAGTTGTGAGGCATCCCCCAAAAGCTCACAGGTGAGGCAATGCAAGAAAGTTTAGTAGTGAGATGATTGGGTTATGAGAGTCTGAGCCTAATCAGCGCACTAATCTGTGGATGGGGATTAACTAGGTGGTGACTGTAGACATGGAGGATGTGGCTGGAGGAGGTGGGTTATTGGGGGCAGGCCTTTCACTTAAGTTCCTGGGGTCTGGAGAGTTTAAATTTATTGAGGATCATAATATCATTTCTTTGGTCTTGCCTTTGCTGTATCTCAAACAGAAGTCTCTACTGGAAATTAAATTTGACCTCAAGTATTCACTTGCCAATTAAGAGATTTAAAAATACATGACTCCCAGTTTAGCCCCAAGCCCACCTTCTTACTGCTTTCAAACTCTATCATGGAGATGCTCCTCTCTGGCCCCTGGCTTGAGGACCTCTCTCGCCTTTTTCCCTCTTGACTGCTACCCTCACTGGCCTGAGAGTTTACCTGCAAGTCACAGTCTTGGTCTGGGGTTCCTGAAACCAGCTGGGCTTATTTTCAAAAGTGGTTAAAATTCCTTCTTTGTTCTCTGCGTTTTTATTGAAAGCAGCCAGGCTCTATAATGTCACCAAAGCTCTCAGACTGGGGTCTCATTCCCCTACTGATAACAAATTGACCATGAAACACTCACTAAAGGAAAAGAATATAATTTCAGCTCTGAATTACGGGGCTCAGAGAGTCACTAAGCCTGTGGGGTATTGCGCTTTGATTTTTCAGCAGTGAACCTCCCTGAGTCTGTGAAGTAACTGCATCATGCCGCCTGGTAGTATTTACTAAGGGATTTCTCTTTAGCTCATCTGACTCAACCTTGTTTTTTTTGGTCTCACTCTCCCTCCCATGTTCTCGAGAATTTTTTTTCTTTTTCCTTTTGTTGCCGTGCTGGGGATTGAACCCAGGGCCTCTCGAATGCTAGACAAGCACTTTACCATGGAGCCACATCCCACCCCTCCCTCCCTCTTCTCTAGCTTCAGGTGCAGCCTGGGTAGAAGACTTGGGAAGCTCCCGTGAGACTAAATTAACAACTGTTTGGGGATGTTTAGCTCTTTGTAACAGCATCACTTCTAGTAGTCAAAGAGCAGGAACAGCCCAAACACCCTTCAAGTGATAAAGGCTCTATAAATGTGGTATATCCCCAAACTGGAATATTCTATGACAACATAGTCTATGGAGTTCTGACATGTGCTACATTGTAGATGAATTTTGAGAAAATCACACCTAGCGAAATAAGCTAGACACAAAATATAATGTGGTATATAATTCCAATTACATTAAATGTCCAAAGTTGGAGAATTTACACAGAGAGCAAGGAGACTATTGGTTCTTTGGGTGTTGAATGCAGGTTCAATGTGTGATACTTTTTATTTATGAAGGTTATCAGGACCCGATCCCCTTGTAAGCTGAGGAGCCCCCCGTGGGTCTTTTCGATCATCCTCAAAACCCTTCAATATTCCTTGTGCTTTCTTCCACTCTGCCCGTGACAGGGGGCCACGTCTGGGGAGTTCTGCAGCCTGTTCACTGGCACCATTTCCACTGATGTCTTGGCTCACAGGGAAGAAAGCCCACAGATGTGGGTGACAAGCACGGTGACCTCTGACCTATGTGCAGCTGACCACGTTGCCTATCTACATAAGGGAAGAATTCAGGGGGATGATTTCCAGTGTCACCCATAGACATAGGTGTGTGTGGCTCGAGTCTCCCCTGGGAAAGGTCCCTTCCAGACCCCCTGCTGAGTGGGCTTCCTAACCTGCTGATACCAGCAACGCCTGTGGTCAGCCAGGGCTAGTGCAGGCACCTGTGGAGGCCAGTGGGTGGGCAGGGGACAGTGCAGTGTCCTGTCCCCCAGGAGCACACTTCTACAGCTTAATGAAAGAAGCAGGCACTTCAAGGAGCAAAGCCAGTCCCCATGGAGAAGCAGGAGTCCCCAGGTGCCAGCAGCCTGTGTGTCCAAACCAGCCAGTAGGATGCGTTAAACTACTTTTTCAATATTCACAAAATAAAATTTGCACTCATAATTTTTGTGAACTTTCTTGGGCAGATTTTCTTGAGAATACTCTAGATCACTGAGCAAGCTCGTGTCACAGGGTATTGCTGGGACCCAGAATGCCTGCGGCCCACACTCTCCCTCACTCGTCTTCTTACTCTCTTTTCACCATTATCTAGTGGCAGCTCCACAGACACAGGAGTGGGTCACCAAAAGGTCCCTGTGTCTATCTCCCAGGCTCATGGGACGATGGCACATTCTGTCCCCTTGAGGTTGTGTGCATCCTATGACTATCTGTCCAGGTGAAAGTGATGTCTATTATCTCTGAGCAAAGCTCTAGCTGCCAAATAAAGATCCTTCCAAGAACTTGGACTCCCATGTGAGGAGCAATTTTCAGGACAGTGGCTGATCCTGCAAAAGGTATGGGGCATGATAAGGTGTAACAAATTTTTGAGATCAGGATGGAGATATTTGTTACTGCACTGTAAACTAGCTTAACCTGACTTCTACAATTAAACAAAGATGTAGTCATCATAAAATTACCGCAAATTCTGAATTCGTGGGGCACACAGGAAGCATGGTACAACTATAGTAAGAAATTTCTTCCCCTCAGGAATTGATATCAGACAATTTCTAGGCCAGATGGCTCAGTCTTCATTTGAACCTAGTTGGTCAAAATATTCTCTGAATATACACTGGCCTCTCTCTCCCTAAAGGAGTGGAGAAAGAAAAGCAGAGATTTGAAAAGGGGAGCCTTAGGGCTAGAAGACAAGTGTAAGTAACAACCACCACACTAATTGGAGAAGGTAACGAGTTTCTCCAAGAACTATACCATGATGGTGACGGCCCCCACCTTCAGCCCTGCATCTGAGACACAATCCATTTGAAAATTGACGTGAAGTTCATGGAGATTTCCTCAAACATTCTGAACAATAAAAACTGAAAGCAAAATTAAGCTACGGAGTCTGATATAAATAAAGAAGTTTCCATTTCTTCCACAACTGAGCTCATTGTCTGGGATCCATACCTACAACAGAACATCTAGGAGCAGCTGTTAAAAATACAACATTTCCTCCAAATTCAATGCCAAGTTAACACGTGGCCTAAGGACCCAAGGAAGAGATAGCAGATGAAAATAACCTTTTATGTGGCAGCATAGTGAAGCACTGGTTTCACCTAGTGATGGAGACCTTCCTAAATTACAGCTTTGAGTCCAGTCAATGTGTCCAAGAAGAGCTCAGAGCTTGAAAAGAATATGGAATAAGTGCCATTGGTGGAGGAGGTCACGCCCTTGGTTTTGCTTCAACCTTGCCCATCGACAGACAGTGGCTTCTTGCAGGTGAATGTTCACTGGGTTTCTGATCAAGAAAGTCAACCCAGGAGAAAACATCGAAGTCTAGGGTAGATTTGCAAAATCACGTGCAAACTATAATAACCTTACCACTGTGTTGTAGGTAAAGAGGCGACTGAGAGAGGTTCGAGGGGGATAAGAAGGGGAAGAACAGGAGGAGAGATAAGATGTTCGCAACTCAGGTGTGTCTGCTTTCTGGAGCGGGGCACCAGTGTGCTGATCAGAAGTGATGCTGGCATCTTACGGGCAGGAGTCAAGGAAGGGGTGGGGACCTGAAAGCAACCTTCTCACTCACTGGGGGAGCAGGACAGGTGAATAAAGAACACCTCAGCTGTAAGGATCTGCAGAAGGTGCAGTAATGGCCTAAAGGTGACAGAGAAATGTATGGATAAACTCATTATGATGTTTGGGGTGACAGAGGATGCTTGTTTTTTACAGGGAACTAAAAGTAAGAAGGGTAAGAAGAAGACAGATTTTCAACATTCATTTGTATGTAAGATCTGATTCATGTTATATATGGGTTGCAACAAAATAAATACATATTTTATATAAATATAAAGACATTATTATTTTTTCTTTTTTTCCTGTTTTGAAGGGGTCAAAGTGTGCGGAATGGGTGAGGACAGCAGGATTATCTTTTGTTCTTTGAAAGAATTTCCTGAGGCTGTGGCTGGTGAGTTTTGCCTTGAGCAGAGCCTGGAAGAAATTGCTAAGTAGGGACCCTGTCTCTGGACTCTTTGGGGTTTGACGAGTTAAACTTCCCAGGCTTTCCTGACCACGCAAATAGACACACAAAATGATCTGAGGATGTTGAGTGAGCATGCACATGACAGGATCCAATGGGGAAGACCAGTCCCTAAGGCTGGAGGTGGGCTCCGGAGGGTCAGGACTTTATCAAGTGCCCTGTGAGGTTCACGGAGTCTCACAGGTTTGGACTCCTCTGACCTAAAGCATAATATCAGGGTGGGGCGTGGACTCCATCCCACACTTCACAGGTGTGGAAACATGGCCAGATTGAAGCAAAATTTGTACCACAGAGAATCAAACTATTCCAGACTATTCCAATGGGGAGAGAGACCAGAACTCAGCCTGGGCTCAATTTCACTGAGTCCCACACCATGGCTTCTTCCAATGGTGAATTTTCTCCGGTCCTCATGGGAGGGGCAGTTTTATAGCCTGAGGCTCTTTCCCTCCTGTAGAGGCCAGTTTTCCTTGAGGGTCCCATCTCAGGGGGGACAACTCTCAGGTCCCCCGCAAGATACTCCTAGGCTGTAAAGTGAAAGTGTCTTCTACAATGATCCGCCTCTCAGAGGAGCAGAGGAGAAGCGGACTCTGGTGAGTTTTCAAACTCAAAAGCTTGGAGACCAGGGTGGAGAGGAGTCTCAGGGCTTGGTCACCTGTGTTCTGCGAGATCCAAAGAGGGCACTGGGGCCTGTAGGCAGGGGAGGTGGCCGCTTTACCACCCAGAGCCAGTTGCCCTGGCAACAGGCCTCTCCCTATGCTTACAGTTAAGATGTGACAAGGAGAGAAAGTAATTTTCAGAGGTGACCAGATTCAGGGGCTGCAGCAGCTCTAGGTCCATGAGCGCCTCTCCGGGGACGGTTTGGGAGGGATTTTCAAATTTGAGGGTCTCACTGGCTTCATAGGTCTGCCATGGGATCAACCAGTGAAGGTTAAGCAGGTGCTTTGACCCCACAAACCTTCCCTCAATCTGCCAGTGTGACCCGTGAGCAGAAGCTTGGTCTCCCCACCATGACCTCTGGGGGGGATGTTTGAATATGGAGTCTGGCCACTCCTGATGGCACTGCATAGCATCACGGAAAAGCATCTGATGATTCTGTGGGGTGTCCAGTGTTTGACTGGCTTCCCAGCAGAGCCCGTGGGAATTTCACTGCCTGCGTTTCAGTACCAAGGAATCAACAGAGAGGAGCCATTGGTGACCACAGCAGATGGAGCTGGAACAGGCTCCTCCACACATTCAGCCGCTGTGAGGAAAGGTCGGAGGTCCACAGCGCACAGCTGATCTCCAGAGGCCCAGGACCTGCTCATGTCAAACGCGTGGGGCTCAGTTATCTGTGGTTTGAAGGCCCGACACCTAGTTTGATATAACCCAGGGATTAAGGATGACTTTTGCGTTCTAATAGTTGAAATTGAAAGAAAATTTTATTTTGACAACATTTGAAAATAATATGATATTGAAATTTAAGTGGCTACCAAGTTTTATTGGAAATAGAAGGTGCCCATTCCTTTACATGGGGTCTGTGGCTGTTTCCTGTTCCAGTAGCAGCACTGGGCAGGTGTGAAAGGGAACATAAAATGATGGCTATGTGACTTTTATGTTTGCCAACTTCAGAAGTAAGGAAGCAGCTTTGGAAATGTCATTTTCTTTCATTTTGAGGATTTCTGCCTCTTTCATTGATGTATCTATTGAATCAACAAATGGTGAAGGGCCCTCCTTTATCCCTGATGCTGCTTTTAGCCCCTGAGTCCATGACTCTGACCCTGAAAGGGTGACCGTTTGCAAGCACAGGAGTGGATCACCAAGGGCATGGGCTTTGCTGAAATCCTCCCCTGGGCCCATGTGCATCTACGCAGCCACACCACCTGCTTTGGCCCATCACCAGGTCCTGCTCATGAAGCCAGCACCTTCCTGACACTTTGAGAAGGTGGAACGTGAACAAGAGAGTTCCTGCCCCCGCGGAATGGGCCCTCAGCTGGATGAAATGGAGCTAAGGGGATCAGAGAGCATTAAACAGCCAGCTGCTGACAGAGGGAGGGACTCCTGAGCCATGACGGGCCTGGAGCTACAGCCCTACAGGGCAGGAAGTGCTTGGGGCTTCCTGAGGATGTGATGAACTTTCGCTTCACTCTACTCCCCGGACGCAGGGATCAGGCACTCCTACCTTCTTTGCTTGGGCAATTTTATTTTCATTGACACGAGAGTTTTCTCCAGACAATCCAGTCTGCAACCGTCCCTCCCTTAGGCCCTTTTAACACTGCAGACATTTTCCTGGACACAAGTACACCTGACCAGAAGTGGCTCTCTGCTACCCTTTCCCTGTGACTGACTCTGTGTTCTCTGACAGAGGGGAGGAAGTCCCGTCCATCTCTGCATCTATCTCCAGGATGTAGCCCAGCGTCTGCAGCTGAACAGGTCGTAAGTGCTGTGGAATGAACGCGGGAAGAGCTGTCGAGGGGTAGGGACTGTGGCCTATTTAGCATCTGGACCAGGGGGACTTGAGCGGGCATTCCCATGTAAAGGGGAGTCAACTCTTCTGCTCCCCACTGGGAAGATGACACTGGGCACAGCTGGGGCCAGATGTTCTAATCTTACAAGAGGAGCAGAATTTTTTCTTCACATGTTGTTGTTTTAATTAACATTGACAATTTTTTTTTTTTTAAGAACAAGGCAGGCCACCCATATGAGCACACTTCTATAAGGGGCACCTGGTCAAGGAGCAATCTCTGCTTTAAAAGGCGATCAGGCTGCGGAGGCCTGCAGGGGCTCTGGGTGGCATGCTGAAGGTCTCAGCTAACTCTTGGGTCCTCCAACATCCTTCCTAATATGGATGACGTATCAAAAGCTGGCTCTCTCCACACTTTGTTACAGTCACCTTGTCTCTTGGTTGATTTTACTGAAGAAGTTTGGAATGATAGTAGCTTGGTTTTCTATTCTTCTCTGCAGCCTGGAGTGATCCTATGAGGTTCTTCTGGTGCTGAGGTGGACAACAGAGTGGGCTACTTCTCAGGGGCTGTTGTGGTTTTCTGGTGTGGACCGTACTTCTTTTGGTTTGCTGAACCTTCTCTCTTGGAACATGATCATTTTTAAATGTCCTTGGTCCATGAGGATAAAGCCTGGGTCCCTGATGGCTCCCTGCTGGCTCCCTGCTGGACTGCCTGGCTGTGGACTTCTTATTACATGAGAAAAACTGTTAGTTTACGCCAAGATCATGTGAGTTTTGTAGCCAAATGCATCCCTGGCTGATCCATTAGTGTTCCCCTATCTCTTTGACGTCTGAGCTCTAATATCCCTCCTGGGTCTCTGTCAATCCCAGGCTTTTCTTAAACAAACCAACAAGAAACACTAATGTGTTTTTCAGTTTCAAAAGCAAACAAATCCATTCATCGTTCCTGTTGTGCTCAGACAAACCTGTCATTTCTGAAGTGCTTCGTCTCTGAAATCCGCTGGAAGACAGCTTATCATCCTGCATGGCCACTTAGTGAAGAGCGTCTGTGGGTCAGAATGCCTGGAGAGCTTGCCTGTCCTGGAGCTGATGATAATATACAGGGTAGGGTTGGGAAGGTCGGTCCCAACAGTCCTTGTGCGGTCCCTGCCTGTGCAGGTGCGTGGGGAGGACAGACTCTTGTGGCCCCACATCAGCACCATCTCTGCATCGGGGGACTGCAGCATGGGGCCAATACAGAGGTCCATTCAGAGAATACAGAAAGCACGGCCATGTCGCCTTGCTGTTCATTGCCTTTGGTGGCTCCTGGTAGCTTTTGAGCCACAAAGTCACCAAATGATCAGTCAAGTGTCCTTTGCTTGTCACACAATGTTGACTTTCATGTGGGAGCAACCCAGTCCTCTGTGCCCTGCTCCTGGCTGCCTGGCACATCCATGATACCTGCCTCCCCTCCAGGAATCTGCCAGGACCATTCCCTGTTCACCTGTGTGAGCGTGATTGCCAAGGGCATGGCTGGCCACTCGACCCAGGTGCTCCTTGAGGCTGGGATCTCAGTATCTCCCACAGAAGGGATGTGACAATCTAAGACATGTGTGGGCCCTGCTGGGATGATGGTCCTACGGGTGCATGATGGACACGTGGAAGAGTGAAGCTATTCCTATTTATTAATAGCAATACCTCGTGGCAGTGGCGGGTGCTAAGGTAGTTTGCACTTAGATTTGAGTCCTAAGTAAGTTGACTTTTAGCAAAAGGCAGGGGACCTAAGAACTTAAGTGCTAATGACATTTCAGGAGGACACACTGGGGAGCAGCAGCCGAGAGGCTGTCGACCGTCCAGGGAACCATGTCAGCCAATCCAGCCGCTGTGCGCTTTGCAGTCCAATGGCACTTTTTCAGTGGTCACTCCCTGATCTGGTTCCAGACAACTGAGCAAGACTTGCAAGGATGTCACATGGGAAGTCCCCAGCCAGCCAGTGGGAATGCAGTTCCGGAAGAGCCTGACATAGTTCTTAAATAAGGGAAATGCTAATGGTCCTGTTGACTGGTGACAATCAACTCCTGCCATTTGTCTTCCTGAGTGAGTGGAAAGGGGATCTCATTTTAAGCCATCTTGGTGACTTCCTGTGCCCTCATCCATCTGCAGAGATATTAATGTTCTGGTTGTGCTGAATTTCTAAAGGCCAGGATGTGCATTTGGTTTAATGGTGTGACACCAACCAAGGAAAACAAGGCCATAAAATAAAAAGAGATGCTGCTTCTCCCCACGTCGGGAATAAAAGCATCAGGACGGAAGAAGAAAGCAGTTAGGGTAAGGCTCAGGCCCCACCGTGTCCTCCTCATCTGGATGGAACAGGTCTGCAGCCATGACACACTGAGCACGGGCCCTTTCATCTAGAGGATTTGGAACTCTTCTGATGGAAGCCAAATCATAGCAAAAATCCTTCGTAAGAGCAAGCCCAGCATTTACTACAGGCCTGATACTGTACGGTGTGTCCACTCACTAACCCAGCTAACCTTCACCCTCACCCTCTGGGTTAGAAGACACTCCATTCTCACATTACAGGTGGGGAAACGGAGAGCCAGGTAGATGGCATAACTTGCCCAACATCACCCAGCCGGTGGGTGCTTAGAACCTCCAGCTGGGGAAATTCCCCTCCTTAGTAGCAGAAAGTCCTCTATCTTTAGGATAGCACTAATTTATCAGTGTAATGGTCCCCTCCAGCTCTGTAACCCATATATCCAAATAAAACATACACATACATTCTAGTAAACAAATATTGCTTATTAACTGGCTGCCCTTTCTTCAGAAGTACCATTAAAATATGGCAATGTTATAAAGGGATGGAGGCCACAGCAGCCTGATCACAGCCCAGCGCGTGGTGGGGAGGAAAAGCAGGCTTCACACGGCACTTCTGGGTGTGACTCATACAGGGTGGGAAAGGTGGAAGGTCATTGCAGATGATCCCCAGGGCAGGACACGAGATGAATCTGTAGAAAAGAATGATCATGGAACCCCTCAGCCCAGACCCATTCCTCTCCAGACCCATGTCCTTTCTTCTACTCCATGGAGCAGGGGGTCATGCGGAGGTTCCTGGTCTTGCCTGGCCAGTTTCTGCCCAGCCCTCTTCCCATCAGCACCTCACTTATTCCTCAGGGAGCCTCAGGAGAGCCCTTGCCAAAGGGCCCTGCCCTACCCTGGCCATAGTCCTGGGACCCGAGCCTGGCCAATCAGAGGCTCTTCTGGGGACACAGAGCCAAGAGATGCCAGGGGAGGAGGCCTGGGGCTGAATCTCTCCAACGGGGGCTCCCCTCCCCGAGTGGTCTGTCCATGGAGGGCCTCCCCTGAGGTATCTGAAGCTCCCTGACCCCAGGTCCTGATCTCTCTGAAATCCATTTCTTCAGACTTCCCCAGTCCTTCCTCACGTCCTTGCAGTTAGTGGAGGTCAGCAGGACTGAGGTGAGAGCATCATGACACCAGTTTCTACCCGGGTCCAGTCTTTTCTCATGATACTTAGTGCATTTATTGAGCACCTGTGGTGTTCTTGGATGCCATTTAGGTTCTGGGGGGCTGAGGTCACCTTGGCTGGACTTGCCTTCAGGGAGATCCAGGCAGGTAGGTGAGGTCATGCTCTCCCATGAGCTCAGTTGCAAATGGAGTGTGGGTGGGTTTTGGGAAACATGCAGGAGAAAGAAGTGCCTTCCTCCTGGGGAGCTCAGGGCTGCCCTCATGAAGAATGCACAGGTGTCTGATTTAGTCCTTCGTGATAGTGGAACTTCATAATAGCATAAAGCATAGGGAACACGGTGGGACCAGACACTGGGCATGGAGACGGCAGACCCCACGTGGGGTATAGAGCAGAATTCAGGTGCCTGGAGCAGGAATAGTCACAGCTCTATTAGATCAAATACCAGCTGCATGCTATGTAATTGGGATACTATATGGGGTACCGTGACAGAGGACACTCTTTGGGTCTTCATGGAATTCCCAGTTTAGTCCAGTGGTCCTCAATGCTTATAGTGCATGAGAATCTCACTGGAGAACTTTACAAAAACATTTCCAGCAATTCCACACAGATTGCTAGGCTGGGGTAGGGACCAGTCCTTGGTCTGTTATTAATCTGCCCCATTCCAGGGCTCAGAGGTGGTTCTCAGTGGTCCACTCCAACGTTTCTTAGTCCTCCCACCCCACCACTGACACTCGAGCTGTCAAGCCCATCTCCACTTGCAGCTGCAGCCCTGGCGGCTGTGTGAGCCCTGGGTTTCCAGTGTCCCCCATCCTGATGAGGCTTCCCCTCCTCCCCTGGTTAGGACATCTGGGAGGTGCAGCAAGCCGCTCTCCCCTCCTCACTTGATTTCCTCATCTGTACAGCAGGAATATCAACTCCACAGAAATGTCCACTGTGGTAATGCTTCCCGGTGATGTAGAAAAAATGATGTCTGTCCACAATAAGAGAACATCATTATCCCTCCCTTGTATATGGGATGATCGGAAACTGTTCTAGAGATGGGTTCTCCATAACAGGTAGAGAAGGCAATGCAAATAGATGTAATGATAATTTCAGGTGACATTTATTGCACATCCTCACAAGAGGCTTATGGGGGAGACAATTATGTCTGTTTCTCGATTAGAGACAGAGGCATGCAAAGCAAGCCACTCCACCAGATCACAGCCGGAAGCCCTGGGGAAGGACTCACGATGGACAAGCCTGGCTTCAGGTCTGCTCTTGTAGCCCTTAAGCCACTCAAACCCTGACAAACCATGTCTCTAGGAAGCAGTCTCCAGAGGCTCAGATTTGCAGATGGGAAACACCAGTCCCTGTGGCAGGTGGGAGTTTGGAACCACAGTTTTCCTTCCTGGCATTATCCCTGGGAATAGGTGACATTACATGGCAAAGGGAGTTAAAGTCCCTGATCCATGGACCTGAAAGTGTGGGCATTATCCCGGATCATCGAGGTGGGCTCTACCAATGGAGAGGGATGGAGAGGGCAGGAGCTATTTGAAGCAGAAAGATTGGAATTGCTGTGGCCAAGTTTGAAGATGGAGAAAGGAACCAGGGGTCCAGGAGTGCTGCCGCCTCCAGCAGCTGACACAACCCTCAGCTGAGGTGAGGAAGCAGAACCCGGGTTCTACCATGGAAGGAAGGGAAACTAACCTCCCAGATATCAAGGAAGCAGCCTCTGGAGCCTGCAGCCAGGACACGGTCCTGCAGGGCTTTGCTCGTAGCTTGGCACAGCTCAGACTTCTGACCTACGAACTGTGAGGTGGTGCCTTGGTGCTGTCCAAAGCCACTGCCCTGTGGGCTTCTCCCCTTGCTGTTCTGCACAGCACAGGGACCCTGTGCCCAACTCCATGCAGAAAGATCTACCTGCAGCATCACGTCCTGTGACAGACCCAGGGTGGAAACCATTGCTGGTGCCCTCCATCATGTGACAGCAGAGGAGACAGAGGACTCCTGGGCTTACAGACCTAAGGTTATGCTCCAATAGTGTGTCTGGCCCAATATCCCCACACAGGTCTGTCTGCACCAGCCTCACTGAGTCCCGCCACCAGATCCAGAACAACATGGGGCAACTCACCTGCTCAGGTGGCTGAGTGACAATTTCATGGTTTGTGAGAAAGCTCTTCATGAATGACAAAACATTGCACAAACAAGGGTGTCTGTGATTAATAATAAACCAGTGGAAGAATGGCAAACGAGTTCTTCAACCGCCAGTCTCCGTCTAGCAATAACCAAACGCACACTTCATTTTTATTTATTTCTCCACTTTTGGCTAATTTCACCTGATGAAGCCATGGTTTTGACATCATTCATTCCCTTAGCCTGCAGTCTTTTGGTAATTACAACTGCCTTCTTCCCTGATACAAATATCTCTAAATTGGATCTGAAAAGGCTCTTTACCTGAAGGACTTGAATGTAGGGGCTGGTGTCATGGCCCAGGGGGGCTGCTGCCCCTCTGGCTGACTCTGAAGGGGCCTCTCTGGCATCAAGGCAGAGCTCGAGGCCCTGGCCCCCTGATTGGCCCCACAAAGACCTTCCTTCAGCCAGGGCCACCTAGTGAGGGCTTCTTTCCCTTGCCTCAATAGGTTTCCAAGTGCGCCACAATAAAGCGCTCCATTGCAAAGTGGACCTCAGGAGCTACTTGTTTTGCATAACTGACACCTTATACCTACTAATGGCAGTTCTTCAAGTTCCTAACCCAGACCCTAAAAAACAACATTTACTTTCTGCTTCCGTGGGTTTATTTTATATGCAGCCAGTAAGTGACACTGTGCAGAAGTCCTTCCATGTCTGGTCATTTGGCTTAGCTCTAGGTTCATCCGTGTTGTGACTTGGTGACAAGCCTAGAGATGTCGGGCGCAAGGTAATGAGTGCATGGTCTGCACCAAGAAGCAAAAACTTCAAGGGAGATGGGAGCTACAGAGGGATGTTGAGCAGAAGTATCACAAGGGCAGATCTGTGCTCTAGGGCTGCCACTCTGGCTGCTGGCGGGAAATTGGATTAGTGTTATTCCAGCTGATACCCGCAGAGCACCCAAAGTGCTTTAAATCGCTGAGTTACATTGACTTATTTCAATGTATCCTTTTAGAGAGTCACTCCCATTTCACAAGTTAGAAAAATGGGGAGCAAAGAAGTGAGTTAACTTGCCCAGCCTCAAACAACCACTAAGGGATGGAGCCAGGACCACCCTGGAGTGGCCCCAGGGTCTTTGCTGTTAACTGCAATGATCAACTTTAGGAACTGTTTGCACTAGGAATCTGCTTATCCTGGGCAGAGAGTCCCATGAAGGAACACAGATTCCTGCAGAAGCCATTCGAATTCAGACCCGCACACAGGGAAAGTTCAGAAAAACTAAGTCCCTAATTAAGAATGGAAGCAATGGTTCTGCTGGGCATGGCTGGTGTGTCAGGTGACATGCACAGCTCTTGAACATCAGTGTGCTGCTCTGATCCGCAGAACAACTCTGGTGTTACAGAGCTGATTGTTGCCATTTTATAGATGAGGAATCTAAAGCCCAGAGAAGTTAAGTAACTTGCCCAAGGTTACAACACGCTTAGACCACCGAATGGTCTTCCCAGAAATTTTCCCTTATGTCAGGAAGGATCCAGGGTCAGGTAAGAAGGAAGGTCTAAGAAAAGGAGAGGTGAGACTAAGCTGTTCACAGTCCATCCAGAAACAGAAATGACAAAATAGGTGAGCTTAAAAGGAACCCACCGGACACCATCTCTGTAAGTTGGAGGCCATTGGTCTCCTTTTTCAAAAAATGTTTTTGTTGTGCAGTAGAGTCGGGCACAGCGGTGGGTTCATTTTGACATGATTATACAAGCATGGGGTATCATTTGCTTCATTTCAAATACCTTCCCCTTTCCCTCTCCTCCTCCCTCTCCTGTTCCTTTTCCTCTATTGGTCTTTCTTCTGTTTATTTCTTGGTTTTCCAACTAGTGCATTTTTTTATTGGTTGTTCAAAACATTACAAAGCTCTTGACATATCATATTTCATACATAAGCTTCAAGTGAGTTATGAACTCCCATTTTTGTCCCAAACACAGATTGCAAAATCATATCAGTTACACATCCACATTTTTACATAATGCCATACTAGTAACTGTTGTATTCTGCTACCTTTCCTATCCTAACTATCCCCCCTCCCCTCCCCTCCCATCTTCTCTATCTACCCCATCTACTGTAATTCATTTCTCTCCTTGTTTATTTTCCCATTCCCCTCACAGCCTCTTATATGTAATTTTGTATAACAATGAGGGTCTCCCTCCATTTCCATGCAATTTCCCTTTTCTCTCCCTTTCCCTCCCCCTTCATGTCTCTGTTTAATGTTAATCTTTTCTTCCTGCTCTTCCACCCTGCTCTATTCTTAGTTGCTCTCATTATATCAAAGAAGACATTTAGTATTTGTTTTTTAGGGATTTGCTAGCTTCACTAAGCATAATCTGCTCTAGTGCCATCCATTTCCCTGCGAATTCCATGATTTTGTCATTTTTTAGTGCTTCGTAATACTCCATGGTGTATAGATGCCACATTTTTTTAATCCATTCATCCATTGAAGGGCATCTGGGTTGTTTCCACAGTCTAGCTATTGTGAATTGTGCTGCTATGAACATTGATATGGCAGTATCCCTGTAGTATGCTCTTTTAAGGTCTTCAGGGAATAGTCCGAGAAGGGCAATAGCTGGGTCAAATGGTGGTTCCATTACCAGATTTCCCAGGAATCTCCATACTGCTTTCCAAAGTGGCCGAACCAATTTGCAGTCCCACCAGCAATGTACAAGAGTACCCTTTTCCACACATCCTCTCCAGCATTTGTTGTTGTTTGACTTCATAATGACTGCCAATCTTACTGGAGTGAGATGGTATCTTAGGGTGGTTTTGATTTGCATTTCTCTGACTGCTAGAGATGGTGAGCATTTTTTCATGTACTTGTTGATTGATTGTATGTCCTCCTCTGAGAAGTGTCTGTTTAGGTCCTTGGCCCATTTGTTGATTGGGTTATTTGTTATCTTGTTGTCTAATTTTTTGAGTTATTTGTATACTCTGGATATTAGGGCTCTATCTGAAGTGTGAGGAGTAAAAATTTGTTCCCATGATGTAGGCTCCCTATTTACCTCTCTTATTGTTTCTCCTGCTGTGAAAAAAAAATTTAGTTTAAGTAAGTCCCAATTGTTGATTCTTTTTTTTTTTGAGAGAGAGAGAGAGAGAGAATTTTTAATATTTATTTTTAAGTTCTCGACGGACACAACATCTTTTGTTGGTATGTGGTGCTGAGGATCGAACCCGGGCCGCACGCATGCCAGGCGACCACGCTACCGCTTGAGCCACATCCCCAGCCCCCAATTCTTGATTCTTGTTATTAACTCTTGTGCTATGGGTGTCCTATTAAGGAATTTGGAGCCTGACCCTACAATATGTAGATTGGGGCCAACTTTTTCTTCTATCAGACGCAGAGTCTCTGATTTGATATCAAGGTCTTTGATCCATTTTGAGTTAACTTTTGTGCATGGTGAGAGGAGAGGATTTAGTTTCATTTTGTTGCATATGGATTTCCAGTTTTCCCAACACCATTTGTTGAAGATGCTATCCTTCCTCCATTGCATGCTTTTAGCCCCTTTATCAAATATAAGATAGTTGTAACTTTGTGGATTGGTCTCTGTGTCCTCTATTCTGTACCATTGGTCCACCCGCCTGTTTTGGTACCCAACTGGTGCATTTTAGATATGTGTAAAATTGAAACTCTCTGTGGTGTATTCATATAGGTTCACAGTGTAATTTGGTCAATTTCTCTGCACTGTTTGTCTCTGTTGCTCTCCCTCCTCCCTCTCCTCCCTCTGCTCCACAAATCTCTCTTCTATTTTCATGGAATCATCCCCCCTCCCTTTTTAAAAATTTCACTCTAATTCAGGAGAGAAAACATTTGACTTTACGAGAGTCTGGCAGATTTCACGTAGCAGGATCTTCTCCAGTTCTCGCCTTTTACTAGGGAATGACATGGTGTCACCCCTCTTTGTGGCCGAGTTTAACTCCATTGTGCACATCCACCACATTTTCTTACCCACTCATCTGTTGATGGGACCTGGTTGGTTCCACGAGTTGGCTATTGTGAATTGTGCTGCTGTAAAACTTGACATGCTTGTTTCACAATCGTATGCTGACTTTAGTTCTTTTGGATAAATACCGAGGAGTGGGATAGCTGGGTCCTATGGTGGTTTCATTCCTACTTTTTTGAGGGTTCTCTCTATTGCTTTCCAGCGTGGCTGAACTAATTTGAAGTCCTACCAACAACATGAGTGCACCTTTCCCCACCCCATGCTGATGAGAATTTTCTTGTTTTTGTATTCTTCATGATTGCCATTCTAACTGGAGTGAGATGAAATCTCCATATAGCTATGGTCTGCATTTCCCTCATTGTTAGGGATGGTCAACATTTTCTTTTTACATATTTAAACATGTCTTTATATATATCTTGGCCATTTGTTGTTCTTCTTTTAATAAACATGTTCAGTTTTTTTGCCCATTGAAAGATTTGGTTTTTGTTTTTTTCTGGTGTTAAGCTCTTGAGTTCTTTACATATTCTGGATGTTAGTTCCTTATCTGAGGAGTGGCTGGGAAACATTCTGTGTGTTCTCTCTTCACACTCTCATTTACTTTACTTTGCAGACACTTTTTAATAAATGTCATCCCATTGACTGATTCTTGGTTTCTTTCTGGAGTCTGAGGGTTTTGCTGAGGAAGCTGGCATCTGCGCCAATATGTTGGAGTATTGCATTGACCCTGTTTCCTCCTGGCACTCACAGGTTTCCAATTCCTAAGTCTTTGATCCATTTAGACTTGACTTTTGTGCAGGGTGAGTGACAGGGACTGAGTTTTATTCTTCTACATGTGGATATCTAGTTTTTCCAGCCCTATTGCTTAAAAAACAATCTTTTCTCTGGCATATGTACTTAGCACCTTTGTCAAGTATCAGATGTCAGGAACTATGTTGGTTTGTCTCTGTGCCTCTATTCCATTGGTCTTCAAGTATGTTTTTTATTTTTTTTTTATTTTATTGTTGGTTGTTCAAAACATTACATAGTTCTTAATATACCATATTTCACAGATTGATTCAAGTGGGTTATGAACTCCCATTTTTACCCCATATACAGATTGCTGTGTCACATCAGTTACATTTCCATTGATTTACAAATTGCCTTTCTAGTGACTGATGTATTCTGCTGTCTATCCCATTCTCCACTGTCCCCCCTCCCCTCCCTTCCCCTCCCCTCCTCTCCCCTTCTCTCTCTCCATCCCCTCTACTATAAATCATTTCTTCCACTTATATAATTTTTCTCCTACTCCTCCTTTCTTCTTATATGTAATTGTGTATAACCCTGAGGCTCACCTTCCAATTCCATGCAATTTCCCTTAACTCTCACTTTCCCTCCTGCCTATCATCCCTGTTTAATGTTATTCTTCCAGCTCTTCGTCTCTACCCTGTCCTTGGTTACTCCCCTTATATCAAAGAAGACATTTGGCATTTGTTTTTTAAGGATTGGCTAGCTTCACTTAGCATAATCTGCTCTAATGCCATCCATTTCCCTCCAAATTCTATGATTTTGTCATTTCTTATTGCAGAGTAATACTCCATTGTGTATAAATGCCACATTTTTTAATCCATTCATCTATTGAAGGGCTTCTAGGTTGGTTCCACAATCTTGCTATCGTGAATTGTGCTGCTAAAAGTTTTCTCTCAACAAAAGAAACAATAAGAGAGATAAACAGGGAGCCTACATCCTGGGAACAAATCTTCAAGTATGTTTTGATGCCAATACTGTGCAGTTTTGGTTACTGTAGGTCTGTAGTACAACATGAAGTCAGGAATCGTGATGCTGCCAGTGTCACTCTTCTAGGTCAGGATTGTGTTGGCTATTCCGGGTCTCTTACTCTTTCATATGAATTTTAGGACTTTTCTCGTTCTATGAAGAATGTCCTTGGTATTTTAGTGGGATGGTATGGATGGTATTGAACCTGTGTATCACTTTTGATGATATGGCCATTTTAACAGTGTTAAGTCTGCCTGTCCATGAACAGGTGAGGTTTTTTACCTTTTAATGTCTTCAATTCAGTGTTCAGTAGTTTTCATTGTAGAGATTGCTCACCTTCTTAGATTTACTTCCAAGTAAATTTCAAAATTTTTTTGAGGTTATTGTGAGCAAAATAATTTTCCTTATTCTTTATTGGCACAATCATTATTAGAGTATAAGAAAGGTATTGATTTCTTAACGTTGTTTTACATTGATCTTGAATCCTGCTACTTTGCTGTAATTGTTTATCAGCTTTAGAAATCTTCTTGTGAAATTTTGGGGTCCTCTGCATATAGGATCATGTCATCAGTCGACAGATCATTTGACTTCTTCTTTTCCTGTTTGTTTCTTTTTAATTTCCTTCTCTTGATATTTTCTCTGCATAGAACTTCAAGAATTACATGGAATAGGAGTGGTGAAAAGTGGACATCCTTGTCTTATTTGTGATTTTAGAGAAAATGTTTCAGTTTTTCTTCATTTTTATATGATGTTGATCTTGGATTTGTCACAATAGCCTTCATGCAGTTGAGGTGAGTTCCTTCTAACACTAGTTTCTTGGTGTTTTTAATATGAACAGTTGCTGGATTTTGTTCCAGGCTTTTTTCTGCCCATATTGAGATGTTCATTCCCTTCCTGTTTTTAATTCTATTTATGTGCTGAATTACATTTGCTGATTTGTGTATATTGAACCAACTTGCATCCCTGAGATACAATCATCTTGTCTATGTGGTATGGTCCTCCTAATGTGATTTTTAAATTTTTTAATACCTTTATTTATTTATTTATTTGTGGTGCTGAGGATTGAACCCAGTGCCTCATACATGCGAGGCAAATGCTCTGCCACTGAGCCACAATCTCAGCCCCTCTTAATGTGTTTTTGAACACAGGTTGCTAATGTTGTGTTTAGGATTTTTGCATCAGGGGAATATTTTATTAAGGACATTGTGTTCATAAGGGATATTGTTCTGAAGTTTTCTCTCCTTGCTGTCTTTGTTTGGTTTAGGCATCAGGTGACACGGCTTCATAGCATGAATTTGAGAGTGTTAATCCTCTTTTCTATTTCATGGACTAATTTATGGGAGATTGACATAATTTCTTTTTTTTTTTAATCTGGTAAAAGTTGGCTGAGAATCCATCTAGTCCTGAAAACACTTTTTTTTTGGTCAGATTTTATTTCAATCTAATTGCCTGATATTGTTCTGTTTAGGTTTTCTTTTTCTTTTTCTTGGTTTGTTTTGGGTAGGTCACATTTGTCTAGGAATTTAAAAGCATTTTCTAGGTTTTCCAGTTTATTGGAGTGTAAATTTTCAAAACATTCCTAAAGATCTCCCGGGTATCAGAGGAGTCATTGGTGATATTTCCTTTCTCATCTCTTCTTTTAATAATTTAAGTCTTCTCTCTCTTTCTGTTAGTTTTGATAAGGGCTTATAAGTCCTGTTTGTCTTTTTAAACAGCCAACTCTTTGTTTCATGAATCTTCATATTTTTATTCTCAAATTCACTAATTTTGGCTCTAAAATATTTTCTGTGTTCTACTGATTTGGACACTAACTTGTTCTTCCTTTTCTAACACCTTGAAGGGTAGTGTCAGATGGCTTATCTGATATCTTTATTTTTTTAATGTAGGCACAGGATGATATAAACTTTACTCTTAGAACTGCCTTCACGCTATCCCGTAGATTTTAATGTCATATCTCTGTTCTCATTTGTTTCTCAGAATTTTTTAAATTTTCCCTCTGATTTCTTCTATGATCCATTCATTATCCAGAAGTGTCTTATTTAATCTTCAGTTGTTATGATGTTTTCTATTTTTTTAACTTGTTATTGATTTCTAATCCAATCCCACTATGACCTTATAGATTCAAGGAATTATCTTTTTTTTTGTATTAGCTGAGACTTGCTTTGTGTCCTAAAGTATGCTCTGTTTAAGAGAAAGCTCCACAAGCAACTGAGAAAAACGTGAATTCAGTTGTTGATGAAGTATTCAAAAGATGTCTGTTCAGTTCTTTTGATTAATGGTTTTAAAAAGATACTTGTTTTAAAATTATTTTTAATTGTTCTTGAGAATCTTAGGTTTTCTCTGAATGACCTATCCAATATTGAGAGGGGTGTGTTAAAATTATCCAGTATTATTGTCCTCGGGCCTATTTGAGTCTTTACATTTTGTAGGATTTGTTTTATGGCTGAGGTGCACCAATGTTTGAGGCATGAACATTCACTCTCATTACTTCTTGTTCGATGACTTTCAACCATTATGAGTTGACCTTCTTGATGTCTTCTGAATAATTTTAGCTTGACTTCTACTTTGTCTGACATGAGAGAGTACCTACTCCTGCTTACTGTTGGCCTCCATTTGTCTATAGAGTGTCTTATCAACAACATCATTGGGTCTTCTTTTGTAATCCACTATGTCAGTCTATATGTCAGTCTTGTGATGGGAGAGTTTCAACCATCCATATTCAGTGTTACTAAAGAGAGATTATTTTTTTATTTCCTGCCATTCTGTTTTATTCCTATGATTGAGAGTGACTGTCCCTTTACTATTCTTCTAGCAACATTCATCCACATGCTGACTCTGGCATTTATTTTTAATTTCTTCTGCATGTAGTACTTTACTGAGTGGGCTTTGTAGCAGGGGATTAATGGTTATGAATTCTTTTTATTTCTGCTTATCATGGAAGGATGTATTTCACCTTCAATTATGAAGTCTAGTTTTTTGCAGGATATAGTAATCTTGATTGGCACTCGTTATCTTTAGGGGTTGGTATGTATTATTCAAATCCTCCTGGTTTTTAATGTCAGGCTGAGAGATCTGAAGAAAGCCTCGTTAGCTTACCTCTAAATGTGACATGCAATTTTTTTCTTGTGGCTTTTAAAATCCCTCCTCAGGGGCTTCTTCATATTGTCTTTGTTGGGCTGTGACTGCAGGCCCTCTGTGGGCAGGCTGTGGTGCAGAAGCCTCCACCCTGGCTGATGTCCATCCTGGGGTACCATCCCCATGGCAGGGTTGCAGTCGGCCCCCCTTCTTCTGAGCTCCCACAGCTGGCAGCCATACATCCCTGAGCTCCCACTCCCCTCTGCTGCGGCTTCTTGGTTGTGGTGCTAAGTGTTTGTTGGTTGTCTGTAAGTGGGGGTCCTGTGGATGCAGGCTCTGTGGGGGTGGTCTCTGACCCAGAAGCCTCACCCTGGCTCCCGCAGACCACCAGGGTTGGCCATCACTGACAGGGGTGGGATCTGAGCTCTAGATGGGGGTTAGCAGCCTTTGAGAGTGATTAGCTCAGCTCTGCTCCACCCCACCCCCCTTGCCCGAGGTGATGGGGAGGGGGGTTCTGTAACCTTCATCTAGCAAAAGTCCCTGTACACGTTTCTTCTAGATGGATTCCTGAGACAACCCACTCCAGAGATGTTCCCTTTGGTTTTATTTGCTGCTACCAGAAGACGGAGAGAAGCTGTGTCCATTTAATTTCTTCCAGGGGGACAGGCTATGGACTGTACCAAGTGGCCGCCCTGCCCAGCACGGCTCTCCGCCTGCCTTGGGTTCAGCTGCTTGACCTCCTTCGCAGTCTTTGCTGCTCCTCCCACTTTAACTTACTCTGCTTCTCTTTCTAGCTGTTGTTGAGGAAGTGAGCTGAGGGCTTTTTCCTTTTAATCTTTCTCTCTCCCCATGCCACCACCCCCCCGCCGTCCCCCTACTCCACCCTGGTCAGGGTTTGGGGTCAAGGAATTCTGTCCTTATTTTCTACTCCTGTGGTCTAATTTCAAATCCCTCTAAGTTCTGACCTGCCCAACACTAAGTTCTAGAAGTCCCCTCTGGTCCCTTTTGCTGCTTTGCTTCTGGGCTATGGAAGAGTCCAGGGTGGCTTCCTGTACCTGCTCTGCCATCTTCCACTGCCCTGGGTCCGTTGTCATCTCATGGTGGCTCCCTCCTCTGTGCTTCCACTTGTGCCTCCTCTGGTCCTGGCTCAAGGGGCGGCAGGTCTGGAACCTGTGACATCACAATACACGTGCCCACCCCCACTCTAGCTTAATGCCATTGAGAGCATCTGATTGGCCCATGGGCAGCCAATAGCTTGACAGGTTTTGTTGCATATGTTCACCTTGGACACCAGAGAACACTGCCTTCCTGGAGAACAGCAGGTTGGGAGGCCTTTTATGAACATTAATTTGGGGAGAACCATTGGAACAAGGAGGTATGTGACATTTAGGACTTCCTACAGACACAGGGACAAGTTTTATTAGATATGTGAAAACAGATCCAGTCAGGAAAGCTGAATCAAGCAGCACACAGACAATGTACCCTGGGTGCTGTTGTAACAGTATTTTTTCCCTCTATCTCTCTGATCAAATAAGGGTGCCATCTACTTTTCAAACTGGAGCACTATCTCATGGCTTTTTCCAAAAGCAACTTATTTTAAAATTATTTAGGGCCATGAAACCTACACAACAAGCCAAAAGCCAATAGCTGCTTGGGAGCTTTGGTAGAGCTACAGGGAGTGGCTCTCAGGACAGTAACTATGCTACTACTCTCAGGTGGGAGAGCTAATAGCATCAGAGCTAGAAATCACCTATCTCGGGTGGTTTGCTTTGCATAAATAACAAGACCCAAGAAACCCCAGAAAATGTTCATTGTTATTTCCTGTATGTGTATTTTATTCTTATTTATTGCTGCTACAATGTTGGATTGTTCTGAACACTGATGGAAGTCTTGGTGAGTTCTTGAGTAAGCTCAGTTTTCCAAGATTGCACCCACTTTCTCCCTCGGCTGTTCTCTACGGTGAGTGAAGTTTTAATTTCTTCTGCGTGTGTGCTCATGATATTGGAATCCATTTTTCCCCTTCAGTGTTTTCTACTGATATTTACTGAAATATTGTTTTGTCTACATATAATCCACATCTAAGTTGCCCACATTCCCTGGGTGGGAATTCCTTCAAAATTTATGTTTTTTGTTATTATTGCTGCCCGCTTCACTCTGCCTCCAAGTAGAGGGTGGGAATTGATGTGGATGCCAATTATTTCACAGTGCACCTTGCTTTTTAGTCACCGGTAGGCTATGAGCCACTCTACTGGCATTTGTTCTCATAATGACTCCTACAGAGGACAGACTCCATCTCCAAGCACATTTGAGGTATTTCTCTCTGTGTTACAGCACTCACTGCCGCTGATGTATTTTTGTTAGCTATGTGATTCCATAATTTCTCAGCACTAGTTGGCCACTATTTCAAATCCGGCTCTGTTTTCTTATATATGATATACAGCACATTGTAGTTGGATCCGCACCATTATGTATTTTTCCTACAAAACTATTTTAAAAATCATTTCCCATGCATTCATGATGTAAAAGTAGTTGTTTTCTCCCATAAATATTTTCTTAAGGAAATAGAAGCGTGTTTTATGCTCTGTTATATCTTATAGAGTCAGAAATAAACTCCTCCTGGATTTATCTGAAAGGGATACTGAATGTGTAAAAGGAAACTCATGTTTAGCAAGCTCTGTACTTTTGTAAACTATCTCAGCTTAACTTCCAATAAGGTTGTCGGATAAGATGTAAAACACCAAGTTAAATTTGAATTTCAGATCAGCACCTACACTAAAATTAAGTGTTGATCTGAAATTCAGGATGAACTGGGCGTCTTGTGTTTTATTTGCTCAGTGTAGCCCCCTATCCTTCGATGACCCTGTGTTGACTCCAACCTGGGTGGCTTTCTCTTGCCCCCCCTCAAATCTGTAGCCAAAGAAAAGGATGACTCTGGAATGTGAAAATCTTGAAATACCCTCCAACACAGAGATGGGAAGGCTTAGCATTTAAATTCCTGTTGGGTATCTGAGAACAGAGCAGAATGAAGGCTGTTTTCAGTTTATTCTGAATCAGATTATTAGTGTCGGGGTTGGAGTCAGACTGGAAGGAATCCAGGTCATCATTTACTCCAGCGTGGTTTCCCGGATGGAGAGAACAGATCTCAGCCCTGTTATGAGCAGGGCCTAGACTTCTAGGGCCACCTCTAGGGGGTTACTTCACATAACTGGTGGGTGTTTTCCAATTATGACTCATGTAAGATGTGCAAGATGGTATTTGGGTGACAGGCAGACTGGAAAGAGCCATATGGGCTGAGGTTCTGCAGGGCCAGGGGTGGGAGGGAAGGAGGGAGTGGGGATTCAGGGAGGCTCCTTTGGGAGCAGCCTACGCATTTTCTCTGGCTCCTAGATGCTGGTGGAAGCCTTCTCAAGCTCTCCACTCGTGTTACCGTTTTTCCTGACATCAACAAAGAGGAGACCCTGGGAACAGGTTTCTCTTGCACACCTGCCTTCTCTGCAAAAGGAAACCAAAGGCCAATTTCTGCCACAGACACATCCATCAGCCTTTGGGACATCATTTTGATAAATCTTCTTTTTAATATGAACAGAAAATGTCACTCTTCTCTTGCTAATCTCCAATGCAAACCTAACATTTTGGCTTCACATTTCTCATGCCTACACAACACGGCTTTCTAATTCTACACCACCCCACATTAAGAATATCCTTTGAGCTAAACCCTTACAGCCCATGATCCATAAGCAAATAGGAAGTCGTGAACCAGGAGAGCTAATGTTTAAAGCAAGAGGAGAATCTGTGTGGACTGTAACTATCTCCACATTTATTAATTGTTTGAATGCAAGCTTTTGCAAGTCTTCTCAAAGATAGGCCTAGCTGGAGAGTGAATCATTCCACACCCATGAGCTCACCCCAGGCTACCACGAGACCATGTTGCTGTTGAACACTGGGCACCGAGCAGCTCTCTGGGAGTGCAGAAAGGGATGTAGGAAAGGCACATTCAGGGTCTCCAGAGCTTTCTGAGCTGATGAAATTCTTTTTTGTTTTTTTGAAAATAGATGAAAACCAGGGAGGGTGTTGGTGACCTAGAGTCTGATCCATGCATTTTTGAAAACACTTGAGATTTGGAACTATTTCCCCAGCGCATCCCCTGCTGATGTGATTATTAAGAGTATCTCTTCTCACTGATCTTGATAGAGGGCTACAGTCTCCAGGGACATGGGATCCCATCATCAGTGGATTTGTTACAAACCCCGACTCCTTTCTGTTGTGAAAGCTGGAGACAGAGCTGTGCTTTCTGCCTTGGTATTTGCTTCACTCTGCTGAACTCAAGCCCTGGGATATTCTGTGGAGAAGCAGTTTGCACCGCTGAGAAGTAGAGGAGCCACTGGTCTATCTTTCCAGAGGAGACGGCGCTGGAATTTCAATTAAAAATATTCCTGTCACTTCTCCCCGGTTTTGGGAGCAGACAGCAGCTTCCAAAGAGAACGACTTTTGGAAGTTTTTCTCAAATGTTCTCCACGTTCTGTGTTCAAAGTCGATGAAAATGCCTCGTGTTCGTCAGTGTACCCGAATTTCCACTCAAGATGTGCTACACATACAGCAGCCAGGGAGAGACGTGTGCATGTTTAAAGGCAGACACTGGATGTTTCAAAATTATCTTTTTACAAATAAAGCCAAATTATGCCAAATAACCTGAAGGGATTTGGAAGGAAATCAAAGACAAACCTTTTGAGGACAATTTGACTTTCACTTTGTGAGTTTTGGGGCAGGAAAGTGAGGACGAACCTGGGTGAGGGATCTCAGGGGCCCTGGAGCTGGTCTCCATGGGGGCCTCATCTCTGCCCCAGGACTGGGAGATGCACCTTCAGAATCCAAGGCACAGGGTGGTGATCAGGCCACCTGGAGTAATCCTGGCCTCAGTGACTAGGATCAGGATGTAGTCTGTTTTAGTCAGCTATTTTGTTGCCATTACTCAAAGATCTGACCAGGACAATTGTAGAGGAGAAGTTTATTTGAGGGCTCAGGGTTTCAGAGGTCTCAGTTCATAGATGGCCGACTCAATTCCTCAGGGCTTGAGGTGAGGCTGAACATCATGGTGGGAGAGGGTAGTGGAGGAAAGCATCTCCCATCATGGTGACCAGGGGGCAGAGAGAATCTCCACTCTCCAGATACAAATATGTACCCAAAGCCGTGCCCAGATTCCCACCTCCTCCAGCCACACCCCACCACTTCAGTTACCACTCAGTGAATCCCTATCAGGGGAGTAATCACTGAGTGGGTTAAGAGTCTTACAGCCCAATCAGTTCTCCTCTGAACCTTCTTGTGTTGTCTCACACATGAGCTTTTGGGGGACACCTCACATCCAAGCCATAGAATAGTCTCTTCCTCAGGAGGTGGCTCACTCTTGGAGCAAGGTGTGTGGAGAAAGAAAGTGAGGCTTTCTCTTTACCTCTGTCAGGTGCTTGGTTCAAGGATAAGAGTCAGGAATTCAGCCCGTGCACACACACAGGAAAGCAACCATCTTACCTGGATGGCCAAGTAGAGAAAGCTGAGAATGGACCTCATCGTGACAGCACATCACAAAGCACATGGCTTTCTGGTTCTACCAATTGACTTTTCCCTCTGTCCTCAGATGTCATCTCATATTCCTCCTGCCAATTTTCCTGTCCTTGGAGGGATGACTCCATTAGTTATGCACCAACTACTGGAAACCTTGGTTGTGCTGAAATTGGAGATCAAGCTTCAAAATCAGTAGTGAAGACAGCGTGTTGATCTTTCTCCAGGAAGAGAAGAGAATGATGCTGAGATTCTGAGAAGCTCTGAAAATGAATTCCATATCACAGCTGAGCCAGGGAAGTGGCTGGGATCTGGAATGATGGATGAGAATCACCTGAGTCTGTATTCAGCACCATCATCTGGAGTGATCATGGGGGCAACAGTTTTCCAGAAAATCATTCAAGCGTGTGTACTTTAAAAGTACATTCTTTCATTTTAGAAGTTGCTTACATTTACAAAACAAGTTCAAACTGGTGTCGACAAATCCCACACACCCCTTCTCTCAGCTGTGACAGTATTTCAGATCTTCTCTGTTCTTGATGGCCTCCAAAGCTTTAGGAGCACTGGTTGTGTGCTTGGTAAACTGTCCAGGACTGGTTGTGTCCAGTCTCACCTCTAGTAGGTTTCATATGACTGCTTTTTCTTGGTTACATGAGTTACCTGTGGAAGGCCACAGGGGTAAAGTGCCCCTCCTACCATGTTGTACTCAGGGTACAAAATATAATCATGTCTTATAACCATGGATGCCATCCTCAATCATCTGATGAAGATAGCATTTTTAAACTTCCTCTAGTGTAAAGTGACTTTTCCTTTCCCTTTCTATACTCTACTCTTTGGAATGAGGTTCCCATCCATAGCCACTTCCCATTTTTGAGGGTGTGTGTACTTAAACCATTAAGAATTCTTCTAAATGATACATTTTCTCCTCCATTTATTTACTTATTCAATTTCTGATTATGCCAGTATAGGTAAATGTATATTTATTTTATATTTGGGAGGAAGTGGATATTTGTTTTATATTTTGTATAATATTTTGTTGCTTAAATTGTTCCAGCTTTGACCATTGAGAGCACTTTCCATTGTCTCCCTTGTATTGCTTTGACATCACCTCCTAGGGTAATTTTTCTTTTGTTTAATCAAAAACCTTCGTTTCATGTAATGCAAGAGGGCCCATGTTCATTTTACATCTATCCTGCCCAAGTCCTAGGATCTGGCCTTCTCCAGGGGAATTTGATTTGCTCTCCTAGGGAATAGTATTAGAAACAACATTCTGAGCATTAGGTTTGCTCACTGTTGCTGGAAGTCATTGCTTCTCAGCCTCTCAACTGGCAAGGGAAGGAAATACACATGTGCATACTAACCCTGCACGTATACATGCCTACAGACATTTCTAGAAGCAGCTACTAGTGTTCATATTAAGATAAGCCTGAGCACATACTCTTGGGCCCAGCTCTAACTCATTGCTACATCAACCATTCTCTCCTTTTCCCCTCCATTATCTGCAACTTTCCATCCCAACAGTGAGAAACTTGGCTCCTGGAATCATCCATCTGCTTAATTCTTCAATTCTTACTTGGATAGCAATAAATTTACAACCATTTGATTTGCCTGTGTGTTTTGAGATGTACCTATGTGTTTGAGATCTCACTTCCTTCTATCCATGAATACTATTCTGTTGTATGAGTTATAGTAACTTATTGTACCTTCTTGTATCGTTTGCTTCTCCTGATTTTGGACAATTATGAAGGAAGCTTCTACAAGTATTCACAGGTGGTGAATTCGTGAATATAGTACTTCAAATCGTTGGGTGAACACCTTGGAGCTTGATTGATGTTTGCCTATTAATAATATATTTGTGAGAACCTGCCGATATTTCTTCCACAACGGAGAGAGCCTTTTATATTTCTGTCAGTGCTGAGTCAGAGTGGCTGTCACTCTGAATTCTGGGCAGCCACAGGTGTTTGTGTGAGTTGTCCAGAACTTCTCTAATGACACACCACAGTCTTAGGACACCAGGAGTTTGTTGTCTCACAGTTCTGGAGGCCAGAAGTCTGAAACCAAGGTGTCAGCAGGACCATGCTCTCCCTGAAGGCTCCAGGGAGGGTTCTCGTTCTTGCCTCTCCTAGCTGCTGGTAGCCTCACGTGGTCCTTAGTCTTCACATCATCTCCCTTCTGTGTGCCCGTCTCTGTATTGTATGAGATCATGACCTACCCTAAGGATCTCTTTGAAATGACTTGATTGCTGCTACAAAGACCACATCTCCAAATAAGGTCACACTGTGGACTGCTGAGGGGCAGGACTTCAACATATTATTTTTAGAGGACACAACTCAACCCATGACCGTCCACAGCTTTTAGGACTTTTTCCCACCTCAGTGTGTTGAACTTCTTTTCATAAGCTTACTGGCCACCTACGTATCCTTTTTACTAAGGTTCCTACTCAGGTCCTTTGACCATATTTTAATTGTACTCTTTGATCTTTTTGATGAATGTCAAGTGTTCTTTGAATATTTTGGATGAAAGTCTTTAATTAGATATGGGTTTCAAAATATTTTCTCTAAGTCTCTGATTATCTTTTCATTATTTGAACACTGTCACGTGGATTTTAGTGAAGTTCAACTTAACATTTCTTTCAAGGATTCTGTTTTTGGTTTCATATCTGAAAATTCATTAGGCCCAAGGCTACTTAGATAATCTTCTCTGTTATCTTCTTTTACTGAAAGTACTTTTTATGGTTTTGAGTTTTAAATTTATGTTGGGAATCATTTCAAGTTGAGTTTTGTGCAAGGTCTTAGGTCAGTGTCCACATTCATTCCTTGAAGGTGTATGTCCAGGTGATCCAGCACCATGTGTTGAAAAGACTCTCTCCATTAAATAATTTCTTCTCCTTTATAAAAAAATCAGTTGATTACATTTATATGGATCTATTGCTTGGTTATAACTCTGTTCCATTGACATTTGCTTAGTCTTTTGCCATACTGCTTGATTACTATAGTCATATGGTAAGTCTTGAAGTGGAGAAGTTCAGTCCTCTGACTCTTTTTCTCAGTATTGTGTCAGGCATAAATTTTAGAACCAGTTTGTCAATATCCACAAGCAATTTTATAGGATTTTGTTTGGAATTGCATTGAATCTACAAATCAAATTGAGAAGAATTTATATCTCAATAACATTATTTTCCTATCCATGAGCATGGACTCTAGCTTCATTCATTTAGTTCTTCTTTGATTTCTTTTATCAGAATTTTATAGTTTTCCTCATACGTATCTCATATATTTATTTAGATTTGTTCCTAAGTGTTTCACTTTGAGGTGCTAATGTAAATAATGTATTTTAAATTTCAAAACCCGATTTTTCATTGCCAGAATATGCAAAAGCAATTTGCTTTGTGTGTGAACCTTATCTCCTGCAGCTTTATTATAATCACTAAAGCATTGTTGATGCTTATTGTTTGTTTCTTTGTTTGCATATACAACCATGTTTTCTTTAGGCAAAAAAAAAGACATTTTTTTCTTTTCTTGTCATATTGCCTTGTTGAGTAGACATGAAGAAAAGGGTAAACTTTGTCTCCTTCCAGATCTTAGGGGGCTGGCATGGGAGACATATCCTTTTTCCACTAGGAATAGACTTTGGAAAAAAAAAATTTTCCTGAAGAGTAGTTTGTTATGGAGAACATTCTGGGAATATTCCACAATGATCATTCCTTCTCTCTGACTGCCAAACCACAAGGAGGCTTTCCTCTGATTTTCACCATCCGATTCTGGAGGGACTGTTGACAGTGAAAGCCATGGAAAGATGTCTTCCCTCCTCCTGTATTCCCAGGGGTTCTGACTCTCACATTAGTCCACAGCAGCCACCTGATGACCACTGAAGTCTTTCTCCCAGCCTGTGCACCAAGGTCTTCTGCTCAAGGCAAACAGATCTCAGCTGCAGCTTCTGATGCACCTGCCTGCACTGGCCTCAGGTTTGAGTTCCCTGAAACTCAGTTCTCTGATAGACGGAGGAAAAGTTATTGATGTTCCCTTTGTTCAGCTTTTACTTGTGTAAGGATGGAGGTATAAGACTCCCAAATCATAGTCATGTCAGAGCTGACTCTGGAAATCTATTTCATGTTTTTATAAAGGCTAATGGCAACATACCAGACTGTCTCCTAGCCTGCTGCTAGGTCTTGATCCACAACTTGTAGAGCACAGAGCTCGACTGTCTCAAGAAACCTCCCTGCCTTTGGCTCTGGCACAGAGGTCTCTAGCAGAACTCATTAGGAAGGAAATAAAGGTGGCTGTTTTTCCATTTTCACTTCTTACACTTTATGTTAGTCTGTTTGCATAATTTGAGCCCATTATTGAGAGAATAATTATCACGGTTGGGGTAATGAAATGCTTCTCACTTAAGGTCACACCTGGCTGGAGTTGTTATCTTGTGGTTAAAAATTTAATTGCTTAAGAGCTGTTGTGTGGGCTGGATTCCTCAGTATCTTTTAAATTCCTGGGGATTTTGTCAAAATGGTCAAGTTTGAGGTCACAGCTCATAAAGAAAAGAGAATTCAGGAAACCACTACACAACTAACATGGTTGATCAAGAACAGCAGCCTATTCAAAATCCTCCCTGGAATTCAGGGGGGGTTTGAACTTGAGTTCTCTCTATTGCTTGAGGTGATCACTCACATCTTTTTATGTATATTCAGGGGGGATTTCAGCAGCTCCCCTGAGACCTGAATCTCAGCAAAACTGTTGTTGCTAGATGCTTCATTAAGCTTCCCAGATGGCAAATAAAATTTAAGGATGTGAGAACTATTTATTTAATTGTTTGTTTATTTATTTATTTTAGGTTGCAAAAGCAAGATAAGCTCATTGGCAAAATTGTTTATTATCTTGTCAAAAAAGAAAGAAACTATCCCCTTCCCCTATGCCCTGATTCTGGCACTGCTAACACTTCGTTATAATTTTTGTGACTTTTTCTCTGGATGTATATTTAAAAAAAATAGATTCCCCTCTATGGTGGATAACATGATGCACAATTAGGCTTATTCAGATTTCCCTCATAGTCTCTGTTGGGAAAATGTGAGAGACGCAGCTGACGAGCAAGTGACCCTGCTGACCTGTCCTGGAGTGAGATGTGTGGGGAGCATGGATCTCCTGCCCCTTCCCAGTCTGAATTCCTGATGGCCTCTGGCAGCCTGTGTGGCTGACCGCTCTAGGCACTTTACCCCTCTGCTGATGGGAAGTAAGATGTTCTCAAAGTGAACCCTGACTATACCTACACATCTTCAGCACTTCACCTTGCACGCCTTTGGTGGAGAATGGTGGACCCAGAATGTGCCTCTGTGCTGGGATGAGCATCTTTCCGTCTGCCCTGAAAACAGCCAGGTCCTGTGGCATCTTCTCCCGACCCTCCCTCCTGCCCTGAGAGAGTGCGATTTATCTGACAGGTAAGCCTGGGCGGAGCGATGAAGCCTGCTCATCTCTGCCACTCCCGTCTGGCGGGGTGTGGTCTTGTCAGGAGGGGCCAGAGTCCTGGATAGAAGGACTGCTTGGGGGACCTAGCCCTGTGCTGAGCTCAGGCTCAGCCTATGATAATCCTGGCACTAGAGGGCAGGAAGTGGCCTCAGGTCTCCCCATGGGACTCCTGTGTCTCCCACTCACGGGGGTGCTGGGCAATCTCTAACCCCATCAAGACTTGTTCTGCACTCTCTTGCCCTCCTTGTGCCCAGAGACGCCAATGTGTGGATTGCAACACAAGCATCGCTGTCCTCTGGCTCCCTGTTTGGTGTGTCCTTGAGACAAGTCCAGGAGAACAGAGATCGGGCATTTCCCCAGTGCAGTGCCCTCAGGAGATAGTCCAGACCCCCCGCCACCAAAGGCCACAGCTTCTGTCTAATGGTCCTGTGCACGTGGCCAGCCTTCTCTGGCTCCAGAAACCTCTCCTGCCCTTCCATCTTGCGGCACAGGAGACAGCTAACCACTCTGCTCACAACTGCCCCTGATATGCTACCCACTGTGGTCATTCTAAATATTCTTCTTGCCTTTTAAAGCGTCCCTTTATCTATCTGTCTTCAAGTTACCCAGTCAGAGTGTGCATGTCTTTCCTCCCGGCCCCCAGCTGGCACTGCCTTCAGGAAAACTTATTTTATACTCTGTGCCTCTCATGCTGTGGGAACAGCCCAAGTCTTGGGCCAGCACAGCCTCAGCCCTGGAGGAAGGGAGGAAGGGATCTGCTGACAGGGGCTCTGGGACATGTGGGTGGAAGCTCCCTTTACTCCCCTTATTGTTTTCCTCTCATTCTAAAGTGTCCTCTTATTTGATTTTTATTTGTCACAACATCTGAGGCAGCCTGAATTCCTCCCAGTGCCCAAACCAACACATCCTCCTTCAAGAGTGACTTCCAGGTCCATTTCCAGACAGGTTTGAACTGTGCATGGCTGCTGGCCGGCCTCACTGCCCTTCCCCTAGAGACCCCGTTTCCCTCCATCATGAGCTTCTTCAGGAGCAGATTATCTTCTGCAGCCAAGTCTTGGGTGACTGCAGCCCTGGATGACAGACTGACAGCAGCCGTGTATAAGATCTTGGGCCACAGACAACTGGTGAAGGTGTCCCATCAACGAGGGTTTGAGGCATGGCTGCTGTTCTAAGCCATCATGATTTGAGATAATTTTTTTGAAACAATAAAAAAAATGAACATCTTAGTACTTGAAAGTTGGGAGCTGCCATAGTAGAAGCACAGGAATTTGGGAGTAGCTTAGAAGCGAGCAGAGGTCAGAGGCCGGGGCATTCTGAGTAGCATATTAGAGAAAGCCAAGGTGGACTTGGTGGACTGTGGTGGTTTTGGTGGAGGCATCTGCTTCTGGGTACTGAGCGTTCAGGAGAAAGTGGGAAACATGTCTTGGGAAGCTGGCAGAGGGCGTCCTGTTGCATCTCTGCAGGAACTCAGTATTGCCCTCACCCGTGGGAATGCGGAGAGTAACGATGTGACTACTGTGCTTGGCCGATCCTGAGCATCGTGCTGAAGGTGCTGTGAATTGGAAAACATACGGGACAAGAGACAAATCGGGAAAGACTGTTAAAAAAGAAGCCAGGACTCGATGGTTTGTAAAATTCTCAGCCTCCTGCTGACAAAGAATGGAAGTATTAAAATGGTCCCCAGGCATGGGAGAAATGCAGGGCACTACCAGGAAAAGACTGCTTAGTGATGACCTGAGGGTCTGGCTGTAAGAACATTGGTAAAGACCTTGGAAAGCACAAACATGGTAGTGAAGAGGGCTGCGCATCACACAAAAGGCCCATCAGAGGGACTGGGAGTCCATCTCTTAATCAAACCTCAGGGTTTCTAGGAAGCTTATGGGATTATGGCTATGCAAGAGATGTTCATGTTTGCAGCTCTTACTTAATGGAGTGAACCTCTGTGGTATTCACAGGAGGTCCATCCAGAACTAAGGGAATTATACCTATGGATACACTGTCATCTTGAATTTAAAAGGATAGAGGCAGCATCCAATCAAATCAGCAGTTGTATCCCTCAAATTGACAGGGGGCATGCTGAGAGAGCCACACAGACACAAATGCTTGCTTTCTTCTGATCTTCTCCATCAAGGGTGGCACCTGGGACCGGGGAGGATTAATCAAGTCTCAATCAGGGAACTTCCACGGTGTTCCTGGTGGTATGCCAGAGTGGCTATGGGCCGGTGGCTCTTTCAGGGCTCTCATGTCCTTCCTTTTGCACAGGAATGTCTATGAAGATTGTTCTACATCTGTTTGAGCTTTGTGGTTGGATGTGTGGCCTGGGGAGCAGGTGATTCACCTCTTCTCAAAAGTCTCACAGTTGAGAGGACCTGGGCACACACAGCTGTGTTTAAGATGTCCCATCCCAGCAGCCCCGTCAGTCACCTCACCTGGCTTGGATCAGGAGACCCTTTGAGCAGATGCTGTCATGCCATAATGAGGTGAAACTTTAAGAGGCTATGAAGTAGCCAGGGTCCAGTGACCATATCACATCAGCTGACAGTCTTGAGAATTGTCCAAGATAGTTTTTGTGTCTTGTATTTTCCTTTTGGGTCATGAGGAGTGAAGTTTCAGGCTAGAGATTTGTTCCACCAGTTTTGGCTGCGCTTGGCATCATCACCAGCTTCCCAGGTGTTAATTCACCCAACCGACTTCCTGGCCTCCCTTTTGCATATCTGGACCACCCTGGAGCCCTGCGGGAGGTAACCCTGGATGCCACTATCCTCAGATACTGAACTTTGAACTTGTTTTCATGAATTAAAATTCTGGTCCAGTAATAATTCCTTATCCCAAGCTGCAGTAATTACAGACAGAAATCTGTATTTACTGTATAATTGGAGGTTTGCCAAAAAAGGAGCAGGAACTTGTGAAAGCTGTTTGACCTAGTGTGTAAACAACTGAAGCTCAAGTAATTGTTGCTTCTAGTTAGGAGGGAATCTCCAAAGCTCACTAAGAACCTTCTAGAAACTTCCAGGCACTGGGCACCCATTTGGGAGGCCCCAGTCAGTGGATTCTGACTGCTGTTAGGGGAACACAAACATTCAGGTGATAGCAACGTGTGTAAGAGGAGAAGCTGTCAGGTATACTAAATTCCCAGAACCCAAATGGAGCCGGGGAGGATGGAATCCCAGAGCAAGGCCCATGGTGACTGCAGACAAATCCCTTGTCTCTCCAGTGCTTGACTTCCAGGTCACGCTGTGGTCTATGGTAAATGTGAATTGAGGAAAGTTGACATGATTGAATTTAAAGTTTTGGTGTTTGAATGCACATTTGAAATTACTTGGACACTATATGGGAGCATTATACCTCTTTTTATTGTAGAAAAACCAAATGCAACAGATCCCACAATATCCCCCACACAGAGGCACTGATCAAGTATAATCTATTCACATAATTAATCAATCAAGTCTCACATCACATCTCTGTGACATATGAATGGCATCATCTGCAATACTGATCCGACAGCTCACGGACCTGGTTGATGTTAGGCTGAAGGAAAATTACGCTATTGAGCCCAGTCTCTGATGTGGACGTGGATGCCCACAGATGGCTGGTATCGGTGTTTCTCCTAATGACTGGGTCTGCTTCCTGCAAGAACAGGAAGTGGTGTGGGGCCAGGAGTCCTGCCAGATGCCCCGGCTCTGCTGCTTTCATTCTCTGTTAACTCCAACGCCTTGGTTTTGTGGTGATATCTAGAGAGTGGAATCTGAAAATGACTGTGGTGAGTGAGACTGTCCCTCACCAAGATCTGAGGGAGCGGCAGGCCCTCCCCTTCTCCCCTGGAGAAGATCAAACAGACTTGGCTTCCAGTCCTGCTCTGTCACCCTTAGCTGTGTGATATTGGGCAGGTAACTAGGCCTTTCTGGGCCTCCTCATGGAAGTAACAATAGCATCCCAGGGGCTACCATGCTGGATTAGGTGAGATGCTTTGTTGGAAGGACCCAGCATACACCAGGTGCTCCCTCCCTTCCCCTGGGTCTGGACAGTGCCCTCGCCACTATTTCTAGGATGACATGTGAGCATTTTGGGTGACTTGATTCTGGCTACCACACCTGGGGTTAATTAGTTCCTCACGAGAGAATCCTTTTTGAGTGCCCTCCCCCAGTTTTGGGCTCTCTCTGTATTATATCTACTAAGTAAATGTCATGGATCAGCTACAAGGCACAGGAGCGGGTCTCAGAGAAGCAGTGCTGTCCTCTGGCTCATGGGCTTCACCTGTGGTGTCCAGAGAGCGGAGACTTAGCAGGAAGTGGCATTTCTGGCTACCTTAGGCCTGGATGCCATGTCTTTGAGGACGTACAGGGAAGGCAGATTAGTGCTGTGGTTTGAAATGTGAACCCCACACCCCAGTTCTCCTGAGGTCCAGATCTATGCTTTGCAAAGACTTAACATACATGTAACATTTTGATGTTTAAAAGGCATTGCCTTAAAAAAGTACTAAAATTGTGACCCCGTAGAGTCACAACTGGGGAGGACTAGGTGACTTAATACATGTAAAACAAGCTCACAAGCAGATGCCTGAGTGTTAGCTCTTACTGCCCTGGGAGAAAATTAAGTAATGGGGACTCCTTGTGATTAGTTAATTACACTTGCAACAAAATCTGAGCCTTCTTAGGCAATCTTGACATTAATTGGATGGTTTTGTGGATTTGAACCCACAGCGGAAGCTGGTGAGGGTCATGGGATGTGGGAGGCTAAAACTCAATCCCGGTTCCTTATGTTCCCACCAAAGAAATTCAAATTTAAAGTCAGACACCAAAAGCCACCTGAGAGAACTTCATTATGGGAGAAAGTAATGTGAAATGAAGGTGAAGGTAAAGTGAGGCTCAAGCAGAAAGCACTCTGGAGAGAGAAAGCAGGTGGTCACCAAGCAGAGAACCCCCAAGGACAGAGTGCTGTTCCCACATGTGTGACGGGGATGCACTGGAGGGGCAGGGACCACCTTCTGCACTCTGCCCATCAGGTGGCCAGGTTCTCCTTCAGGTTGCCAGGTGGTGGAGTTGGTGACCTTAGCTGGTCCTCTCCAGAACTGTCATGGTGGCCCTCCTATTCAGGGGGCCTCATCTACAGGTCAATCCGTCCTGGGGTCAGTACTGGTCAGGAGTTCTCCTAGTGTGCCTGTCCTTCTAAAGGATCCCCCTTTCTGAGATAGAAAGAGGCACGTGGGGCCATGGCTTCTAGTTCAATCTTGACCTTTATGATCCTGTCAAGAGTTGGTCCCATAAATCCCCTTTTCTTGAAGAATTTCTCCAATTAGCTGATTCTCCTTCTGTTTGCTTACTCTCGAGGTCTGTGAACCCAGGGCTTTCCTACGGGTTATCATCTGCTGCGAGGTATTTACTCATCTGCTCTGGGAGTGTGAGAAACTCACTCACCTACCCAAACCCAAACAATTAACTAGGAGACAAAAGCCAGACTTTATACTGAGGGTCCTGCATGACGGGGGTCTGGGTGGCAGGCAGGCCCAGGACAGTCACAGTCAGTGTTTTATTCCCCAGAGTCCCAGGGTCCCTACCTGGTTCCTCCTCGGGGTGTACAGTCTCCCCAAATGTCACCTAGGTCTTACTGTGTCCCACTGGGTTCTTTTTTTTTTTTTATTGATTATTGAAAGCATTACATAGCTCATGATATATCATCTTTCATACATTTGACTCAAATTGTGTTTTGAACTCCCATTTTCACCCCAAATACAGATTGCAGAATCACATCTGTTACATATTCACATTTTTACATAATGCCATATTAGTGACTGTTGTATTCTGCTACCTTTCCTATCCCCTACTATCCCCCCTCCCCTCCCCTCCCCTCCCATCTTCCCTCTCTACCTCCCCTGCTGTTGTTCAATTCTCTCCCTTTTTTTCCCTCCCCCTTGCCCCTCATGACCTCTTATAATTTTATGTATCATTGAAGGTCTCCTACCATTTCCATATGCTTTCCCTTCTCTCTCCCTTTCTCTCCCCCCATTCGTCTTTGTTTACTGTAGTCTTTTCCTCATGCTCTTCTTTCCTGTTCTGTTCTTAGTTGCTCTCTTTATATCAAAGCAGACATTTGGCATTTGTTTTTTAGGGCTTGGCTAGCTTCGCTTAGCATAATCTGCTCTAATGCCATCCATTTCCCTGCAAATTCTGTGATTTTGTCATTTCTTAGTGCTGCATAATACTCCATTGTGTATAGATGCCACATTTTTTTTATCCATTCATCTATTGAGGGGCATCTAGGTTGGTTCCACAGTCTAGCTATTGTGAATTGTGCCGCTATAATCATTGATGCAGCCGTATCCCTATAGTGCGCTCTTTTATGGTCCTCAGGGAATAGTCCGAGAAGTGCGATAGCTGGGTCAAATGGTGGATCTATTCCCAGCTTTCCCAGGAATCTCCATACTGCTTTCCAAATTGGCCTCACTATTTTGCACTCCCACCAGCAATGTACAAGTGTACCCTTTTCCCCACATCTCCGCCAACACTTATTGTTGTTTGACTTCATAATGGCTACCAATCTTACTGGAGTGAGATGGTATCTTAGGGTGGTTTTGATTTGCATTTCTCGGATTGCTAGAGATGGTGAGCATTTTTTCATGTACTTGTTGATTGATTGTATGTCCTCCTCTGAGAAGTGTCTGTTCAGGTCCTTGGCCCATTTGTTAATTGGGTTATTTGTTATCTTATTGTTTAATTTTTTAAGTTCTTTGTACATTCTGGATACTAGGGCTCTATCTGAGGTGTGGGGGGTAAAAATTTGTTCCCATGATGTAGGCTCTCTATTTACCTCTTTTATTGTTTCTCTTGCTGAGAAAAAACTTTTTAGTTTAAGTAAGTCCCATTTGTTTATTCTTGTTATTAACTCTTGGGCTATGGGTGTCCTATTAAGGAATTTGGAGCCCGACCCCACAATATGTAGATTGTAGCCAACTTTTTCTTCTATCAGATGCAGTGTCTCTGATTTGATATCTAGCTCCCTGATCCATTTTGAGTTAATTTTTGTGGATGGCGAGAGAAAGGGATTCAATTTCATTTTGTTGCATTTGGATTTCCAATTTTTCCAGCACCATTTGTTGAAGATGCTATCCTTCCTCCATTGCATGCATTTAGCCCCTTTATCAAATATAAGATAGTTGTAACTTTGTGGATTAGTCTCTGTGTCCTCTATTCTGTACCATTGGTCCACCTGCCTGTTTTGGTACCAGTACCATGCTGTTTTTTTTACTATTGCTTTGTAGTACAGTTTGACCTCTGGTATCGCTATACCTCCAGATTCACACTTCCTGCTTAGAATTGCTTTTGCTGGGGCTGGGGATGTGGCTCAAGCGGTAGCGCGCTCGCCTGGCATGCGTGTGGCCCGGGTTCGATCCTCAGCACCACATACCAACGGAGATGTTGTGTCCGCCGAGAACTAAAAAATAAATATTAAAAATTCTCTCTCTCTCTCTCTCTCTCTCTCTCTCTCTCTCTCTCTCTCTCTCTCTCCTCTCTCTTAAAAAAAAAAAAAGAATTGCTTTTGCTATTCTGGATCTTTTGTTTTTCCATATGAATTTCATGATTGCTTTGTCTATTTCTACAAGAAATGCCGTTGGGATTTTGATTGGCATCGCATTAAACCTGTAGAGAACTTTGAGTAATATCGCCATTTTGATGATGTTAGTTCTGCTTATCCATGAACAGGGTATATTTTTCCATCTTCTGAGATCTTCTTCTATCTCTCTCTTTAGGGTTCCCTAGTTTTCATTGTATAAATCTTTCACCTCTTTTGTTAGGTTGATTCCCAAGTATCTTATTTTTTTTGAGGATATTGTGAATGGAGTGGTTTTCCTTATTTCCATTTCAGAGGTTTTGTTGCTGATATACAGGAATGCCTTTGATTTATGCATGTTGATTTTATAACCTGCCACTTTGCTGAATTCATTTATTAACTCTAGCAGCTTCTTTGTAGACTCTTTTGGGTCTGTTAAGTACATTATCATGTCATCCGCAAATAGTGATAATTTAATTTCTTCTTTTCCTACTTTTATGCCTTTAATTTCTTTTGTCTGTCTAATTGCTCTGGCTAGTACTTCGAGAACTAAATTGAATAGAAGTGGTGATAGAGGGCATCCCTGTCTTGTTCCAGATTTTAGAGGGAATGCCTTCAGTTTTTCTCCGTTTAGGATGATGCTAGCCTGAGGTTTAGCATATATAGCTTTTACAATGTCGAGGTAAGTTCCTGTTATCCCTAGTTTTTCTAGTGTTTTGAACATAAAGGGATGCTGTACTTTGTCAAACGCTTTTTCTGCATCCATCGAGATGATCATATGGTTCTTGTCTTTAAGTCTATTGATGTGGTGAATAGCATTTATTGATTTCCGTATATTGAACCAGCCTTGCATCCCAGGAATGAATCCTACTTGATCATGGTGCACAAGTTTTCTGATATGTTTTTGTATTCGATTCGCCAGAATTTTATTGAGAATTTTTGCATCCAAGTTCATTAGAGATATTGGTCTGTAGTTTTCTTTCTTTGAAGTATCTTTGTCTGGTTTTGGGATCAAAGTGATGTTGGCCTCATAGAATGAATTTGGAAGAGCTCCTTCTTTTTCTATTTCTTGAAATAGCTTGAAAAGTATTGGTATTAATTCTTCTTTGAAGGTTTTGTAGAACTCCGCTGTATACCCATCCGGTCCAGGGCTTTTCTTGGTTGGTAGTATTTTGATGGCTTCTTCTATTTCTTCCTTTGTTATTGGTCTGTTTAAATTGTGTGTGTCTTCCTGTCTCAATCTGGGCAAATCATATGCCTTAAGAAATTTATTGATATCTTCACTATCTTCTATTTTATTGGAATATAGGGTTTCAAAATACTTTCTAATTATCTTCTGTATTTCTGTAATGTCTGTTGTGATATTGCCTTTTTCATCCCATATGTTAGTAATTTGAGTTCTCTCTCTTCTTCTTTTCGTTAGCATGGCTAAGGGCTTCTCTATCTTATTTATTTTTTCAAAGAATCAACTTTTAGTTTTATCAATTTTTTCAATGGTTTCTTTTGTTTCAATTTTGTTGATTTCTGCTCTAATTGTAATTATTTCTTGTCTTCTACTACATTTGCTGTTGTTTTGCTCTTCCTTTTCTAGGTTTTTGAGGTGTTGTGTGAATTCATTTATTTGTTGTTTTTTTCTTTTTTTGAGGTAAGAACTCCAAGAAATGAATTTCCCTCTTAAAACTGCTTTCATTGTGTCCCATAGATTCCGGTATGTTGTGTCTGTATTATCATTTGACTCTAAGAATCTTTTCATCTCCTCCTTTATGTCTTCTATAACCCATTGATCATTCAATAACATATGGTTCATTTTCCATGTGATGTAGGATTTTTCCTTCCTTGTTTTATCATTGATTTCCAATTTCATTCCATTATGATCAGATATGGTGCATGGTATTATCTCCATGCCTTTATATTTACTAAGAGTTGCCTTATGGCATAATATATAATCTATCTTTGAGTAGGATACATGTGCTGCTGAGAAGAACGTGTATCCACTTGATGATGGTTGATATATTCTATATATGTCGGTTAAGTCTAGGTTATTGATTGTGCTGTTGAGTTCTATAGTTTCTTTATTCAGTTTTTGTCTAGAGGATCTGTCTAATGGCGAGAGCGGTGTGTTGAAGTCACCCATAATTATTGTGTTGTGGTCTATTTGACTCTTGAACTTGAGGAGAGTTTATTTTATGAATGTTGCAGCTCCACTGTTTGGTGCATACAAATTGATAATTGTTATGTCTTGTTGGTGGATGGTTCCTTTTAACAGTATATAGTGTCCTTCTTTATCCTTCCTTATTAACTTAGGTTTGAAGTTGATTTTATTCGATATGAGTATGGCCACTCCTGCTTGCTTCTGAGGGCCATGTGAGTGGTATGATTTTTCCCAACCTTTTACCTTCAGCCTGTGTATGTCTTTTCCTATCATATGAGTCTCCTGAAGGCAGCATATTGTTGGATTTGTTTTTTTGATCCAGGTTACTAGCCTATGTCTCTTGATTGGTGAGTTTAGGCCATTAACATTTAAGGTTACAATTGAGATATGATTTGTACTTCCAGTCATGCTTCTTTATTTATTTATTTTAGTTTGGCTAGTTTTACTTTTTGGTTACTTTCCTCCCCCTTTACTGAGATACCTCCTGCTGTTAGTTTTGGGCACTATTTTTCAATTCCTCTTCTTGTAGTGTTTTGCTCAAAATGCTTTGCAGAGCTGGTTTTCTTGCTGCAAATTCTTTTAGCTTTTGTTTATCGTGAATGATTTTAATTTTATTGTCAAATTTGAAGCTCAATTTTGCTGGATACAGTATTCTTGGTTGGAATCCATTATTTTTCAGCGTTTGAAATACATTGTTCCAGGATCTTCTCGGTTTCAAAGTCTCTGATGAGAAATCGTTCGTTAACCTAATTGGTTTACCCCTGAATGTAATCTGCCTATTTTCTCTCGTAGCTTTTAATATTCTCTCCTCGTTCTGTACATTGGCTATCTTCATAATTATATGTCTTGGAGTTGGTCTATTATGGTTTTGAATGTTTGGGGTCCTGTAGGCTTCCAGGATTTGGCAATCCATTCCATCTTTCATCTCTGGGAAGTTTTCTAGAATTATTTCATTTAATATGCTGTCCATTCCTTTGGTTTGAATCTCTGTGCCTTCTTCTATCCCTATGACTCTCAAATTTGTTTTTTTTTTATGACATCCCATATCTCTTGAATAGATTGCTCGTGGGATTTAAGCATCTTTTCTGTGTTAAGTATATTCTTTTCAAGTTGATAAACCTTGTCTTCATTATCTGATGTTCTGACTTCTACTTGATCAAGTCTATTTGTAATATTCTCGTTTGAGTTTTTAATTTGGTTTATAGTTTCCTGCAATTCTAGGATTATTGTTTGATTTTTTTTTAAGATCTCTATCTCCTGGTAGAGCTCGTTCTTTGCCATTTGAATTTGTTTGTTTAATTCATTTTCAAAATATACTTTTATTTCTTGGACTTGCTGTCTCATGTCTTCTCTAATATTCCTTTCCATTCGAGTTAGGTATGCCTTGAGTTCTTTCCCTATCCCTGTTTCTGATGTTTCTATGTCCTCCTGTAGAATTGAGTTGTCTTGCATTGTTTGTAATCCTTTTTTCCCTTGTTTTCTCTTGTTGTCCATGCTACTTTCCAGCTCTATTTGATTGTCGTGTTTCTGCTCTCTTCTATAGATTTGTTTTGTTTCTGTATTACTCTGATGTCTCTCCTTTGTGTTGTTAAACTATGCCTGCTAACGTGGATTCCGCTGGGAAGGAATTCCGACGTCCGAGCTCCAGTGACGACTCTACTCTGCTATGACGGGCCCCAGTCTCCTTGCCGGGGTGTCCTAATGGGGGGGTGTGACTGGACTGTCTCTGTTTGGTTTCAGCTCCCGGTCGTGGCAGGCGGGCGGTCTCCAGCCGCCCAGTATCACAGGCCACGGGCAGGTGATCAGTCGCCAGCGGGCGGGCGTTCTCCTACTGCCCAGTTACGCGGGCAGTTTGTGAACTGTAGCCGGCGGGCCTGCAGTTTACAGCCGCCCAGTCGCGAGGGCCTTGCCTCTAGTCCCCTTGTTTCTCCTGCTAGTCTTGGTTTCTCCTGCTAGACCAGATTTTCCCTGAGTGATGCTTCTCGGCAGTTCAAACTGTACTCTGGGCCTGCCGTTTGTTGGGTGTGGAGGGTGGCTATTGGGAACCCCGGTACTCTATTGTTTTGTTTCCCTTGTGGGGGTTAGAACTGTACCACTTCCTTCCCCGTCTGAAATCCCGAACTCAGCCCGGGGGTCAGTGCAGGCTTGGCTGGCGGGATTCCACCGTGTCGCAGCCACATATCTCCCTGCTTGCTAGTTAATCCCTTCTCTGCAGTGCCTCGCCTTCTGTAGCCGTGGGGCAGGCCGCGCGAATCAGACAGCCTGGATCTCCGGGGTCACACAGTTGCCTTTTGGGATCCCCGGCACTCTATGGTTTTGATTTTTTCTGCTTGTCCCTGGATCCTGGCTGAGCCTTGAGGGCAAGTGCCAAAATACTGTCTGAGTTTTACTTGGCCATTTTCCTTCCTTGACTTCTGTCTCTAAGTTTTGGATTTAAACATCCAGAGGACTGGGTTCCACAGTCCTGAAGTAGGAGTACTGGGCTTTAACCCTGTGTCGATGATCTTACAGTTCACCTTCCATTTAATGAGGGTCAGCATCAGTACTGGAAGTCACCCTAATGTCCTGTCTGTCCTATAGCTGATGGCATGTTACCTGAAACAAACCCACGTTGTTCTGGAAGGCAAAACACTAGCAAGGAGAAGTTGTTAAGTTTTTCAAGGAAAATTCAAAATAAGTTAACAAGGAGCAAAAATATATTAAATTGTATAATAGCTTTGAACCAATAAACATTATATATATTAGGATTAATGTATTTTGATATCTATCTTGCCTCCACAAAGATCCATAAATTTATCAACTCTATCACATACAGATTCTTTACAAATTTTATTTCTTTTAAAATTTGTTTCAACCTTAAATACTTTTTATAATTTACCCAAGCTTTATTTACTTAGTTTCTTTTGAGGTCACAGTAATCCTTATAATAAGTCTATCTTTTGAATATAACTTTAAGTGAGCGTAAGTCCAGCCTTCCTTGGAGCCATGCTGACATGGAGTAGGGTGAGGGGCAGAGCCTTATCTCAGGTGCTGTGCTCTTGACAAACAGCACAGTTCAACACTGCGTCTGCATCATGAATTGAACAAAGCTGTGAGAGCTCCTAACTCATTTTAATGAAAAAATGTAAAAACATTTCTATGTTCCACATTGTCAACCTTTAAACACTTAGGCTTCTCCTCATTATCTTTCAAAAATTCATGTAAATTTCCACCCCAGAGTTAAAAAATAACACAAAATATTACATATAATTTACTGATAAAAGGTAACCTTTATCCAGTAACAGAACCTTAAATGACGTAAATAAACACCAAACAAATCTGTTATTTTTATATAAATCTGAAGAAGACTTTCACTACAGATAATTTTAGTTTGGAGAACACCAACTTGGTAAATTGCTCTTTTCAGCTTTACATTGTAAAATACTTGTGTACATAGAGGATATGAATACGTGGAGTACACAAAGAAGCCAGTAACAGTGTCTCATCACACAGAGGTCCTTATATTAACTAATAACTTTTAAAATAAGGTTTAGAATCCATAGTGCATGATAACTAGAATCACAGGTCTGCATAGGTTAGCGGCACTACCAAAAGGCAAAGGACAGTCTTAAATCTCACACACTTAGGAAACAGTATTAATGATCATAAATAGAAAAAAATAGCATTTGCTGGCCACCTTGCCTGTAAACCTATATATGCTTTCATTTTACAAATTTTACAGAACATTTAGACAAGCCTCAGACAGGCATATTTAGTTTCAGATGTATACCTATCTCTAGCTCCATAGATTTATGGTGTCAACTACATTGTAATAAATGAAAATAACTATTATTTATTTAATTAGTAGTAGAGTATTCATTTTAAAGACTTTAAAATGAGCACAAACCATAATTCCTTTGAGATTTCATTTCCCTAGTAAATAACACCCAACGGACTCAAGAAATTATCTTGATGAAAAATAACAGATCAATGTTTTTGATTTTTGTTTCATATCAGAACATTAAAATTCAACCTTAGAAAACCCCTTAAATAATTTTGGCTGCTTGTGCTAATTATAGCCAACTTAATCACATGCACAAACTTTTAGCGTTACCTTTCGCAAATCTTCTGCAACCTACTTAGACATTCTACAACTTGTTTATGTCCTAAGTTTTGCCCTTCTTTTATATTTGACTTTAATACACACAAATATATACTTTATCATATAAAATTATTTCTCAACCAAACAACATTTCTTTTCTTTCCAATTTTTCATAATAAAATATATTTTTATACTGATAACATACTTATATCTCTTTTTTTTAGTTTCAAACCATTTCTTAAATTCATATTATGAAAAAATCCTCATGAAATTTCTGAACTTAGAAAAGTATTTCTTTTTTTAATAAGAGGAAATACTCTGTGCTTTTTACAACACTTTAATCAAAACTGAGCTGAAATGTTTTATACTCTTTGCATATAGAAATATGTTTGTTAGAATTTTAATTTTTAGTAACCTTGACTTAGTTTAGATCCAGAAGCAAAGCAAACTTATGAAAGCACATTTACCAAACTTATGAAAGTATACTTAATATATTTACCAACTTTTCCATTTACCAACTTAATAGATCCAAGTATATTTTACCTTATGTAATTTAAGAAGACAATAATACCTAAATTTAAATTTAGTAGTTGATGTTTTAGTATTTTAACTTTGCAAATTGATAAGATTTCTCCTCTAATAAACACATTTATAAATGTTTATTTCACTTATGTTAAATCTAATTTATTCATTTTTAATTTAGGTTATCCATGAAAACCAAGGTATCATACAAGTTTAATTCACACTTTAAGTCTGTTGTTTTTGCCAAAGACAAATTCTTTTTTTTTAATGTGAGAATATTTTTATTGGTTGTTCAAAACATTACATAACTCATGACATATCATCTTTCATACATTTGATTCAAGTGGGTTATGAACTCCCATTTTTACCCCAAATACAAGTTGCAGAATCACATCGGTTACACATCCACATTTTTCCATAATGCCATATTAGTGACTGTTGTATTCTGCTACCTTTCCTATCCCCTACTATCCCCCTTCCATTCCCTCCCATATTCCTTCTCTAACCCATCAGCTGTTGTTCAATTCTCTCCCTTGTTTTTTTTTTTTTTTGTCCCTTTCACCTTACCATCTCTTATATGTAATTCTGTGTAACAATGAGGGTCTCCTTCCATTTCCATACAGTTTCCCTTCTCTCTCCCTTTCCCTCCCACCACTCGTCTCTATTTAATGTTAGTCTTTTCCTCATACTCTTCCTCCCTGCTCTGTTCTTAGTTGCTCTCCTTATATCAAAGAAGACATTTGTCATTTGTTTTTTAAGGATTGGCTAGCTTCACTTAGCATAATCTGCTCTAATGCCATCCATTTCCCTGCAAATTCCATGATTTTGTCATTTTTTAGTGCTGCGTAATACTCCATTGTGTATAAATGCCACATTTTTTTTATCCCTTCATCTATTGAAGGGCATCTAGGTTGATTCCAGAGTCTAGCTATTGTGAATTGTGCTGCTATGATCATTGATGTGGCAGTATCCCTATAATATGCTCTTTTAAGGTCCTCAGGGAATAGTCCGAGAAGGGCGATAGCTGGGTCAAATGGTGGTTCCATTCCCAGCTTTCCCATGAATCTCCATACTGTTTTCCAAATTGGCCGCAGCAATTTGCAGTCCCACCAGCAATGTGCAAGTGTACCCTTTTCCCCACATCCTCACCAGCACTTATTGTTGTTTGACTTCATAATGGCTGCCAATCTTACTGGAGTGAGATGATATCTTAGGGTGGTTTTGATTTGTATTTCTCTTACTGCTAGAGATGGTGAGCATTTTTTCATGTACTTATTGATTGATTGTATGTCCTCCTCTGAGAAGTGTCTGTTCAGGTCCTTGGACCATTTGTTGATTGGGTTATTTGTTATCTTATTGTTTAATTTTTTGATTTCTTTGTATATTCTGGATATTAGGGCTCTATCTGAAGTGTGAGGAGTAAAAATTTGTTCCCATGATGTAGGTTCCCTATTTACCTCTCTTATTGTTTCTCTTGCTGAGAAAAAAAACTTTTTTAGTTTAAGTAAGTCCCATTTGTTTATTGTTGTATTTAACTCTTGGGCTATGGGCGTCCTATTAAGGAATTTGGAGCCCGACCCCACAATATGTAGATCAGAGCCAACTTTTTCTTCTATCAGGCGCAGAGTCTCTGATTTGATATCAAGCTCTTTGATCCATTTTGAGTTAACTTTTGTGCATGGCGAGAGAAAGGGGTGGGGTTCAGCTTCATTTTGTTGCATATGGATTTCCAGTTTTCCCAGCACCATTTGTTGAAGATGCTATCCTTCCTCCATTGCATGCTTTAAGCCCCTTTATCAAATATAAGAAAGTTGTAATTTTGTGGATTGGTCTCTGTGTCCTCTATTCTGTACCACTGGTCCTCCTGCCTGTTTTGGTACCAGTACCACGCTGTTTTTGTTACTATTGCTTTGTAGTACAGTTTGAACTCTGGTATTGCTATACATCCAGATTCACACTTCCTGCTTAGAATTGCTTTTGCTATTCTGGGTCTTTTGTTTTTCCATATGAATTTCATGATTGCTTTATCTATTTCTACAAGAAATGCTGTTGGGATTTTGATTGGCATTGCATTGAACCTGTAGAGAACTTTGGGTAATATCGCCATTTTGATGATGTTGGTTCTGCCTATACATGAACAGGGTACATTTTTCCATCTTCTAAGATCTTCTTCTACTTCTCTCTTTAGGGTTCTGTAGTTTTCATTGTATAAATCTTTCACCTCTTTTGTTAGGTTGATTCCCAAGTATTTTTTTTTTTGAGGATATTGTGAATGGAGTGTTTTTCCTCATTTCCGTTTCAGAAGTTTTGTTGCTGATATACAGAAATGCCTTTGATTTATGCGTGTTGATTTTATATCCTGCCACTTTGCTGAATTCATTTATTAGTTCTAGTAGTTTCTTTGTAGACCCTTTTGGGTCTTCTAGGTATAGAATCATGTCACCCGCAAATAGTGATAATTTAAGTTCTTCTTTTCCTATTTTTATGCCTTTAATTTCTTTCGTCTGTCTAATTGCTCTGGCCAGTGTTTCGAGAACTATATTGAATAGAAGTGGTGATAGGGGGCATTCCTGTCTTGTTCCAGATTTTAGAGGGAATGCCTTCAATTTTTCTCCATTCAGAATGATGCTAGCCTGAGGCTTAGCATAGATAGCTTTTACAATGTCAAGGTAAGTTCCTGCTATCCCTAGTTTTTCTAATGTTTTGAACATAAATGGATGCTGTACTTTGTCGAATGCTTTCTCTGTGTCTATCGAGATGATCATATGGTTCTTATCTTTAAGTCTATTGATGTGGTGAATAACATTTATTGATTTCTGTATATTGAACCATCCTTGCATCCCAGGGATGAATCCTACTTGATCATGGTGCACAATTTTTTGATGTGGTTTTGTATTCGATTCGCCAGAATTTTATTGAGGATTTTTGCATCTAGGTTCATTAGAGATATTGGTCTGTAGTTTTCTTTCTTTGAGGTGTCTTTGTCTGGTTTCAGAATCAGGGTGATGTTGGCCTCATAGAATGAATTTGGAAGAGCTCCCTCTTTTTCTATTTCCTGAATTAACTTGAAAAGTATTGGTATTAATTCTTCTTTAAAGGTTTTGTAAAACTCCGCTGTATACCCATCCAGTCCTGGGCTTTTCTTGGTTGGTAGTCTTTTGATTGCTTCTTCAATTTCATCCATTGATATTGGTCTGTTCAAATTGTGTGTATCCTCCTGACTCGGTCTGGGCAAATCATATGACTTAAGAAATTTATCGATGTCTTCACTCTCTTCTATTTTATTAGAATATAGGGTTTCAAAATACTTTCTAATTATCTTCTGTATTTCTGTAGTGTCTGTTGTGATATTGCCTTTTTCATCCCGTATGTTAGTAATTTGAGTTTTCTCTCTTCTTCTCTTCATTAGCATGGCTAAGGGTTTGTCAATCTTATTTATTTTTTCAAAGAACCAACTTTTAGTTTTATCAGTTTTTTCAATTTTTTTTTTGTTTCAATTTCGTTGATTTCCACTCTGGTTTTAATTATTTCTTGTCTTCTGTTATATTTGCTTTTGTTTTTCTCTTCCTTTTTTAGGGTTTTGAGATGTAGTGTGAGTTCATTTTTTTTTTTTTTTTAGGAATGAATTCCAGGAAATGAATTTCCCTCTTAAAACTGCTTTCATTGTGTCCCATAGATTCCGGTATGTTGTGTCCATATTGTCGTTTATCTCTAAGAATTTTTTGATTTCCTCCTTTATGTTCTCTGTAACCCATTGATCATTCAGTAACATATTGTTTATTTTCCATGTGATGCAAGATTTTTCCTTCCTTTTTTTATCATTGATTTCCAGTTTCATTCCATTATGATCAGATATGGTGCATGGTATTATCTCCACACCTTTATATTTACTAAGAGTTGCCCTATGGCATAATATATGATCTATCTTTGAGTAAGATCCATGTGCTTTTGAGAAGAACGTGTATCCACTTGATGATGGTTGATATATTCTATATATGTCGGTTAAGTCTAGGTTATTGATTGTGTTATTGAGTTCTCTAGTTTCTTTATTCAGCTTTTGTCTGGAGGATCTGTCTAATGGTGAGAGCAGTGTGTTGAAGTCACCCATAATTATTGTGTTGTGGTCTATTTGACTCTTGAACTTGAGGAGAGTTTGTTTCATGAATGTTGCCGCACCATTGTTTGGTGCATACAAATTGATAATTGTTATGTCTTGTTGGTGGATGGTTCCTTTTAACAGTATATAGTGTCCTTCTTTATCCCTTTTGATTAACTTAGGTTTGAAGTTGATTTTATTTGATATGAGTATGGCCACTCCTGCTTGCTTCCGAGGGCCATGTGAGTGGTATGATTTTTCCCAACCTTTCATCTTTAGCCTGTGTATGTCTTTTCCTATCATATGAGTCTCCTGAAGGCAGCATATTGTTGGATTCATTTTTTGATCCAGGTTACTAGCTTATGTCTCTTGATTGGTGAGTTTAGGCCATTAACATTTAATGTTACAATTGAAATATGATATGTACTTCCAGTCATGTTTATTTATTTATTTATTTTAGTTTGGCTAGTTTTTACTTTTTGGTTATTTTCCTCCCCCTTTACTGAGATACCTCCCGCTATTAGTTTTGGGCACTATTTTTCAATTCCTCTTCTTAAAGTATTTTGCTCAAAATGCTTTGTAGTGCTGGTTTTCTGGCTTCGAATTCTTTTAGCTTTTGTTTATCGTGAAAGATTTGAATTTCATTGTCAAATCTGAAGCTTAATTTTGCTGGATACAGTATTCTTGGTTGGAATCCATTATTTTTCAGCGTTTGAAATACATTGTTCCAGGATCTTCTGGCTTTCAAAGTCTGTGGTGAAAAATCAGTTGTTAACCTAATTGGTTTACCCCTGAATGTAATCTGCCTCCTTTCTCTCTTAGCTTTTAATATTCTCTCCTTGTTCTGTATGTTAGCCATCTTCATAATTATATGTCTTGGAGTTGGTCTATTATGGTTTTGAATGTTTGGGGTCCTGTAGGCTTCCAGGATTTGGCAATCCATTCCATCTTTCATCTCTGGGTAGTTTTCTAGAATTATTTCATTTAATATGCTGTCCATTCCTTTAGTTTGTATCTCAATGCCTTCTTCTATCCCAATGACTCTCAAATTTCTTTTTTTTATGACATCCCATATCTCTTGAATAGATTGCTCATGGGATTTAAGCATCTTTTCTGTGTTGACTATATTCTTTTCAAGTTGATAAACTTTGTCTTCATTATCTGATGTTCTGACTTCTACTTGATCTAGTCTATTTGTAATATTCTTGTTTGAATTTTTAATTTGGTTTATAGTTTCCTGCATTTCTAGGAGTACTGTTTGATTTTTTTAAAGATCTCTATCTCCTGGTAAAGCTCGTTCTTTGCCATTTGAATTTGTTTGTTTAATTCATTTTCAAAATATACTTTTATTGCTTGGACTTGCTGTCTCATGTCTTCTCTAATATTCCTTTCCATCTGAGTTAGGTATTCCTTGAGTTCTTTCCCTATTCATGCTTCTGATGTTTCTAGGTCCTCCTGTAGACTTAAGTTGTCCTGCATTGTTTGCACTTCTTTTTTCCCTTGTTTTTTCATGATGTTCACATTACTTTCCAGCTCTGTTTGGCTGCTGTGTTTTTGCTTTCTCCTATAAATTTGTTTTGGGTTTGTATATCTCTGTTGTCTCTCCTTTGTGGTGGGAGATTATGCCTAGAGATGTTGGGCTTTATTGTACTTTAAAGCTGATTCATTCAATTTATAAAGGGCTTCCGAATTCTGTATGCATATAGTGATTTGTTGTTTGTTCATAGGACTTCATGTTTAGGTTAGGTGCTATGAAGGTATAAGGGTTAGTATGTCTTGGCTACTTTAGAAGGTTGCTCTACTGAAGGGGGATACTAACTGTCGATTGGATCAGGGTGTTGGTAGTAGCTAGGTATTTAGGAGCCCTATAGACAGCCTCAAAACATTCACCTATTTGCATTTAGACAATTACATGTAATGGAGGATGTAATGCTTGGGATGAAAGTTGGGGGGAAGGTGAAGGAAGGTGCTCTTAAAAAGAAAGAAGGAGAGGGAGATAGATAGAATAGAGGAGAATGGAAAGAACAATAAAACTTGAAAGGGGAAAGAAAGAAGGAAAAGGGGAGAGAAAAAATAGAATAAAATAAAATAAGAAATTAAATTAGGTCTTAGAGATCCATTTTCTTCTCTTCCCATAGGCAGAGCTGTGCCCTCCAAGCTGAGTTTTGCCCTCTTATGTGTCAACAGCAATCCCTGTAAGGCGGCTCCTGGGAGTCTCTCAATCCTGTTAGTCCAGAGTCATTTCACTTCTCCAGCCCCTCCTCCCCTTCCTCCTGCCAGCCAGCCAGGTCCTGCTCACCAGAGGCGGTTCCCCAAGGATCTGGTTACACTTTCAGCCCCACTGCGTGCCCTATTTCTCGAACGACTGAGCACTCTCTCTACCATTCATCTAAGCCACAGTGCTGTTGAGCTGTGGTCTGGGAGTCAATAGTTTAATTTTTCCGTACCCCTTTGGTGGGCACGCCCTGGGAAGCTGGCGGCTAAGACCTTGGGTGTCGCCACTGGTGGTAATGTGAGTTGGGGGTCGAGAATCCCCTCTGCTTCTCTCAGCCCCTACAATCACGACCACTCCGCTGGCGGTAGGAGGAGTTGGGTGTTAGGAGTGCCCTCTGTTTCCCTCAGCCCCTACCGTCACGCCCTCTCTGTTGGCGGTTGGGGGAGTTGGGGGTGGGGAGTCTTCTCTGCTTCCCTCTGCCCCTACAGTCACACCCACGTCACTGGCGATAGGGGGAGTTGGGGGTCAGGAGTCCCTTGGCCCTTACGGTCACGCCCACGGAGAGATTTTTGAAGTTTCCTGGTTGTTTGTATCTGGTGTTGTTGTATCTGGTGTTGGTGGGAGTCACACACCTGCTAATGTAGATTCTGCTGGGACGGAGTCACTCTGGTGACTTCCCCTCTCTGCTATGGCGGGCCCCTGGCTCCTTGCCGGAGTATCCGAAGGGAGGGGTGGGACTGGCTTGTCTCTGGTCTGACTCAATCTCTGGTTTTAGCTCCCAGTTCGCTATTTCATAAAGGCTTGGTTAGAGTCACGTGGCTTCCTGAACCGGGCGGGCAGGAGCTGTTCACCCGAGGGGGGGGGGTCGTTTGCAGCACCGAACTGTGTGTGGGGGGTTGTTTGCAGCGCCTAACCGCCAGGGGCGGTTCACAGAGCCGAGCTGGCAGGGGCCCAGGCAGGCAGAGGCCTTTCGAACGTTCACTGCTGGGCAAGCAGCAGCCTTTCGGCGGCGGCCGGCAGGACTGGGCCCCTGCGCTGCGTGGCTGAGATTCACTTGTCTGGGACAAACTGACACCTCTAATAAACTTACGAATTCCCAGCAGGTCTCCTTTCAGCAGAATTTTGCTAGAAGTTTTTCAACAGCTAGCATGTAGGTGTATTAATGGGTCTCCCTGATCCCATTACTGTGGAGGTATTGAAAGTGCTGCCTCCTCGACGGCCGCCATATTGGGTCCCCCCCAAAGACAAATTCTTAAAAGCAATGGATATGCTGATTCTTTTTGTCCTTTTGGTATAAACCAAGGAGTGGGATAGCTGGGTCAAATGGTGGTGGCTCCATCCTGAGTTTTCTGAGGAATCACTGTACTGCTTTCCAGAGTGGTTGCACCAACCTGCAGTCCCACCAGGAACATCAGTATTTAAAGCAGCTCAATTCACAATAGCTAAACTATGGAACCAACCTAGGTGTCCTTCAGTAGATGAATGGATAAAGAGAATGTGGTATATATATTCAATGGAATATTAGTCAGCTTTAAAGAAAAATGAAATCATGGCATTTGCCAGTAAATGGATCGAGTTAAAAAATGTCATGTTAAGCTAAATTAACCAATTCCATAAAAACTAAAGGCCAAATGTTTTCTCTGGTATGCAGATGCTAATTTATAATGGGGTAGGTGAGAGCACTCAGGGAGAATAGAGTTACCTTAGATTAGGTAGAGGGGAGTGAAGGGAGGGGAGGGGAGGGGATATGGGGTTAGGAAGGACAGTAGAATGAAACAGACACTATTACTTTATGTACCAATGTGATTCTACAACATACACCATCAAAAGATGATAAATTATACCCCATCTATGTATGATCTATCAAAGTGCATAAATGCATTTAACTGTCATGTATAACTAATTAAAACAAATTAAAAATTTAAAAAGCAATGGATGTTACACTTTAAACATTTTATAGAAAGGATGTTCCTGGGGGAACAGAGGTGGGACTATCCATTTCTTACTGCCTCATGGCCTTGGAGTGAGGGTCTGCAGGGCCAGGAGTGTCACACTCACTGCCAGTCAGGCATCTGCCAAGGGACTGTGGGTTAGAACCCAGCTCCTGGGTCTGTAGATGGTGCCAGGCCAAATCCACCTGGAAGTGGGCATCTCTCTCCCCCTCCTCTGCCCTCCTTCTCGGGCACCAAGCTCCTGGACACACACTGGCAGAGACATGGGGCCCAGTGACCTTAAAAGGCAGATTTGGTCTTCAGGAGCCATTAGAACAGGCTGAGGATCCAGGGGACACCACTCCCATGAGACAAAGTTTCCAGAAGCTCCCGAAACTGGGTCCTTTACGAATGTTGCTCTTTACGATTTTAGCAGAGAGTTTTTCTCCCAAACGCTCCAGCAAAGCTGAGAATCACATCCTTTGTACCTACTTGTTCAGACAGAGGGTTGGCAAGTGAAGACCAAGCAGGAGAGCAGCGGTTGCCTTCAGAAAACTGTGCATAAGAAGATTCCTCGGCAGAGTTGAGCACGTCTTGATTTTCAGAAGTGCAGTATTTGCCAACATATGGTGCTAACACCATTGGACATGCAAAGGCCAAAAAGTGAAATTCGACCTCAACATCACACCTTAAACGAAATTCAACTCAGAATGGATCAAAGGTTTTATTTCATTTATTTACTTTTTTTTTTTTTTTTGCAGTGATGGGAGTTGAACCAGGGCCTGGCACAAGGGAGCAAGCATGAACCATTGGGCTACCCTCCTGCTCAGGGATCCTAGACCCAAATGTAAAATGTCAAAACCATGTAACTTTTAAAGGAAACAAAATTATTCACTGTTCTTGGTGAATAATTATCAACTATGAAGCTGAAAGCAGGATCCATAAAAGAACAGGAAACAAAGATGCACTGGGCTCTGGCCACAGTCAGAAGTGCTTGCTCTGTGTAAGCAGATGAGACATGGCAATAAAGTATTGGCAGGCCACACCTGGCCATCACCGATGGTGGGAAAGCCCTCCAGTGAGAACTTGGGCAAAGAGAAAACCTCACTGAAGAATGTAGATGGAGAACAAGTGTGTGAAGAGAGGTGCTCACCTTGATGGGCCTTGAGGGATTCAGTGAGTCCAACAGGAAATGAAAAAAACACATACCTGTTGGAATAGGTAGACAAAGACAAGAAAACCGAGACAATTCCAAGTGCAAGTGACAATGTGGAAAAGCTGGGTCTCTTGTGTTGCATGGGTGGGTAGCTGAGGGGTTAGTGATGGGGGTGGGGGTCCTGGCTGGAGGCTGTGATGGCTCACGCTTTGCTGTCTGTATTTGTGGAGGGGGAGGTCATGCCTGTAGGTTGGACGTTTTCTTCAGGCACGTGCGCATGCTCCAAGCCAAGATCTACATGTGGCAGTTTCATCGACCCAGGCCCTTGGGTCATGGTGTCCCTGCCAGGATTCCTGGTGTCCTGGTGAATTCTGGACTCTGTAGGCTGTGAGCCTTCCCTGAGAAGCTCCCTGGGGTGTCCCAGAGCAGGGTCCCCTGGCACTCCCCATTCAGGAGACTTCCTTGAGCTCCTCTTGGTACACGCAGTAGGCTCTTGCTTTCCCTCGGAAGCTCTGAACTTAGTTCTTTCTATGACCCATGATGAAGGCAGTGACTGGAGGCCCTTTGCATTTGGCCTCTCAGAGCCTTTCACCTGCTCCCCTCTAGGGACATGGCTCATGCAATGGGGTGGCAAAGGCAATGTCAGAACTACCAGGGCACATTCCGCTGTAGGTCTCTTTCAGGGCCTGGACAGCAGTTGTGTCAGCTGCCCACGGGGCAGACTGGATTTGGAATTAAACAGGGGCCTGTCCAGGCACGAGGACCTTCTCCACACATCCCTGGGGCTTCATAAAACCTTCCTAAATTCTATTTTTCATTTTGCAGGAAGCGGTGCTAGGACAAGACCAGGCCCATCATCTGACATTCGTGACCTTCCACATAAGCTTTCAGACAAAGTGTCTTACTTTTTACTAGTGGTATGGTACGACAGGTGTGCGAACTTCCCAGAATTCCCAGAGGGATTCGTCACAGCCACAAAGACAGGGGACGCTGCCTTCAATTTCTGTGAAGTCAATGTCTGTGAGGCGTGTATTTCTGGACAAGGAGCCACACGAGAGGGAAAGCAGCTGATGATCTGCACTTCCCTTCCTTTCCTCCTCTGCTTGTGACGCTTACAGAGGACTCGAATGTCTCCTTGAAGGACAAAATTTTGACATTTTACCCTCCAATTTGGTTGTCAGTGAGCCTACTTACTTCAAGTAGAGAACATTCTGACGCAGTAGCAGGGACTGCAGGAAATGACACTCCTGCCTCCCAGGTCTCAGCATGTGGCCTGCTTATGGCTACTGGGGATGACTGCTCCTGAGCCCCTCAGAACAGAGGGCTAGAAATGGACCTTTCCTACTAACCCATGCCAACATGTGCATATCTATCTATCTATCTATCTATCTATCTATCATCTATCATCTAGCTAAACTTTCCATCCATCTATCCATTCATCTATCCATCCATCCAATTGTCCATCCATCCATCCACCCATCCACTCATCTACTCATTCACTTTTTATCTATCATTTCTCTCTCTTTCTCTGTCTCTCTTCCATCCATCTACCCATGTATCCATCCACCCATTCAACTGTCCATCTATCCATCTATCCATCCACCCATCCACCCATCCATCCACCCATCCATCCATCTATCCATCCATTCATCTATCCATCCATTCATCCATCTACCTATCCAAATGTCCATTCATCCATCCATCCCCTCATTCACTTTTTATCATCTCTCTACCTATGTATCTATCTATCATCTAGCTAAACTTTCCATCCATCTACCCATTTATCCATCCACCCATTCAACTGTCCATCCATCCACCCATCCACCCATCCATCTACCCATCCAGCCATCCATCTACCTATCCACCCATCCACTCATTCACTTTTTATTATCTATCTATCTATCTATCTATCTATCTATCTATCTATCTATCTATCTTTCTATCTATCTATCATCTAGCTAAACTTGCCATCCATCCATCCATTCATCCATCCACCCGTCCATTCATCCATCCACCCATCCAACTGTCCATCCACCCATCCATCCATCTACCCATCCACCTATCCACTCATTCACTTTTTATCTATCATCTCTCTATCCAGCATGTATCTATCTATCTATCTATCTATCTATCTATCTATCTATCTATCTTTCATCCACCTATCTAATCTGTTCATCTAGTCTCTCCATGTTTGTGTACCTTTACAAACATGATTTGAATTGATGCCTCTGTTTCTGTCCCAGGTCTGTTCTAGCCTTCCTTATTTGTAACTTCTTTTTCTGAAAACGAGGAATCTGGTTATCATGTTATCCTCTAGACTCACTTATTTGTTCAATCCTAGCGTCAGTTATTTCAACATTGCTGTACAGGGCTTGCTAGATTCAGTCAAAACACAGTTGATAAGCTACTCAGACTGGTGCCTTTCTTTCTCCTGTCCTTTGTGTGGCTGGTTTTCATCTGTGATACGGGCGGGATGATCATTCCACATGCCATTTGAAAATCCCAACACTCCAGTTTCTAAAACTCATGCATTTATTTTTAAATGTATGAAATGTTGCTGTGGTTCCATAAGCGAGCTCTGCCTGGGAGACGTGGCCCCTCTTGCCTATCACACGGAAGAGGTGGAGTGCACTTCTTTCAAATCTCCCGAAGCCCTTCCGTCTTTTACTTTCTGGTTTATTCTTCCTATAATTATTTTCACCAAATGCTGATGCCTGTGCCTTTTCTCAGACTCACTTTTTTCTCACATGGAGGATAGTATGGTATTCTGTTATTTGGGTACTTCTCAGTATATCCTGGAAATTACTCCAATTTAGTTCACAGCATTCTGTATTTTTTAGCAGTTGCAGGGCACTTGATTTGCAGATATGCCATCATTCAACCACTGTGCCCTGTATAGACATCTTTATTGTTTCTGGTGTTTTACAAGTGTAAGCAATGCTAAGAGAAGTAACACGTACACAGACATTTTCGAGGTGTATCTTCAGGGTGGGTTTCGAGGAGTGGGGTCATTGAGTCAAAAGTTAAGTACATGAAGGACAGCTAAGCATAGCCCACTTCTCCCCCCAGCAGGGGTGGGTCCATCCACATCCTTGCCATCCACCTGTGCAGGTACGGGTCCCGACAGCCTATCCTGTGGGATGCGCTGGGATAGTTCTCAATTTTGTTAGTTAGGTGAGAAATATGACCTCAGTGTTGTTTAATATTCCCAGAAGTGGCAGTGAGCTTGACCACTTTTTCTGTGTCTGGGGGACATTTCTGTATCTTTTCCTGTGAGTTTTCTGCTCAGGTGTTATATTAAAGAGTTCAGTCCGAACTTGAGAAGTGAAAGTTGCAGCGAAACTTGAATTTCTTTTTCAGCCACATATAATTCGGTTCAGGTTTCCACATGGGGATCTGTGCTTGGCAATGCCCTAAGAACCTCTGTCAGTGGTTGGGAGTGGTGTGGGCAGGGGGCAGGGTAATGTTGGGCTGCGATTGGGTTGAGCTTGAAACCTGGAGATGTCACCCCTGGTTTCTTAACAATAGTCCTTCCTCAGTCCCCGAGGGGCGCTGAGGACCTGAGAGGTCACAAAGGGCAATGGGAGATGGCACCACTGAGCTGGATGGTCTCTCACCACACAAAAGCCTCCCAAGGGCTTCAGGAAGTGACGTGGGTAGGATGTGACATCAGGGAGGCAAGGGTCAGTGCTGCCCAGGTGGATGGCCAGAGGAGCCTTCCTGGAGGAGGTGATTTGAAAGGAAGGTGAGCAGGGATTGACCTGAAGCTGGTGTGGGTCTAAGGCTGCTCTTGGGACATTAGTCAAATGGAAGCTCCACGCCCTGGAATTTTCAACACTGGACACATTTTGGAGTTTTGAGAGCTCCTGAGGGCTATTCACTCCTCCTTCATCTTTAATTCCTGTCATGGGTTTCAGAAGTTCTCATAGTTATCACCTTCACCTTCCAGGTGAGGAAACTGCATCTCAGGAAGGTGTGTGGCTTTCCCAGGGGGACAGAGCAAGGGGGCCAGATCTGACCCAGGTTTTTGCAACCCAGGGTCTGTGGGGAAGCTTTCTACTGTGCTGGGCTCAGAGGTGGCATCACAAGACAGTTAAGCTCAAGTGCTCAGGAGCCTGGACACACACACATACACACACACACACACACAGACACACACACACACACACACGATTGAGCAAGGATCACTAATTTGCAGGGGCATTAGCTAGAGCTTCAGGCTTCCACACAGTCAATCTTCCTAAGCATGGTGGTAGGGATTTGGATGTTACCATATTTTCTGTGCTAGGTACTTACTGGCTTGTACTTGTCATAATTATGGATTTCAAGTCCTCATGGTACAGTGGTCACTTTGGCATGTTTTCTGTGAACTCTGAGACAAGAGGCTTCTCTTGGAGCGGTTGGTGACTGGTGAATAAACAGAGGCCATGCCTCAACTAAGCTCAGAGTGCACATATATATTTAGTCCATGGGGTTGAATCCTCCCCAACCTGTCAGGGCTTCCCTGGCAGAGAGAGACTTGACAAAGCTGCTTTCTTATTCAGTCACATGGAGAATGTCTTTTTATAGCTGTGCTCAGGATTCCCAAGTCAGTGACCCAGAATTCAAACTACACACCAGGGAGACTGGCCATAAAATCCAGGAAAAGTGATAGTATTGAGGCTGGGAATAAGAGAGTGCCAGTCATTCTTTCCACAAATAGTTCCTAAGTTCCTACGGTGTGCCAAGAATTCTACATGACCCTGGAGATACAGCGGGAACCAATAAAAATGTGTTCCCTGCTCCGATGGCACACACATTCTATCAAGGAAAATCCCCTCCCCTCAAAAGACAAGTGAGTCGCTCTAACCTATCCACAATTAGCAACTGAGAACGTTAATTAAACCATCACCAAAATAAATGCATATATTGGCAAAGTCTGATTTGTGTGCAATTAAGTAACAGCATGCATCATTTATTAAACATTTCATTTATTCATCATTATGTATTCACTTATTAAATATTCATTTGTGCTAGCTGCTCTCCTGAGCACTGATGTTCAGCAAAGACCCCAGGGCTGCCTGTCCTTGGCTTGATGGAGTCATCCCTGTGCCAATTGCTATAGCACAGAGGAAGGACTATTCTGATTGGATAAGCCAGCAATTCTGATGGGATAAGCCTGTCCACCTGCAGAGTACTTGGGCTCCTCCCACACCACGTTTGCTGACTGAACTCAGGGCGGTTGCCCAGAGTATTACCACAAACAGGGGAGGGATCTAGGTGTTAGGTCCTGAGACACCTCGGGTCTCCACAGCCTTTCCAGATTCTGGAAACACATTATGGACCAGGATTCATCACTTGACTTGGGTCTGCCATGTTTGATCATGGATGGATAGTTTCTGGGGACAGTAAGGCATGCAGCTGGGGCTCTCAGGAGGAATGAAAGGCTCCCTTCATTAGGTTGTATGTAGAGGTTTCCTTTAATGTAGTGGGTCTGTCCCACACTCTGCTGTGCCAGGGTACATATCTAAGCAGACGGAGACATCTGCCGCAGCTCTGCTGCAGGGCACTGAGACAAGACGGGAGCCAGCGTACTGTCTGTGTTTTAATATTCCTGGCCTGCCAATCAAGTTGCACCTAATTGATGAGGACATCTGTGCTACTTCTGCTTGCCTCTTTATGGATCTGAGCTTATCAATTCCTGAGAATCCTCAAAGATTGACAAGCTCTGTTATTTGGGCAAAACATAATTTTCTGCCTATTTTTCATTACCTTTCTACTCCTGCCATAACAAATTACCACAAACGGTGACTTGGAACAACACAGGTTTATGATCTTACAGTTTATCTGAGGTGAGTTTCACCAGGCTGAAACCAAGGGGTCAGAGGGCTGCACGCCTTCCTGGAGGAAATTTGGGGAGAAGCAGTTCATGTGCCCATTCAGGCCCTGGCTTGTGCTCTGGACTGAGTATGTGTTTCCTTGTTGGTCTCTGGAAGACGCCCTCAGCCCCTGCCTCATGTGTGGTCTCCTTCTGGCTTCTTGAAAGGAAGCTGTCCCGACCAGCAGGACACATCAACATGGGAAGCGAACCTAGATGGGGAGGAATGAAGGGACAAGAGACACGAAGGGTGACAGCAAGACAAAAGTTCTGATCAAGATGCAAACTTTTATTGTTCACCCAGGGGTATTTATGGGCTGGGGATGGGTGAGCTCTCTTATCGGCAGTTGCTGGAAGTCTTCACAAGGTGAGATAGCGCAGGATGTTTCAGGAAGACAGATGGCCGCAGGATGTCTCAGGGAGATGGATGGCTGCAGGGTGTCTCCCAGGCGAGATGTCTCCCCGGGGGCTGTTTCTTGTAACTGTCAGGCTATTCTTTGAAGGAGAACTCCCTTTTGGTCCCTGGCACTGTCAGGCTATTCTTTGAAGGAGAACTCCCTTTTGGTCCCTGGCAGGCAGCCATGGTAGCAGAGTCCTGCTCATACCCCTCAGCTCTCCCGAGTCATTTCCTCCATCTCCCTGTCTCGCTCTAGTCTTCCTCTTCCTTTAAGGCTTCTGCAATTATATTTGTCCTCCACTAGAATGCTGGGTAATCTCTCATGTTTAATTCCATTTGCAAAATTCCTTTTATAGTACAATGCAACATAGTGACAGGTTCCAAGGATTCAGTCATGGGCATTTTGGGGGAAAAATGGAGAGCAGATAGTTACTCCATGACGTGTAGAACAGCAGCTTTCAGGCTGTGCCTAATCCTTTGCTGTGCCATCGTATAAAGCAGTAGTTTGCTGTGCGTCACTCCGTTTAGGGTTTAAGGGCTGAGATGGAATGTTTCCAGTCCTTGTTTGTACAAGTAAACAACCTCCATCTGACCGGCACCACCCTAAGGCACAGACTGTAAATAACTCATGTGCCAACCTACCAAACTGAATCAAGGAGCACCTGCTTGTGTGGTCATCCCAAACCCTACCAGGAATACCAGGCATGGGAGCTTATCAACCTCACCAGACTCAACACGCTCACCTCAGACCCACCAAAGGAGGAATCTCCTGAGACTGGACAGGTCAGCACCTTGACCCTGTCACCTGGTGGCTCATCATGAGCCTTGCCCAGAAAATCACCAGAAACTCTGAATCTCCCTCCTGTGACTTGAGCAGAGCAGCTTCTCCTGCCCATGATGACCATGCAGGCCCCACTCCAAGATGACATCTCAAGCTGACACTCCAAGGTGACACTGTCAAAAGGCTGTCTGTCAGGAACATCGCCTAGCATAAGTTCCTGCACTTGGACAGCTCTGCACTCTGAACAAGTTTTCAGGCTGGTCCCTAATCTTCTCTGACCACCCTCAGAGACTCTGCTTTCATATCTCTCTCTGCCTTTGCTCTCAGTTCAGCCTCTGAACCCCTGTGGCTGCCTTAACACTTTCTTGGCCTTTCTGTAACATACATAAAGTGTGATGTGTGACTTGAGTGTGATAGACATTAGAGATTAAGATTGGAATGAAAGAACTTGTGATTACCCTTCATATAACTACCAGGTGACCCACACATACTCAGTGAACTGCCACAGATGAAACTGGTGTGGCCTATGAATCTATTGTCATTCGATAAGTTTTGACATTGTGGAAAGTCACAAATGTGTTTGGTCTATGTTAATGGCAGAGCTCTTTCATGACAGACAAAGCTTACCACAAAAGCTAACCAAGATGTCAGGTTCTATGGATGGCTAGGGCTGGGGTGGGAGTCTGAGGTCACCGAGCCACCCTCTCACTTGACCTCCAGGTCTCTCACTTGCACTGGGGACCAGCTGCTAATGGAGCAGACATATTTCTACTCCTCCCATAGAAGACAGAAAGAGCTCCAGGTCCCCACAGGCCACCCTGGGCTGGCAAGGCCATCAGCAAAGCTCCCCCCACCTGGGTGTGAGTGAGGAGGCTGGTCAACCTGCTGGTAGGAACTGTCTGGTTGGAATCCCAGCACCAGCAGTCACCTGTGATGGGTCATCTAGCTTCTCTCAGCCTTGGTTCCTTCATCTACAGCATGGGGAGGTTCTAGAACTTATTCTGTGTACAACTCAGTTACAGCTCATTAGGATTTACCAATGACCCCCAGCTGACCAAGTTCTGCTCTCAGGGTGTTCACACCATGGCAGGACATAAGCACAGATGTCAGTAAACCAAGAAGCTAATCTGAAAAGGCAGCAAGCAACATGAGGATTCCCAGCAATCGGTGGTGGTTATCAGCAGGGTGGGGAGGGAGCTGGTTAGAAAAAGCAATCAGGAGGGAGAACCTCTGTAAGGAGAAGGAGCCAGGCTGCACAGGGCTGGGGGAGACCCCAGCAGAGAACCCTGTCAGGTTGCAGCCTGTGACAGGAGGATTTAAACAAGTGCCCTGTGTGAGAAGGGATGGGAGTCAGAAAGGAAGGAGGAGGCTAGGGGGCAGGTGGGAATCTAAGCTAAGCACCGTTCTTATAGTTCTTACCAGTTGGTCACCTGGTCCTGGGTGAGAAACAGGGGAATACTGTCAAATGATTGGCAGCTGGCCCTCTGTAGCATTTGACGATGTCCGTGGTGTAAATACTTCCACCAGGGTGACCTCCAGCCCCAACATGTTCTGCAGCTTCAGGGGGCACTGGAGAGCTGTCTGGGGAGCTGGCGCTGGAGGTGAGATCTAAAAGTTCTAGGAGGAGTTAGGAGAAGTCTGGGTCCCCTCATCATCCAGCCCCACCCACTGCACACAGCTTTCCAAGGTGCTTTCTTACAGCCTCATCACGCATCTGTTGCCATGTCCCCGTGGCCTGAGCTGCGGCATTTGGCTGATCTATCTCAAGGGCAAGGGACTTTTTAAAAACCTGGATATGTTTCCAGACCCAGAAAAATCAGGATTCTGTTAGAAGGAATCATGGAAGGGTTTTGGACAGAAACCTAGCAGCCCCTGGTACACAGATGTTCTGGAACACAGATGTTCTGGAAGAGGTCAAGACAAAATCGGTTCTTTCAGGCAGTCTGGTGGGGAGGTGCGTAGGAACAGGCAACCCACACCTGAGAGGGACCTTGTGTCTAGCTCAGAGTTTTTCTGGTTTTAGAGAGGCTGAAGGGGAGCTGACCATGGAAAGGCAGAGGTGAGGCTCTGAGTTCCAGAGTCCTGGAGGTGGACAGGGCTACTTCCTGCCAGCCAGTAAGAATCTGTGTTTCCCACATGGCTTTCCAAGGATCCATCAGTGTCTGCCTTCCTTTTTCCATCGCTTTAGAGAATTTTACTTTATTTTTTTAAAGTGCTTGTCTGCCCAGTGGATCTGTTTCATTTATGTGAAATTTTGTGGTCAACTCCTTGATGGATAACTGGTTTAATAACTTCATGCACACATTGAAAGGCTTATGGTTGCTTACCCTTGGGTTGCCACCTTCCTGACATCCAAGAGCACACTGTGCTGAGAAAACCTTTGAAGTGCGTTTTGTGATCTTCTTGTCCTTACTGGACAGCTATCATTTGGTGACAGTTTCCCTGGATTTCTTCTGTAATTGATGTATATCCTTTAGTCTGATAAGTTCTACTAAAAATAGAGTTCTGTCATGTTTTGGGTAGATTAATGAGAGAAAGAAATGTACTACTTCCAGTTAAAATTTATAACCCGTAATTGTGAAATTAGGTATTTTTTTATTGGTTGTTCACAACATCACAAAGCTCTTGACATATCATATTTCATACATTAGAATCAAGTGGGTTATGAACTCCCATTTTTACCCCAAATACAGATTGCAGAATCACATCGGTTACACATCACATTTTTACATACTGCCATATTAGAAATTAGGTATTTTAATTAGGTGAGACTGCATATTTTCCGAGCCTAAATCTGCAAAACTCCTTCAGATAATTATCTGCACCCTCTCTGTCCTCTTTGCATTTTATTCAGAGCCTTATCTGAATGGGGGCCTGTCACTTTGATAATGAGCCTATTGTAGACAGTGGCTGACTGGCTGTGCCTGCGTCTCAGCACAGGACTGGCAGCTTGTTAGAGCTCATTAAATATTTGTTGAATTGAATTAAATTTGAAATACTGTTTTAAAAATCTGCCAACCTCCAGGGTCCTTAGCAATGATTTTTGTTGTCACTGTGGGAATGTACTTGCATTCCATTTTTATTAACTATATTGCAACTCTCCCTTTACATGAAAATCAAAACTTTTATCTAGTACTTGTGCTCCTCTGGGTTTAGCCTAAAGGCGATTCCGCCTGCCTTTGGGGGTGGGATGTCAGGTCAATGTCAGGATCCACTTCTCTGGAAGAAAAAGAGACTTTGTGGAGCCTTTTGAATTGCTTAGTATCTAGAAGTTCCAGCCTGAACAGTGCTGGTTCACCAATAATAGCTGTGCTGTGGTCATGGTATACAGTGCAACATTGTAGACATGTGGAGGTGGTGCAAGGACCCAATCAGGCTAATTAGCATGTCCATCTACCACACCTGTTTTTTCTATTAACAAAACATGAAGGATGTGGAGAGTTGGTGAGGATGTGGAGAAAAGGGAACTTGGACACCATATCAGTGGGAAGGAGGTGAGTTACTGCAGCCTTTTTGGAAAACAGTTTCCACAACAAAATAGGAGGAGAGCAGAGCTCCTGCATGACCCAGCAGAACCCCCACTGAGACCCAGGCAGAGGACCTGATTCAATGATGGTATTAAATTGGAAATTTGGGTTGGGAGCAAAGTTGAAAGGTATCTTTTTTTGGGGGGGGGCAATTTTGAGAAAGACTGGGGTTTGAATGAGTCATGGCAGAAGGTGAAGAAAATCCAAACCCTCCACGTGCCTACCCATGCCCTCTCTAGGACACCGCCAACACTGGAGTCAGCCCCGCACTCCCACCTTCCAGCCGTGTGGACCTTCTGCAGGCTCCTGGGACTGCCAACCATGACCCTCTGAAAGAATCCTGTTTTCTTATCTGTTTAACACCTGGGGCCTTCTCTAGAATGCCAGCTTCAAGTAGGCAGGAGCTGTGCCTGGGTCACCCTGACTGGGAATGGTGTGTGGCCTGGGCAGACACGTGGTAAATGTTGGCAGAATGGACGTTCCTCAGCTTCCTGTTAACCCCCGTGCTGAGACCACCTGTGCTAAAGACTGATAAAATAGGGTTGATGAGCCCCATCCACTCTAAGGTTCTCCAGGACAGATGTCCCCTGTCTGTGCTGCCTACTTGGCTCATGGTTGTCATGGTGGTTTGTCACCCGCTGGAGACCTCAGGAGGCTGGCTTTCGGTTGTGGAGCACTTTGACCTGTTGGCGCCTCTGCTTGGTGGAAGCGTGACCCAGGAGGACTGCTCCAGCTTTGGGGTTCCTCGGGGGGTTTTCTTTTAGGAAAGAGGTGGAGTTGTTAGTGAACAGGAAAGGAATCAGCAACAGCCTTCAACTTCCTGGTATCCATCCCTCCTGAATGTCTTCCTCTTTAAAATCAGAAATTACTAAGGCACCAGGAAATTCTCCCTTATTTCCATCCCCTTGAGGATTTGTCCAGTGCACAGCCCACCTGCAGGTGGGTTCTGCTCCCTGCAGAAGCGTGAGACAGCGGGTCCTGCACGGATAGGCCCTCCCCAGTCCTTCTCCCTGCAATTTGCTAGTTCTGTGGGTTTTTAAATTTTTAACTTTTTTTTCTATGGTTCAACTTACAACTGTGTGTGTGTGTGTGTGTGTGTGTGTGTGTGTGTGTGAGAGAGAGAGAGAGAGAGAGAGAGCAGTTACTTGACTACAGCTTTTCTGGGGTCTCCTTCCAAGGCTTCCAGGGCAGCTCTTACTGCAAAGCCCCCTCCCCTTCCTCCTGGTCTCGCCTCACCCCTGCTTGGAGTATTTTTGAGTTTTATTTGGTTGGCATGCGTCTGTCTCTTGGAGCTCACTAGCCGGTTATAATGACATGTTGGGATGAAGGAAAAGGAGATCATTTGTGGCTTGATAGATAATGAGTCGGGTAGACATCTCCTTTTTTTTAAAGCAAAAATTCAATAACTCAATTTTGGTGCTTCATAATGCAGAATAAGAAGCAGGTGGAGCTGGCCAGCCCTGTTCCTGGGGGGTGGCTTGCATAGCTCAGTCCATAAGATCCACTCTCCCTGTCTCCATCACTGGGCAGCTTAATAAAGCCCCTAATAGGATTTTCTGGCAGTAAGAACTGCAGACCGTGGGGCAGAAGCAAAGTTGTGCTCATGTGCCATCTGTGTGTCAATTTCACAGGTGATGGCTACTGTGTCAGGGGGTTTGTGGTATCAACCCAGAATGCACTGCTGTATCTGATGGAGCTGTGAAGCCCGGCAGCTCACATGGGTACGTGCATAGGGTGAATCCAGCTCGGTTTTTACTTCTGCAAGCAACTAAGTCTCAGAACCGAGTCTGCTCGGCGATCACAATGGTGGAGGTCAGTTGAAATACAGCTGTCACTCTCAGGCTGGAGGGGGCTGAGCTTCCGAGGGTGCACGGCCCACGCGGTGCTCATTAGCCACGCTGGGAAGGCTGAGCGGAGGTGGGGTACCACTGACTTCCCCAGAGACTTTAAAAAGTTCTGTCAAGGGATAAAGGACAGCTATTTTGGGAGTTAATTATATATTCTCATAGAATAGAGAAACATTGTTCTTTGCCCATTTTTTTTATTCTAAAGAAATTGAATTGACATGAGGGAATGGGCAGATCAGGATGTAGACATCAATGAGTTGACATAATTAATGTCAGGCTTGAAGGAGCAGCTGGCTGCCTGGGCCTTGTAAGAAGACGGCATCACGCGCATGTCACATCTTTTCGAGGGCCTCCTCGCAGCAGCTGAGCTATTCATAAGACACTGGTAGGTGAGAGGAAACGACAGACTCACTTCTTGTGAGACCAGCTCACAAACTAAAGCAACGGTGGCTCTGCGTTCTCGCTGGCTCTCCCTCCTCCCTCCTCGAGGTGCCAGATTCGAGACTGAATTGCCTTAGAATCCATCTTAGTGCTGTGGGGCGAGACAGATCCCGGATCCTATTTTTAATTTCACGGCTGGAGAGACGAGGCCCAGAGCACTGTGATATCTTAACCCAACACATGCTGCTCACTCGGTAGACAGGCTATGACTACATACGACAGAAACCCCAGGAGCCCACACACACAGGATCCGGAGGTAAGCAGCTGCAGGCCCCAGTTCCTGATTTAAAAATACAAAAACAGAAACAGGAGGCATGGCTTTGGTTCAGGGTCACAGAATGGCTGCTGTCATTCCAACCTTTACAACCTTGTTCCATCAGGGAATTGAAGGACAAGGGGGAACTCTTGTGATACATGTCTCCTTCATCAGGAAAGCAAAGCCATCTCAGGGAGCCCAGCCAGGACTTGGGAAAACAAGCATTTACTTGAGAACCTCTGTGGTGGCAGCAGAAACAGCACAAGAATTCAGGTGAGATGTTGTGAGCTTCATCGGCTTCTGCATGGCCGGCTTTTAATCCTTGCACCAAAGTGTCTCAGGCTGACTTCCTTGGGCTGCATCAGGGGCTCACACGCTGGATCATCCAACCTACTCTGGGAACATGGTACCTGCTAAACCCAGTGCCAAGTGCCAGGGACACAGAAGTGAGCCTTGCACACGTGCCTCTGGCTGCTATAATAATCTTGGCTTTTGAGGACAGCAAATATTACTATACAACTAAATGGTTAAGTATCTAATTACAGCTTATGAAGGGGGTAGGGCAGAGCTGTATGGAGGCAGAGTCTCCCCTCTGGGAGTCCAGCTGGCCGAGTGTTTAAGAGGGAGCAAAAGGAAATGGAAAGGCAAGAATGGAGTGATCCTTCTCAAGAGAAAGACAGATGAGGCAGAAAGAATGACACTGTCAAAGAGCAAGGAGGCCACAGGCAGATGTCAGGCCAGCCTCGGGCACCCTGACTGTCAGCTTTGCGGTGGGAAGTTGCAGGGCGTCGTAGGGACAGCTTATTAGAATTCACATTCAGATTAAAGGCTGCGCCCACCCTTCGCCTGCGACAAACTCTCCCTTCTCTGGTTGATAACTGTCCATGTTTGTGGGTATTCCATGGACCCCATCCTGCCTTGCCTGGACCCTAGGGGCTCTGGTTTTGCCTGGGCTGACCTCACAAAATCCTACAAGACGTTCAGCCACATCGCAATCCACCGGCCCCTGGGCATAGCCTGCCGAGGAAGACCTCAGAGGTGTTGAGGCCCCTGGGGAAGTAGACGCTGCCCTTTCCCAGGGGCTCATTTATTAGAAGTCAGTGGAGCTTGGAAGGACCCAATGCTGACTCTCCAACTTTATGGAACCTGATAACTTGACGAGATCAGGAAACAAATCCATGGATGACGGACATCCAGAGAGACTTAATGAAATGTAAGATGGGAAGGGACATGGGCCGTGTTCCATGGAGCTTCAGGTTTTTCCCCCGTGGAGGTCCTAGGCATTGAGCCTGAGGGCTCCCTATCACTGAGCTACACCCCAGCACTTGTCGGACGGCTTGAGACGTGGGTGACGCAGCCATGCTGAGATTTGCCACTGATCACAGAGAGAGATTCTGTGGTCAATAGCTCATCACCACAAAATGGAAAGCGCAGTCGATCAAAACCAGCCCCTGCAGAATGGATAGATTCGCGGGTGCTCAGTCCACAAGGCGAGGGTGAGAGGGCACCTTCTGGGCTTGGGCAAGGTCTTCCTGCCGGACTCGTTTCCCCGGGGGCTGGCTCAGTTTGCAACCTGTCCTTGGGGAAGGGAGCTGAGCCTCAGGGGGAGGGTCTGGGGCTGGTGACTGGTGGCTGCCATTTTCCTCACTTGTTGCCCCCCCCCAGACTTTCAAATAGATGTTTCTGGAAACTTGAAGCTGCCAAGGCAGCAAGGGGATCTTTTTGGTTCTGCCTTTATGGCAGCTCAAGAATGTCCTGGATCCAAACTGTTCAGTCCTATTCTATAGGAAAGCGTCAGGGCAGACACATCACTGAGAGCCCCATGTTCCCAGGTGACTCAGGGGCAGGAGGAGCAGGAGGACCGTGGGTGCTGATTCACAGGCACAGGGCCTCAGAGGTGACAGTGTGGAGGAACAGGGGACCTTGCAGTGAAGGACAAGGTGCCTTAGCCACTCGTGGAGGTGAGCATGGACCAGGCTTCTTCTGGGCTCCAGAAGAGCAGGCCCTGACCTATGAGCTCAGGAGCAGAGCTAGGATTTCATGGAGAAGACAGTCACAGGTGCCCGATGATGGCAGTCAACACAGAAGACCGACTGAGCCGCGGTGTTCAGACCCTGCCTCCCTCGCCTGCCTGGGCCTCAACCCTGGAGGCCACAGGGACACCCACCAGACCTGAAAGCAGGACAGTGATTTCTGGAGATTTCATGAAATGATGCTTCTCAGTGTTCTTGGTGACGTCTGCTCCTTGGGCTCATCAGCATAGGCCACCAAACAGCCTCTGAGTGACTCCATTACAGGGGTGTCGCTCCACAAGGCCTCATGCACTGATGACCTAGTTACATTCAAGGTGGCCAAAGTCACCCCAGTTCACATTTGCTTTAGAGGAAGTTTGGATTAAATTACCTAAAAAATGTTGTTGCTAATATTATGTTATGCAGCACAGAGTTCATCCTTGAAATGGGAAAAATCGAAGTGATTTAAGAGGCAAGTGTGGGATTTTTGGTGTGTGAAGCTAGGTAGGGCTGCTGTGGGGTGTTGGTACTTTGTGCTTATGTGTGGTCACTCTGCAGGTGTGACACCTGGTACCTGATCCCCACTGAGTAGGAAACTGTCTTAGGACTTGGAAGCCAAGGGAGCTTGAATCCCAGGGCCCCATCCTCTCCTTTCTGCCTGGAAGGTTGTTCTCGGGGTTTGGGGTTGAACTCATTCGCAAGCTCCGAACCCTGCAAGGACAGAAACTTGTCATCAAAGCACCCAGCAGGTCATTGCCATGGGTTCCAAAGCTGTCCACAGCATACCTGCCTCACCTTGAGCAGAGCATCCATCTGGTACCGCTCAGCTTTGGGCCACGCTATGGCCCTCGCGGAAAAACCGCCTTCGGTTCACGGTGCATGTACTTGGGGCCTGATGCTGGCCGCCATGCATTTATACATTCCGCCATCTTCCCTTCTTCTCTGGACAGTGCGACCTTTTCAGTTCACAGTGGGGAAGCCCAGTAGATGCCCACAGACATCTGCTGTGGATGAATGAAGGCAGGACGGGGGGAGACATGGACCCTCGAGACCACAGCAGGCTGCGGCCAGGGCATCTGCTGCCTCCTTTGAAGTTTGATTTCAGATGGCAGAAGTGGCCAGGGGCCTGGTGGCTCTGTGCGGGTCCCTGTCTGGTCAGCATGCGCTGCAGTGGAGGCTGTGAGCCTGCAGCCTGGTCTCCCCACCCCACCTCTGGAAACCTTTCCTGCTGCACAGTCAATGCTCCCAGGATGAGATAGTTTCAAAAAAGGAGAGGGTTCTTTTCTCGCAGCTCTGGAGGAGGGGACGTCAGAGAGAGATCAAGGCTCATGCACGCTCTGCTCTATCCCCTGGAGGGGAGGGACAATGGGTCCCTATGTGGCAAAGACACAGTGGCAAGCTTGTTGTACACTGAGGATCCTTGATCCCACACACGAGGGAGGTGCCCTGGTGGCCTATCGCCTCTCGAAGGCTTCGTCTCTTGATATTGTCACGTTGGCAACTCCTGATTTTGGAGGGGAAACATCAAACCATCACCCAGGCTCTTTGTCTCTCTAGTCACCTGCATTCCTTAGGCTGTCTGCCTCACGAACTCCACATGGTTGCAGGCCTCCAGACATCACAAATTCACCCAGCTCCATCAACAAGAGGGAACCTTGTCCTCAGGTCTCCCATTTTAACCATGGACGAGATTCTCTCACACAATTCTCTGGCAGTCTTTTGCTCAGATCCTGGAGGAGAGCAATGGACTGACATATTCTCTGGGAGGCAGGTGTCTGGCATGATTGGCGTCTGTGTTGGAGGCCAGTTCTGCTTCTACCACAGGAGGCTGGTGAGTGGCCCTTGGTGGGCAGCCAACAATATCCACCACACTCTTCAAACCTGGCCTCTGGCAGAGATTGGAGTTTGGTTAGTTCTCTGCTGGCTCTGTAATGGGGAGCTGTGTCCCATGGGAGATGTCCCTCGGGGGCTGGGAGGTTCTCAGTGGACACTGTTCCATCTATGGTGTTGGGCATTATACTAACGAAGCCCAAGCGGAGAAGGAGCTGCGGTCCTCACACAGGTGGAGTTCAGGGTGGACAGGCACCAGGAGTGTGGGGTGTGGACTCCAGCCGTCCCTCATAGCCTGGCCCCATCGTCCATGGTTGGATTCCTCCCAGTTGCTCTTCCATCCTGAAGGAATACGGTGGCCAGCAGCTCCCAGCGTCCATCTGCTGATGTGGAGAAGCTGTTCTCCCCAGACAGGCCCAGCACGGGTCCTGGTTGTCACTGTCTGCATGGAGTGACTTGGATCACGGGCCTCCCTAACCACCCGCCGGAGCCAGCCCTTGGCCCCTGATGAAGGACTGGGATGAAGGGTTTGGAGGGGCTCTAGGGGCCGTGGATGCTGGGGGGATGTGAGTTAGCTGGGCCACCAGGGCCCTGGCAGTGTGACAGAGGAGGGAGCTTTGGGGAGATTCCTGGCTCTAATCCCCAGATACCAGCTGGTGCAAGTGGTGATATTTCTGGTCTTGGTACAAGAAGTACGTTTTGCTGAAATATGTGACTGATCCAATTGCAATGTCTTTAAAATGAAAGGAGTCTCTGTTCTCTTTGGAAGGGATACAAAGCTCAGGAGGGGGACATTACATAACTCAAGTTACGTAAATGCAGAGCCGGTGTATCCTCCTTTCTTCTCCTGCTCGGTCTCTCTTACAGGACTCATGTGACTGTAGGAAGCACGTTCTGTTTCCTTTTGGGTCATGTTGAATGACTGGTCACTGTTCCTGAGACACGCACTCTACAATGTGAGGAAGCCATTCCCTGCTTGTCTTGGGTGCGTTCAGCTCCCCTCAGAGTGAGCTGTGTGCATGCTGACAGGATGAGGGTGTTCCCTGCAAACCCCACAGTGGGTCTGGCCCAGCCCAGCACTCACAGAAGTCCACGTCTCTGCCCTCTGCCAGCCTCGGCTGGAATAGAGTTCTAGTACGAAACAGTGCCAGTGTGTGCTTTGGAAGTGCTGCATGTGTTCTGTGTGCGGGAGGGAACTCTGCGCTTCCTGCTCATCTCTTAATGCAAAACTAAGACTGCTCTCAAAGCAGCTTCCTGCTTATAAAAATAAAAAAAGAGTTCTGTAAGGAAAGACCAGAGTTCTGTTAAAGACAGAAAAAAAAACCCTCTTGATTTAAATATCCCGGTGACCTCTCAGTGTGCAGAAATGGACACAGTGCAGGAACGTCTGCAGACAGCAGACCTGCAGACACCGAGGCTGGGACTGACCGATGGTGACGGGTTCTGACCCACAACCCGGCACTGCAGCCACCTCCTGGATCTGTCCTGGGATCCTGTGCTGTCAGACAGGGCGATGGGGGGCTTCTCTGGCCTGATTCACACTGGTGTCCCTGGGAACCGGTGCCTTGAGAAAATGAACTGCATCTTCTCCTGTGGCCAGAAACCACAGCCTGCCTTGACCTAGAAACTGGAATAGAAACGAAATGAAAAGCTCAGTGGTCCTCCGCAGAAAGAGGGATTTGGGCTGTTTTATGGTAGAGAAGAAAGTAAGACCCCTCTGTAGATTTCTTAAAGAGACCACACACTTCCCCGTCATAACCCCAATGCCAGATATAACTAAGATCAAAACCAGATTTTCTTGGAGGGACTGAAATGGAGTAAATCAAATTCCATGCATCTATGACTTTGTCAAAAGGAACCCAACTGCTATGTATACCTTCAATGCTCTAATAAAAAAAGAAAAATTAAAAGAAGTAACAACAGATCTCCCTTGGGGTGCTGTTGTGTTTGGAAATCTGAGACCACTCCTTTGACAATTTCTATTTGTATACATTCATTAATCCAGAAAATAATCTATGCAATTGAGCATGGAATAGGATTGCATTATTGACTGATTTGAACATACTGTAATTAAATATTTAAACAATGCAAAAAAAAAAAACCCAAACAACAACAATGGTAGTAAAAGTAAGAGGCAGGCATAATTACCTGGGTGAAATCTAAGCAGAGAGAATCTTTCATTATTTGCTTTCTTTAATTTCTGATGAGATTTAAAATCTATGACAAAAAAAAGTATTAGTAAAATTAAGATACTGGGACAGGCGTAATTACCCAGATGAAATCTAAGCAGAGCAAATCTTTCATTATTTATATTTATTTAATTTCTGATGAGATTCAAGGTCCTTGGATTTTGGCCTCTTTTGTTCTGCTTTATTAAGATTGCTAACACTCCCCACACTTGCCTGTCTTTGCTTTTGTTATTATCACAATTGCTTTAGAAGAAATTTTTGATTTTTGTGTAATCAAAGCCTTGTTGGGGTTCAGTTGGGACCCTCGTGACTGGAGACATTGGAAGGAGGGATGGCAACCACTTCCTGTTTTTTCCAGATCGGCCTGTTCCCCAGGACACATCTGACCACCTGACCTGCAGTGCTCACCCCTGCTCAGGCCCCAGGTCCTTGAACAGCTCTGGTCTGCTCCACTGTTATGGAAAACCTTGAGGAGCTCTGAGCAGGAACGGTGCAGCAGACCACTGAATGGTGACGTTTCCCTTCCTTCTCTGTCTTATCCTGCAGAACAGTTCTATCAATGCCGACCTTTTAGAGACTGACTTTTAGGTCTCCCAATGAGCACTGTCCCTGGGTGCCAGCTCTGGGCTGGCGTGACCATCCTTGATGCTAAGCAAGGTTTTGCTTTTCCTTTTTTGACTTTTAGTGGTGGGGAGTGTCTTAGTGCATTTGGGCTACTGTACCAGCACACCACAGACTGAGTGGCCCAAGAGCAACAGGGATTTATTCCTCACATTCTGGAGGCTGGAAGCCCAAGGTCAAGGTCCAAGGTCAAGGTGCCAGCAGATTCAGCATGGGTTGAAAGCTTATTTCCTCCTGTGGGAAGGGAGGAGGGAGCTCTCCAGGGTGCTGTTATACCAGCACTATGAGGGGTGGGGTGTAAATGTCCAGACCACAGCCCTGCGGTCAGGAGAAAGGTCTCAAAGGCAGGTCTGTGGAGACTGGATGAGGGGTGGCAGGCTACATTTTGGGCTTGCTCTCTTGTACGGCCCATGAGCTGTATTTGAATGAGTTTTGGGGAGAACTGTGGGGGGCATGGGTGCAGTGGCTAGACACTTCCTGTTCTCCATCACCTTATATCATGAACTGATTGCCATGCTTGGCACCTTAACTGCAGAGCAGCTAATGGCAAACCCTTCCTGGGCTTGAACTTCCTGAGCAGCACCATGACTTAGTATTTTATTATCCTGGGATCCTGCATGAATCAGAATCAACAGAAGATATTTAATATCAAGGAAAATAAACTTCTATTGTAAGTCACAAGATGTTGGGGGATGTTTGTTACTACCATGTAATAGTGCCCATCCTGACTGATACAAGGTGTGTAGACATGCTTGATTGAGTAGAGTTGACTCAGTGGAAGAAGAGTACAGGTCTCAAAAGACTATTCTGAAGTATACAGTCATGAACTTAGATCCACAGGATACTTTACTTGTACTTAAGTTGTTTTATTTAACACTGGCAAAGTCTTCTCATTGCAAGTTCTTGTGTGGTCGTTAAGAATTAGTCTTATATCGCGCTCTCAAGCCTGTTGCAGCTCTGCAGTTGCTGTCTCAGGACCCCACAGCTGGCACCAGGCAGCCCGATGCCCTCCCAGATCCTGACTGCAGCTTCTGGACACAGTGTTGCCTGGACACTACCCCTTTTTTTGCGGCTGGTCCCAGATGAATCTTAAGGTTCCTCTTCCCCCACATCCCAGTGGCTCCCTGTTTAACATGTGAGCAAATTGAAAGGGTCAGCTTCATCCCAAGGTCCTATTCAGAATCAGGATTTTCTTTCAACGAGCTCAAAACTCCTGTGAAGGAGGCAGATACTTAGACAATGAGCCGAAGCACAAATTAGATGGTCACTTGAACTGCTGAGGCTGAAGGGCCAAGTGTCAGGAAAGGAAGGAGCTGGAATAGTGGGTTCTGCCTGGTGGGAGCAGGGAAGGCTTCTCAGAGGAGGTGGATTCTGAGAAGGGTGATATCACAGGTTGTTCTTATTGAAATACCAATGCTGTAATAGGGACTAGCCTTTAAGAAGGCTTTTTACCCCAAAATTTGACACAGGGGAGGTAAGGGTTGGCAGTGGTTCACGTGGAGATATCTTTTGAGTTTAGTGTTTGTGCAAAGGGTGGCCCCGGTGAGGAGCACATTCAGTTGCTCTTCAGGGTGGGTGCAGACTTCAGGTGGAATCAGGCGCAGATACTACTCACCTTCACGCCTGCTGAGCACTGCGTGGGCCGCACCCTAGGCCAGACATCAGGGGTTGGCAGAGGTTCTCCATAAAAGGCCAGAGAGGGAATCTTTGAAACTCTGCTGGCCAGACACTGTCTGCTGTAACTACCAACCCTGGTGCTGCAGGGTGAGAGCAGATAGAGACAAGAGGCAACCCCCAGGCCCAGCGGCTTCAGCAAAATCACCCCCCAAGTCTGCAGGCTGGCTGGAGCCCAACAGAAACCGACTGCCTGCTGACTGCTGCGCTATGTGATCCTTTTATTTTCCAAAACAAAACAAAATCATGACAAACACAAAACCCAAGTGAAGTGGGCAGCAGTACCAGCTCTACCTAGGGACAGGGAGGCTGAGGCTCGGGGAAGCTGAACAGCTGAGCTGGGCTTTGAACCTGCCTTGAGCTTTCCTGAGCAGCATGGCAGCACAGCTGGCCCAGGTAAACGCAAGCGCTCAGCACGAATGGACCGGGGACTCTTCCCACAGCTTCTTTGTTTCTGCAAACCAAAAACAACCCCAAGTCCAACCAGGGGTGGGTTTCCGCCAGCCCCCCCCAACCTCCTGGTTAAATGCCATAGGGTGAAGCTCATCTCTGACACAAATGCTCATTCCGACTTCACATCCTGCCACCAGTCCTCACTGAAACAAGAGCATCGATGGCTTGTTTCTCTCCCCAATCCAGGTCTGATTTCAGTAGACAAGCCCTTTCCTGCAGGGCACAGATTTCATTTCTGACACAGGATCAAGCTCCGTTAGCCCCTGTGAGCAGATAGAACTGGAACCAGAAGAAGTTGGGCCCTATGTTCAAGGGTCTGCCAACCTGGTGATCATTAGACTCCTCTTTATACCAGATTGGTTTAGTCAAGCTGCCTGAACACAGTGCTGGCAGCTTTGGTGAGAGGTGTGGTCAGAATGCAGCTGAACACAGAGGACCGCTGACAGCCCAGGTGGGTGGGAGGGAGAGAGCTTCAGCAAGGTCTCCTTGGGTTCCCCCAGAGTGGCCCAAGGAAGGGGGCACATTCACAGGGAAGAGAGTGCACAGCAGCCAGTATAGGCGAGAAGACCAAGAGTTCAATTTGGGGTGATTACAGCTTGAGGGGCTGAAGAGGCATCCATCCAGTCGGAAATGTTAGGCAGCTGGACACAGATCTCCAGGTTCAAGGTGAAGGTCAGGACTGCAGAGGTCAACAGCGTAGAGATGGAACTTAGCCTCCTGGGTCTGTTGCATCTGGACAGATGCCCCCCCCCCCCCCCCCCCGGGTCAGGTGGCATTCATTTCTGTGTGGATCACTTTCTGTTCATCTCCAGCTGTGCAGGAAGTGGAACTTCAAGACCCTGGTTCTGGGAATCCATAGCAGACAAGCACCGTCCTACTTTAACATCCACCACCTGCAGCATCCGGCTGCCACTCAGGAGGAAGACAGCAAGACCCCGCCTTGCTGTGGGACCTGAGGAGAAGGAGAGCTGCAGACCAAGGCCACACAAGGTCCTGGGGAGCAGAAGGTCTTGTGTTTCTGCAGAGATTCTGAGCCTATGACGGGAGGTGGTAGTGTCCCTCTCCCCAGGTGCCCATGTGTCTGGGGTCACCCTGTCCAACCTGTGGTTACCTTTCTAAAGGTAGCTTTTTGGTCCTTGGAGGAAAGGGGACATATAGGCTTTTATCCTGTGGTTGGGGTATAAGAGTCTGAGGGTGTAAGATTGTCTGTGTCACTTAAGATTAAAGCCCTGGACTGAGAAGTGTCACCATGGACGCCCAGATTCTCATTTGCAACCAAATCTTGGCTCTTCTAGCTTCCTCCTCCCCTCCTCTTCCTCCTCTGTCATCTTTTTCTTTTTTAACTAACCTATTTTGTGGACTCTGACTCTGGTTGGAGGTAGGTGGGGATCATGGCTTGAGTGCAGCTGGGGTTTGCATACCGCGGGGCTAGTTATGTAAACCAGCGGCTACTTGCAATAGTCCTCAACTCAAGGACTGCGCCTTGACCATGCCTGGTTTAAATCATGTTTCCAGGGGATCTTGACAGCAGATGCTTTCCCCGATGTGCGCTCTGGAGGCTTGAGCTGTGTGTCAGGGCCTGCTCCATTCTATGAGCTGCAGAGAGAGCTTCTATGAACTTAGCATATTTTCTAAAGTTTGCAAGGTGATGTCGTTGGAGACAAGCTACTGGGGAGAGCCGTAGTTTTCACCTGGTGCATGCACAGTCAGTCTAACAGGAGGAATTGTGAGTTTTTGAGAAGAAAGAAGACAAGGCATGGATTGTGTCTCAGAAAGGTGACACTCTGGGACACTCAGGAAGGAATGCAAACCCACCTGTGCTGGGAGACTAAGCCAAACAGGGAGCAATGCTCCGAACCACAGCAGCTTTCTCCAGGCTGTGGCTGCGTTCCCTGCCTCACTCCATCTTAGAAACACGATGCTTCCACTAAGGGGAAAGGTTTTGGGAAAAAAAAAAGACAAACTGCTTCAAGCTTGTGGAAATGAGCAGTGGGTCTGGCCAGACACTCACCAGTCCACTGTCCATCAGTGTCCTAGGTTGGCCTTTGCTGTCCTGACTCGGGAAAGGTTCTAGAGAGGGAGAGACACTCCCCACTGCATGGCAGCTGGAGTCCTCCATGCTAGGAGCCCAGCCTGGCTTGGCATGCACAGGGCCATGGGGACACGTGCTTGCAGACCACCGGGGTTGGCATGCATTTGGTTTTGCTTCCCCCTCTTCTCCTGGCAGACAGGGCTCAAGAAAGCGAGGCCATCCTACCCTGGTAGGTTATTGGAGGCAATTCACAAGAGCCACCAACCGGAAGATGCCGTGACCATCTCTTTCATCTGTGGCTCTAATTTCATTTTTTTCCAGGCTATTTAGACACAACACAAAATAGATGAGATGATGGAAATCCACAAATATTTGGTTTAGGAGATTGTAGCATCAATGATCCAAAGAGTGCCTCCTGGGTACCAGCCTCTGTTTACTGCACAGCTGGCTGAGACCAGCATAAAACCCTGCTTAGCGCCAAACTCAAATTTCAAAACATCTAATCATTTTCAATAAAACTTCAACAGACATTTTTCATCATGTAGGGCCTTCTTGCTTTTGTGAATGCTGAAAACTGTGCCCAGCTCAGCTCATCACAGATGCACCATCTCTAGCCCTCAAAGACCACAGTGGCTTCAGTCCTCTCTGACTCAGAAACTCCCCCTTGCTGCTGGGATGTCACCTGGGCAGGTGAATCCACCTGCTCAGGGAGTTCCCTGGACCTCCCCTCCTTCTGGGTGGAAGGCCCTGTGCCAGAACCTCTGGAGTTTCTCACACAGGGAAGGATCCCTGCATGGAAACCTGGGTAAGCATTTCACAAATGAAGCTTGAGTGAGCTACTGTCCCCTCTTGGTACCCATTTCACCTGATTACCCCCAGATCCCTGAACTCCCTGCACAGGGGGAGAAGAGACAGAGTCAGAGAGTGCAGGTCTTGTTAGGGTCCCTTTGTTGTCCATCTTTCAGGGCACTCACACTCTGTCCCTTTCCACCCTCCTTCTGTCCATCTTGTTCCTACCTGGACCTCACTCAGCTCCATGCTTAACTTCTTGCTTAAACATGACCAAGGGGTGAAGCAGCCTGGGTTGGAGGGGGCTGCTTCAAGCTTGAGTGGTTCTGTGGCCCAGAGAGCTGGACCTTCCTCTATGTTGGAAAAGCGTGAAATCTGCTTCAGCTGAGACCACTGGGGTCCTCCTGTAGGGCAGCTCACATGCCACAGTGTGCCCTTGCCATGTCCATTCCTCAAGTGTCTTGCCAACAAGATGTGGCCTAAAAATTGGTGAAAGCATGTTATTTTCTCATTAAATGACATACATCCTCCTCCTCTGGGCCAATCCAGTGATGCCTCGTCCTGTCTTCCATTTCTCTCTACTTGTAGCGGTGAGTCGGGGGTGGGGAGGGGGCAAGCGCAAGGTGGTTTTGAATTTGGGAGCCAGCATTGTCATGTACAGGGGTTCAGGGAAACCCTCAATCAGTGAAGAGTGTGAAGAGTATTTCAATACAATCCACTCTCCATGTTTTTCAGAAGATCAATGTCACCTCTGCCTGCTGCTAGCGGTGAATCCCCTTCGCCCAGTGCAAACTGTCTGCTGACCTCCAGTCTTTGAGGCTGGCTTAGAGAATGCGGAGAGGGCTGGGGCAGCTGCAAGAATTGTAGAGAGTTTGCCTCATTTTATTTTTTTTTACTGAGTCCAGAATATCAAGTGTCTCCTTGGCAAAGCCATTCAGAGTTGGGCGAGAGAGAGCAGAAGTTAGACTTGGTATAGAAGGGGACATTGTCATTAAGGTTGATTTTGTGACTTCTCTGTAACTGCTTTTAGCCAGAAAAAAAAAAAAAAAAAAGACCCAGCAGCACTAGAAACCCTGTCATCCTTCTCTTCCTGGTGTGCGGTACAAAACCTGACATGTACAAGATGTTCAGTGGCCACTGCTGAATTAAAAGCTGTTTTTCAGAGTTAAGTGTAGTTTGAGTGTGTTTCAGTGTTTTATAGCCTGCGGCACACTCGATCTTTTTTCTGTTGCTGTAATATCTCTTTGTATAAAGTAGTCGATTGGCTTTGAACATGGCTCAGAATATATTGCTCATTAAAGCGAGTTCCAGACAAGACGCCAAAGAGATTAGCCCCAATGCTCCAAAGCAGCACTAAGTCTCAAGGGCATAGTGTAATTATTCATTTGCTAAATAACACAGACACACAATGGCTTAATTACAGTGTTTTGCTATGAAATAGGATTGCAGTGAGAGATTTGCTAACTGTTATTGGCAATATTATGAAATGCCTTCTTCTTTTAAATCATCTTCTAAATTGCTAATGTCATTTGTGGGAGAGGAAAGTTCCCACACACTCTCTGTGGAGGTAAAATGCGTGTGCTTCAGAAAATACTCTGTGTTCATTTCTTCCTGGGTGACAAGATGCAGCATGGGGACAAATGTTTGCATTTTTTGGTATTTCTCTCTATCTTTACATCATTGACATTCAAGTGATTACCAAGCAGCCAGAACCCAAACCGTGAAGGGTCACACCTTTGCTTCCTAGGTCTGCCCCCAGCTGTCTCTGTGGCCAGGTTGAGACAATTAACATTTCTGGGCTCCAGCCCTCAAGTGTAACCTTCAGCCAAGGACCCAGAGGCACCTTCTAAGTGTTCTGGGCTCTTTCCCAGGCAGCAGGAATACAGGAGCAGGCAGGGTCATTGCCTTCCAGAAGAAAGACAAAAATGCTTGTACAGAGCTTTACCTGACACCTTTCAGGCTAGGTGTGATTGCCTTAGGCTAAAGAAAGTGGGCAATTGAGTGCAGAAATGCTTGGGAGTGGCTGCTGTAAGGAGATTGGCAGGAAAGCTCCTCCAGGCTACAGACATATTAGCAGAAATTGGAATAATAATTTAAGAAATTTGGAAGGAGAACATGCTAGGAGGAGGGAATAACTAAGAACCCTGGAGACCACTGATCTCTTCTCTCCCACCCCACCCTGTACTAGGGATTAAATCCAGGAGCTGCATCCCCAGATCTTTTGAATTTTTATTTTTAGAAAGGGTCTCTCTAGGTTGCTTAGGACCTTGCTAAATTGCTGAGGCTGGCCTTGAACTTGCAAGTCTCCTGCCTCAGCCTCCTGAGCCACTGGGATTACAAGCATGCCCCACCATGCCTGGGTAGGATCTCGTTAACCTCTTGAAGTGCCCCCCCCAGCATTGAAACTCCATAACTTCCATATGTGGCATCTCAACAGAGTGTCCACATTTCTCCCAGGATAGCCAGTGATGTCCCAGGAAATCCACTTTCATGGGTTTTATTTTCCTGTCCTTACTGACACTGAGCTTTGCTCCTAAATGCTTTGCCTTTAACTAAGGGTGCATGTATTTTTAATGCCAGTGTCTTGGTCTCCATTTCTAATATTCCTTATCTGGAATTTCCTCACCCTCCTCCCTCATTCAGTGTACCTGGCCAGCTGACCATAGGACAACATGAAAACCCTACCATCAGACCTTGCAGATCCTTGGGCTTTTGTTTTCCTCTTGATAACTAGAGCTCACCAAGGAGTGCGTGAGATTTAGGAAGTATATTGCCCTGTTAATATACTCAGGCCTGAGTAGGAAAGGTGCCTGAATTTAGACGGTGGTGTCCATCATTTCAGACTCTGCTGCTGCCTGAGGAGTCTTTCCTGCTTGTCCATCACTGTTCCATGAAGTTGTGGTGGACCCACTGGGACAATTGTGGTGGCTCATTCCATTGGGTCATCATGGACCATGCTGGCCTGGTCTGAGGAAAACCGGAAAGAGAATCAGGAAGGAGCCTCATCCTGGCTGGGCGCCCACTCACCCACTCATGGCGGGCAGCTCTGGGTTGACTGGTGGGTCCCGTCACTCATTTCTGCATGTATACTTTCATATCTTCTTTCTAAGCACCTTGTCCATGAGGGAAAGTGGGTGCAAGGTCAACCTCAAGAATGCACGATGCTATCGTCACGTAATTGCACCCACACTATGCACAGAAGGTTGCACTCATGACTGGTCTGGGACTTCTTCATGCAGAAATGCACAGGATGCGTGTTTTTGCACAATTAGCGAGAGCAAAATATTTCACCTGCAGCTACTTGAGTTCTCCATCTCTTCTCACTTTCCCCCTGATCACATCTGCTTTCCAGTGGGGTGACACTGAGGTGGCTATGATCACTTTGGAGAACTGACCCAGGGTGGTTAATTGAGAGATCCATTTAACTCTGATTTGGCAGGAGGCAGCTTCGGAGGCCTAACACCACTGTGCACACAGTAGAGTTACAGGTGGCCCTGGCGGGTGTGGCTTCCCAGGTACACATGTTGCTGACTCTGCAGGTTTGTCCAGTGTTGGGACATGAATATGTGGGGCAGGGGACATGTCAAAACATTACTGTGGTTCATGTCACCCTGCTCTGGAGCAGGGCAGGGAGGACAATATTGTAAGATTGGAAATGAGTGGAGTAGAAGCTCATCCATGGAAAATTCTTGAATATCTTCCAAATCTACAGATCTTCCAAGTCTTGAAGAGACTCAAGAGAACATTGGATAATCATAGAATTTGCATGATTGGGAAAATAATGGGTTTTAAGATGAGACTAGTCTAAACTAAAACATTTCCAAAACAAACAAAAACATACGTTTCCATGAGCCACACCAGAGAGTTAAATAAATATTCTTTCTTTACTCTTTATAGGAAATTGCATTACAAACTTGCTTGTGTAGAAGAGACCATCAGAGCGAGCACTGAAGAAGGCAGATGATATGGGGAAGCAGAAATATTATGGGGTGTGTCAGGTAATCAATTAATAAGAGTATTTGTGCTATTTTTAAAATTTTGTGGGATTTGCAATGTTTTTCAGCTTTTAAATTTTTATACTTTGTTGTGATTTTTTTCAAATATGAATATTGTTTCCATGCCTAATGTTATATTTCTCATGTTATCATATTTTTCATAGAGAACATTGTCTTCCAATGTTTACAAAGTTTACATGAGTTTCTGTCCCAGTAAGACCTGGGTTTGCGGTGCCTGTGACTGATAGCTCTCTGGGTCGGCCGTGCTCATCAGAGAACCGTTTGATGGGCAGGGAGCGCCAGGGGAGGCTGGTGGCGGTCACCCGGGCCGTGTGGTTGGCAGGGTCTGTGAAGCCCAGTGGGGGCTCCCCCTTCCTCGGGTCTCAGGGGGGCATTCATGTTCCCTCGCTGTCCAGAAGGAAGAACCACCTCTGCTTCAGCTGTCTCCAGAGGCTGGTGTGGCCACGTGAGAGAAGCAGCAACCGCCTGCCCAAGGGCCTCGGGTCGCCTCCAACAGGGACAGCTTCCAGGGAGGAGCCTGATCATGATCCGCATCTTGTTTAGGTCTCTGCTCCGTCCCTGACGGCAGGGAAGGTTTATTCCCCGCAGTCTCCCAAGCCTGGAGCCATGTGTGGACGGAGTGGAGACTCAATGCTTGCTGAATGTGGGAGTCATGTTGTCAAACCCTGTTACTTCACCGTGACATTGCTGGGGTAGGCCACATGGCCAGCCTGTGCAGGAAAAGTCATTCAAAGCAATAATTCAGAGTGACATCTCACAGATAATGCTTACATTCAGCTTTAAAAAAATTCTTATTTTTTTACTGGTGACATACAAAGTCCTGTCCACTCTGTCCTTAGTGTTTATCTGCCATCTCTGTCTGATCTAGCCCGCCACACTGACGTGTGCAAGTACATACAATATACATACGTGTGCACACACAGATCCACACACTGAAGTGTCCATGCACACACACACACATACATACTGCCACGGTTGGGATCTGGAATGTCCCCCAGAGGCGCATGTGTTGAAGGTGTGGTCCCCAATGCATCCACGTTCTGAGGTGGGGCTTCTGGGAAGTGATTGGCTCCTGAGGGCTCTGACCTCACCAGTGGGTTAACGATCTGATGGCATTATTGAGAGGATAATGTTGTAAACTGTTGGAGGTGGGACCTAGCTGAAGGAGCAGGTCCTTTGCAGCATGCCCTTGGGGACAGTGTCTTGTTCCTGGTCCCTTCTTCTCCTTCTCTGTTCCTGGCTTCCATGAGTGGGGAGCTTCTGCCATGATGGTCAGCTCAGACACAGAGTCATGGAGCTGCCAGCCTTGAACTGAATCCTCTGAAGCTGTGGCCCAAATAAATCTTTCTTCCTTTTAAGTTGCTTCTGTCTGGTGTTTGGGCCACAATAACAGAGAGCTAACACACGTGTCCATGTCTGTGTCCACATCCAGAGCCATCCCTTTGCCCGTTCCAGATGAGGTTGACTGTCACCTCCAAACTCACAGTGCAGTGGGTGTGTGGGCTCATGGTGACCCTCTTCTGTGTCACGTGGACCCATTAAGATGTTTGTATCCAGATCCATTGGACGTCCAATGAATAGGACTGGGAGGCAAAGGAAGGAGCAGGTGACCGTTTCATTAGCAAGAATTAAGGGTGTTAGGGATGTGCTCCTGGAGAGGTGTTGGTCAACACCCCCCTTGTCTGAAAACATGGATTTGCTAAATTCAAAGACAAGCTGGCCAAGAACTTCAGCTTGGAGCTCTCTGTGGCCACTGTCTCTTATCGTGAGCTTGGCTGACAAAGCTGGTCAGATGTGAGACGTGGGGTAGGAACTCCTTAGATTATTTCATGAGGAGGACTGACCATAGTACCTTAAGAGAGTCAAATTTCTGATAAATGGGTTTATTAATAACTTCCATAGAAACAAATGAGTTTAATCGCTTCAACTTAGAAAGTGGTAATTTGAGGGAGTAAGACCTCACACATCTGCACTAATTTATTTCTGCTCTATGAATTAAGAGCAAAAAGCAACTAGCCTGATAATCCCTTGGCAGACTAATAAATGAGAAACAGACTTTTTTAAATGGGAAATTAATATAATTAGAAAGCTATTAACTTTTTCCCCTACTCCAGCATCATGGAATAAGTGAGCCACGGGGGACCTAAACTTCAAAATAATTAAATTCCAAAGAAGTTTTTTGGTTTAAGAACTATCTGATTTTTCTAAGTTGCAATATTGAACTGTGTGTATTTGGAGATCTCTGTGTGTGTGTGTGTGTGTGTGTGTGTGTGTGTGTGTGTGCTCTTGCCCCTCTGTGTTTGGGGAGCTCCAGAATTGTGCAGCCAGGTCCTGCTACTGCTGCGTGGGGTATCTGGTCTGCACAACTGTGGCAGGGTAGCCAGTGGCCACCACCTTCAACAGTGGGGAAACTCAGGCACTGAGAGTTGAGGCTGACTGTAGGCTCTGGGTGTGAACCCATGCTCTTAGGTTCTTTAGTCTTCTGCTCTGATGGATAAAGACATAATAATGGTGAGCACACTGAAAGGGAGAATTGGGTTAAATCTCTGGCAGCACAAGCCAGGCCTATTGAAGGAGATGGAAGGGAGTGGCCTGTGGCATCCTGGATTGAATCTCAGGTCACCCACTGAGAAAGCTGCCTTGAGCACCAACCGGGATCTGGGCGGCTTCTTCTCAAAGCTCATATCTGGGAAAGCTTCCTGTGTTCCTTACCTTGCTCAGCTCAAAGAACAGCTCTGTGAGAGGGCTGGTGGCCCCGGCAGAGGAGGCCAGGTATGTGCTCCAAGCAGAAGACTTATGTCTACATTAATGTATAAATTTATGGTATTACTATTAGTTTATTTTAGATTTTTATTGTCTACAGCATGAGACCAGTGAGATTGAACCCACTGACTCCATCAGGCTAGAACACCAATCCAAATATGTCCCCAACCCTACCAGGTGATGCTGTCCTTATTGTGATGGCATATGTCTCAGGTGATGGTGACAGGAAGCCAATGATGAGGTTTTAACAACAAAAAAAAATACAGATAGAAAGATGAAAGATAGGGAGGGAGAGAGGGAGGAAGGGAGGGAGGGAGGAAGGAAGGAAGGAAGGAAGGAAGGAAGGAAGGAAGGAAGGAAGGAAGGAAGGCAGGCCAACAATTACCCTGGTTGGGGACTAGGTGACTCAGGTGGCTGGGAAATGTTTGTAGGACTCTCTCTCCATCTTTTCACCCAACTGCCTTTTGTGTTGGCTTCAACTGAGTCTCCTCATGTGTTGGAAGACGGCACCTCCACCATCTGGACATCAGGGGGTTATCGTCCACCTGCCCAGCAGTCCAGGAGAGAGACATACCAGACTAGTGAATATCCAGCAGATGTCCTTGATTTTGACAGACGATGTGGGGGCAGTCTGCCTCCTCCTGAGCTGGCCTGCAACAGGGCCTGCAGGACAGTTGCTGACCATCCTGTGTCTCTGCTCTTTGGAGTCAGGAGCTGGTGTCTCCTCGGCTGGACTCTCTGGGTTGAGTGGGAGAGGACCAGTGCCTCACATGGAAATATTCTGCTGTTGCTAGGTGATGGAGGAAGGGATTTATGTGACCAGCAGACAGGAGGGAGGGTGAAGCTTGATCAAAAGGCTGATGCAGAAATGCTAAGGCTAAGTTGCACCTACACCCCTTGCTGGGTGGGGCAGGATGTGCTTCTAGTGCCCCCGTGGACACAGAGCATGAAGGGTGTGGAGGAAGCCCCGTGCTCAAGGAGCGTCTCCTGTGCTGAGCTGGTCCAGCCCGGGCAACTCTCCGGACCTTAGGTTTTGTTGCCAGAGCACAGCAGGAACTTTAGAAATGAGGCCACAGAGGATCAGAGTGACTTGTACAAGGTCACACAGGTCGAGGACTGAGCCTGACGGGTACTGCAATCCCTATCTTTTCTCTCCTCTATACTTTCCCTTCAAAATAATGAACTCCATGGGTCTCAGTTCAGGCTACTTTTTAGAAGTCCTCTAACTGTTCCTGATGAATGAAATAGCTGTTTGGAAGTTGAGGGGTGTGTGCAGAAGTTGAAGGCACATCATTCTTTCTTTTGTTGGCCCTTGGGAATGGTGCGCTTGAGTGCTGGTATCGATGGCTGAGCGTCATTCAGCATCCCTGCAGCTGGGCGCACCCATCCCTACTTCCCATAGGATTTGGTGGTCGATGTTGCTCTGAGAAACATTTTCCAACAGTAATTCGTAGCAAAGATGGGGATGGACTGTAAGTCCCAGCATTAAGTACAATTTACTTCATCTTTCACTCACCATTTCTGGAAGCCACACATTCATTAAACATCCCAATTTGTGGGTTGGAGCTGATGAGGCCCCATGGTGGAGTGAGACTCCTATGGAATGCATTGTATAAATGGATCCCAAGTGCAAATTTCTTTGTTTTTTCTCTCTTTTCTGGACACCAGGGTTCTTCATGAGCTGTATCTTAAGGGCATCTTGAATTGTTACTAACATTAGGGGAACAAGAGAGAGCAGAGAGAAGTTGTAAACAAGGGAGACTAACTTCCTATCAAAAATGAGCAAGGAGGGTGGGTCTTATTGGCGGTTTAGTTCCATCTCTAGATGAACTGATTGTTCATAAGATGGAGAAATAAAACGGTTTGCCTCCTGTGACAACTGTCAAGTATACGTTTTCCTCTGAGACTTGCTTTTCCCTTTTTGTTTTGTAGGTCTGTCTCCCCGTGGTTGTAGCCGTGTCTGTAACTGCTGGTCCTCATGGCGAATACATGGAGGGAGGAAGACATGTTCCTTGGTGACACACCCAGCTTGGGTGCCAATACAGGGCAAGTCCCCCTCCGTCCACCCCACTCGCTGTCACCCTTACTATTTTCTCACAGGTCTGGTTGGAAGGAGAAAGCCACAGCTGGTGAGCCTTGGTGTTGCTGAGCCATGTTGAAGACTTTGATTCTGTTTGTACATAGAAGTGAGGTTTGATTGACATGGAAATGTTTGAGGGTGACAGTCATTGTCACTTCGTCCCTCCCCTTCCTTGGTTCTTTTGAAACTGTGAAACTCTTTTCAAATGGAGCCTCTCTCGGAGGCAGATGGACGTCTTCTTTCCATATGGAGTGGACGTGGCTCTTGTCGCCCCTGGAGAAGGAACTGAGTGTGAAGCCCTCTCTATACAGCACTGAATGTGACATCTAGGCATGGATTTGAGTCATTCATATGTATAACTGTTGTGAAATCTTCCCCCTGAGACAAGTCGTGCCTTCGTCAGCCAGTTCGGGTATATTTTGACTTGAAGCGCCCCCATGCCCTCTCTGCCAACAGAGATGATGTGAGAGTTGCAACGGTCTCTGCATCTGCTGTTGCTTAGTCTGAGCCACAGGGAGTTCTGTAGGCAGTGGACATCAAGTGAGCAGCATCTCCGAGGTCCAACGTGGTCTTCTGGGGAAGGCAGCTGAGTGGCTGCATCCACAGCTCTTCCCTTGAGTGGAGGGTGACCCTGTGGGCCTCCTCGTCTTCTGCTGGGCAACTAAACACCTGCTTCCAGGAGTGTGCCAGGGGAGCCACACCCTAGACTCCTGGGCTGGTCAGCTCTGGGTCCTCTTGCCCTGCTCAGCGTGTTGCTGACACCTCTGGACATTCTGTATCGTGGGAAGCTCGGGGACTCTTGGAGAGGCCCTCCCATTCTCAGGTTGCATATCTAGACAACGGTCAGTTCTCCACCTTCCGCGTGCTCTGCTGGTGAGCACTGGCTATGGCAGCCACAGTGCCCACGGCAGGTGGTGATGCTGCTTGTGAGTCTCACAATTCTGAGCCCCCAGATTTCTACTGCCTCGAAGGACCAGCTGGTCTCAGGGGTCCTTGGAGTCTACCTCACCCATCCTCTTCATATTTATAGATGGTAAAACTGAGATCCAAAGGAGGAAGTGGGTTGTTCAATCTTCCCAGACTCTTCATGGCAGGAAGACCCAAAGTTGAACCCCACCTGCAGCCCAGCACCAGGGATTTAGGATGGCTGTTTCTTTCCTCATTCATCCCAACAAAGGCTCCCGTGCAGGATGCCGAACAGGCTTGCGCAGGCTGAGCACCTGAGGAAGGCAGGTTCACATGATCCAGGTGAGCGCCCCCATCCCTCCCCTGGGACCAGCAGAGCTGTGTCGTCCTCACCCTGGGGACTGTGAACCACAGCCCAGGTCATGTGATATCCCCCTGAACCTGAACCTGTCCCCAAGCAGCCTAAATTCTTCTCAGGCATCTCAATCATTGGAGCAGCTGTGGATGTTTTCAGTTTATGTTTAATAAAGTTTGTTGATTTACAAATGACACACGAAACAATTGGCATCTGATTAAGTTTGACAAATGGATATAGTCATACAAGTAACACCAAAATCAAAGTGACAAAGATTTCCCATGCTTTAAAATATCCCCTTGTCCCTTTACAGACAGTATCCCCCAACCTGTGACCTCGGACAAGCATCCACCTTCTTTTCTTCTTAGTAGCATGGACTTGACCCGAGAGACACAAAGGTAAAGTCACTCAGCTTGAAGCCTTTCATCTCTGGCTTTTCCACTTGGCAGGATGCCTTTTCCCCAACATTTTTATTAAGGTATAATTAACTAGAGCAAACTTTTAAAAGCACAATTTGGTAATATATATGCATACATACACATATATACCTATATATGTAAAATATGTATATACATGTGTATATGTCTGTATCTGTGAAACCATGTCACAGTCAATGTAGTGAACATATCTTCACACCCCCAAATTCCCCACGTTCCTTTGTAAATCTGACCCTCACCCATCTGCCCGTTTTTCACTATCCCAGACAGCCCCAAATCTGCTTCCTGTCTATAGATAAGTTTTCACTTTACAGAATTTTATGTCAAGGAAAAATCACAAAGCAGAGACTACTTTCTTGCAGTACAACTTATCCTTCCATGTGGAGAACTGCCATTTAAAGAGCAAGAATTTTTAACTTTAATAAAATCAATGTTACCCAGATTTTGTTAAGTATCTTTTATACTGTATCTAAGACAGGATCTAAACTGTATCTAGACTGTATCTAATTCAGGATTATGAAGATGTTCATACATGTTTTGATTTCATGAACTGTTATTGTTTGAGTTTTCATACTTGTGTTTCAGATTCATTTTGAGTTGGTTTGTCTATGGCACAGAACACAGAGCAAAGCTCATTTTTCAGTATGTGACTATTAATTCATCCTGTGCCTATTTGTGGGAAGGGATATTGTCCACTGACCTGCCATTGCAGCTGTTCACAGGCCAGCTGTGAAGGGCCGATGGTTTTAAATTATAGCCTAAGTCAAATATTGCAGAAAATATCCACTAATGACTTAAAGAAAACACAGGCATGATGGGTTTGTACCCTCTCCCCAGAGCCCACCACCAACCAAAGGCCTTGACGTGGTTTCCTCTGCTCCCTGTTCTCCACCAGCCATCGGTTAGGGAGGTCTTGGCAGCAATGCTCCTAAAACAGAAGCTAAAAGGGGGAAAGTCCAAGACTTGGAAAAGATCTAGAAATAACATAAATGACTCGAGTCCAGAGTGCGTGAAAACCCTCCAATTTCAACTAAACATGGGGAAATTATGTGATCAGACATTTCACTGATGGAGATAAACAGATGGCAAACAAGCACAGAGCCAAGACGCTCAGCACTGCGAGTTCTAGGAAACATGGGTCAGAGCCGGGTGTGAGGCTCCGCACACTCTCAGAAGGTCTCGTGCTCGGGACGGGCCTCCCTAGCACTGCCACTGTGCAGGCGCTGCCCGCCTGGCACTGCCCACCCAGCACTGCTGGTGGGAAGAGGAGGCGGCACCACACTCTGGGCCAGTGTCTGGCAGGGTGCGAGGCAGATTCTTCCCTGCTGTGATCAAAAGACCTGACAAGAACAAGAGACAGGAGGAAAAGTTCATTTTTATTGCTCATTGTTTCAGAGGGGTCAGACCGTGGTTGGCCAACTCCATTGCCCTGGGCCCGGGGTAAAGCAGAACATCATGGCAGAGGCCCCCAGAGGGAGGACGCTCAGGCGTGATATCAGGAGACAGAGCTCCACTCATCAGGGACACCCCATCAGCCACCTCCTCCAGTCCCACCCTACCCGCCCACACTCATCACCCTGAGAATGCACGCCAGGGGGTGATCCACCCACTAGGCTACAGTGCTCACAATCTAGTCGTTGCACCTCAAACATTCTCGCGTTGTCTCACATGTGAGCTTTTGGGGACACCTCACCACTAAACCATAATGAGCAGTTTGTTAGAGCCAAACATAATGGCATCCCGTAGCATCGAGGACATGCTTCTTCTTACAAAGATCTGTGGGACAAGATTTAAAGCCAAGTAACTATTTTAACGTACTTCCATGGAAAGACCAAAGGAACCAAAGCCCAGGAACTCCCATGAGAGAACAGGAATGTGTCCACACAGAAGAGAAACAGGCACAGAGGGAGGAGTGTTTGAGGGAACGCAGCACGTGTGAGGAGGAATCTGAATGCACTAAGAGGGGGTTACTGTCTCCAGGGCTAACCTGACTTGAGGGGGTCTCTGGCCCACGGGTCCCATCTCTGTGTGTGACTCTTGTGGGAGAATCTGTCACAAAGCCCTGTGTTAATATTGCAATCCATCCAGGCACAGACTGACCCAGGTCTAGCAACGGAGTTCCAAGCACCTTGAGCCACCCTTCCAGCCCCTCTAGGGTCCTCTGAAGGCCACACTTCCATCCAAAGGTAGGAGACAGGGGAAAAGTCACTCTTATTGCACCAGACTGCAGATGCATGATATTCCCTGTCTTCAAGGCATGGAATGATATTCAGAGGGCACCAAAAGATGCTCACGGAGGTTTAAGAAGCAGCCAGGGAGCAAGACAGTGCAGCTGTCATTCATTTCAACAGTCTGGTAAGCATGTCATAGAAAACCACCCTGTTCCCAGTTCTCTGGTGGAAGGAGGATGAGGTGCAGAGACCAGAGACCCAGGAGGCTGCTTTCCTTTAAAGCACCATCACTCCTCCGAGAGGCACGGTCACCCTCCTGCAACCTCCCTGTACTGGGAAGAGTTGGCCTGGCTCACTGTCCCTCCAAGGTCTGCTTTTAAACTTTTCCTTTAGTTCAACGGTTTCCCTGGAAAAGAACCTTGCTGTCTTGGAGCCTAAAAGCTCTCTGCTTCAGATATTTGCTTGATCTGAAATGGCCTTGTGGGGGGAAGTCTCTTTCCAGACTTTGATGAGGGGCGTTCAGGCTGTAGTGAGAACCAGGCCCTGGGACAGAAAGAGCAGTTTCCACTTTGGCCCCAGTAATTCCTCCCCTTGGGCTCTGGGGACAGACGTAGGGCCTTATTTCTACCACTGGGGCTTCACCATGGATCTGCATGTTACAGTAGCTTCTGTGGTTGGGACTGGGGGCTCTCCTCCTCAAGATCCCAGCTCCTGCCTAGGTCAGAGATGAAACCACACTCAGATCACAGTCTGCATCCCACACAGTGGGTTGTGCTTAAGTTTTACCAAACGCCTCCAGAGCTGTTCTATATTAACAAAAACAATTTACGTTTTTCCAAAGTCAAGTAAAAATCAAATTCAGAAAGAACTATAATTAGCCCCCACCAAAATGAAATGTTTCACTAAGAAAGAAAAGTGGGAATGAGAGGTGATCTCCCCCAGCTGAGGACCGGGTCCTTGTCTCTCTCCTGAGGCAGGGGAGGGTTAAAGAAGACAGACATCCATCCCATAAGTCAGGGTAATTTCACCACTCTTCAGCTGGTCGGCTCTGCTTTTTTTGTCTGATAAACTTTAAAAATTAAGATATGATTGCTTTTGAGCTTGAGACACTTTATAATTCACACAGCCACCTCTAAGTGAAAGTGAAACATATAGTATTCTAAAAAGAGGGATATGGGCTTGAATTTGATTTAAAAACAGTGGGAGGTAAAGTGTTCACGCTATTAAGACATAAATTACCATTTGCATGGAGAAGATGAGAGCTTGGTTCTGACAGAGCTGACATTAAATCAGAATTACAGCAATGTTCCCCGAGTCTGGATTTAAGTAACCAGGCATCCTCTCCTCTCGCTCCCTCCACCCTCCATATTTGGCATGTTCCCATCAACCCACAAATAAAAATGCGCTTGGAGAGGGAGACGGGTTTTATGATGTTCCGCACAAATTCTTTCTTGTTATTTTGGCCAAGTCTCAACACGACATTTAAAATCAGAGTAAGTTTGCAGACTTGGTTCTATGGAGTCACCTGCCTGAGAAAACCACGGTGCACAGAGTCCTGGAGGGAGACATCCCAATCTGTTCGCAGCCTTCTGTATGAAGCCACTTTTCCTCACTTTATTTCACATGACACATTGTGTTTTTTTCTCATTTTTGGACACCTCTGGCTTTCATTATTTCTCCCCACATATTGACTAAAACACACAGTGCAGGGAAACTCAGCCTGCAGACCAGAAGACCAGGTTACATCAGCATCTGACGCCACCATGCCAACCCGAAAACCAGCAGTGTTATGACAACCAGTGTCCCCGCAGGGCACAGAGGTGGCATAAGGAAGCACCCTGCTGTGGAGCGGAGCTGTCCAACAAAAAGCCTCCTGGCTGGCCAGACTTCCTCTGTGCTGTGACCCTCAGCAGCCACGTGGGACTGTCTGGCAAGGGAAGTGTGGCTGGAGCCGCCAGGGAGCTGGATTTTTATTTTACTTTATTTCATAATTTCAGTTTGAGCATCTACATGTCACTTGTGGGTACCAGTTGGACAGCAGGGCTCTGGAGACATTTACATCTACCCACTCGCCTGGTGCAGAAGGAGAAAAAATGAAAAATTCTTACCATCTCAAGAAAGGCGTACACAGCACACCTCCATGTCTCTTCTGGGAATGACCACTGTAGGGTGGGAACATGTTACCCTGGGTGACATTAACTAGTTACTCTCTGTAATGGTACAAATGACAATAGCCAGTCCTCAGTCCTCAATATGCCCTTTCTTTCTAATGGAAACCTATTTTTTCTCTTTTTTTGGGAGCTACCAGGGGTTAAACTCAGGGGCACTCTATCACTGAGACACACCCCCATCCCTATTTTGTATTTTATTTAGAGACAGAGCTTCACTAAGTTGCCTAGTGTATCGCTTTTGCTGAGGCTGGCCTTGAACTTGGCTTTGAGATCCTCCTGCCTCAGCCTCCCCAGCCACTGGGATTACAGGCATGTGCCACTGCACCTTGCTGACCTTCCTTTCTAAATCAGACTTTCCTATGTGCATATACTATAGGTGTCCACTCAGCGTCTGTCCACCTATCTATGTCTGGTGGTCTGTGGTAGAGGAAGGTGTTGATTCCCTTGTCCTCTGACTCATCCACTCCTCTGTGAAAAGCCAGGGGTACATCCAGGCCCCTCAACTCCAGGGACACCTCTGCTCCTTGCTTTGCCAACAGAACATACATGGGTGTTGCTTTGCCCTTGTGGAGCCCAGGTTGGGAAGCCCTGCGTATTCTGAACTGCCGTCCTCTCTCTGAGAGGCACAACGGAGGGTTCCTGTGATGGCCCATCAGGAGCCTAGGAGACTGCGCTGAGCAGAATGGCCCTGGGGTCTGCCTAGCCCAAGGCAGCTCAGCTTCGTCAGCATCTGTCCCCTAGACACATGACCACAGTGGATTTTGTCACTGATGGTCTTAAGCATTCCAAAGTAGGCAACACCCAAACAAACAACAAAATAGTAATCCTAAATGCGACCTCGTCAACATGTGGGATCTAATAGTCTCACTCACCCGTCAGAACACAGAGCTCACAGGACGGATTAACAACAACTTTGCATCTTCTATAAGAAACCACTTCAAAATAATGACAAACTCCATGACCCCAAGTCTGTGATGTTCTGAAGAAGCCAGAGTGACAGGGACATCGAAAAGACCTGTGGGATTGATGGAGGCGCAGGGAGAAGTGAGGGGATGCAGGATTTTGAGGGCATATGGACCCTGCGAGTGATGCCACTTGTCCTTATGCATTTGGCAAGACCCACAGAGCACTCAGTGCTGAGAAGCCCCCTGTAAACCCTGGAGCCTGTGAGGGCTGCATCTGAGCAGGCTCCCTGGGTACCTACATGCCACAGGTGCCATCGCTGCTGTGGGGTCACACTGCACCTGGAGGTGGGTGAGCAGGGCACAGTGGAAATGCGGCTCCTTCCACACAGCTCTTCTGTGAGCCACAAGGTGTCCCGAGAGGTCCTGTGTGAGAAGATGTGAGAGGGTTCAGAGGTGGAGGAATGGGTTAGAGAGTGCCTTAGTCCCTGAAGGGATTAGCTGGACATCACTGTAGGCAGGTGGGGTGTGGCTGGAGGAGTGGTCATTGAGGACGTGGCTTTGGGGTTTATATTTTGTCCATGGTGAGGGGAGCTCACGTGCTCCTTCTCTCTCTCTCTTACCTGGTGCCATGTCCTGAGGTGCTCTCCTCCTCCACACCCTTCCACCATGATGTTTTGCCTCATTGAGGCCCAGAGCAATAGAACTGGCCTTCCATGGACTGAGACCTCTGAAACCATGAGCCACAGATAGACTGTTCCTCCTGTAATTGTTCTCATCAGGTCTTTTGGTCACAGCAATGACAAAAATCTGACTAAAACATACTCTACAAAATAAAAACTCTGTTAAAATGAACAAAGAGCTGGTGTGACTGAACCCAGGGGTGTGGTGTCTGAGTCCGGGCCAGCCTCTTGCTCTCCACTCTGCCTGCCCCTTGCTGCGCTTTCCTCCCAGGCAGACTCTCCTCCTGTGCAAACTCTGGCCCTTCCAGGGCCCCACCCCTAAAGCTCTAAATCCCAGAAGAGAGAGGTACTGTTTTTGTTTTTGTTTTGTTTTTGTATCAGGGGTTGAACCCAGGGGTGCTTACTCACTGAGCCACATTCCCAGCCCCTTTTTATTTTTTGTTTTGAGACAGGGTCTTGCTAAGTTGCTTAAGGCCTGGCTAAGTGGCTGAGGCTGGCTTTGAACTTGGGATCTTCCTACACAAGCCTCCTGAGCCACTGGGATTATAGGTGTGGGCCACTGAGCCTGGCTGAGAGTTGTACTTGTAACCTGCGGTTCCTAAAGGAGATGTTCTGCCCCTGAGGGTCTCCTGGGCATGTCTGTCCAGGTGGGTGGAATGCTCCAAAGAGGCCCTGGGCCCCTGCTGTCCCTGCATGTGCACAGAGGGCTGCGTTGGCTTAGGAGTTGGGAAGCAGCTCATGTGGCCTCCTAACTGCCGTGTCTGGCCAGTTTATAAATGGACATGCTTCTAGTGTAGGGCGATTTGTTCAAAGTACCTGACTCCAGGCTGGGAAATCTGCCTCCAGGTGCCCAGGGGCCGCTTGCTGAATGTGAATGAGCTAATCAGAGTGTCTTCAAGCTCTCTGCATACCTCACAGATGGGAGCACTTACAGGAGTCAGGACCGACATGTGGTGGGAGACCTCCGCGATGCCGCCCATTGGAGACTGTTCTTATGATAGCAAATGTAGTTTGAGGGTCTCGCTTGAAGTTTCTACAATATTTTCCAAATAAGATCTTAGAAAGACCAAAGGCTTCAGCTACATGTCTTTGCAGGTTTGCTTTAACAGGCCTTTTACTTCTCAGAATTGGTGCATCTCACGGAGCCCTGGGACAGGGAGAAGGAGGCTGGGAAAAATAATTAGAAGGACAATCAATACAAATTTAATTTAAATGAGGCTATTAAGATTTGAATCTCGACATTCTGCTCTTTAGCATTATTAGTTATGTGTGTTCCCAACCATTTCACTAACAACAAAATGCAGACAGACCAACAGTGTCATTTAGAAGATCCATTTACCCTGCACACCACGTGCGCCCCCCCCCCCTTGCTAATCAGTTGCTAAGCCTAATAGCTGTCCTTAGCTGGTGGTGTTTAATCACATTTTGAATGTGATTCTCAGCGTGTATTAGGAATAAGTGGCGTGACTTTCCAACAGAGAGACTCATGAGGTTAGGCCATCTGTATGCGATGCATACACTGTTGGTCTGTCTGCATTTTGTGGTTTCATGAGTGAAGGCAAATAAACACATTAAGCCTGGAGTTAGGTCACTGGGCCCCTCCGTCTGTCTGTGTCCATCCATTCACATGAGGATCAACGATCGATCATGAGAATATGGGCTGCCACCAAGACCACTGGTCACAGAGACTCAGATTGTGTTTCACTCAATCTAAAACATTCTGTTTCAGAACCATGGCAGAATCATAAAGCAAACCCGATGGAGAAGCCTGCACATCACTCTCTCTCGACTCCTGCTTTCTAACAAGTTAAGCCTTGAAGTGCATTTTGATTTTAATACAGGCTAATGGTGAGTCAGATGGGGTTAAGTCTCTGCAGACTTCCCTCTGGAAAATGCTCCCCAGTGGACCTCAGAAGCCCTGCAGCGCCTCCTGAACACAGCATGGATGCAGTCACACCAGCTCAGCCACTGGAAGGAACATCAACTTCCATTCTGAGTCCATCTGTTGTCTCCATCCTTTAGGCACCAACTCCCACGCAAACCTCAACATTACTGGGAACCCCATCGTGCCGAAAACTGCACTGTGGTGCATCCTGCTCTGCTGTGTCCTGAACATGGTAAACTCACTTCCTCTCCAGAAAAACAGCTATTCAGGCATTTAGTAGCTTCCCTTCCCTATCCTGAGCAGCCTTTCCCAATTCTCCAAACCGAGCAAGTCTTCAGGAATGATGGGAAGCAACTTTCTTATTATTTGCTATCATATCATATAAGCATCTCGACTTGTAATTGCTCAGAAGAAATCAACCTTTCCTAACCAAACCCCTGCAGGTGCGGGCATGGGCAGAGCCTCACACTGTGATTCAGGACTTCCCGAGTGGGCAGCATCAGCCAGCCATGGGGAAGTTAGAAACTATATCCACACAAATACACGTGCAGCTAGAGCAAGTTACCTTAGACTAATTATCCTGCAATGATGGTTTTAACTGGCAGCGTCCTGTCTCCAAGGGGACATGGAGCAGTGTCACCTGGGATGTTACTGGTATCTGGCAGGGAAGCCAGAAAAGGTGCTCCAACATCAGACATGCATCGATCAGCCCTTGACAAAAAGAAGAATGATCTGATCTAAAATGTCAGTGCCCAGACTGACAGCCCTGGTCCTATAAGAAGGAGATGGAGGCTTTTGTTATTAACATGATGAACCAACCAGGTGATAGGACCAAATTATTGGAGTCCCATTAGTGGGAGACGGAGGATTTAATTTCTGCGGCAGAAGAGTGCCTCACTCCGAGATATTTACACACTTCAGGTTTATGAGAGTCCGCAAATCCCTTCCATTGAACTGCTGCCCAGATGAGAAGTGTTGGAGAGACCTTGGGTTAATTGAACATTATAAGAATTCTGATTTGGTTTTTGACCTAAATGGCATACATTTAGTACCCTTCTACTCGGGAGCTAATTGTTGCTCCCTCACTGGATTCTCCAGCTTCTGAGGCTGGAGGTGTGTCTGGGTGTCTGTGCAACCCAGTGCCCTTACATTTGGAGGATGCTGGGAATATATACCATTAACCTCGGTTTCTGTTGCCTTCCTTGTATCCTCTCAGACACATGCAGGCACATGTGTAAGTGTGTGTGTGTGTGTGTGTGTGTGTGGTGTAATTTTGGAGTAGCTTTAACTTCTTTGTTGTGTTGGCATTTAAATAATCACTGGTGATTACGAGAGCCCCCAGGTCACTGTGATTTTTCTTGGAGAGAGTTGGTAATCCCTGTCACTATCCACACTCCATGGGGAAGGTCACCTTGACTGTCCCTGTCAGTACTGAGTCAGTTGTAACAAGAGCTCCTTTGGAAATCTCAGCATTTCTCTGCCTGCCTTGCCCAGGGACATTACCCTGAGCCATTTTTCCTCAGCCGTGATGATCTTTCCCTTGTTATCTGAATGGATTGCTCTAATTTTGAAATTAACAAATATTTATTAAGCTCTGGTTCCCTCACAAAGCGCTGGGGGATTCAGCAATAAAGTAGATGTGGTTTTCATCTCCAAGAAGTGGAACTCACAGTCTCCAAAGACTTGGGTCTCACCACGGTTCAGACCTCAGGACAGGGGAAGCTGATGCAAGGGCAGGGATGAGAGCTGCGCACCCTGAGGTGCTCACCCAGGGCCTCAGAAGACACGTGGGGACTGCCCACGTGCAGAGCCCAACCCACACTGAACTACTCAAGGGTCCAGGGTGGCCTGGATTTGTTAATTTCCTCTGAGGCAAAGGAAGATCTGCCTCTGTTGTGGAGGAAGTGGGATTTGACAGGGATGTACTTGGCTGCCAAGATGCTAAAATTCAAACAGTAAAATATTGGAAGGCAGTTGATGGGCAATGAGAGCAAGAGAGAGGAGTGTGAAGTTGGGGTTCGAAGGGTAGGACCCGAAATCAGCCTCCTGGAAGACGAAAATACCTAAGTGATCTTAGTCTGCTGCAGACTCACAGTGGTGCTATCTGTCCATCCTTCTATCCATCCATCTGTCCACCTGTCTATCCATTCATCCAGCAGTCTCTCCCTCCATGTGTCCATCTGTCCGTCCATCCATCGGCCCGTCCTTCCATGCCATATTTGCAGAATGCCTACCAGGTGCCAATCACTACTAGAACAACAGCTCTGAACACAGACAAGTCCCCGCCCTCGTGAAACTGTCCCCCAGCGGGGAGGCACACAGTAAAATGGGTGGAATACCTAGTGTGTTAGGTGCTCGGTTCTCTGGTGAAAAACAAGGCACGGTGGAGGACAGCGAGACCAGGCTGGGTGAAGGGGTCTTGGTAGAGCCATCAGCAAGGCCTGACCCAGGAAGGGGGGTTGGCCAGGAGACCTGGAGGAGGTAAGGCAGCCCATGGGCACAAGTGAGCTTGGGCCAAGGCCTGGCACAGAAACCAGTGGGTGCTGGTAGCGGGGGACACAGAAGGGAGGCCAGAGTGGCTGGGGCAGTGTGAACAGAGGACAGAGGAAGGCTCGCAACAGACTGCAGAGGTGCCTGGGCAGTGCAGGCAAGGGGCTCGGAGTGTCAAGACTGGACAGGCAGGAGAGGCCTCGACTCAGCTGGGCCAGGTATGAGTGGGTTGAGGGTTCTGGGTTGAGGAGCAGCACGCAGAGGGTAACAGGGTCAATAGGCCCTGCACGGAGAGAAGGTGGTGGTGGAGGCAAAGGCAGAAGCAGGAGACCTTTTGGAAAGAATTGGCAATAACCCAGGTGGACAGTGACAGTGCTTGGGCCAGAGAAAAAGGTGGACAGATGAGTGTCACCAGGCTCTTCTTAGAAGCAGACAGTTGATGTCTGTGTCACATCCCATAAGAGTCACACCCTGGTCTTCTCAGATCCCTGTGGCCATTAGAACCCATGCCACCCCAGCCTACCTAAGGCTAGGAACATTCTAGAACACACTGCTGACTTGATTGCCATCCAGGAAACAGGCCAGACCAGGTGCTCATTTGCTCTAATGTGCTTCTTGGTTTACCTTGGAAACTAACTGGCTCTGAAGCGATTTTCAGGCACTAATTATGGGAGATGAAGGTTGACAGGTGACAATGTTGTTTTGTGAGTTTTTTTTAATCAACTCTTTCATCTCCCTCTAAACCCCACACACTGCCCTGTTTCTTTCTGAAGGAAAAAAAAAAGTCTGTTCTCAAAGGAAGATGTCACAAGTCCCACGCTCACATAGGGCTTCCAAGGCACCTCTTTCTTATAAATCAAGAACCAGGAGATCAGTAGTTGAGCCACTTTTTTTTTTTTTTGTCTTTAAACTGTGTTGCTTATTCAGAACAGGGTAGCACACGTCATCCTCTTGAATATCCCAGTTCTCCATCAATGCACTAGTGGCATCCTTTGGAATATCTCTATTTTCAAATCTTAAAATTAGTGGATTGTGATCACACACACAGTGGGTGAGACCACTCTGCCACATCTGCACATGCACATAGTTTTCCAATCTCATTCCCCCCGCACCTTCCCTTCCCACCCCCGCTCTTGCCTCCACCTGATCTGCTTGCTCTACTCTGTTCATTTCCTATTACTATTATTATTATTATTATTGCAGTATAATAAATAAACATGCAGGTGTGCTCATTGCGGCTGACTTGCAGGTGGACATGGCATAATTTGGCAGATTCCATTCCCTGCTGCTTCCCCATGGCCCTCCTCCCTTCCTCCCTCTCAGTCCCCTGCTCTACTCCATTTCCCTCCTATTTTTCATGAGCTCTCCCTTTTATGTTCTGTTCTCTCTCGAATATTCACAGACGAGAGAAAACACTCAACCTTTAACTTTCTGAGTCTGGTTTATTTCACTTACCAAGTTGTTCTTCTGTCCCATCCATTTAGCCACAAATGATGGGACTCCGCTGCTCCCGAGAGCCAACTCCATCAGGGACATGGCCCACAATTTCTTTACCCCCTCATCTGCTGATGGGCACCTACCTGGACTGGCTCCATAACTGAGCAATTGAGGATTGTGCTGGGATATCTTTTAAAAAATCTTGCAGATTTACCCACGTCCTGAATTAAAAGCACAGCACAGAGAACAGCAGCTGTGTCCCCAGACTGCCCTTCTGTATTTGGGGGCCAGCACTGTGGGGGGCAGAGTTGAGAAGGGAATGCTGGGAATAGGAGCCAGGAGGAAACTGCTGTCCCCACCCCCCATGTGGACAGGAGTAGAGGAGAAGCTGGCCCCCTCTCCTGGCACCCACCATCCTCAGGACTTTTTCTCTTGACCTCACAGTCACCACCTCATGATTCAAGATGGCGGTCAGCAGTCCAGGTACCATGTCTGCACTCAGGTGTGGCCAGCAACCGGAAAGGAAGAGGTGGTGGTGGTCCTCAGCATGTGTCCCTCACTCAGGTGACAGAGGATCTCCTGGGGGCTCCCAGGGAGTGGCCCTGTCATCTCATTGGCCAGCACTGGGTGATACCATGGTAATCCGCCAGGTTCTTTGCTCTCATCTGGTGTCCCTGCTCCCAGGAGGCTGCAAGGTGAGCTCTTGGAGAAGAAAGAGAGGGAGAGAATGGCAGCAGAGGGTCTGTCAGCTCTGCCTAAAATTGTTTACTCTCCTCTTTCAGAGCTGACAGCATCTCCTGGATTTGCTTACTATGGCTTCCCATGGGGACGCTGGGGCACAGGGAGCTGCAGAGCTTGGCCAGGTCCATGCAGCCGGGATATGGTCGAGCTGACTGGAAACGTGGCCTTGGTGACCTCAGGAGCCCAGACGCTTCACTCTGCTGCCAGAGCGGGGGACCTCCGCCTTGCTGGACGCCGTCCACAGCACTGGGGGAGGGTGGCAATTCCCATCCTGGGAATTGCACCATCGTGGAGCTGAAGGGTGGGCATAAGGAGATCCATAGCCAGCAGCCAGGGGTGGCCGTGGGACGGGGCCGGCCCCAGCTGTCCACACGGCACTGGGCTCGCTGAGCGGAAGCAGCAGGACAGTCAGTCCACAGAGGGAGCGTGGCTGGGCCACTGCCAGGGAGCAGGGCAGCGGGGAGTGAGGACCCCAGGTACGGGGTTTCCTTTGGGGCGATGAAACTCTTCTGGAACTAGATGGTTGGGTGTCCTCCGTGATACCATGTTACCCCTGTAAATGGTTAAGAGGGTAGATTTCTTGTTATGTGTATTTTAGCGCAATTAGAGTAATAAATAAGACAAAAGAGAAAGCCCTCCTGTACTCACCGGTCAGTCCTTGAGTGGTCCTCCCTTCATGTCCAGCTGTGGCATCTATTTAGTGTCCATGGGTACCAGCCCCTGCTCTGAGGTAAATGGAGCGTGATAAATTGATTTAATGGCGACAGGAGGGGTGAAATCACCAGCACTTCTGTAACCCACGGGGCCTGGTATTTCTGTTCTGTGGATCACTATAACTAGCTGTGAGCCCCGAAATTCTGCGCAGCTAATCCAGGGTAAAAGCGTGTTTTCCTCTGGAGCCTATAAACCCCTACAGGCGTCTTTCTGTGACCCTGCCCACTGCTGGTAAGTTATCCGATGCTGTCCTCGTATCGAACTTCTCCTCTTCCTCCTTCTCTCTCTACTTGGCTTTTCTTCAATTACATGAGGCCACCCAGGACACAGAATAGTAGTTGTATTCATGGGACTTTCCAAGTAGCCAAGCCCATTTATGTAGGCTCCAGGGAAAGCTGCCAATCAACCTAAACCTAGGTGCTGTTTGTACCCTGATGTTATAGCTTGGGAAACTGAGGCACAGACAGGATGGGCAGTGTGCCCAAAGTTATGCCTGAAATTCCACGTGGGAGCCTAAGTCCGGGCCAGAGAGTCCACATCAGTTCACTCAGCCTGACCAGCCTCTCTGAGCATGAGTGCCTTGGAAGTCTGGTGAGTCCTGTGGAAACTTCTCTGAGTAAAGTAAAATTATAGCCTTGATAAAATTATAGTCTTGCCAAGAAAACCAATTATAATGACATCAGAATATTCCTTAAAAGCAGCCTGTGGTACAGTAGTGCATGCAGCTTTAAAGGGCAAGACTCAGCCCAGATCTGGTGCCCCCACCACTGCCCCATGCTCGGGACCTGTGGTGCCTGCAAATGGCTTTCCAGGGTGTCTGTATCACCAGGAACGGGCACGGGGACTATTATTACTGTGTGTGTGTGTGTGTGTGTCTCCATTCATTACTAAAGAACAATGCTAAATCACAGTTAGAGGTTAGTAAAATCAAGGTACAAATGTTCTCTCTGGGCGCGGTGGCACACGCCTGTCATCCCAGTGGCTCAGGAGGCTGAGGCAAGAGGATCCAGAGATCAAAGCCAGTCTCAGCAACAGCAAGGTCCTAAGCAACTCAGTGAGACCCTGTGTCTAAACAAAATACAAAATAGGGCTGGGGATGTGGCTCAGTGGTCAAGTGCCTCGAGTTTAATCCCCGGTACCCAATTAAAAAAAAAAAAAAGATACAGATATTCTTCCTGACCAGGTCCATAGAATCCCCAAATTCCATGACACTCACCTTCGGCAGACCCAGGGTGGGAGCACCTGGCTTCTCTGTACCTGGGGCTCCAGGGTTTTAATTAAGGAGACAGTGGATTGGATTTACCTCAAAACACAGAGCTGAAGTTCACACTTAGCTCAGACCTATGGCGTCCCCTTCAGTAACTGTTCCCTGGTTACCAAGTCTTTCTAAGCTTCAGGGTCTACAGTGACAGGGCTGGAACCAACCGGGTCCATATTCTCACAGGACTGAGGTCCAGACAGAGACGGAGGCCTGAGGGAGTGGAGGCCTGAGGGAGTGGAGGCCAGAGGGAGAGGGAGGCCTGAGGGAGTGAAAGCCTCAGGGAGTGGAGGCAGGTGCAGACTGATTTAATGTAATGCAGGGAGAGCAGTGCTTGAGCTCTGCAGGACCAGGCCAGGCCAGCTCTCCGGTCCCGGGAGGCTGCAGTGGTCTCTGGCTTCCCCCCTGGACAGCCTACAGCATACTCTCTGAGGAACAGAAGGGGTGCTCTTCAAACACACATCAGATGGCGTCCTTGCCTGCTTGAACTTTCTAGTGGCTTCATTTGTCTCTTGGAAGTTTCTCTCTTCTTAATAATGCCCAAGAAGTTACCTGGGAGTTCACCCCCGTCCCTCCCCATCCCTCCTCTCACCTCCTCCACCCCCTGCCTCTGCCTCCGAGCTTTCCCTGCCCTAGGACCATTGTACCCCCCTTTGACAGTCCACCCTGGGTCCCCATCCTTGGGAAGTAAGCTCAGGCTACCTGCCCAGCATGAACTTAAGTGCTGGCTCAGGTGGCATTACCACAGTGAACAGGGGGGTCAAGGAGAGTTTCATTGTGACTTAACATCTCTGTGCCTCAGTTTCCCCATTTATACAATTGAGTCAATAAGTCACCTTTTCAGGATTGCAGTGAGTGAAAAAGGTGTATAAATCAGCTGTCCCAGTCTCTGCTCAGCATTAAACTCCCAAAAAACATCAGTGACCATCATGGTGAGGGGGGGTTAGAGTGTAACATTTATAGGACCAGACAAAACACGGGGCAGTGCACAGAGACAGCCTCTCACACCTGGTGCCACAGAGCACAGATGGACACTGAAAGGGAGACCTCCGGTGTTTGGATTCTGGGTGAGGTTTCCTGCACACTGCACAGATTGCTGAGGGTCAAGGTTCCTTTTTCTGCTATCCAGCTGGTGGAGGAGAAGGAGCACGTGAGCCCAGCAAGGTGGCCAGCACAAAATCCAGGAGCAAGAACCAGGCATATAGACCAGTGGACAGGGTCAGGTAGAAGGACAACTGCAGAACCCCATCCTGCATGAATACGGGGGTCCCCGGCACTGGCTCCAGCTCCAGCTCTGTTTCCCTGTGGGATTGGGTATCTGAATGGCCAGAACCCCCGATTATTTCAAAACAACCTCAGATCTATTGGGTATGTCTTGTGCTATTTCAGAAATTCGTTCATGTGGATCCCACCAACCATCAGTGATAATGTGGATAAAGGGAAGTAAGCCCGGCACGGAGGGGAAATACTGCATCATCCCATTATGTGAGGGACCTGGAAGAGTCAACCTCATAGAAGTAGAGTGGAAAGGTGGCCTCCAGTACCTGTGGACAGGGGCGATGAGGAAATGGCACTACAGAGGCTCAGTCCCACAAGGAGGAGGGGATCTGGAGTCACCCAGTGGCTGTCACACAGTATACAATGGTCCCTGAGGTTATATGCCTGGCGACTGGGCATCCGTCTCTGATCTCACAGGTACACTCCATGCTGATTGCACATAGAAAAAAAAAAACTACCTGATGGTGCGTTTTTTGAAATGTCTTCTGTAGCTAAGCACCACTGGGCTGCACTAGAAAAAGTGGTAAGAGGGTCCAGCATATGTCCTCATCGCAATAGATACAGAAGACTGGCAGGAAAGGGATTTTGGGGGTGATGGTATGCTCAGGACATTGCCGGTAGTGCCATAACCAGCGCCTCCAAACTAGCAGGTTCCAGCAAGGAATGATGGGAGATTGGAAGAAATAAAGAGTCAACACACGCAGATCTTGAAGACAAAACAGCTGGCATCCAGTGGAGCACTGCTCTCTAGTGGAGAGGCAAGTCTAAAGAATTACACCAGCAATCTTTATTATATATGTCCCTAAATCAGATTAAAGATTTTGCAAGCATTATTCTTTGTATTCATGAAAGTTACAGAGTTAGCCACAGTATGCAGCTATTTCCCCAGTTACATCCTAGAGTTGCACTGTGCAGTGTTAGGAGCCTTGTGCAGCTCAAGAAAGTCCATTGTTTAAAGTTACTAATTCACAGGTAGATTCAGGAGCAGCAGAGCTGGTCAACATTGTGGCTATCTTAGCAAGGAAGTTCCTTCAGTCCCAGGAGCTGCCCTGCCTGAGAATAAGGTCGAGGTTGATAAGACTCTAGCATGGAGGATATCTCCATAGCAACCAGGCATCCTGCACCTTTGCACAGAAACTTTCCCAGCACCAAGCATGCCACAGCCATGAAGTCATCAGAGACCCCAATCTCAGACTCTGATCTCCCAGACACTGTCATGGCTCTCCACACTGTAGCAGCAATTTCATGGGTGCACACTCCATTGCCACAGCCACCAACGTGTACATTCTATACTACAGTTTTTATATGCCATTCATATGTCAGTGGCGTGGTCTCAAAAATAACATAAAACTAGTTCAAAGGAAAAAACAAACAAAAATGAAGATCTGCAGCCTTCATGGGGGGTGGTCTTGGTCGATAATGACCCCTGTGTCAAGGTCGGAGCAGACTCCAATGCAGCCATGGTAACACCTAGGTGAGGGGTCAGGTGGGGGTTGGTGAAGTGTCCCCACAGGAGGGGGCAGAGCTCTTGCAGTGTTAGTGTTTGTGTTGCCTGATCCTGTCATGTTGCTTGGGGAATCTCGTGCTGGTGGGACCCAAGTCCGTCTTCCTCACCGACTGAGACATTAAACAGGGCAGCCGGGCTGACCCACATTCTCCTGGCCAGGAAGCATAAACCAATCTCTGAATCTAAGGAAGGGTCGGGCGTGAATCCCGGAATGTCCTTCAGGAGATGCTGACAGAAGGTTGGTTGATGGGGCTGCCTCCTTCCTGCCCATCAGGCATGTGGCTCGGCATTGAGCCTGGTTGTGGGAAGTCACAAGAGGGACCCAACATGTGGAGAGGGGTCCCTGGTATCAGATTTCAACAATTGCTCCAACTGTAAATCTTCAGTTTGATAAACTTCGATAACCTTAATCAGTGATTCTCAATAGGGTGAGGGGCACCCAGGAGACACAAGGCAATGACTGGGGACATTTTTGCTTTCTCAGTTGAGGGTGAAGGTGTTGCTACTGGCTTTCAGTGAAGACACCAGGCTGTGTGACATCCTGTAGTGCAGAGGATGACCTCCACAGAGACAACGTGGAGAGAGCCTGCTCTGTGTGACTCTTGGCCACGGGATATTGTGGACACTCTGGATTACCCCTGTTCTCTAGGAAGGTGGCCCAGGTGTCTGGTGGTGGCCCATGTGGTCCTTCTGGATCTCATCTGCCCACACCGTTGCCACACATCCTTCATCCACCTGGTGAAGATCAGACTTTTTCTTTTTTGAGCAGAAGTTTCATACAGACCCTGAAATCAGACTTCAGAGACCAGCTCTTCCGTTGTTCAATGTGAAAGGCATGATGCAGAATCCGGGTATCATATGGCACTGCTATGTAAAAAGGCTGGGTCAATACGTGTGTTTTGAGGCATCTCCTCATCTGTGAGCAGACAGAGAAACCAGAGAAACGGGTTCAAGTGTGACAATGGGATTCAAAGCAGGAGTGCTTCATGTTTGTGTTCTGCTCCTGAATCTATGTTGAAGGGACACAAATGGTTCGTTATTATCCCTCCGGCACACATGAGCTTAATCATGCTGGAAAATTTTAAGTTCTCTTTTAATTTATTTATCATGTGCATGGTTTACTGGAAGAAAAAAGTCTGAAGTTTAAGAGAAATCTGCAGGTGGAATTTTAGCAGTCAAATCCCTTAAACCAAAACCAAAGCAGGAGTCCAAATCCATATGATTTAACCCCCAAATCACATCATGGCAGAAACGTCATTGGGACCTGCACCTCTGTTTCAGAATCCATTCCATCTCCACTGCCTATCCTGCCTCTCTGAAGACCTCAGTGTCCCAGTGCAGCCCTGGTTACCACCCAGACATCCTGCCCTTGCCAAGAGCTCAGGAACGGGGACCTGCATTGGGAACCTTGAGTCTCATGATGCTCATGGTCAAAGACTGTGTTTGGAATCTCAATGAAGGACAGAGAGAGGGGGTGCTGCCCTGGTACCTTCCAAATCTAACTGCATCTTTGGATGAGATGAGTACGATCTTCCCCTGAGAGCACTTTCCTGGTAAGTTCCCACGGGAGGACAGGAGATGGTGGGGACTGTCACACTGCAGTCCCCTGGGAGGCTTGCAGCCAGCTCACTGGGTACTTACAGGTGAGCCCTGTAGGCCACACATGGCTGTCTACAAACCCAGGTGTCCTGGGAGGACCAGTGGCTTCTCCCGGATGCTGAGTGCGTGGCCAATGCCATTTGTCACAGGGTCAGTTGTTTCTTCCCTGGCCTTTGCTTCATGCTGAAGGCTGAGGGAGGCATGTTGGGGAGCCCACACTCCTGGATGGAGGCGTCTGGTCCAGTTGCCACAGTGGTCGGCCACTGCCTTTGAGCAAGGAGGCTGTTGGAAATGTGTGATGGAGGAGAGCAGAAGGCATGGGCACAGCAGCTCAGAATACTGTCTGGGGATCCCAGGGGACACTAGCCTTGGGTCCCTGATGTGCCTCTGATAGGCTGTGAGCACCAGGCAAGTCCATCTATACCCTGGAGCCTCTGTGTCCTCTTCTGTGATGGGGCAGGGCACTGTCTCCGGGGGTCTGTCACAGTGCCTGGTGCTCAGTTAGCACAGTGGCAGGAGAAGGATGCGTCTGCTGCCTCCCTGAGCTCTGAGACCTCATGCCTGCCCCACCCAGGTGACGTAGTGCAGGTGCAGCCTGCAGGGTGTGCCCAGCAGAGGTGCTTATTTGGTTCACCCAACATCTCTGAATCCAGCCGATTCATTCACAAGATTAAAACTTGGGGATTTCACTTGACCTGGAAATTTCCAACTTGAGGGTTTAGAAGCTGTGCAGCCTCATCAGGTTGAGCCCCTGCCACAGCCAACCAGAGCAGAGAAGATGTTGCTGCCCCAGACTGGGTGTGCACCCTTTGCTCACAGTGACAGTGACGCCAACAAGGACACATGTTGAACATTAATTATGGACCACAGCGACCTCCTGAGCAGGGGGAGGCAGGTTAGGGAGCAGGAGCCTCTTAGGATGGGATGGTGGTCTTTGGGCCTCTGAGAGTACCCCCCTTTACGGCTCAGGCCATCCCTTCTCCAGTGCCTCTTGGAAGCCACCAGGAGACCTGATGTCCTCACAAGGCTGCTTGGCTCTTGCTGGCACCGGGCCTTGGCCTCTGGCTGCAGCAGTTGAGCCTTGCATACTGCCATCTTGCAGACTGTGCTCATTTTGGTGGCACCTGGAGCTCCTCCTTCCGGGGATGCTTGGTTGTGGGGAGCCATGTTTCTGTGGTCACTTAGCCTGCTCCGTCTCCCCTGGTTCAGGGAGAGAGAGATTTCTTGGATGGAGCTGACTTGAGTGCCCGCATCTTCCGAGTTTTGCTCCTTCCAGGGAATTGTCTTCCTGGAGCGGAGGACGTGAACTTGGTTCAGAAGCCCTTGCTGGCTTGAGTGAAATGGCTGACGGCTGGCCCAGGCTCAGGCAGGACCTGCAGCCCATCCTTAGTGAAGGACCAGGAAGTCGATTGCAATTGATTAACAATTAGGGAGTCATTTCCATGGAACCCGCTTTGTCCCCACCAGGGCTCCTTCTCATTTCACTGCCAATTGATTCAGCCCTTCTGCCCCCAAACCGCGGCTGATGACCCCGTGATTCCTGCAGGTGCTGCGGTTCCAAGGGCATCGTCTGTAACTGTGACAATGAACCTCTCATCAATGAGACTCCAGCCACCTGACCCCAGGGAAGTGCAGGGAGGAGTTCATCTTGGAGTGGGATTCGCGCTTCACCTTAACAGGTCTGCTTTGTGGCCTCCAGAGGACGTCCAGGAGGTCCCCTCCCTGGGTGGACAGGGCTCCTCTTTCATCTCCCCCATTATTGCAAATGGCACCACCATCCATGCAAATGCCCTGGACACACAGACCAGGGCTTCTCTCAGGCTCTCCTCCCACCTCCCACCACGTCTGGCCCACCCTTAGGTCCTGGAGTCTCCAGTGCATGTAGTACGGGCAGGACTCACCTCCCTTGCCTTCCCCAGCTGCCTCACCTCCCCAGGTGGCCCATCTCAACTCCAGGACCTTTCAACTCCTGCCACCTTCCAGCTTCCTGATGATCTGGTCCCCAGAGGTGGGCACAGTCACTCTGTCAAGCCAGACACCAGATGTTTTGAGTCTCCTGCTGAAGATTCTCCTTTGACTTCCCCAGCAGTTAGAAGTAAGCAACATTTGTTGTCTGTTCCTCTAAATCTCTACTGATGTGCCGATGCCACCCGCTGCCCTCATTTCTCGCTGCTCTCTCTCTCTACCTTGAGGTGCTCCAGCCTCCTTTTTGTTTTTTTTTTCCAGGAACAGCCCAGTTTTGCTCCCACCTCAGGGCCTTTGCACTTGCCAGCAAAGCCCTTCTCCCCAGGCCTGGCTTCAGCTTGCAGTCATCCTGAAGTCAAGACACATCATTAATTCCTCACCCATAGCCTGTTAGCTATTCTGTCTTTTAGTTATTCTCTGTACCTCAAAACTCCATTCTGTCCTTTACTCAACAGTTTAAAAATGATCCTATTACCTGTTTATCTGCTTACATACATCTGTCTTCCTCCAGCTGTATCCTCCATGAAGTCATGGATCTCGCATGAATTTAACACTCTCTCTTCACAGACTCTGGGTGCAAACTTGGCCTAAGGTGGACATTCTGCGTTTGTGGGGAAGCATCTGTGCACAGAGGGAGGAGGACCCTTCTGGCCACCTTAGAGCATCTTGGGTCTCCCTTGACTCTTGAGGCCCTCAGCTTTGGCAAGTCTTTGGCTTGCTGGGTTCTAGGGGAGGTGGCCTTGGTCTGGGGACATCCTGCTTCTCTGAGGGGACCAGTGCTCGCCCTGGGGAGGCCCTTGTGTCTCCTGGAGAAGGCTGTAATACCCTGGGGGCAGGTGGCCACGGTGACCAGGTGCAGGGTGCCTCCCCTGAGGCGGAGCCATTCGGGAAAGCAAGCTGGACAGGTTGTTCCTGGCTGGAGTCTCCAGGGCAGTTGCAGGCAGCAGCTTAAAAAGTGACGGTTTCAATCCAGGATTAGAAACACTGGCACAAAGGAGGAGCCAAGCTCTGAGGGAAGAGCACAGAGGAGTCCTGGTGACTCTGCAGGGAGGAGTCCTGATGGGATCCTAGGAGAGGAGCAGGGGGGTGGCGTGTGGAAGAACAAGGAGGAGATGAGTCGGGGTGTGGTGCTCAGGACCCACCTGAGCATCCAGGCAATGAAGTGTGTGCAAGTGTGTGTGTGTGCACATGTGTGTGTCTCTGTGTGTGCATGTGTATGTGTGTGTGCACATGTGTTTGTGTGCAAGTGTATGTGTCTGTGTGTGTGCACTCGTGTGTGTGTGTGTGTGTGTGCGTGCTCATGTGTGTGTGTGTACGCCCATGCAATGGTGCTCTACCCCCTGTTTAATTTTCAGGTGCAGGTGGGGGCAAGTATTTGGAGATATATCAGGAAGAAGGGGAGGAATTGTATCTCAGATTCTCTTACAGATTTAGATTCAATTCATAGCTTTCTAAATAAGGGTGATTTTTCTTTCCCTATTTTTTCTTCCCTGCTACATACATACATACACACACACACACACACACACACACACACACACACTTTTTTTTTGCATTTTGTGGTTGTTTAATTGCCCATCTCCTCTTCCTCTAACTATGGCATGCACATTGGGGGTTGCTGGTTTAGGGACAGGGAATGGAGATCATCCCTGTGTCAAGAGTCCTTCAAGCAGAATATTAGAGACCACAGGTTAAGCTGAACAGAATTGGGTTCAAATTCTGGCTCCCCTGTGTGACCTGGACAGTTCACTCTCTGTGCACTGGTTTTCTCTTCTGAAAATTTCAGCAAACTGCAGTCCTACTCAAGGCGTTGGTGAGGACTCGGTGGATCATGGACGTGTTGATCTTCAAACAGAACCATGGACAGGGGTTGGGTTTATGTGATGAAGGGAGTGATGATAAGGACTCTGACAAAGACAATGTTGGTGATATGATGATGGTGATGATGGTCACAAGGTGATGATGGTGAGGGTGTTGCAGTGGTGATGACCACAGCATTGATGATGATGGGGTTGGTGCTGCTGATGGTGGTGATGGGACTCCTATGGACTTTTCCCAGTGATGCCTCATTTCTTTTTTCCAGCCTGTGATAAAGGCACATGTTGAAGGTCTCCTGATATTGCTTCATGTGAACCAGCAGCCCATCCATTACCCTGGTAGATGGCAATCCTTGTGCCCTTTTTAGTTTGTCCAACGTAGCTGGCTCCTGCGGTTCTGACCAATGTCTTGCCTTCCACTTTAGATTCATCTGCCTGATTGTTAGGAAGTTATTTAACCTACCTCGTTATTCTTTTTTTTTTTCTTTTGGAACCAGAGATTGAACCCAGAGGTGCTTAACCACTGAGCTACTGAGCCACATTTCTAGCCCTTTGTATTTTTTTTTTTTTTTGAGACAGGGTCTTGTAAATTGCTGAGGCTGGTCACAAACTTGTGATCCTTCTGCCTCAACCTCCTGAGAAGCTGGGATTGGAAGCCTGCACCACCACACCTGGCTCACCTCATTAGTTTAAAATGTGCAAAGTGAGATTCATAGCATTACAAAGGAGACACCATGTGCTGAGATGTAGTTACCACAATCTGTAAAATAACAACATGCAAAGTTCTTTATTACTGCATTGGTGAGGAGATGTCCTGACAGATGCTCCTATGTTAGTGACTGGAGGAGCCCTTGAGAGTCACTTGAGCCTCCAGATATTGCATAAATTCCAATCCTATTGTGGTTTCTTTATTTATGACCTTGCAAAGGAAAGTTTACTTCCTTGACATTTACATCCTTAATGGTAAAAAGGAGAGAGAGAAAGAAGCCTAGAGAAGTCTGAGTCAGAAACCTGGTATCTAGAAAGAACCTGTGCGAGGAATCTGAAGGTCAGTGGGTCATCCAATGTGGGTGACTCCCTTTGCTTTTGCAAATGGAACCAGAGCTCAGCCATCTGCAAGCTGAGTTTTCCTTTCAACAATAATAGTGATGTGACATCTTTGTGTGCTTTCCTAAGGACGTCAAGTCCAGTGTTGTTCCGCGTAGCCTAGGGGATGAACTCCTCATGTGAAACTGGACCGTGCAGGGGCCCCATCACTGGCCACAAGTGGGACTTTAGATGCCTACGATTTAAATTTCTTCCCCTCACTTGTACTGGCAAAGTGTCAAGTGCTCACCAGCCCAGGTGGGCTGCGTGGACCAGCACAGATTCCAGAATATTCTCGTCATTACAGAAAGATCCAGGGCAAAGTGCCCCTCTAACACCCAGGTGGATAAATAATGGAGCTGGGCTTGATGTAATGCAGGAAAACAAGAAGAGTTTTGCAGCAATCAGTTCCATTAATACGTATTAATACATATTCACAGCCTGAAATATTATGCATAAATGCTAGAAAGGCCCATCAAGATTGCTTTGGATTATAATAATTTAGCAAAGCATCAGATTTATACATTTTACTAGGCTAATAATATTGCTTTATAATTTATTAATTTTTTCCTATCTGAACACAAAAATGGTGAACAATTTGTCAAATGAAAAAATAATCTTGTCCTAATGGGCCTCATAATTTTTATTTTGTGAGACCTTGGAAGAATTCACCCAGTTCCTTCTGATGTAGACTCTCCCAGATTTCTCTGGATATCATGCTTCCTTTTGATGACTCTAATGTGGAATAAATAAACATAAAATCTATAATATTGAAATATATGTAATTATATGCAAATGCACTTTTAAAATATTCTGATGCTTATTCTTTTCTCATCCAAAATAAATTACAATTCTTTTGGGAGGTTGGGAGGGGCATCATAGGTCTCTGGGAATTTTGCCTGGACATTTTTTCTTTTCCTTTCTTAACTGTAGGAAATTTCTTCAATATGTCTTAACTAGATGTGCTCCGTAAGATGCATCTTAGACCTCAGGGTTAAAGAAAGGGGTCCAGCCTGCACCGTCCTTCCCCAGGTCATCTTCTCCTCACACCACAAGCGCTGATTCTGTGGGAGGGGAGAGCTCACTGTGTTATTTTGGGTTTTGCTTTGACAAACACTCTTTTTAATGCTCTGTTGCAATTTGGATCTAAGGAATTGTTCTAGACCAGCTCTGTGCCTCGAAGGAACTCCCAGGCCAGCCAAGAGGCAGGCAGAGTCGGGACCTGTGTGAAGGACAGAAGATTCAACCCAAGACTGCAGCTCTTGGATCCTGTGTGGCTGGAACGGCTAGGACTGCAGTTTCTGTAACCAGGCTTCACTTGATGCTTTGACTATGTCTCTTGCGGCTTTGAAACTTGCATGTTTCTTTTTTTCTTTTTCCCAACCTTCTTCTCCTCCCTGATCCTCTCCTTCTGCCTCTCTCCTCCCCAATCTCATCTCCTCTGAATCATCTCCATAAAAGCCCCCTGTTCCTGCTGATGGGCACAATCCCAGCCTCTGGGACAAGAGTCTCAGTTTCTCTCCTTTGCTAGCAAAGCAATAAACCCTCTTTTTCCTTCCTCTGAAAACCCTGTCCTCATTATTGGACTGGCATCAGGGACAAGGACTGAGCTTTCAGCAGCATTTCCACTGTGCAGGAGGGTTTGCTCCTCTTCACGTGAAGCCTTTCTCACAGGCTGGATGGTTAACAGCTCCATGTCCTCCTCTGAAGTGGCTCTCTCTGGAGTGCCGTCAGCCAACTCTGAGTCTTAGTGGAACAGCTGCCACTTGCTTGTTGGTCTGGTGGAAACCCGAGGTTTCTTAGACCTTCATCTGGTCCAAGCTGCAGGAGGTTTCTCCAGACAACAAAGGGGAGCTGTTGATGAGGTTCCAGGGAAACAGGTGCAGCACTGAGTGGGAGCTGAGAGCACCCTGTCATGGTCATCAAGCACGGAGCTGCGAGGAGCACAGACAGGCCATCACAGGGTCCCGGCCAGGTCTGAGCCTGCAGCACCCACGTCTGCCCCCAGCCCCACACTGGGCCTCCGCCTTGAGCCGTCTGGTCCTCGCTCCTGTCTCCTTCTCTCCATCCCTCCTTCTCCTCTCTCCTGCTCCCCGGGAGCTGTCTGCCTGTCTGTGTGAGGATCTCGTCTTTTTCTGCCTCTTTTTATTGAATCCTGCATGTTCCTTGCCTTGCTCGGTGCCTCTGTCTCTCCTTCCCATTCCTGTCTCTGCTCCCGTCTCTGTCTGAAGCCGTGCTTTCTCGACCTCCAGCTCCCTGGACGTCTCTGGAGAAAATGATCTTCTTTCCTCTCTTTCCCACTCTGCTGCCTCTCGCTGCCCGCTGGCTCTGTGTCATGAGGTCTGTGTGTCCTCTCCTGTGCTCGTGGGTCTTTCTGATTTTCCTCAGCCTCTCCCTCTCCCTTTTTTCTCTCCTTTTCTAACTCAGCCAATGGACCTTTATCTATCCCTCTTAATCTTAAACAAAGCTGCCATTTCTATCTCTAACGGGTGGACAGGGACTTCAGATAGCGTCTGTTTCACTTAGATTTTTTTTTTATCACCATGACCAAAATAGCTGACAAGAACAACTTAGAGAAGGAAAACCTTATTTCAACTCATGGTTTCATAGATGGCAAACTCCTAGCCAGGCCCAACACGAGGCAGAACGTCATGGTGGAAGGATGTGGCAGAGAAAAGCAGCTCAGAATAGAATTATCAGAGAGCAGAGAGAGAGCTCTGCTCACTAGGGGAAAGTTCCACATCACACTAGGAATGGAACCACCATTAGACCTGGTTATCCTGCTCCTCAGCATATATTCAAAGGATTTAAAACAGCATGCTACAGTGACATAACCACATCAATGTTTATAGCAGCACCAGACTGCAGCTCTCATCATCTAATCCTTTCACCTCTGAAATTTCTTGCACTTCGCACAGATGAGCTTTGGGAGACACCTCACACCTAAACAACCTCTACTCAAGATCCTCCACTCGGTCTCAAAAGATGGAGACCAGAGTGCTGAGACCATTGCTGTTCCTTCCCCTGGCCCTCGACTTTATCAAAGACTGAGATGGGGCCATGAATGTGGTTTGTGTGTTTCCTTGGCTTCTCTCTCCACTTGCAAACAAGAAGGTTCTGTTCAGAGGCCACACATCAAGAGCTCTCAGTTTTCACCTAAGCTCATGACTGTAGCTCACGTCCCCTCTGAAAACATCCCCCTGCCACCTCAGGCTTTCTGGACATCCCCTGGGAATGGGCACATGACTGTGTCTCCATGCTCTCCTCTGAAAATATGGGTTCCCCAATGGCAGTTCTACCTCAAGGTCTCCACTCTGGCTTCTTCCACCCGTCTCATCCTCTTCTCCACCTGCTGGATCATGTGAAAACTATATTGGTGGCCCTACTTCCTCGGACCTTCAAACTGGCCTTCCCCTCCCTTGAGCACACCATGGATGCCGTGTTTTTTCTATTCATCATGGTATTTCTATAATATAATTTTGAGGAGCTGGTGGACTTCATGTGACTATTTCTACTTTAATGGATGAGAAATAGAACTAATGGGTTGTTGGTCCCTTGTCACCAGAAAGTTGATGGCATAACTAGGACTCGAGCCTCCCGACCACCTTCACAGCCAGTCCTTGCATCCTGCAGGTGGTGATGTAAGGGCCAACAGCTGTCTGTCACCAAAAGAGTGAAGCCTGTGTGCAGGTGAAGACCCCGCTGGCATTTAGGGGTGACTGTGAAGAACATATTACCTTTGGGCCAGTACATCTCTCAGCTCAGATTGCAAAAGAATTTTATTTTTTTAGTCCTTTGGTTGAGACTTTTACTGGCTACAAATAAGAGGAACTGACTGGCCAGCTGGAGCACAGGGGGTTGGTATAATGAACCCAAGGCTTCATGGAACCTGAGGACAGAGAAGCAGCTGCTGCAGGTCCCTGGGCGTTGTGTCCACCTCTCGTCCTGTTTCTGCCTGCCCACCTGCATCTCTTTCCCTGCTGTCCAGACTTCCCTGCCCATGCGGAAGACAAAGGCCATCCACCATTCCTGAGTGACTTCTCTTTCTGTCAAGAGCAGAGCCACGGCTGGAATCCATTGCTTTCCTTCCAAACTCTCCAAGGAAAGGGCTCAGGGGCCTTCCTCTTGTCAGGGCTCAGCTACAAGCAGGTCACTAGCAGCGAGGTGGACAGGGTCCTGAGCTCACTATGGCTGCCAGGCAACCAGTGGGCGTTTCCATGAGAGCAAGTGGGTTACCTCCCAGGGGCCGAGGCTGACCAGATCTCTCCTGGGCAACACTGAATTCTTCACTTTGATCACTTCACTACCTTCACCCTCAGTGTTGCTGGAGGTCACATCTCAGGACCCTGGTGTTCATAAAGGAGGACATTGATTGCTTCCTTGGTAAAATTTCAGTGGGTCATAGATGTGGCTCAAGTCATTCTGCCAAATAGCTCTGATCATTTTAATTCTGAAAAATACCTCTATTTTATCCCATTGCCATGTTGCCTGCTCCCTGTCTGCTCTGTACGTACCTGAACTCATGGTTTAAACCAAGGAGTCACTTTCCTGCTACCCTCTGCCTGGGGCTGCACAGGCCTTGGAGAACCAAAGGTGTATCTGGTGCCACTCCGACTGACAAGAAGGCTTGGTGGCAATTGGTCTCCATAAATGAACATAAACGTGTTTGAGAGCATCAAACTCAGACTGGTGCAAATAAAGACCTGCATGAACAGCGTCCATCGATGCAGGACAGATCTCAGGCACAACAGCCAATGTAGATGGAAACAAATTTGGAGAAATGATTCTGTTGGTGCCCAAGGTACACAGGAGCTGTCCTTGGGATCTGGGGGAGGTTTGGGTGGAAGATGCAAAAAGGCATGTGAAATAGAGTGCAGGAACTCAAGGTCACAGTCTCGGTGGAAAAGAAAAACATCAGAAAACCATGACTTGGACCAGACTTTGTTAATATTCACAGTATAAAGTCTCCCTCCTTCTAGACTACTTTTGAGACTGGGGTGAACCTTAGTGGCAGGGTGACTGCCTGCATGCCAGAGGCCCTGGGTTCAACACCAGCACAGGAGGAAAAGGATCCCTTTGGGGAAATCAACACAGGGTCTCCATCATGGCAGTTGAGGGTCTTTCTGGTTAGTGTGTGGCTGTCTAAGGCCTGTTCTCTGGGTGACCTCATCCCTCAACTATGCTGGCACAGGATCTAGAAATCTTATTTGGGACTTTTCCACACCTTCGTCATTTCCCAGGGCCTTTCCCCCATAAAATAGGAGTCAATTCAACATTTTGAAATTGACCGATTTTAATGAGGTTGACCATGTGGACATGGTCTCATTCTTACTTAAGTAATGATGTCAATGTGTTCTTTTCCCCAGCAAATACTAATGAGCCCAGCACCAGCCGTAATAAGGTATCCTTAGTGCTATTTTAAATCTATTGCTGGGAGTTGCCAGAGCTAAAACTTTGGTAAATTGACTCTTGCATTTTCCTTTCAATCTTGCTTTTTCCAATTTAATTGAAGAGATTAAATTTAGAAATATTTTTAACCAGAAAAAAAATGCAAACCCAGAGTTCATTAAAACCCAGTGAATCGTTCTTGCAATATAGATGGATAGGGAGAGAGAGTTAGAGATATTTAGCTGGAAGGCAAAATGTTAGAAAGAACACTTCCTAGGCCAATAACCTTCTGCTGAAATACAAAGCAAGGAGCCTGGGGGTCACTGGGATGAGTGAGGACCAAGGACCACTGTTGCAGAGGTGAGTCACACAGGAGCAGAACAGCTCAACCACCAATGACGTCAAGAACAGTGCTACATACCTTACAGAGGGGCAAGCTGGTGGAAAACTGGGTGCTAGAGAGGCCTGGCACTGTTTGGGGACACATTCTGGCATCAGTTAACATTTTGATGTTAGTCTATCCTAGGCAGGTGAGAGCCATCATGTTTAAACTTTCATAAGATTACTCTGGGATTCTCTTGGGTGTGTGTAAAACCTTAAAATTGTACAACACAGGACCGAGTAGGCATAGTGCCCCCGTAGATATGCAGTCTGAGTTTGATGCTCTCAAACACGTTTATGTTCATTTATGGAGACCAATTGCCACCAAGCCTTCTTGTCAGTCGGAGTGGCACCAGATGCACCTTTGGTTCTCCAAGGCCTGTGCAGCCCCAGGCAGAGGGTAGCAGGAAAGCGACTCCTTGGTTTAAATGCATCGTACTAATTCGAGCTGTGCTTTGTTGCAGAACTCTTGAGAGATGTGGGAGACAGCGCTCAATCTCGAGCATCCTCTGTCCTCCTCTAAGTCACTCAGAGAATCTTGAAAGTGCAATTTTCAATTCATTTTAGGGAAAGGAGTGAAGAGGCTGTGTTCCATCACCAAGCTGTTTCCCCAGCCCCGGAGACAAGGTGAGGTCTGTGTCAGTCACAGGGTCTTTAAGGTGGAAGCCGAAGTCCCCGTTTCCTCCCGTGGCAAATGAGGCTGGGCGGAGTACCTCCCTTCTTGTTTCAGCCTACTGTTCAGGGTGGAGATTTTTGACTATAGTCATAATCCTGAGAAATTACAGTTTTGTGAAGCCTCACTTTAAAATAGAAAAGTTTTAGAGAAAACCTAATTTGATAGGGTCTCTTTTCTGGGCTTTGGAAATTAAATTTTGCTAAAGACCAAAGGAGAGTTAGAATGTAACCTGCATAGCATCACGGTGTGGAGGCAGCTTCCTAGCAGCTAGGTTCTCCAGGAAAAGCACAGGGCACCCGGGGCCAGGTTAAATTTGAATTTTAAGAAACAATGTTGTTGGTGGTGGTGTTTATTTCTTGCTTTTTCCTCCCCTTTTCATTACCAATACTGCATGAGATGTACTTACACTAAAAAAACCATTTGTTGTTTTTTATGCAAGTCACATTTAACTGGGACCTTCTGTGTTTTCTTTCCTAACTCAGGCCAACCTACTTGAAATTCATATATTCTTTGGACAAATTTTGATTGAATAAATCAAAATTTCTTAAGCATTCGCTCTTCAGAAAGATCTGAACCCAAATGTGGAAGCTCATTTGCAATGAAACCAGAACCAGTGACGATATCTTGCAGGGGACGGCTGTCTTTGGCAATTGATGTCACTTTTCATTCCCACGTCATGGGTACCAATGGGCGACTGCCCATGGTTTCCAGAGAGACAGCACCTGTGTGCTGGAGCCACAGTGCCCTAAAGAACCACTCACCTCTGTGGTGCCCTGGGCCCTTTATTTTCCCTTCCCTGCACCTGGAGTGGAGCCCAGCCGACGGGAACCGCCCACCACCTGCTCTGGAGAAGCCATCCCACCAAGGCAGGTACACACCCATGGAGGGATGCAATCCATGACAGAAAGGTACCAAAGCTCTCCTGGGCCCAGCTCCAGAAGTAGATCACTCTGCAAGGTGACACTTAGATGTGCCCTGGTTACTCTTGTGAGTGAAGGTAGAGCCTTTCCTCCAGGAAAGCCGCGGTCAGGTACAGGGAACCCAGCTCACCAAGCTCACAGCAGTTCTAACCCTTTTCTAGGGAGAGCCGGACTCCGCAGCCAGCCCAGGGACCTGTGTCAAGTGAGGGCCATCACCAAGGTCACAGTTCAGTTTCCACATTAGTGTCACACATCCTGACAGCCTGAGATGAGTGGTTCTCAGCATGACTGTTCTCAATCCCTACCACAAGGAGTGTCACCTTGGTTCTCCAAAGGTGAACAGTCTCATGAGTGCCCGGCAGACGGACCACAGCCTGTGAAGACCCTGCTCCCACGGGGATGTGGAAAGCCATGTGATCCACAGAGAGGGACATGCAGGGGGCAGTCAAGACTCTCATGGGGCCTCTGCGAAGTGTGTATCCCATGAGGACACCTGTGTGTCAGGGACCCTCACTTACCTTGGAAGGTATGAACTGGAGGAAATTGTGAACTATGAAAATCCCACCATAACACGGGCTCCCTTCTTTGTGTCCGGGTTTTCAAGCACTGTGGGGGATGACCATGGCATCTGGAGGGGGAAAGTGAGTTAACAGGCTGGAACTTTGGAGCTCATCCAACAAAAGTAGAAGAAATAAGTGCAAAGTTCTATATTTAGTTCTCAACAAATAAACACAGGAATAAACAAGTAAACAGACAAATCCCCTTTACAAAGGCAAGGCCTGGGAAACACAAGTGGACAGTGTGTCTAGGTGAAGGGCCCTGGCCATCTTCACCAAGAGCCACTCCACCTGTGCCTTAGTCACTTTTTAGTCACTGGGACAAAATACCTGAGAAAAAAGACTTAGGAAGAAAGATTGATTTTGGCTTATGCTTCTAGAAGTTTCAGTCCAGGGTCAGCTGACTCCAAGTGGAAGTGTGTGGAGAGGGAAGCTGCTGAGTTCATAGGAGTCAGGAAGCTCAGAGAGAGGAACTGGTCAGGGACAGGATAGAGCCCCCCAGCACACCCCTAAGAACCTACTCCTTCAACTAGATCCCACCTCCAAATACTGCCATCGAATCTCCAATGCACCGATGAGGTAAGAGCCCTCATGGTCCACTCGCTTCTCCAACCTCTGGACACAGCTGCTTCACGGACCAAGCCTTCAGCACCCAGGTCTTTGGGATATGTTCCAGATCTAACCCATAACAGCCTATGTCCACTGTTTAAGGAGGCCTCCATGGGGCTCAACTGCATCCAGTGGTGCATGTTTTCCAGAAAGATGTCAAAATACAGCAGGCAGTTTGATTGACGGTAATGTTGGCCAATACTTTGTTTGATTCAATTTGATGTTGGGAACTGAATATCAAAATTAAATGAGAGGCTGCCATAAAGTATTTTTAAATGTATCATTTCAAGTAGGAAATTGGGTTTCTCTTTCTCTTGAAGAGAGAGCCAGGCTCCTGCCTGGGAACATCACCTGGGCCCGAGCAGCTACTGATTGTCGGAAACCTGGATGCATCTGGGATCTCCAATCAGCCTGGGTACCTCCTATCCTGAGTACGGGGCATGGGCTGGTTCTCACCCCATTATGCCACTGCTTTCTACTAGTGTTCACTTAAGAAGTGGAAGATTGTGTCTGCTGGTCTCCATGAAAATCAGGCAACAAATGATGGACCTGACACTGTCACCATGTCCCCAAATTCTGTTGCCCTCAAGGCCAAGGGGTAACACTGGGAACTGGCACATGTTCTGCCAGAGAAAGTGTTCAGGGTGCAGAGGGCCCTTGAAATCACATTACAGAAGGAACAATTGAAGAAAATTCCAGGGCTCAGCCATGGGATGAGACAGAAAGAGGGCCCAGGTTTGATGTGAGGGCTGGGGGCAGGGATGGTGGCTTTTCTTAAAGTACCAAAAGGGCCACTGCGAGGGTCAGTGAATGGATTTGTTTCTTATATCTCAACCTCTAAAGTGGAAACTGCAGCTCACATGAAGAGAGCAAGATTTCAGAGTCAGTGCCAAGTTTTTCAGACTTTAATCCAAATGTGGCTGCATCTGTTTTTAGCTCTTTGAACTTGGGTGAGTTATGGCAACCTGTTGTTATAGTTTAGATACGAGGTGTACCCCAAAAGCTCATGTATGAGACGATGCAAAAATGCTCAGAAGTGACCTGATTAGGTTATGAGAGCCTCAACCTAATCGGCAGATTCACCCAGAGGCGTGGATTCAGTGGGTGGTTACTGTGGGCAGGTAGGGTGTGGCCGGAGGAGGTGGGTCACTAGGGACTTGCCTCTGATGTTTATATTCTGACCCTGGTGAGCAGAGCGCTCTTTCCTTCCTGGTTGCCATGTCCTGAGCTCCTTTCCTCAGCAATACTCTTGCAGCAGGATGTCCTGCCTCAACTTGGGCCCAATGCAATGAAGTCGGCCGACTGAACCTCTGGAACCATGAGTCAAGACACATGTCTCCTCTTCAAGACACACGTCTCCTCTCCTAAGTTTTTCTTGTCAGGTCCTTTGGTCACAGGGACTGAAAAGATGACTGAGTCACCTTCCTTTTCCTGTTTCTCCCATGTGGAATATGGAGATGGTAAGGCTCTGGGAGATTTACCTTATGCAAAGGCTATTTCTAAATCAGAGAGTTCTAAGGCAAAAATTGTCAATGATAAAAATGACCCTTTGAAATTCTTTCACTTAATCTTAAATTGTAAGAATGTGAGTTCTTAATCTCAAAATTCAAGAATTAATTAGTGTTTTTTTTCCTCCTGGAATTTGGTCCTTGCTAAATTCTCTGGGTCCTTATAGGTCCTTATAGTTTGAAAGAGATATCACAGCCAATACAGAGTGGTTTTGTCTTTTTCTCACTATTTTACTATACCAAAGTTAGCATTTCTATGTACCTCTATGTGCACATATGATTGACAGCTTCGTGGGCCCTAGGACTGCCTCAGTAGACAATGGGTTTCCCATTGCCTAGGGGAGCAGCTGGAATGCTGTAGGGGTGCAGTGGGATACGTGGCTTCACAGTGGGTCCCTGCTTGATGTCTTCTGGAAACTCCTGTAGACGCCCTTACACTGGAGGTCATCAAAGGCAGAGGGACCCTCTACAGTTAAAGTGGATTTTATTAGGTGGAGACTTTGACTTGAGTACTCAGACGCTATTATCTAAGTTCTTTTCTGTTCTCATATGTATATTTTTTTACACACATATTTGCTGAACATTGACTTTTGTCCAGGGTAATGCTGATAAAGTTACAGAGGGGTATACAAAAATGGAATGTCTGTGGCTTCTGCCCTTCATGGTTTTATGATAGAGATAAAGGATGCGAGTAGTTAACGTTTTGGTATATTAGCAGTACAGACTGGTTTATGCCTGTACAAACCTTAGATATTCAATGTCATTACCTCATTTTTATAGGAGAAGAATGAGGGGTGTGAAGATGGTAAGGACTTGCAATCTCACCCAGCTGGTGGGCATAGGAGGAGGGTGCCCGCCCAGCAGGTGGCTCTGAGTCCCACTCTCCACCCTAAGCCCAACTTCTCAGCTGTGTTTGGAGGCTGTGCAGGAGGGGGTGGTGGATCTCATGAGCAGCCACACTTGTGGCTACTGACTCATATGGGGATGGGCAGCTGGTTGACAAGGAGCCTGTTCAAAGTCCATTGCACGCTACTGTTTTCCTCCACATCCCCTGAAGGCAGGTGTCTTCTCTTTGCTGAGTTTCTTTGAGGGTCTTCTTTTTTTTTTTTTTTGCATACTTATTTTTATTTGGTAAATATTCATAGAATGATTACCTGGTGCCAGGCACTGTTCTAAGCACTTTACAAATGTTAACTCATTAATCCTTTCTGGCACTTACTTTCTTTTTTTTTTATTTTATTTTTTTATTGTGAGAGGGGGTAGAGAGAGAAAAGGGGAGGGGAGGGGAGGGGAGGGGAAGGGGGATAGTAGAGAATAGGATAGATAGCAGAATACATCAGACACTAGAATGGCAATATGTAAATCAATGGAAGTGTAACTGATGTGATACAACAATCTGTATACGGGGTAAAAATGGGAGTTCATAACCCACTTGAATCAAACTGTGAAATATGATATATTAAGAACTATGTAATGTTTTGAGGGTCTTCTTTCATAGGAGATATGACAGAGCCAATTGCCGGATGGGTGATCTTTTCACGACTCTCTTCTGGATGAAGGGATGGATTGACGGTTTTATGTGTGGGTAATTCTATTGTTTGTCGATGAATTTTGGCCTCCAGGGCCCAGAAGCCTGTTACACATCATTATCAGGTACTTTTTTCTTCTTTGAAAAAGAAATATAAATAAATTTATGCTGGCCTGGAGGAGTGCCCACTGACTTCTCTCGGCAGTAATTAAATGTCCAGACTTGTGGTGGAAGCTAGAGTCGGCAATAATGAGATGCTAAAGAGCTAATAAAAAGATGCTAGTATGTTTAAGTCTGTCCTGCCCCAGGGAAGCACTTTGTTTTGGAACCTGACTAGGAGTGCTCAAGGCCCTGTGTCTCCTGATGGATAAGCTGAGACGTGACATTTTAAAGCTGCCTTGCTGCTTGCTTAGAAGAGAAAAACACTGGCTTTGAAACAGCACCTGCAGGGCCCCCAGCGCTCAACTGACCATGATCTCCTAAAGGGTCACCCTGGAAGAGAGGGAGAGACGGAAGTTGGTGTGTTTCCTTAAGGGAGTCCTCTGAGTTACACCAGCCAAGCCAAATTCAGCTGGGAAGATCCAGGCAGAGACAATGTGGTCATGTCGGGTAGGAAGCGAGGTCAGGCTGGTCTAACAAGCCTCTCTGCTGCAAGTAGACTTCCCTGTTTACAAGTGATAAAAACTCAAAGGCCAAATCGAGCACCAACTGGGGCATGCACTTGAGAAGGGCATTTAAAGTTTGTTGCAAGGTTGGATTGAGGACTTCTCTGGGACTCTGGGACCTTGGCAGTTCTCAGACCCAAGCCCTTGGTGTCTCCTGCACTCCCAGGCAGCCTCTGTCAGTGGTGTCCAGCAGGCTCAGAGATCACAGGCCAGTGGGAAGCTGATGTTTGCTTTTGCTCCCTTCCCCAGGGACCCTTGAGGAAACAGACCTGGGTCAAGTGCCCATTTCTCAGAACATAAAAGGGACATGCCAGTGGCCAGTGCTCCTCACTCTTGGGAGAACTGAGAAAACAAGGTCCCCCACATTCTTTTAGGAAGAGCATGATCAGTCCCTGAGTATTCATAGAAAACCTACCACACGGGGCCACCACAGCAAATCTCAAGGAGCTCCTTTGACACCAAATATCTACTGAGTATCTAAATGTCTTAGTTACTGTGGCCACGTAACAAATCTCCCACACTGTAGCAACCGTGAAAAATAAGCATTTATGAAAAGAGAGTTTCCCTGAGTCAGGAATTGGAGGAAGGTTCAACCTCAGTCTCTGCTTGGTAAACTCATGAGGGCACAGTTAAGGTGCTCACAGAGGTTGCCACTGTCACAACTTGCCTGGGGCTGGAAAAATCCACTTTCTATATAGCTCAGTCCCAAAGGTAAGTTCACGCCATCTGCAAGCCACAGCTCCTCACCAATGGGCCTCCACAGGGCCACTTGGGAGTGTGCATGACATGAGAGCTTGTGTTCCCCAAAGAAGAAGAAGAAGAAGAAGAAGAAGAAGAAGAAGAAGAAGAAGAAGAAGAAGAAGAAGAAGAAGAAAGAGAGAGAGAGACAGAGAGAGAGAGAGAGAGAGAGAGATGCAATGACTTTATATCCTATTTCAAAGCTGCCATATGGACCCTCTCCCCAGATCTCCTGAAGACCTCCTCCTCTTATAGCATCAGAATGTTGGGGTCTGAATCAGGTCCAGATGCAGATCAGGTCTCTGCCCTGAAGAGTCAATGTTATACTCTGGGCAAGAGTGTTTATCCCTGGGACATGACCCCTTAGGCACCGGAAGAGGGTGAGGTTTTGAGTTAGGTTGACTTCAGCTCTGGAGCTGGCTCTGTGACCCCTCTCTGAGGGATCTTGTGTGACGACATTCTGAGCCTGGTGAACTGCAGGTCAATCTTTGTGCTTGATGTGCCCCTGCTGACTTGCATGGATTGGGCACTCGGGGGCCAACGTGCCATGCTTCATCCTCATGACAATACCTGGAGGTGAATCCTGATGTGATCCCATTTTACAGGTGGGGAAATGGAAAGTCCAGGGAAGAGGTTTGTCCCTGGGAAGCAGGAGGGTGGGGGACAGGGCTGGGGTTTGAACCCCAGAAGCTGTGCTCTCTCTGCCAAATGAATACAGTGCTCCAGTTTCCCACTGAGCACATACTGTGTGAACAGTGAGGTTGGCTATTTCAGGGACACTTTTATTTATTTATTTCTTATTCTTCTGCTCTTGATCATCCATTGGTTGTGACTTGTTTTAAGACCCAAGAGTTTACAGTTATCGCCTGTCAGAGGTGAAGATGTGTCCTTTCTTTTTTTCTAGCACATTGAAAATGGCTAAATATAAATCTGCTTATATTAAGAATTAAGTATTCCACTTAGAAACACTGAAAAAGAAAAACCTAAAATCCTTTTTATTTTTTTGGCCCAAATACATTTGCATCAATAGAGGCAGAGATGAGGGAGAACTCTTCTGAGTAAATCATGCAATTTGGAAAAATACCCAGGGAATTTAGTGATTTCCTGGCTTTTTAATGATGCCTGTAACTTAGATAATGTGGGCACTCAGAAGGTTTTCCTGGCTTTGGAAGCTGGAGGAAATGTAAATCAGAGCTGAGGGAGATATGGTGGGATCATAAAATGTTCTCATCAAACAGGGAGGAAATTCTGTCAGTTCTATTGTCAAGTGAGCAGGCCACCAGCAGAAAATGATTGCTCTATTCTCTTCCCACCCTTTCTTTTTTTCTTTCCTAATTACATCTTCTAAACTGCTGTTTGGATTTAATTTGCTATTGAAAAAGCACCACCACTTACGGACAAAGCTACCATGATAAGAAAATAACACAGATTCCAGTGAGCAGCTTTAGGTTCTCTGCCTCTCTGAAGTATTGCGTTAACCTCCTTAAAGAGCACATCTCAGATAAATAAGTTAACTAGTAAAGTGTCTTTATGTTATTGACTACTTCTAAAGCCAAGTGTTCCAAGTCCCATGAGATTTTACTTTTCAAATGAAAGCAGCAGAGCCCAAGCACGGGCTAATAAAAATCAACTGGGGAGGCTTCAGTTTGCCAGCTGCCCTTCTTATTAAACCAAGGGCTTCAACCTTCTAATTTCCTGGTGAAGACGTTACCAAACCCAGAATGACAAACACACATCTTCCCACATCCATGGGTCTGTGTTCCCAGACCCCTTGTGGGTACTTGGAACTCAGGGCAGTACAGAATGGGTGTATGAACTAAGTTATTTTCTAAATATGTGTATCTGTGATAAAATTTCTCTTTCTTCTTTTCTTTGTGTTTTTGTGGGTGCATTTTACATGATAGTGGGCTTATTATCCATATTTGCATATGCACAGAACATAACTGATCCATCTAATTCCCCAAGGCCTCACTGATCCACCTAATACCCCAGTGCCCTTTCTCTTCCCTCCTCCCTCTCCCTGATCTGCTTGCTCTTGTCTACTGATTTTCCTCCTATTACCTTAACTAATGTATTTTTTACTTAAAGAAGGACTTTGTGGCTTCCCTTTGGATTATCTCAATTGCTGACATCACAATTCTTGCATTTTGGGGTCACTATTAAGTAAAATAAGGTAACTTGAATTGAAGCACCATTACCCTGCAGCAGTAGCTCTAATACCCTGGATTAATGGGCAGGTAGCTTATACAGAGTGGATACAATGGACAAAGGAATGATTTACATCTCAGCAAGACTTAATGGGACACACATAACAAATCACTCTGTTCAAAATATAGCACACAATTGAAGATTTAAGAATTAGTATTTCTGAAATTTTCCATTTAGAATTTTCAGAAATTGATCAAGGGTAACTGGAACTGCAGAAAGTAAAACCACAGAGAAGGAGAGACCCCTGTTAATCAAATGTTACCCAACCTCCTTTGAACTGCATCATTCAATATGTAAGGGTCCGGCGAAGCGTCGGAGGGAGAGACCACACAAGAGACTGGCTCCATGCAATTGGCATAAGGGGGATTTATTGATTCAGCATGCTGAGGTTCCAGGCTCACTCAGGAAGATAGAGCAGCCCAGAGCCCAGAGCAGAGGTCAAGCAGAGCTTAAGTACACTTTTTGGAGAGGGCGGGGGGCTTTGCATACATCAGAACAAATCATCATGAGGCACGGGAAAATTGAACAACAACTCTGAGACAGGATTAGTACATTCATTGGCGGGAACAGGCTGGGCAGGGGTTATTGGTCACTCCTAAGAGGGGTACACATTTAAACTGATTGGTTTTGTGGCCTGGATGCTTACGTGCCAAGCTACTTGAAGCCCTTAGATATTAAACAACCAGGGGACCAGGAGAAATATTTACTGGGCAGTTCAGGTATTGTCCTAACAACTACAGGGATTACAGGTTCCGGGGGTAGCGGAGGAATTTTAACAATACCTAGTCTTTACTTTTTAGCCCAGGCCTTGCAATTTAGAAGCTTTACAATGCCCAGTCTTTTACACTTTAACTCAGACTTTTGCAGCTTAGAATCAGCTTAGAAATTTTACCTTTACAAATGAATATGTAGGTCACAGACCTGATCTCATTTCTTTGGGGTCCATATGTGTAAACACATATTACATGTCCATTGGCTGAGCTTTCTTAAAATTCACTTGTAGATTTGTGTATTTCCCTGCACTGTTTATTGACAGCCTGAGGGTTAGTGATAACAATGTTTAGAAAACCTGCAGGTCTGGAAGCCCTGGTTCCTCTGTGCTTTTACCATCTCCCTGCTGGGCCAGATGGCCCATTATTCCAGAATGGGGGTCTGTACAGGAGGTTTTTGACTATATAATGGGGTAGTGAAAAGAAAGCAGCCTATATAAACCCTATGACAGGGCCTAGACGGTGGCGAGCCATTAGTAAGTGTTGATCATTATAATTGTAGATAAATACAGCTTTTCTTCTTAAAGAGATGGAGGAATGGACAACAGGGTGTCAGGAGCTTTGCCCCTTTGGTGTTACATGTGATTAGCAAACCACTTAGCAGCTCTGCCTTCAGTTTGCTGTCATGAGCTGTCGCAGCTTGTGGTCCAACTTCCATGGATTCTGTGACCTGGAATCACATTCAGAACTCCCAGGAGGACTCATGTCACCATGCATGCATAGATGGCTTTGTGTGGTTGCAGAGAGGCCATTACATTGGCACATCCCTGGGGCAGCATCCTCTGATCAGAGGAGGATCCCACCAACCCTCCCACCCCCTGTAGCAAAGAGCAAGGGCCCTGTGGTATATTTGGAAACACATGATTCCTATGGCAATCTGTTTCCTTATTAAGGCTGATTTGCTTAAATGTTCCCAATCCTCTGCCTTTCCCCATATTTTACTGTTTTACTGAAGTTGAAATAGCATACAGGCAAAACAAACCCAACAAAAAACCCTTGAGTTTTTTTCCTTGCTGAAGAAGATAACCCACCAGGCCAAGTCTGTTCTGCCCTGCTCACCAGTTCACTGAAAAATCAGTGATTTGCACCAATCTATAGCACTCTGGTACACAAGGCCTCTTAGACCCACACCACTGTAAATTAGAGAAAAGTAAACATCATGTCTTGCTAGGAGCCACAAGCAAATAATATGATGCATGGCACTTTCAGTTGTAAGATGACGCCAGCTAGCCATTGAGATGATATGATTATGTTAAGATTTCCATTCATATGGAAATTGGACTCCTGCTGTTCACCTTGGCCTGCTATGGGACTCACGTTACGGGACTCCTGGAGAGTTCCCATTGGTTGGGGAAGGATAGTAGGAGGGAATTCGGGGGGAGGTCGGGGGCCCCGTTCTGGTAGGCGCGCGCGGGGGTGGACCGGTTTTTGCCTTGCCGGCGTGTACGGAGTATTGGCGGCATTTTCAAAAATAAAGTTTTGTTCCTGCTTGAGTGGCTCGTGATTCTGTGCCCAGCCAGACTGAGGCAATTGGTGGCCCGGACGGGGAACGCCTGAAGCTTAGAGGTGAGTAAAATTGCTCGCCCCTGAGGGAAGGCGACAGAATGGGTGACCATTTCAAAAAACAATGTGTTCTTGTTTCGATTTATTTTGTTTTTATTTCAAGCTCCCTAGCCCTAGAATTTTCTCAGGCAAACTGGGAAAAATGGTTGGCTCAAGGTTTGAAGTTATTCGGCCCTGAGAAAGAGAAAATTGATATAACCATTCTCTGCTCCGGTTTTGTTTCATTCTGCTTCGGCTTTTTTTTATCCTATCTTATTGGGTTGCGTTACCTTTATAGTATATTAGAATCTAGTAAAAAACAAACCAAAAGACTGTTAAGTAAATTGTTAGAGTTCCAAACTATAGTAGAAAAAACGCTAGGTCAAGCAAAAGAGAAGGTCTCTCGAGCTAGTCAGACAGAGGAAAATTAAAGAAATAAAGCTTAGAGGAAAAACAGCCATAAGGTGGAGAATTACAACAGGAGGCTGCTACTAACTCCGTTCTATCACTAGAGGGCGTAATTCAACCAACAGCTCCATCTACAGCTGAGCGGACCTCAACTCCCGTAGTTGATGGACGGAATTCTGAGGCAGGACCCCAAAGATTAGCATGCCATGTACTTGAGCAGGCAGAAGGGCAACAAATTCACCATGCTTTAGATTTCAAAACAGTAAAGCAATTAAAGGAGGCTGTAACAACCTATGGGCCGCAAGCTCCCTTCACGGTAAGCATGGTCGAATCTGTTACCAACTTGGACATGACACCAGCAGATTGGGCTAACATGTGTCGTTCTGTGCTAAATGGAGGACAATATTTGTTATGGAAGGTTGCCAATGAGGAATTTTGCATGGAGACAGCTAGGCGAAATGCAGAAGCCGGTTACCCTCAAAGAAATCTAGATATGTTATTAGGAAAGGGACCTTATGAGGGTCAAAGACAGCAAATTGAATAAGACCCTGGCGTATACGCACAAATTGCTGTATATGCAGTTAGGGCATGGAAAACTTTACAGGGGCATGGAGATTTACAAGGTCAATTATCTAAGGTAATACAAGGAACTAATGAACCTTACGCTGAATTTGTAGATAGGCTTATTCAGACAGCCTCTAGAATATTTGTAAATACAGAACAGGCAATGCCATTTATAAAACAACTGGCTTATGACCAAGCAAATCGTTGCTGCAGAGAGGTCATTAGACCATGGAGACATGAAGATTTAAACACATATATTAAATTATGTAGAGACATTAATGAACAAGGGCAAGTCTTAGCAGCTGCAGTACAACAGGCTTTAGATGCCCGGCCAAAAACATGCTATAATTGTAATCAAACAGGACATTTTAAAAGGAGTTGCCCCATAAGAGGAGGGTTTAACAAAACTAGGTATCAAAGGAATAGAATACCGGGTATTTGCCCACGATGCCATAGAGAGAAACATTGGGCTAATGAATGCCGTTCTCAAACCACCATAGAGGGTATTCCGTTATCAAAAAATGGACAAGGACCAAGTGTTTACCCACGATATCGTGGAGAAAGGTATCAGGCTCCATTGCCAAAAAATGGATTAGAGGGCCCAATGCCCCGGGGTCCAAAACCACAAATATACGGGGCAATGGAGGAACCCAGCAGCACCATCAAGGTAGTGCCCAGGACGCATTATCCATTAAATCCCTCATCAGACAAACTAGAGGGAGTGCAGGGTTGGACATCTGCGCCTCTTCCAGAGCAGTACTAACTCCAGAGATGGGAGTTCAAATCATTCCCACAGGAGTAAAAGGACCTTTTCCCCAGGGAACAGTAGGCTTATTATTGGGATGCAGTTCTTCTACTTTAAAAGGACTTATGATAAGTCCTGGGGTAATTGATCCCGATTATGAGGGTGAAATAAAAATTATAGCTAGTTCTCCAAGAGGTATATCAGTAATTTCACCAGGAGATAGAATAGCACAGTTATTAATAATACCCAGCCTGCATGATAAATTTTCCAGTTGTAATGTAGAAAGAGGTTCCAAGGGATTAGGCTCCACAGGTGTAGATTGGGCTATGCTGTCTTTAAATTTAGATTCTCGCCCAATGCTAAAATTAAGTATTCAAGGACATGACTTTAATGGGCTGCTGGACACAGGTGCTGACCTCAGCATCATATCTCGTCAAGAATGGCCAAAACATTGGCCATTACAACAAGCCACTCAAATGCTTCGAGGCCTAGGAGTGGCAACAAATCCCCATAGAAGTGCTATGGTATTAGATTGGAGGGATCCTGAAGGATGTGAAGGAACTATACAGCCCTATGTTTTGGATCATCTTCCCGTAAATTTATGGGAACGAGATGTCCTAGATCAATTAGGTTTGACATTAACAAATAACATCAATCAAAATGCACCCACTATTATGGAGATTATTACAAGATTTAAGAGCCATAAATAATGAGATGGTTATTATGGGACCTGCTCAATCAGGGATTCCCCAATTGTCTGCTTTACCAAAAACCTGGCATGTTTTAGCTATAGATATTAAAGATTGTTTCTTTTCAATTCCAATTCATCCCGAGGATAGTCCACATTTTGCATTTACTATCCCTGCACTGAATCATGAAGGTCCTGATCAGAGATATGAATGGAAAGTACTCCCTCATGGAAGGGTAACAGCCCAACTATGTGTCAAATTTATGTTAATAAAGCAATCCAGCCACTTAGAAATCAAAATCCTGAACTACAAATATTTCACTATATGGATGATGTGTTATTGGCACATAAAGATAAAAACACATTGCTAGAATGTTATGCCACACTTAAAAACTTATTGAAAAATTATAATCTAGAGATAGCAATAGATAAAGTACAATTAAATCTTCCAATTAATTATTTAGGAGTTCTATTATCCTCAACCATGGTCCGTCCACCAAAAATTCAAATACGAGTAGATCAACTCAAATCACTTAATGACTTTCAAAAGTTATTGGGAGACATAAATTGGATAAGGCCTTATCTAGGCATACCAACAGGAGAGTTGGGACCTTTATTTGATATTCTAAAAGGTCCATCAGATCCAAATTCTCCCCGCATGTTAACGCCTGAAGCAAGAAAAGCATTAAAAATCATTGAAACATATATGGAAAATATGCATTTGGATAGAATTGATATAAGTTTGCCTTTATTATTTATTGTACTACCAACAAAAAATATTCCTACAGGAGTATTTTGGCAAGAAGGTCCATTATTGTGGATACATTTATCTTATTCTCCTAACACTCTTCTTACTAGATATCCTGAGGCTGTAGGACAATTAATACTCAAAGGAATGAAAGCAGCAAAGGGAGTGTTTGGGATTTCTCCCAATAAAATTATTACTCCATATACTATGGATCAAATTGATGAGTTAGCTAATGAGTTAAATACTTGGGCAATAATCATGTGTAAAACTAGTGTTTCATTTGATAATCCTTACCATCTAATCCTTTGTTGTCTTTTTGGTCTAAGCATCCTGTAGTTTTTCCAAAAATGACAAGAAAAACCCCTATCATAATTGCTCCAAATATATTAACTGATGGGTCATACAATGGTACAACAGCAGTAGTTACTCCTGATCAAACTTTTACATTTTTAGTACCCAAACAATCAGCTCAAAAGGTAGAGCTTAATGCAGTAATACAAGCTTTTATGATGTTTAAAGATTCTGTATTTAATTTATTTTCTGATAGTCAGTATGTAGTTAATGCTATAGTATCCCTTGAAGATGCTGGTAGGATTTCACCTTCTTCTACTGTTTTCTCTTTGTTTTCCGCTATACCAAGTCTAATCTGGGACCGAAAAGATCCATTCTTTATAGGACATATCAGGGCACATACAGGATTGCCTGGAGCCCTTAGTATGGGCAATGAACTAGCAGATAAATCTACACATGACATACATATTTTCTCCACAATAGAAGAAGGTATAAATTTTCATAAAAGGTTCCATGTCAATGCTAATACTTTACAAAAGCATTTTAAAAAACTAAAGAACAAGCCAGACATATAATAAAACAATGTCAAAATTGTGTGACATTTTTACCACAAGTTAATCTTGGAGTCAATCCTAGAGGACTGATACCTAACCATATTTGGCAGATGGAAGTCACACACTTGCCAGAATTTGGAAAATTAAAATATTTGCATGTTACAGTTGATACTTCTTCCGGATTTTTGATGGGCTCCCTTCATGCCGGAGAAAAAACTAAAGATGTTATAGCTCATTGCTTACAAAATTTTGCCACTGTGGGCGTTCCAAAACAGTTAAAAATGGAGAATGGTCCTGGTTATACTTCCACCTCTTTTAAACAATTTTGCTCATCATTTGGCGTTACTCACATAACAGGAATTCCATACAATCCACAAGGACAAGGCATAGTTGAAAGAGCTCATCAAACTATTAAAATGTACTTATTAAAACAAAAGGAGGGAATTGGAAAGGGGTATATATCCCCCAAGGATAAACTTAAAATAACCCTTTTTACTCTAAACTTTTTAAATTTGGATTCATCGGGACTTAGTGCTGCGGAAAGACATTTGTATCCAAAAAATGTACATAAGCCTAAGGTACTTTGGAAAGATATTCTAACAGGACAATGGAAAGGTCCGGATCCAGTGATAGTCTGGAGTCGGGGCTCTGTCTGTGTTTTTCCACAGGAGAAACAGCAGCCCATTCGGATTCCAGAGAGATTAACCAAAACAATTTCTACAGAAAAAGAAGATGATTTGACTCAATTCCATAACAGCTGATATCCAGAACTCCAGCTTGGCTATTCTTACATCTTCGACAGTGATCAACCAGGATGCTTTTTTCAATATCTATTTTATTATTGCTTTTCCCACATCATAAAGTTCCATTTTAATTTTGAGCTCATACAGACATAAATTAATGTTTTTCTGATCAGTTTTATTTTTTGACTATGGAGTTTTTAAACATTGCAATGGAGATTTCACCTAGGTAATCTACAAGGCCTTTACTATTGTCTTATATGTTGTATGTTACGTGTGCACATTTCTGTTTTGTGTTGTATGTCTGTATGTGCGTATGTCCATATATCATATATGAGGAGCGCTCATAAAAATATGGATCCCAAATTTTTTTTTATTATTCACGTGATTTTAATGGTTTAATTTAATTTGGGTAAACAGCTGTTGAAGACTGTTTTAATATGTGTACAAATAAGCAGGTTAACAGATCTGTTTGTTTACTTTCACCTTTCCTTTTCATTATATTTAATAATTCTGTTCAGGATAATGTAAATTGTTCTAAAAATTGTTTTCTTAATACCTGTCGAAATGTTACATTTTTTTTCTTCTCTTTTCTTAACATCATTGTCAATCCCTATTTTCATCCCAGTGCCAGTGAAGACAAAGATGAAACCAAACTACAACTTCTTCAATAATTATCACAACAAACTGTATAAACTGATGCATCAATGAATAATAACTCAACAAGTAATGCTCAATCACTGAGTCGATTTATTTTGGGAGGAAATGGACATATTGATAGATTCCTCCACTTTGAACTGCTTAGAAAACTTGCCTGGACTATGTATCACTTGTATGCATTGTGCTCTATCTGTTGATGCAGCGAATTATGGTAGTGCTGGCGTATCTTTGCTGTAGTGTCACCAGTGATGCAATTTTTCCTAAAGAGCCGTCTATTTACTTGATGTCGTGGCATTTCTGTATCCTCCTCCCTTCTACTAGTGATGGTCTAATTTTGGGGGACAACTGAGGTGAGGCAAAGAACTTCACCCCCCCACCGGCACCAAGGTCAAATTTGGGGGCCAACAGAGGTGAGGCAAAGAACCTCACCCCCCCACTGGTGCATAGGCCTATCCACAGGTATGGCTATATACTGGACCGGCAGTCAGTGACAGGTATGATTCAGTTGCAGTGGTATCAACCTAAGACAGGAGGCTGACGCCTAGAGGTCAGTTTTCCGATGAAGGGTAAGAACCATATGTTGAATTGGACATACCTAACAGGCACGGTCAGGGTCCCTAGCCACATTGCCTGTTGCTTAATTAAACAGAAGGGGGCAGATGCTAGGAGCCACAAGCATATAATATGATGCATGGCACTTTCGGTTGTAAGGTGATTCCAGCTAGCCATTGAGATGATATGATTATGTTAAGATTTACATTCATATGGAAATTGGACTCCTGCTGTTCACCTTGGCCTGCTATGGGACTCACGTTAGGGGACTCCTGGAGAGTTCCCATTGGTTGGGGAAGGATAGTAGGAGGGAATTCCGGGGGAGGTCGGGGGCCCCTTTCTGGTAGGCGTGCACGGGGGTGGACCGGTTTTTGGCTTGCCGGCGTGTACGGAGTATTGGCGGCTTTTTCAAAAATAAAGTTTTGTTCCTACTTGAGTGGCTCGTGATTCTGTGCCCAGCCAGACTGAGGCAGTGTCTAATCGAATGATGTTCTACTTAAGTTAAATCAATAGGCCCACATTTCTAGCCAGAATAAAACATGGATCTTAATAGAGTTATGTCCTCCAGTCAGGCCTAATGGGCCCGTGGTGTTAATATTGAGCTATAAAGACGGGGCTGCAAGGGCTGTAAGCGTGAGAGCCCAGTGGACGAGTGGATGGCTGCAGGCAGTGCATTTGACATCTACTCCAGGGTGGGCGTGGCCAAAGTCAGGACACCTGCAGCACCTCCCCCAGGAAGCATGGACTCCTTTGGTGTCCACATTTTCTGTTCAATGTTTATTCCCCTCAGCAGGGAGAGCAGAGAGCTCAGCCAGGTGTGTGGCCTCAGGGTATGACCTAGAGGCAAAGAGACAAGTGTTGTTTCCAGGCACTAAGTGGCAAGTTGGCCCTAACCCACATTCCTCCCAAATAAGCAGGCATGGGGGAATCCATCCAGGCCAAAGCAAATTCCAAAAGGTGGGGATCAGGATTACCAGACTAAGCCAGGAGACAAGCTGCTGGTTTTATGTTTGGAGTGTTTCCATTCCCCAGGGCAATTCTCCACTAGGCAGGATGCAGCCAGACACACCTGGGCTCACAGAAGGGGACTGAGCATGCATAGATGGCTCTGTGTTCTGAGATCCCTGGACCTTCCTTGGGAGTTAATGCAGGGGACACAGGTAAGTCAGTGAGGACAGTACCTCTCAAATGTCATAGATTCTGACCTGCACTGGGAGGGAAGAAAGTGGGCGGCCCAGGAAGATACAGTGACCAAGGGCCATTGCCCTGTGTGCAACGGGGAATGTGCAGATTCTGAACCAATTCTAGAGAAGTCGTTACTACAAGAATTTGTCTATCAGAAAAGAAAGTATGCAAGTAACTGATTTCTGAATAAAATTATAGAAGGGGGTGATGAGATTTTTTTGTTGTACAGATTAGAAATTCAACTAGCATCAGCAAAGAAGAAAGAATTATATTTTGCCCTTTAAATGCAGAAAGAGGGTGTGTGGGTACCTGTGTGTACCTGGAGCTGTGTGCACATAAAGGCTTGGTGGGTTAGTCAGTTTTGCGCTGCTGTGACCAAAAGACCCAACAGTGATAACTTAAAGGAGAAAAAGCTTATTTTGGCTCAGGGTTTTAGAGGTCTCAGTCCACATTCAGCCAGGTTCATTTCTCTGGGCCTGAGGTAAGGCAGGTCACTGTAGTGGAAGGACATGGTAGAGGAGGCTACTCAGCTCATACCAACCAGGAAGTAGAGACAGACAGGAGGGGGACAGGGAGAGATGTAGCCCTGAAGCCATGCCTCATGTCTGAGTGACACTCTTCCTCTGCCAGCCCCCATCTGCCTCAGTTACCACCCTGTAGTCTGTTCAAAGTATTAACCCATCAAATGGATTAATTCCACTGACAACTCTGCTCTTGAGTTGAACACCTGCCCAGATGCCTTTTACCAGTTGCTAGAACTTTTTGTTATTGGCAGTCCCCCCAAAAGCCACATGATTGGAGCAGGGAAAAGAATTTTCCCTAGAGAAGAGTCAGGGATCCAGGGCATTAAAGACCAGTTGAAGGTCCGTGTTGGAGGTCAGGAGGACTTTAATGTTAGAACTTTGGGAGGAATGTTCTAGCATCTCTAATGATTGTGCTAATGCGGGACTTTGGGGGAAGTTGCTTATGGCCATAAACAATCCAATCTGGTGCCTTCTGCTCTTTCCTATGACATATAGATTGAGTATTTATAAACAGCTTCATGATCAATAGGCTTGCAGAGAAATCCTTGTAGTCTTGTAAAGTTGTGTGGACTTTTTTACCAAATAGAGGACAATTTCGTGTCTTTGAAGATAAAAGATGCTGACAAGTTCCATGGGTTATTTTGTAGAATTTGTTGTTATTGTTAATGTGTGTTTTTTTCTTCTTGGTGTGTGTCTGTGTGTGCACACATGTTGTGGTCTTAATGTTTAGTTCTCCGGTATCCTTATATTGAAACCTAACCATCAAGGTTAGGTCTTAGAGGTGGGGACTTTCAGAAGTGACTTAGTTCATGAGGGTGAAACTCTCATAAATGCCTTAGTGCCCTTACAAAAAGGCCCCAGGGAACTTCCTTTTACCGTGTGACCAGCATGACCCCATCATGTAGGACTCAGGAAGCAGCCTCACCAGATGCTCGATCTGTCTGCACCTTCATCTCCAACTTCCCGGCTTCTAGGAGAGTGAGGGATTTTTGTTGTTTATAAGCCACTCATTGAACAGTATTTTATTACAGCACCTGCATCAGTTAAGACAGATGTGCTTTTATGTGTGTTTTGGTCTTTATTTTATTTTGGCTCCATGTTTATTTTACAAAAGAATGAGTTGCTATTGCACACATGAATTTCAGATGCAAGTTATAAAAATGCTTCAATCAAATGGCTTAAACAATAAATGTAATTATTAAATGAGTTAACTGAAGATTCTCCAACTAGTGCAACGAGGTGGGTTCCATCAGGACTAAATCTTCGTATTAGGCACTTTCCCTGCAGAAGTGGCTCTTTTCTTCCCTTGGACTTATTCAGTTTGCTGCAGGCCTCAGGACAGGTCAACAGGGACATCTCACGGTCCTCCCCCATGGAAGGACACAGAGGGAGCTCCCTTTCCTGATGCCCTCGGAGACATCTCTGGAGTCTGGACAAGAGCTCACATGCTTGCTTTCTGGCCTGACCACAGGCAACTTCAGAGCTCTCTCTGCTGGACCCACGGGGAACAGCTGTCTTCCTGTGGTAGCTGTGGTCACAGCCAGGGCACTGCGGGCTGTGTACAGGGCTGCCCTCTTGACTTGGTACTTCTGTTGTGACTGAGCACATCCACCCTCCTCCCAGGCAGAAGCCTCCTCATCAGGCAGCTCTCCCATGGCCTCCTGGGGGTGGGGGGCACAGGAGATACTCTTTTTCTATCAGTGCTCAGAGCTCCACTCACCCCCACCCCTGCTCCACAAGACTCAGAAGCTTTTTGCCCAGGGCCTCTAGGCAGCGAGGTGACCATCAACTGATCAGCTCAGTCCTTGCAAGTCTCGGCTTCCTATGTTTCACCTCCTGACTGTCTCTGGACTGATCACATGGTCAGGAGGAGGGATGTGCTGACTGATTGAAGCCACTGAATCTGGAGTTGGCTTACAGACACCCAGAGGGTAACATGAGAGGGGCAGACTCCTGAGGGAACATCAGGGAGCCTTCTGAGCCCTTGGATGGACACTGGGCATCTCTGGCTGAAGGCACCTGGCCCCACCTACGCATCCCTCCACAGCCAGGCTTACAGTTAATTGTTTCTCCTTGGTGAGCCAGGGTCCCATCAGGAAAGCACAATCACGAAAGGTGATTTAAACAGGGAAAGTTCAGCAAGATTATTAGCTGCAACAGGGGATTGGAGTAATGAGGGTTTACTTACTAAGGAGAGCATCACAGAATATCAGATCAGAAGATACAAGGAGCAGCCAGTGTCTCCAGGGTGAAGACAGATTGCCCTGAGCTTGGACCCTGCGTCCTTGCTCGAGAGAAAGTGGCTGTAACTCAGTAGATAACAGAGAAGTCACTGTAGTACTGTGACCCAGAACCCACCATGGGAAGATTCCTGGAAATCATCTACCCTCTCTAGGGCCACAGAAACCTGCTCTTGGGGAAGGTCCAATCAGGGGCCATCTACTGCAAATGACCTCGTAGAGTTTACTGGGAGAAGCTGCAGCTGCCAGATGTTACTGGCCACCATGTGCCCTGCAAGACTGGGGCTGCAGAAGTTGTCTACCCTGCAGGGGGTTGGGTGCTGGAGAAGCTGCAGGCTGCTCAGGAGGTGAGCTCAGAGGCCTGGAGGTCTGCAGGTAGGAAACTGAACCAGGGAGTGGAATGCCTGGCTCTCTAGTGCCCTCCTCTGATGAAGTTCAGTACTGGAAAATCAGTGAAAGGAGCTCATATCCATTTTTTCAATGCAGGTGATAAAGGGTGAATTTAAAGATGAGAGGAAATGAATAGCATAAGTCTCAAACATCTCTCTCATAGTTAAATTAGATAATTAAATGTTCTCTCAAGTGAGGTGAGATTTAATTTAGAAGGCTCCAAGATAAGCTTTCTTAGTTGTAAATCTTGGGTATTATCTACATATATATTTATATATCTTATATGAATATATTTTATATATTTTATATACACTCACATGTTTTATAATTAATTTATAGTTTACATATATAATATGTCTGTGTATATATCTATATAAAGTTAATATATAGCCTATATATCAACTATTACATATTATATCTGTATGTGGAAACTATAAAGCAATCATATAAAATGTGCACATTCATAGACTGCATTAACATTTGTCAAATAGAAAAGAGTCAAGCTGATTTAAAAGAGCTTCTTAAAAGCATTAACTAAGATTAACCCTGGTATGTGGATTTGGCCACCATCTTGGATATAGTGCCCAAGTGGCTAAGGACTGGGAATCTCTGACATAATTATATGGGAGAAAATGTGGCAACTTGTGTGGAGGATGGCATTTCCATATTGTCTTAATTACACTCCTTATATAGAGATAAGGAAAAATAAATGAGCAAGGCCACTGAGGTCTCAGCACCTGGCAGCAGTCTGGGGATTAAGGGGTGAATTCAGGGTTGGGACTGAGGAAGTCCATGAAGTTGCAGAATGTCTGCCCTTCCTGGCCGTGTTTCCTTGGGGGCCTTTTGGAACTGTGACATGTATTCTGCTGGGTAAAGGAAGTGGTCCATGATGACCCTTGGAATCTGTGTGCATGAAGTCCAGGCTGAGGACCAGCCCCTGGCTTCCCAGGTATACACTGCCCTGTGTGCTGTTAGGCCTCTTCTGATCTTCAAGTGTCCAGCCCACCTGCCGGCCCAGCATTTAGTTGGGCAACTGGTTCCTCTGTGGCAGCAATGTTAGTGTCAGGGAGCACTAGGCATAGCGTTCGTGCATTGAAAATGATTGTTCTGATTTTCTCTTATACTTCTCTGTCAGAAAGAGGAGAATCAATATCTAATTCCATTGTAAAGGACACAGGGAGCCTTCTACAGGCTGTGGACTGGTTAAAGTAGACCTGCAGGGATGGAGTGTCGGTGACAGGGATTTAGGTCACAACAATGTGTGCCAGGACATCCATCTGAGGGCCTTCATGATGCACTGCGGTGTGCCTGGGGCTCTGTTTGATCATCTGGAAGACAGAAATCCTCGAGTCAACAGCCTCCTCTCAGTGACCAATGTATCAGCCAGGGGATGTGCCACAAAGCTTTGCAAATGAACACATCGTGAGTTTTCAGGAAGAACATCTCTTAAATTACAGTTCCTCAAGGGTAGCCCAGGTGCCTCAAGATTTGTAGACCAGTTTCTGGTTGTAGAGAACAAACTTTTTAAAAATTGTATGAACACTTATAAATTTAGTTGAAGGTGCATTGTAAAATAATGTAAGAATGACAAGAAGCCAGTGAGAGCAGGGATTGTTGTTTGAGTGATAGCTGCGTGGTCAGCCATGCCTGGGAATAGAAAGATTTACCAAGGGAACATTGCCTGGGGGCTAGAAGGATGGAGAGGTCAGATCAGACAAATCACCAAGATGGTTTCTGAGTTTCTGATTTTAAAGTGCCTTGCTAGGCTGTGTTCTTTTTAGTGACTCCTAGAAAAATCTTAAGTCATTTTTGAAACGTGGACATGACAGAAACAGTGAAAGTTTCACAGGAGTAACTGATGCTTGGGGAAATGTGACCCAAGAGATGCTGATGATTTAATTTCTGTGTAGTGGAAGGCAAGGGCTCTGTTCACCTGACATTCATTCATCCAACACAAGATCTGCTCCTGACCACATTCTGGGGGATGCACTGATGGATAAGGCATAATCTGTGACCTGGAACGGCTCCTATGGTGTCAGGGGAGGCAACACAGTTGCCAATAAATGTGGGTACAATCTAAAGGAACATAAAAGACTTGAGGCCTGAGATTCAGGAAAAAACACAGAGGAGGTAATGTTGGATATGGATGTTGGATTTAGTGAGAATTCACTAGCCATATGAGAGCAAGGATGGCAGGTCAGGTAGTGGGACTTGTGGATAGATTGGAGATGCAAGAACATGAAGTGCAAGAGGTGCCTCCTTGCAGATTCACTCAGGGAAGGGGGTCTTGTGTAAAGGGCCTACTGGGGAAAAGGAGGTGGCCGTGAATGAGGCTGTAAGTATGAGCAGGGTCTGCAGAAACTTTGACACGTAGACTGGAATATGGACTCCAGATGGTAGAGATGAGAAACACACGTTAGCACCCAGCTGCATGTGCCCATGGCAGACATCACTAGCCGATCCCAGCACTTCTTCCTGCTCAAGCCTCTTTCTTCTCGGCTCTCTCTTGCTGCCTAGTTGGACTGCTTAGAAATAGTCATTGAGGCAACATTTCCTACTTCTAGCAGAGTCAGGGGAACTGGAAGAGGTTTTAGTAAGGATCAGAGCATGATGCTATTGAGGCCAAGATCTGTTTCACAATGCTCTTTACATTTAAACAAAATACAGCCACTTTTGTCTTTCCAGAGAGACTGGAATCATGTGATCAGGGTGCCTCAGGCTGGAGGTTAAAAGTATTGGCTCTTGGAGCCTAATAAAGCTCTCAGACATGCTTTGTTTGCCTTTAAAATGATTAATTATTTACCCACATTAAAAAAAAAAAAAACTAAGAGATTCTACATAAGCTTCTTGGCAAATCTGGAAACCCCTAAACACTGTGTGGACATTCCCACCGGCAATAGTCAAGCCCACCTGACCAATGGCTGCTCGTCTCGCTGGGGAATGTTCACTGGGGTTGGCCACAGCTGATGGTATTCCTGTCACAGTCCCTCCTTGGTGTCCCTGGGGATGGGTCCAGGGAACCCATCTGGAACCAGAGCTCTCAGTGATCAAGCCCTGAATGTAAAAGACTACGTTTGCATAGACCCTCTTCACTTCCTCTGAAGCTTGAGATCCTCTCTACAGTTCCCGCAAAACCAAGCACAGTGTCCGAGCTATGTGTGTGCCATTAGACTGCACTGCCCAGGGAGTCACAGCAGGGTAAGGGGCTCCAACATGTTCCGGACACTCTTGGTATTTTCTCCAAATATTGTTGGGTGAGGTTGGTGGCTGGGTGGCCTGTGGACATGGAGGGATGATCGTGTATATGCCATAGCTACTTCAGTCATTCACGTTACCTGCCTCCACCTGCAGAATTTCATACATTTAATTTTAAAACTTTGGCTCCTGCTCCTTGATCCTGATAGTAGTTCATTAAATATTTCTAGAAAGTTGTTATGAAAAAAAAATCACATAAAAATGGCATCATGTAGACTAGATTGTGTTATGGATATATTGGATAAAATTATGATAATTTTTTTCTTATGAAAATCTAGGTTTTTCCATATGGGAACATTTTGAATTAAGGGATCCTTAAGTTTCCTCCTGGGAGGGAGACTCCTTGGGCCACACAGAACAAGAATTTTGAGTCTGGATTCTACTCCAGTCTTTCTCAAGTCCAAAGATGTTCAACATGACATCTTACAACAAGGTTCTCCATATCTTTATACATGGATGGAGTCGGAAGAGTTCAGGCGCTGGTTCCAATCCTTGTGATGAGCTCAGACTCAAGTGTCTTGAACTGGGAATTCAGGGGCTCAAGCAGACAGGGACACGTGGTAGAGAACAAGAATCAGAGCCCTCTTGAAACAGAGCAAGCTGAGCGTGTCACTTGGGGCTGCAGAAGGGACAACCAGCAGAAATCGAGGGGGAATGGTGCAGAACCTGCGAGGCACATTGAATTTCAGCTTTGCATGAGACCCACCTACCTTTTCCACCTGCAGGCGAGCGCTGGCTCTCATTCTGCCCTGGCCTTGGTCGGCTCTTGTTTCCAACGTCCACTTGGGTCAGGGCTCTGGAGGGGGCTCCTAGTCGCGGTGTCCGCTGTCCCTCTACAGAGCACCCAGGCTGCATCAGAGACTTTTCATGTAAGGAGGTGGCGCGGGCGCTTCTCTTTTCTGATCTTAACGTGATTCCTGCTTCCGTTTCCCTTTTAGGATCCTGGGCACAGTAAAGAGGTTTTCAATCCTTCACCCGTGCTGTGAAAGGCAGCCAGGGGCCCTGTTAGTGTGACCTTTTCAGCTCCCTGTGATTTAGGGGCTCGGTCGTTTGTCTTCTCCCTTTGTAAATAACAGCCTTCAGAGAGAGGGATGGGGAGCCCCGGTGGCCCTCGGCGCCCACTGGACAGCTGTTAAATGACCAGACCAGGCTCTATGTGGTCACTGCGGGGCTGGATCCCTTCCTCCACCTTGGAGCCCTTCTTCCTCGGGAGGGGATTGAGTTCTCCCTTGGGTGGCTGTGGTAGCCGGCTTTATGTCACCATGCCTGAAACACCCGATGAGGACAGCTTGGAGGGGCAAGGACTTATTTTGGCTCATGGTTTCAGAGGTCTCAGTCCAGGGCCAGCCGGCCCCACTGCTCTGGGCCTGGGTGAGGCAGAAGGTGGAGGCAGGGGCATGGCAGATGGGTGTGGCAGAGGGACTTGGCAGAGGAAGGCTGCCATCTCAATGCAGCTGGGAAGCAGGGAATGAGAGATACACTCAGTGACCTACCTCCTCTAACTAGATCCCACCTCCAGGAGTCCATTCAGCTATCAATGGATCAATCCATTCTGTACTAATTCAGGGACAAGGTCAGAGCCCTTAGGAGGCACTCATTGCCTAAAAGCCCCACCTTGGAACCTTGCTGTGTTGCAAGGGTCATATTCTATTACATGAGGATTTGGAGGGACATTCTGGATCTAAACCTTAACAGCAACCTCTGATAATATTCAGAGACACTGAATCGCCAAGGAATTGCTTCCATTCGTTAAAAACCATTTTATTGAGGTACCATTAACATACAAAGAGCCGCACCTGTATAATGCGTTCCACCTGGTGAGCATGGCGGTCATGAGACCATCATTGCAGTCTGTGCCATGAATCGACCCAGGCTCCCTAAGTTTCCTTCTGCCCTCCTCATTATTACTGAGTGATTAGATGCTCCGCATTTTTGGAGAGCCTGGGCTAGGAAGCCAGGGCAGGATAATCACTGCTGTCACATTGAACCATTCCCGGGTGGCCTTCCCAGCACCTGACTGGAGTGGGCTGGACCTGGAGTCTGCACTGGGCTCGGACACAGCAGACTTGCTTTTGGGATCCCCCAGCCTCAAAGTGAGGTTCCCCGAGGTCAGGTCGGAGAAGTCTCCCACTTTGGGGATGGCTGTGGACAGCGTGGACCCAATGACTCAGGTTCTCCATTTAGCTTTGCATTCAGCACGGTACCGAGCACCTGCTTTCTTCCAGGGTCTGCCAGAGTATGTTGTAGATAAAGCTCTACTTGCAAAACTCTCTTAGGGAAGTAGAAAAGTAAACCAGGGAAGCATTAAAGTGGAAAAAGGCTACCCTGCAAAATACCTCTGGGATCACAGAGGACTTGGCTACCTGGAGGGTCGGGCAGAGTTCCAGAGGAGAAAACTCTGATTATTTATTATCATTAAGATGATAATAAATAAAGCATCCTGCATTTATAATAAACCTTACCTGGGACCCTACCTCAAGAGAAACATCAAGAATATATTTCTGGGGCTGGGGTTGTAGCTCAGTGCAAGAGCGCTTGCCTAGCATGTGTGAGGCACTGGCTTCGATTCTCATCACTGCATACAAATAAATAAAATAAAGGTCCATCAACAATTAAAATATATTTTAATAAAAAATATATTTCTGTGACTTAGATTATTTATGGTGAGCCTATTTTAAAATTTTATTTAGTTGTTTTTATCACCTCTCAATATGCTCGACATTTAGGTTGTTTCCAGTTTATTTTTTCTCACTGAAAACAATGCCTTGATAAATATCCCTGTCGCTCCATTTTGCACAAATCCATTTCTGTTTCCTTAGGCGGCACTCTTTGTGTCTCTGTCAATGTGTTTTTATTACATTCTTTTTGAAACTGCTAGAATTTTAAGGACATGACTTGATAAATTATCACAATTTTGATATGCCTGTGGGCACACCCCTTGGCTTGACTGAGTGCATTATTGGTACTGTGGAAGCTGCCCCGTGGCCCCTGTTTATTGTACATAGATATTCTTCATTTCCAAAGGAAATTTTAGGATTGATTTTTATATGTGGAATTAGGCTAAAAGGATAAGTTTGTCTATCAGGCTTTTGAAATAAGCTGCTAAATTTTCCTCCAAATTATTTTTTGCCTGTTCATCCAGTTTTTCCCCCACTATCTCTAATCTCTCTTTTATTAAAAATAATTTTATCATCAATTTGATAAATAGCATGTCAAGAGCGTCCAAAGTGCATCCCTTTGGTTATCAAGAGATTAAACGTTTTTATTTGGCAAAAAGTGGGATATCTCAATGCCCACCAAATGTGCGTGTATGTTCCCCTAGGGAGCACATCTTTGTGACTTGAACATCATTTCTGTGAGGAGTTAGCTGTCAATGTCAATATTCTACATAAATTTTCTGATCAATTTAGTGGGATCTGGTGCAGTGGCTGGAGCTGTGCCTGGTACCACTGAAGATAGAAAGAGGGATCTAGAGTAAAATCAAGAGGACTGGAGGGGACTGGGTGTGGGGGACCAGCGACAGGGAGGGACTGGGAATGCAGCGCTGGTGTCTGGAGTGTAAGTCACCAGCTAGATTGGAGATGTTGCGAGGTTGTGAGTGTTGGCCTTTCCCATCAGGTGTCAGGGAAGACTGTTCTCCACGTATGAATCATGGTGAGTGAGAGCGCGCATCCAGGGGTTTGTGCTTGCAAAATGGGCTGTGTGGTGTATTCCCTAAGATGTGGATCCCTACTAGCAGCCCAGGCCACTGAAGATGTTGTGTGTCCTTGGTTCAGCCACCAGCTGAGCTCGTCCTGGTTTCTTCTCTGTGCACAGGATGTGGGCACCTGCAGTCTGGGGACTGTACACTTAGCTGATGTTGGTCTTTTGTCTCCTGCACATGAAGTGATATGACTTCAGAAAGAGGGCTTCTGTTGTCCAGTATGAATCTGTTCGACTTTGCTTCTTAGCCCTTCCCCAAGAAGAAGCAAAAGATCACAGTGAGAGCAATATAGTTTCCCTTCTGTTTTGCAAAATCACAATTCGAGGCGATAGCTATAATTACACCCATGTTTTTGTGCATCTCTTAGCACTTTGCCTATCAGGATGTGAATCCCTCCCAAAGCCTGAGAGTTCTGCATATTTTTAAGATTTGTCTGTATGTTTGGAATAAAGCAAATTTTTAGGATTATAGGGTCAACATTTATGCCACTTTAAATATGATTGAATAAGATGTGATGCACAGAAGTTTCTGAACATGGCTATCTGAGCAGGTATGTTAAGGAAAACACAAGAAATAAGCTGAAGTTTACCTATGTGCACTTGTGGATTTTCTTGGATATATCTCAAGGTTCTGCCTCCTCCCTAGAGGTTTGGGAATCCAGCTTTGTGATGAGCAAAGTGGGCATGACAGTGAACTTCACCCACCAGGATTTCTCCTTCAAGGTGGGGGTCACTGTTGGCTGCCTAGACTCCCCTACAGACATGATATGGTTTGGGCCTCCAAAGACCTTACATTCCTATTGCCACTTAGAGCTTAGCCCTTGCCGGCCATTCTGCAGGATGGGTCATGACTCTGGTAGAGAGCTGGTCTCTTCAATCATTCCCTTCCTTATCCATGATTCTAAGAAGAGATGGTCCTTATTGGAAAACTGTGCTGCTGTGTGGGGCCATGGGGACACGACCAGTGCTCCAGGATCTCTTCTGGTCCAATGAGCTTCTGGGACAGAAAAGCTAAGCCAACCTCCAAGCTATGTCTTAGAACACCTCAAAGGGCCACAAACCCCCTGGAGCACATGGCTGCAAAGCCCTTCCATGTGTGCAGAGACCACTGGAATGTTTTTAGCTATACTTTTTTCCTAGAGGGATAGGAAACCAAAAACCAAAAGAAAGTACAACATGCTCCTGGTGGCCAGGTGTGAGAATCACCTGCAAACTGCAGGGTTGGGGAGGAGAGGAAGGAAATGGAGGTGCCAGGTAGAGTCTCCAGAGCACTCGCAATTGCCCAGAAGCTCCGCCTCAGGCAAAGTGCCTCAGACAGCCTCAAGAAAATATGCCTGTTACTAGAACCAGAGACACATTTTCTCCTTGAAGAGAAACCTTCAGCAGATCGCTTAGGTAAACAGGCTCCATCTCACTAGAAAAGAGTCATCTTCATTTCCTTTGATCCTAACGAGGCCAAGAGAGTAAATTCTCTCTGCAGTAATTCTCTGCAGTGTGTCCTGACACTGCAATGTTTAAGAATACGATCTGTAGCCTGGAGGAGGAAAGGAAGGGATTAGAAAAATTCTCAAAGATTTTAAGGCTGGACTTAAATTATCAAATTCAAAATAAAATAAATGCATCAATTTCCATATGGTCTTTTGCAAATAAAAATAAATGGGAGAGCTAGGCCCAGTGGAGCAGACCTGTAATGATTGCAGCTTAGGAGGTAGAGGCAGGAGGATTACAGCTTCCAAGCCAGGCTCCGCAAGTTAGCAAGGCCCTGAGCGACATAGTGAGACCCTGAGCAACATAGTGAGACCCTGTCTCAAAATTAAAAAATATAATAAAAAATTACTGGGGATGTGGCTCAGTGATTAAGTACCCCAGGGTTCAATCCCAGCACCAAAAAAATAATACAATAAAAAAACAGGAGTATATATGATCTTAAATCCCAACTCTAGTTATTATATAAAATGTAGCAGCCTGTGTCCTCGTCTCCATTTTTCTGGTTTCATTCACAGTGTACCCAGGAAGTCTTTGTTCTGACCAAGGCCACAGTGTCTAGGGGTGGGGTATGGCAGGGCTGGCTCCTGGAGTGTTGATACTCTTATGTCAACACCACGTGATCCTGATTTCCATGCTCCAAGCAGAATGTGCTGGATGTGTGTTCAACAATTCACCCTTTCCAAGGTCCCCTGCTTGGCAGCTTAAGGCAGCTCTGTAAAGATAAGGGCCAATGTCCACGTCCACTCCACCATGTGGCACCGACATGATGGATACGCTCCCGTGGAGCCGTGCTGTGCCCTGTTCTTGGGGACATAGGGGTTAGGCTTCCAGGCACCTCAGCTCCTGGGTGGTGGCAGCTTCTTAGCCTGTTTCAAGTGCTGGTGGTACCTGCTACTTGCCTTTGAGGTCTCAATACACAGCAATGCAGGTTAGTTAATTAATAAATTAGAGTCAGTTTGAGTACCTTTCAAACACCAGGCAGTGTTTGTCCTGGACTTGGTGGCACAATAAAGGGCTGGCCCTTGCCATCATCTGTGGCCACACCAAAGATTCAAAGATCAGTGATACTTGCCCTGTCCTACACCCATCCATACCACATCTCCAATTGTTCTTGAACTCACTGGTGGGATGCTGACATACCCAGATTCACCTGTGTTCTGAAATATTTTGTGGCTTCTCTAATTTTAATAAATTTATTCAGAGAAAATATTCTGATAACCACCAACTGACACCAGTCTGATTTTTTTCCATAAATGAAAAATAAACTAACACAAAGCTGAAACAAAGAAGCCAACCCCCTGATTAGACCCACTCTGTACACTGTAGACCCTATGGCTGCAGGTTCCCTCTAAGGACCAAGGGCCAGAGAGGCGCCCAAGGACCCTGGAACCCAAGAGTGGTCCTGAAAACCAGGTGGATGGAAGGAAAATAGAAACAGGAGTGACCAACACTGTGGGTGCTATTTAACCCTGGGTTCTCATGTCAGCACTTATTGTCCCCCAAGTAGGGGACCCCAGATGCCATTCCTGTGCTTGACCAGGTGCCGTGTGAAGGTGTGAGTGGCTGTGAGTCCTTTCAGAGTCTTGTGACATAAAGCAGGTGGGTTTGAAAGTCCCACATACCAGATGGTTCACCCCATTTACCACTTGAGTCTGTTTCTCGTGCGGTGAGAGGATGATATGCACTTCAGGGACATCGAGGGGATCAAGACAGCAAAGCCATGGAAAGGGAGGTGACAAAGTGGGAAAGACAGTCTGGACTTGGATCCCTCCTCTGCAGAGCACTGTGTGGCCTTTGGGGAGCCACCCCACCTCTCTGTGCCTTGGATTCCTCTTCTGTACAGGCAGGATATTGATGGTACCTACTTAATTACACCCTGGGTAAATGTCAGATGAGCTGAGCACTTTAGCTGGCTCACAGTCTGTGGTCAATCAATGTTCTTAGTGTGACACGTAGCATAGATGGGATCTAGCTTGTAAGACACCAAGTGGCCGTGGCCTTTTTATCTCAGGTGTGAATCGGGAGCCACTGCCATCATCAGATCAGCCAGTCAGCAGACAAGGGCCTGTGGGGGGCACGCTGGTCAGGCACATGTGGAGGGGACACCTATACAGTTAGTGTCCAGAAGAGTAGGACACAGCCTCCTGTGGGCTGAGGGGGAGGGTGGCAATCCTCCTGGGGTGGGAGAAGGCCGCCTCTCCAGGCCGAAGGAGGAGGCCGAACTCCGGGAGGTGTGACTGGGGGACAGCTTCCTTGGTCGTTTCCAGGGGAGAATTTTAAGATGGAATGTGATGTGATTTGTGACCTTGAAGAACTGAAAAGTCAGGTCAGAGGCAGCTATTTCTCTAGAGCTAAAATACGAATCAGTGGAACAGAAGGTAGGAACAACCCTGAGAAGATTCACGAATCCAGGGGTTCTGTAATACTGGACAAGAGGCCCTGGCCAGTCCTGCCTTAATTTAAGGAAAACTTGTCCCCTAGAAAGAGGGAATGCTCCAGGGGTGTTTAGGCTGACTCAAAAGACCACAAACAGAAAGAGATGGTGGAAAGTGATAGAGTCGGAAGGAAGACACACAGAGGGGCTCTGGGCAGGACACAGAGTGGTCTGCTGAGCATGTGCCTGGCTTGAGGGGAGGTGACTGCTGCTCACTAGAGCACGTGATCCAGGAGCCAAGAGCAACTGCACAATCAAACTGGAGCTTCCCTGAGGGGAACGGCCCTCCCTTTGGACCTTCTCTTCCATCTCCTCCATCCACCAGCCACTAGAGGATGATGGGGCTGACTCCTGTGTGACTAAGGCTTGTCCCCACCCGCCATGCCAATGACTGCAGCGCTCTCTTTCCATAACCGTTTGCAGTTCACCAAGAGACTTCACACACTGTGACTTATTCCCTCCAGGTGACAGGTGTGAAGTGGGCAAGGGGCAGTCCTCATGATCTCTTCTTCAAGAAGACATAGAAATTGCAGTTTCAGGGGGTGCACTCTCTGGCCCCCCTCAGCCAGGCCTTCCAGGACTCTGTGATGGACACACAAACCCAAACATGTCCTTCATTTCTGAATCTTAGGTTGTACCAACTAGACCAGCCTTCTCAATCGTAGCCACCAGAAAGCACTTTTTGTTTGAGAAATTTTATTATAATTAAATTAGATGCATCCCTAGTGAGTGTGAATTAATTAGTCAGAGGTGGAACCTGGACACGAATCGTTTTTTGGAACATCCCCTGGTGATGACAAGCTTGGAAATCATCCATAATATTATCCATATGGAATTATCCATAATCTGCCTGCAGATGCATTTTGAATGGAGGAACTGTCTCCATGCTCCACCACAGAATGCTATCTCCAGGGCCAACAGCCTCTTTCACAGCTTTTAGAAAATAAATGAATGCCTCCCTTTTTTTTTTTTTTTTTTTTGATGTGTTACAGTCCTATTTCCCTGTGGCTGCCATTCCTGTGCTCTAGATCATGCCGTCTTTATTTTTATTTTCCTTTTTCTCTTACTGCATCCTTTCTCTCATCCATCCAGCAATAAATATAGTCCTCTATTTCTAAGAGCAAACCTACGTCCCTAGGAATAACCAGTGAATAACTATGGCCTCCTCCTCTGCTCCAGGCACCAGGCACCAGGGCCTGTCTGTGACTTCTACAAGGGAAATGTGTCACTAATAATGTCCTCACCAGTGTCAGCAATGTTCTTTTACAATACACCTTCAACCCCAGGCATGGATTTGCTGGTCTGCACCCCTCCCTGCATTTGCTCCCAAGAGTTTATGCAAAGGGTTCTGATTCCCGGCCTGGAAGGAAGTGGGTCAGGATGGACGCCGATGCAGAGGGAGGTGGACAGAACCTCAGAGAGGAGACCCGCACAGTTTCCGGCCAGTGGAAGGGCTTAGGGAACATGGTGACTGTGCCTGAAACCAAAGGAGCTGGGCACAGGGAAGGATGCAGCCGAGCTGCAGGGAACAGTCAGCCAGGAGCATCGCTCCCATCAGGAAGCAGGACTCGAGATTTGTGGTTTCCAGACTTGCCATGAAGCTATTTGCAGAACTGCAATTCACTTTGATGACACCATTTCCACAACTAGTGGAAATGTCTTGAGGGGATGAATCCCCAGCAGGGGGGCACCATGAGGGAGGATGGCTGGCTGCCTTGGGGGGTGAATTTCAAGGCAGACACAAGTGGAACCAGGGCAGAATCCCTTCTCCCGTGGTGCAGCTGCTCAGCAGATTAGATGGGAAGCGTTTATGTTGAATAATGTCTTTGACTCCACATTGGGTTGGCATTATCTGAGAAGATGGAGTTTGCTGCTAATGGCCCTCTGTTCATCTCCCAGCTCAGCAGCTGCTCAGATTACAAAAACAGAAGAGATGGACTCACCTATCAGGCCTCCCCAAGTCTTCCGCGATGGGCTTCCTGCCTCTTTCTGGGTGATATTGTCACCTTTGGGAGTGCTATGGGACCAGGAGTGAGAATTCTGGGACTTCCCCAAGGCTGACCATGGGCCTCTTTCTAGGATTCTATTTGTCTTAACTTATTGATCACCTAGTCTTTTGAATCACTGGTCAAAATCATATCCTTGTATATAATTATAAACACAGTTGTCAAATGTAGGCAGTAACTATTACATTAGCCTCATTTTCCAGATGAGTCTCTGGGGCATGATCTCTCAAATATTTGGCCCAGTTCCTGGGTTGCAGGTGTGGAGCTGGACGTGAACCCAAGCGGTTTGGCAGGAGATAGCTGCATCTCTTGGTGATGGCAATTCCCAGGGAGGGTAGGCGCTATTCCTGGCTCCTGGTCTTGCAGAGATTTTTATTTGCCTTCCCAGCTCTGACACCATTTCTCCCGGCGGAGCTTTGCCTCTGGACTGGGCTCTCCAAAGCAATAGAGAAAATGTTATTTACTTGTCCTTTCAAATTTTCTGAAGTTGTCCATTACTCAGGAGGCTCCCTGGGGCCACCTGCAGCCCCTCTCCAAAGCTCTTTGTCTCTGAATAATTGAGAAAACACTATTTTCTCTCCCTTGGTTATAGCAGCTTAAGAAGGGAGGAGCTGAGCTCTTGTGGGTAGGTCTGGTGATTCCAGAACTTTCTTGCTTCTTCCCAGCCCATGCTGACCAGAGAGGTGGCACAGTGGTGCGGGCAGCTCCCCTCTCTCCTGCTCTCATCCACCCACCATAGGCCACAACATCATTGGCTTTCTATCAGGACTTTCTAAGCTAGGCTCCATCTGCTGCTGGGCTGTGACCAAAGGATTACAGTTTTCCACTTTTGTCAAAGCAAGTATTTTTGATACTGGGAAAATTCAATCTCACCTACTTGAACAAGCATAACTAATAGGCTCCAAATGGCTCTAGGTTTAGTGTCATTATTGTTAACACCCAAATTTTCTCTATAAAAATGTGAGAAACAATTATAGAAAACCTGCTGGTCCCTTTGTCTTGGAGCATAACTATCTGTCATTATGCACCTCTTGGAATGCCTTGAGTGCCAAGCAGCTCTCTATTGTCTTATCCAGTAGCAAACCCTGGCTCTTTGGGCCTCTGGCATCCCTTTTTAAATACAAAGGGGGAAAATAACAAGCTTTTTCTCAGATGTTGCTTTAATTAACTTATACAGCTTGTCCTATGGAATTTATCATGTAGGATGCCCCTCTTTTTAACACTTCAATGTTTGGGGACTAGATCTAGAAAGCTTGTCTTCAAGAGGAACTTGTCTTCTTTTCCTCTGGAGAGTCTTGAGTCACTGGACTGTGGCATTAAAAAAAAGTCTTCATATTTAATCATAAATAAAATTGCAACATATTTTCAAGACAGCGTTGCTGCAGTAATTAACGGTCTTGGGAAGCCTCGCCTAGCTGCCCGTGGCTGGGGACACAGATGGCAGAGCGTGGGAGCAGATTCTGTCAAACAATTATCCATGGGTCAAACTGGGAAGCACATAGAATTCTTTAAGCACTTTTCAGCAACTGTTAAGTACAAAAGAGGTATAATTTTAAACATCACTTGTAGAAATTGTAAAGTTAACATCCTAGAGATTTAATGAGTCAGAAGCTTGTGCAAAGTCTTAGCAGAAGCCTCTGCTCATTCTACCTCAAGCAGGCATGTGCAACTAGCATGTCTCTCACGCCAGCATGGGATGCTTGGAGCGTAGTCACAAGATAACCATATGCAAAGAATTCCCAGTAAACACGTATCAGTGGCTTATAAAAATAGAAGATTATTTGCTAGAGTCTGTGCTTCTTACATCTCTGGGGGGATTCTCTTAAACAAGTAATTAGTCTAACCATTAATTGTTAATTAGGACAGTCTTTTTGCAAATCCTTTTGGTCTGTCTGGAGAATGGCTGTGAACCACCTGTTGGCTTATTTTTGTCCTCTGACAGTTGGAAGCTTAAGGAAATAGTAGATCCTTTTCCTGGAAGGAGTTAACATCTTCTGAAACAGCGGAATTTATGCAACAGCTTTATATTCAACGTATCTTTTTTGTTTTTGTTGTTGGTCGTTCAAAACATTACATAGTTCTTAATATATCATATTTCACAGTTTGATTCAAGTGGGTTATGAACTCCCATTTTTACCCCGTATACAGATTGCTGAATCACATCAGTTACACTTCCATTGATTTACATATTGCCATTCTAGTGTCTGATGTATTCTGCTATCTATCCTATTCTCTACTTTCCCCCTTCCCTCCCCTCCCCTCCCCTCCCCTTTTCTCTCTCTACCCCCTCTACTGTAAATCATTTCTTCCACTTGTATTATTCTTCTCTTACCCCTCCTTTCCTCTTATATGTAATTTTGTATAACCCTGAGGATCACCTTCCATTTCCATGTGATTTCCCTTCTCACTCCCTTTCCCTCCCACCTCTCATCCCTGTTTAATGTTGATCTTCTTCTCATGCTCTTCGTCCCTACCCTGTCCTTTGTTACTCCCCTTATATCAAAGAAGTCATTTGGCATTTGTTTTTTAAGGATTGGCTAGCTTCACTTAGCATAATCTGCTCTAATGCCATCCATTTCCCTCCAAATTCTATGATTTTGTCCTTTTTTAATGCAGAGTAATACTCCATTGTGTATAAATGCCACATTTTTTTTATCCATTCATCAATTGAAGGGCATCTAGGTTGGTTCCACAATCTTGCTATCGTGAATTGTGCTTCTATGAACATCGATGTAGCAGTGTCCCTGTAGCATGCTCTTATTAGGTCTTTAGGGAATAGACGGAGAAGGGGAATAGCTAGGTCAAATGGTGGTTCCATTCCCAGATTTCCAAGAAATCTCCATACTGCTTTCCAAATTGGCTGCACCAACTTGCAGTCCCACCAACAATGAACAAGTGTACCCTTTTCCCCGCATCCTCGCCAGCACTTGTTGTTGTTTGACTTCATAGTGGCTGCCAATCTTACTGGAGTGAGATGGTATCTTAGGGTGGTTTTGATTTGCATTTCTCTGACTGCTAGTGATGGTGAGCATTTTTTCATGTACTTATTGATTGATTGTATGTCCTCCTCTGAGAAGTGTCTGTTCAGGTCCTTGGCCCATTTGTTGATTGGGTTATTTATTATCTTATTGTCTAATTTTTTGAGTTCTTTGTATACTCTGGATATTAGGGCTCTATCTGAAGTGTGTGGAGTAAATATTTGTTCCCAGGATGTAGGCTCCCTGTTTATCTCTCTTATTGTTTCTTTTGCTGAGAAAAAACTTTTTAGTTTGAGTAAGTCCCATTTGTTGATTCTAGTTGTTAACTCTTGTGCTATGGGTGTCCTATTGAGGAATTTGGAGCCCGACCCCACAGTATGTAGATCATAGCCAACTTTTTCTTCTATCAGATGCCGTGTCTCTGATTTAATATCAAGCTCCTTGATCCATTTTGAGTTAACTTTTGTGCATTGCGAGAGAAAGGGATTCAGTTTCATTTTGATGCAAATAGATTTCCAGTTTTCCCAGCACCATTTATTGAAGATGCTATCCTTCCTCCATTGCATGCTTTTAGCCCCTTTATCAAATATAAGATAGTTGTAGTTTTGTGGATTGGTTACTGTGTCCTCTATTCTGTACCATTGGTCCACCCGCCTGTTTTGGACCAGTACCATGCTGTTTTTGTTACTATTGCTCTGTAGTATAGTTTGAAGTCTGGTATCGCTATACTGCCTGATTCACACTTCCTGCTTAGCATTGTTTTTGCTATTCTGGGTCTTTTATTATTCCATATGAATTTCATGATTGTTTTATCTATTTCTACAAGAAATGCTGTTGGGATTTTGATTGGCATTGCATTGAACTTATAGAGAACTTTTGGTAATATCGCCATTTTGATGATGTTAGTTCTGCCTATCCATGAACAGGGTATATTTTTTCATCTTCTGAGGTCTTCTTCTATATCTCTCTTTAGGGTTCTGTAGTTTTCATTGTATAAGTCTTTAACCTCTTTTGTTAGGTTGATTCCCAAGTCTTTTATTTTTGGGGGGGATATTGTGAATGGAGTAGTTGTCCTCATTTCCGTTTCAGAGGATTTGTCGCTGATATACAGGAATGCATTTGATTTATGCGTGTTGATTTTATATCCTGCCACTTTGCTGAATTCATTTATTAGCTCTAATAGTTTCTTTGTAGACCCTTTTGGGTCTGCTAGGTATAGAATCATGTCATCTGCAAATAGTGATAATTTAAGTTCTTCTTTTCCTATTTTTATGCCTTTAATTTCTTTCGTCTGTCTAATTGCTCTGGCCAGTGTTTCGAGGACTATGTTGAACAGAAGTGGTGAGAGAGGGCATCCCTGTCTTGTACCAGATCTTAGAGGGAATGCCTTCAATTTTTCTCCATTCAGAATGATGCTGGCCTGTGGCTTATCATAGATTGCTTTTACAATGTTGAGGTATGATCCTGTTATCCCTAATTTTTCTAGAGTTTTGAACATAAAGGGATGCTGTACTTTGTTGAATGCTTTTTCTGCATCTATCGAGATGATCATATGGTTCTTATTTTTAAGTCTATTGATGTGGTGAATAACATTTATTGATTTCCGTATATTGAACCAGCCTTGCATCCCAGGGATGAATCCTACTTGATCATGGTGTATAATTTTTTTGATATGTTTTTTAATCCGATTCGCCAGAATTTTATTGAGGACTTTTGCATCTAGGTTCATTAGAGATATTGGTCTGTAGTTTTCTTTCTTTGAAGTGTCTCTGTCTGGTTTAGGCATCAGGGTGATGTTGACCTCATAGAATGTATTTGGAAGTTCTCCCTCTTTTTCTATTTCCTGAAATAGCTTGAAAAGTATTGGTGTTAGTTCCTCTTTCAAGGTTTTGTAAAATTCTGCTGTACACCCATCCGGTCCTGGGCTTTTCTTAGTTGGTAGTCTTTTGATGGTTTCTTCTATTTCCTCTATTGTTATTGGTCTGTTTAGGTTGTCTATATCCTCCTGACTCAATCTGGGCAGATCATATGACTTAAGAAATTTATCTATGCCTTCACTATCTTCTATTTTATTGGAGTATAAGGATTCAAAATAATTTCTGATTATCTTCTGTATTTCTGAAATGTCTGTTGTGATATTGCCTTTTTCATCCCGTATGCTAGTAATTTGGGTTCTCTCTCTTCTTCTCTTCGTTAGCATGGCTAAGGGTCTGTCAATTTTATTTATTTTTTCAAAGAACCAACTCTTAGTTTTGTCAATTTTTTCAATTGTTTCTTTTGTTTCGATTTCATTAATTTCAGCTCTGATTTTAATTATTTCTTGCCTTCTACTTCTTTTGCTGTTGTTTTGCTCTTCTTTTTCTAGGATTTTGAGATGAATTATGAGATCATTTATTTGTTGTTTTTTTTCTTTTTTTAAGGTATGAGCTCCAAGCAATGAATTTTCCTCTTAGAACTGCTTTCAATGTGTCCCATAGATTCCGATATGTTGTGTCTGTGTTTTCATTTAACTCTAAGAAGTTTTTAATTTCCTCCTTGATGTCTTCTAAAACCCATTGATCATTCAGTAACCTATTGTTCATTCTACAAGTGATGCATGATTTTTCCTTCCTTCTTTTATCATTCATTTTCAGTTTCATTCCATTATGATCAGATAAGATGCATGGTATTATCTCTACTCCTTTATTTTTTCTAAGAGTTGCCCTGTGACATAATATATGATCTATTTTTGAGAAGGATCCATGTGCTGCTGAGAAAAAAAGTGTAACTACTTGATGTTGGGTGGTATATTCTATATATGTCAATTAAGTCTAGGTTGTTAATTGTGTTATTGAGTTGTATAATTTCCTTATTTAACTTTTGTTTGGAAGATCTGTCCAGTGGTGAGAGAGGTGTGTTGAAGTCTCCCATGATTATTGTATGGTGGTCTATTAGACTCTTGAACTTGAGAAGAGTTTGCTTGATGAACATAGCTGCACCATTGTTTGGGACATATATATTTATGATTGTTATGTCTTGTTGGTGTATGGTTCCCTTGAGCAGTATGCAGTGTCCCTCTTTATCCCTTTTGATTAACTTTGGCTTGAAATCTATTTTATTAGATATGAGTATGGACACTCCTGCTTGTTTCCGCAGTCCATATGAGTGGTATGATTTTCCCCAACCTTTCACCTTCAGTCTAGGTATATCTTTTCCTATCAAATGTGTCTCCTGTAGGCAGCATATTGTTGGGTCTTGTTTTGTGATCCATTCAACTAGCCTGTGTCTCTTAATTGGTGAGTTTAAGCCATTAACATTTAGGGTTATTATTGAGATATGGTTTGTTCTTCCAGCCATATTTGTTTATTAATGTTACTAAACCTAATTTGTTTTCCTCTTTGATTACTTTCTCCCCTTTACTGTCCTACCTCCCACTGTTGGTTTTCAATGTTATTTTCCATTTCCTCTTCCCGTAATGTTTTGCCAAGGATTTTTTGAAGAGATGGTTTTCTAGCTGTGAATTCTTTTAACTTTTGTTTATTGTGGAAGGTTTTAATTTCATCTTCCATCCTGAAGCTTAATTTCGCCGGATACACGATTCTTGGTTGGAACCCATTTTCTTTCAGTGTTTGAAATATATTATTCCAGGATCTTCTAGCTTTCAGAGTCTGTGTTGAGAGATCAGCTGTTATCCTGATTGGTTTACCCCTAAATGTAATCTGCTTCCTTTCTCTTGTAGCTTTTAAAATTCTCTCCTTATTCTGTATGTTAGACATCTTCATTATAATGTGTCTAGGTGTGGATCTCTTATGATTTTGCACATTCGGCGTCCTGTAGGCTTCTAGGATTTGGGATTCTGTTTCATTCTTCAAGTCTGGGAAGTTTACTCGTATTATTTCATTGAATAGATTGTTTATTCCTTTGGTTTAGAGCTCTGTGACTTCCTGTATCCCAATGACTCTTAAGTTTGGTCTTTTAATGTTATTCCATATTTCTTGGATGTTCTGCTCATGGTTTCTTAGCAGACTTGCTGAGCTGTCTATGTTCTTTTCAAGTTGAAATACTTTGTCTTCATTGTCTGATATTCTATCTTCTAAGTGATCTACTCTGCTGGTAGTATTCTCAATTGAGTTTTTAAGTTGGTTTATTGCTTCCTGCATTTCTAGGATTTCTATTTGTTTGTTTTTTATTACCTCTATCTCCCTGTGAAATTGATCTTTTACTTCCTGGATTTGTTTATGTAGTTCCTTGTCAAAGTGATCTTTCATTGTCTGATTTTGCTGTCTCATGTCTTCCTTGAGACTCCAGATCATCTGAAGCATGTATATCCTGAACTCTTTATCTGACATTCCATCTGTTGCAGCTATTACATCTTCTAAAGTTGAGTTGACCTGCATTGCTTGTGGTCCTTTCTTTCCTTGTCTTTTCATACTGCTCGCGTTTCTTTCTGCTTGGTGAAACTGTTGTGTTTTTGAAATTTTCCCCCTATTTATTTATATTGCTCTTGTATAGTTGGGAAATCTCCCTTGCAGGGCGGGTAGTGGCTGTGCTCCTCCTCTAATTAGGGTCATCTGTCTACCACGATGGTCGGTCGCAGGTCTGCCCACCCTGCGGGCGCGGGTGGCGGCTCTGCTCTGCCCCCACTCCAATTGTGGTGACGTAACTACCACGCCCTTGGGTCCTTGGTCCTGATCCGGGTGTGGGCGGCGGCTCTGCTTGGCCCCTACTCCAATTGGTGTGACGTGTCTACCACGCTGGCAGGCCTCTAGGCCTGTTCCACAGGTGGGTCGCAGGTCTGCCTACCTTGCGGGCTCGGGCGGCAGTTCTGCTCAGCCCCCACTCCCAGTGGGGGTACCTGACTGCCTCTCCAATGGATCGCTGGGCCTTTTCAGGACATGGGCGGCAGCTCTGCTCCACCCCCACTCCAACCAGTGTGACGTGACTGCCTCGGTGCTACTTGTCCACCACGCTGGCAGGCTACCGGGCCTGTCCTGCCAGTGGGTCGCAGGTCTGCCTACCTTGCAGGCTCAGACGGCGGCTCTGCACAGACCCTACTCCAAATGGGGTGACTTGGCTACCGCGCCGTCGTCGGTCGCTGGTCCTGTTCTATGTGTGGGTGGCTACTCTCTTCGGCCCCAGCTGCAGTTGGGGTGTCGTGATACCACGCCGGCGGGTCACTTGGCCTGCTCTGGGCACAGGCGGCAGCTCCACTCTGCCCCCCTGGTCCCCACAGCACCCAGCAGGACCCGGACCGAGAAGCAGTCACCACAGGTTCCCCAGCCCTGGGCCAAAGCAGCTTCTGGAGTCAGAACCCGGCCTTTCCGATTCCGGCCACGCTCCGCTAGGAGCAGGCTCCATGGAGCGACCCCCGCGGGCTCCCCAGTCCCGGGCCAAAACTGTTCCAGGAGTCAGAGCCCAGCCGCCCCAAGCTCAGTGCCCGCTCCACTTGGAGCTGGCCTCAACACGCAGTCTCCGCCGGTTCCCCAGCCCTGGGCCAAAGCAGCCCGGGGAACCAGAATCCGGCTGCTCAAAGCCCGGTGCACGCCTTGCCAGGAGCGAGCCCCAAGGAATATTCTCCACAGGTTCTCCAGCCCCGAGCCTGAGCGATCTGTCTGCAAGATGCAGACAAGTACCAGCCTGAAATCACCTGTTCCATAGCTGAATGAGCTGAGATCAGTAGAAAACAGGGATGATTACATCAGCTCTCCAAGATGGCGGCTGCTGTCCTCCTCCGTGGTCCGACCGGTGTCAAGACTCGAACTGGACTGCTTCTCTCCTCTGTCTCAAAGCCGGAGCTCAGCACTAAGCACGGCCATTTTTTTTTTAATTTTTTTTTTTTTTTTTTTTTGAGAGAGAGAGAGAGAGAGAGAATGTTTAATATGTATTTTTTTAGTTCTCGGCAGACACAACATCCCCGCTGGTATGTGGTGCTGAGGATCGAACCCGGGCCGCACGCATGCCAGACGAGCGCGCCACCTCTTGAGCCACATCTCCAGCCCTAAGCACGGCCATTGCACCACTGGCAGGAGCCCCCAGAATCCACATTGCTGCACTCCCGCTCCAGCACCTCGCCGCTTCCAGCGCGCGCAGCAGACTCCAGCTGTGGGGCGGTGCGCCGATCAGGCACTGCGACCCTCCGTGCAGAGAAATCGCCCGCGACCGAGCCCCCACAGCCGAACCTCGCGCGATGGAAATCCGTCCACTAGATTCTGGAGCACCTCAATTTCACTGGAAATTCCCAACAAGATAGCCTTCAGCTGTTTCACCTCATCTTTCTCCCGCACAGTGACGCGGTGCACTGGGGTGATGCACTCCCTTCGCCGCCATCTTCCTTACCCGTATCTTATTAACCAAACCAAACCTGGAAATTACCACTGATGGGCATGAAAGAGAAATTGCCTCAGAAAAACTTCATGTCAATGTTGTCAACATCCCAGAAACAAAGAATGATGATTTCCATTTCCCTGCATGTAGCAATCATCTGTCAAATGATCACCATGATGATTCTGGAAAAGACAAAACCTGCCTCAGGTGCACACCGAGGGATAAAACCAATGGGTCTTTTGGAAAGTCACAAAACAGAAATGCCTCCTATAAAATGGCACGGTGCAGCTGTTGCAGAAAATTCAAAGAATGAAAAGTCAGAGTGCAAGAGGAAGAGAAAACTCAGGGTGCCTGTAACAAAGTAAAATTATTTATGCAAGAATATCCTAGGTGGACTGAAACACAGTGAGGGATTCCAGATTAAGGAGGTGGTGGTAAAACACACCCATGGCTTACACTCAGGGAGTCTCTCAAACCAGTTCTGGCTGAGAGCAGCTCATCAGGGGCTCTGGCAGCTCAGAGAGGCAGAGTATGAGGAAGCAAGGGGGGGTGTCAGTGCCAAGCAAGCAGATGGGGTGGCATCAGTGTCCTGTGACTCCACGTAGCCAAGGGCCATTCAGAGCAGCTCAGCCACCCTCTTATCTTCCAGCCCTTAGCACCCTCCTGAGTTTTATTGTACTAAAAAGAAAAGAAATTCTTCCTCTTTCTAAGGTTTGTGGAATTACCATGTGGGAACTGGGTAAATATCATCAGGTGTGGCCTTGTGTTCTGTTGGCCCTGCAGTGTCACCACTGGGATGGAAACTGAGGTGGAGAAAACTAATGCATTTTCATGTTGGCCCAGAGCAGCGGTCTGACTTCAGATGTTTTACCTCCCAGGGGACCTTGGCAATACCTGGAAGTACCTTTCATGGGGTGAGGGTGAGGAGGCTGCTATATGTCTTACAGTACACCAACCGCTTCCCCATGGACCTCCAGCCCCCAAAGGAGGAGTTACTGGCCCCAGATGTCCTGAGAAACCCTGGTCTAGAGAATGAAGGCTGGAGATCACGGTGCTTTTCCAAACCAGAGATGTTGGCCAGAGCCAGCTGGGACCAGCCCAGGGAGCAGCAGCTATTCAAATGTCCTTATTCCACTTATCCTTGTCAAAAGGCCTTCTTGATTTTTTCTTCCCTTGGTCCCTGGACAGCTGATAAAGGTGCTATGGAAATCCATTCCTGAAATCAAAGACCAAAGGAAAACAAGGCCAGTCACTCAAAGGACAGTGAGCAGGTGCCCTCCCCTGGGCAGCACTGAAGGAGGAGGCAGCCAGAATTACCTGGGGCTGGGGACCCAGTGGAGGAAGGGTACAGCCTGCTGCTGTTGCCATGACAACCAGGTGGTGCAGGAAGGGAGCTCAGGGTTGCCACGTGACAAGGTCTCACCAGAACTGCTTCTAGAGGTCGTGTTTGACTCTTCACAGTGAAGAGGTGGAGGCCCCTCAGCAGCAGGCAGGGTGACGTAACTGGTCCTTAGCTTCAGCAGGACAGTGTCGCCCAAGCAGGGAGCCCCTGCCAGTTGATATGCTCCAATTGTTTCCAGCTAATTAGGACCAGACTTGAGTCCATCCCTTTTCTTTTTTTCCCCCAAAAGTCAATTTAAAGCAAACAAGAACTGTACTATGCAGAATCTACCCCAATGCTGGAGAAGAAGATCTAAATCGACTTCTTGAGGCCCCTTCTCTGGGAGTCAGGGATCTTTATCCCCTTAAATGTGTTCAGAATTTTAGTGGCTGAGTTGATCAATTATTGATTGGAAAAAACAATTTGCTTCCCTACAACAGGTAGATGAAATGCCTTTCTTCACCACACTCTTGGGCTAATCCTGAAGTAGGTTCTAGACTCCCTCCCTCCAGAGGAAACCAAGCCTGTGGCTCCTTATCTCGCAGGGTGGGCAGTGACATTACACAGTCAGACACAGGACCCCAACTGTGGCACGAGGTGGGCACTTTCCATGGCCCAGGGTGTGGCTTGAGAGTCCAGGTGTATGCATGGGGTGGCAGCAGTCCTAGGTGAGAGCCAGACTTTAAACTCACAGCTACGTGAAACTTGAGAAAAGATCAGAAGAGAAAACTCTGGAAGTCTTTCTTTTCTGGGGTGAACAGCATGTTTGGCAAGCCACAGAGATGTAAAAGGCTTCTTTCCACTTTCTGCATGGCTTGCTAGGACCACAGCTGTGTTTACCCAGCTCCCACATGGTAATTCCACAAACCTTAGAAAGAGGAAGAACTTCTTGTCTTTTTAGTACAATAAAACTCAGGAGGGTGCTAAGGGCTGGAAGGTAAGAGAAGACGACTTACTTCAAGATCATCCAACACGTTGGCTCATTTCATCTGGACTTGATGGGACGGACATGAGGATTTTCCTCCATCCCAGTAATACTTCCATTCTTCATCCTCCACATAGACACAGCATGAAGGGCTCTTAAATTAGAGGTTTCCCTGTACATAATAGGGAATGCGTGGATTCACTGGATGAGGCCTGTGGTCAAAGCATCTCTAAATGAAAGCATGTGGGTGGCAGGGGCTGGGGTGGTGGCTTCAGGCTGACTCTGCTACTGGAGGAGTTTACAGCAACTGTGACTCACCAGGAGTCACCTGGAGCAGGCAAACCTCCGGTCTACTATTTCTGCCCTCTCGTCATGTGAAAGCCACCCTGGCCTCGCCTAGCCCTGTGTCTGTGTCTTAGCTGGGATCTTAAAAGATTGACTCTCATGGAGGATCTTGTCATTTGACACCTTATTTGCTTTGGGCACCCTCTTTCTGGTCTTTGCATAACTGATTCCTGGCTGTCACTTCTGTTCAGCTCAGATGCTCAGTGTCCTGAGGCCTCCCCAGGAGTATCCCCAACCCCCATGGGCCCACTACTCTGTTCCCAGCTTCTCATTATGTAACACTTTCTGAAATAATCTTGTGATGTTTAATTTTACCAAAAATAACATACTTCTACATATTATATATATTTACATGCTATACTATAGATCCTGTATTAATGTATACTCTATGGCATATGTGAATATAAAGATGTTTTGTGCTATACCCATTATTGTGTGTGTGTATACACGTATATATTGTGTGTATACATTTGATGGATGAATAAATCTTCACATTAAGCATCACTGGTTGTTAAAAAAAAAAAGCAGATAGAGCTTAATTTTCATTCTTGCCAAACAGTAACCATCATACCAGAGGGATTGAACCTGAGTCACATCTAATTTCCAGAATCACCTGCCCGATTGTGAAAAATACCAAAGTCAGAGAAATGGCAGATTCCAGCTGAGGAGTATCCTACAAGCCAAAGGGCTCAGGGTTTTTGACAGATATATTTAAGGAAATTAAAGGGATTAAGGAGAAATTCTTGATTAAAAGTGAAGTAAAGGTATTTTTTTGTCCTGTGTTTCATGAAAAGTAGGCAGGATGTCGCTATTTTGAATAGATATGTATAGTGAGTGCTATAGTTGGAAAAAAAAGATTCAAGGAAGTGGTTCATAAATCTCAAGATAGTAATGGCTTTATTTTTGTGGAAATTGTGCAAATGAATGGGGCTTACAGAATGACTGGAAAAATTCTACTAGCTTGACATTGCTAGGGGTCATTTTATAATAACTTGTTGAACCCCAAATAGGATTTGTGTTTGCTTATGTATCTGCTTTTGTTAAAAAATAAAATAATTACAAGTTGTCAAAGAGAAAACTATAGAACATTATGTGGAAAACTGCAAATTATTTTTAAAGATATTAAATAAAACCTTAAGAAATGAAAAGATGTGAAACCATGTTCACGGATAGGAAGTCCCAACCTATTATGAAATGAATTATTCTGAAATTTACCTCTGTACTCACAATAAATATTTCAGGGTACTTTTATTTCATAGTTATAAACAACCTGATTAAGAAGCTTACATAGAAATATACACTTTGTGTGTGTGTGTGTGTGTGTGTGCACGCACACACACACATGCATTGGGCACCAATCCAAGGGCCTTGTACACACTCACCAAATACTCTGCCACTGAGCTACACTCAGCCCCAACACCAAAATGTAGTAGAACTAGAGTAACCTAAACAATATCAAGGAAGAAAAAATTGGAAGTGAGCTAATGTTGAGACAAACAGGGTAACAATTCAACCTGCTGTGTATGGTAAAAATCAAGTGGAGAAATGACACTGGATTGAGCGTCTTGGAACAGACCCACAACAACATGGTCAATTTAAAAGAAAAGTGGCATGGAAGCCATTTGGTGCAGAAATGGGGCACATTGTCACAAAATGGTACTAGGATCACAGTATCCATAGGACTGAACGGCAACCATACTGCACATCTCATTTACCAAAATATTAATTTGAGATGATGCAAGAGATAAAGGTAAAATATGAAACTAAAATAAAGTTCCTAGAGCAAAATATGGGGGTTCTCTCTGAAATTCTGGGGCTAGCAAAGAGGTTCTACCAGCACACAAAATCAGTAACTATAAAAGAAAAAAATACATTGAATTTCATAAAAATCTTTAAATATTCTGCCCCATGAAGTAAATTATTATGCAAATAAGCAGGCAAGGTACTGATATGGAGAATTTATTTGCAAGGCATATACCTAACAAAGGGATTCTATTCAAACACAAATTAACTTTTTTAACCCAATAACAAAATATTAACCATCCAATGTTTAGAAAAAAATGTTGCCCAAAAGAAAGATATAAAATTGTAGGAAACAGAAGAAAATGTTTCAACATTATTCATTAGAAACAAATCTGTACTGAAAATATGAAATGGCACTGCAGACCCACCGAGGTGAATAAGATGAGGATAGATAGAACGCTGGTGAGGTGTCTAGTACCTGAAACCAGGGGTAACAGGACATCCCTGATTTGAAGAAAGCCCTGAACAGTTTCTTACAATATTAAATATACAATGAGTTTCTGATCCTATAATTGTATTCCCAGGTATTTACCCCTCAAAAAATGAAAGCATGTTTATTGGAAGACCTATGCAAGAATGTTCAGATCAGCTACATCTGTAACACCCCAAGAAAGAAGAGCCCAAGGAATCATGACAGTATCAAGTAATAAACAACCATGGCATAGAACGGATGTGGAGTATACTGCTAAACATTAAGGAAACAGACGGCCTGCTGATAAGATGTATCAGTTATCTCCTACTGCATAACAAATGACCCCAAGATATTTAGCAACATTCGAGTGACTTCTAAGAATAACCACAAAATAAATGGTTGCTTTCATGGCCCAGGGATTTGGAAGCATCTCTCCCTCGTTGCCACACACAAGGCTGCAGGGATATTGTCAACCCAGGCTGCAGTCATTGAAGTTGGATCTAGAGCTGAAGAATATACTTCCAAACTGGCAACATTGTGGGAGGCCCAGTTCCTCCCTGGGGGGATGTTGGTGCATGCTCACCCCAAAGCAGTTGGCTTTCCCCAGAATGAGCAACCCGAGAGAGTCAGGCAGAAAGGGGAGGCCTTTAGAGACCTGCTCACAAGACTCATGCAGTGTTGCTACTGTTGAGCACCAACAGATGGCCAAGTGTGACTCCCATGTGATAGACAGGAATCAGCTGCTATTAGAGGAAGAGAATCCTGTGCAAGGATCCGCTGGCATAGTTTCACCTTGCTGGGCGTGACAATAGCCATGGTGGGATAAGGTGTGAGTTAGACCCACACCCTTCCAACATTCACTGAACACTACGAAAAGGTCCCTGTCTCTCACTATACAATTATATCCTCCATTTCTCAAATGGAAAGGTAACATCAGGAGGAACTTATCTTTCCCTGTACCTGAACTGGAAACAGGCCAGCTTTGTGGAGAGGGGAGTCCAATGACCACTGCAGGCAAGGTGGGTGGTGACAGCCTAAGAGAATGGGTTTAATGCAGGAGAAGCAGGGCCAGATGCCGGCATGGATTACATTCCTGCCACTGCAGGGTGTCCATGGTTGAGGTGTTGGCAGGCTTACGTGCCAGGCATGGGGAAAGCTGTGGCTTTGGTACCCTTGGTTTCACATGGGGCCAGCTGGGGCAGGGGTGGCCAGACCCAATTCCTGGATTGCTACATCTGGCTTCAAATGGCTTCATGCGCCCTTTTCCATGTGCCACAGCAGAACTATTTTCTTGTGGCTAGACAGAGAAGAATTGCATGACCCTTTCTTAGCAAAGCTGTTCTCCTCCCTCCTGGAACCGCTGAGGGTCCTCCCTGGTAGCCAGGCTCCTGTGCTGGTTCTGAGCAGAACATTCCACAGGCATCCTCACAGTCTGTTGTGACTCACAGAGGCCTGGCACCCAGAGGTGGCCCTGCAGGGGGCTTCGGGTCTAAACGTTGCCCTCCTGGTTCATCCCAGGGAAATAGGCAGGAATTGGATTGGGTTAGTGGGGACTTGAGCCAAGTTTCTGGCTTTCCTTGGGAGACAGCTGTAAGTGATGCTATGATTGTTTTTATACTAAGAGGTAAATGTGATTTAAGTTGTGAAAAAGAGGCAGCCCAACAATTTTCTGCCTGGGTGGAGAACACTGTGAGATTTACACCATATTATTTATCATGGCCACAGAGGTGCAAGGAGGCCTCAGGTTGCCTGCACAGAGCCTTCTGGATCTCAAGAAGTCAGAAGCTCCACGAGGTCCCTCCAGAGAGTTAGACTTCTGTTCAAGGTGCTCTTACATCTTACATTCAAAGTGTGATCCAGTCATTAAAGGATTAACAAAAATAGAGCTCTCTAATTCCGAGTGTGTAGAGCCCCAAATCCATTAAAAATGGCAAGAGGCAGAAAGGAAAACAAGGGCAGGGGCCCCAGGAAAGGGTTGCATGGGAACACTTTCATTTAGGGAAATCCCAGAGTGATCCTAAGAGCTGAAGAATGGGGGAGCCCCCAAGGGCCCGAATGAGCAGAAGGGGGACTCCTCACCACTCCTGCGCTCCCAGAAACGAACTCTGCTTCTCGAAGGGTTAGAATCCCTTGTGGAAACCTTGCTGCAGTAACAGGTTTGCTCCCTGTCTTTCAGCAGGTAAAACTGAGACAAGGGCAAAAGACAGGTAGCTGATGACCAAAGAAAAGGGAATGGTAGATAGCACTTCCCACCACCCAACACGAGCAATCACGCTAAGCATGGCTCTTTTCCTGCTTCTGGTCACTTCTGGCCACTTCTGGAATAGAAGAAAGGAAACCAAAAATCTATAAATGGATAAGACACCCCACTCCCCTGAGCACCAGCTCTGTGGGTTTCCTCCCCTTAGGAGGAGTTCTCCGCCCCCCACCTGTTCTGTTTCTTAAATAAAATTTACCTTTTTCTCTTGCCTCGGCATGCCTTGGGTGTTTAATCCTCAACACCAGGGAAATGAGGACCTGATTCTCATTTTTAAGACCAGTATCAATGCGGAACCTGGGTCGCAACTAAGAACTGAATACAAAGAGTGGATCAGAAAATGTCCAGTAGCTGGATAATCAGTCAAGTGCAGCTTTGGAAAAGCCGATTTCTGTTGCTAAGGTGAACACTTGTTTAAAAACAGTGGAAGCAGAAAGGATAGTAGCAGATGGACACTAGCCATTGGATGCTGGGACATGATGCTGTCCTGGCCCAACTGCATTGCCCCCACTTCATGTTTTCTCTGAAAAAAAAAGCAAGCAATTTCCCTAAGGCCACTCTGTCCCTCTCTTGGCTAACATCAACAGGATATGCTACCTTCCTTGCCAAAACCCCCTGTTTTCTGGAGGACTATCCCCAGGGCCTCCATGCCCATTAGAAGAACCCAAGTTACCCCGAAGTGGGGCTTTTGTGACTTTACACAGGTCAAAGACTCCAGGACTCAGAAGACAGGATAATTAAAAGCAAAGACCACTGACCCTAAAATTGGATGCAGTCCTGCTGTCAACCAAAAGAGGTTGTACCTGGGTGGGACTCTCTGGAAGCTTCCCTCAGACTCTCAATACAACTGGAAAACTAAGGCCACATGGTCACCTTCCTCTCTGAGAGGATCCACTTTCACCCTTGAGATAAACTTTGCTAGACTTTTCTAAGTTTTAGGTTTTGCCTAAATTTTTTTTTCATGCAAGAGCACAAGAATCGATAACAAAAAGCAATGTTCTGTAACAGAATGATAAGAAATTGTATTACATTTCCTATTATGTCATATTACTATATATTCATAGATATATTATTATATATTAATAGATAGACATCTATGTACATGTACATTCAGATATATCTATGTGTACGTTAACTATTGTTATATTTTGCTTGAAACAAAACACTTAAATTTCCCAATAAAATATCTAACCCAAGGTAAAATTTTACTATCAGAAATGTTCTGTTTTGAAAATGAGATGCAAAGTTTACTAGAAAATTTGGGGATGCTAGTCTCTGTCAGCAGCATGTGTGAAATCCCCAGAAATCCACCGAATGCAGAGACTGGCCAGGATTGAATGGAGGAGACACTGCCCAAAGCACCTGAAAACTTCAGCATGTTGATCTCAAGCTGAGACCAAAAACTAAAGGGCTGGAGGAGGAGTGGGGGGAACAGACAGCACAACCAAACTAAGAACAGTCTCCCTTAAGGAAACCACATTGTTGCCCATAAGAACAAAGAAGGAAAAGAATTGGGAAAATAGGTTGTTACTTCTGTCCCCTGGAGAAGGCTCAGTGACTTAAAGGGACAAGGAGCTAGGCAGGCACAAGGGAGCCCAGTGGAGTTCCAATGTAAGCTTGGGCTAGATGTCTTCCTGCCCCACCATTCCATGGTGGGTCTGGGCAGAGAGCTGGGGCATCTCTTGATGATCAAACCCGAGGAAGGATGTCAAGCAGGGTAGGATCACTCAGTATTTAATCTGGATTGGGTTCCTTTCTTTTTACCCAAATTAACTAGCAAAAAATATATCAGCTTTTATGAGAATCCTTTGTAGACATACTACTTAATGCTTTCTGCTTTTATTTCGTGTGGGAAGTGGGGTATAAAGGGCAAAAATTAACATTTCAAAAGTAGGGACAACCCTCCCTTGCCTTTTTGGTGGTTGCTTAGCAACAAATTGTCTTTATCTTGGTCTGAGGTCTACTTTTTGCTTAGTGAAGGACATTGGAAAAGGTGCTAAAAGATAACAAGCCACACACCCTGAAGGTTTTGCTTGGAATGTGGCCATTCACACCTTGACCTGCATCCCATGGCTGAATCTAATCACAATGAGGGAAGGCATCAAGTCCAAAGTCAATGGGATGAAATGTATGTGCTGTCTGCTGCCAAGAACAAATAATCTAACTACAATCAATGATTGGCTTCACTGTCATCACCACCATCATCACCATTAACTTCATCATCATAATCACCACCATCATCCCCATCACCATCATTATCATCACCACCTTAATCTCCATTATCACCGTCATCCTCACCACCATCATCACCATCACCATCATGACCATGACCATCATCACCACACTATCACCATCATCCACACTACCACCATTCTATCACCCTCACCACCATCACTATCACCTTCATGATCCCCAACACCATCATCACCATCACCATCACCATCACAATCTTCGTCTTGTCACCATTTCCTCAGTGGAAGAAGATACCATAGTTGAAAGTACAAACACGGCTTGTCCTTGGAGAAAATGCCTGTTTATTGAGGAACAGCTCTGCTTATTTATAGAGCTGGGGGTGGTTTGACAGTTATGACAGTTTAACAGTTTAATGGTTTGACAGTTGGCATAGGGTGCATCCTGATTGGTGGGTAAGGATAATGTGAGTCAGCAGGGCTAGTCTGATTGGTGGGTATGGATCATGTGAGCCAGCAGGACTTACCATTGGATGGCTCTTCTCGGGGGATGGGGAAGTTATTCTTTGGAGCTGGGGTGACTCCCAACAATATTAACTGCTCTTTTTCTCTAAATCACATTCATTTCCAAGGGTAGCTTTTCTGATAATTACCTCCATTCCTTAACTGTTGTCTCAAATGCCAGCATTTTCCACAAAACCCGGGCACTTGCTTATTTCCTCTGGCACTCCGTGTGGCTTAGATCATATGTACCCATCCTATATTAGATTTGTGACTGAGTTTAATTTGCCTCCTCTCACTGGTGAGCTTTTAAAGGTAGAGATGACTGCTCACTCATCTTTGTGAACCCTGCATGCACATCTTAAATCCTAAATTCTCTGTTCAAAATAGTAACACCATGTTTTGAACAGTGAATTTAGGATTTAAGGTGGAAAAGTCAGAGTTTGTCTTTTTACCTATGGAGTGGAAAACGGGGATTTTAAACAGCAAGTGTGGTTCATGCTGCTTATGAACACAGCTATGCTTCCTTCAGCTTCTTATCTTTTCCTCTCCCACCAATAAATACTTAAAATCTTTAAAAACATTCTCCAATGATGCAAACCATGCCATCCAACCATATCACTGTGTGGACATGTATTTTACTAAATGCAAATGTACAAAGGGCACTGCACTTGAGGCTATTAATACCCACACTCTTCTCTACTTCCTTTTAACTCCTGGTATTAACCTCATCTCCAGCATTGATCAAAAACACCTCACTTCAGCCGGCAGCCACCCAAACCCTATATACTTATCGTCAGAAGACAAATGATGACCTGGTCTCTAACAGAGCGACAATGAATACTGGTGAGTTACAAATACATGCATGTTGATGGTAGACCTGATAACTAGGCCAACAGGTAGTTCTAATCATGCACTGATAATGGAATAATATGCAGGCTGATGAGCAGTGCAAACCCATTGTTTGCTTTAATGGAAAGTTCATACTGATCTTCAGGAGCAAAATGCTACTCTTGGCAATGCCCCGAGAAGGTCTCTCCCCAGCTGGCCGTGGGTCATCCAGATCGGTGTGTGTCTGGGTGTGTACAGGCCAAGCAGACCCGGGCTTAGGGTGAGGCCAAGCACAGGGTCAGATTCTGCCCTTGCCTACAGTTTTGAGATTTTGTTCTTGTAAGATAATTGTTCATTCAATTTGATTTTTAACCTACTATCTAATGGTATTGTTTATCTAGATGAGTGAGTTTTTGACATGCCTTTTACTCTGGGGCCTGGGCCTGGTTGCTCATCCCCAGTGCCTGTGCTCATCCCTACTGACAGGACCCTGCTGTCTTGTCCTGGCCTGAGTGCCAGGTGCAGTACTGAGTGTCCCTCACACCTCATCTTGGGTCCATTAGTCACAGCAGTGTGTGGGAGACACAGTGGGCAGCAGCTGGACCCTCGTGTCTTCCTGGAGAGGCTGCCAGGGGGAAGTGCACCTTGAGCTGTAGAGGAAGGGGCCGGGCTTCCAGGTCCCTCTCCTTGCACCAGGTCAGAATCTCCCTCCCTGGGCCTCTGGTTCAGTGTGTAGCCCTGGGTGGCCTCTGTGTGCTGCCTCCAGGTGGGGGGTGGGCAGCATGAAAGGAACAGGAGGTGGGGCATGTCCAGGTGTTCCTGGGGTGACCTAGGGGGAGGCTGGGACTCCTCAGGAAGCCGCTGTGGATCTTTGCAGAGACAGGGTGGTCGGGAAGGATATGATGATATCTTCTCTAAAGTTTTCTGCTTTGGTTTATGTGTGTGTGGCCCAGTTTCCAACTGTGATCTACAGTTTTATGGTGGAATCTTGCCTGTGAGTGGGAACAGACCAGGGAGTGCGCTAACCTAGGCCAGCAGGTCAGGGAGAAACAGCCCCATGAGGATACCCTGGAAGGGGCCTCCAGAGAGAGGCTGTGATTGTCACATGTGTCCTCTAAGGCCCTTCCTGTCCCCAGCTGAGATTGCCCCCACTTTATCATGTGTCCCTGCAATGGAGCAGTCACAGGAGCAGGGTCCCTTGGAGGTCAGAGGTGGGGGGAGCCAGCTCCTGCTTAGCAGGTTTAGATCCCTCCTCCCCCGTCTCCTTGGCCTGTTCCTAGGGAAGTCCCTAGGGAAGGTGACACTGAAGCTGGCACTTGCTTGATGATGCAGGGGTCACGCAGGTATGCCTGGACCATATCTCCCATGGGCTTGTGGAGACCCGTGACCAGCACTCCAGCCCTCTGGCCCCCAGGCACTGCTGTCTCCACTGACCCAAAGGCGATGACCACTGGCTGTGACCTGAACGTGGAGGATGGGGCTGCCGTGCTGTGGGGTTCAGAGACAGGCGACTCAGCATCTCTTTATGTCACCCACAAAACACTGGCTGGAGGAGGGGCTGGGGCCATTTTAAATGTTAAAATTGATTCAAACCTCAAAGCTGAAGTGCCCAGACCCTTCTGTGCAAGTATGAAAGTTGGTGTGAAGACCCTCACGTCTGCCCCTGCTGAGGAGGGAGGAGAAGAGGGACTGGGCAGGAGAAGGGAGCTGAGATGCCCAGGCAGGTCCTGAAACCCTCCCACGCTCAGGAGTCTCCGTCCCAGCAGCCTGTCAGATGGCCACGAGCTGGAGGAGGGAGAGCCGGGGAGCGCACTCTCATGAGCGAGTGAAGAAGTCATTAGAACTTCATCTGAGAAATGAGCTGGCTGGTTCTCAAGTCTGCCTCCAGCAAGCAAGGCTCCATCCTGCCGAGTGCCTGGTGGCAGTGGCCTGGGTCCTCTCTGGGAGGAAGCCAGAGTGCCATTTTAATTCCCTGTGACTGGGGGAGTCACTCACATGGGAAGCAGTGTGGGGGTGGCTGCCAGCTGCTCCAATGAGCAATGCCTGGGGTCGGCCATGCCCCTCCTTCCCATCTACTCTGTTAAACCCAAGAGGGACGTAAAATCTGGACCATTTGATGGTCCAAATTATGTGCTCTCCATCTGTCATGGAGCGATGGTTTAATGCGATCCCTGCGCTGGGCACGCAGTGAAGCCACCAGGGGTGGAGTCGTCACAGTGCATTGCTCCCCTGGGTGAGTGGCCACTCGGCAGGGCTATGGGTATAACACGGGAATGGTCTGGGCGCTGACCTTGGCAGGGGTGCTGAGGAAGGAGGGATGTCTCTGGGCTGGAAAACAGTTATTTGTACTTACACTTAGTGAAGGAAGCTTGGAGCTTTCACAGGGCCATTTCCCAAGTTGAGGATGAGGTGCTGACACTTCTGGTATGTTCTCCATATAAGCATCCAGCCCATGGTGACCTAGAGCAACCTCTCCTGCCACAGGGAGGGGAAGAAGTCAGCCATTCATTTTTGCATACCTGTGGTCACATCTGCTTTTGGTGGCCTTTCATTTGAACTGGCCACCTTCCCATCCTGGAAAGACAACTCAATGTGTACCCTAGCGGGTAATGCTCTGGGTTTTGCACTTTTAGGATCTTGGGGAAGTTCATCTCAGCCTTGTCTATCTTCTCCACCCATCTTAAAGATTTTGAAATTTCACACTTCAAATCTCAGCTCCTTTGTGAACCCCACCCTGATGCTGCCTTTTGATAACAGAATATTCAACTGGAACGTTTTCAGCAAGAAAGGTTATTATTTTACATGCCAAGAAACCTAAGGCTGGACAGTTTCTGGTGGTTTGGTTCATCAGTCTCCCAGGTCCCCAAGGACCCCAGCTCTTCTCGTCCTTCTATTACACCCACAGTGTATTGATTGATCCTGTGTATTTGTCTTCTCTCCTCATGGTCACAGATGGCTGTCAAAGCTCCTCACATCACATTCTCACCTATTTACATTCTGAGGCAGAAAATGAAGACAATATTCTACTTTGTTCCTCTTATTTTTTTTTTTGTGTGTAAAAGCTTTATAGAATCCTCCATCAGTGTCTTCTTCAGTCACATTGGGTCACATGTCATTGACATCTATATTCAACAACTATTATGGGATGTGGGATGTGTCACCAAGGAGAAGGGGCCTGTGGCAGGCCCTGGGAAAGACCTTTTAATCCTTGTCTCTCTGAATAGAGATCACCAATTAAACTGTATCAGTCAACATCTTCACTGTGAATTTACTCCAGCCACTTCCTTCTGGAAGCATCTTAGGTTCTGACGGGGTGGAGGAAGGGATTGGGAGCAGTAAAACAATAAGGGGTGAGGGGTACAAGAAGAGTCCCTGGCCAGGCCCTTCACCTGATGAACAGGAGGACAAGGAGGTGCAGAATTGCTGCCCAAGACTGTCCCCCATCCAGCACACAGGCCTGCTGTGCTCGGCAGGTACAAAAATGGTCTTGAAAACATTCACTTGAACTTATCAGGAGCAATCCCACAATTAGAGAATCCAGACTGATATCTGATAAAGAGAGGATGCAGAGACGGGGTGGCATCCTGGGGCAGCACCAGGGGACGTTCAGCGGGGCCTGGGCTCTGTGGGACCCACACCTGCTCCTCAGCCCTTCGTCTCCTGGTCCTGAAACTCAGGCTGGCCTGGCTCCCTGTGGGGTGCAGCTCTGGGCTGGATGAACCCTCCATGAACAGGAAGGAGGAGGCAGGAGGGGCGTTTGGAGCAGGCCCCGGGGAGCCCAGCCAGGATCCTGGCTCTCCACCCTGGGGGAGCTCCCAGTCTCTGGGCCAGGGAGGAAAGTGGCACTGCTCACAAAATCGACATCAGTGACATTTGTGCCTGCCCTGTGACATTCCTTGTCCTCAGCATTGATCCCTGTGACCCTGTGGGGTGGGCCTTCCTGGTCCCCATTTTAGAGATGAGGAGGTGGAGGGGTGGGGAAGTTGATCTACATCCACTTCCCTGAGGAGGACTCAGGGCCCCGCAGGGTGGCCCTTGGCCCCCAGGTGCTGCCCGGAACCTGTGCCAGGGACAGAGTCAACATGGGTTTCAGGCTCTGAGCTCAGACATGTAGGTGAGGCCCCTGAAGGGTAGGGGATCCTACCTGATGTCCCCATCAGTTCTGTTCTGGAGGGTGAAGGGCATCAGAATCTGGTGCAGGGTGTCCTGGCCAGAGGGCACCCACTGTGCAGAGAGCAGGAGCAGTGTCCATCTCATGGTCGTGATGACCCATGGTCTCCGCATAGCCTGGGGTGGCCGCATCTCTCTTCAGGTTATCAGCCCATCAGTTCATGTGGCCTGATGTCCAATTCACAACAGTTAAGAGGGTCGTGTTGTAAGTTCGCTGACTGACTATGTGGTGAGCAGATCCAAGTGAGCAGGAGCAGAGGACCAGAACATTACAATGGCGTAAAGCTAAATAAACACAGGGGCAAATGTAAAACCAGGTCCCCACTTGTGTCCACCCAGAGGATGATGAAGGTTCTTCATTATCAAGTCACTGAGGGAGTCGGCTTCTAGCCTCCGTCAATCTTATTTAAATTATTGTAGCTACAAGATGGTAAAAATCACATTTCTTTTCAAAATTTAATAGTTCAAACTTTAATAAACACGCTCTGGGTCCCTGGGTCCTGAAGCACTTGGCTGACTGGCAAGCCCCTGGGACCTCTTTGGCCAGGATGTGGGCCAGGCTGCAAGCAGAGGGTCTCTGCTTCCTCCTGGTCAGCGGGTGCTTGTTGTCCTCCGAGGTGCTTGGAGCTGGTGTCCCTTCCAGAAGGACTGGCTCTCTTTTCTTGGAGCCTCGACCTCCACAACAGCAAGGAGACGGAGGGGTCCTGAGCCCTCCGTGAGCACCTACCTGTGTGGGGGAATGCACATGCGTGGAGGCAGGAATGCGCGTGTGCACGCACACCTGAGGCTCACCCTGCCCACACAGTGGGCCCACCTCATTTCCTGCCTGGGAGGCTGAAGTCTCAGGGTCTGATGTTTGAATCCCCATTTCACAGCTGCCTGGGAAAGGCCCCCACAACCGCAGAGACACAGAGGCACGGGGACATGGTCCCCCGGCTGGAAAACCCCAGCTGCCCCTGCAGGCTGCTCCTCAGGGGCGCAGCTGAGCCTCTGTGGCTGGGGCTCTCGGGTACCCTTCTCCCAACATTGCCGCCCAAAGTACAGCTGCAGCCAGCGCACACTCGTGTTTCCCGTCAGGTTGGATACCTGCTCCCCATTCTGGTCTGGAGACCCAGTTTCCCTGGGCTGAAAATGAACATTAGTAAGTGTTGGAACTGCAAAACTTCCTCTCCTCAAAACGAAATTGTTCTCCTGGTTAATGGGAAGGACTGAGAAAGAACTGAGAAGGAAATGAAGTTCCTCACCTGGGATTCCGAGGACTTTGGAGCAATCAAGTCACTCTGGTGACACATGGCCACGTGGAGTCCTCACATTTGGCTGGTATCATGTACAGTGAATGGAACTGACATTTTTATTTTTATAACACCAAGGGCATATGAGTGTTTTAGGCCAAAACAGTAAGTTTGAGGGGCTGTTGCTGCAACCCCCATGAAATAGTGAACTGGAGGTCTAGTAGCCACCAACCTGTGTCACAGGCTCACACTGTGAAGTCCTCTGTCCCTTTAGCAATAAATTTTAAGTCAAGAAATCCGTATGTCCTTAATCACAGCCTCCAACATCTCAACCATCTCCTAAACAAAAGTCAGTACCGCAGCAGGCAGCAGAGCCTCCAGGAGGTGTTCCAGGTGACGCTGAGCAACGTTGACAAACCAAGGCCTGTGAGCCAGACCTGCCACCACTGGGGACTCAGGGGTCTTCTTCAGACTGGCTTGGAGAATTCACAGGAAGAGTGTCCACCCCAGGAGCCCAGACTTCCCTCCCGTGGCTTCCTGGGGATTATCCTGGAGGTAGCTTTCAGGTCTCTCCTGTAGGTCCTAGAACGTTCTAGAAGCCTGCGCCCCCACACTGTCTTTCCCTCCTTCCTCTACGTGGCATTTACTAATCATTAGCATTTTAAACAACACTAATGACTTTTGCTATATTCATCATAATACCACATTACAATATAGAATGTTTACATTAATTCAAATTATCCCCAAACACACCCACTTTGTTTAAATGCGTGTATTTTAAGAGAAAATGACATCTACACTGCAAATTACTCACCACTATCACTTTCTGTAAGAGGACAAGTATGACATAAAAGCAGCCTTGGCATAAAAGCGTTGTATTTTGATTATTTTAAATTTTACATTTATTTTCTGATTGACAAATAATAATGATAGCTATTCGTGGGGTCAGGGTGACAATTTGGCATGTGTATATTCTGTACAACGATGGACTCAGGACCTTTAGGTCATCTGTCACCAATTTATCCTGGCCTTGTGATGAGGACTTTGGAAATCCCACCCTCCCGATGCTCTGACAGGTAGCGTAGGGTGCTGCTAACTGTAAGCACTGTGGCGTCCAAGTTCAAACTGAGTCTCTGTGCTGTTAACTCCTGTCTCCCTGTCTTTCCCTGACCCACAACCTTCCCAGCCTGTAGTAACCACTGTTCTGCCCTGGGCTTCTATGACTCAGCTTTCTCAGAGTCCAAGTAGGATTACAAGCAAGCAGTATTTGCCTCTGCATCTGGTTTATTTCATGGAGCCTTATGATCCAAATTGCTGCAGATGATAGGATTCTACTCTCCTTTATTGGTGACTAGTATTCTGTTGTGTATCTGTATCATGTTTCCCATCCATTCACCTGTCGGTGGACATTTAGGGGATTCCATTTGTTGGCTGTCCTGAATAGTGTCGCAGTACTGCGCATCCTTTGTATGGATGCGCATAGTGGGATTGCTGGATCATGTGATAGTTATGTTTAAAATTTTTGAACATAGATTTTATTGTCTGCTTGAGGCTTCAGAGCAGAAATACCTGTTCTGAGGCTAAAATACCTTTGACTGCTTCCTCTCAGTATAAGGGAGGTGAGTGTCGACAGGAGCACATTGAGACTTGCCCATTGTGCATCTGAAAATAGCCACTTCATGGCTGTTCTCCTGATGTTACCAGCTTCAGTTCAAGAACACAGAGAACCATTTGCCTTACCGTGAGCAGCCCTAGGAACAGCATTCCTTGCTTTGTTTCTGACATCACTGGATGCCCACGTGGTGAGCAGCATCAGCCCCACGAAATCGGTCATGATTGGTCAAAATGATCATAGGATCTCATCCCCCTGGGTAAGTGATCAGGGTAGGGATGGAGCACAGATCCCAGCTCTGGCCACTGAGAAACATGGATAGGCCCTCTGGGAGTTGTTGCAAGCTTTTTATTCCAGAATAAAAGCAAAGGCAATGGGAGGAAGACTGTGCTTTCTTTACTTCTACCTTTTTTAAGTCTGCAGAGTAAGGAGGTGATGCCTGGAGTTCTGGCAGCTGTCATGGTACTCTGAGTAAGCACTGTGCTGAGGTTGGAGGGCTGGAAGGGTGGAGACAGCCTGGGACTTTGGTGACACCTCTGACTTTCTAAACCAATATGGAACTGACCTCCAACATCTTATTAAACAAACACCGAGGATTCCTACGGCTTCAGGACTTGCTTAGGAAATGACTGTGTTCCATTCCATTCATTCTCCTTAGACAGTCATTCATTCATAAAATACCTACTGATTGCCTACTCTGCCTAAATCACCACCTGGTGTTGGGATACAACATCTACAAGCCAGACATGATCTTTGCTATGGTCTGTAGAGGCTGTCATTGTACATTCCTGCCCCCGCTGCTGATGTGGATGGTCCCTTTCCCCCGTGGAGAAGAAAGAAAGTGACAACTACTCACTGTGCAAAGGCCTGTCTTATTAGATTTAAACAGCTCCAGCTAAGAGGGGGCTTGGACAAGGATGGCACAGAATATAAGAAGTTTGAAAAGGAAAGGACAGGGCAGGACAGAAGCAACAGCTGTGACCCTCGTCTCCTGACAGCTCCATTATAGCCTCGCTCCTTTTCCAGATGGGGCTTCAGAGGCAGGAGTCCCTCCCCAGGCTGGAACGTCCACCAGTGGGTGAAAAGGGACTCTGCAGTGAGCTACCCGTCAGGACCTGTGGATGGAGGTAACCAAACCTGCAGGCAGGTGATCACCCGGGACTCTCTCCGTGTGTCCAGAATCTGTTTCTACCATCAGGAGCAGTGTGGCCCAGAGGAGCAACCATTTAAGAAGCTCTGCCTCTGTGTTTTTATGATTGTTCGTAGGACCAGCTGACCTTTTCTCTAGGTTTTGTTTCATCTGGGAAGAAGGTGTGGAGTCTCCCCTCCTTTGGGGAAGAAAGGAGGTTATTGGCTGGGGCACTTCTCTAGGCTGTGTGAATGCAGAAAATTGAGGCTGAACAAGAAGGGACGTGGACAGAATTCCCAGACAGGGCTGCTGGTTTGTTTTGACAGTTTTGTGGTTTCCCATAACTGCCTGCTGAAGCAAATACCTGTATTTATGTTCAGATTGAACGGGCAGGATGGAGCTCTCAGGAGCCGGCAATTTCTCTGCTGTAAATGGAGGACAGCACCCGACACATCTCAAACTTCTAAAGGTGTCTGCATGGTGGATCGACAACACAAAGAATTTGGGGGGAAATGTATCAGAAATGAGACTCATCCTAAATGAGAACTGCTGGGGATGAGAGGCTCCTATCATTTATCAGGTTAGTTAGAGACAGAAACGAGGCTGCAGGGTTTGTTCTGCTCCTGCAGCGTGGCTGGTGAAATGAGAAGGGACGTCAGGGGAGTGCTGGGCTGGCTGCCTCTCATTTCTTCCGTCTTCTGATATTGCTGGGAGGATTCTACCAGCACAGGGCTAGAAATAAACATTGCACTCATTTAACATGGGAAACAAAAGCAAAGTTATGAGTCAGAGGTATTTTAGCCTCAGAACAATAATGCAATGGATCCAGTCAAATGCAACTGACTCCAACAGCAAGACATAAGTTTTATCTGCATGAATCACAGCCACACTACAAATGGAACCTATGGTGTGCTGAGCTAGAGGGAGACAACTGGTAGACCCGATGCCCTGGCCTCTGGGTTTGTGTATTGATACTGTCCTGGGCTTCTTTGTGGTCATTGGTGAACTGACATGGATGACAGATACTGTGAGATATTTCCAGGGTCTCCCAGTTAATCTACAAGGAGGCTAAAATTTCACTTATGTGCTAGGATTGGAATGCCCACCAGCTACTGACTGGACCCATATGTGTGCCTTGGGGCAAATTTGGAGACAATTTGCTGAACATTAAAAGTACAATCGATAATGTTTCCACATGCACAATAGCACTTAGAGGAGCATCTGGGACTGAGCCACCTCACATCTGTCCAACCACAATTATTCAGATGTGATGGGCCCGACGGGCCTGTGGACATGGCCACATGTCATCCCGGGTGGAAATTAAGTCAGAATTTTGCCCAAGAGAGATTTCTGCATAGATAATGGGCTCAGATAACATAGTCTGGTTCTAGAAGGCACACAGAATGGAAAAGAGAATGTGTAAAGTTAAAGAAAAATGGTTTTCAGTTCACAAAACCCCACCCGCCCCTCTGGAGAGCCCATTCCCTCATCCAGGGCCAGGATTCTTCACTTCCTCTGGAACTTGAGGCATTTCTCAATTTGCCTGAGAGCCACGGAGTTGGAGTTTGAGTTTCTCTAGAAGGGATTCTCCCCACACACACACCAGGGGCAAATTGAGAGCATCAGAAGGTAAAGTCAGGCTTATTATTCTGGGAAGTATGATAGATCTTCTCGTGGTTCTGTAATGCTAAAAAAAAGGTAAAACTCTGTAGCGTGCATTCTTTTGATTTCCGACTTCATTGTAGACCAGTGTTTTCCTTCTTCAACCACTTACCAAGTGATTACCTAAGGAGGCTGCAGGTGGAAGACCCCGTTAGCCTCCCAACCCAGAGATGTTACGACATGTCCCTAAGGGAGGGAACTGGAAGATCTTGGCTACCTCAGTATCCAGCTTCCTGATCTTCTCAGTCCCTAAGACTCAGGTCCACAATGGCAGACTCTCCATGGGGCCCACATTGGTGCTTCCAGAGCCCAAGGAAAAAAACCAATGTTGTTGAGAGGCCGAGAATGCAGAGCTGCTGCTGAGGATTTGGGAAGTGTCCCAAAGTGCCACCCAGTGGGGACAGGTGGGTGGCAGCCTGCTACAGGTAGACCGTGGCACCCAGAAGCAGCTCTTCATTTCACCCTAATAATGCGAGTCTATTATAAATGCAGTATTCAATGAAAGAAAGCATCGCAGCCTATGATTCATGGTTTCCCTTAAGTAAATATATTTAAAAGGAAACTTTCTTTCACTACCAGAAAAGGCAAACTTCCTATCTCACCCACAGAAGCAACCCATCCCAGAAAATTATTAAATCTCTCCCTTAGATAATACTAAACCCTATTCAGATCTGGTTGCCTGCGGAAGGCCTCAGCCTGTGACCTGCTTTCCCTTTGCTGAATTGAAGATTTTCTAGTGGAAGAGAGGCTATACAGAGGTAGCACTGGAATCAAAAGACTTTCTCCTTGGAGTCACAGGAGTCCTTGAAAGGGAGCTGCTAGGGAAATCGCCTAATGAGTCACTTTTTAAAAAGTCATGAACTGTGATAGCAACTGGAACTGCTCACACACTCCACAGCACTGCGAGGCCAGCATTTTATGGAACAGAGTGGATGTGGCTAGTCGAGACACTCTGTAATTAGTTCCTGAGCAATAAGGTGACTTGAGACAAGGTTCTCTCTGATAACTCATTCTTCTCTAATAAAGTCCCTTCTTTGTCAGACTTCAAATCAGGCTTCTTCAAGTGTCGGAGAATTGCTTTCAATCTCCAGATAATTGTACTATATAACATATCCTAAGACTCATTGCAAAAAAAAAAAAAAGTCTTTTCAAAGCAGTGAATCTTGTGGGTTGAACTTCCTGACTTTTTCTAATGAATGTGATACAGTGGAAGTAATAGAACATCACTTCTGACATGGATATAAAAATACTGTGGTTTCTGTCTTGAGGGCTCATTCCTTCAGTTGCTCACTCTGAGGAAATCCGGATGCCGGGTTGTGAGCTGCACTGCACTGTGGAGAGAGCAAGAGTCTCTAAGCCCAAGGAGGTTTCCGGGCCATAGGCGATGGGGAACTGAGGTCCTCGGGGCAACAGCCTGTGGGAAAGGAGCCCACTGTAATACTAAGTGATTTTGGTGACCCTTCAGGTGAGATTTGACCCACAGTCAGTAGCATGGCTTTGCTTCCAGAGCCCTGAAGTCAGAAGAGCTCCAGAAAGCAGTCTGTGTTTGATTACCCAAGAAGCAGAATGTGTGCTGTGTCAAGTTGCTAAGGCAAACAGCAAGGACAGTCACCCAAACACGGAACCCATGGCCTCTGAATACACCAATGCAGGTCACTCACCTTTGACCTCACCTGCAGAGTTGCTTTTTTCATGTTTAATCTACATCTTTTTTTTCCCCCTGAGATGCTGTTGTGGCTCAGTGGTAGAGTGCTTGCCTCACATGTGTGAGGCACTGGGTTCAATTCTCAGCACCACATATAAATAAATAAATAAATAAATAAATAAATAAATAAATAAATAAATAAATATCCATCAACACTAAAAAATATTAAAAAACAAAGCAAACAAACAAAAAAACAACAGGGACTTGCAGCATGTAGCTCTCTTGCAGTCTGTACAGCTGTCTTACTGACCGCAGTCAGTGTCCTCAGAGATACCTTGTGGCTCTTTATGTGACTGCATTAACTTGACAATTTATCACCGAAAATAATGTGCTTTTAAATTTTTTTTTTATTTCTTATAAGATGCAAAGTCAATACTGTTGATCGGAACCCCTTTCCTTTTCTCTCATTGCCCCATTTCTCTCTTTCTTTTCCTCTTTATCTTTCCCTGTGGTTGGATCCTGAAAGTAATCACAGGACATTGTGGGAAATTGAATTCTAAAGCATTTTTAAAAATGGCACTTTTCCAAGTTTCCCCTGATAAAATGGCAGTGCTTTTAACTACTTGTTGATGGATTCAGAAGTTTTCTCTTAGGACTACTCTTTGATGTGTTCTAGAAAGAGTTGGTCATGGCAGGAGCCAGAAGATGAAGCTCAGTAGTGGAGCACTTGCCTCGCATGTGTGAGGCCCTGAGAGCTATACCTAGCACTGAAAAACAAAAACAGAGTCGAAATACAATGAAGAATTTTAATAATTTTCAGCTTACGTAGCAGAGTTGAGAAGAAGTAACAACTTTTACAAATAAAAATGGAATCTACACATAAATGTGTAAACACATACACACAAATGATCTTTAGTATGGAAATTGCATTTACCTAAAACATTAAGTATTAGCCAGTGGATGTGTGCAATTAACTCTGCTGTTTCCAAGACAGACATTGCATGACCCATGCTTCCACAAGAGTCCTCGTAACTTAGTAGTGAATTAAGAACTAAAAAAAAAAAAAAAAAAAAAAATGAACATTAAATCAGGAAGGATGTTGACAATGACAAGAACTTTCATGGAGATGTCTAGACAGTGACCATTCACAGCTTCCTGGGACGAAGCAGCAGATTCATCACCTGAACCCCTACCTTCCCCTGCCCACAGGGTGGGTCACAGGGACACATGCTTCTCCCCATAGGACTCTTTGGGACAACCACAAGATTCCATTATTGTTCTTTTGCCCCCTGTCTGTGCATGCCATCACTCCCTGCTGATGGGAGCAAGAGAAGGGCTGTTTTCCCTGCTCACATTCATTGGCTGCAAACCTGAGAAATGTGGTAGATGAGCTTGTGAGTGTTTCCTTGGAGATGACACGTATGTGGTTCCTGACCTCTCTCCTCCAAGGATGGCTCTGCTTATTCTCCCCTATATCCTGACAACAATTTAAAAGGCAATGCTCATAATGAGTAGTTTACTGAGTAGTTACCATGTACCAGGAATTCCTCTAAGAGCTTTGTATTTACACATTCCATTTTAACATGGAAATAGCCCTGCAAAGCAGTAATTCTGTATCCCTCCAGATACTGACAAAGAAGCAGGGAAAATCTTCATGTCTCCTCATGCCACATGGCCAACAGGCCATAGAGGGACTCCTGAGCCCTGTTCACATATTTCCAGACAGACAAATATAGCCTCTTCTCTCTTCTTGGAAGAAAACCTGACCTTGTACTTGGGCTTGGATGCTGGAGCAGACTGCTAGGCCAATACCTGTCTATCACTCATTGCTGTGCGATTTTGCCCCTTAGTTTATCACCTGTAAATGAAGAATCATTGAGATCAGCTGTGAATACCTGTCGTATAGTAAGGACTACATAATTGTCACCATCACCATCACCACTACCACCACTAGTATCATGATCATCACCATCACCATCATCATCACCACCACCATCATAACCATCACCATCATCACCACCACCATCATAACCATCACCATCATGATCATCACCATCACCATCATGATCACCACCACCATCATGATCATCAATATTACCATCACTATCATCATCACCACCACCATCATGATCACCATCACTACCATCACCATCATTGCCATCATCATGTTTATTTTTCTCCTTCTCAGAGTTACTACACTAAATTGTTCAAATGATACTGTCTTAGTTCATGCTGCCATGACAAATCACTGTAGACTTGGTGGCTTAAATGATGAACACTTCTTTTCTTACAGTTCTGGAAGCTGGAAATATGAGGCCAGGCTGCCATCATGGTTCAGTTGTGGTGAGGGCTCTTTTCTAGGTGGCAAGCTTCTTCTTGCTGTGTCCTCCCATGGAGGAAAGAGGGTGAGTTGGCTCTCCGCCTCTCCTTATGAAGGTGCTATGCTTATCAGGAAAGCTCCACCTGTTCACCTCCACATCCCCACTCCAAACCATCGCAGTGGGGCCAGGACTCTAACAGATGATGGGGAGGACACAGCATTCAGCACTCTGCAGGTCCTTCCTGGAGAAGAGTCTCATTCTTCCCTTATTTAACATTTCCACCACCACCCAGACTTCCTAACGGCCTTCTTGCTTTGTTTATATACATTTTTCTTCTTGTTAGATTTTCTGTGTCCCTCCTGTAAAGCACAAGCTCTGCAGGGTTTTCACCTGTATCTGCATGTCTGGAACAAGGCCCCACACAGAGCAGATTCTCCATCAACCTCTGGAGGGTGGGTTTGACACAATGCTGGGAGCTCACTCATGTCACTCACAGTCAGGCTTAGATGTGGCCCCTCACTGGACTTTGCCCAAGAGTCACTCCTTCCATGCAGTGAGCTCTGGGGCAGCCACTGGGTTCTGCTGAGAAATACTTTCTTCCTTCTGGCATCAGATCCCTGGTACCATCAGCCTTCATTTGGCTACATCCAGTAACCTGCAAATGACCATTTTACTACCAGCTATTAATTTTTCTGCCCACTTTACAGAGCTGTTAGAGTAAAATGCCTTGAGCAGCAAGATTTCCAACCTGGGGCTCCAGGACCACAGTTAATTCAAGTGACAGGTTCACAGCCTGCCATCTGGGTGCCTTACACTGATTTCTAGGAAGCAAGATGGTGGCTATAAGACCTTATGGAAATAACACTGGGTACTCTGAAGCCAAGGAAGGGGACTTCCCAGGTGGGAGGAGGCTTAGCACTTCTGGGCTTGATGGTGTGAAGAGTGTTGTGAAATGGAAACTTTGCCTCATGCCCACTGGGAAGGAGCACTCAAGAGGGGGTTTGAGGATCACATGATCTTGAACTGGAGGAGTGAGGAAGGTGGGGCCAGCGCCTGCTCTTCCAGCCCCCAACCGCCCAGCTCCAGCTGTCTCCTCTGTACCGTCAGCCTCTCCCATTTGGCCTGCCGTGTGGAGCCAGACCAAGGACACAGCCTGTGCCTTCAGTCTTAGGGACTAGGCAAAGCTGGGAAGTAAGGAGTTGTAGGAGCATCAACCACTCATGGTGCTGCATCCTCACAGCCCTGAGAACAGTTGCAAATCCAATTAACTAGCAGTAATTCCAACCATTATTCATGCTCAATTCCTAGTCAATTAATATGATCTGGGGTCAATACAAATTTTGCCAAGTGTAAGAGGAAAAGATTTGATAGAGCCAAGAAATGAAGATTGTGGATGTTTAAACTAATTTAAGATAATCAACCCTTGGGAAAATTTGATTTGTTGGCACATAAATAATATTGAAATGATCATAACATAAAAACAGAAGGCAATTGGTGTATGCTGTTCCTGCCTGCTCTACACAATAGCATCACCAGGTCTCAGAAGCACCTGTCCAGTGTTAGTGCGAGTTGAGGCCAGGGTTCTCGAGTCCCCAGCATGGGCATCTTGAGACGTGGGCTGCAAATCCAACTTCAGTCTCTTTCAATGGTCTTTTTTGTCTCCATGGGTTCAGATTTTAAACTCAGTTCTCTGGGGGATGCAGTTTAGGTGTCTTTAAGATCACGAGGCATGCAGTTCATGAGCTGGAAGCCATATGTGATGATTCTTGTGGGGGAATCTGACATTGGATGCTCGGTACTTGATGGTTGTAATTGAGAGAAACTGCACTATTTGAAAAAATATGGGGGTCTAAAATCACCTACCTATGATAAAAAATGGCTCTGACTTGGAAAGTGTCTTTTTGGACATAAACAGAACAATTTCATAAGCCTGTTCCCAATTGTCCGTTTCGTCATCAGTAGAGTCTGACAACTAGTTGACAACTTATCACTTGTCATGTTATTATAAAACCTGAGAAGCCCCCAACTCCAACTGTATGGACCTTCAGCTTTTAGGAAATGAGCCCCCGTGCCTTCAGGTGTTATTCTGGGGGGAGGAGGAGGCAGGGGCTTCTCTCCACTCATTACCAAAATACAAAGGCCTGGGGATACAGCTCAGTGTTTAAGAGCCCCTGGTTCCACCCCCAGTGCCAACACAATCAAACAAAAAAGTATATTGACCTGAGTGACCTCTCTGCCTTGTCTTTGGGATCCACTCAGTGGTCCTTGGTTTTCCCATTTTCCAGACGAGGGCACTGAGGCTGGGAAAGGGCAAGGAAGTTCCCTGGTTTGAGGGCAAGTGAGTGGTAAGGTCAGGATTTATACCCAAACTTTCTAAATCCAGGCTGGAGATCTTGAGCCTGAGGTTATCTAATGACTGGCTGCCATGTAGACTTAAGATGTCACCGCTTCCCTTTCCACCCAAGCACAGAGGGTCAGAGAGTAGAAGATTAAAGACAATTAGTCAGCTTTTTCCTAGTGTATAAAGGATCCAAGCAATAAAATCATCATTAACATTATTACACGCCATGATTTTTTTCATATTTTTCCAACCTTACAAAGGTGTTCTTTTTGGTTCTTCAAACACAGTAAGAGATTAGTATCTAGATTAGTACCTAGATGTTTGGTTAGGTTTTCATTGTTGTAGCCAAATTACCAGAGAAGACCAATGGAAAAGAGAAAAGGTTTATCTTGGCTCAGGGTTTCAGAGTTTCAGTCCATGGTCAGCCGGCTCCATAGCTCTGGGCCAGAGTGAGGCAGGATACCATGGCTGCAGGGCATGGTGGGGGAATGCAGCTCAGGTTGTGGCCACTAGGAGGCAGACAAAGCTCTGCTCACCAGAGACAAAACATAAACCCAAAGGCACGTCCTCAGCGACCCGACTCCTCCAGCCACACCCTACCTGCCCACAGGTACCACTCAGTGAATCCGTATCCATGGATTTGATTGGAGCTTTTATAATGTACTCATTTCACCTCTGAACGATCTTGCACAAGGGCTTTTGGGGGAGGCCTCATATCCAAACTGTGACACTGGGTGACCTCATGGAGAACAACAGAACCAGAAGTTTCCTCCAGAAGAAGGGTCAATAGTGTAGCTATTAGGCCAGGCCTTGCTGGGGCCCGCGGGGCAGAAGCTCCGCACTAACATCCTGCATGCATGGGAAGAATATCTCGGCCTTATACATATTTATATCAAACAGCAGAGTAAATATCACACCCCCCCATTCCCAGTTAACTTAACATGCCGACAGGTAAATGACCCATAAAGAAAAAGAAATGATTTTTTTTTTCATACCATGAAAGCTTTTATATTTGCAAACATTTTGATACCTAATAGAGCAGGTCATAAAGCGAGTTTGATGCATTTTCTTGACAGAGGTTTTACAGGTTTTAAAAGGACTTTGGGTGGTGTGCAGCATTCAACATTTTACTCTATTACGTTCTGACCCCTGTTTATTGGGTGAGTTATTCTACGTAGCAGGGAATTTTCATAAATATTTGGTGTGTTGGGGTGAAAACAAACCACTAATAGATCTCCCAGCCCATAACTGCGGTGTGATGGCAATTATTCTTTTAAAAATGCCTGACATTTTTAAGAATGGGGCTTTGAGTCACACTCCAAGGCACAGTGCCTGGTACTCTGGTTGGAAGCGGTGTGAGCTGCAGGTCCAAACCCACCTTCCATCAGGGTTCAGTGCAGAGGGATCTAGTGGCAGAGGAGGGATTCTGCCCCACAGCCTCCCAGGGTTGCAAACTTCCTCTTCTGGCTTTCATTGTCCTGGGACTGAAGAGCCTCCGCTGGGTCCTGCAGGGTCATGAGGAGTGGAGAGGGCTGAGGGATGTGTGCATGAGCACTGCTGGAAGTGGTGCTCACGATCTGCACAACCCAGGGGGAAAACCCCGTGACCTGCCTCTGTCAACTGTGATGGACACCTGTGCACCAGGGAGGATGGGCACTGGGGTGGACCACCACAGGTCAGCTCATCTTGTCACGTCCAGCCACACATTGGGAGAGTGCCCTGTGTTAAGAACTGATGGCCCAGACACTTTCAATTGCAAACGGGGCCATGTGTTTCTCCTATTCACATTGGAAACCTGCCTGCACTCACCTCTGCCCAGGGCCGTGTTCCTTCAAAACCACTGTGCTGAGAGCCACAGCCAGTTGTAATGGCCCCTGGAATTTTGCCAGAAGTAATGGTTGAGAGGCAAGCCATTAAGATGATGCTGGATTGATTCAATTGTATATTAGACCTTTACTGTCTGAGGATTGCCTGGGGAGTTTGTGTTTGTTGGGGAAGTTCTGGTTGGTGTGTGGTGTGTCCTGGAGAAGGCCATGTGGGTGGCGTTCTGGGGAGTTTGGAAATAAAGTTTGTTCCTGCTTGAGTGGCTCATGATTTGTGCTGAGCCAGACTGTGGCACCGCTGCTCCAAGAACAAGGAAGATCAAAGCATTTCATGGTTTTCTAAAAGAAGTTCTGCCTCTGTGTGTAGGCAGAATGCTTCTTTTTTCCCACCTCTATGGTTAGAAAAATGGGGTGGGGAGTCCATGCATTGTGTAATCATGGGGGGGCACACATAGGTTGTAACATTGCTTATGCTGAGGCCCATCTGAGAATTCAACTCAGTGTTTTCTCAAAGCAGAGAAGTTAATTCATTGTTAATTGGTTTTAGAGGTTTGCCTAGAGCATTGGTTCAGAGCAAACTTTGCTACCAAAATCGTTGAATCACATAATTTACACTCATAGCTGGGTTTGGAAGGGCTTGATTGCTGAGTGGGCATCTATTGGGTAGAACAAGAGGCTTCCCCGAAAGTGTGTTTTATTCTGCAGGTGGCATTATCTGGGTTGGAACAGGATTTTCCACGGATATAGTCCAACCGACAGCACTATACCTCCCTCCTCCCCAGCTGGCCTTCAGCCAAGGCGTGGCATGGACATCCTTCTTTCCTGTCCTCCCTGTGTCTCTTTGAACATTTCTTTCTTCTCTACTACATGAATGTCAGACACTGAGCTAAGCACCAAGAAGACCGATACAAATTATATGTGGTCTTGACCTCATGGGCAACATCAGCTAGGTTTCTCTTTTAAGGAAAGATGTTAAATATTTGACTTAAGACAAAAAGTGGGGGGCTGTTGGCTGATGTAGCTAAGCCACTTGGGAGTGTGGTGGTTAGGGATGCAGGTACAATTGGATCCAGGGGCTTTTCCTTTCATAGTTTTGGTGTGTCCCTCCAGCTCACTCACTAGGGTCACCTCTGTTCCCACACAGTGGCCTCCTTAGTGACATCTCTCTATCAGGCACTTTGGGCAACACTGGGTTCACATTTTGCTTGTTGGTTTTGTTTTTTGTTTTGCCAGAGTTTCCACCAAGACCTGGGAGTCATCCTGATTGTGATCTGGTTGGTGTGCTAGGCTCTGCGCAGATCTGCCGGGCGTGGCAGCGGCTCTGGGTCCTTGGGCTCCCATGATCACCCACAGACCACACTGCAAAGGCCACACAGCACAGCAGCACAGCCCTCCCCGGCTCAGTACACCCTTCTGGTAACTGCACGGGAAACACAGTCTGTACCTCAGCCAGGCCTGGATGGGGGTCCATTTCTTCAGTGAAAGCCACTCGATACCCCCATAATGGAACGTGTTCAGTGTCCCCATCCTGGATTTTTCCCTAGTTCCATATTCACAAAGCAGAATGCCACAGCCCCTGGGCTTCATGGGGACAAAAAGGACCCCAGGTGGTTTGGGTCCTTCTGTGGCCTGGTTTGCACACGTCTCATCCTGGGGCTCTCCTACAGGGAAGAGCGGCCGACAGGGCTTTTGCTTTGCTTGATGGCTTTTCCGTGGCTGCCCACATGCACAGAAGACCCCGAAGCCTCTCCAGGTGCCCTGGGGCGTCTGCAACCAGGGGTGACACAGGGGCACTGGGCAGGCGCCCCTTGGCTTGTCCTGTCCTCCTCTGCTGCTTGCTTTGGGTGGATGAATATCTTCTCATCTCTCCCCTTCCATGGTGTGGAGTGGTGTCCAGGTGGCCGGCTTGTGCTCTCCAGTGGTCACTCAGGACTGTGCTGTCTAACCAGGAATTCATCCTGCCTTCCTGGGGCCGCCCAGCTCCTGCTGGAGGAGTGGATGGCCCGGGAGGTCTGCTGTGAGACTCTCATCACTGAGACATGGCGTCCACACCACGTCCAGGGAACGCTGGTTACACACCTCCATGCTGGCTCCTGGCAGAGGCCTCCCTTGTGACGAGTGTGGAAAACATCAAAGCAAACCCTCCGCTGCCCAGGGGTGAGACCAGGGACAGTTCCACCCACTTTGACTCTCCTTACTCTTCAGAAATCCTAATCATCAGCCTTGATTTTATTTATGGATTTATTTTTGGTTTTTTGGTCCTGGGGATTGATTCCAGGGGAGCTCTACCACTGAGCCACCCGCCCCCAGGCCTTTTTACTTTATTTGAAGGCACAGCCTCACTCACTTGCAGAGGCTGGCCTCCAAGTTGCCATCCTCCTACCTCAGCCTCCTGGGTCACTGGGGTTACAGGCATGATCCGCCACACTCAGCAATAAATCCCCCTTTTAAAGGTTCTTGTGAATTGGGGTGCTACATGCCATCTCCATTATGAATGAATCCTTCTTTCAGACTAAACTGCAGGATATTCGTGAGTTTGCACTTTAGTCTTACTTCATTAATTCTACATCTAGATATTAAACGTTTACGTTGTCTCACTTGAAGTTGTTTTGAAATGGATTCTCTCCAGGAGGCTGGGGAAGAGGGTTGCACCAGCTCACCACGTGCAGTTTTATAACTTCACTTTCTTACCTGAGAGCTGACTCTGCTATGCTGAACTTAGATTTACATTCACCAAATTCCACCTGGATGGAGGACAGAACAAGGGCAATAATGACCACACACTGCAGGGACAGGAGCCCTTCAGGACCACCTCAGAGGCTTCTGTCACTGCTTACTCAACACTAGGAGGCATCTTTTAAATTACTGGCAGGGGAAGAGTGCCAGTTGTTTGAGCAGTATGCAATCTGTGCGGCCGGAGGGTTGCATTTCTAGTGCTTCCATGCTAAGCCTTACCTCATTATGACCTTCTGAGGGTAGTCCTCATGTTGGGACCTAGTGAGCAGCAAGTAGCACTCCATTGACTCAAATGCCAAATGTTACCATTAATGGGCAGCAAATGAGCACATTTCACGAACTGAGTTCAGATACCGACAAGTGATCAATGCAGGATTCCTCAGTGAGCTTTGAGACAGGCGGCGATGTCCATGTGGACATTTTAAAGGTTATTCCTGATGACCAATGAGACCCCCTTCCCTGCTGGAGGCCAGGAGGGAGCCAGGTGGGGCAGCAGAGCATGGGTGGTGGGTTCATGTGAACGGAGCTGGTGCCCGGCTCCATCCCACCTCCAACAAGAGGTGTGAAGAGGACCAGCCCCAAGCCCAGGCCAGGAAAGGTAGCTTTGCCTGCAGCCTTGGGCACGTGTCCCCGCAGTGAGCTGGCTTAGTGAGGAGGTGCCGGCTGCGTACCGGGAAAGCCAGGGCAGCCGAGTGGCTGAGAGGAGAGGAGGGCTGTGCCCGAGGAGCAGGACTGGACGGTGGCCCTATGCTAGGGACTGATGTGGCACAATGCCTGGGACCTGCTGAGACTCCCCTGGAGATGGGGACCTCCGACCCAGGCATGTTGCAAAAGGAATCCTGCCCAAGGGAGTGGAGAACTAGATCAGAGGACCCCATCTCCTTCTGGGGCAGAAGCTGAGGGGAAAGGGCAGGAGCAGGTCACAGAGACAAGTCCCCTCTGGTTCCAAGAGAACCTGGGTGGGTGGCCCAGAGAGGGCACAAGGCCAGGACAGGTCACCTGGGAAGTACAGAGATGACCTGCACTGAGGCAGCCGTGTGGGCAGGGACTGGACGCCCGAGGACACATGGGAGGGACAGTTAGGGATAAACATCACCCTGCATTCAAGCTTGAAATCCACCTCCTCCAGGAAGTCTCCCGGGGCCGCCCATCCTCTTCATAGGTCAGGTGTAGACCATTTGGCTTACTGAGTTAAAATCAGCTGTTCAATTTTAATAATCACTGTACTGCATTGAGCCTGAAACACCATCAATTGTAAGTTACCATCTTATTTTATATCATAGGATCAGCAGTTACCTTTCTTTTTTTTTTACGTTTGCCTAATTTCTCTCCTCAGTTACTGTGAATTCTTAGAGAACAAGAACCATGATTTATGTTTTTGTCAACACATGTTAACTGGTAAATTCGTGGATAAGGGATTATTTCAACTACAAGAAGGAAGCCTATTTGAAGGAAATACCAAACGTTCTGAGAAGTTTCCATCATTTCATTATGAAGATCCACTCTTCGTGAAAATAAATAAATGAAAAAAGAAAAACCCAGCATGAACTTGTGCATTTGAAAGATGGGCAGTTACAATTTTGCAGATTGAAATAACTCAATTTTGCTGTTTTGAAATTTTATTCACACACACGCATGCATGCTCCCAGGATCTGGGGGCTGGGCGTCCCCCGGCTGTGGTCAGCACTGAGACCCAGGAGGCCTGGCCATGTGGCCCCGGGTCTGGAGCTGGAGTCAGGGCTGTGGATTCTGCTGGAGTCGAGGGCCAGAGGAGCACCTTGCAGGGATTTTTTGGAGTGAATTGGATCACGGCTCGGCTTTTTCTTGTTGGAATAGGATTCAGCTTAGCATCCAAAACGGTTTGTGCCTGTGGCCGCTCCTGTCCTCCTTCTGTCCTGTTGGTGTCTGAAGGAAAACCAGCTCACAATGATCAAAGAGGCCATTTGGGAGGAGGTGAGAGCCCCTCGTCTGCCCAACCTTCTGTGCTCCGTGAGATGCTAGCTCACTGAAGGCGCAGTGTTTTGTCAGAATGAAGAGCCAGGGACAAACGGCATTCTAAACAGCACAAATTTAAACTTCTGATATGAATTCATTTAGATGGGTCATCTTCAGCCCTTAAAATAACTGTTTATCTTGTCTGTCCCACAGGGACCCTTCCTCCACGTTTATGACCTTAAATCAGAAAATCATGATGATCAAGGTATAAATATTTAGTTCCTGATTCCTTGTTTCATTTTCTTTATTCCTGAGTAGATCAGAATTAGAAGGAAAGCCAGGGATTCTGAGGGAAGAGAAAAACAAAGAGCAAGCACAGAAGGAAAGGCCTGTGCATTGCTAGGAGCCACAAGCAAAATATATGATGTATGGCACCTTTGGTTGTAAAGCCAGCTAGCCACTGAGGTATTATTATGCTAAGATTTACATTCATATGCAAATTGGGCTCCTGCTGTTCACCTTGGCCTACTACTGGACTCATGTTACGGGGACTCATGGAGAGTTCCCATTGGTTGGGGAAGGATAGTAGGAGGAAATTCCGGGGGAGGTCCGGGGGACCCCCGGGTTCCGGGAGACGGTGGTTCCGGTTAGACGCCCGCGTGGGAGGACCGGTTTTTTGCTTGCTGGCGCTGAGAGTGTTGGCGGCTTTTTCAAAATAAAGTTTTGTTCCTGCTTGAGTGGCTCGTGATTCTGTGCCCAGCCAAGACTGCGGCATTTGGTGGCCCGTACGGGGAACGCCTGAAACTTAGAGGTGAGTAAAACTGCTCACCCCTGAGGGAAGGCGACAGAATGGGTGAACATTTAGAAAAACAATGTGTTCTTGTTTTGATTTATTTTGTTTTTATTTCAAGCTCCCTAGCCCTAGAATTTTCTCAGGCGAACTGGGAAAAATGGTTGGCTCAAGGTTTGAAGTTATTCGGCCCTGAGAAAGAGAAAATTGATACAACCATTGTCTGTTCCGTTTTTGTTTCATTCTGTTTCGGCTTTGTTTTATCCTATCTTATTGGGTTACATTACCTTTATAGTAGATTAGAATCCAGTAAAAAACAAACCGAAAAACTGCTAAGTAAATTGTTAGAGGTCCAGACTATGGTAGAAAAAACGCTAGGTCAAGCAAAAGAGAAGGTCTCTCAAGCTAGTCAGACAGAGGAGAATTTAAAGAAAGCAAGCTTAGAGGAAAAGCAGCCATCAGGTGGAGAATTACAACAGGAGGTTGCTACCAACTCCGTTCTATCACCAGAGGGCGTAACTCAGCCAACAGCTCCATCTACCGCTGAGCGGCCCTCAACTCCCGTAGTTGATGGACGAAATTCTGAGGCAGGACCCCAAAGATTAGCATGCCCTGTACTTGAGCAGGCAGGAGGGCAACGAATTCACCATGCTTTAGATTTCAAAACAATAAAGCAATTAAAGGAGGCTGTAACGACCTATGGGCCGCAAGCTCCCTTCACAATAAGCATGGTCGAATCTGTTACCAACTTGGACATGACACCAGCAGATTGGGCTAACATGTGTCGATCTGTGCTAAACGGAGGACAATATTTGTTATGGAAGGTTGCCAATGAGGAATTTTGCATGGAGACAGCTAGGCGAAATGCAGAAGCTGGTTATCCTCAAAGAAATATGGACATGCTATTGGGAAAGGGACCATATGAGGGTCAAAGACAACAAATTGAATATGACCCTAGCGTATACGCACAAATTGCTGTAGATGCAGTTAGGGCATGGAAAACTTTACAGGGGCATGGAAACTTACAAGGTCAATTATCTAAGGTAATACAAGGAACTAATGAACCTTACGCTGAATTTGTAGATAGACTTATTCAGTCAGCCTCTAGGATATTTGGTAATACAGAACAGGTAATGCCATTTATAAAACAACTGGCTTATGACCAAGCAAATCGTTGCTGCAGAGAGGTCATTAGACCATGGAAACATGAAGATTTAAACACATATATTAAATTATGTAGAGACATTAATGAACAAGGGCAAGTCTTAGCAGCAGTACAACAGGCTTTAGATGCCAGGCCAAAAACATGCTATAATTGTAATCAAACAGGACATTTTAAAAGGAGTTGCCCCGTAAGAGGAGGGTTTAACAAAGCTGGATATCAAAGGAATAGAATACCGGGTATTTGCCCACGATGCCATAGAGGGAAACATTGGGCTAATGAATGCCGTTCTCAAACCACCATAGAGGGTATTCCGTTATCAAAAAACAGACAAGGACCAAGTGTTTACCCACGATATCGTGGAGAAAGGTATCAAACTCCATTGCCAAAAAACGGACTAGAGGGCCCAATGCCCCGGGGCCCAAAACCACAAATATATGGGGCAATGGAGGAACCCAACAGCACCATCAAGGTAGTGCCCAGGATGCATTATCCATTAAATCCCTCATCAGACAAACTAGAGGGAACGCAAGGCTGGACATCTGCGCCTCTGCCAGAGCAGTACTAACCCCAGAGATGGGAATTCAAATCATTCCCACAGGAGTAAAAGGACCTCTTCCCCAGGGAACAGTAGGCTTATTATTGGGACGCAGTTCTTCTACACTAAAAGGACTTATGATAAGTCCTGGGGTAATTGATCCCGATTATGAGGGTGAAATAAAAATTATAGCTAGTTCTCCAAGAGGTATATCAGTAATTTCACCAGGAGATAGAATAGCACAGTTATTAATAATACCCAGCCTGCATGATAAATTTTCCAGTTGTAATGTAGAAAGAGGTTCCAAGGGATTAGGCTCCACAGGTGTAGATTGGGCTATGCTGTCTTTAAATTTAGATTCTCGCCCAATGCAAAAATTAAATATTCAAGGACATGACTTTAATGGGCTGCTGGACACAGGTGCTGACCTCAGCATAATATCTCGTCAAGAATGGCCAGAACATTGGCCATTACAACAAGCCACTCAAACGCTTCAAGGCCTAGGAGTGGCAACAAATCCCCATAGAAGTGCTATGGTATTAGATTGGAGGGATCCTGAAGGATGTGAAGGAACTATACAGCCCTATGTATTGGATCATCTTCCTGTAAATTTATGGGGACGAGATGTCCTAGATCAATTAGGATTGACATTAACAAATAACATCAATCCTAACGTGCCCACTACTAGGGCTAAACAAGGCTTTAGGAAAGAAAAAAGATTAAGAGAACAAGAACAAGGTATGACAGCACCTATTCAAATAGATCAAGAAATAAATAGACATGAATTGGGTTTTCAGAAAGGGCCACTGAGACAATCAAAATTACTTGGAAATCAGAAAGACCAATGTGGGTTCCTCAGTGGCCCCTGACTAAAGAAAAGATACAAGTAGCCCATGACTTGGTCAGACAACAATTAGCGGAAGGACATATACAACCTTCCGTATCCCCCCATAATACTCCCATTTTTGTCATTAAAAAGAAATCTGGTAAATGGAGATTATTACAAGATTTAAGAGCCATTAATAATGAGATGGTTATTATGGGACCTGCTCAATCAGGGATTCCTCAATTGTCTGCTTTACCAAAAACCTGGCATGTTTTAGCTATAGATATTAAAGATTGTTTCTTTTCAATTCCAATTCATCCCGAGGATAGTCCACATTTTGCATTTACTATCCCTGCACTGAATCATGAAGGTCCTGATCAGAGATATGAATGGAAAGTACTCCCTCAAGGGATGGCTAACAGCCCAACTATGTGTCAAATTTATGTTAATAAAGCAATCCAGCCACTTAGAAACCAAAATCCTGAACTACAAATATTTCACTATATGGATGATGTGTTATTGGCACATAAAGATAAAAACACATTGCTAGAATGTTATGCCACACTTACAAACTTATTGAAAAATTATAATCTAGAGATAGCAATAGATAAAGTACAATTAAATCTTCCAATTAATTATTTAGGAGTTCTATTATCCTCAACCATGGTCCGTCCACCAAAAATTAAAATACGAATAGATCAACTCAAATCACTTAATGACTTTCAAAAATTATTGGGAGACATAAATTGGATAAGGCCTTATCTAGGCATACCAACAGGAGAGTTAGGACCTTTATTTGATATTCTAAAAGGTCCATCAGATCCAAATTCACCCCGCATGTTAACGCCTGAAGCAAGAAAAACATTAAAAATCATTGAAACGTATATGGAAAATATGCATTTGGATAGAATTGATATAAGTTTGCCTTTATTATTTATTGTACTACCAACAAAAAATATTCCTACAGGAGTATTTTGGCAGGAAGGTCCATTATTGTGGATACATTTATCTTATTCTCCTAACACTATTCTTACTAGATATCCTGAGGCTGTAGGACAATTAATACTCAAAGGAATAAAAGCAGCTAAGGGAATGTTTGGGATTTCTCCCAATAAAATTATCACTCCATATACTATGGATCAAATTGATGAGTTAGCTAATGAGTTAAATACTTGGGCAATAATCATGTGTAAAACTAGTGTTTCATTTGATAATCACTTACCATCTAATCCTTTGTTGTCTTTTTGGTCTAAGCATCCTGTAGTTTTTCCAAAAATGACAAGAAAAACCCCTATCATAAATGCTCCAAATATATTCACTGATGGGTCAAACAATGGTACAGCAGCAGTAGTTACTCCTGATCAAACTTTTACATTTTTAGTACCCAAACAATCAGCTCAAAAGGTAGAGCTTAATGCAGTATTACGAGCTTTTATGATGTTTAAAGATTCTGTATTTAATTTATTTTCTGATAGTCAGTATGTAGTTAATGCTATAGTATCCCTTGAAGATGCTGGTAGGATCTCACCTTCTTCTACTGTTTTCTCTTTGTTTTCCACTATACAAAGTCTAATCTGGGACCGAAAAGATCCATTCTTCATAGGTCATATCAGGGCACATACAGGATTGCCTGGAGCCCTTAGTATGGGCAATGAACTAGCAGATAAATCTACACATGACATACATATTTTCTCCACAATAGAAGAAGCTATAAATTTTCATAAAAGGTTCCATGTCAATGCTAATACTTTACAAAAGCATTTTAAAATAACTAAAGAACAAGCCAGACATATAATAAAACAATGTCAAAATTGTGTGACATTTTTACCACAAGTTAATCTTGGAGTCAATCCTAGAGGACTGATACCTAACCATATTTGGCAGATGGACGTCACACACTTGCCAGAATTTGGAAAATTAAAATATTTACATGTTACAGTTGATACCTCTTCCGGATTTTTGATAGGCTCCCTTCATGCCGGAGAAAAAACTAAAGATGTTATAGCTCATTGCTTACAAAATTTTGCCACTGTGGGCGTTCCAAAACAGTTAAAAACGGACAACGGTCCTGGTTATACTTCCACCTCTTTTAAACAATTTTGCTCATCATTTGGTATTACTCACATAACAGGAATTCCATACAATCCACAAGGACAAGGCATAGTTGAAAGAGCTCATCAAACTATTAAAATGTACTTATTAAAACAAAAGGAGGTAATTGGAAAGGGGTATATATCCCCCAAAGATAAACTTAAAATAACCCTTTTTACTGTAAACTTTTTAAATTTAGATTCATCGGGACTTAGTGCTGCGGAAAGACATTTGTACCCCAAAAATGTACATAAGCCTAAGGTACTTTGGAAAGATATTCTAACAGGACAATGGAAAGGCCCGGATCCAATGATAGTCTGGAATCGGGGCGCTGTCTGTGTTTTCCCACAGGATGAACAGCAACCGATTTGGATTCCAGAGAGATTAACCAAAACAATTTCTACAGAAAAAGAAGATGATTTGACTCAAATCCATAACAGCTGACATCCAAAGCTCCAGCTTGGCTATTCTTACATCTGCGACAGTGATTAACCAAGGTGTTTTTTTCAATATCTATTTTATTATTGCATTTTTCCACATCATAAAGTTCTATTTTATTTTTGAGCCCATACAAACCTAGGTTAATGTTTTCTGATCAGTTTTATTTTTTGACTGTGTTTTATTTTTTGACTGTGGAGTTTTTAAACATTGCAATGGAGATTTCACCTAGGTATAGTTACAAGGCCTTTATTTACTATTGTCTTATGTGTTGTATGTTGTGTGCACACTTCTGTTTTGTGTTGTATGTCTGTATGTGTGTATGTCCATATTTCTTATATGAGGAGCGCTCATGAAAAAATGGATCCGAATTTTTTCTTTATTCACGTGATTTATATAGTTTAATTTAAATTAGGTAAACAGCTGTTAATGATTGTTTTTAAAGATGGTTAACAGATCTGTTTGTTTGCTAATTTAAATTTGGTAAACAGCTGTTAAGGATTGTTTTTAAAGGAGTTTAACAGATCTGTTTGTTTACTTTCACCTTTCCTTTTTATTATATTTAATAATTCTGTTCAGGATAATGTCTCTTTAACATCATTGCCAGAATTTCCATCTCCATCCCAATTCCAGTGAAGACTGAGATAAAACCAAACTACAGCTTCTATGATAGCAATCACAGTAAACTGTATAAACTGATGCATCAATGAATATAACTCAACAAGTAATGCTATCAAGGACTTGATTTACTTTGGGAGGAAATGGACATATTGATAGACTCCTCCAATTTGAACTGCTTGCAGAACTTGCCTGGACTATATATCAGTTACATACATTGTGAAATATCATCTGGTGCACCAAATTGTGGTACTGCTGGCATATCTTTGCTGATGGTGTCACCAGTGATGCAATTTCCTTGCCAGCTCACCCCATGTTTATTGTGGTAATACTGGCATATCTTTGCTGATGGTGTCACCAGTGATGCAATTTTTCCAAGGAGCCATCAATTGGCTTGGTGTCGTGGCATTTCTGTATCCTCCTCCCTTCTACTAGTGATGGTCTAAAATTTGGGGGCCAACAGAGGTGAGGCAAAGAACCTTACCCCCCCACTGGCACCAAGGCAAAATTTGGGGGCCAACAGAGGTGAGGCAAGAACCTCACCCCCCCACTGGTGCATAGGCCTATCCACAAGCATGGCTGAATGCTGGACCGGTAGTCAGCGACGGGTTGCTCTGATTACAGTGGATTCAACCTAAGACAGGAAGCTGACGCCTAAAGGTCAGTTCTCCCATGACGGGTAAGAACCATATGTTAAATTGGACAACCTACCAGGCATGGTCCCTAGCCACATTGCTTGTTACTTAATTAAACAGAAGGGGGCAGATGCTAGGAGCCACAAGCAAAATATATGATGTATGGCACCTTTGGTTGTAAAGCCAGCTAGCCACTGAGGTATTATTATGCTAAGATTTACATTCATATGCAAATTGGGCTCCTGCTGTTCACCTTGGCCTACTACTGGACTCATGTTACGGGGACTCATGGAGAGTTCCCATTGGTTGGGGAAGGATAGTAGGAGGAAATTCCGGGGGAGGTCCGGGGGACCCCGGGTTCCGGGAGACGGCGGTTCCGGTTAGACGCCCGCGTGGGAGGACCGGTTTTTTGCTTGCTGGCGCTGAGAGTGTTGGCGGCTTTTTCAAAATAAAGTTTTGTTCCTGCTTGAGTGGCTCGTGATTCTGTGCCCAGCCAAGACTGCGGCAGTGCATTTGTTCTGTTCGCCTCGACTGGCTTGATATCAATCTCTCTGTTCAGTCTGATAAATACACAGGTTCCTCTGTATCAAAGAGCACACCCAGCAGGCTCCGGAAGCCAAGGCACAGGGTCTCATAATGTGCACTTCCCACCTCAAAGATCTGCTTATTGGCTGCACTCTGCACACCAGATATGGGGATCAACCAATAGGTCTAAACATGCTCACAGCACATGATAGTTAATAACCCAGACATAAATAAGTACAATCTGCATTTTCTGGTTGGAATCCAAAACGGTTTGTGCCTGTGGTCTCTCTTGTCCTCCCATTCAGACAAAGGAGGGGTCTTGGCTGTTGAATCAAGGGATGCTCTTAGCGCAGCCATTCGAGGGACTCCTGCACCCCCTCCCCAGGCTCATCTTGAGCACTTCCAAACACAGTTTGCTGCACCCACCTCATAGAAAACAGTACCGCTGAAAAATAGGGATATTTGAAACGTATACAAGCTTTACCCTCAGTCAATTCCCAATTTACTGGACAAAGTTAAAAGTAAAACTACAAGAAAGATTGCTATTTCTCTTCTCTTTCCCTCCCTCCCTTCCTCCCTTCCTCCCTTCATTCCCCAATTATCCAAGAAAGAGAGAGAGCACAGAGACAGGAAGAACACAAGGCAAGAATGGAGAACGGTTCTGCGCTATGCCTGTTCGCCCCTGTGGATTCTAAACTGGGCTTCTTTTTCAAATTTCACAGCCTCCCTTTGTGTTTTCTGAAGCCGCACATTTTTACTCTGACGTTATTTTTTCTCTCTTACTTGTGGTTTCTTTTGGTTTTATGGAGATTACTATCTTGTTCCCTAAGAAAAGAGAATAGAGTTAAGAGAAAAACCAGATGATTCAGCTGATGAGATCTCATACAAAGAGCCTAACTGTGGCCACTCTGGAGGGTCAGGTGTGAGTGGCCAGTGGAGAACGCAGATGAAACGGGGTGAGTGGCGAGTGTGGCATTGTACAGCTGGGGCTGCGTGTGGGCTGGTAAGTTGGGGACAGCCATCTGGATGTTTGTCTCCCCTTTTTACTTTTTTAGGTGAATTTTTAAGACACTCTAGAAACTTTTCTCCTATTCTTCCTGTGTTAAGTAGCAGCAAGGCAGGTGCCCGGAACTCGCAGAGTGGGCCTCCCTCACCATCATCTGGTGGTGCAAGCCGAGTCCTGGAGTAAGCAGCCCTCAACTCCCCCAGGAAGCCAGGAAACCAGAACCCTCTCAGTCAGTGCCACCCACAGGGATCCTGAGTCCTGGCCTCTCCCACCCCAGCTCCTAGCACGGGCAGGATGCAGGTGACGGTGATGATACAGAAGCCTCTGCCTCTCCTGTGTCCTGCTCCAGATTGCCTGTGGTCCTGGGCACTTCCACGCTCCCTCCATGTCTTGTCGTGCAGTCCAGTGGTGATGGCTCAGCCCTCCTGGCTGCTCCTGGCCCAGGGCTGCAGAGGTTCCTTGCAATAAGGTCTCAGGGCTGCTTGTGGTCCTTGAACCTGGTTGAAGTGAGATTTTAACAGCCTCTCCCATGGGAGTACCCCAAGGAGGGAATCCAGGGTGTTCAGCTTGTTGCACGGGCCAATAAACTCCCTCAGGAAGATCAGCACCCATCTCACCCACAGGTGCACCTTTGCCATAGACGATGCGTGGGAAAGCACACTGTGCACGTTATGTGTGTGACATTTCTTCCTCTTGCCATCCTGGGACTCAGGGAGGAAATCCGCCCAGATGTGGGATGACAGCAGCCTTCAAGCTGAAGTTCAGTTGACGGGATCCTTACAGACGATCTGCGTCAGGGCACACGTCATGCTGTGGATGTGACATCAGGGAGATCCTGACCAGAGGAGCGATTGCCAGGTCATCTCAGAACTTTTGAGAGATCAAAACAGAGAATGTGTACAGAATAATGTTAAATCCACCCAATTTGTGTTTTGATGCATTGGTCTCAGGTTCAAAAAAATTTAAAGAAGTAAAAAAAAAAAAAAAGCCATGCTGGGATGGTATGTTGAAATCGATGACAGTTACCTTCAGTCCTTCTCTTGGCCACAGTGGAGTTTCTCCTTTTATTTGAGGTGACACTATGATAAAATCAAAATATAGATGTGGTAATTGCTGTAGGGAGCCTGTTAACTATGTTTTAAAACAGAATTTGGTGTTAATGTTCTTTGTAACAAAGTCCTTGTTAATCAGTATGGTAGAAACCCATAGCAGGGCACTAAGTCCTTTGGTATATTCACAGTTCTTTATCTTCAGAAAGCTGTGTGTGTGTGTGTGTGTGTGTGTGTGTGTGTGTGTGTGTATTTATAAATAAATAATAATCCATACGTAATGCATTTTTTAAGTATGCATGTTAAATATAAACATCTATGCATATAATATTCACTTTGAAAAATGAGATTTATATTAATACACTCTAATATTTATTTAGTATATATTTTAATGATACAATAATAACTGAGTGATGGTGAACTAGCAGACATTGTGATTATAGCTTTTTCTGAGCTATCTCACTAATTCTATGCGATGATCCTTTGAACTCGAGGTTATGATCTTACCCATCTTACAGTGGAGAGAAGTTGATCTGTCTCAGGTCACAGAACCAGCACCATCCAGGGAAGGTGGGTCCGGGGCTCTCTGACTCTGCCGTGCTCTTCACTGAGCCAGAGGAAACAGAAATGGTCCCTCTACAGCAGGAGCTGGGGGCAGGAACCAGGGGGAAGGACAGTGTGGGTGTGGTCTGCCACTCAGAAGAGTGTTTAAAGGAGACGCAGGCATTATCTGCCACAGAGAGTGCTGTCACTAGCAGCCACCCAGAAGGATGTGGAGAGGCAGCTGGTGGTCCCTAAGCCCCCTGGAAGCATATGCCCAGTCCCAAACAACAAAGTCTGCAGAGATCTGGAAATCAATATTTGTCAAGTGATGTAGCTAGCACAAGTACATAGACATATGTTCATGTGTTACAAGTGTTCATTTGAAAAGTAAGCATTTGAAACGTACCAGTTCCTGTATCCTGTATGGGATTTCACCATTTAAAAAAAAAAGCCTTTTGGGGCTGGGTTGGTGGCTCAGTGATAAAGCACTGACCTAGCATATGTGAGGCCCTGGGTTGGAATCTAAGCACCACATGCAAATAAATAAATAAAATAAAGGTCCATCAACAACTAAAATGTATATAAATATAACTTTTAAAAAAGAGTTCCATTATTCCTTTTTTTTTTTTTAAAAAAAAGGCTTTCATGTCATAAAGAGGAATTTCCCCAGCGCACATCACCCTGGGATGGGCTGATTCTGTATCAAGTTGCTGACCCTGTGACAAGGACCATGGACCAAGGATGGGGCATCAGTTCCAGGGAGCCCAGGGAAGCTTCTGGGGCCAGTGTTTGTTGGTCCAATAGCATCCTGTGTCCAAACACACACAAGCTTGGGGGACCCCCACTCAGAAGATGGACCCTCAGCAGCCACCTGTTCTCTGGAGCAAAGCCTTCTCCATCTTGAGGTGAGTGGGGGGGAAGCTCCCTCTTCAGCAGGTGGGAAGTGATCAGAGTAGAGTGCACAGGAGAAGGAGTGAGGAGGTCGCTGATCCACAGGCAGAGTGGACACGGCTTCTACCCCAATCCTGCAGCCCAGCTCTGGGGATGCCATACTCCAGGGGCAGAGATGGAGCTGCCCAGCCCTGTGGCTGCCAGGCTCAGGGATGTCCACCTGTACCTATGCACAATGGGGCTCACAGCAACTGGCCTCAGCAGGAGATGTTGGTCCCTGCACCAGGGGACCTGAAGGTACCCCACAGTACCCCTCGGTACCTCACCCACCCACCCGGTGACATCTCTTGCTTGCACATTAATATGTTTGGTGAGCTCCGTTTTACCTAGAGAGAAGGTTGTCCCTCTTGTTTGGGTGTTACTTCAAAATAAAAAAAAAAACCTTGACCACAGCTATTGAGGCTCAAAAACTGCCTGCTGAACACTGGTGGCTCTTCAATGTGTTTTAAAGTGACAGTTTTTCCCAGGTCTGAAGGAACAATGTATCCTTCTGAGGGTGAACCCACAGTTTTATACAAACACTGAACAGTTCAACCTTTTTGTCCAAAACTCTATAGATCTCAGTTTCTGTTTAGTCTTTCTCTGAGCAAAACATTAGAAGGTGCTATTTCTAAAGTGGGACATTAGCCTTAGCATCAAATATTTTCTAAATGACATGTTAGTTACATTCTCTGAAGCTCAGCAATTTTTTTTTTTTTTGTCAGCCAGATACATTGAAGAGATTCACATCTCCCTGAGGATGTTAACTGTCCCCTGGTGAGATGGCACGTGGGACCTTGCCAGCATCAAACCCCTCTCCACCTGCTCACCACTGGGCCTCATTCATGAGATGGAAGCCTCCATGCCCCATTTATTCTCAGGTCACCCACAGAAAACTTAAAACCTGTGTCCTTCCCAGAGCTTTCAATTTGCCTGCTTGTATCTACAAAATAAATTCATGGTTTTCACCCCAGAGTTCTTTTTCTGTAAGCCCCATGCTTCTAAACACCATTGAATACACTATTTTTTCTGAGTTGAACAATGTGAATGGTCTCAGCAGTTTTGGGTGACTTCATCAGGAGGGAATTCAGTTGTTTCTCTACTCTGACCTCCTCCATAAAATATTTTTAATTATTTACCCACATCAAACGTGCCACCAGCCATAAAAGTACCCCTGGAAAATAATGTGCATAAATTAACAGGACCAAAATCTCCAATTAGCGAAGGAAACCTGTGCTTTGTATTCAAACAATCTTCTCCATTTGACAGAAACAAGCAGCCTGTCACAGTCTAAGTCAACACAATTATGAATAACCGATTATTTGCAAGGAAGCAATACAAAAGCAGATTCTGGACTTCTGTTGAGGCTAGAGTGAATACATGTCAGTTGATGAGGGCCAATTTTTTAAGTCTCTTATAGGTGCCCCTGGTGGCAAGTGATTTATTAGTAATGCAACATATAATGAAATAGATCGTCTTGTCACGAAATATTAGGGTCCAGTAGATGGGATAACTGTAGGTCTAAATGTGAAATCTCTCTTTATGGATAGGATCACGGGCACTGTGGGTGACGTGTTCACATTGTCTTGCCAAAGGAGTATCCCAAGCTCATAATTAAAGGAGCTACTGGGGATGATTACAGTGGAAGGCAATGGATACATCAGAGGAAAGCAAGGGAGAACAAAATTGGGGAGGGGCACAGGCCGCTTCACCTAAGGCCTGCGAGGCCCTTGGAGCTTCTCCCTGCCACAGGGACTATTAGACTATGAAGACCACCATGGCCACCTGTAGCACTCCTCAAGCTTTCTGGCCATAGAAATGGCAGAGGTGACATTTGGGTGGGGAGGGATAAAGAATGATAATGAAGTTTCTGGGCGCTTCTTCGGGGCTGAAGAATGGAAACAGACAGCCTGGGGGTGAGACCCAGGCAATGGGGAGGTCATGACTTGTCAAATGTGAATACGGAAGAAGCCAGGGAGCCTCAAATCCACCACGATGGGGAGCTGCCATAGAGGGTGCAGAACTGCTCAGGGGCTGTGGGGAGAGCTTGCGTTTCCCTTTCAATGCCAAGGACAGCATGACCACAGGGCCACATGGATCGCACGTCCACAACACTGGGTACTTAACGTAATGCACCTTATAGACTGCAAACGCCACGTGGGACGAGCAGAGTCTACATTTCTCACTGTTATTATTTTCCCATTTTCTGGACATGGCCTGGTTGGAAGGACAAAGAGGGGAAGTCATGTTACTGGGGCCAGGACCACCCAATGGGAGCTGGGCCCACAAGCCCTGGAGAAGACTCAGCCGTGGCTGAGCACCTGGCCTGAGGGAGAGAGCAAAGGGTGGAAGCACCCAGGACTCTTCCTCCTCCCACCTTGCCATCTCCCATCTCCCATTCCTCCTGTTGTTCTCCTGGTAGAGCAGGGCACAGGTGGGGAAGAGCTGCATGCTGGCAGACATGTCACCATCCGATATGCCCCTTGAACAGCACATGCAGCAGAGACCTGGCAAAGAAGCAGGCTGTGTCACTGACTGCTGTTTGCGGAGGGCCGCAGGGAAGCATCTTCCACACAGCAGGCTGGGTAGCCTTGGGCACACCAGAATCCCAACAGTCACACCCCTTTCCATTTGGGAGAAGTCGAGGTGCCAGAGTCCTTCACTGGTTTCACTCAACCTATCACCAGAGGAAAAGAATGGTTTTTAAAAATGCACATTTAATTAAGATTCTCATGTTAGAGAAGGTTTTTGTAAATGAGATGATTGACATGACTTGTGTTCAATGACCTCTGGGTGTGAGAGGTTGTGCCACTGCCATCTGTGGACTGGGCAACTTAAACTGAAAATGACCTCCACAGAGTGCCCAGCACAGAACCAGAAGCAGAAATATTCTTTTTTGTTTTTATTATAAAAACATTGGCTTGGGTTAAAAACAAGCAGCAGAAAACATTCCTGAATCCTCCCACACCCTCCCCTCATCTTTGGATCATCTCTGTGGAGCTACTCCACCTTGGATTGACATTTTCTATGAAGAGAAAGTAAGAAACTTCCACAGTCTGACATGGCTGAGCTCAAACACTGGGTGTGCAGGGCTAGCTGACATTTGCCCATCCCTATCTCAGTTTTTAAAAGCCTTACCCACCTTTATTTAGATAGAGGTAAGGATTTCCGATGGAGAAAGAAGACAAGGAAAAAGTTACTTGTGTTAATCTTATTTTCTCAGCTATGCCAGCAAGTTTGCATTCTCCACTTAACAGAAACAACAGGCTTAATTATAAATATTTTTCTCAGCAGGTCTGATAGGAGATAGATGTATTATGTATGTATTCTAACACACATAAATATCAGAATTAGAGCAGAAGGTAATTATAGAAGTTCTTGCTTCTTACAGTTTTACTTTCCATGGGTTTGGTTATCCACAGTCAATATGCAATTTCAGCATACCAATTGTCAAATAGACTATTTGTGAGTTTTAAATTGTGTCTAGCTATCTATAGCAATGAAATCTGCAACATCCATCTCTGTCGGTCCTCAGACATCAATCAATGCTTCATCCAATATATCCATGATGTATAAGCTACCCATCTGTTAGTCATTTAGTGGCCATTTGATTTCCAGATCAACTGCCCTTGTATCACAGGACAGTCAAGTGTTCAAGTAACCCTTATCTTATTTGATGATGGCCCCAAAGTGCAAGAGCAGTGAGACTGACAATTCAGATAGGCCAAAGAGAAGCCCTAAAGCACTTTCTAAAGGTGAAAATTATTGACTGGAAAAGCAAAGAAAAACATTCCCATGCTGAAGCTCTTTAGTAAGAATGAATCTTTTGGGCTGGGGATGTGGCTCAAGCGGTAGCGCGCTCGCCTGGCACGCGTGCGGCCCGGGTTCGATTCTCAGCACCACATACAAACAAAGATGTTGTGTCTGCCAATAACTAAAAAATAAATATTAAAAAAATTATCTCTCTCTTTCTCTCCCTCTCTCACTCTCTCTTAAAAAAAAAAGAATGAATCTTTTACCCATGAAATTGTGAAGAAGAATAAAGAAATAAAAGCTAGTTTTGCTGTCACACATCAAGCTGCAAGTCATGGCTACAGTGTGTGATAAGTATTTAGTAAAGTTGGAAAAGGTCTTAAGTTTGTGTATATATATATGATAAGTTTGCATATATGCCATGAAAAATGTGTATATATATGATATATAAAGCATAGTATTTTTCATGGTTTCAAGCATTTAGTGTGGTCTAGCAATGTATCTCTGTGGATAAGGGGGAGCTATTGTATATATATTTAAGTCAAGCACTCTTGTTACCTGAAACTGTATTTTTTGCATGGGTAAACACTGACCAATTCATTAGATATGTTAGTCAGTTGCCAGAGCCCAAAATACTTTCTCAAGTGTTAAGTCTCCGGGCTGAAATATTCCAATGGCCACTGTTTTCCTGAAAATCAATGGTGCTCTGGTCTCCACTGTTCCTGCGTGCTCTCTCCTTGACCTGCAGCCAGATGCTCATTACTGGGCTGGAAACAGGTGGAGGCCTGTGTTCAGAAAGGACCAGCTGAAGTGGCCTCCATTCCTATCCACAGGGCACCTTCCTGAAGACCCCTCTGGCCCCCTTGTTTAAGTGTTTCCTTGACACTGACTGCAGCTCCATATACTCTCAATAAAGAAATTCTATTAAAAATCCCAGTTAAACCACTGTCCTTTTACATTCCCACAATTCCTCATTTTAAGTAATGCCAATGGCTCTCAAAATAGTTTCATCGGCTTGCTTTGCAGCCCATCTGCAGACGCCTCTCCCACTGTTCATCCTGCTGGACACTCAAGAGCTCACAACCTGGGAAGCTGCCAACCAAGTCATTCCAGAAATCCCTTCGGCTCACTCTTTTTAAAAAGGTGAGCAACTCACGGCAATAGAAATTCTGTCAAGAGCCCCATGCTATCAAGACAATGGAGAACAGTGAGGCACTTCAAACACAATTGCTTTCCTTTCCTGTCACCGAACAGAAAGGGTGAATTGTGCCAAATGTGTGTGTCCTAAGATTAGACCCCACAACGGAGCTAAGCCAGTCTTCATGACGGAGAGAGGAAGCCTCATCGGGGGAAAGAGAAATAAGGAGCCTGGTATTTTTATGCAGCCTCCCTCATGTGGACTTTGGGTTTAGGAGCTTCTAGTCTCTGGGCTTTAATTGCAAAGAGAGAGTATCAATGCCTCCTGTGCGTGCTCATGGTGAGGAGGACGACACATGAGCAGGTAGGCTCTCAGGGGATGTCATTTGGCCTTGCACTCTCTGCTGACTGCTCAAGGGTGCGAGGCTTTCTTTCTCCCGGGAGATTGTTCTCAGGCTCATTTCCTTCTTATGATTTCCAATACCTCACCACATCCCTCTCTGCACCCCCTTCAGAGCCACCACCAGAGAATCTGTTTTCCCACACTGACGTCACCACCAACTTGCTCTGCAACTCAGGTTTTTGACTTGCAGATCTCCACCTGTTATCAGCAGTGAGCTGACATCCGTCCTCCCTGACATGGAGTTAGGTAACTGATTCTCACTTTGTTGACTGAATCCCTGGAAACATAACCAGGCATCCATTCAGAAAGCATTTTACATACCACGTATGCAAAGATGTAATATCCAGACAGTCCCGGATGTAGGCTTTTCTGACTTTATCATGGTGCCAAATTGATGTGCATTCAGTGTGAATACTACTTTCAATCTTGCTCTTTTCCTGAACCAGAAATATGTAGTATGACACTCTCTCACAATGCTGGAGGGTGGATGGGGGTGGCTTCCTGTCAGCTCCATGTTCACCAGGGGAAGCAACCAGTTCTCTAAAGTGTATTGCATTGCTAAGCCACGATGGTTGGTCAATCACATGCATTAGATGCACTTCAATTTAGGATAATTTTAGCTTGCAATGCACTCATCAGGATGTAACCCCATTCTAAGTCAGTAAATCTGTATTTCCCAGGCAAAGTCTTTTATAATGGGTCATTTCAGGAAAAGGAGATGGCATCCCAGAGAAGATACTCAGCCGAAATGCTATCCTCTCACCTGTCCTTACTCTTGGAAGACTAGAATCATCTCTTTTTCAACCACGGCTCACCAGAGCTTATCTGCACACATACAACTCTCCTCAGCCCAGTTCCATGTGGCAACAATTAGAACCAACTTGGAGTCACTACCTCCACGTGGATGCATGAAATTGACATGGAGTTGGGAGAGTAGATGGACTTGAGTTTTACTTCTCCAATCTATTTACCATTGATGGGGTTAGTTGGGATAAGAAACGCCATCTCCAAACCACAGTGTTCCCTTTTGCAAAATTGAAATAATACTACCTCCATCACAGAGTGGTTGTGAGGGTTAAATCAGATGATATGGTAGGAGAACTTCATCAGAGAAACAGGCATGCAAAATTCTCAAGGAGGGACAGCTGTGATGGTCACACCTGAAACTCCACAAGGTCCAGAACTGAATTTGCTCTCACTACTGATAATTAATTAGATTACAGATTTAAACAAGATAAAAATGCAGTTTCATTTAAGTAGAAGTCTGGGTTGTAGCCATGGCTGTCAGGAGAGCCCTCAGGGGCCCAGACCCTGCCATTTTGGGGGCTCAGCCATTCCTGGGCAGTCTTCACAACACCACTGGGTAAAGCTGGTGCTCTACCATGTCCCTTGGGGCCAGCAGGGAGTGGACATCAAGGCAGGAGGACCTGTTCTTTCTTTCAAAACTGTGTAGTTCAAAAGATGACCACAAAGGGGAACCAACTCATTGAACTGTATCTAGCTGCAAGGTGTTGGAAAGTACTGTGCTCTGGTCAGCTGGTTGAAAATATCTGTTCTGTTGCTGTTTTGTTTGTTTGATTGGGGTTTTTTGGCGTGTGTGTTGGGGGGGCTGCAGAATGAAGGCAAGGCTGTGTGCATACAAGTCAAGCTCCCACCACTGGGTGCTTTCCTAAACCTGGCAACGAAGCTTTGAATTGAGGTCAGCATCCTGCTCTCTATAGTTCACTGTTGTCACCTAGTTCATTCACAGTGTTGGGAAGCCACCGTCTCCATCCAGTTTCAAAATATTTTAATCCCTTAAAAAGAAATGGTGCCCAATAAGCACCGCAGACCCAATTCCTCCTCCACTCAGCCCTGGCAGCAGGAGTCTGTCCTGTCTCTGGAGTTACCTATTCCGGATGTTTCATATGAATGAAATCACAAAATACATGACGTTTGGTATCTGGCTTCTTTGACTTGACATTGGAATATATTATTTTTCACTCAAAAACAACCAACCCAATTTTTAAAAATAGGCTAAGAACCTGACTGCACATTTCTCCAAAGAAGACATACAAGTGACTAATAGGTATTTGGTGGGAAAAAAAGGTTCCGCATATCTAGTCCCTAGGGAAATGCAAATCAGAACCAAGGGTTTTTGGACATTACACACGAAAGCTTGATTTGCAAAGATGGGGAACCATGAGCCTCTGTTCTTCTTCCATGGTTGTCCTGACTTCGAGGTCCGGCCCTTCAGCGCGGGCCGCAGGATGGCTTTCCTAACGTGGTCCAGGGGAGTCCATAGGGAATAATTACACAGGAACCCTCCTCACCACCCAGGTGTCTTCCTGCTGTCCACATGACCATGCGAGGCGACATTCTGCCATGAGAACATGATGCTCTGCGAGAACTAGCTAAGCAACACGCAGCTCCGTACTGAGAAAGCTCCTTCCAAACTATAAGACTGCAGTCGAGAAGGAAATGAAACATGAAGGTTGGTGCCTCCCAGAAGGAAAGAAACAGCGGTAAGTGATCTGAGCCCAGCCTCTGCGAGATTCCCCGGTCAACTCTGCTTTCTTAAGTGACCAGAAAAGGTGCTTTGTGTGAGAATAAATGTGTGTGTGCATGTGTGTGCATGTGCGCGTGTGGGTGTGCATGGGTGCGAGCCTGTGTGCCTGTGTTCAGGGGGTGTGTTTCTGCAAGTAAGTCCCAATTCCTAGGTGATTTATAAATTCTCACCCTTGGTCATTAATGCACAATTTATTTCATTTTCCACATTATTAATCATTGCTTCTCTAAATTTAGAAAAATGATTTTAAAAATAAGGATGACACCCACAGCGGTGTGCTACCATTTCCTTTGAATGGGCACAGTTGTTCTTGTTGCAAAAAGTATGTAACCGGGGGACTGAACTGTTCATCTATCAACTCTGTGAGATGCAGCCCATTTATATCTTTCACACAGCTGATTACTTACAGCTCCCTCCTTGCACTCTTCCAAATGCCCCCTGAAGGATAAGAAGTTACTTTCTCTGTTCTAATTATAAGCTGCTTCCAGGGCCTTTGCTTTGGGTGTTTTGGGGGATCACTTGGTTTCAGATGCCTTGAGGTAACCTGCTGGCTCGGGAGAACTAGGGGAGCAGGTTGGGCCTCTTGGCTTTGTGGAGGGGAGAGGGCAGGCAAGGCCGGCATGCCTGGGCACCTTGGGCAGTGCCCTGTAAGCCTGGGTTCAACTTGGGGTTAATGCTGGGTGACTGTAGGCTGATCTGCAATGTGCACCATGTTTATATAGAAGAGTGACACAGACCAACAGATCCTCCCCTAGAACAATACAAAATGTAACATTTGACGTTCAATTGCAGTGACTTTTTAATTTTAATTGACAATGGCAGTCGCATATGCACAGGAGGCACGGTGAAGTCTTGATGCAGGGAAAGACTCTGTCGTGGAAAGAGCAGATGGAGCTCATCGGCTGCCACCAGCTCACCTATTTGTCTTGTGACTGCACTGAGGACGTTTAAGGGCTCACATTCTCCAAAGAGAAAACAAACAGGAAGAGCAGCCAATGGAAGTGCTTTTGTTCCTCAGGACGTGGAGGCCACATGTTTGTCTGTAGAGTCACTCTCGCCCTGGGGGATTGGTGTTGAGGTTCTCCCACCTGCTGAGCCAGGGAGAGGGGGAGCCCAGGCCGTGAGCCCATTGGAGGTACTCAAGGGGCTCCTGAGGCTCCCATGCCCCACTTCGGTCAGTCCTCGGAACAGTCACCCAGCATTAACCCCTGACCCCTCAGCACCAGGAAAAATACATACATAGGGGCCTTGTTGTTGGCTCCAGGTCTGGAGGACCTCCTGGGCACCCTCCTGGGCACCCTCCTGGGCACCACCCCTGGGCACCCTCCTGGGCACTACCCCTGGGAAGGTCTGTCTTAGCAGCTTCTCTTACCTTGAGGCTCCTTGAGGGTCAGGCTCAGCTTCCACACGCCCTATAGGTGGGTCCACCGAGGATCTGGCTTCCTGGAGAGTCAACCACTGAGTGACACCTAAGGAAGGTCAGGGAACAGCCCCTGAAAGGAGACCAGCTGGTCTGCTTTGACTTGTGTCCCTCCTGTAGTGGTCTCAGAAACAGGCAATGGTATCCAGAGGATCCTCAACTTTCTCTACCCCAGGATGGTCGCTGCTCCCTGGTGACACCCTGCCACTGTGTCCTGGCTCTGCCCACCCCTCCGACCTCGCTCCCTGCTGTGCCCCTGGCTCACTGACCTGCCATGCGGTGTCCAGAGCCACTTCCCGCCATGCTTTGTGCTCAGAGAACCAGTCCTACTCAACCTTCTGGCTACACCCTCGGCCTTCCCAGGCTCCGAGTTCCTTTCACAGAGAAGCTTCCTCAACCGTCTCTATCCCGAAAAGCTATCCAGGTGACCAGGTGGAACATGGAGGACCTTTAGGGCAGTGAGCCACTCTGTGTGACACCACAGTAGTCACCGCACACTTGTCTAAATGCCCAGAATGTGGGACAGTGAAGAGTGAGCCCTGATGCAGCCTGGGAGTCTCAGGTGACAATGACAATCAGTGGAGGCATAGTCTGGGGGGAGGGGGTTGCTGGGAGTGGGAGGCCGGGCACAAGTCAGGGAAAGGGAAGTACAGAAATCCTCATGTCTTTCTTTCTGTTTCTCTATAAATATTTTATAACAAAAAAATTTAAAACCAAAACAGCAACAAAAAGAGTGTTCCCATCTGGTGTTAAACATTTTCCACTTTCGAGAGGTCATTGAGGTCATTTTCTGTCAAACTGTCCCATGCTGAGCCCTACGCTGGCAGCCACTGTGGTGAGCAGCAGGTGTGACCCCACACTCACCCTCTCTTGGTCACCCTGCTTGACAGGGACCTCTCCTTCCTCTTGCTGAAACAGGACATCAGTAGTTTCATATTTGCTTCTGGAGCTAGAACTTGGAATTGCTGTCAATTAGTAAATGTCATTAAAGAGAAGTTTAAGAAGCGCTTGCTCCCTGGAGCTCACCCTCTCCTGCCGCTCTTGGGAATCCTGACATGGTCACCCTGAACAGGAGTGTGCAAGCCTGTAGGATGACTAACCCCATGTCCATGGGACCCTGTTCCCTCTGCAGAGAGCCAGCACTAACTGTCAGACCCCCGGTGAGGCCACTCCACCTCTAGTGACTACATGAGCCCATCTCAGCTGAGGCCAGATCAAATTCCCAATCCACAGAATTGGGAAAAAGCAAATAGCTCTATCTGAAGCTGCTCTGTTTGCAGATTCTGTCATCTGTTAGGCAGGAAAGGTTACGGACATACATGATAAATATCTGTGGAATAAACAAATCAGTAATTACAAAAACTCACAGAACCTACAAAAACTACAGCTCAGGAGGCCAAGGCAGGAAAATCACAAATTGAAAGCCAGCCTCAGCAACTTAGTAAGAGTCAGTTTTAAAATAAATAAATAAATAAATAAATAAATAAATAAATAAATAAGGGAAGAGCCAGGCACAGTGGTTGCACACCTGTAATCCCTGCAGCTTGGGAGGCTGAGGCAGGAGGATTACTAGTTCAAAGCCAGCCTCAGCAATGGTGAGGCAGCAAGGAACTCAAGAGACTCTGTCTCTAAATAAAATACAAAAAAGGGCTGTGGATGTGGCTCAGTGGCCAAGTGCCCCGAGTTCAATCCCCAGTACACCCCCTCCATAATAAAAAAGGGGGGGATAAAAGTTCTAGGGATGTGACTCAGTGGTTAAGTGCCCCTGGGTTAAATTCCTGGTACAAAAAAAAAAAAGAAAGAAAGAAAAAGAAACTTACAAAACTAGCTATTCATGTGCTCATATATACTTATTTTTACCCACCATAGGCACTGCAGATAGTATACATATGAAATCCCTGCTGGTGCAAATTAAGGAAGCAGAACTCTCTCTGTTAAAACATCCACTTCATTGGTAGGATTCTATAGATATTGCCTAACTGAAATTATTGGCATAGATATTTCCAATTGGGAGGAATCCAAGTCATTATCAATTCCAGGATCCAGCATCTAGCAGAGAGGATTGGGGATGTAGTCAAGGTCATGCCGGCAGCAGCTGTAGTTGGGTCTCAGAGCCTGGACCCAAGGTCAGGGAGAGTCCACATGCTGAGGAGCAGGGCAGCTGCTCTGGTTTCCTGGGAGATGAAGGTAGCACCTTGCCCCCTGGGGAAATGATTTTTGGGGAAACTTGCAGGTGAAGAGGGCGGCTGTGGTGGTGGTGGTGGTGGTGGTGGTGCGAGGGCCATGGTGGGGCCGTGGCTCATGGGAGGTCCAGGTGCAGAATGTGGTGATACTAAGGAGAGGGGCGACGGGCATCCCTATCGCCACGGGACTATGGGCAGAGCGCCCTCCTCTCCTCTGTTGTCTTAGCAACTTCCACAAACACCAACTGATGCTAACAAACAGGTGCATCAGTATCATTTTGAGAGAATTAAAAAGCTACCAAAAAGAAACAAAAACCCAAGTGTTTACTTTGTTGATTTTAAAAGTTCTTAATATGTCGCCAGTAATCATCGAGTCTTCTAATGCCCTGGTAACTTCTTGCATCTGTTTCCGACTCATCCTTTTTAGAAGTTACACTCTTTCTGCACTTTTTTTTTTAATCAGGAGAAAGACTTCTGATAATTCATGTCCTGAAGAAGGAATCATACAATCCTGCAGCACGAATTCATGATTTTTCCCACGTGCATGATCTCCAGCAAGTGTTCTCTTTAGTTCAAGATTATGCTAATAAAAACAATTATCCCCAACCTTTAGGGTTGTGATAGATGTTTACATTTCTCATTTTAACCTTTTACAATAAAGGCAACAAAGAAGAAGGATTTAGAAATGCCAACTGCACACTCATATAGCGCATGTTTGTTGAAAAACTATGTGGTTAAAAACTAAACACAATAAAACTTTTCAAAGAGAGCTCAAGGTCTAATTGATATGAATTGCAGCCATCTGCTTAAGATTCTTGAGGAGGGGGGATTAACATTTCTAAAAGGCAATTTCCCTGGAGCAGGCTGCTTTGTGTCTTCACTTGATGACATCTAATGTCAAGCCCTATTCCTACCTCTGGGACCACACGACTGTGTAACCAGCTTGTGATCACCTCATGGTGGCCCTCTGCAGGAGGCAGAGGCCATCTGGTCATAAGATGACAGTGCCATGCTTGGATTTAGAGCCACTGAGGTCCCTGGGTAATAGACTATTGGTCTCAACTCGGGAGTCATATTTGGAAGAGACAGGCTGGCCTGGGAGGGTGTTAAAGTGACTTGTGGAGCTGTGGCAGAGATGGCGCACAGAGCCACAGGTTGAAATGACTTCCACTGGGACAGGTTGAGCTCAGCGCAAAAGGGATCAAGAGGGGGTCGAAAGGCAGGTCTGCGCACCGACATGGACAACCCCCGAAACTCCACCCCTGGCAATCAGAGGAGCCTGGTCTGACTCGTTGCTTTTGCATGTTATTGAGTTGAAATTTCACTTTTTCTATCTCTGGGAAATATTATTTGAAAATACATTTGCTCAGAAACCAAAGGTATTACTGCTGTTGTTGTTGGCGGGGGGGAACTATGGTACTCTATACTTTTAGGATTATAGTTGAGAAAAGTTACCAAAATACAAGCTGTTCTACCTCTTGGTGTGTGTAGGGGGGTTTATTTGTACTTTTAATTCCTATTTTTCTCCCAGGCTTGGGCATGTGAGTCACAGACCCTCACAGACTCTCGTGAAGGAGGGCCGTGGGACTCCTGCTTGCGGGGTGTGTGTGCGCAGGAAGCCTGAAGTTGCAGAGGATCATCAGCGGTCCAGCCAGCCACCTGCCCAGGAAGACTTCAGAGGCTTGACCTGGAAGGAAGGAGCCACCAATTTCCCACCATGATGATTGCCAAGCTATGGGAATGCTTCATCGTTCCATTTACAGGGTCTAAATAATAAACTGCCAAAGTTGTAATTGGGGTTGTTTCTCCAGCCTGAGACAAACGCCTGAAGCTTTTTTTAATGACTGTGAAATATGGCTTGTCATTAAATGATCAGATGTGATAAGTCCTGGAAAACCTGAAAGAGTTTAAGCATGAAATAACCATTTTTAACACAAAGCAATTTCCTCCCCAACTACTGAGCAGAGGAGTTCAGATTTTCTTGAAAGAATTCCATCTCTACACTTTAGAAGCAAACTTGGTTAAAGCTATTCCTATTATAACAGTCCCCCCTTTCTGCAGTTTCAGTTATCTGCAGTCATCCAAAGTCTGAAATACTAAATGGAAAATTGCAGAAATAAACAATTCATAAGTCTTAAGTTTCACGTCATACTTCCATTCTGAATTGTGGGGTGTAATCTGATATCATCTAATTCCATCCTGCTCCATGATGCATCCCTTAGTCCAGTGTATCCACACTATATACACTACCCACCCATTAATCATCAATGGCTATCTTGGTTATCAGAGTAACTGTCACAGTATTGCACTTCCTAGGTTCACATAACTCTTATTTTACTTAGTACTGGTCCCAATTCACAGGAGTAGTAATGCTGTCAACTGCCATCAACTAAAAATAAGGCTTAAAGTACTTCCCTTATGTATCATCCTTCATGATCTCCAAAAGAGTAAGCAGAGTACAATAAGAAATCTGAGAGAAAACATATTTACATAACTTTCATTACAGTATGTTGTAATTTTTTCTATTTTTATTATGTTATTGTCATTAATCTCTTAATGTTTCTAACTTACATATTAAACTTGATCATAGATATTTATGTATAGGAAAACACACAGCATGTATCTTTGTTGATATGGGTTTGTATGTATGTGTGTGTGTGTGTGTGTGTGTGTGTGTGTGTGTGTGTGTGTCTAGGTACTATCTGCATTTTCAGGAACCCACTAGAGTTTTTGGAATGCACACGCTTCAGATAAGGGGTGGAAGCCACTATTTCAACTCTTACAAACCTTATGTTTTGCACTGAGGGTCTTCCTATGCCTTTACGGTGGTCACTCCAACAGAAACAAGTAGCTCTCTTCTTCAGATTGGATGAAATAAAGGAAATCAATCTGGGTAAAAAAGGTTGAGACTTAAAATGTTTAAATAGCAAGTATTCTTATCTACATTGCCCTTCCTCTTTGAGTGCAAAGTCAATTTGGAAATCAATTTATTTTTTTAAGATGCTCTTCTAAAGCAGCCATGGTGGTGCACACCTGTAGGCCCAGTGACTTAGGAGGCCGAGGCAGGAGGACAGTGTGTTGAGTTTGGCAAATAAGTGAGATTCTGTCTTAAAACATTTTTTAAAAACTTAAAATAGAAGGTTTTTTTTCTCGTTCTTCCTCAGCTTCCCCTACACTGCCAGGAAATGTTGCTAAAAGTCCTCAAGCCCAGGGTCTTCCCATGGCTGTGCTACCTCTTGTGTCTTTAAGGGTCACTTCCCCCTTTCTGCTGTCTGCTGTCCCCAGCCCCAGGAGACAATAAAGCCAAACCCAAGCCAGCCACAACCACCTTGTTCCCTTTATCCAGCAGTCGGGCATGTGTGGCCCATGCATGTCCAGCAAGGTGCTAAGCAAGGCTGGCTGAGGTCACTGGGGATGATTTCCTTCTTTTTCTTTTCTTTTCTTTTTTTTTTTTTTTTTTTTTTTGGTGGTGGGTACCAGGGATTGAGCCACATTGCCAGCTCTTTCCTGTATTTCATTTAATGACAAGGTCTCACTGAGTTGCTTAGGGCCTCACTAAATTGCTGAGACTGGCTTTGAACTCATGATCCTCGTGCTTCAGCCTCCCGAGATGCTGGGATTACAGGTGTGTGCCACCGCTCCATCCTGATTTTCTTCTTGATACACGGAAAACAATCCCTGCAGAGCTGAAGGCCTGCTGCTGCCTCCACGTCCCTCCCTGCTGTGTTCACAGTCTTGGAGGACAAGACTCCTGACCATGAGGTGGTCCATTGTATGCATGGATCAAAATTCATTGACCTGCTCACTAGTTGACGAGCATCTGAGTGGTTTTTACCTTTTGGCTGTTGTGGACCATGCCGCGGGTTAGATTTTGTTGGATCGTCTCTTCTCAATTATCATGACTATTTTTTGATTTATATTTTAAAAAATTTTTATTGTTCTCAGTAAAAAAAAAGGAATCATAATGTCACTTTCACAGTTATTTTTGTTATTTTGTTGTGGGACTTAAGAGGTGATGCATATAAAATCCTCTAAGTCCCTTAGACTCTGTTTGGCATGAAGTCGATGCTCTATTCGTGTGTGCAGTGAGCATCATCAGCACCAGCCTGAAGACTTTGTCTGCCTCTCACGCTGTCCTGAGAATGACACCCATCTGCTCTGCAGCATATTGAATGGAGACCAAACCTGAAGATGGAGATGGCTCTGTCTGATGGTGACTGGTGAAAACTGGGGCCTCTGCAGAGCTGCAACTTCAAGGACCCCGTTCAGGACCTCTCCTTGCCTTTCAGATTCCAACTCTCATTGAGTTGAGGGACTGTGGCTCTCCACTGGCTTTCAAAGAGTCAGAATAGGGGTTGGCTGGATTTAGGCTCCCAGAAGGGTCTAACTAGAAACCCCCATGTCATGAACTTAGGAGAGATTTTTGGAGATGAAGAAGTTGACTTTCCCACTTGAGGACCTCTATTTGGTAGAGTTGGGCTACCCAGGAGGCCAACTTGGTCAGTGATAGGAATTGGGAAGACAAGAAATCAGAGCCAGGAACACAGTTGGTCTTAAAGTGACATTCTATCCTGTTTTGAAGGAACTATCTTCTTATATCCTAAATCTCTACAGCATCAGGGATTGTTTTAAAAGCAAGCTTTAAACAAAATCCAGTTACTCACGATGGACATCTATTTTCCTTTCATGTAAAATATGTTGCTCTTATTTGTCAGTGAAGGGCTGATGGAGCTCCCCTCAGTGCTATCAGTCCTAAGGCTCCTGTAAGATTTCTTCATGATCCGAAAGTACTATCAAGGCTCCAGCCATTGCCTGTATATTCTAGGTATCAGGAAAGTAAAACAACAGGACTCAAGTCTCACCCTTTCTGGATAGTCACCTACAACACCTTACATTTATATGTCATCGTTGGAGGAGTGCTGTGCTCTGAAAGCCATCAAGGAGACTGTCTTTTAACAGAGCAATGACAAATGATGTACAAGAAGTGTTTATTGTTTCCAGTGTGCCTGTTCAAATTGGACCCCAAAGAGTTGATTTTTCATCATATCTTTATTCAGATGGGACACAGAAAAGAGTTTTGAATTGTTCTCATGAGGGAGAATACAAGAAAACTATTTTACATACACACAAAGGTGCAAAGAAAACTCTACACTGTTGAACCCTGCAGGACTGGAGGTCAACATGTACAGGTGATTTTCTGCAGGTGACCTGAAGCTTTAGGATTTGTGTAAACAGATCTGCTTACTGCATTTGAATGTAGAAATAGACTGCTGCTCTTGGCAGCTAGAACTTGCAATGTGGCTGTTCTTTCCAAGAGCAAGAGGCACCAGAAGTAGCTTGCCATTCAGCTGGTCCCAGAGACCTCAGCCATGCAGGCCAGAAGAAGAGGCAGCCACCAAGCTGTACTGCAGAATGTATGTGAGGTTCTCATCTCTCTGAACCCTGGAAATAGTACCAGATGGTGCCTGGACTGGATTTCTGCTAGCAGACATTTCCCCCCTCTATCTGATGAAGAGCAGAAGTGTGCAGAGGCTGCTGGAACTAAAGTCTTGCCATGGAGACGTGCACAATCAAGCAACCGTCCCCTCAAGACAGCTCACTGATGAGCAGGGTTACCACACAGAGAAGTTGGTCCTGAAATCCTGCTCCAAAATGACAAAGTGCAAGAAAAGCAGTTTTGCCCTTGACAACACTATAGATGGTACTCTATTCAGCTCCTGTGTTAAAGTATTCAGGAAATATTCAGTGTCAGCCCTGTGCTGCCGTGGCCTGGGTTGTGGCTGGAGAATGTTGAAGAGGGAGCCACCTGTAGGTGGGGGATCCAGGAGCTGCTGTCCGTCCTGCATCCCCAAATATATGCAGTCCGTTGAAGCAAGCTTTGAGTTGATTTGAGTTCTTCTTAAATATAAACATATATAGGCTCACTGCAGAAAATACGTGTGGAAGTATGAAGTTGAGGATGTAAAACATCCCAACAAGGGAGCTAATATAAATGTGTGTGAGTGTGTGTGTGTGTGTGTGTGTGTGCACATGCGCACGTGCATGTGTGTGTTCTCCCCCTGCAGCTCACAGTTCCCTGTACCTTCAGGTCAGAGGATCTCAGCCTAGAGTCTGGGATATCCAGGAGGAAGTTGGCTCCCTGCACTTGCTAAAGGTGGCAAATCTGAATAAACCTGGGAAGCCCAGCAGTCGTGGTACCCAGAAAGGGGTCCCCCAGTCTTCACCATGTGCCCTGAAACCACTGGGCTGCTTCCTGATCTTCCTCCAGCATAGAATGATCTGAGCACCTGCAGTAACAAAGCGGGGTGTGCCCTTTCCAAATGTGTTAATGAAACACCAATTGTGGAGACAGATAAGCAAGCTCAGGACGGCCTGAGCTTAATTGATTCGTTGGCTAGGAAATTAAGGCCCTGAGCAGAGTGACACACAGAGGATACCAGGATACCAGGTGGGACCTTCTTCGAGGGCTTATTAGGAGAAGAGCTCCAGGTAACAGACTGGAACAAACCAATACAGAGGGTGGAGCTGGCCCGCTCAGGCTCTGGTGGGTGGGTTTCCTGGCAGGCTGCCCTTCTTGTTTCTCTCTGCCCGAGAGGGTTCCCATAACACAACAGCCTGACATCTAGGATTTCTGTGCTTGAAGCCACAGGGCTGCTGTGCAGCTGGGGGAAGCTTGTGTTCCAGATTCCAGATTCTAGAACCCAGAAGATAAAGCCAGACAGGACATCTGTCCCCAGTGAGTGCTAGAATGCCTTGGATGAGTCCTCAGATACCTGGGAGCCTTTGGCAGAGACAGAGAGTCCCACCCACGTCAACGTCTTCTCCTACTTCCCAGACTTGCCTGCAGCTGAATCAGAAGTTGTTTGATTCCTTTTGGAGAACAAGTGTCATCTGTCACTTCTGCTGGGAGAAAGTGTTTAATGCTGGTGTGTCTTTCCCATCTGTCTCTCTTACCCCTCCCTGGGAGGATCCCATGAGCCCCTTCTCCAAGGCAGAAGGTGGCTGTGGGGACCCAGCCCAGGTGCACAGGTGGAAGCCTCTACAATTCTAAGACCCTGAGATTCCTCGATGTGTGGCGGTATGAATCCCTATGAATCCGGAATGCATCTCCTCTGTGCCCTCCCCAAAGCCTGCTCCAGGAAAAATTAAAATGGCTGTTTTTTAGACCACACAATCTAGGAATAGAATCTCTGTGTTCCAGCCCGAGGCTACTGTGGAAGAGGCAGAAATGTTAGTCACCAGATTCTAAAATAGACTCGGTACATTCACAGTGGCTCAATTCCCAGCTCAGACGGAGGGTTGCAGCTCTCGGGGCTCACGGTGATGGATGATGTGCATGTGGACTAAGTAGATTCCATAAATCATAAGAAAGTTTTACTGACTCCACTGTGACTAGGGCTTGAGCCAGAGCCTGACATTTCACACATTCTAAATTAAGAATAATGGGTCCTTCTTTGATCATTTACCCAATAGGGAGGATAAAATAGCAGAGCTGAAAAGACTTTCAAAATGATCCTGATGAATCCCTATAGTGTAATCCAAATATTTATTATATGTTCCTTGGACTGTGAGGGGCCCTGGGAATAAAGGGACAAATGGGACCCTGGACACTTTCTCAAGGAGCTTCTCCTTGCAGTACAATGAACGCAGCATCTGGACATTTAAAGATGCAGATGCTGGACTCACGAAAAGGGTGTGGGGCTCGGGAGTTGGTTCTCAGCTCGGCCTGGGGTCCAGAGGAGACCTCCTAAGGAATGACAAGCCAGGTGGATGATAAGGGATGTCAGGAAAACCAATACAGGGAGATGCTCCAAGCACAGTGACTGTGAAGGGTGAGCCTGGGGAGCACGGGCCCAGTGCCCTCTGTTGCAGAGGGGTCTCGGTCCTTCCTGTGTGGACCTCTGTGGCACTTAGATGGATATTGCTGGAGGGAAGCTGGGGAAACGGCAGTGTAGGCCACTGAGTAGCGTCGACCATAAGGGGAATCTAACTCCGTGAGAGTGGGCTGCATTCTAGGTCCCTGGTAAACGATAAATTGTTTCAAGGGCTCAGAAGGCATGTGATCATAGGTTGCATTCAATGAGCGGGTTTGGGGGAAGGTCTCTTGTTGAGATGTATGAAAACAGGCAAGTTAATAACACAGACACATGGAGGAGTCACGTTCTCCTAACGACTTTAGTGGCCCGAGTGCACGGTTGGAGTGCACCCAGGAGGCTAAAGATGCCCATTGGGAGGACAGTCAGGCTCTCTGGATTGTGCCTGTTAAGGGGCTAATGACTTCATACATGAAAACCAATGCCCAAGAGAGAGAGAATTGATTGCTGCTGAGACACCTGGAGTCGCAGGTTCCACATGGGGAGAGGCACCAGGCTGGAGCTCAGGAAGAGTTCCAGCCAAAAATAAAGAGTGAATTGCTGCAGGGAGGGCCTGCTGGGTAGCACAGGGGTACACTGTGGGCATTTGGGCCTGGCCTTCTGATACCACCTGGGGAGACAGAGGCCTTGGCCAAGCACAGGAGTGGAGAAGGCAAGGAGGTAGACACACTTCTGCAGCAGAGAGTCCTGATGGAAGAAGAAGCCCAGGGCTCAGAAAACTTAGCCACAGCTGCTCTGCAGGGGTATCCCAGGCAGGAGCTATTGTGCCACCTTAGAACTCAGACATGTCGAGATGAGGAACACCAAGAGGTTCCCCCAGGGAGCAGAGTGTTAATCTGAGTTCATGTTTCCCTATGCTTTGCTTTTATGCATCTATGCTTCTTCTTTCTGAGGCATAATATAGTGACCCTGGGCAAGTATCAAGACGGTGTGGAGGGGCATCTGATGATCCACAGATGGCCAGATTCTCAAATAATGTGCTTGAATTTTGGTATTAAATGTCATAAGGTTTCAAATATTGGAATATTTCCAATATGGAAAAGAAAATCATTGTAAAAAATTTTGTAAACACCTGGTTAAATATTAAATCTGTGTTGAGATGGAACTTTATGTGTTTCCAAATACGGTGTAGAACATCATCTGGTGGTTGATATCCTCAATACATGAAGAACTCCAGTTAATGAAAAAGCAAAGCACAGAATAGATACAGACAACTTATTGAAGAAGACACAAAATTGGATAGAATTCTTGAGCTGTTCCAATAACAAAGCACACCAAAGAGACCTTCTAAACTGATGATATTATTAAGTTCTATGCAAAATTTCACACGTGGATAATGATCCACCTTGATAAAGAGATCATATATTAGTGCAAACTGCTGAAGACATAGTCCATTAGTACAAACTTCCCATATGGACCTTCAAGAGCCTTAACAATATATAACTTTTAATTCATCTTTTTTTATATTAACTCCAAGAGTTTAATCACATATTAGATATGTTTCAGTTCCAACATAATCATTGCTAGATTGTTTCAATAATGAAAATCAGGGACAAACTAAATTCATCTAAAACTCACGAATGAATTGCATGAGTACTGAGGCTGCTAACTAGAGATCACGAGGACAGATTAGCTATGGACTTTTCCTCAGTGGCCACCCCAATGATTTAAATAAAAGTTCTGGCACTTGCAGGATTAAGAAAATAGGCTTTTAAGGCCAATTTTGGATTGATGACTTTCCTTCGAAGACCAGCATGCCCAGCAGCACTGCCAGCTAAGATGGCAGAGGTGGACCGCAGCTGGAAACAGTGCCCCCCACGGGCTGTGTAGGCATCCCCCTACACACTCCATCCAGCAGTCCTCCATCTGAATCCAGTTGTTCCCTTCATCTGTCTGAGCCTGTAAGTAATTGAGTTTATGGTCCCTGGGTTGTATAAAAATCAGCTCATAAACATAATATAATATCAGCCAACCAGGAAGAAATGACAGTGCTGAAAATATTTACTAATAAAGACAGGCACGGCATAAAAAGCATCCAATGTGTTACCGATTGTTATTTATAATCTGATTGCTTTCTTGGTCCACAATTGACAGAACCAAAGACTAGACCATTCGCAGCAAAATTTGAACAGAATTGCCTCTAAGTATTAGATTAGCCGGCAACTTTGAGTTTCTTTTCTCTGCTCCTCTGTGCTTTCCTCTGCCCTCACCCTCTGCACTCAGCTCACCTGGGCTGTATCCAGACCTGTGTGTGTCTTGGGCTGGTCCCGTCTGCAGTGACATCACAGGACACCCCCCCACCACCACTGTGGATACAGCTGAGAGCAGGGCTTGCTGGCCCCTCCTGCTGGCCCCTCCTGACCTCTGTGGAGTTCAACCCTCGGCTGTTCCACCACTGATCCACCTTCACACCAGGCTGCACCACACAGAACCCCAACAAGTGCAAAGATCACCCCTGAGAGACATTTATGTAATGCAGACAGAGTGGCACGCAGGAGGGAGGCTTAGGGAAAGAAGGAAAGAGACATGTATGAGGATTGTCATGCACTCTGCTCCATGAGTCTTGCTGGGGAATTTGCCACAGCCCTTCTAGGGGCACATGATGGGGTCCTCTGGCTCTAGAGCCCCCAGGGTGGTGTTTTGCATCTAAAGATGGCACTGAGATCCGACTTCCCTGCTTTCAGAACACACAACTCAGAGAGTGTTGGGCCCTGAGAGAAGCCGAACAGTGACTTCGCACGTTGCTCCTTGGTTGGGATTGCATGCTGATGAGCTGGAACAGCGGAGGGTACGTTTACCTGCCCTGGCCCGTGCATGCCTGAAGATGCGCTGTGGCATTCAGAAGAATGAGAAAAATATCAAAATGAATAAATTTTACTCCTCTCTAGGGAAAACACTTTAAGACACTTCAGTGTCAGTTTTTAATCACAGGAGAAAGTTCTTTTGAATTAGACACAACATCCCCCACTCTCCAAAAGTACCGTATGCAAAAAGCAAGTGACTTCTTTTGGCCAGCACACTAAAAGGGACCCATTGCTCTGTAGGCTCTCTCCTCACCCTTGCTCTGGAAACAGAGGCACCACATTGCTGTGTGTCAACGGGGAGGGATCCCTGCAGCAGCCTGCACGCTGGTTCCTCCCGTAGCTTGAGTCAGTAGTGAGCTTCACCAGCTGTCAGCAAGGACAGTTAAGAAATCACTTCAGGAATAAAAAAGAAAAGAAAGGGAGAAATACCAGTGTTTATTTGGAGCTTGAGTAATGGGGGTGTTCTGTTCAGATAGAGGGGCTCAGGGGCAGCGAGCATTGGCCCAAGAAGACGCACTTCTTTTAGGATGACACAAAGGAAAAGAGAGAAAACCTTCCTAAATGCCAGCTCTACACAGGAGGCCCGAAATAGTGGGTCTATGATTTTATCCCGTGTTTCTCATTTAAAGTGAGAGATGCTAACCACACACACACGCACACACTGTGGATGGCAGTGCCAGCCACGTCAGGGAGGAGCAGAGGCCCTCTGGCAGCTGTCACCCCCAGGTTCACCAGGGGCCTGGGAGTCTCCCCTCTGCTGCCCCCATACCTACACTCATTTGTGTTCCCTGCTCTGGGTCTACAGAGCAGTGGATGTGTGATCCCAATATGCTTTTGAACATACTTTGTTGACTGAACTGAGTGGATGGAACAAGACAGAGCCGTGGCACACACCAAGGTGCCCACCAGCTGATGAAGGTGTGCCCCGCCTCGGGACGCCAATCAGCCATGAGAAACAAAACCAGGTTTTGTGCAACAGCCTCAGGGCACTGCAGGTTACTGCATTCAGTGAAAGGAGCCAGGTGCAGGATGACAAGCCCACATGCTGTCACCCTGTGGGACCTGAACAAGCCCGTGTCATGAAGTGAGTACAGAGTGGAGGCCAGGTAGAGTGAAGGCCAGGTAGAATGGAGAGCAGAAAAAGTTAGGAGGTGCAGAAGGTGACATTGAAGGTGCTCAGTTCTAGGATGGCAGGAACAAGGAGTTCCAGTGGGCCACTCTCAGCAGGCTGATGGAACAGAGCAGTAATGTCCTCCATAATATCTCCAAAACCTTAGAAGGAAGGATTTGGAAGGTTTTCCTCATAAAGTCGTGATGAACATCCAAGGAGATAGATGGTTGACCTGATCTCAACATTACACAATGTGTGGCATTGAATATTGAATTTACATGGGGCACTATCAATATGTACGACATCTGATGGTCTTTTGTATGACTTTAAATATATCTGTCAAGTGAAGAAAGTTAAGAATCGTTGAGGGCAGAAGAGCCCTGCATCTATAGACAGCAAGTCCATGCTCCCTCCCTGAGGACCACGGGTGGCAGTGCTGGGTGACCAGGCTGGCAGCAGCTCCCTGTGTCAGCTATTCCTCCAGCCAGTGTGTGCTGGAGTTTCCAGGCTCCTTGAGGCTGCACAGCTCTTTCCTAGACAACAGGGGGTAGGCAAGGGCTCCAAACACGCACTCTCCTCCCTGAGGGTTCTCACAGTACTGTGTCTATCTTATGAGAAGATATTCCTCACGTTGATGTCATGGGTGTGGTGTTTGTAAAGTCAACAGAAAAGCATCTCTGTGTTGATTTGTATAAGCTAAATTGCCACAGGTAGAGCCCACATAAAAAATTCTCTGGACTCATTAATAATGTTTAAGAGTCTAATAGGGCCCTAAGGCTAAAATGTTGGAGAATCACTGTTTTAGGGCTAAATGAGAAGTTTAAGTGGGCTGTGGTGCTACACACCAGGTACTGGGGAGCCTGTGGGTGGAGGATCACTTGAGCCCAAGGTTTTAGATCAGCCTGGGCAACATAGCCAGATGCCATCTCAAAAACAAACAAACAAACAAACAAAACCTTCTTTGAGTGGCTTTCTCTGAAAGCAAGCTTTCTGAGCATTCTGAGATGCTGTTAATTTGCATTTTTGGCAATATATTATTCACCTCAAGAGTGCTTCACCTAACAAGCAGGCTTTCACCGAGAGGGGTGCACACACCCACTCATGTGTACACACAGAACTATCGGCAGTTCTGCTATCTGGCCGCCTGGTTCAGAACACCTGCTGTCCCTCCTTATGTCAGCAGAACTGCTCATCCTGTTTCCTGCCTCTGCAGATGTTAGGGATGACATCATAGTGAACCTCAGTCATCAACTGGGTTGAGAGGTGTCTGGGAAATCGGAAAGCATACTTATGGGTGTGTCTTGGAGGGTCCAGAGAAGATTGAGGAGGGCATCAGCAGAATGAGTGCGGAAGCCCAGCCTTAAGTGTGGGCAGCACTGTTTCATTGGCTGGGGTGCAGAGGGCACAAGAAGTTGGGGGAGGAGACCCTCCATCAGCCCAGGAGTACTCTTCTAGAGCTGGTTTGTCCTCACTGCTGCCACCACTGGACCTCAGGTTCCTGTCCTTCGGCCTTGGAACGTGAACTTGCGGCAGCAGGATTCCAGGGACTTCTAGGTCCTGGGCCTCAAACTGGGCCTGCATCCTTGGTCCCTCCCGTTCTGATGCTCTCAGCTTCTTGGATTGAGCAACTATTAGGTTCCCTGCCTCTGCGGCCTGCAGATGGCCAGCATGGGCTCTCCTCAGCCTCTTGACACAGGCACCAACCTGGTAAGTCCCTTTGCAATGATACATATCCTGTTGATTCTTTATCCTCTGGAGAACCGTGATGGATACAGGGGGAAGAAACGAGTGTACATCCTCAGAAGACGAAGCACTGGGCCTGAGGAGCTGGCCATGAGGCTTCTTATACTGTGCAAGACCAACTTCAAGTTCCTGCTGTGGACCATGAGCCCAGTAGGCACTGACCCATGCTCCCCTTACCAGCCCTGGGCTCTGGTGCCCTCTGGGTGTTGTAAGACACCTGGTCCCCAGTTGTGTGAAGGGTTGACTGGATTTTGCCCCCTTGCTATATAGTCAATGGTTGAAAATGCAGTTCTGGCCACTTCCACAAGCTGTTTATCCCTGCATCAAGGTTGCATGGGCCTGAAGCTTAGAATGGCTTTCTCTATCAGCACTCAGAAGTCAGCAGGAAACATTTTAAGCCAAGAGGCCCACTATCTGTATTTCTATAGACTTATATTTGGTCTAGAAGTCATAGTCTCATTATAGTTTCACTTTATTATTTTTAATTAGAAGAGTTTTAATTTAGATTTTCTAATAAAATTTCTAATGAAACTTAGATGAATGGGGAATTGATGCATCTTAAAGGCCATTGGATTTCCACTGGTTGAACTGGTCTTCATGGTCCTCTGTCTTCCTGGCCAACTTCACCTGTATTTGATGCTGATAAAACCCACTCACCTCTATAAGGAAGACTTTTGATGCTCATATCTAGTCTCATAAAACAAAGCCTTGAGTCCTGAGGTCCCCAAATGGCCTGGTTTAAGTCGTCAATCTGGTTTTCTGTACTCCGGAAGTAGAGTACAGTATACCTGGCCCTGTTCTTGTGCCATTGTTTATTAATTCATATTTTCCTGCCCATCCAGCAGGAACACTAGGGCAGCTACCCATCCCCTAAAGAGACTGGGACACCTTTTCCCTGCAGTGCCTGGTCCATGCAGCTCATCACGCCCCAGCCCTGCTTGCCTCTGCACCCAGGCCCCGAGGCCTTGCTGCGCTCCATGGCACCTTACCACCTTCTCCTGAGCTCCCCCATCCATTCCCTGAGTACTTGGAGACTTTCACCTGGAGGAGCCACTTGGGTACCTCCCCAGTCTGCCCCTGACCTCTCTGGTGACCGCTCCAGGTGTGCAGACCTTGGCCCTGGGGCTGTAAGTGGAACCCAGCAATCACTGGGAGTGTGTGTGTTGGTTCAGGCGAACAGCCTTGTTCTGCAGCTCTGATCAAGAGCAAATCCAGTAGACACTGCAAACTGGATACAGGGGATTCAGGCCTGTCTCTCTTGGGAGGGGAGCGGGAAACACCTCCCTGGAATTGTGTATGGGTGACATCTGTGATCTCTAAATCTGGTAGCCTGCATGGCAGACACTAACTAAATAGACGTGAAGCACTGAAGGAAGCTGGACTCTTCAGAGTCACCTTCCCCTGGGAGGCTGGGGTGGACAGGGAAGCCTTTTGATCTGAATCCAGACAGTGCCACACACTCAGTTATTGGACAGGAGCTGTGTGACTTTCCTACTGCTGCTGCCCACATCATGGAGAGCCTGGGAATATGCTCCTACAAAATCCATATAATTATTATAGGAAATTTCAGGTGTAGCATCCCTCCTCAGACAAGCCAACACCTGAAATGCTCAAAGTCTGGAGCATTGTGCACCAGCAAGATGCCACAAGCAGAGAATTCCACCCCATGGAATGCTTTATGCACAAAATTATTAAAGATACTCTATTAAATTACCATCAGCCTATGTGTATAAGATGTATGTGAAACTAATTGATTTTCTGTTTAGAATTGGATCCTATCCCAAGATATCTCATTATATGTACACAAATATTATAAAAATCAAAAAAAATTCTAAAATTTGAAATATTTTTTGTTCCAAGCATCATCTCACATACACAAATATACATATTTACATACATACATATATTTTTATTACAGTTATATATAATTAACATACATATATATGATTTTTATATTATAGTTATATATAATTACATTCTGAAATTACCTAATTTGTATATAACAGGTATTTCTTGTGTCCTAAACATAAATCAACCACTTTGATTCTAATATAACACTATATGGATAAAAAGGCAGCTTTGTCTTATCCAAAGGTCTATTTTGCCTTCTTAAAGGGATTTTCAAGAATTAATTCAGAGCCAGCAGTTCTATTTCCTCACATGCTAACGTTAGAATCAAAACCCTTCCCAGGGGGCTGGGCTTTGGCTCTTGGTAGAGCACTTGCCCTGCACATCTGAGGCCCTGGGCTCCATCCCTGCTCTGCAAAACAAACAAACTACACCTGCCAAGATGGCAGGCCTCTACTCCATTCATGATGCGCATAATATGTGTAAAATATGGGGATTTTAGATAAGATAGCAACTTGACCAGATATCCAACTCATCTCTATGCTTTGCTCCCAGAATCTTCTTATGGCAAAAAGAAAAGAAAAAAGAAAAAAGAAAAAGAAAAGAAAAACTGCACTCAGACCCCATCATATTTGTGAGACCAGCTCTGAAGCACAAGCTTAGCAAAACTGTCCCCCCAGAGGCCGCCAGGTGGAGATGCTCCATGGTGAGTGGGGAAGGTGGTGTGGTGCCCAGCTGTCCCAGTTGGTGCAGGACATTGGACTCGCCTGCTCTGTACGGGGGGCTGGTTTCCTCCACCAACAAAATGTACCCTACAAATTTCAGAGAACAGCCCCCTCAACAATGGGGTGGGAACTCGGCTGGGAACAGTCTTCCCTAAACCATTCAATAGGCAGCAAGCAGCGGGCGTCAGCCCAGCCCTGAGAAGGTGGGTGGAGGGAGAAGGAAGTTGGCCATCAGCAGAGACCACAGGGCCAGCAGCACGCTGCCCCTCAGACCAGGGCAGTCAGCTGCAAGGTTGATGAACACCTGCTTTCTCTTCCTTAGGGAAATTGCTGAGTCATGTGACAATCCGATGCTTAACCTACTAAGGAACTGCTAAGCGGTTTTCAATAGCCACTGCTCCAGGTTACATACCCACCAGCAAGGTGCGAGGGTTCCCATCTCCCTGCTCATTCACCAACACTGCTCCCTCCCTCCCTCCCTCCTCCCTCCCGCCCTCCCAGGACAGCACCTGTCTCCTATCTGCAGAGTTGGAAGTCCAGCAGGAGGCTAAACTGAGGCCCAGGCTGGAGCAGCTGTGCCACAGCAACTGTCAGGGGAGATGTCACAAAGCTTTTTAAGTTTTCTGAAGAAAAAGGAGGGAAGTAGCGCTGGGGACGCAGGACTCTTTCATTTGATGACATCTCCTTTATGACCATCCACAGCAGAGTCTCAGAAATAAGAGCTAGTCACAGACTCACAGGAACCAGTTTGAGCTGCTTAGTTAGGGATGTCCACACCCGTGAATGTTCACTCTCTGTACCCAGACCTGTCTTCTTCTCCACACTGCAACTTGTATTCTTGTCCCAAGCACCAGCCTCTTCCACGAGTGCCTCACGGTCATGATGAATTTAGGAAATAGAGCAGAGGAGACTCAATGGATAAGAAAGTGTGAAGAATCAATCATGAAAAATGGAACCAGTCTCTCTCCTTGACGGTGACATATGGAGGAGTGGAGGGGCATGGTCATGTGGGAGAGAGCATGGTGGACATGTGTGGACATTGTTATCTCATTCCTCTCCAGTGGGGATTTTGCCTGAGACTTATCGAGACCATGGCTTTGGCAGATGCTGCAAGACACGATTTGACAAGTGGTTTTATGAGTCCTTGTGCCCATGCTGTATTGCTTTGGGGGTGCTTTGGCATCAGGGAGGGGCTTTTCCCATGTGAATCCCTAAGTCCAGTCACAGAGTTGACTGCACTCTTGGATGTTCTGGTCATATCCATCAACAATCTCCTTCTTTCCACTGAGGACCATTTATGTGGGACTGGAAGAAACTTGTTCCCAAAGAACTTGGATAGGTGAGAAGATGCAGTCAGATGCCCCCACTGTGCTGACCAGTGGAGGAGAAGAGGCTCAGGTGGAGGCTGTCCACTGGGCAATTTGGATCCCATAACTGGGGAGTCTTTTCACAGAAAGGTGAGCAGCTCACGGAGGAATCCTGATGAGTCCCCAGGCAGAGGACCTAGACATCAAGCTGGGATTGGCAGAAAGATGCCTGTTTTCTCCCTGCTGAGCTACACTAAGAGCAGAAAGGCCTGATCCGTCCAGAATGGAAAAGCAAATCCAGACTCAAGACACGTGACCACCACGGCAATGGGCCTCCAAACACAGGAGGATGAAACACAAAGCAAGAGCTTCCTCCCCAGACCACCGAGGGACTACCCCCTTCTGCCTCCCCCAAGCTCTTGGTCTATGGAAAGGCTCCTGGACTGGTCCCCAACCCACACTGTTGGAATGGGACCAAGCAAATTCCCCTGCCTCATTCATGATAGAGTCCCATGTGGGGATGAAGAGCTGGAGGTTGTGGGAAAGCCTCAGTAACATTAGAACAGAAAGAACACACAGCTTCGAGAGGCAAGAGAAGACACGTTTTACCAGGATTTATTGCGGGAAACAAGTGGGATTTTGAATAAATTCCTTACACAGCCCAGACCCTGTCCCCACAGACGAGGCTGCTTCTCTGGGAGGATGTCAGGGTCGTTTTCTCTTTCCACGGCTGAGCAGATGATCCCTAAATGTTGTCTTTGATCCTCATGTATTTTAGACACTGAAGGAATCAGGAAGAGAAACCTGGGAGAAGGTTAAAAAAATGGAACAGTAAAAGTGTGGTGGGTGATCAGTGTGAGGGAGGAACCCGTTCAGAGACCCCTGCGGGCAGGTCCCCAGTGGCGCTGGCTTAGAGACCTCACGGGGGAGGCTGTGCGGGTCAGGACCCCTGGAGCCAGGTGGGCAGCTTCCCCTGCTCCGTTCATGCCTCTCATGCCGAGCAGGAATGGGGACTCTGTGCTTCTGGAGGCCAAGGGGACTCCTCTGCACTTCAGATGAGACTTTATCATTAATAGCAACAGCAAAGAGAGATCTATTATTAATGTCCCCATAAATATTTAACATTCAGAAACCAGACACCAAAGAAAGCTCTCACAACATCCACAGGGCTGCCTGGCTGCTCCTTGGAGATTTCTCCTTTGTGTTACCAACATGGAAATTAAACATCTTAAATTAGAAAGAAAAAATAGACTGACCCCAAATATAAACAATTCAGCCTAAAACCAACGGATTCCAGAGGTTAGCTTCTGATTATTAAGGAAGCTTCTTTGAGCCACCTTACTCTGTCTCTCTCTCTCTCTCTCTCTTTATCTTTTTTTTTCTTTTTTTCTTTCTGTGTTCTCTTCAGGGGCTGGTACCAGGCTTCTTTCTAATCAGTAATTGTTCCCCCGCCCCCACATACACTTTAGTCTTTATGTGTGCATAAATGTTTGGAAGTTAATTTTTAACTTATATGCAGACCACCCACAAACTGCTTAAACAAAGGCTTGTTGGTATGAAAATATGCTCCACGAACATCAACTATTATTACCATCATGAATGCACTGTGGGAAACAGCCACATAGCCAGGTGCAGTGGTGCACATCTGTAATCCCAGCAGCTGGGGAGACTGAGGCAGGAGGATCATGAGTTCAAAGCCAGCCTCAGCAATTTAGTGAAGCCCTAAGCAACTCAGAGACACCCTGTCTTTAAATAAAATATAAAAAGGACTGGGGATGTGGCTCAGTGGTCAAGCATACCTGGGTTCAAGCCTCAGTACCAAAAAAACAAAACAAAACAAAACAAAACCAGCCACATTCTAGTAAATCAGAAGAACCCATCCCTTCCTCCAAACCCTTGTTGACTACTCCCACATCAAGGAATGCTGAACTCAAAACCCGATTTACAGAAACAAATACAAACCAGGACTCCACTCCCTCAGATGGAAGTTTTGGGAGCTGAGGACAAGTGGAAGGACTTGCAGAGGGTGAACTGGGAGCTCACACATTCCAAAATTCCATTATGTTGAGGATTCATTTTTCACATCAGCTTTAAAATAGCAGAGCTTCGTCTTCCTGTATCTCCTTTGTCAGGACGCCTTGTGGGGGCCGTTCCTGGCCCAGAAGCCTCCCCAGCTCTGTCATCCAGCAGGGAAACATCTTCAAGCCTCACAGGCCTCCTGGCACGATTCAGACCCACTCCACAGTGCCCACTGCTTTCAAGATCTCTTCCTTGTGGCCAAGAACGCCTCCTTACTAGGCAGGGGGTGGGCACAGACACCGGGTCCTCACCTGACTCCCCGCCCTGCAGCTCCATGATCCAGGCTTTCCCCAAAGATTTTTTCTTGCCTAGGTCTCTCAACCCTTCTGTGTTCTGCAAAAGGGTCGATGGCTTTAAGAATTACTGAATCACTTCTCTCAGAGTTGGAACACGCACACTGGGGATTTTTGATGTTGACATCTGGCTTCACATGTGTAACTCGAAAGGCTCCTTGAAGCACCCATTATAAATCTCAGTTCCTCGGCCTGGACCCCAGGATCTGTTTAATCCTCCCGATGAGACCAGCTTGTACCAGACAGAGCTAAGGTGAGCTGTGGGAGACTTGGAAACTTCCATCTTGCCTGGCTCATGGCCTAGGACTGGGTGGCTCCTTAATGGTGCAATGGTTTCAATGCCCAAGGGCTTTCTGTTTGTTCCTATTTTGTTTTAACTCATTAACTCTCAACTCTTGGAGGGGCATAGCTTTGATTAAAGCATTTTATTTACAAATTCATGCAAACTGTAGAATATATGGTTGACTTTAAAGGTTTCAAAGAGTAATTTTGACCAGGAATCATTTTCCTCCTTTGTGTAGACTATGGAAATGAAATTGTGTATGTAACATATGCTAATATTGCCAAATGCACAAAAACTCATGTGGAAGTATTCTAAAATAAATGAAATGCTATCCCTGCGCGCCAATGCACTCTACCCTGATAGATGAGAAAAAAAATCTGCAATTTAAACTGATGATTTAAAGCATTATGACCATGTAATTGTAATTTTAAAAGTTAGTGCCTACCAAACCCTGATGATCCATGAAACAATTTCCTAAGTCCACATCAGAGCCTTTAACCCTCACAGCAACACTAGGAGGGGAGGGCTATCATGGCCTCTTTGTTTGTGGATGATGAGACCTTCAGAGAAGTGAGCCTCTTGCCTAAAGTGAAGCCAGTGAGAGAATTAGATGTCCCACCCAGACAAGTCCTATCTACAAGCTAAGGGTTGTCACCAAGTTGCCTACCACAAGCTCAACAGATCAGGGCTACTTCTGGGGAGGGACTGGGACCCAAGGTGGGACTGGGATCTCATGCTGAGCTGGGCAGCAGGTGGAGCTTGGTAAGCCTGAGCTCAGAGTCCCCATTCCCCACTGGGGTGAGCACTGGGTGTGTCTCAGGCAGCCTTCCAAGTCAGGCCCTGGTGCAGAACACAGCAAGACAAGCCTCTGGGAAAGTGTGCTATAGCTTGTGGAGGTGAACTGTGTGGTGAGGTGAACTGCAGGCAGACAAACCATCCAGAGGATGACAAATGGGAAGCAGATGGTGGGGAAATGACAGAGAGGCCCAAAAGGCCCTGCCCCTGGGGACCTTCCCGTCATTGTCCAGTGACTGGGAGGCCTTCGTCCTAATGCCCCAAGAGGTCTTGTCTGAGGGCCTGCACTGCCAGTCTTCTGCTGAGTGGGCAGAGGGAAGGCCTGGGGCTGGCCCACAAGTGAAGGAGAAGGGTAGAAAATGAGAAGTAGAAGCAGGGCCTTGGCCACAGGACCTTGACCACGGGGCCTCGACCACGGGACCTCAACCTGCTCAGTGTCAACAAAGGATCTCGAGTGTGGGCCGTGGGAAATGGAGAACAACCCCAGAGTGTGGGGAGCCATTCTGACACGTGATTGGGTGACTCCCGTTAAGGGCCTGAGGCGCTTTGGCTCTGTCGAAGCTTTCCCGACCCTTTCCTGATGAGAGAGCCCATCCGTGTGGGGGTGTGCCTGACCACTGACCCCGGGGACCCAATCACTGACCCTGACCTTGGAGTGCAGCCCCCCCTCAACCTTCATTGGATGGAATTCTCCCCTGAATCTCTTGTTCCCCAAATAAAAGGCTACTCCCCAGCGTGTTCGCGCTCTCTCTCTCTCCTGCTAGCCCTGAGTAATCCTCGCTGCCCTGCTGGGCGGCTAGAGGTGGGAACCAGAGAGGTGAGCCGTCTCGGACCTAGCAATATAAATAAGGTAACTGTCTGTGTGTTTTATTTCGATCTCTTCTAACTAACTTTATGCCTAGAACCTCATTAATGAAACCACTGCGCAGGCCGCGTGGTAGACCAGAGCAATTTTCAAGTAAAGCTGAGACCAGGTGGGGCCCTGCACCCTGAGCGAGGAACAGTGACCCAGAACTAGCTCTGCCAGTTTGATACATAGGGTCTCACAATCAGGAAGTTAAACTGGAGGGGCTCTGTAAATTGTGCAAGGCTTTGGGGGGAAATCTCATGAAAATCAAAAGGAGATCAGGAAAGGAAAGAGACCAAGCGGTAGGAGGCAGGCAGGAAGGGGTAAGTGCCAGGGAGTGATATTGTCCAAATTATATTTTTATTAGAGCTACTTCTTGTGTGCATGAATGAATATATAACAATAAATCCTATCATTATATACACTGCTGCACCCAGGAAGCCCATTGTCCTGGAACGTCTGATACCTGTTGGTCTCAGAGCCCTGAGTCAAGGCTGATACCACCTTCGCCTTTTGGCACCGAGTGTTTCCCAGGCTTGGCTTTTGCCAGCAGGATCAGCCAATGGTCAGAGCTCATCCACTCTCCAGATCATTCTAAGCAGAATGGAAAGCTACAAGGAAATTTGGAGCATGAGAATTATATGATTTGATTTATGCTTTAAATTAACCTCTTTGCCACACAGTAGAGAGTAGATTATGGGAATATGTGTACAGCTAGGGTCATAGAAAGGTAGATAGGTGTAGATCTGAGAGAGAAAGAAAGGTGGGTGGGTTGGCACGTTGGAGATGTGGCCTGCACTTAAGTGGCCTTGGATGTTTCTTTGTAGGTTCATCTTCTCTTGCCTTGGGAGGCAGGTGATGCCAGGGAACTTCTGCAAAGGATGTGGCTTTAAGCTCTAATATCCCAATCATAAAAGTACACTTGTCAGCCTGGTGGCATTGAAGGTAAGGCCATTTTGCAAGAGGAATTCTGAGACTCGTTTTTAATTCTTCAGCATCAATTTCCCTCACAATCAGGTTACTTCCTCAGAGGTGAAAGACATGTTCAGAAGCTAATTTTTAAAGTCGTGAACCGCACAGTTACTAGTTTCACTGCCAAACATCTTTGAAAAGATATTTATTTTGGTTCCAAAAAGTATTTTGTCCCTATTCACCATTAAGAAACCATAATAGGACATATAAACAGGAAAGCCAAAGAAACTTAAAGATATGGACCAATGTTGATTTAGATACAGATGTAGCATAGAATTAAGGTAGATATAGATATTAAGATAAATGTAGATATGCGTGTAGGTATGGAACAGACACAGAGAAGGTATATTAGTAGATAAGGAATATACATATGTATGAATATAGATAAAGAAGACAGATGATAAGATAGATAAATGGGAATGTGGGAAAGAGATACAGAACAGGTACAGACGTGTAGCTATATAAAATATATTGATATACAGCACAGATATGGATATAGAAAAAGAAGACAGATTAGATAGATAGACCTATCCACAGATTTATCCATAGATTGATTGATAGGTAGATAATGTGCTGCAGATTGTGTAGAAATGTGATTTATCCATAGATTGATTGATAGGTAGATAATGTGCTGCAGATTGTGTAGAAATGTAGACATAAAAGTTAAATGGTTTTCACGCTGTTTAGCTCAGCCTGTTAATCTGCCTAACTCACACAAAGGTCCTGAAAATAAACTAGATAAAACTAGAAAAAGGTGAAATTCTCAGCTACAATGATCCATTGCCAAGATTCTCAAAAGGTAAATAAAAAGAAAAGGCTGTGCTTGGCACAAAATCACTGTTTCAATGATCCTAAAAGATTCAGAACCCCCTGGGGCCTAGCAGGGGAAGAATAGTCCACTGGGATCTTCTGTTACTGCCTGGCCCCGTGTTATTTTCCTGGACCAGGCATCGAGGTCTTTCTCCATCAGAAGGGCCATCTCACACTGAATTATGCTCAACTAGTAGAGAATTCTCCTCCCTGGTCCGTGAGCACCATGGTCTCTGTCCTCCAGAGAGAGGAGCCCACAACTCATTGGAGGTAGGAGCATAAGTGTGCCTGGCATTTCACCCCAAACCCTCCTCTGAAGGTCTTCCTCTGTGTGTTCCTCCAGGTGTGGCTGTACCTGCTTGCATTGCTTCAAAGGTGCCAGGAGAAAACATATGTATCTCTAACAGGCACCCAAATGTCCAGCCTCGAGGAGAATGCGTTACATCCCGACCCCACATTCCGGATGCACAACTGTACTCCTTCAGTTCAGCTCTGTGGCTTGCTGGGAAGATGTCGGAACCCTCTAGTCCTCCAAATTCACCTTGTGGAAGTTGGCCCTGTGTGAGGTCAGAGGTTCTAGAGGCAGAGATTTTCACAGGAGGCCTTAGGAAGAAAGTGCCAGTAGCAGACATGCAGAAGGTTATCCAGAAAGTTCTTCCAGGGCAAACCCCAGCTCCGGAGGCCAAAGGGTGCAGCTGAAGATGAAGTAATCACTTGGAGAAATTGTTGATATTCATTTTAGACAATATTTATAAAATGCTATCTGTTTAGCTCCTGAATTGGTAGAAATGTGGAGAACATTAATATTTTTATTTATATTTTTCTTACATGGACACCTAGGCTTGAAAGAAAAGGCTTTGTTCCAAGGGATGCAGATGCTAAGAGGCAGAGAATAAATGTCACCCCACCCTGTTTGATGTCCTGGGCCTCCTCCCCTGGGCTGTGCCCTCCTCCCTCAGTGGGTCTCACCATGGGGGGGTTCCACGTGTGTCCACATTGAAAACACATCGTGGGCCTTCAAAAGCAAACAGACTCCTAAAACAGGCATCGCACAAGGCCAAAGAGAGATTCCAACATTGGGCTTCATGCACACTAGAATGTGCCTGGTCCTCAGGGCTTTGGGAAGTGACCCATGTGCAGTCTAAAGTAAAGTGAGCTTTTTTTTTTTTTTATAAAGTCTTTTACAAAGTCCAGGAAAATACAGGAAACTTCAAGGACTTGGCTATTTCTGTCAGTGGAAACTAATTCATAGTCTTGAAGACTCAGAAGGTGGTAAAGTATTGGGTTTAAAATAATACAGGGCTGATATATGTTATTGTCATTAATCAGCACTAATTCTTTGTTATTTATTTTTGCCTTTCAAAAAATAAAGGCTTTCTGTATAGTAGAATGCAATTTATTACATTTATGGAATATGGTATATTATATATATATGGTATATATTGTGTGTGTGTGTGTGTGTATATATATATATATATATATATATATATATATATATATATATATATATAAAGATATTAGTTTAACTGAATTAACTGACAGGCTTCCAGATCTAACCAATTATTCTGTGTGTCTGGCATCTAGTAGGTGCTTCATAATGAATCCTTGCTGTGCGTCCTCTGTGTGCTGAGAGTTCAGCCAATGCTGGGGATGCAGCAGCAAATCACACCTACAGTGTCCCTGGGAGCTGGTGGCCTGGGGGAGGGGATGTGAAGACAGACAGTGCTGCCTGTTAGTGCAGCACTTCTCAGGCTGTGATGGATGCAGAACAAGGTGGAGGACAGTGGAAGAGCTCACACTTAGTCAGCTTGGCACCCAGAAAGCCTCTCCCACAGGGGACATTTGAATGCCAACCTGAAGGTCAGGAGGGAGAATCCCATATGGGATCTGGGGAGAGTACTTTTCTGCAGAGTTAATGGGAAATGAAAAACTGAGCTAGGAGCGTGCTTACTGCATTTGAGGAAAGCCAGGAGGCCAGGGAGAGAAAGAGGGGAGAGAGGGAGGGCAGCAGAAGCCAGAAAGGAGGGCGAGGCAAGGAGTGGAGAAAGACCACGGATTGCAAAGTGGTGAATTTGGTTGGCTCACCCCCTTCCTGGAAGCCTTCTTCAGGAGTAAGGAGAGAGCCCGATGACATTCCTGAAACATCTGTCCTGCACATTTGGGAATCTCTTTGACCCTTTTATCTTTTTAATTGCATTCCTTAGGTTACAATGGCTGTCTACAATGAAAAACTCAACTAACCTATCCTTTAGTGACTTGCATGATAGTTACAATTGTTGAATACATAACAGAAAATACAAAGGCAGGAAAAACTGAGCTTTGCCCACACATCATTGGTTTGTCAAGAAATCAGGCTCTTCCTGTTTCCAGTCTGCATCTCTTAATATTCTGACTTTCTGGTCACTCTTGTCTCCACATGGTAACAAAATGGCTGCTGCAATTCCAGACATCATGTTCACACTGGACAACATCCGGTCAATAATGAGAGGAGTGCAAAAGCTAACCTTCTCTTTATGTAGCTTTCTCTTTCTAGAGAGAGAAAACATTTCCCAGAAAGTGGTAGCATATCTTCCTTGTTACTTATTGGCTAGAGTCAGACCCCTGAAAAAATAGCAAATAGAATGGTGCTCTTCTGATTGGTTTGTTCTGAGTGGGGATTAGTCCTTCAAGCCACCATTCAGCCACTTATATTGTGCCCAGTATTTTCTTAAGTGCTTCACCTAGAATCAATCATTTATTCCATACTACAACTTTCATCGAGTAGGAAAGTGTTAGCATAACTAACTTGCTCCTAAGAGAAGGAAATAAATAACCCCAGGGAGGCCTGTTTGCAGGTATGTGAGCCCAGAGGACGTGCTCAGAGGAGCAGACCTCCATGAGCAATGGGGTAAAAGCACAGGTGTCCACTTATAAAGGTCACATTTCCAAGGGAGGTAACTGAATAAAAACTAAAACCCTCGATTGGAATTGCTAAGGCCCTCAGGGAAATTGTGCAGGGAGGTCCATGGAAGCTGAAAGTGAGCAGACTTCTGGCCCAGCCATTGCCCATCTAGAACATTCCTGAGCACATTCAGAGCAGGACTACTCATAGCATCCGAGGTTGATGAATCCCCAGAGCCCATCAGGCATGAAGTAGGTAAATTGTGGAATATCCCTGCAACACAGTGACATGATCCAGGTGATGTCATTATCACATGGCAGGCAGTGAGCAAGTAGTTCTCGAAAGCTTCATATTGCATGAGAAACACCAGCACTTTCCAAGGCTCCAGCAAGCAAACTCATCTATGCTGGGAGACGTCAGAACGGGGTTGATTTGGGGAAGGCTGGTGAATATGGAGAAGATCGGCAGGAGCCTGCCATTGGTGCTCTCTACATTATAGGAGGTGGATGATAAAGAACCTGGACACTCTTGCTTGCTGCCTGGGTTGCCTGAGAGGGACAGGCAGATCTCAGAGGAGTCTTTCTATAGAAAAAGTGAAATAAAGGTGGGGCTGAATTCATACGTTCAGATATATTACAGGATTCTGAAACTGAACTTTCTCTGAGATTCATTTTTCACTTGGAACCCCCCCCCCCACAAAAAAAGCCAATGCTCCACTAAAGCAAATTGTAATATTGGGGAAAAGATAAAGACAGAAGCAGTCTTGCTTCTGGGACAGCTCCAAGGCTCACATCTGGACTGGGGTCACCAGGAGACGAGCTGTCACACCTGCAGACCCCAGAGCCTGATTCCCAGGACAGAGGGTTTCCAGAGCCCTCTGTCTGAGATACCCATGGCTCCCACTGTCTCCATCACAAACAGTAATAAAAACAACCTGCAACCTCAGGTGCATTCCTGGTGGCCTCTGGCTGAGTCCTGGATGCCACCCCTCCTGCCTTCTCTTTGGTCCTTTCTCTTTCTTTGCCTTCTGAGCAATTCTGCAGATCTTCGACATTTGTCTTTCATTCATTCTAACAGTTGCATCTCAAAATGGAATTTTTCTTATGGTAATAAAGCAATTGTCTCTTTGGAATTAGTCTCCTTCTTCATTCAGGTGATCCCAGGTGGAGCAGAAGAGACACTCTGCCCTTCAGAAGAGGGAGGGAGGTGCCTTTGCTCCAGAGCTCTGCTGGTAACCATCACAGTGAACACCAGGCCCCTGTCTGCAGCTGGAAACTGGGCTGCTGGGAACCAGTGTACCTCACAGAATCTGACTCAAGACCATTGATCTCCATGCAGGGCTAACGAGCACCCAAGGAGGCACAGGAGAAGGAGGCACTTCAGGTCAGTGTTGACCACCTTTGAAAAAATGGGTGCTACAGAGGCTAAGTGTCTGCACCCCCCGGAAATGCACTTCAATATGTCCCAGCTCTCGAAATGCTCCCCAGACCCTTGGCCCAGCAACTCTGTACTAGATAATTATCCCTCAAAGTAATTGGATAAGTGATCAAAGATTAAATGTCACTGCATATTCATCTAAGGGATTATGTGGTCTGCCTAAAGATAACAAAATCAAATAGATGTTGTAGAAAGACACTTAATAACGTGGACATGTTTATGGTCACCGTTAAATTTTTAAAAGGCTGAGAGGCAGCCCAGACCAGTTATTTAAAAGCATTATTTTTCTTAAATGAGGCAGTAAGTGAAAATACGATCATGAAGGTGATAGGTTTCAGGTGACTTTTATGTGTTAATTGTTTTGTTTTCTATGAGGAATATTAGGTTGTCTGTAGTCAGAAAAAATACATAAGATTTTTGCATTTCTAGAGAATGCATCTTGGAATTCTAAGCTGTGTATCTTAGAGATATCAATGAGAACTCGGAATCCATGACTCACAAGTTTGTGTTTCTCCCTTTTTCAAAACCAATTCTCCTTCCTATGCCAATTTGTTAAGAGAAGTATTCAAGAATTCTGTCCACATGAATTATATTCCTGTTTTATTATAGCTATGGGTAAAAGTAATTTCACATTAGCCAATTGTTAGGGTCTGTAAACAAGTCAAGATGGCGCCTGGCATTTTGCCAGAGGGAGTAATTTGTGAAGTAACGCCAGGGAGCCATTAAGTGTGGAGATTCCTTATTGGTTGACTGCTGTATCTAGTTTATGTTAATTAAGATAAGCTGTGTGGAATGTATATATACCCCTCCTGTCCTACAATAAACAGCTCCCACTCCTGCTGTATCAATGTACACAAGTTGCTCGTCACCCCCTGGTTATTTTGCCCAAGCAGCCGGCTGCGGCAGCCAATATTTGACTAAGAAGATGAAGTACGATTAGATGCGTTTATCACTGTGGTTTTCAGTCATTGCAAATGAGAGGCACCGGAAACCACAATTGTCCCAACACAGGAAAGAAAAAGTAAATCAGGCGGTGGATTACCAGAGAATGATCTAGAATAAGTTGTGTCTGTTTGTCATCAAACTCAGGCTCCAAATTGGATTAATTGTGCCCTTTAATAGCCGATTTAATCCCAAAGTTTGATCTGAAAGTTGCAATGAAAACAAACAAAACTACTGTGCTTCCCTGTTTTCATTTCTTTTGACCAGCTTGTACTTCCCTTTTACAAGTGAAACCAGGTGGAAGGTTTTCCTGAGTGTGGGTAGGAAGTAGCCCACGGTTAGGAGTTGCTATGGAATTCCATCTCCACAATACCCTGCCCGGCACCTGGTACAGTGCCTGTCACGCGTGGTGCCCACTCTGCCAGTATCGCTGGCTGGCTGGCTGGTGGAGCTGCTTCTATTTTTCAAGTGTTACTTCTGCAAGTTTATTACTTGGTGACTTCATTAGCATGAGCAGCTTGCAGACGTAGACACGCAAAGAGCAGGAATGTGCTAAGATGAGATTAGAAATAAGATGCTGTAATGTGTATAGAGGGATATGCTTTGAGGAGAGACAAGGAAAAGAACTTCTGCATGAACTTTAGTTCTTATTAGACCTTTTACAGAGAGGAGAATGGAAATTAGGGAGCTTAAGTTTCTTGCAGAGGTGACATTCAGATGTCATCTCAGGGTAGGGGCTTTGCCTGTCATTACTGAGACCTCAATGCTCAGAACAGCCCAGACTGCAGCCCTGTGCCTAGTATTCATAAAGGGAATGCTGAATGCATACTTCAGGTTTCCTTCCCCTGACATGATTGACATGTGGTATCCCACAAGTCCTTGTCATAGGAAGATACATCCAGCTATCGCTGTGATATATAGTGGCACGGCTGGCCTGCACCCATCAGATTCCAGTAGCGTCTTACCCAGTGTGACAACCAAAAATGCTTCCCGACATGGCCACGTGTGTGTGGGACGGTCAGAGGAAGCACAAATGGGGCCTGTGAAGCAGTGTCCATTCATTAGACTGGAAAATTCGACTTGATACGTCGGCTTTCTCCAAGTCCACATCTCCTGGTCTGACCCCTACCCTCACTGTGAACCTGCTCTAAAGCTTGCAAGTGGCTGCCATGGTCTGGCACTTAGGAAGGCACAGAGGCTGGGTCCCCTCCGTGAGGCAGTCCAGGAGGCCACACAGGGCTCCGGCCAGCAGGTGGACCTCCCTGTGACCGTGCTTGGATCAGGAGTGCTTGTGGAGTTTACCTCCTGTGCACCCCTCCAGGAAAGAACTCAGTTTGGCCGAAGCCACAAAGAAGCCAGAGCAGCTGTGTGTTCATTCAGTCCAAATTTTGAGTCGGAGAAATCTGGCACTTGAAGGTGACTTCTGCTTTGACTTTGGCCAGCGTGCCACATGGGGTCCTGCACAAGTATGTTTTGGAGGGAGCTTCACATGGGCCTTCCACGACTCCCTCGTGTCACGTTCTCCCTCCCAAGTCTCTTGGGCAAATATCAGTCACTGTTCTCCAAGTGCTGTGGGGTAGTTGCCTGTTTACCCAAAGGGTCTCCTTCCCACACCATCAGTCCAATCCCACTCCTCCCAGACGACTGGAATTCTGGAGTGCTCTCTGCTCACTGCAGAACAAATCTACAACAATGAGGATGGTGGCAACTCGAAAGTCCCCAAATGGATCATTTAAAGAAATGATCTAAGCAGACAAAGAATGTCACTGCAAATTCAGAAACACTTTGAATCTAATCATTTGACAGTATTGCCTGTGAACAGGCAGCTAAAACCACCTGTGGAAGGAAATGCCTCCCCCAAATGTGCACATTAGAACAGGGGCAAGGCTTGGGGACGTGGGTGGCACCACTTAGGGGCTTCAACCAGCAGTGGTGGGTCCCTCTGCAGGCCCAGACCTGCGGCTTCCCCAGCTTTCCTCCCCAGGGAGGGCTTCTGGCCTCTCAGCCCCATAGCAGCGTCCTCCAAGATGGCCCAAACTAGAGGGCCAGGAAGTGCTTGGTCAGCCTGGGTCAGGGGTGGGGTCCCCCAGGTGTGAGTAGGTGTGGGAGAGCATGGGGGGCAATGGGTGGTGGCTTTGGAGACCAGCTGGCCAGGTCTCTCCTACCCTCTCCCCAGCTCCCATGTGTATGGTGCCTCCTGGATCACTCCTCAATTCCAGCCCCGCAGGCTCTGCCTCCTCCTGAACCTGTTGCTTCCTTAGTGGTTGAATCTCCTGAAGGGGTATCGGGACCCCAGTCTCTCCCTTCAACCTTCTTTGCTTCTGGACCAGCATGAGGTGAACAGGTTTCCTCTGCCAGGACATCCTGGGTCACCATAGACCCCAAAACAATAGGGCCAAGTGACCATGGACGGAGACCTCTGAAACCCTGAGTCCAAATCAATCTTTGCTCCTTACAAAGTTGGTTATCTCAGTTGTTTTAACAGAATGGCTAACACACAGGAACACATTTTTTTTTTTTGGCCAGTAGTAATGAAACAAGTCCCAGTTATTCGGAACTTCCCTCTGCGGGTAACACTCTCCCCAATTTTTTCAAAGGCAAAGGTGTATCTTTTAGCCATCTCTGTTTTGTGGAGCTGTAGCTGGGGGCCGATGCCCTGGCTGATATTGGAAGGACTGGCTCCCTCCATCTCCCTTGAAGATGCTTATTATTTACTTCATCTCCAATGCAGCAGGGTGCAAGGAAAATGAGATCATCTTTCTGCCAGTCTCTTGCAACAAGAAAGAAGGAAAATCAATATGTGTGATCATTATTCTTCTCCATCCCCAGCAAATAGGTGGAGGGTTGGGATTCATCTCTCTTGGGGAAAATTGGATCATAAATGTTGGGGAAACCAAAAGCAAATTTGAGACCAAAATATGTTTTTCCCTTCATGGCTGAATGGCCCGCTGAGGGGCTACAATTTCACATACCACAGTTTTAAGATTGTAAGGTTGGTTCCTGGGCCCGTGGTTTCTGGGTTTTTATTCTTATCTTTCAAACAATTATTAAAGTTATAGTATGTCATCTTTCTTACATGGAGGTGTTTATAGATGGGATGTGGAAGGAAAGCATGGGATTACATAGGGAAAGGAATATTTCCTGGAGCAGCCATGCTACCACTTAGAAAAAAAAAGAACCCCGGGTGCAGTGGTGCACGCCTGTGATCCCAGCAACTTGGGAGGCTGAGGCAGGAGGATTGAAAGTTCAAGGTCAGTTCAGCAACTCAACAACAACTTGGCTTGAAATAAAAGAGCTGGTGATGTATCTCAGTTTAAAGCACCCTGAGTTCCATTCTCCATGGTACTGCAGAAAATAAAAAGAAATGAAAATAATAAATAAATATGCAAAAAGCATTGCTACAATCAGGTACCTATGAATATGTATGAATTTGCTTGGCTCCCAGAGCCCTCAACCCTCTGTCCATGAATGAATCCCACAAAGCCTGAATCAAGCAAGCAAAGTTTGACTGGGCCTGGATGTGAGGCCAAAGGATGAACAGCAGGTTATGGACAAGTGGGCAGCATGGAGAGGACCATCAGATTGTATTCATAGAGCACTAAGGTCCAGTGACCTGCACGTGAGGCCCCAGCACCTGGGGCATCCTCCAGGGACATGGTTGGTGATCTCAGCACAGACCACATGGCATCCAAGGTGCTCCCAAGTCTACATCAGTGTGTGAGTTTCTGAGAAAATGAGGGAAAGGCACTTGCTGCCATTTGGAGAGCTTGAGGCTTTTCTGGGAAGACAAGCCAGAGACAGGCTGTGTGGATTCATCAGCTGCTCTTTTTTTAAAACAAAAATTAATTAATTTTAATTAGGTATATATGACAGCAGCATGCATTTTGATTCATTGTACACAATTGCAGCACAACTCTACCACGTAGCCACATAGCCATGGCCTTCTCTCCACCCCCTCCAACACTCCCTGCTCCGTCCACCTCTGCATAAGCCATTCATGCCATTTATGGCACCCTTTCTTGGTCACATCTGTATATAAGTTACGGGAGCCCATTATGTGGACACAGGTTTTGCCTTCCTCTTGCCAGGGCTGGAATGATGCCTGATTATGGCAGGACTTAGACAGGACTGTGATGCTGCAGCCCGTGGACTCTGAGCAGAACAGGTCCCTGCCCCAAAGATGCACGCACACGGCAGGAGGTCAATAAGAACACAGCACCGTGATGATCTAATGAGGATCAGAGGCGATTCCAGCACACTCAGGTACACTGTGGCACCGCCTGTGCTGGCTGCAGCAGGCGGATCACCACCCCTGTGGTTACTGCAGAGGCCTCTGCACTGGAAACCTGGCTGGAGACACACAGTGGCTGCTCAGGAGCAGACTTCTCACAGTTGAATCTGGTCCACAGCAGCCCATCTGCCCATAGGGACCGTGATGCCATTTTATGTGAATATAGTACTCAATCCACTGTGTTCTGATTCCAGTGCTTCACAAATGGTGGAGCCACCGTGGTTTCCTTGAGTTTCTCCATTTAATGGCCCCATGGTCATTCCCAGACCAACAGCTGAACACTGTGTGCACACGCCATGGTACACAGGAGTGCATTCTGGGAAATGACACAGTTTCGCAGGAGAAGGCACACATCTCTTTTCACCACCCACGTCAGACAGGAACAGGGAGGTCCAGAGCACAGGGCAGGCCTCCTGGTGCATCCAGATTCACAGCCAGTGTCCTTCAAAATTGTGGTCTGCCTTCTTAGGACATACAGCACTAACCCCAGTGACTGATCCCCAAGCTCCTTCCCCCCAAAATGAATGGATCACAGAGCTCCATTTGTGCAGGCTGTCTGTGAGCTAAAAAGGATGAGAGCAGGAGCAGAGGGGTGTTCCCAGCACCCTGTGACCCACTGGAATGCAACTGATGGCCTTGTAACGTCCTTGCTTCTGTCATCTAGCTATGTTTGAGAAATATTTCCTCTGCTGCCTACCTCTAAGGCATCCTGTAAAGAAGCAGAACCTGTTGGTGACTTGTCACATCCAGGGCTTCTGTGGCTGTGAGGATATCGTCAAGAGGAGCTGGACTGAGATCCATCTCCCAAGCAAATGACCTGTGTAGGGTGGGATTGCATGTCCACTTGTAGTTCGTTTTTAACCTATTATTATTATTATTATTATTATTATCTGCATTACAATTCTTATTACACTTATAAAGCACAATTTTTCATATCTCTGGTGCATATAAAGTATGTTGACACCAATTTGTGTCTTCATACATGTACTTTGGATAATGATGTCTATCATTTTTTATTCACATCCTGAGTTGGAAACAATACTCAATATTATTAGGCAAACTTGAGGAGGTTGGTGAGGACAAAACTGGGTGACAGGAAGCATTCAAGGGCTGAGGACGGCATTCGAGGGTGATACAGCAGACTTGAATACATGAACACAAGCATGCAGGGTTGGAGGGGAACTACAAGATTTGAAACAGTTCACTGCTATGATGTAATGACCACTGAATTAGAACAGGCTAAGAGACCCGATATGAATATGGAAATACAACGTTGTGCTTTTTGAACAGCACATGGTGCTTTCCTACTGTGAGAGCAGAACACACATATTTGACCGACAGCACATTGAAGGCAAGAGGGAGACATTATTTTCACAGACCTCATTTGGTGAGTTACCTTGACATCCATTAACAAGGTTTCAAACTTCCTATGTCTTATTTATCAAGCTGCTTCTGTGTTTTAAGTGCCTTTCTTTGGAAATCAAGAGTATAATTTTCCCTATTTTTGATCTATCACCCTAGCCCCCAAGAGTTAGATCCTTTAAGAAAATTATGACAGAACTGCCCTGTGATGCCAGCCCACGAAGACATGAATTCACATGAGCTAAATTGGCCTTGAACTCCGACTGCAGGAGATTCGTTCATTCATTCATCATGATTCGCAGGAGGAGGCTGGCCCCATTCCAGTCCCTGGGGATACAGTGGTGAATGGGACCACTGAGGACCCTCCTACTGACATGCAGCGCAACTTGTAATGCAGGCGTTCTGTAAACGAAACAAGGGGACAGGCCAGTTCACACTGTGACAAATGCTGAGGTGGACAGCCTGCCTCTGTGATGGAGAGACCCTAGAATGGGGTGGGCAGGACACAGGTGCAGGTATTACGGTGCAGGCAGATGGGGTCTAGGAGGTGACAAATGAGGAATTCTTCTTCTCAGGAGGAAAGATAAATAAAGAGCCCAACTGCGTGCAGCAAGGTCAGGCAGGGGAGCAGCAAGGTCACTGGTCCCAGACAGGATTGGCACCCACTGGTTCCAGAGTGAATGGCAGGCTCCAAAGTTGGAACACAGTGACTTCCCACCATCCTTCAGCATCAAACAGCTGCTTATTGCTAAGGCAGCATTTAGGTATCCAAGGATTATGCTCAGAAAATGCAGATGGATCAGTTCTCTTCTATTTCCTGTCCCCAGTTCATCTACCGATGGGCTCAGGAATGCAGGGGTCTTCCCCCAAGCCACCAGTCACCTCCTGGACTTTGGCAAAGTGGCTAAAAGACTCTTATATTGAATCTTTTTTTTTTCCCCTGCCAAGAACTGCTCGTATGCACACCCTGCTCCCTCTGACAGTCACAGCAGAATGGAGCCAGGATTGTGCTACCACAGGTGTGAGCTATTTGCAATTGTATAGGAAATTGCAAATTTTTTTCTATTAGTATCTGGGGTAATCAGAAGAAATTAAGCCCAGCATTACCCAGGTAATTCTGTAAATTGGGACAATATTAATAACTTGTTCTTTCCTAGTGGCTGGGCTTTTCAGCCTCATTACCACCCCTGCTCATTTTCATTCCATCAAAAGCTGATTTCATTTCTTCCAGTCAGATGCCTCATCTTCCACCAAGCTGCTGCCACAATCAGCTTTTAAACTAAGCTAATCCTGGTTTTATTTGGACGATTGAGTTATGTAGCTTGTGTCCTGTTACAAAACTAGCTCTGTCATAAGAGCCAGCTGTGGAGAATCAGGCAGAAATGTCCCAGGTAATGGGATTTTCTGGGCACGGTGGACACAAAGTGGAGCGAAAGGCTGACACGCTCATCTGTAAGAAATTTACATCTCCCCACGATTGATTAATGATTCTGCACAGGCTGCAATAATTGGAAGAACTTGAATGCTTGCTGGAGGGTTGATGATAATGAAGAGAATTGTTCATTTTAGGAGTAAAACTGCTGGTTGTTTAAAAATAGTCCTTCTAGAGATATTCAATATTTGTGGATGAGGTGGAAGGTGTAGTTCAGGGGCAGAGTGTTGGCAGCACCAAAATGAAAAAATAAAAATAAATAAAACCCCTAAACTGTGGGTGGTGTAGACATGGTATGGACGACAACAAATAAATCAGGAAGGATTTTCAGTTCCAAGGTGACTCTTCTGGTCCCATCTTGTTCCCAAGGCTGTTTCTCCTTGTTCTGAGAAGGACATTGACTGTCAGGATATTGGGAGCTCCATCTACTAGGGCTACCACTCTGCAGCACCTGCATGTCATCTTCACACCTTTGAAGGTCCTCATCAGGAGGGAGCCCCTCCTGGGTTGCCAGCTGCCCCTTGGGTGTGGAACGGGAAACCTCTTCACTGCCAGCTCATTATTTACTGCTCACTTTTTTTTTTTGCCCCAATGAGACAATCATGGACCCATGGAATCCATGAGAGAGCAAGGCCTTGTGTCATGTCAGACTTAAACACTGGCAATGTCACTTCCATGTCTTTGCTGGACAGCAGCTCATCCTCTGTCCTGTGTTCATCCCCATCATAGTGAAACCCTCTATTTCTCTGGGGGAAGATTCTCGGGGCTAGCAGCAGCCCCTTACAAGGAAGATGCCTGGAAATGTAGACAACGAGGAGACCTGGGTGTGGCAAGCTGAGGGTGTGGGATACTTGCGTGGTTATTTCCTACTGCATATGAAGAAAGTCAGGAAGTGTAAGACATAGGGATAATATTTGCAGTGGATTCACTGTTTGGATGACAGAGATCCTTATAGTAAATAAATTTAAATTGCCCTACTGTAACTACTGTAACGAGATAGCCACGTAGAAGTTGAAGAAAGAACCAATCGAATCTCATGTCCTTGGTGGAAATGGTTCAAGGAGGATTCTGTCCCTGGATTCACTTTGACCCTATTGCATTTGGAATCACCAGATTTCACACTCTTCTAACAAATCCCAATCATCTTGCTCACCTCTACTAATAAATTGACTCTGGCTGCCCTTCTGTCTTAGGCAGCATCTCCCAAAGAAGAAGCTGCTGGACAACCAGGGGCTGCCAAAACCAACCACCTGTCCCCCGTGTCAGACAGGAGAAAAGGGGAGTGAATAAGGCCAGGTGAGGCCCTCAGCCAATGGGACACCTGTCCTCCAGAGACACGTGCTGTTCAAGTGCAAGCTCAGGGCATGCATGTCCAGAACTTCCACTGTCTTAATAGATCCAGGTAGAGGCAAGCCCGGGTTGCATGTCCAGAATCCTGTATGCATGTAACAGAGCAAACCAAGCTCCCCACACAGCAGGATGAGCCCGAGCCCGTAACATATGGTCAGAAGGAATGAGGGCTGCGTGTGTTGGATTTTCCCTTTGATATGATCAGAAAATTTCCAATTGAGGGAAATCATGGGGAGCTGAAGCTTCTGTTGTCTTCAAAAGTTCAAGTTCCATTTTGATAATGATTAACACCAACTTCTGGGAGCGAGTCTGAGACGGTGTACTTTCAGGGATGATAAGGAAAGAAGCTTCAGTTATCCTCTGGCTTCTTCTGGAGCTTACTGTTTTATAACTGATTTATCTGTACTCCATTTTTTTTGTTGGTAAAATAAAATAATATTCTATATGAATCCATTTCTACACCATTATAGAAATGACAAAATTGTATAGATGGAGGACAAATTAGTGATTTTAGGGGTGGTTTGCGATGGCAGGAGGGCACCACGGCTATGATCGTGAACAGGCCACATGGGGCCTCCCTGGGTGCTGGAGTGCTCTGGGCTGTGACCCCATCAGTCCTCTCTGTGGCCATTATCCTGAGCAGAGTTGGCCAGGCTAGGAGAAGACTGGGCCAGAGGGAATTAGAGAAGCAGTGATCATTTAGTTTGTACGAATAAATAAAGAAAATTAAAAGCAGCCAAAATGACATTTTATAATTAAAAGATAGGTTCCCATTTGTTTTAAAAATAAACCTCCGTATATTTTCAAGCATTAATTTTTTCCTAAACTGGAGAAAAGAATGGCTTCTTGGAGTGAAATTTGTTCTTTGCAACATATTCCATTCAGAGGGAACATATGTTTCTGAAAAATGCTGGTGTAAATATGGATCTAAGGAAAAATTTAATTACACAAATGCAAAAGAAATCATTCAGCCAAACTAGAATGACTGTAATATGTCATGCTGTATCTTTACTACTTCATAAAAATTGTAATGCAATCATTCAACATTCAACACTGATAGATGGTTTTATTGTTTTTTTTCAAATTTTAATATGCATAATTTTGATATGAGGAAAACCTTACATCTATATTTTGGACATAATTTGTTTACACATCCCTTTATCTGGTGGGGGGGGGGTTCTGATATTTGGTACTTACATAGAACATCTGTGGAATTTGTAGCAGAAATCATGGCAGCAGCCAGCTCTGTGGACAGGACACCCTTGACTCTGCAGTGCTGGGCCCCGGGTCCTGGAGACTGAAGCACTCTGAGGTCAAGGAGCTGGAACTACAAGGCCAGGTGGTGGCATGAGGGGGTGACACCTGATTGGGAGTGAGGCATTTTTTTTTGGTGGGGAGTGGGTACCAGGGATTGAACTCAGGGGCGCTCAACCACTCAGCCTCTTCTCCAGACTTATTTTGTATTTTATTTAGAGACAGGGTCTCACTGAGTTGCTAGGGCCTCGCTTTTTGCTGAGACTGGCTTTGAACTTGCCATCCTCCTGCCTCAGCCTCCCTAGCCACTGGGATTACACGCGTGTGCCATGGCACCCGTGAAGCATTTCTGAACTTTGCTTAACATCAGCAGGAGGGTGTGACGCTTTATACTGGTGTTGGTGCCATCCTGATCACAGTGTCTGGAGCAGGCTCCAGCTGGGGCACAGTCCTTGGTCCTGGGGCTCAGGGCTTCCTGTCCTCCCTGATCCTCTCCCTTCTTCCCTATTCTTTCTGCTCTGCCTCATACCCAAGTTCCCTGGGCACTTTCTTTCCCACACCGCTTCCAGGTCCTGTTGTCCCCATTGATATTGCTGTGGCTTATTTTCATGCCAAACATTTTAAGGCACCTAATTCTCAACAGTCCTTGTGAAGTGATCCTCCTCTGGTTTCTCTCCTACCCCTCTTGATCCTACTGAAATAGTAATTTTGGTGGCTGCCATCATTGAAGACTCATCCTTTGGCTTCTATTGAATCCTCACCAGCTCAGGGTTGTAATCTTCTCCTTATCCACATGGAAACTCAAGTTGGGGGTTGGAAGAGATGAGCCCTGAGTCACAAATCCTGAGTAGCAGAGTTTGCACTCAAACCCAGCTTGGACTCACACCAGATTCAGGGCTCTCACAATTGCACTAAATTGCTCACCCCTTATTAGTGCTAATTTTGCATATTTTCAGGATAAAGTTCTGGCTTATGGCATGTAAGTCATGCATATAATTGCTAAACTCATTGGCCATTGCTGAAATTGTAAAAGCATCTTTTAAGAAGTCTAAATGAATATCATTATGGCCTTTGATAGGATACTAAAAGGGAGGGTGGGGGAAAGAGGGAGAGTAATAAAGAGAAAAATCATTCAAATGTAAAACATAAATCAAAGGAAATAAACGCTGTGGCAGGGATGATACCTCTCCCATCCCCAGTTCTCACACAGGTGCACAAACTGGATCTCGTCCTTCTTCTTCCCAAGACTGTTTGAAGGTGGCTGGGTGGCTCTGTGATGGGGCAGTGTCTGAGGGAGCACACAGGCTGCACCTGCCACGGGGAGTCTGTTTACCTCTGGCCTCTCTCCAGCCCCTGCCTCCTGACACCTCCACTTCCCCTACCCCAGGCCTTCATCAGCATCGTGTGCAGTCAATCACCGCAACAGGTGGATTCCCCGATTACGGATTCACCCGCTCACTAAAATGTATCTGTAGCTACAAAATCCATTCAATACACTTTGAGAACCATTCAAAGACATGCAGAATGGCAAAAAATTGGAGTTACCCGGTGAATATATTCCAGCTCAGGTCAAGGAAAGTGGGGCTCAGCCCTTCTGTGGATTCAGACTATAAGCAGATTCCCACCCCACAGTCCACCCAGTGGCATGCAGGTCAAGGCTTTGGTGGTTGATTTTGCTGTTCAGGAGCCCACAGGAAGAGGGCTGAAGTGCCATCTAGAGTCCCTACGCGTGGGAGACTGTGATAGGCCTTAATGAGCAAAGGCAGGAGCTCAATGAGGCTGCTGACTCTGCTCAGTCACGGAGACTGGCTGGAGCTCTGTGCTCATGAAGCAGCATTCCTCAGCAAGATGGCTTTGAACAGAAACCGCATAAAACCAGGGTGTGCACTGGAATATTGAAGCAATGTAACCCGAGGTCCCCAGGAAATCTGGTCCTCTATTTCCTCTGGGGGCACTTGCTAATCCAGTGTTCCTGAGACTTCTTAGAGTGTAACCACTACAGACAGTGAGGATCTACTCTCCTCAGAGTCCATTCATCCTGGCCCAGTTCCATCTTGCAGCTCACCTGCTAGTTAGCTTTACCTGTGCCTCTGAGTGCCCTGTGCTGCTTGTCTGGGTTCCCTTCCCTCTGAGTTAGGGGCTGTCTTCATTTGCCTGTGATTGACAACCGAGTGTCTGGCCCGCCCCTTCTTCTGGTGTGGGCATCTTGACTGTGCCTGAGGCTCCTCCCTAGCTCTGTAGGATACATGGGTGTCCATCCTGATCCCCACCTTCCTATGGAGAGGGCAGGGGAATGGGGCTGGGGTCTGAACTAACCTGGGTCACTCAGGCATGTGAATCTTGAGTTGGACAGACTGACACACACATGGGGCTCTTTGACCAAGTCCACCGGTGTTCTACATCCCCAGGGCTGATATTTTGGTTTCTAGTCTTTCCAAGGCCCACTTTGTCTATTTAATTCTGATGCAATGACAAACGTCACGTGCTTCATAAAGCAACCCCCCCACATACACACTTTTTGTTGTTGTTATTTTCTACAGAAGACTCAGCTGAGCCTCTTCTTCTGTGGTATTTTCCTGCCATACCCCTGTTCTCTGATGGCATGTCCCCTCCCCTTCACCCCGACACTCACCTCCCACAGAAACACATGGGAACGTTTCACTGGGCTCTCGTTTCTGTCTCCTGAAGCCCCTGGTGTGGAGGGAGCAGGGAGCCCCCGGCAATCCGACAGGACCAGCCAGACGGCAAGGCTCACCCAGATCAGAAGGAAGTGCACAGACACGGGGAAACCTGGAGACGGATTCGGAAGCCATTAATGAGTTTCCCCCTCTCTGTTCCATCTAGAAGTGTCACATGAAAGTCTGTCTGGGATGAGACTCTTGTCCCAGTAAAGCAATCAGCCTCCTGGCACCTTTGGGGTGAGAGGGAAGCGTAGGAAAAGTCTCTGCCCAGAAAGCTGGGGCTTCCTGCCTCACCCCAGAGAGCTTCCAGGCTGTCGCGGGATGCCACGGTGCATCTCCATGTGGTGAACGTGATTTAAAAAGCTCTGTTTTCAGAACCATTTTTGGTTTACAGAAAATTGTGCATGAGGTACAGACAGTTCCCAAGGGCCCATCTCCCTCCCTGAGACAGTGGCCCTTGTCGTTAATGTCCTGCATCCGTGTGGAACATGTGTCACCATCAATGAGTGGATATTGGTGTGCTGCTGCTGACTGGCTCCATAGTCTACCCCAAGATCACACCTGGGCGAGGGGTGTGGCCAACACTTACTGTCCTGTGTCCACCCCCTCACTGTGATGACGAGTAGTGCCACTGCCCTTGAGGACCTCTGAGCTCCACCTGTCCTCCCGACCCCAACAACCACAAGGGTTCCTCACCTCTGCCAGAGGCTGGTCCAGAATGACCTGAACTTGGCTCCATAGAGATGGAGCTTTTCCAGATCAGCCTTTTTCAACCAGCACCATGCAGATAAGTCTCCTCCATGTCTTCCCGTGGCTTGGTAGCTCATTTAAAAAAAAAAAAATCTCTTTTCTGGTCCACGTGTATTTGTTTTATAATAAAAAACTGACTCTCTGTTGACTTTCTGTTGTTGGGATAATTCCTCCAAGTGTCTCTTTCAGGTCACAATTGCTAACACAGAATAAATGAACCAAAAATGAACATTTAAAAATTATGAATTTAAAAATGATGCAGAACACACTAGAATAGGGTCAAACAAAATGGAACAAAACAAAAAGAAGAAAATCCTGAACTCATTACAGTTAACTAAGAGGTTTTGTTTCCGTTGTGTGCATGTTTGAGGATGTGGGGACACAGACCCTGACACAAATCTTTCTCCCTGGGTATTTTTTACTGTGGGTCATAGTCAAAACTTTCACAATCTACTCTTCTGGTCTGTAGCTTGACATACTGAAAGTTCATATTGGAATCAGAGGAAAGAAAAATGTGGAAAGAGGAAAAAAATCAGAAAACAGAGAAAAGCCACATGTGGTAGATATTGATTCAGAAAACATTATTCATGTAGCATTATAAAAATTATTAATTAAAAATCAATGCTATTAAATATATAGTAATTACCAGTTTTACCATGTTTGAAATATTTTGCAAAGATTAATAATATTCTGTAAAGTATTATTATTATTATTATCATCATCATCATCATTATTTTTTGCAGATGAGATCCTTGAAGTTCAGAGACCACCTCCCCAGTTCCCATGGGGTGTGTTTGCTGGATTTCAATGCAGGTAAAGCACCTGTTTTCTTTGTTTTATCACATCTCAAAAATGAAGGTAAACAACTTCTGGAAATTTTTTACTGTGGATCATAGTCAAAACTTTGGGGAATTGATTGTCAGTAGGTTAAGAATGCCCGACTCCATGATCCTGTAGCTCAGAAGGTAACAGATTCGCTTCTTGAAGGAGGGGTGACAGATGGCTTTCCCCCTGGGCAGGTAGTCTGATGCCACCATGAAGGGAAGAGCCCGGCATGCACAGGCTGAGCTGGGGGCTTTGAGGGACCTGCAGTGCACATCACAGACTGGGAACAGGGACCCTGCACCACCTGTTCCCATCTCTCCCTTCTTTGAATTGTCCAGTCATTCCATGGATCACGTGGAGCCTGTGGCAGAGCCCTCTGAACAATGGCACAACACAGGACAAGAGACACAGTTGCTGTCCCCATGGAGCCCACAGTCACATGGTAAAAGGCCCAACAGAAGTGCTACCAGGTCTGGAGGAGGTGAAGGTGAGATGGAGCTCCCCTGGGGAGTTACCAGAGACCTCTGCTGCACAGAGACCATGTCTAGCAGAGATCCCCAGACAGGGGGAGTGAGCTTCCCACCGTCTGCACACAGGGCTGGGTGTCGGGCCTGACCCTGCCCACACAGACCTTCACCCGAATGCTTAGTCCTGCTTCTCTTTAGGTCTGGAAAGAGCGAACTCTGAAGATCTGGCAGGGCGTTGGGTAGTGGTGAGGGGCTCCTTTCTTCCCCCACAGTCTACGTTCAGTTCTCTCGAGGTCGTTCACAATGCTCACACTGATAATTCCTTGTTTTCTTATCAATCATGTATGTATTACCTCAGTTCATAAAGTGCTTGGATAACAGCTTGTTGGAACTTATAGTTCTAGAAGAAGTGTGGACAAAACATTCTTCTGCCCCTTTGGTTTCTCTGTGGACACCAGACAAGATTTCTAGATCAACCTTTAAGGGGGAAAACAAAGCTATCAGTTCTTTGAGATGCTGTTCAATTGTGGTCTCAAAATTCAGTGATCTAGGGATAATAAATTAAGGAACACTTCTTTGATCACTTGTTTCTGCCTTGATGGTTTGGAGTGGTCACCATGGAAACCAGAGAGTGCCCACCTGACCATCAGTGGATGCAAATGTGGAGGTACGAGGGCAACACAGGGCCAAGAGCAATGGATCCCCTGTGGACGACCCTGGGAATCAGGGCTGTGCTGAGGCTGAATGTTTTTCTCATTGCACTGGGAGATATGCTGTCAGCTTCCATCCCTGTGACAACGTGTTTGAGATATAACTTGTGAAGACAGAGGTCTTAATTTGGATGATGATCTCTGTCCATGGTCAGTTGCCCAAGTGGCTTTTGAGCCTGTGGTGGGGTAGAATATCATGGTGGAGCAGGATGGAACAGGGCTGCCCCTTCCCTGGGCAGCCAGGGAGCAAAGAGAGAGAAAGAGAAAAAGGGAGTAGGGGTCCTCTATCCCCTTTGGGGGCAAACCCCCAGTGACCTAACTTCTTCCCATAAACTCCACCTCCAAGGTTCCTCACCTCAGAACACCACACAAGCAGGGACCAAACCTTCAGCATATGGTCTTTGGGGAACATTCCAGAACCAACCATGGCAGGAGAAGATGTGGGAGTCCTTTTAGGAGCAGCAACAGCTTCTGAGCTCATGGCTGCAGCGTGGACTCCGTGGGCCACTGCCTGGCACACACCGCTCCCTGCCCACTCATTGAAAATGGACTGAAAGAGTGGCCTTCAGGATACCCACCAAGAAGTCATGCTGGACAGCTCCAAGCAGGGCAGCCCTCTCTGTGAGGAAACTTAGGCCCATTTAGAGGGTTGGGAAAATTCGATAATGGAAAATTTATGTCATTACTATTTGAGGAAATTTTCCATTGAAGCTATAAATTTGGAATTTTTCTAGTGTGCTCCCTCTGTTTAACTCAATGTTTCTGATGGAGCGCTCCAAAGAAAAAGAAATTTGTGCTGGTCATCTCCCAGTGCAAGAGGGGGGCTGTGCTCATTTTTAGAGGGAAGAAGGTAATTGAAAATTTATCAATCTGACAAGATGCATGAAAGAGTTACATTTCTCCAAAGCTGATACTGTTTTTTTTTTTTCTTTTTAGTCTGTGTTTTAACAATGGTAATTAGGTATCATTTTAGACATGATTCAAATATGAAGTAATGGACAGTTTAGCAGAATTAATGGGAAGTCTTTAATCATTTGAAATCCATCTCAGTATATATTAAGGCATTTTACATTTTAATCACAGTTTTTACTGTTTTAAGAAATTTCTTCACCACTTAAAGAAATTGCCTGAGTGGCAGTACAATAAATTGGCAGGTTTTTGAAAGGTGATTAGCAACATGTATCAAAACATTTAAAAATGCATTTGTCCTTGGTGTCCGCAGCCTGACTCTGAGGCACACACCTGAGGACGTAGGGTCAATGGCGTGGGTGCTGGTCTTCTCTGGCTTGCTGGAGAGCATCCACTCTCTTCTGACATGGGACCACCGGTCTCCTCAGGGAACAGCCCCACTCTCAGTCTGTCCAGGTGGGTTGCCTTGTCCCAGTCCCACTCCAGCTGTGTCCCAGAACTAAGACAATCAGCACTTGCTATCTCTTAGTCCCCAGCTCAGGTTTGGAGATATGACTTACTTTCACTCTGTGTCGCTCAGGTCCACCACAATTCAGGGAGTATAGTGAAAAGTACAGGGATCTGAATTGTCGTTCACTGGGTGTTGTTACGTCTTACCATCCACCATGCTAGAGAAGTGTTAGACATGAAGGACTGTGCCCTGCCATCTGGCTTCTGCTGAAGTTAATGACAAATCCAAGGACAGCAGTGCTGAGGGTGTAGGACAGCCCACTGGGATGTCAGCTCCATAGTGACAGTGGCTATACCTGGATCCTTGGACTTGTCAATTTATTGTACCTCCACATCCAGGAACTTACCACATGCCCAGCCAATACTGCTGGAATTCCACCACAAAGCAAGCGGTCTTCTGAATATGTTAACTGAGCACCCGGGTCCACCCATTCCAGAAGCTACCAACCAAGATTTCCATGTCATGTGGTTCAAAATATGATTTCCTCTTATAAACCAATTTGAGTTGTGTTTTATATGAATCAAACATTCCTAATATTAATGGAATCCAAGGTATGTTTTCAGTGACATTTTTCAGTTTTCTGTCCCTTGTGTATTTTAGGATTGCTAGATGGTAAACAAGCCTGTCTCTTTGCAGAGATAGCCATAATCCAAGGGCTCTGAGGCACCATGTGCTCAATGAGAATGAAATGCACGGTCTCCTGGTTTTCCTTTCCCTACAGTTCCAGGGGTGGCCTGAGGTCCCCTGCAGTCCAAGAGTTGGTGTATGGCCTGACTCCAACTTTCCCTTAGACCCCGTGCCACTAGCTCCCAAGAGCCCAAGGACAGGATCTCAGGCTTCACTCCAATTGTTCCACCCCCACAATCCTTCAAGAGGCAAGGATGCTTTCCAAGACTGAACCTCCATCCAGATCCTGTCCAGGTAACCTGTTGTAATAGAAAACTAGAATCAGCAGTGATAACCAAGAACTCTCCATGACTATAAAAGCAATGAATTGTTCATGTCTACTTCCATATTATGTAGCATCTGACTGGGAAGCACATGACAATCAAATCGTGCTGATTTGGTCAACCAATATTTATGAACTACATGCAGGGTGCTTCCTCCTGAGCCAGGCAGGAGACTCTGATGAACCAGGTACACACAGGCTTGAATCTCTAGGTCCTCATGGTTGTGGGGAGGTGAGAGGCAGGGGCACATAATCAGAAAAGTGCCTCCAGGTAATGGTGGGATGAATGAAGGGAACCAACAGGGAGCAGGCTGGAGAGTAAGCAGCAGGGAGGAGCTACCTTCGTAGGCCAGGAACAGAAGGAGCCAGTCAGGTACAGAGCTCAGCCAGGGTGATCCAGGCTGAGGAAAAGGCTGAGGCAGGAGCCCAGCCAGGGGAAGGAAAAAAGAGGGTCCAGGACCCAGTGTCCACAGAAGCCTATCCAGTGTATATGTGCTACTAGACAGCTGTACACACTTTGTATAATTATTCAGTTATGGTCAAATTATTGCCCTCCCCAACTCATCTATTAAGGTCTTACTCACTTACATGACTCTCTTTGGAGATAAGACCTTCAGGGGAAAAATTAAGGTGAAACAAGTTCATGTGGGCATCACCCTAATCAATAGGTGTCTTCCCAAGAAGAAGGAGAGGTGTCAGAGGCCACTCTCCCCTTATGCGAACACCGGGAAAGAGCCACCAGGATGCAGCGAGAAGGTGATTGTCTGCAAGCCAGGAAGAGAAACCTCACCAGACATTAGATCGGATAGCACCTTCTTGGATTTCCAGCATCCAGAAGCATGAAGAATAAGTTTCTATCATTTAAGTTACTGATTATGATCTGTGGTATTCTCTCATGCATGGCAGCTCAAGCTGATGAATCATATAGCTGACTCTATACATGCATGCGTGTGTGTGTGTGTGTGTGTGTGTGTGTGTGTGTGTGAGTGTGAGTGTGCGTGATTACTGTATCAAGTGAATAAAGTTAACCAGCAGACTCCATCTTGAAAGAGAGGTCCTTTATAAAGGAGGCTTTAGCAAACGAGGACAAGAAAATCTGACCCAATGCTGCTTTTGCAAATATAGCTCTCTAAGATCACAGACACGCTTGCTTTGAATGGACTGTCCAGGTCTATTTCCACATTATATGCCAAGCATGTTAAGAAGTCATATCAGAGTCAGGGGGCCACAAAGCCAAGGCCTTCTACCATTCTTCTCTTTATAAGAACAATTTGCTGTTCCTGCTCTAAACTATTAGCCCATATAATAAGCTGATGAATGATCTTTAGTTTATTTTTCCTTTTATATTTTCGAAATCAAAATACACTACTTACATAATTTAAGAGCATCTACACATAAACAAGCACCGATTGAGGCGATGCATCAAAAGCATTCAGAATAGATTTAACTCACATATGCAAATATTCAAAGAAATCGCTTGGACACGCTGCATAAATAGTAAATGAGATTATCTGATTGTGTTTGCTGTTCCTTTTTACCCTGTTTCCCAGGAATAAATCATTGGTAAATAAAGTGGTGTTTTTCTAAGTCCCAGCAGCATTTATTGTTCTCTGAGAAATCTAATCACTGTGGATGTTTTCTTCACTACCCTTCAATATTCTCTCATTTAAAGGTCAATGTGAGCTCCCATTACATAGTCCCTGACAATAACCCTTCTTAAAAATATCATTCTGACCTAATAAAGTTACTTGTAGGCCTCTGCCTAGAAGTCGGAGGCAATGCTAATCCACTGTAGACCAAGCAAAGACTAGGCTAGAAGTTCTCACGGTGGCATCGCTGCCCCTTACAGCCACACTCCAGTGACCTGGGAAACAGCATCCTGTCCAGTGCTTCTGTCTGGGATGTGCCAAGAAGCTCCTCTTCTTCCCCAGGGCTCACTTCTGAGAAGCTTGGAGATGCCCACAGGTTCCTAACTAAGCCAAAACCCAAGAAGGATGTGAAATCCAGAAATGATGGGGAATCAGCGAGACACACTCTACTCCGGCCGTGATGTGCTGTTTTGCCACAGAACAAATCTACCTCTGGGAAAAACCGGGAGATTTGGAGATGTATTTTAAAAGCCCTGTGTGTTATCGGGGACCCACTGGGACAGCCTGTATTGAGTGGCCAAGAGGCCAGAAGGATCAGAAACTTATTGGGGTGAGACCGACATTTTTGTTTCTTTCCTCCAGAGATTTACTGGCTCTGAGCAGTGCTGGACACGGGGTGGAGAAGTCAAACAGATCCTCGCAGGAAATATAAAGCAGGCAGGGTTTAGGTCATCCCCAGAGACTAGAAAATAAAAACGGAATGTGGGGCTGCCCAGCAATGAGGACAGGAAGAGCCAAGGCCTGGAGAGAAGGGACATGGACAGAGGGGCTCAGCTCGGCCTCACCTTGCTGATGCACCTGGCAGCGCCTAGGGTGAGAGCAATACTCTCTGCAGAGGCTCCTGTGGGCTCTGGGAAGGGGGCAGGTCTGCAGGAGACACAGGAGAAATGCACTGTGGAACTTCTGAGGCTTTGACAAACTGCTCATCTTCTTGGTCTAGAGACAGGGGCTCAGGGAAAGAAGCTCCTGCAAGGCCACCTGGGTTTGTCATGGGAGGTGGATTGTGATGATGCTGTGTCCAGAGCCAAGCCCAGGCACATAGCCTTTGGCTCTTGGTCTTTCACTTAGTGTGGAGGTCCTCATGCTGCAACATCTCTCGACAGCATCAGGAGGACATCTGAGCCATGACACTGCTCTGCAGCTGCTGAGCTGTGCAGCCGATGAGCTGTAGGAGCTGCATGTCATAGGAGCATACTGGATGGGACCTGGCTTCTAGATGCAGTTGAATAAAACTGTGTTTGCTTACCCATCTATAGCTTTCTCCAAGTGAAGCGCCTCTCCTGACTTGGTTTCCTTGTCTACGACGTGGAGCTAATGAAGTATCTACTTCACAGGACAGTTGCAAAGATTGGATGCACTGAGACCTGTTTAACAGCAGAAGGGTCCTCTGCACTTAGAAATCTTTGCAGATGACAGATTTACCACTAACCTTAAGCAGATGGAGTACCGTCATGTGATTTTAAGCAATGTTGATATATGGCATGATCGAACAAGGATCTTACACGTAAGAAAGAAACTTCTAAGATGGCAATCAAAGAAAGTTTCCTTGAACATTGCTTGTCAATAATTCCCTCTGTCCCAAGAATCCATAGCACCAGCTGCAGGTGACAGGTATTGGAATGCAAGAAACATGGATATATTTCATAGTTTTCTGGCAAATATTAACAACAGAAGACAGGCATGTGTCTGAGAGTTGTCTGTAAATGGTACTGATGCAAATGATATGTAAAATGGCATTTGCAATTAATAACAAAGGTGAATATCATTTATTAGAACTCCCTCTAGCCACCCAGTACCCAGAATTTCTGCTGATTTTTGCAAAACTTGTGTCTTAGTTGACAAAACATGGCTCTTGCTGAACCATGGTCTTGAGATCCAACATGGCGGCGGGCAGAGAGGCAGCGTTTTCAATACCCCGCCAGTGATGGGGTCATAAAGACGCATAGATAACGCTTAGATTCTACCAACAGAGAATCCCCTAGCAAAATTCCACTGAAGAGAGACTGGCCGGGAGCTACTAGGATTTTTTGAAGCGACAGATTGCCCCAGACGAGCGAATCCCTGCCAGGAGATACAGAGGTCCAGATCCGCCAGCCACAGCTCGCGGGCCGCGGTGCGGCTGCCAGCCTGTCCGCCTGCAGCAAACGTGACTGGGTCCCGCCAGCCTCCGAGAAGCAGCTTGGCAGGAAGAAGTCTTTAGCCAAGCCTTCATGAAATAGCGAGCTGGGAGCTGAAGCCAACCGGGGACGGACCAGTCCCACCCCTCCCTTCGGACACTCCGGCAAGAAGCCTGGGGCCCGCCATAGCAGAGAGGTGGCGTCATCGGAGTTCAGCCGATCAGCCGACGGAATTCCTTCCCAGAGGAATCCAATTTAGCAGGTGTGTGACTCCCTCCCCATCCAGATACAAGCAGCCAGGAAACTTCATGGACCCCTCAGGGGTCGTGTCTGTAGGGAAGCAGAGGGGATCCCCGACCCCCAACCCCCCATATCACCAGCGGTGACTCCCAAGGTCTTAGCCGCCAGTTTACCACAGCACTGGAGCTTAAATGGGACACACGGTGGGGCTGCAAGTGTAACTAGGTCTCTGGGGAACCGCTTCTGGTGAACAGGACCTGGCTGGCTGGCTGACAGCAGGAAGGGGGGTAAGGGCCGGAGAAGTGAAACGGCTCTGGACTGACAAGTCTGAGAGACTCCCAGGAGACGTCTTACAGGGATTGCTATGGGCAGGTAGAGAGCAGAAGCTCTGCTCGGAGGGCACAGCTCCGCCTACTGGAAGAGAAGAAAATGGATCTCTAAGACTTCAATATTTTTTTTCCTTCTTCTCTCTCTGTTCCTTTCTCCCCTTTTCCTTCTCTCTTTCTTTCCCGTTTCAAGTTTTATTGTTCTTTTCATTCTCCTCTAATCTATCTATCTCTCTCTCCTTCTTTCTTTATAAGAGCATCTTCATTCTCCTACCCCCCAACTTTCATCCCAAGCATTAAGTCTTCCATTACGTGTAATTCTCTAAATGCAAATAGGTGAATGTCTCGAGGCTGTCTATAGGGCTCCTAAATACCTAGCTACTACCAACACCCTGATCCAATTGCCTGTTAGTATCCACCTTCAGTAGAGCAAACTTCTAAAGTAGCCAAGACATACTAACCCTCGTACCATCATAGCACCTAACCTAAACATATAGTCCTAAGAACAAACAACAAATCACTATGTGCATACAGAACCTGGAAGCATTTTATGAATTGAATGAATCAGCTTTAAAGTACAATACAGCCCAACATTTCTAGGCATAATCTCCCACCACAAAGGAGAGACAGCAGAGATATACAAAGCCAAAACAAATGTATAGGAGAAAGCAGTTACAAAGCAGTCAAACAGAGCTGGAAAGTAACGTGAACAACATGAAAAAACAAGGGAAAAAAGGACTACAAACAATGCAGGACAACTTAAATCTACAGGAGGACCTAGAAGCATCAGAAACATGGACAGGGAAAGAAATCAAGGCATACCTAACTCAGATGGAATGGAATATTAGAGAAGACATGAGACAGCAAGTCCAAGCATTGAAAGTATATTTTGAAAATGAACTAAGCAAACAAATTCAAACTGCAAAGAACGAGCTTTACCAGGAGATAGAGATTTAAAAAAAAAACAAACAAAAAAAAAAACAAACGGTAATCCTGAACCATGGTCTTATCAGTGGATTTCATCTCAGTCTGTTCTTCGCATTAAACTTACTGTGGTTAAATCGGATAAGTGATCTACTTTTGAACTATTTTAACCTTTATATGATTATGTTCACTGTATGGAACCTTCTTTAGCCTCTGCACTGCTCACCATGGGAGGACCATCTTTTGGAATAATTGCAGAAGTTGGGATATTGTTTAGTTTTACATCATTTAATAATGGCTATATTTAACAATAAGCTCATAATTTTAAAAAAATTAGCCTCCACAAGCTGAGTTTCAGCACACCACTCTTACCAGCCTCTCCCCAGTCTTTATTCTGAAATATGAGAAGCCTTAGGTGCAGAAATGGCTGTGAAATCTTTTATTACCTCCATTAGTGTGAAAAGGGGTTTGTGTAATCCTCTTTGATTGTGTATAAATCACCCCTACTTCTGCCTGGTTCTGCATTATCTCCAAAAAGAAAGCGAGACACTGAGCCCTAATTATACATTAACAAGCACAAATTAACGGTGGCACAGAAAAGCTTTTCTATTGGCTGGATTGATCATGGGATGCTGGAGAGCTCGGCTGATGACGTTGGATAAGCATTTCTCTCAATGCCCAGGGACTAGAGCTTAGGACATCATGTCAACCCCATTATGTGACTGAAAAGGTCCCTGGGCACAGCCCTCCTTTCAGATGTTGAAAGTAGAAAACTGCTGTTTCCTGAAGTCAAATGGTCTCAATTCAAATCCCACATAAGCTACTTCTGAAGCAAATGACCAGCGCATGCCTTAACTTCCTCCTACACAAAATAGGGACAGATCAGCTGTGGCTGAGTACTTACCACAGTATGGCACCTAGGAAGCCAACAGAAGGGCCAGCTTAGCTATTATACCAAGGCCAGTGTGAACCCTGTAGGCCACTACCAAATGGGAAATCAGAGAAATGTTAACACACAGGAGCTCCCTAAACAGATGTTGGCGGGAACAAGGGAATGAACAAGATAGGGTGAGGCACCCAAGAGCTAGCAAAAGTGGAAGCAGCAACTTCTAAAACACTTCTACAAGGGAGGTATTGATCTGTATTCTGCCCCAAACAGAAAGGGCAGGAGGATGAGCCTGTCCTCAGGACCCCAGGAGGCCCCCATGGGGGATGTGGCCTTCCTCAGAGAAAGGCAGGAATCTGGGAAGGTGGCCTGGCAGCCAGGAGGTAGGGAGGACAATGCTCTGACCTGTCTTCTCCCTGGCCAGCAGTCCTCCTGTGGCCTCCAGTTGGTTCAACATGCCTGGAAGTCAGCAGTCCGGGAAGTCAGGTTCAGTGGGACCAAGGGGTTAGCATCTTGGAAGGGGCAGGGCAGGGTGCAGAGCAGGTCAGCGAAAGCAGGACAAAAACATCTAGCAAAGAGGACCACTCTGGAAGATCACAAGCTGTAATTGGTAAGAAAAGGGGCAGAGCTGTCTCAGCAGAGCCTCAGTCTCCCTGCGAAGCACCAGGTGACATGTAGTTGCCTTCAACCTGTGGCAAACTCTCACACAGTTGTGGTCTGGTTTTGCAACACAGCCAGAAATGATATCCTCATTTTAAAAGTGAACAAGAATTATGAACTCTCTAGGATTATCCTGAGGCTTTATACCTAACAAATCATGGCCATTTAAGTTCTTATAGTCTTCTAAAACACTTCTACAAGGGAGGTATTGATCTGTATTCTGCCAATAGACAATAAAATAAGGAGATATTAATGGACAAGGGCCACCATTACCCATGGTGCAAGGTTTGCCTAACAATTAGAGAATTCTTGGACATGCCCAGGGAAGTTAGCAGAGGGTTGGAGAGCGCATGTCTTGAGTGTGTTTGCCTTTGGCTCAGAAGGATGTGCTGAGGGCAAGTGGTAGTCCATGCTCTCTCCTTCCTGCTAGCCCTGCCTCCTGGTGAGCTGTCCAGTGCAGGACACAAAGAGCAAACCAAGACATAGGAACCCAGGGGTGACAGATGGGGAAGGTACTGGGGGCTGGGGCACATCTCTTCAGGGCATTCCAAATGTCTTTTCCAGTGAAGTGGTATTTTAGCAGGGACCTAAGGAAAGCAAGCCTGGTGGATATTTCAAGGGAACAGTGTTCCCAATCAAGTCAGACCTAAGGAAAACTCTGGGTTTTTGTTTTTTTTGATTTTTAAGTACTCCCTATATAATCATGAGCAAGTAGCTGGGTCTTACAGGCTCCATTTCCACATTAACACAATATAGATAAAAACACACCATTCAAAGAGCTATTGCAAAGGTTAAGTAGCACCTGAGATGTAAAATGCCTATGTATTGTACTTAGTATATCACACCTACCTAAGAATTGAGAATTCTGTTACTATTTTTAGTACTCAAAGACTAAAATGCTTTGCTTTTTGCATATCACAGATTTGCACCCAATCCCATAATGCCTAAAAGCTTTACCTTGTGGGATATTACACCTTGTGACAAATACTCCAATTCTAAAATCATGCATTTAATTTGTTTCCAGAATTTTACGTTTGGACAGAATTGAAATAAAACCATTATAAATGTCCTGCTGGAAATTTTATTATTGTCTCTGGACACATAATGGAAGTCTGGGTTGGAAAAAAACTAAAAACATGTTTATAGCTACTTATTTATATCACTGATAGACCCCATTCTTTCTAACCATTTCCTTGTATCTGAAATGAATAAAAGAAATGACATCATTTGTGTAAGTGGCAAGGGACCTTTTTGACAAGTCCCTTGAATTGCTGTGTGTTTCTTTTGAGAGTCTCATGTTTTGTCAGGGGAAGCATGTAAGATGAACACCTTGTCTTGTTTTACGACCTTCTTTGTAGTATGTGAAAGCAAGTCTTCTCAACCTCTGTGATAGCAGCTCTGGTGTGTATGGGGTGCTTTGTTACAATTTGAATATCTATTCTTTTGTATTGAGAGATTTTGGAATGTATTAATAGCAAACAAGTTTCAGTGATTATACCCTGCTTAGATGCATCACTCAGTTATTAAAAAAAAAGAATTGAGAACAGTCGCATCATGAGGAATTATTGTTTCCTTTTCGGTGTGGTAAACTGCTGTGGACTGACATATCAATGCATAACTGCATAAAACATGTGCCGTCCCAGAATTGACAGATGTTATAGTTTTCCAGTAGATACCAGGTATATGGGAAGAGATGTAAACTCTCAGGATTGAGGGTGCAGCTCAGCGGTAGGGTGAGCGCTGAGCACGTGAGGACCTTGGGTTCCATCTCCAGCACTGTGTGACATGAGCCCCAGCCTGGGGCGCCTGGGACTGTGCTTCTGGTCTTCAGGATCGTCAACAGGCCGCTGAGACCCACTCCTTAAGTCATGGACTTCACAACTGGGCCTGGAGCCTTGGAAAAATAAACTTGGTAAATTGATCATCAGGCTGGGTGAGCCAAGACTGCCGCACAGGAAGGGCTATAGCAGTGTCCCTTAGCTCTGCCAGCAAGTCAAATCTCAGCTTTGAATTACAAATTCAGGAAAAAGACCAAACCTAGGAGAAAGCAAATCTAAGTTAGTGTACAACTTTGCCAGATAGACTTGGGGCATGTTCCCTGGCTGATGTGCGGGTATTGCTCTCATTAAATTGATCAGTTCCATATGTGAAGGAGGCCTCCTAAGTCCACTGCTGCCTGTCTCAGCACGTCTCCTGTTCCTGTTCCCTGTGTGCTCCCTGGGGACTCTAAATAGAATCATGAAAATCTGTTTAGCAGCATAATGAAAAGAAAACCAAGTTTGACTTGCAAACCAATTGCCTTTGCTATGAACAGAAATAAAGCAATTTACTATTTTTTTAACTCAAAGAACTACTCTTCATTGTCAGTTCCAATTATATGCTGTAAGAGGAAAGGCGGAGCTGTATCTTTGGGGAAGGGCTCAGTCAACTTGAGGGTCCGTATTTTCAGTGGATGAAACCATTCAATAAATATACAAGTAAATGGGCAGAAAGCCAGGGCTTTTTCTTTACCCATTCTTTGTTTGTATTTGAATAAACCGTGTACTTCTTCATTGATGTATACTGGGGTCTTTTTTGTTATAGCAGCCGCCATGCTCTGCACCACTATTAGATGGAACAAGGCCAGCCCTTGAACCTGCAGAGCTGGGAGCTGAATCTGGAACACACCAGTGGCTGTGGTCACTTGGCCTGTGCTCCAGGGTCCGAGAATCAGGCGTGGCTGAGCATCTTGGTCTTCTGAAAGATGATGCTGCATGTATGGATGATTGTGAGCACATAGATTTCAGAAACTTAGAGAAGATAGTAATTATGGTATGTGTTCTTCTCCCTCTGCCTGAAACTGGATGAAATCTCACCCACTGATTAGTCAGCTTTTCCTCGTTAGGACCAAAATACCTGACATAAGCAACTTAAAAGAGGAAAGTGCAGTTTTGGCTCACGGTTGCAGAGGTTTTCTGATGGTGGTCAGGGGGCTCCAAGGCAGAAACCTTAGGGAGGAAGGGTGTGGGAGAAGATGGCTGCTCTCATGGCAGCTGCTGGAAGAGGAGAGAGAGAGAAAGAGAGAGAGAGAAAGAGAGAGAGAGAGAGAGAGAGAGAGAGAGAGAAAGAGAGAAGGAGCCTGGGACAAGATATGTCCCCAAACTCACAGCCCTAAAGACCACTCCTTTCTACTAGATACAGCCCCCTCAAGTTTCTGCCACCTCCTAACCATGTGTTCAGTTATGAATCCCTCAATGGGTTAGTCCACTGGTGGGTCACAGCCCTCATGATCCAAGCACTCACTCCCCAAAGCCCAGGTCTAAACATTACTGCACGGAGGGACCAGCCTTCAATACAGGAGCCTTTGGAGGACACTTCTTCCTGAAACCTAAAGCCCTCTCACTGTGCTTGCTTGTCTTTTAGTCAAACCTCTGTCTCCCACACACAAAGGCACGGCTATGAGACCAAAGAAAATGTCAGTAAATGGTGGAATCATGAATTATCTCCATTTCAACCCTCCTTCAGTACTGGTTACATCCAGAAGAATCCACCCAGGTGCTATGGGGTTTGCAAATTTTCTAATTTTCCTCATTAGCAAAGGTAAGCTCACACTTGGTCTTGGGGGATATTGTTTAGTATCCTCAGCAAGGATTTTATACTACTGAGTCCCTGTAATAATATTTTATGGTTATCTTCTGAATCCTTTAGATTTGGATTGAAATTATGGTATAAATTATGGGACCGCTACTTGCAACTAGTGAGTAGAATCCAGCGTCCTGAAGGTCACAGGACAGTCCATGCATCAACTGTCCAGCTCTGGCTCCACAGAGCTCAGGTGAGAAACTGCCTCAAGAAGTGGTCTAGACTGTGCAGGGTTTTTATGCTTGAGGGAGATGTGACCCTGTGAGAATTGAAAGGCAAAAGCTGCTGTAAAGTGTGCTCCTGCTCTAAGTCCTGGTAAACACAGCCAGGTTTCTGTTTATTACCAAAGAAACTCAGGGTGCTCCTCCCTACAAATAATTTAAATTTGGAGCGCCTTGAGGTGGTGGCCATCAGTGGTGGGTGAAACTGCCCCTGGTGAATTGTCCTCAGAAGCTCTAAATTGCTGCGTAGAGGGGGAAAGGTTAGTTTTAAAGATTGATCTGGGCAATAGGTAGGGATTACTAATTGGCAGCTTTTCCTAATGCCTCTAAATTGCAAATCAATGCTTTTTGTTCTCTGCTTTCATAAATTAACATATTAAGGAGTATAAAAAAATCCATACTTGAAAAATTTTCATAAAAATCAAGTTCAATTCTTAAAATCTTTGCACCACTAATATCAGGAATTTTCAGAAAGTTGAAAGCGGAGCATGATAAACATCATAAGAAAATCTGCACTCTCCGCCCAAATGTTACTATTTTTCCATCCATGGGATAATTTTATGGAAAAATAGTTTGCAGAAATGCTCTAAAATTATTAACTAATCACACACATGTACAATGTTTCTTCTGAATGTCCTTTTAGAGGGAAAACATAAATGAAAAATCCCGAGATTTTTCTCCATCACAGGTCAGTTTGACATTCACAAATATTTGGACCCTATTTTCAAACAGACCTTCCTTAGGGGAAAGCCACCAGTACGCATCCTCCCAGGCCCTGTAGGTGTTATGCTCGAATTCAGGACCGCCAAAAGACTACCAGAGACCAAGATCGATGTAAACAGCAAAGAGGTGTTTATTGCGAGCAAGCTGGGTCCTCCATGCGCACACAGCAACTGGTGACGCTGAGAGGCCCCGAGCCCAGGGTTTGCAGCAGTTTTATACATTCTTTGGAGAAGGCAGGGACCCCCACATACATCATAGCATCTCTTAGCAAATCATCACACACCATGGGAAAATCAAATAACAACTCTAAAATATGATTAGCACATTCACTGGAGGGAACAAGTGGGGTAGGGGTGATTGGTTACTACAAGAGGGGGATTCATTTGAATTGATTGGTTTAAGCCAAGAGGGGTGTTCATGCTGAACTACATGGTTTCCCAACACATTATCAACCACCATAAACTACTGGGAGGGTCATCTGGCATCCCAGGTATTTCCCTGTCTCACGTTGATTGATGGCTGCTAGGGGGTTGCTATGGATCCCCACCTAGCCTGACTGAGTCAGGGACACCTGGTGCAGCAGATCTCTCCTGGTATTTGTAGATAAGCCACTTAGCAGGGTGGGAATGTGCCTAGGAGTGCTCTGTGGGTCTTTCCAAGGACAAAGGTCATGTTCCTTCCTTGGACAGGCTTTGTTCTGAGATAGAGGCTGTTTTTTCATAGGCAGCATCCTGAATTATGCACGATCTGAGACTGGGAAGAATCCCCTGGTACCTTCTGGAACAGGAGGGTATGGAGGGGCTGAGGGAGCTATCCTCTCTGGGCAGCTCCCTGTGGCTCCTGGAGGCGGCTATGAGGTTTGGACACCTATAATGAGCTGATTTGTCCCAGCTCCCCAGGACAAGGCAGCAACATGTAAAACAACTGAGCTGCTGTGAGATGGGCCCCTGGGCATAGGGTTGCTGCCCCTTAAGTGTTGTCCTTGCTGTGCGGGACCAAGGCTTCAGAGACACCCTGTCTTTATCTGTCTTCCTCTCACTACCTCGGAAGTGTCAAACTGCATCTGAGAGCAGCCACAAGACTGTGGACAGCTCAGTGGGGCCTGGCCTGGCATCTCAGGAGTGGAATGAGAAAGGACCCATAGTGGACATCTAAGGTTTTCAAACCCACGAATGAAGGACATAGGATGAGACCCTGGCATGAAGCACCCCTTATGTGGGCTAATCTCAAAGGCAGTGGGGTTCCAGGGAAGACCATGCAAGGAGAGGAGAGGGGTTGACTGTACAGAAACAGTGAGGATTGGAAGCTGTTGAACTACAGAAATGAGGCACAGGCAGTGATTGCCATGGAGAACTAACTGGATCCAGGTCTCATGTTCTTCCTGACAATTCTCTCAGCATGCAGTGGCATGGGTCCCACCGTGATTAAGCACCTGGTACAAGGGTGTCACCTGCACAACTTCATTCCCTCCTCCTCCTGCTTCCAGACTCAGGCATATGGCAAAACACTTAACTTTTTCTGGCTTTGGTTTCTATAAATAAGACCATCATACCAGGTTTTATAATTGAAGTTATTTAAAATATATATAACAAAGAGAATGACAGAAACATTGCCAAACCACACATGTTTTGCCCAGTGTGCCTCTGACAGTTGCTAAAACAACAGGTCTTGTGAGACAGCGAGTTTAATCAGAAGCATGGAGATGGGAGGCAGGTTGTGAATCCACCCCCCTGAGGACAGGGTTTAGGAATATTTACCCAATGGGGAAGCAGGTTGTCCAAGGCATGGGGGAGGTGATGGGGTGAGGATTTGAAGTGATTGGCAGTCTGCGCCTGTGTGATCAATCCTCACACACTTCAGAGGATACGTTCAGAAAGTGGCAGCAGTGGCATGACTTGTGGGTGGAGGATTGGGTCATCTGACACTTGTGTAGGCCCCAGAGCAGGATCTGGGTGGTTTCAACTGGTTTGAGATGGACAAAAGCGGCCTGCAGGTTCTGGAAAGACAACTCAGGACACCCTCCTCATCATGGAGGAGATAATAACATATTCCTTAGCTATGTGACCTCCAGAGTTGGTGATTTGACCAAATTATATCATCATAATTATGCCGTGTACCTATGAATATGTAGCAGCAAATCCCACTGTTACGTATAATTAAAAGGAATCAATAAAAAAACTGAAGAAGTAAAATAAAAGTGTGTTTTCAAGATGTAAAAATAAAATAGAATAAAGTCAACTAGGCAAGGGCATTTTGTAGGGTCTGGAGGGCCGATCCAGGTTTCCCTGTTCCTCATACCTGAACTCAAAGTGCCTTAGTCAACAGAAAACTGCTCTTTCCTCAAGACAGCAAGTCCAAGGTAGGACAGAGAACAGGCTAAGGAGCCAGTCCATTCAGGGACTCCCTGGGGCCAAAAGCATAGTCTGTCAGAGTGAAAGGAACCCTCCCAACAACTTTTTTTAATCCTCTACATTTTAAAAGGCAAAGGCAGAGCCTGGAGAGGCTGGCCAACCCCCTGGGCGCAGAGCTCCAGAGAAGTCCCACCTGGGGAGAGGGCAATTCTTCTGAATGCATTAGCATCTATTAAATAGATTGACTTATACATCTTTAAACTTCCCCTAAGCAAAGCCCAGGCCTAGATAGCATCGTCAGTGAATTCTACCAAACACTTCAGACGAATTTGTATCTTTTCTCTCTAAAACCTTCCAAAAAGTAGAGGAGGCAGGAACATTTCCTAACTCAAAGTATAAAGCTGATGTTCTCCTGAGGCCACAGCCAGGCAGAGGCTTTGAGAAACTGATGTGACTCCATTTTTGAGAAACCAGCTTCTACCTCAGAGCAAAGCCTGTCCAAGGAAGGGGGCGCGACCCTTGTCCTTGGAAAGACCCACAGAGCACTCCTAGGCACATACCCACCCTGCTGAGTGGTTTGTCTGCAAATAACAGGAGAGATCTGTGGTGCCAGGTGTCCCTGACTCAGTTAGGCTAGGTGAGGACCCATAGCAACCCCCTAGCAACCACTAATCAGAATGACACAGGGAAAATACCTGGGATGCCAGAGACCTCCCAGTAGTTTATGGTGGTTGATAACGTGTTGGGAAACCATGTAGTTCAGCAAGTACTCCCCTTGTGGCCTAAATCAATCAGTTCAAAGGAATTCCCCTTGAATGTGCTAATCATGTTTTAGAGTTGTTTTATGGTTTTCCCGCAGTGTGTGACAATTTGCTAAGAGATGCTATGATGTATGTGAAGTCCCTGCCTTCCCCAAAGAGCGTATAAAACTGCTGCAAACCCTGGGCTCAGGGCCTTTCAGTGTCACCAGTTGCTGTGTGTGTGTGCAGAGGACTGAGCTAGCTCGCAATAAACGCCTCTTTGTTGCTTACATGGATCTTGGTCTCTGGCGTACTTTTGGGGGTCTCGAACTCAAGCATATCACCTTTACCAGAAAACTAGGGGCCAACATGTATTTCAAACAAGGACCTCCACTAAACACTAGTGAGCTAAGCCAGAGGTGTCCCCGGTCCCCTCCCTGGGCAGGCGCAGTTCATCTGAGGAGCAGGAAGTTGTTTCCTTGTGAAACCAATGAATGTAGAAAAGCAAAAACAAAAACAAAACAACTCCCTGGGCAGGATAAAGGTCAAAAACCACTTGATCCTCTCAAGAGATAAAAAAAAAAAAAAGTTGTGAGATTAAATGCCCATCTTGGAAAAACTCTTAACAGCAGAGCATTTCTCCACACTGAACATGCCACCCAGAAACATCCACAGTCCCCCAGGCCTGGCCCTAACACTCCAAGCCCCCTGGATGCCCAGGGCTATTCACCCCTGCAGGGGGGCCTTCTGGAGGCCTCAGGAAGGGATATAGAAGTCCTGGCATCCAGCTTGGGAGGAGGGAGGAGAGACAGAGCTGCTGCAGATGGCTGGAGCCTGTATTCAGGAAATGCTAAGAAATTAGTTTTAAAAATCTTTTAGAGCTAATAAAAGAGCTCCATTGTTCAGCGAGGTGGCAGGAGATGAGTGTGCAGAAACCAATTGTGTTTCTACATACTGGGAATGAATAATGAAAAAATTAAACAAACAATTCCATTTGTAAATGGAAAAAGCAAAATACTTCTGAAAAAATGAACCAAGGAAGCAACAAAGCTTATACATTGAAAATTATAAAGTGGTGTTGGAAGAATTTTCTAGCCAGGGCAATTAGTAAAAGAATTGATATGAGACATCAAGAATGGAATGGAAAGGGTCAAACTAAATTCACCATCTTGCATACCGAAAATTCCAAGGAATCAACATGAAACCTGATAAAAGTAGTCGGTAAATTCAGAAAGTCTTAGGATATAACTACCATGAACAAAAATAAATTGGATTTCCAGATAGTGACCATGAACCAACTGAGAATGAAATAAATAAAAATTACATTTATAATAATGGTAAAGGGAATAAGTTTTTTTTTTTTAAATGCAAACTTACTCTCTGAGAACTAAATATATTGCTTAAAGGAACTAAAGAAGACCTAAAATATGGAAAGAGAGTCCATGCTCATGGATCTAAAGACTCAAAAATGTTAGGAAAGTGATTCCCCTCAAATTGATCTAAAAATTAAATAGTCCTTACCCAAATCCCAGCTGAATTTTCTGTGGAAATTGACAAGCTGAGTGTAAAATCTGCCTGGAAATTCAGGAGGCCCAGAGCAGCCAAAGCAGTATTACAAAGGAACAGAGTTGGAAGGTGTAATACCCCTCAGTTTCAATACCAAATAGGATGTGGTATTAATAAAGAAATGCTGTGATCCCCACATAGGAAGAAACACAGATCAAAGGAACAGAAGTGGAAATTCAGGGGAAAACCCTCATATTTAAATCGAATGGACTTTCTTGAAGGCCATTCAATGAGGGGAAAATGTAACCTTTTCAGGGAGGGGCCCCAGGGAACTTGATCTTCACATGCAAAACCATAAAGCAGGACTCCCACTTCGCACCATTCCCAGAAATATAAACCTAAGTAAATCAAGCACCAGCTCCTCTTAGGAAGAAGGAAGTAGGAACATTCTAAGCTTGGAAGAGCAACAGTTGAGCTACTCGCCTGGCATGGACATCTTTCCCTGTTTCGGATTCAAGGTGGACTTTGCTCCTGTGAAGTGTGTGCATCATCTGGCACCTACCTACTGCCTCCTGGCTGTGCCCTTCCTGGCTGTGCCATGCTTTGAGTGAGGACCTGGTGCAAGAGGGTCTATGCAGACCATATACCCTGCCAAGGCTGTTGGGGGACCTGCTGTCCACAGGCACCAATGGCCACTAGGGAAGCTGCTAGGTGGGTAAAACGTTTCCACCCAGGGCTTGGCTGTTGTGCTATTCATGGGGACTGGAGACCAAGACAGGGTGACCAAAGCGCTGGGAGTTCTGATCTTGATGAAGGGCAGCAGACACCCCCCCACCCCCCACCCCTCCCACTCCTGGGGTGGACACAGCTCTGTGAATGTGCTGGTAGCCATTGAGTTGCGCATTTTAACAGGGGAATTCCATGGTATGTGAATTATGCTCCAATAATCCTATTTAAAAGAGATGTCAGCCAGTTGACTAAATAGGGAAGATAATTAGACTGTAATAGGATTAATGAAATCATCAACAATAATCATTTACATAAGAGCCTATGTATGCGGCTTGACTTTTTGAAAACCACTCAATAAAAATTAATTCTTGCACTTACTGGTATTGTTTCATTTTCTTCTTTCAGTCTCCCCCAAAAAATGCATTAATAAATTGAAGTTACCCTTTCTTGATAAGCACAATTTCTTGTTGCTGTTGCTGTGGCTGTTTTTAACCAAAGTCTGAAGTTTCTGTGCAGACAGCAGGGTGGGTGTGGTTTATCATAAACAGGGGAGGCTGGTCCCACTGACTTTTTGCAAGGATGAGCAGGGAAAGGTCTCCCTCAAAAGCAGAGAGCCGTTGCTGGCACCCTTACAGGCCAGTAGCAAAGCTGACCCATGCCTCACTTGGGCAGCATCCATTCCATGGCCCCTCAGGGGCACAGGTGCTGCCACTTGTGTGAGCAATAAATCTACCTTTGTTGATGTGGAAAGAGTCAGCACAACACATCATTTGAGAATTTTCTGATGAAGTTTATATCTTGTGATGTTAAGAAAATAATTCCCTTCCATCAAAAGCCCCAATAAATTATACAAAGACTAATTTCTAAAGACAGACACATTTTCTGGGTTAATAGATTTTGTGTGCATGTTAAGATGTCATCATATATACACATCAGGTGTCAATCTCTTTGATAATTCATAATAAGAATGGTGGCTACTTTAAATAAAAATATTCTTAGTAAATATCATAAAACTAAAGAGCAAATTATAGGAGACCTAAATGGATGCAGAGCCCCCTTGTGCTCCCTGATCAAAATGCTTAATATTGTAAGTTGGTAACACAGATTCAACATGCTCTCTGCCTTTGAGGGAGACCTTTCCTTGCACATCCTTGCAAAATGTCTAATCCAGGTGAATTCTTTGTAGAAAGTAACAAACTAAAGCTTAAATGTATATGGAAATGCAAGGTTTCCAGAAGAGGCAAAACAATCTTGAAGAAGAACAAAGTTGAAGGATTGACGCTTTTTAATGCTGAAACTTACCATGAAGCTACTGCCATCCGGACATTGCAGTATCTGAAAGAGATGTACATCTGGATCAGTGGCACCAAAGTACAAGTCTAGACACTGTGCCAAGTGGTTAGGAGGGAGTAGAGAAGCTCACTGCTGGTCCTCCTCTGGAGGAAACACATGGAACAGCCACTCGGGGAACAGCTTGGCAATTTCTCAGAACACTAAGAGTGGAGTTGTAAAGTGATCTCCAGATTCTACTCCTAGATGTGCACCCAAGAGACTGAGGATACACACCTGCACTAATCTGTGCGCTGATGGACACAACGGCATTACTAATGCCAGCCTCAAATGGAAACAACTAAAAGATCAAGGTAGAATGGACAACCAGAGGGTGGCTTATCCATATCATGGGATAGTATTCACCCAAGAAAATGAAGGAAGCACCTGATCCCATATGGATGGACCTTGTAGCTGTAATGCCAAGTGTGAAACCAAGGCACAAAAGCCTACATATCTGCAAGTGCATCTGAACAAACTGTCCAGAATAGGGAAGCTGTAGAGGCAGAGAATGGATCCACTACCATGTAGGGCTTATGGGGTGAAGTGATAATGAGGAGTGACTGCTAATGGGTATGCAGCTCCTTTCTGACTTAATAAAAATGCTTAAAGACTGATGCTGGGGATGGCTGTGTGACTTCAGGTACTAAAAGTTACTAAAGTGTACATTCTAAATGGGTGAATTGTGTGATACGTGTAGTATCTCAAAAAAAAAAAAATGAAATAGTAGGGGCTGGGCCTGGGGCTCATTGGTAGAGCTCTTACCTAACATGTGTGAGGCACGAGGTTTGATCCTCAGCACCACATAAAAGCAAACAAATAAAATAAAGGCATTCTTTGTATCTACAACTACAAAAACATATTTTTTTTAAAAAAATGGAGTAATAAATAGGTAGCATTTCATCTGCCCAAATGACTTTAATGGTCACCAACATATTGGCCTCTCAGAAGGCATTCGGTCCAAGTCAGCTATGTATCCCATGCACGCTTGTGCTTTCTCTGTTTTTAGTACAAAAACAAAATTTTGAAAGATGGTGAATGATTTTTGTGTTTTTAGTTCTGGGGTTGTTTCTGAATTCCTTATGCATTAATGGGGAAACATTGATGTTTTCCAGAGAAAGTGGAAGGTAATGCAGAAGGAGATAGTCAAAAATGGGTACCTAGGGGCTGGCACATCACCAATTCACAGATTCAATTATCGGGTGAAACCTGGAGCAAAACTCATTTTATTGAAATGTTTTGCAAACCAAAACTAGAGAGAAAAAAAAAATCAGCATCACTGTTTGGCTATCTTGAATTGACTAAAACCATGGCTACTTTCTTGAAAATAAAAATCTTTGCCTGAATACAAGAAATAATTATAATTAGTATTTGGAAGAGCAAGGAAAACTGAATTTAAAAAACTCATCTTTTATTAATCACATACATTTTTCATAAGAAGATTATTTTTACTAAGCTCAAGCTAACAGGGGAAAAAAAACATTATTTGCCAAAATTCTGGAAACAATTGGCCCATGACAATTCAACACTATTTTGCCAAGCTATCATTTTTAGTAGGGCTTCAGTAAGCTGAGTTCACATGGGTGTTTCCTGAATTTCTAAATCATCATTGCTCTGTGGGGCAGTCACCATAGGCCGGCAGTTCACATGTGTCTGTAGAGTAGGATGAGCTCCCTCCTGATAACCCCTCATCTGCACTAAAATGCTCCAAGAGGGAACAAAGCCACCCCTGTGGGCACCTCCCTAGGAGCTCCCAGGAATGAGCTCACAACTCCTGAGTTCAACCACAGGAGTAAGAGTGCCCCTTACCTGAGGAGTCACATGCTTAGTAGACTGAGGCTTTTAAAATCCCCCTGCATCTCTGTGCAGTGAGCACTGCTCACAGAGGTACCACAAGAGGTGAAGCCATGCGCACAGGCTTGGTGGTGTTGTAAGGAGGCACTTATGGGAATCTTGGTGTCTGGCATCAGCTGGGGGCAGGTTTCTACAAACTAGAGGGAGGGATGATAAGAAAGGGTGATTTTAGGAGATATTTTACTGGGAGAAAATAGTTAAGTCAAAGTTTTAAAACGAGGAGGAGACATCTTCAGTTTTGTTTTCGGCTTCAAGTTACATCAATCCCTGTTATAGTGCTGTGAAAACACAGAACAGTTATGCTTTATAAAAATGCTGTATTAGAGCATTATATTTATTTATATTTATTTAGTGTCTGGATTCCTCCTGACATACACCCAGGGGGTTGGATTTCCATCTCTCTCCCCTTCCATTTTCCTCCCCTTCTCTCTCCTGCTTTTCTCTCTCTGCTGATCTTCCTTTCACATATTTATTTATTTATTTTTGATTGGTACTTTCTACATATGCATAAAGGAGACATTTCCTTTGTTATAGACAGACAGACAGAAAATGACTCTGTTAGATTCACTGCAATTTCTTTCCCTTCCCTTCCCTCCTCCTTCCTCTCCGTCTCCTGCTTCTACTCCACTGATCTTCCCTAGATCTTGGTGACATCTCATCCCCTCCCCACTGCCTTCTTTCCCTTATATTGTTATAAAACCAGAAGGAATTGGGGGCTGGGGCTGTGGCTCAGTGGTACAGTGGCTTGCCTTGCATGTGCGAGGTCCTGGGTTCGATCCTCAGCACCACGTAAAAATAAATAAATAAAATAAAGGTGTTGTGTCCAAGTACAACTAAAATATAAATATTAAAATACAAAAGGAGGAATTTGGTGACTAACTCAGAGGGTCTACAAATGATACTGAGTCCAACAGTAAAATAAAGCATCCTTGGGTGCTCCCATGAGAAACACCACCAACACTGTATACCGTATGTAGAAGTGGAAGAGTAGCTTGAAGATGGGAATTCATTCATGCACTGGAGAGATCACCAAGTCTCACGGAAGGCCTTCCACAAGCTGGGGAACCAGGAATTCAATGGTCTCATTTGTCTCATGAGTCTGAAAGGCTGAGCAAACCAAGGGATGGAAAAATTCTCAGTCCAAGTTTGAAAGACAGAGAACTGGGGCTGATGTCAGTAAGTCCCAGAGTCCAAAGTCCTGAGAACAGGGGCTCTGAAGTCCAAGGGCAGCCCAATATAGTTGTCTCAACAGAAGATAAAGACAGAATTCACCTTCCTCTGCCTCTTTTGAGCTCACAACAGAATGGATGGTGCCCGCCCACAAGGGTAAAGGGGCAGATCATCCGCAGTTCATCTACCAAGTTGGATGCTAATGTATTTCAGAAACACCCCCCACCTGAGACATGCATAAATCATGCTTTACCAGCTATCTGGGCATCCCTTTTACCCAATTATGTTAACACATAAAATTAAACTTCACTGTAAGGAATGATCCCAGGACTCCAGAAGAGAGAACAAATTCCCATTTGTGTCTTCCCTGATTTTTATTTTATCTCATCTTAGAAATTTTTCATGAATACTGATTAAACATGATTTTGACAATTATCTTTACAAACATTCCATTAATAAAAAGTAGAATGATCATTCCAGGAGAAACCTATCCATTCAAGTAAGTGTGTGCTGGGCAGGGAGCTGGGCTCAGAAGACAGAGTGATAAGTTCATGTTCATGTGTTTTTTTGCACAAAGAGAAACGGCAAACAAGAGGACATAATCACAGGTTCTATTTCAGCTCCCATAGAAAATTAGTAAATCAATGGTGGACAGAGAATCCTGGCATAAGGGTCTGATGCAGTAGACCCCTATGGTGTGTCCCAGCAATCAAGTTAAATCTCCTTTCTGAGAGTAGCTGTCACTCACCCTGACACGACTGGATATTTCCTCTATGTGTGGATTCTGCTCCTCTGGAAGGCGGATGACAATATGGAAATTTCTGTGTCACCTTTGCAGGACAGCAATGTCCGTGGAGGTATTTTTGTGCTTGGTTCAGTGATTCAGTGATGCTCCTGGAGACTGGGATGAGCACCAGGATCAGACAAATCGTGAGTCTCTGGGAAGGCTTCTCAGAGGCAGCTGTGGTTCTAAAAGGACACCCTTTTACTTGGATGGGCAGGAAATTGGGTCATCTGAGTTGGCACTTGAAGTGGCATATCTTCAGTGCTGGCGCATCGACCCTTTTTAGGATGCTTTTAAACCTTCTATCCTTGTTTCCTTAACCTTCGTGGCCTGGTAGAGAAGGGCACCTGCACTGGAATGGAAATGCCTCCTGGGAATATGGTGGAAATGAAGTTCCTGAGGTGAAGGCCCCCAAGTCCTGGGACTGACCTTGGCTCCTCCCCTGGCTTCTCACTCTTCTACAGACCCACACCATTGGACGTCCCATGGCTTCTGGCTGGAAAGCCGTCCTCCCCACCCAGCTGTTGAAGCCCTACATGCAGAGGCCAGGGGAAGGTGTATGTGAGAAGAAAGTGACCAGATGCCCAGCTGTCACTTCGGATGCTCTTCAGCCAGAGCCAAGGTGTCATACAATGGGAAGACTCCTGTTTGGATTGTTTTGCTGCCAGAACCTCAGCTTGCTTTCTATTTATCACCAGCCTGGCCTCCCTCTAAAACACCAAGGTGTCCTCAGCGGGTGATTCAGGACCATCTGCAGAAATCAAGTTTCACAAGTGTTTCGCGCAAACTCGGTTTCTAAATCCCTGGTCATGGAAGTAGGCCATCTTTGCCCAGTGAACTGAGTAAATCCCCCTGCTAAAAGAAAAATGTTAGGCAGATTAAACTTAACGGAATTTAATTAAGCAAAGAAAGATTCACAAATCAGATGGTCCTCAGTACCACAGTGATTGTGGCACTGCAGCCTACGCAGGGGATGACAGCATTCACAGAAGACAGAAGTAAGGGGCAGAGAGGGTGTCCCTGGACATAGCCAGCAAGGACCTTTCTTAACACAGTCTCATCAGCTGGCCAAGGGATGAGACTGGACACTACTGCTTATTACACCAGTAAACACCTAGTTAGTCTCAGCTAATTGACCTGCTAGATTAGGTTGAAGTTCACTCTGTAGGACTCAATTATGCAGGCCTCAGCAGGACGAATTTAATTAAATTTATCACCGGTGTTTACTTTGCCTCTGGAAGTGGAACTTAGGCCTTAGAAGACCTTCAAATGCCCTCCTACCTCAGGACGCGTTCAGTCATCTCTGATTTCTCCTTCACCCTCTGGTTCCATCTTCCATCTGGTCCAGGAGACCTGTATCCACCATGATGATGAGTTAGAGTCATCGTAATCACAGGCCAGAACAGCCCTGCTTCTTCGCTGCAGCTCTCCCTGCCACACTTCCAACTACCACGGTCCTCTCTGTAGCCTGTCCTCTCCCCGTGCCCAGCCAGCAGCCTCCAATCCCTGCATCCTCACTCAGGGCTGGTATGTGGGCCAGGCGCAGGCTCAGCCCTTTGCTGACCACTGGAGGGCCCATCATGCTCAGCTCTCAGGATGGTCACATGCCAAGTAGATGCCAAGTAGGAGGACCTGTCCCTCCTCTTTGAGGGTGGTAAATAGGACATTGCTCCCAGCTTGCTCTGCCCCATCCTGGTACAGCGATGTGTGGGGATTATTGGTTTTAATCCTCCCCAGCCCGTAGGTAGGTTCAGACCACGTCACGCCACAGGAAAGGAAGCTGAAACACATGTGGGTTATTAAGAAATTAGAGTTGCAATGGAAGCCCTCACTCCAGGGCTTGGCTGGGGTTATAAAAATCACTACACCATGTGAAAACGATTGGCAGAAGACCATTCCCAGAGGTCATTAGATGGAAGTGGCCTTTCCACCAGGAACTGTTTGGGGACTGGCCTTCGGCTCACTGGGGAGCTGTGTAAGACTGTTTGCAAGTGCCCAGGAGGTGGAAATTACCCAGACCAATGGCAGAGCTCAGAGTACACTGAAGTCCACTCGGGTCAACAGACTGAAGGGGCAGAGGTTTATTCTGACTTGAGGTTTCAGTCCATGTGGGTTGGCTCCATTGTTTATGGGCCCTTGTTGAGCAGAACTTCATGGTGGGGACAGCAGGGTGGACCTAAACTGCTCACCTCATGGTGGCCAAGGAGAAAGAGGGAGAAAGGGGGAGCAAGGGGGTGGGTAGGAGTCCAAATACACCCTTCCAGGGCACAGCATAGTGACTACTTCCTCTCAACAGGCCCTACTTCTTAAATTTCCTCCAGCTCCAACAGTGCCACCAGCTGGGGACCAGGCCTCCAGCATATGAGCCTTTGGGGGACATTCTAGAACCAGACTGTAACAGGTAGACTCCAGGGTGGGCACACCAATTGTCACATTTTAAACACCTCTCTGGACTAGGACTTTGATAATGCTTCCTTCCTAAGACTCCTGATTCTCCAACTTCATCTCCCTTTAGACAACACTCCTTCTTGGAACCCGAGTTCAGTTCCTTTTCCATCCCCGAACTCAGATCCCAAACGCAGTTCCCACCCTCCCTTGTACAAGGGTGTGCAAGCCCATGTGAGAAGCCCCATACCTGTGGCCATTTCTCCACTTGTAGTTGACACTATGTTTCATGCCTGACTTCACCAGCACCAGTGCTGAAGGTCGCTCACAATACCCCCATGTCCCTTAAACCTGCTATGACATGACTCTCAGGGGGAACCAGCACACAGGCAGTCTGTATTGAGTTCACTCCTGATTGAATCTTCCTGGGGTAATGAGCTCCAATACCTAAGTGCAACCTGGGGAAGTGTGAGAGAGGGAAGCCACTGGGTCTGTGGTAAGCAGGGGCTGTGGGGGAGGGAAAGGTCCCTGACTGCAGCTCAATGTTGCCCACCAGGAAACAAGGCCAAGAACATCCATGTCATCAATAAAAGGCAGGAGTCTGAAATGTAAGCATTTACCTGAAATCTCACTACTTAACAAAGACTGTTGGTGACTAATTAAAATTAAATGGTACCATGGAGCATTTTTAAAGGGAAAACAGTTTAGGACAGATTCAATCTGAAAACTGGCAGTGTGCAATCTCTGAAAAACATTCTGCTATTCAATCAAAAAGCTGTAGCTTTCAGAGAATCTGAAGCCCCCCTTCCTGTCTTTGGATGTCCAGAGAGTGTGCAACCTACACTGCACTCAACTTTTAAAAAATGTACATATGGTTAGACTGAGAGTTATGGGAGGAAAGGCAATTTTCATTAGGAAGCACACTTTGTGTTTGAAAATTAAGTAAGTCCAGTGTGAGAAATTGGAGCTACAAGGTGTGCCATGTGAAAGAATCATGCATACATTGAAATCTGTTCTGCTCATTTAGCTGATGAAATTGTAAAATGCTAGTTTGCATTCATGGTTACAAGCAGACCAGATGTGAAGGGCTTCCTAGAAAGCTTTGTATAAAATTACTTATTTTGCATATTTAATTTTAATATTACAAGACTGAGATGATTTTTAAAAGAGCGTGTACCTAAATGAAGTTGGCTTGAAGAATAAGATTTGGAAAATAAGCATGCTTCCCCTAGACAGGTGCTACTGGAATGCAGATCTAACTCTAATGAATCTAATTATACTTACACATCTCCATTGAGTGTCAACTGGCTGCCATTTTTATTACATTATCTGGAATTTAGACAGCTGAATAATCTTTACGAGCACAAACAGGCTTGCAAGGCACGGTTTTCAGAGTTTATTGTTTCACAATGAAACTGTCTTACTCTCCCAGTATTATTTCTCAGTTCCTTAGACTTGAATCACAAGGGGAAGCAAGAGGTAGGGATGTCTTTCAGAGAGTGAATATCTTTTAGCTGTAAAATATTGTGAAGGAAAGTGCCTGGACATTCAATTTTCAGCTCATCATTTGCTGTTGCAAACATGGGTTTCTTCTGATGAAACAAAAATTTTGATTTTAGAATTTTTCCTGTTTTCTTCCCTTCCTCTCTTTCCCTTTCTCTCCCATTTTGGAGTGACAGAGGAAACCCTGCTAGGATTCATGTGCAAGCCATGAACCCCTGCCAGGCCTTGGCCACGGGTAACGCTGGCCTCACCACAGCCTGGTGGAAATCCCAGGAGGCTGAGGGCTCACAGACCTGTTTATTGTCCTGTCAGTCCCTGTACCAGGCAGAGCTGAGGGCTGGATTCTGTGTTGGGGACCATGGAAGACAGAAAAGGGGCAACAGCTGCAGCTCTGGAGTTGGACATGTGAGGTGGGGCCCATTTCCTAGGACTGTGGTCAGGCTGGACAGTCCACATGTTACTAATAGACAACTATTGCTCTCATTCTTGCCTCTTTTTTGCTGAACTATGGGCTCTATGGACACAGCCTCTGTGACCTATTTAGGACATGTTCAACAAAGACATCTTTGCTGAATGATTACAGATCACAGGCATGGGTGTTGAGGTCCCGAGATATAGAGTGAGCAGCTGAGCTGAACCAGGAGCCCATGCACTGACCTCCATACTCTGTGGCTGTGTGTGCCCTGTCCTCGCCTGGACAAGCCCTGCCACCCATGGTCAGCATGTGGTGATAGGTGCAGGAGACACTTAAACGCAGGCCCTGCTAGGACAGAGGGTCCTTCCCCACCCTCCCTGTGCTCTTCCTGAACTCTCAGGCAGTGGAGCCCAGGGGCTGCTCCAGGGTCTCCTACTCAGATTAAAGGACACCAGGAGGCCACTGTGGGCAGCTCAATATGCACAGAGAGACCAGTCAGTGCACTTGTTAGTGGGATCCTTTGGAAAAACTCTGAATGGACATGAAGCCATCTATTTCAATACAACTTGAAAAGGCAAAATGCCTGTGCAGTGCTTCAGCAGATGCCCTGGCCTAGAAAACATTTTATATTATATTTATATTATATCCTCCCTTTTTATACTATATTGATAATTTGTCCTGCAGAGGAGACTAAACTAAGACCTTTTGTTCATCAGAAATATACTTCTCTCTCCTGAAAATGAATATCTAGCAAAAGTGTTTTCAGAGGCAGAGAAGATACAAAGCAAAGGGAGACAGGGTTCCTCCCAGAATAGCTCTCATTTGCTGCCTGGAATATTCTAATGACAATGGCAGCAACAGCTCTTGACATCCGCTGCTCTCCCACTGGGGTCCATGTCTGTTCTTAGCTCTTCACATATGGGAGCGCATGGATTCAGGTGAAAACCAGCACTAGGATGATATTGTAGCCAACCACATTTTAAAGTATAAAACTAACAAATGGTGAGATGCGGGAACTTCAACTCAATGGCAAAGCCACGATGTGGACCTCATTCAGGGCCCAGAGTTCGGCTTCCATCTTCCTCTGCCTCTCCCTTGATGGCTGCAGAGGGAGCTGCTGGGCAGCACAGGGTGACAGGGAGCATGTGGAGGGCTGAGGACTTGGGAAGGGTCTTAGAAGGATGCAACAAGGTGCCACTGCCTGCACCGCTGCAGCAGGCCACCTTTACAATGAGGGGACTTCAAAGAAGCAGCTGACCTGTGCTTCCTGCAGGGCCCAGCCCGGGCTATTTCAGCTGCTTTTCCTTTGGCAGCTTCATGACATGCTGAGAGTGGAAAGTGTGCCTGCCCCTGGGGACCTGGGGCATGCGGACAGGGTGACAGGCTGAGGAGACTCCTTGGAGGCAGTGTTCTGGGGCAATGAGGGAGGAGACAGTGAGCCAGGCTCTGGGAACCTCAGCCCCACACAGGCAACCTGAGGCGTGACAGTGGACCTGGAGGCAGGCTCCCCGGAACTGGAGGGCTGAGCAGAGCATTTAAAGTGCATTAATGCAGAGTGCTTGGTAGGGACCCTTGGCAGGGAGAATAGCAGGGAGCAGAGCCGAGGCCCCCTTCATCACCACCCTTAATTCCAGGCACCCATCTTGTAGCTCAGGTTGAGACACTAATACTACAATTTTTCATATCTTTTAAAAACTATTTTGCTTCCTATTTATACCCAGGTGGGAGTTAGGGCCATCTGTAGTAATATTCGGGGTCTACGAGGAGGTGGGCCCACACTTTTCCCACAGCACATGGGTCTGTGGGTGGTGTCAGTGATCACACCCTTGCACTTCCCGGGCAGCTCAGGTGTCGCTGCTGGCTGAGAGCTGCATGCTCTTCTGCAGCCTGTCACTCAGCCCTGACAGCTGCTACTGCTTCCCTCACGTCCATCCCGAATCTGCCACTCTCCTGCGCCCCCAGAATAAGCAGGGCCTATGGCTGTGCTGCCTGAGTTCTATCTGAACCTCACTCACAGAGGGTGGAAGCCTGGGCCCAGGAGCATGCGTCCTGGATGGAGCCTCAGAAGTGAAAATGGAGTAACCCAGCAGACCGTGCTCCTCTAACTTAGGCTCTCCCCTAGAACCAGTTCCTCGACTCCAGTGAAATGGCCAAGATGGCGTGAGAGTGCTCTTCCAGACCTTACCCATTAGCTGAGGGGCACAGACTCAACACACTTGCAAGCATCAAGTGGGTTTCATCGGTCGGCATGATTTGGGGAAACCTTGGAAGCCAACAAAGATCCACCATCTAAACTGACAAATGAAAGGTCTTCCATGTGTGTCCAGCCTTCCCACAGAGATGGCCACCTTGGAAGGTGTGGCCACCCAAAGAAGGGAGAATCTGAACCTGGGAGTCTAGGTACTAGCGAATGCTGATGTGAGCTACGCAGCCTTCACCTTCAAGTGACGACCCTCGCTGAGCTAGTCCTGGGAATATTCCCAGAGATCATTATAATATATCAGCATTTAATCTGTAGTTTTGTTTTTTAAGGAAAAATCTGTTTGTATCCTTCTAGTTCTCCAGAGGCAGCTGCTTAGTGGCAGACGATCATTTCAAATGGATATTTGCTAAGTTTCTCCATGAAACTACTTAGTACAGCACAGACAACCTGATTACTATCTGATGGGAAGGAGACAGCTGGGGTTCCTCTTGGGCCATGTGTCAACTTTCAAATGTAAAATATTAGAAAACAGTTAAAACAGGGTAAGTGGCCATAATCAAACCTCAAAAGCCCTTTGAATACCATCAGGTGAATTCTATCCAGCCTTCACCCCACATAGGGCATAAGTGGTTTTAGTTATCGTGTTTGTATTGTGAAGATGATTTAAAGCTTTGTCCTGCCGGATGGCTTCAGCCCTTGCATTCACTGGGCTGCTGCTTGGTCTTGAGTTTCCAGTCCTGTGCAACCAACTTTCACGTCAAGTGGCCAAGGAACACACCTGCAGAAACCACTAAAAATGCGTGACCACTTACTCAAGAGCTATACTTCCATTCCCACCCAGAACCTCGGGAGAGTGGAGAGAGAACCAACAGTGATCTTAGATTAAATGTAGCAAAGCATTCAGAGACTCTTCGAGATCACTTGGCCAAAAGCACTGGCTCTTCTGGCTATTTGGTCCATTCCTTTGGGGACACAAAGTCATCCCCTGTCCTTGCTGGGTAACAGCAAGTCTCAGTCAGATGGGGGTTTCCCCTCTGTCACTAGACTCAGGTCTGTGCGCACAGGTGTGGTGAAATTGTACCTGAACCCACCTGACCTCCACAGGTACCTCCACCTTACCTCCTGTGAACTTTGTAGACCCCTCACAGTCTTCAACCAGGAGGACAGATCCCCTGGAGGAGACACCAGAGAGGAACATCTCTCAAATTGCTTTGCAAGAGACCACATGAGGTACTGTTAACGACAAACGTGACCCTTCACAGTGAAGTAGAAATGCAGAATTCCACCCAGCTGGAAGGACAGGCCCATGGTGGATGTCCAGGGAAGGTTCTCAGAGATGCTCTAACATCCACAGATGACACATGACCCCCTGAGCCAGGAAATGACCTCAGAAAGTGTGGGGCTTACCCTCAGGAAGGTGGGCCTAATTCCTGTGGTGTTCATCATCTGCTTTGTTTGTTTTTATTCCTCTCACTTCTGTTATCACCTCTGGCATGGACTCATGGGGCTCCTTTTCTCTTTCCTTCCCTCTTTGGGATAATTGCTAGTTTGGAATCCATTCCTTCTAATGCATTCTTAGAGTATCCCCCAAATTAGCCCCTGCGCTCTGTCTTCCTGACTGCTGGGTGTCATCCTCATTATAAGTGGTAAATCTCTCTGGGAAACTTTTGCCTCATCATAGGAGACTCCTGGTAACCATGGCCAACGGCAGGTCAGCTTTCACCCATCTGGAAAAATGTCCCTAAAAATCAACCTCTGAGTTTGCTTGTTGACCCCTCCTCCAGAAAAAGAAAAGGAATTGTCACAATCTGTCATTCTAACCCTAGGTAATTCTTAACTTGAATTAAACAACCCTCAAAGTTCAATAGAACAATTTCCCCCTGGAAATGGACTAACAGAGGCTCCAGGATGGGGCTCAGCTAATGGTAGGGCTTGGTCTGACCTCGTGTCATGAGAAACTCTAGTTCCTGGGTCTGTTTGTGCCTGGCCACTGGGTCCTGTTTACCTCAAATTCTTACCTTATGGATTTCAGGAATAGAATTCCAAGGCTTGACTTATAGAGATACCTTAATTCCACAAGCCAACTCAGACCCAGGAAACAGAAGAGGGCCACCTTGGATTATTTAGGCATTATTTGGAAGAATCGTTGACTCACCTTATACCCAAGCAATCTGGGCAGGTTCTCAGGAGAGGGAGTCACCTAAGAGGTGATCAGATCTGTAACCTGGTGCAAAGGATGTCACCTCTGTCCTGAAGGATGGAGTTCCGTCTCAGCCTACTGAGGTGGGTAGTAATGGATAATCATGCTGTTCTAGATTTATTATCAGCTAGTTTGGGCAGGATCTGTGCCATTATCAATGCTTCATGCTCACTTGGATTGTTGTGGGAAGCAGACTGGTCAAGAAGCCACAGGTGGCCCTCAGAGAGGAAGAGAGCTACAAACTTCATTTTACACCAGTGGGCCCAGCAGAAAACAAAAATTCCAATTCTTGAGCCCTCATCCACAATTTCTCTTGGGCCATATTTATAGATTATTTGATGTCAGATTTACCCATCCTATCATTGGGGCTTTTTCCTCTTTTTAAAAAAAAAAATTCATAATCTGTGTGGCAGAGGCCTGTCCACGGTTTCCAACACAAAACATGCTCACAGAAACAGATAGGAAGAAAGGGGTCTCTTGAGATGCATTCTTAGAGTATCCCCCAAATTAGCCCCTGCACTCTATCTTCCTGTTACACTTCAAGAGGGAGTGGTCAGACTCCTAGGGCAGTTATGTATCCAATCCAAAATGTAGAGACCCAGGGTTATTAGGCTTCCTGGAGAAAGGCTGAGAGGACAAGACTGGGCCCTTCCCCGGGCTTGGTTTCTGACCATGATTGTACTTGCATTTCACAACCAGGTCTGGGTTTGCCATCAGGGATCACTAACACAGCGAAGGTGGAATAGGCTGCCCTGTATTTTAAGATCCAAGGTACTTGGCTTCTGAAGGTTACGGGATTTATTCTCATGACTTGTTTGGCTTTGGGGGTCCCTGGTTCTGCAGCCTCTCACAGGGGTTATTAATTGTTTTCATGTCTGTCACAGAAGCCATGATGCTGGCCCGTCATGTCCTCTCCAGTCTGCAGGATTCTGTGCAACAGAGCTCTTTGCAAATGACTGCGACGAGGACACAACAGCACACAGGTTCGGAGACCTCATGATGTTATTAACCTAATCGTGAAGAGTGTGGGAGAAACACTGAGGTGAGGTCACAAACCCAGAGTGCTGACCACTCTGTGAGGATGACCACAAGGGTGGACAGAGAGGCAGAATAAGCAAATGCACCATGATGTACAGTACGTGGCAAAGCCCCTGCAGCCTCCAGCCAAGAAGCAGAGCCACAAGTGTGAAGTCATTGGCCCAGCACTCAGAACCTGGTCCATGATCAGAAGCCTCCTTTTCCTCACTTCTTCCAATTCCGTACCAACTATGATACAGCACCTGAGAAATCCCAATTCTCGTCAGCCCACCTGCAGCTTCCACAAGCCAACAAACTCTAATCTGAGCACAGCTGAAACCTCTGTTGCACTTTGAATCTTCACTTCCTGCCTGTAAGCTCTGAATACCCAGCCTTTTGTTTTCATTGTCTCTCTTCACATATTTATACACAAAAACAGCAACCGCATGTACACCATGTGTGGTTGGCAGTGCTTGGAGCTAGGGGCAGAAGAATGAGCCGCCATTTCTCCTGCACGATTCAGTCTGTTGGATACATACTAAGGAGAGAAATAGCTGGGTCATATGGCAGATCCTTTCCTCATCTTTGAGGAATCCAAAAGAACTAAAATCAGCATGCTATAGCGACACACACATTCCAATGTTTACAGCAGCACAACTCACAATAGCCAAGTTATGGAACCAGCCCAGGTGCCTGTCAAGAGATGAATGGATAAAGAAAATGTGGCATGTTTATAGAATGGAGTTTTATTCAGCCATAAAAAATCAAGAATATTCTATTTGCTGATAAATGGATGGAACTGGAAAACATCAGGCTATATAAGCCAGATCCAGAAAGTCCAGGGTCAAATGTTTTCTCTCATATGTGAAAGAGAAAGAGAAGGAAAGACACAAAAAGAGGATCTCATGAAAATAGAAGGGAGAACAGTAGAGAAAGGAGATGGAAGGGGAGGGAGCAGGTGCTGGAGAATGAAATCGACAAAATCATGCTATGTGCATGTGTGAATGCAGCACAGTGAATCCTGTTTTGTGTATAATTATGATTCTCCAATTAAAAACACACAAATAGAAGGGACACTGGTAGAGTACATGAAGGGGGTCTTGGGGAGGGAAAGGGGAATGAAGGTTATGTGCGTATATGAACAGGTCACGAGGAACTCCACACTTACGTGTAATTATAAAGCACTAATGCATAAAAAAACGCAGAGTCTAGCAGAGAGGTCTACATGTAAACTCAGAACAGCAAATTCCAGTGTCAACAGCATAGAAGAAGAGAGAGAGAGAGTGACGTGGGTCAGCTCTGGGATAGGAGGGAGCAAGGCATTCTGGGTGGACTGGATAGTTTAGGCCTCTTCAGCTGCCACTGATTGACATTTTTGAAAATTCTTCCAGTCAGATGAAATGTGTCTGTTGGGGGAACTCAGCCCCTGAAAGACCTTGCTGTAAATTATTAATTATAAATAGTAAGTGTTCATACAACAAATTTCCCATGGCACATGAATGCCAGAGGCTTGCATTCCACCTATGTGTACCTGGGGAGGCAGCTGGACCTCACACAGGGACAAGGGGACAAGGCTGCTTTGGTGCGACACAGCAGACACAGGCTATACAAAGATCGCAGAGGACCGCAGCTCACAGGAGCCCCAACCACATCCAAGAGGGTGACAGCGGTGTCCCTCACTCTCTGCTTATCTGTTCCCCGTTCACTTCAATGTCATTGCAGAAAACAAAAGTCTTTGGGAGACTTATTGGCCGATTGATGGAGAAATGCACTTAATGTGAACAGGAAACAATGATAAAAAATAAGCATTTGAAGAGCGAGAAGATGCGGAGCTTTTGATCTTACATTTCCACTCTCCTCTTGAAGGTGGGGTGTTGAGTGCCGACAACTACTTCCCAGTTTTGGACTTAATGAGGTTTACCAGCCCCATATTCGACACGTCTTTGTCTAGGAAGCTTTCATCTGAAAACTAAAGATAAAAGGTGTTTGCCTTCAAAGTAATGTGGCTTTTTAAAAATCTGGTGTATTTAAGCAGCTTAAATTCAGACATAATGTATCAGACCTTAGTGACAGCCATGTTAGAAGTCCCCCTCCTTGTTCTCCAAGTCCCTATGGATCATTGTCTTTCCAGGTATAATTGGTCCTTATGAGCAACAAGTGATGTTTGTATAGGTAAATGTGTTTGTGCAGGTGTCTTAATTTAGAGTATGAATAATCAGGGCAGATCTGGAAAAGAGAAGAGAATGTAGAAGGGAATATTCACTAAGTAAAAGAGAACACAGGACTCTAAAAATATAAAGGACGGTTAACACATGGAAAGTCAGGTTCATCTCAGATTTGTAACTCAGGAAAACCCCAGTCCTGGTCACTCTGGGCATTGCTTCCTTTGTGGGTTCTGTCTCCAGGGCCTAAGAGGGTGACAGGTTGGGGCAGAGGGCTGGGAGCAGACCATAGGGCTGGGACTGGCTGGGACTGTGCCAGGGTGGAGGCGTGGAGGCCTCAGTGCGGGTGGGGGAGGCAAAGTTCCTTTTCCCTAATCTCTGCTGAAATGGCTCCCGCTGTACCTTTCACTTGTCTTGGGTCAAAGGCTGGGGTTGAATCAGACAGCAGAGAACCCTTCTGTCCCTGATGTCTTGGGCAGAGCCGGGTCACAAGCAGGTGTGGGGCAGGTGTGATTCCAAGTTGGCCTTGGGCACATGGCCTGGCACCGTTGGTCAGGATGCTTCACCCTCTGGTACCGTTTCCTTGTCTAGTTAGTTATTGTTTTTGTTTTTTGTCTGTTTTATTCTTCTCATATATTTTTTATTGTTTTTGTTGTTGTTGTTAAACCTGACAGTGGAGACCATTTGATGTAGTTATACAAGCCAGGAATATATCTTATTATAATTAGGGCCCCATTCTTAATGATGTACATGATGGTGAGATTCACAGTGGCGTTTTCATATGTGAACATAGGAAATTCATGTCAGATTCATTCCACTGTCTTTCCTTTTCCTACCCACTCTCTTCCCTTCATCCTCCCTTGTCTAATCCACTGAACTTCCATGTTTTCTTCCCCTCCATCTCACGCCAGTCAGAATAGCAACTATCAAGCATGCAAGTGACACAGATGTCGGCGAGGACATGGGGAAGAAGGCTCACTCACACACTGCTGGTGGGACTGCAAACTGGTGCAACCACTCTGGAGAGCAGAGTCCTCAGAAAACTAGGAAGGCAACCGCCACATGACCCAGCTGTCCCACTCCTCGGAATGTATCCCAAGGAAGCTGTTTCCTCATTTATAATGAAGGTGCTGCCACCATCCTCTCCTGCGCAGGGGCGGGTCGTTGGGTCTTGATAGTGTTTGGCTCGGGGCCTGGAGTGAACTAATGGCACTTAATGGAATTGAATGAGACAATAATAACCAGCTCTTAGAAAACCACACGGAGGCTGGGAGACATATTGGTAAACAGGAGGTTATTTTTCTATGTATCATCTGTAAATTCGAATCTCCATCAAGAACACGTGATTTCAGGAAGCTGTTGCTTCCTCACAGTGGCACTGTCAGCGGGAAAGCAGAAGAGACCCACCTGTGCACAGCCTGCCTGTCCCTCAGCCATCTCCTCCCCAGTCACCCCATTACCTCCGCAGCAGGTACAGCTCCAGGCTGCCCATCCCAGGCCACTCAGCCACGCAGATGACGGAGGAAGGTGGGCAGGGGGCAGGTCTTGGTCCAGGGCTCTCTGGGCGGGGCTTCCTTGCATTCTGAGTGGAATTGGGTCCACTGGCTTCTGCAGCCACTTAGCCCTCAAATGAATCACACAGTGGAACAAAACTGTAGGCAGGATGCAAGGTGGTGGGTGTGGTTTGGCTTATAAATATATCTTTTTCTTTTTAAATGTTTTATTATGGAAACTTGCAAACATGCAAAAATAGGAAGAAGGGTATAATGAATCCGCACCTGCACATTTCAAGAACTGTCGAATGTCTAAACCCCAAACAACAGTTTAGGCATCTGTTTGATCTGGAAGCCCAACAGGCAACCTTGGCAATGATTGCTTTACTCCAGGATGCCCAGGAACCCGAGTTATTTGCCTGTGGGTTAGGAACTTTTTTTTTAATGTTGATGAAAATCAAGAGGAAAGAAGTGGTTTCTGACTGCAACTCACATTCAAATGAGATACAACCAAGTGCTAACCGAGGTGTGCACTAACTTGTCAGGCAGTGGCAGGCGCTCATTTGGCCATTGGTAAATTGCAGATAATTCAAAGCTTCTCAATCTGGAATACACGTAGAGAACAGAAATCAAACCTCCATTCCTCACTCAAATTCCCCTTCTCTCCCCAAATAACTACCACTCTTTCCCGACCCCACAATCAACTCAGGTGCTTGAAGTGCCACACAGGGAATTTTTGCTCTGCAAACTCTGAAAACCTCCAACTGCAAATTATTATTGCCAAGGAGGTAATAGCACTGTCAAAGTGGTGGGGAGGAAATGCGATTTAGCAGCCGTGCTGCGGCGGATGTGTCAAATTGCTGCTAACAGACAAATAATCAACATGGACAGAACCAAGCCCAGTGTTCCCTCTATTTCCATTCTGTGCTGTGTAATTCTGCCTGACACATATTTTTAATGGTGTTAACATGTTCAGAATTGGTTCCTGGGCATCAAATTTTGCAGGCCAATTTAGGCAGGTAAAGTAAGATATTTGAAATAAAAGATACCTATAGCATTTTCCCCAGATACTTATGTATTTGCTAATAGAGAAATCCAGGTATTTTGAGTTAAAATAATTGCACCAAGGCTTGGTTCGGAAAAAACTCAGGCTAGGGGCTAGGGATGTAGCTCAGTGGCAGAATGCTTTCCTAGCATGCACTACTGTGCCCCAGTTTGATTCTAGCAAAACACACACACACACACACACACACACACACACACACACACACACACACACCAATGAGGGAAATAACACAGAATAATATTCTGAGTTTAACATAAAGATGGAGGCATAGTCATGTAGCATCTCACAAAATGCAATAGCTCTTTGTGGATTTACTTCTTACAGAGCATTTGGGGAAAGCCTGTGTCAGTGGCCAAGTGTTTGGCTCGAGTTTGGAGGGAGGCAGACACTGTGCTCAATGAAAGAAAAGTGGCACAGGACTAATCACACACACACACCTGGGATAAGAAGTAGGTTTAATGTCAGGATCCTGGAGAGGCTGCTCTGCACAGAGAGAGAGAGACTGCAGCAGTGAGCAGGGAGAGCAGCAGCAACTCACCCTTAAATGTCACCTTTTTTAGGCTAGAATCATGGCCTCGAACCAGGGTCGGGTGTAGTCCTGACTGACATAGTGAGCACCCCCTGATCTTGTGGAAGGCAAGTTTGTTTCTAGGGAACAGAGACAGGCAGTTTTCCAAGATCTCAGAGGGGAACAGGGAAACCAGCAGGTCCCTTCACCTTCTCAAGGAGAGAACAGGGAACCAGTACGTCCCCACCTCAGGGGCTGGTTAGTCATCTCCTGTCTCAATGAGAGAACAGGGAGAGACCAGCACATCTCCCAGCCAGTAGGTTTTATCTCGGGCTACTTTCTTTTTCTTGGGAAAAAGAACAGTATTCATAAAGTAGGGGTTGGGGGGGAGAAGATGGCGGCAATTATGCCAACACTCAGCACCCACCCCCACCCACCCTTCATGGGCCTCTCAGACAAGGGTCTCGGGGACACTCTGATCTCGGATCCATCTCCTCCAGACCCCCAGGGACTTGTTTTCCCTGTTTTCTTCTCACCCTCCTCCTCACCTTTCCAAGGGCTCCTTCCCATCAGCATTTCAATAAACTGAAGTCATTCCCATATTAAGAGAATCAAACCCTCAGATTCTCTGCTGGCCAATCCCTTTTCCAAACTTTTCAAGTCTCTTTCCCTGAACAGCTCTAACTCTCTCTTCAATCTGCTGCTGTCTGCTTTGTCCCCAGTCACCCCACTAGAACAGTTCCTTGGGGTCGGCAAAGCCCCGATGTTAACCAACCAGGGGTCTATTTGCAGTGTTTATTTGATGGGTCCCATGAACTCTGCGGTTGCTGACAATGTCTTCCTTCCTGAAGCACTTTTCTCCTTGGTCTTCCTCTTTTCCAGGGATTTCTTCCCACCAGCATTTCTGGTTCCTTCTACTCTGCTTGCTGGCTCTCACCCTGCACCACACCCACTCCCTTCAATGTCTGCTTGAAGCTCAGTCTGTGATGCTTGTTTTCTTCTATCTAAAGTAAGTCTTGCACACATTAAAGTGCATAAACATCACTTTATGAAACTTTCTGAAATGCATGTTTGTATTAGTCAACCTTTTCACTGCTCTGACCAAAAGACCTGGCAAGAACCATTTTAGAGGAGGAAGAGTTGATTTGACACTCATGGCTTCAGAGGTCTCCGCCCACAGACAGCTGGTTCCATGGCTCTGGACCCAGGATGAGGCAGGACATCATGGGGGATGGGTGTGAGGAGGAAAGCAGCTCAGGACATGGAACCAGGAAGGAGAGAGGAGAGAGAGAGAGAGAGAGAGAGAGAGAGAGAGAGAGACACACGCTCTCACTAGGCACAAAATATATACCCAAAGGCACATTCCCCAGTGATGCACCTCCTCCAGCCACACCCCACTGGCTACAGCTACCACCCAGCTAGTCCCTATCAGTGGATTAATGCACTGCTTAGGTTACAATGCTCCAAACCCACCCATTTCACCTCTAAGCCTCCGTGCACCATCTCACACATGAACTTTTGGGGGAGGCCCCATTCAAACCTTAACAATCTTCCTTGCCCCTAAATAATATCTAGGATGTTGGAATCCCAATGTAGCTGAAGAACAAACATTGTTAAATAAGAGTGTGGAGAAATGCATTTTCATCTCTTGGCCTCCTGAGCTCACGGGGCCCTGAGGCCTCAGATGCAGCCAAAGTGGTGATGGTTCTCTTTTATGTGTCTTCACCTTAAACCCTTCTTGTCTTCAGACACACGTGGCCACCCCTGCTGAGTAGCCCTTGGAGGTCTTCACTCTAACAGCAAACAGGTGGGACAGGGCTCACCATCTCCCCACAAAGAGTCTCCCCACCGTAGCCGCCATGCAGAGAGGCAAACACAGCTGGCACTGAGAGCAATGCAGAAGTTATTGTAAATCGTTCTCTCTCCTTCCTTTCCTTCCTAACCAAATAGCAAGCCCAATTCATTCCACTTCCCAGCCGTCCACCGACTGTACTCATTGGTATCCATTGCCTCCTCCCTCACAAAACCCCAGGCTCTCCTCCTCTCTTCCCTGGACTATGGCAATGGCCATGGTGGGCACAACCCCTCCTGTCCAGGCTCATGTCTTCTCCACCCTGAGTCCACGAGGCTGTCTTCATGTTAACATAGCGATGAACTGTGACGTTGCTGTGGCCTCTGCAGGGGAAACCCAGACTCTGTAGTAGGACTCTTCATGATCTGTCCCCCATCTGCATCCTCAGTCATCACAAGCCAGTTTGGGTTCTGCAGTTTGTCCCTGTTATTCCCAGGACCACAGTTTTCTGTCCCTTTCTCCTTGATGGGTCTCAGCTTTCTGGCCTCTACATCTGGGCTCCTTCTTCTAACCTTGCCTCTATTTAGGCTACTTCACCATGTGCTTCTGTGTCCTTCTAACACTCTTCCTGATTTACTTAAGGTTTCAGTCATCATTGCTTTGCTGTTCTAAAGTAAGCTCTGTGAAGTGGGGGATAGCATTTCTGGGTTCTTCATTTCCAGCGCCTGGGGAGACGCCCAGGCACGCTGTGAGCCCTGATCCATGGAGGACCTCAGCACCCCTGACCCTTCCTTTACTCTGAGCTGCTTTTGGCCACTCCAGAAACTGTTTGATTTTACCATTGATGTTATGTGATTCTCAACATTGTCCCTAAAAATTGCTACCAAGTTTTCCAGATTTAACTGATCAGAAGAGCTTATTTATAAACTTGATTTTCTCTTTGCCAACTAATTATATATCTTTTCTTTGCATTTAGCATGGATTCTCATAACCAAAGAAATGTTTTGTTTTGTTTTTCTAATCAGGTAATCAAATGTAAGTTTACCTAGAATAATAACTTTCACTTCAGAGAAAAAAAGTTCCAAGAAAGAGTATTATCATTTAATTCATAAAACTTTCTTTGAATTTGTCTACTCTGGAACAAGTCAGGGAGGTTGTGTCTGAGGGTGGAGTTGAGAAAGTAAGACAGTTTTTTCATCTTGTAAAAATTTTGTTATAATGTGAAGGAATACAACAAGAAAATATTTATGGCTAGCTCATTGTGTACATAAATGCATTTACTATCATATTAAAGAAAATGGGCAGAATGAAAATTTACATGTCCATGAAGGAGTAAAGTATATGATTATTTCAATAAATTCAGGAAAAAAAAAACTTTTGACAATACATGATGTTATTTACAATTAAAAATCTACAAAACCAGGAACTAGTCTCCTCGGATAAAGGAATAAAAAACTGTGGGATTCAGCTGTGCCCAGCACAACTGAGGAGAGTGGGCACACCAGCTTCAGAATGTCGGGGATGGAGATGCCCTGTGTGAATCCCTAAGGACTAAAAGCCCAGGAGGAATCACACTGGCCACCCCGGGGGTGACTCCGTGCACCCATGTTAAAGGAAGCTGGGCCCAAACTCCCAAACTCCTCTCTGCCTCCAGATATCCCTGCCCTGCCCCAAGTTCCTCTGACCTCAAAATACCTCTGCCAGAAAGGGTTCCAGAGGTCACAAACAATGGTTTCATCAAAGGAGAAGAAATCTTGTTTTCTGGGAAAAGAGGTAGATAGAGCTGCCTCCCTATCACCACCACCCTCTTCCCCACTAAAAGCCCTTCTTTCCCAAAGTCTCTACATGGTCTCCTAGAAGCACAAAACGGGAAGGGAAACACAACACTCTGAGGTGCACAGAAGCCGGAAGCTTTAGGCCACGGCTCCTGTTTGCTTCCGGCCTGCAATTTGCAGTGCACAGAGGAGATGAAGCTCCAAACTGTGAATTTTTATTTCTGCCAAAAAAACAACAAACAATGAACACGAGCCATGTTGGCTTCAGCCTCGTCTATAGAAACTTCGGGGTGCTAAAAGCACTGGAGGGGGCCCTCCACATTCTGCAGGAAATGGATTTCTGTACGGTAGCTTGAGACAGTGCAAACAGGGTAGGGCTGAATGCAGACATTTCCAGATATTCAGGTGCTCAAAACAACACCTGCCAGGGACCCCTTTGGGCAAGTTGCTGGATGAAGGACTGTCCCAGTGAGGAAGCCAGAGAGGGGACATTCAAGGGATATGAGAAAAGGGAACTAAATGCCAGAGAAGGACAGAGGGGTCCTCAGAAGGATGGTTAAAGGGTCCCCAAATGTGTCCTCAAGTATGTCCAAGAGTAAAGGCCATTGTTCTGCTTTGGGTGTCCCCCCAAAGCTCCTATCATTGCAGGAATGCTCAGAGGGGAGGTGACTATGCTGGGAGAGCTGCAGCCTCATCAGGCCATCCTGGTTTGAAGGACTGGCCAGGCGGTGACTGTGGGCAGGTGGGCGGGGCTGGAGGAGGCGGGTCACTAGTACTGCCCTGGAGGGGTCCCCTTCCCTGTGGCTTCTTCCCTGACCTTGATGAAGGCAGCAGCTTTCTTCTACGGTGCCCTTCCTTCAGGATGTGCTGCCTCATGGGGGCCTCTGATGCCAGGAGCCAAAATAACTTTTTCCTCCCCTAAGTTGTTCTTGTGGGTATTTTAGTCACAGTGATGCAGAAGCTGACTAAAGCAGCTGTCTATCCCAGGACTGCAGAGCCGGGCCTCTCAGGAAGTTCAAATGGATAGAACAACTCATTTTCCCAAAGGAACCAAAGGAGGAGTTTGACAAAAGGCAGAGGGTGTGGAGTGACATTAACCGTTGATGCATAGAAAACCACCCGGACATCTGCCCACAGAAGACACGTGATCAACTCAAGACAAAACAGCAAGCACTCAGGGAAATGAACCACTCATAGGACAACAAGGCTCTGTTGGAACAAGGGAAATGTAGGGCACATCCAACCCCAACAAGGCTGCGTGTTGACAAGGTCGGGGTCCTGAGTGGGACTGGCATGGATATCGAGTAGGGATCTGAGTGAAAGAATGTGAAATGAGGCAAAGACACCTTGCATGGGCCAGAACGATGGGCCAGGGAGAGAAGTGTGAGGAATCACCTTTCCCATCGGAGGTAAGAAGAGCGGGGGAGCTATTGCAGTTGGGGAGGAGAAAGGGACTCCTGTAGAAAAGGAGAGAAGGAAATGAGAAGCATGTTTGTGGGAAAGTCCTTGACACTATGCACAGTGATTGTGGGTCTCTCAGCAGATCTCTGATTGACAAAGAATTAGAGGCTTGTGTTGAACCACGTTGAGACCTCTCCTTCCTCCCAGCTACTTCTGGGTGACCTTGGGCTTGCTCAGGAGGTCCCTTTTCCTTACCTGTCAGGGGGGTAAGAACCCCCACCTCTCAGCATTGCAGTGGGAACTAAATGAGAAAATCTCTGAAGATTCCCAGCACCGGGCTTGACAAATAATTAGGTCCAAGTAAATGTCGGAAATTATAATTACGCAAGGCTTTATGTTTACTTGAATTTTTAATGGGATTTCCAAAATAAAGCCTGAGTGTTATGAGAAAACAGATGTGTTTTAATCTCCTCTCTGCCTCTCCCCCTCCAGCAGCTCTCAAAAACACATTAGTATTCCTAATTGTCAGTGAGTGAGAAGAGCACCTTTCAGGGAGAATTGTGTCAATTTTTGAAGAAAGAAGTAGAACTTGAGTGTGAGGGCTGCAGGATGGGGTTGAGAGGTTTAGGCCACTGTAGCAGGGAAAGAGATGAGCTTCCTCCTGACCACTTGAGCTGATGGGCCACACACACCCTCCAGCTGCCTTACCATGTCCACCAGGCAGTCATAACTCAGTCTGGTAGCCTCTCATACAAAAATTCAACATCTGCAGTTGAGGGGGTGGGCTTCTGTTTCCTTACTTAGAGACCACAGCAGAAGCTAGTATTATCTCATTTCTTTCTTTTTTTTTTTTGAGGGGGGATGGGAGGTACCAGGGATTGAACTCAGGGGCACTTGTCCACTGAGCCACGCCCCCAGCCTTATTTTATTTAGATACAGGTCTCATTGAGTTGTTTAGCGCCTTGCTTTTGCTGAGGCTGACTTTGAACTCACAATCCTCCTGCCTCAGCCTCCTGATCCACTGGGATTATAGGCATGAACCACCGCATCCTGTCTCAACTCTGAAGTTAAGAGGATATATGTCCTGTAGCTTCAGATGATCCAGATGCACCCTGTGGTTTGCCTCTTCTTTGCATTCACAGACACAGATTCAACTGTGGCTCTCTACTGTGAGGCAGCACATTTTGAGGACCTGGATCAGTCCCACTGCATTCCCAGGGTTCAGTTCTGGTTTCAACTTTTCTTTCCTTTGTTGTCCCTTTACAAAGAGAAATGCTCTGTGGCTTTGACTTAAGCTGTGGTGATTTGACGGTAGCAATCATCAAACATGTAGCCTGACAGTGGATGTGCTGCTCAGTGCTGATGTCCGCATGCTTGTGTGTGTGGTTAATCTCATGGCATGAAAGACCTTATCATCATAATGATGACTTGGAAACTGTCCCTTTGGAAGGTCAGTGCTGATTGTCCCCTGGTTCCTATCGGATGAGCTTGATATTTATGTGCAGCAAAATCTTTCTGAAAACATTCAGCAAGTCTTTGCTAAGCAGAGAGACTAGAGTAATAACTAAAATGCAGTCCCTTGAAATTCTCGTGCTCTGGCAGGAAGACATCCCAGTCACAGGAATAGCTTCTGTCCAAGGTAGACATGGGGAGCAGAATGAGTAGTTACAGAGAGCCGGTCAGGGCTGGAAGCCTTGGATTTCCCATGAGGTAGGAAGGGATTCTGGTGGATGAGGGAAGAGACTTGCTGGCTGAGCCTGAGAGATGCTCAGGTCTGCAGGGGGAAAGTTCCTCCTAGCACTGCCCACACAAATGCAAAAGCTGCTCGCGATCTTGCACTCTTAAGGGACCGCGCCTCCTTGGACGTGAGAACTCTTACATTTCCTAGGTATGCAGCCCAGGTATATGTGTGTCTGCAACAGATATCCTGTGTATCTGTTTTATCTAAATGATAGGTGAGCTGATTGAGAAATGTTCCGAGGCTTTTCAGAGGAACAGTAATGAAAAAGGAGGTCAGGATTCTCTGCATTGGAGACATGTCATGTGTTCAGCTGAGATGTTTAGATGTGGGAAGAGAGGATACTATGAATGAAGATGTTTGTGCACAGGCACAAGGGGTGACAGTGCTTCTGATTTGATTTCAGTGACCAAAGAAAGCTGTGTATTGAAGGATGAAAAGCAGGAGTCCAGGGGCTGAGGTGCAGCTCAGAGGCAGAGCACGTGCTTAGTTTATGCAAAGCTCTGGTTTGACCTGAGCACCAACACAAGAAGGAAGGAGGGAGGGAAGGGAAGGAAGGAGGGAGGGAAGGGAAGAAAGAGAGAGAGAGAGAGAGAGAGAGAGAGAGAGAGAGAGAGAGAAGCAAGTATCCAGGCCTGCCGTGGGTTCAAGGCCATTGCCTCAAGTTCTGCCCTGATTATCCCTTCCTCGGGTTACTGCATGACCATGGTCCTTCAGTGGATGAAGACTGCATTTTAGATGTCAGTACATCTGATCAGCCTGAACCATCACAGAGGAGTATATATGGCATGGACAGATCTCAAATTGGTACTAAGTTAAATATTTTAGAAATAGGACAAGAGTCCAAGCACCATGATTTATATAAAAAAAACATACCAACTATGTACCATATATTTTCTATGGGTTTCAGGACATTTGCCACCATATTAGTATGGACAGACATGGAACAGAAGGTGGGGCAGGAAAGAAGTGGTGAGCAAGGGGAAACTCCTCCCACCAACCAGCAGCAGCCTCCTGGTCCTCAGGTTAGTGTGTGGTTGGATCCCCTCTGAGCCTTCATCCGAGCACTTTTTAAATAGGTGATGAGTGAACAAAAGAGGACTCACAGATTTTCCAAGTAGATGATTAGTGTTTGAGATTATCTGGTCTCTGTGGAGTAACTGGGACTGAATTTAACTTCTCATTTTATACAATCTTAAAAAAAAAGGAAAATTACATGAGACAAGTTCTCAGGGTCTGGGAATCAGAAAGCCCAAGTTGGGAGCAGAGAGCTTGAGTTGGGAGATGATCAAATTGCCTACAAATTGACCTCGGCTTCCAACAGGAGGTCACCTTCTTGCATCAACTCAGATTGAAATTGTTGTAAAATGGTCACACACACAGGATTAATCTTTTACAGCAAAAAAGATAACACACAAGTAATATTTGCACCTCGTGTTTAAGCAAAGCCCAGGCAGAATCTGTGATTCTTGGGGAACTACTTAAGGTTCTTCTGAAAGGCAGGGTTGTAAACAGCATCTGCCAATGTCCTAGACTTCCACAGTGGGGATATAATGTTACATTTGGATTTGATTAATCATTTTTTGCCACCTCCTGAACATCTCCACACCCGTTATTGCTATTAACATTTTAATTATAAGGGTAAAGTATCCACATTTGGGACTGGCATTGAGGAAGTATCATTTTGCTATTCCATGATTAAGGATTATGAATTTTCCCTTGGCATGAAGCTGAGACCATTATGATTTCAATTACTACTTGCTACATCAACTCAAATGTTTGTCCCTTAACTCTGAGTTCTAAAAGATATAAAATAAGGTACCCAAATCCTGTGGCACAGCTCCTGGGTTTGTTCCTCAGTGTGGCTGATACCTCAGTCCTTGTTTCAAAGCAAGGTCCACCTGCAAACCTGTCCAGCCATACAGTCCCGTCCCCGTCCAGGAGAAGATGAGCTGTAAATGGAAAATCCAGCCAGGTCCACATGGGAGGTGGCTGCAGGACCAGTGAGAACAGTGGAGCAGGTTCTCTTGTGACAAAGCAGGGACTTCTCAACAGGAAAGAAGAAAGCATTGTAAGGAAACAGAATCCTCTTCCTGGGACTCCAGGGGTCAAAGTCACGGGCCTTTGGATAGCAACCCTGCTCCTGGATCAGAAGGGGAGCCCCAGGTGAACACAGTGAATTTTAAATGGTGACTTAGGTGAGGACTCAAAAAATGTGCCAGCCCTGTAGGAGCAGGCAGACCCCAGTGGGAAGCATGGCTGGGCCAGGGTGAGCAACTGAACTATGACTCAGTTTGAGCAATGACTGACAGGCCTTCCCTGGTATTGATCCTAGAGATGAGTCATTCCCTGAGAACCACAACACACAAGGCAGGTTTATTGTCTCCTTCTGATCAAAGGACATGAGTCACCCAATCTTTCTCATTTGTTGTCAGAGAGGATGCTCCAACTAATTTCAAACCTCGGGGTCCCATAGATCAAATACAAAGTCTAAAAATAAAATTCCTGCACAAAGTGAGGCAGCCTTGTCTGGGCCACTCTGGTTTATATCATTTTACACCTCTGTGTGCTCATCGAGCTGTCTGTAAAAGAATCCACCAGAGGGGAATTGTTCATCAAGAGAAGGAGAAAGTGCGCACTTTTCCAAGCATCAGACATCAAGTATTCATTTCACATGCAAGCTTAAGTGATCAGCTGTCATTCAGATCCAGCAGAATGCAGTCAGAAAGACATGCATCTAGAGCAACTTCAGATGGAGATGAAGTCAGCTTTCCAACAGCTGCTGGTGTGCTCTGCTGCTTGGTGGCTTCAACTCTGAAAAGGAAGAGCAATTGGAATTAAAAAAGTCATGCTCCCAGTAATGTTCAGAGGGCAGCCAGGTAATAGAAGCAGGAGTGTCTTAATTATCTGGAGACTTCTGTTAGGTAGCGTGGACATGATGCTCAATGCTCATCAACTCATTACTCAGGAAAATAAGAAATAAATTGGATGCAAATGAGAAGGATAATTTTCTGAAAACATTGAGGAGGTGGAATCTAGTTGTGGACCTGTCACTCACTACCAGATCCCTGGATGGTATGACTTTGTCCATCCGAGCTATTGAGGAACCTCCGTCTGGTGGGGATGAGTCATGTAGTCTATGAGCCCTGACTTGCTGCCATTGTTATTACAGCCCAGCTCAGAAATGGCATGGGGAGCTACCTGTGGGGTGAAAACTGTGGACTCCAAGCAGACCAGATGAACAGGACAGGACTCCACCTGGAAGGACTCTCAATAGAAAGAGCTGTTTTGATTTGGAGGAGATAGATGTGAACGTCTAGTGCGTTCGGGTCCCTGGGTAAGGGTCACAAAATAACCAGGACACAGGGGATGCAGAGCAAAGGCAGCAGTTGCGACTGCATGCTGAGATTTATTTGCAAGTTCCTTTTATATTCTTCTTCTAACAAAGCAAGCAATTAACACTTTACCCACATTGCCCAAATATTATGCCTCAGTGGGTACACAGAGCTAAATTCAGATTGTTCCTGTTCATATGATAAGTACCCTCCCAAAGTTCTTTGTAAACATTATCTAATCCTCTGAGGATGCATTTATTTCTTTAGAATGTACTATTCCCAGGACAAGTATGCAGGAAGCTTCTTCCTCTTGGCCAAACCATGCAGAACTTGTGACTTGCAATAAGGGGAAGAGAACTTTTTCTCCTCCTAACTGAGGTTTGCCTCAGCTGACCTAAATCACAGCCACAGCTCTTGCAACCTGTCAGGCCTGAGGGAGCTAAACTCTGCACACTCGAACCCCAACAATAGAGGTAAGTAGTTGAGTGACCCTGGTTCCAACATGGCGAAGGGCACGAGCTACAGATTTAGAAGGCATGTTTTGAGAGAGAAAGCTACTTGGTGACACTCCTTCAGCCCACATGTTCTTTCTGGATATGCAAATGCTTCCATTTTCTATTTTATCTTCGTTTCCAGCATCCAATTCCATACCACCCCATGTTTTTCTTGAACTATACGAGGAGAAAGCGTCTTCCACCTGGCCTGTCTCGATGATTGCGAGTGGGAGTGACTTGGTGCATTTCTTCTCCCACACCTCAGTTTTCTTCCTGCTCTGGTTACTGAGGTGTGGATGCCACCTGCCTGCACCCTCATGTCCTTGAGATCCTTGCTCTTTCTTCTTGTCTTCTCTCTGTGGTCACGGGGCTTTGGTATTCTGGCCTGCAAAACAGCTTTCTTTCTTTCCATCTCAAGGATAGGGGTTTTTTAGTCTACTGGACAATTAAAACAAGACGATCTTATTTTTTTACTTATTTTCCTTCTGCAAAATAAAATCTATAGAAGCTAGGTTTTCTTTTTTTTTAATCTCCTTACATTTTTTATCTCCTTACATTTTTTTATCTCCTTACAGTAATTGAACCTATGTTTGGGGACAGTGTGATATCTCAGTACATATAGGTGGTGTGTAATGATGGGATTGGAATAATTGGTACATGTGTCACCTCAGACATTAGTCATTTCTGTGTTTCAGGATCATTCCAGATCCTCTCCAGTGGCTATTTTGAAATACTATTACTTGTGATTGCTGTACTGTGCTATGGACCGCAGACGCCTTCCGCCACCCAGCTGCACTCCTGTGCCCATCAATCACCCTCTCTCTCTCTCTCTCTCTCTCTCTCTCTCTCTCTCTCTCTCTCTCCATCTTGCTTCTTCACTCCCTTCCCAGTCCCTGGAAACTACTCACTTCCATGAGGTTGACTTTCTTAGCTTTTGAATATAAGTGGGAACATCTGGCCTTGTCCTCCATGCTTGGCTTATTTCATTTAAAATAATATCTCCCAAGCTCATCCATGTTGGCACAAATGACAAGATTTCATTCTTTTTTAATGACCAAATGACATCCCACTGTGCATATACACAGGATGTTCTTGCTCCATTCATCTATCAGCGGACACCTAGGTTGATTTCACATCTTGGCAGTTGTGAATGATGCTTCGGTAAACCTGGGCCTGCAGGTGTCTCTGTGACATGTCATTTCCCTTCCAACATACCCCATGGTGGAGTTGCTGGCCATACAGTGGTGATATTTCTAGCTTTTTTGGGAAGCTCCACACGGTTCTCCATAATTAAGTCTAGAATGGGCCTATGAAACAGTTTTCCTGCTTCTAAAGACTCTGAGTTTCTGAGTTAGGTGGTTGACTTCAAAGGATGAGCTTCTTTATATATATATTCCTTTAGAATGCTATATTTTCCAAAGTTGTTCTTATCTCTTCTTTCACCTGACATATTCTCCTCACAATTTGGTTTGAATGCTCCTCTGCCTGAGGACTCTGTCTTCTACTCCCTTGAACTGGGGGCCCACGTTCTGGCTGAATCATGGCCTGTGACTTCTATGGCCACGTCATGAAGGGTTCCCCCTGGATCTCAAGGTACGCCTTCACTCAGAAGCCACCATGCCATGAGGGAGTCCTAGCTCCACAGAGTGGTTGGTGCTGAGATCATGAGGCCCACTGAGCATCCCTTGAGCTTGGACACCAGTTGCCAGCATTGGGTTGTTTGTGGTGGAAGTGAGCCCCATGGCTGCCACAGGAGATGCTGGGCACAGCAGAGGACTATCTATCAAGCATTGCAGAGTATTCTACTTAAGCAAAATAAAAAAATTAACATCACTCACTCATCCCCCACACACGTGCATGTGTGTGCATTAAGGTGTTTGGACATATTGCAATGGACAACCTTCACCTGGGTGTTTATGTTTCAGAAGGTGAAGGAAAGAGGGGAAGAGAGGTACATTTTCCTCAGCTAAATGCCAGCTTTGAAGACTCTGTCTATATTTAGAAGCTAGACTACCCATCATTTCTGTGGGAACATGGGGTGTTTCTGTTTATACCTTTTTTTCTTAACATGAATATTCGAGAAGGAAATAGGGCATGTTCACATGGGTGCATCAGCTGGGTGCCATGTGAAGCCTGGTGCTCCTCATGAGCTCTGGGTGAGAAGCCCCTTGGGGTAGTGGTGATGACCACAGAAGCCAGGCTGAGATTTTACTCAAATCCCAGCCATGTCATACCCTAGTGCTGTGACCTCGTGTCGATTCCCTAACCAGCTTCCATTACTTGCAAACTGGGTCTCCTGGAAGCACCTGCTTCACAGAAGCATTAGGAAGATGCATTGAGCTAATATGTTCATGCTCCAGAAGAGGTCTCAGTGTCTGATATGCAGTGATGGCACCTGCAAGGCTTGTCCATCTATGACAGCAGCTCCAGGAAGAGATCCCTGGGGAGTGGGGAAGTATTGACATCTTCTCTGTGACTCTCTTCCTCTAGCACTCTTCAGGGTAAGGCAAGTAACAAATGTTGCAAATCTTAGGTGAAAAATTAGTTACAAGGAGGACCTGGAAAACTTGGAAGAATACCAAGCAAGGGATGTGGCTACCAAGGGGACATGGATGAGACAGTCACATGCCAAGTGACGTCAAGTAATATGATTACTTTATTTCTGTGCTTGTGGGGGAAATAAATGCCAAGGGTGCAGAGCTTGAAATCATGACTCTGCCCCTCGTAGAGACTGCACCATGGAGGAGGAGGGATGCTCACCTTTTAGAGGCTGAGACCAAGACACTGGTTTCATAAGGATCAGAATTGGCAAGTTTTCTTTTATACCTCAATTGACCCCAAATTTCTTCTAGCCCCTGGATGACTCCAAGCATTCTTTGTGATCATCAGGGGAAAGGGGCTTTTTGTTCCCTAGAAATATAACTTTGAAACAAAGTTTAATATTCATTTGGAAAGAGGTCAATGTACTTTCAAAAAGAAATCAAACCTTTGAAAACAAGGGGGGGGTGTCCGTCCCCAGTATTTGCTCAAAAGAAGAGAAGGAGCGTGACTTTGACAATCTCTAAGGGGAATGATGTCTGTTTGGAGGAGAGAAGCATCCGGGATACTTTATCAATTAGCTCTTTAAACAAATCAACAGGAAGATTCATTTTGGAGATGCTGTTCACACCAGCGTCGTTTGTGGTTGGTGCTTGGTAGGCAGTCACCAGGAGTTTGTCAGTAAGTTACAATGGCTGCGGGCACCCAGTGCCAAGCGTTTAGTATGCACATGGCCCTTGCAGTGTATGGGCGTCCTGCTGTGGATCTGCTATCCACCTCTCTGGACAGGAGCGAGTGTCTGGTCTGCTGGGAGCGGGGAGGGGCTAGAGCAGTGGGCAGAGCAGATGGGCAGCAGGGCCATAGGTGAGCCAAGACCTTCCTGAGGTCTGCTTCCTCAGTGCAGGGGTGGGGACTGGCTGGGCAGCTGGAAAACAGACCTGGGGAGGAAAGCGCCTGGATTCATGTCACAGGACACTCAGTGGCCTTGAGGGTCAGTTGAGGACTGGAGACCGTGGACTAGCAGATAATATCCTCCTGGGATATCCTCCTGCAGGCCTTGACAGTAGAGTCTGTGGTTGACATAGCAGAGAGAGAAGGGGACTAGGGAGCCCAGGGTCTTTGTGTGCAGATAATTAAAGAGAATTTTCCATGAGACCCAAAGGGAGGGGAGGGGAAGCTCACCCAGGAGGGGTTTATGTACAGGAGGACAGGAAGGGCGGAAAGGGAGGGACTGAATGAGGTGGGAGGGCAGGTTTCCTAGGGAGGCCCTAGAGGCTGACTCCAGGGGAGGCTATGGCAAGAGCACACTGAACAGGCCCAGCAGGCAGGGTGAGGCGTGGCCTTCAGGTTCCCAGCCTGCACAGAGCCAAAGATCCCTGTTCTTCTCCTGCCCTCCTCAGGGGCATGGCCTCGTGTGTCCAGGGTTGAGGAACACCAGCCCTTCCTGGGTTGCTTAGCAGTATTCACATTTAACTCTTTCCTTTCATTGGGAATGAATCTCCGGTGTGAAATCTATTGTCCCTATGTTTATATACTTTAAAGATCTAGCTGTATATATGTGGGATCTTATGAACTGCTATGTACACTGTGATTTCACTCCTCAGAGCTTGTGTTAAATTGTCTGTAAAACAAAGTCTGTAGAAAGACCCTCACCATAGAGATAGCATCAGGAGGAACCTAGATCATGTTTGCTAAGAAGATTCATATAAAATGCCCAGTCCCTCCAGTTGGTATCTCAAGTTTTGATGTCAGGGTGAATTAGCTGCAAATCAAAAGTACCTTCATTTTCCTGTAGGTGCCATTTCCTAAATAAATTGGCACCATGGAAGAGTATCATTAACTAAATTATAGCTATGAAATATTGTGATCCTTAATGCTTTATGACTAATAAGAGTAGCATCTAATATTTCTAGTTATGTAAATAAAGTGATATTGCATGAGCACTTCTTATCACACAATGGATAAATTGACTTGTCTCAAATTTGAAGGAAGTACAACTTTACAGAAATGAGAACTTTTCTGCCCCCTTATTGGTTCACCTGAGATCTGCTCTTTTGGAAAAATTCTTGGCAGTGACCTTGGGTGCAGAGTTTCCCCGCGTTGGGATCCACCACACAGGCTGAAAAGTTAAAAGTGGTTCCTGAAATTTAAAACTAGGCGCCTTCACATCAACAGCCAGATTTGTATGTCTCTTGAAATGTTTGTATTGGGTTCTTTTGAACCCAGACTCTGACTTGGCGATGGTGGGGACCAGATGCTAATCCTCCCAGGCCTCCATGGGGTTGCCTAACTCTTGCCTGCACCACCTGAGGAGGTTGATTGTTCTTCTTTGGTGTTTCGGTTTTGGTTTGGGGGGCTGGACCCTCCACACATTCCCATCTCAGTATCCAAAAAAAGAAAAGGGAGGCCTGACATTGCTTGCTCCTGACTCACTGTCCCTCGGATTCTTGGAGCTCAGACCCAGAATCCAATGGAATTTCATCACTTTTCTTAACAGCTATCTTAGTCTCTGAAAGAAATGAACATAATGTTTTTTTTTTTAAATCTGTCCATCTAATCCATGTGCTTTCTCTTGCTTTTTGAGCTAAAACAAATATATAAATATAATAATCTTTAATATATGGCATGAATGTCATTATATCATGTAAGACTAACAGAATGATTATTTTGATAGTAAGATATATTCTATGAACACTTTTTAATATCACATTTACTCAGCGAATTGAATAAATCTAGCCTATTTGCAACCATGATATTAAGTAAGCTCAGATTTTTAATGCCTCTGATTCTTCCCAAATTTTGACTTTAAAAAAAAAGACATTTCCAAGTGAGATTTTTAGGTCACTTGCTAAAATAATCTTTTATCTGTAAAGTTTATTACAGAATTGTTAAAATTTCCTTTCATGTTGTTAAGCCATTGCATACCCTTTAAAAAATAACAATGGTGTTTCCACAATGGTAATGGCCAGATACCAGAAATTAGAATTTTTGCTTCTAAACTATAATAATAATCACCTTGCAAATTGGGAGCTGTGGCTCCAGCCATGGCCCAGCACCTTGAGAGTATCATAGCATATGTGGTTAGCCCAGGACGAGATCAAAATTCAAAATTCAAAGTAGGTTTTCTGCTGGATGCATGTCACTCTTGCGCCATGTTACAGCAGAAGATTTGCAAATCTTAAGGTACCATCTTAAGTCAGCACCCCGTCTGTGCACTGTGTGATGGTCCCTGTGACCCAGGCTGGAGCATTGCTTTTCTGCTCTGCTTTCTCAGCAAGCAGGCTTTCTGTGCCCCCAGCTCAGCATCTTCGTTTGGGGTTGCTGCATTCCATGGGCACAAGTGATCCCTTAGACCACTGCATTTTTCTACTCCAAGGGTCATAGAAGTCTGGCTTCTATTTGCTGAGGTGCAGTTTGCCCCAGAGAAGAGTTGGAAGTATCAGACAATGAAACAAAAGAGCCTTCTGCAGCCACTCAGCCTTATCAAAACCTCACATCCCTTAATGCTTTCACAAATGGGAAATGAGCCCCAAAGAATTAATTGCTCAAGTGAAAGCACAGAAAGCCAGTCCTTTCTTCCAAAGTTAGTCTTCAAAATGGGGAAAAGCAGCATTTTATAAACAGAATCTAATCTTCAGTCACCCACCTGGAAGCGCAAACTCCTGTTGTATTTCTTATAATTATCAGATCCTAATAATGGCACAGCACAAGAGAGGAGTTATATTTAGATGTACAGTTACCCAGAAACGCTATCCTCCTCTGAGCTGGATGATTTTGCAAGGCTTTGTTGCCAAATATTTTCACACCTGCAACAGAAAAACTTAATTAAAGACCCTTTTGTAAATGGAAGTGAATTGTGTGCTAATTGGAGTTTTATGTTCTCGAGTTTTCCTTTTTGGCACTCAGGTAGTACAGAATTCTAGCTAACCTCTAGTCAATGGCAAATCAATGTGTGCATTCATGCATGGCTCTCTCTCTCACCCATTTTCCCCCTCTCTGTCCTGAACTTTGTCACCACTAAACATCGCTGCACTGTGTCTCCCCCTGATGTGACAGATCCATGCTCTTGGTGATATCATGGGAAACATATATTAATAGTTAGTGTGTCTGTCTTAAACTCACATCATGGCACTGTGTTACAGATCTGGTGTTTCCAGGTTTTCTTTATTCCGACTAGGCTTTGGAGATCTGTCAGGGGTGCCATTAGATTGTCTAGTTCTAGCCATTGTGATCCTCAATCGATGGAGCTCCATCTCACTGCCTGTGTTCCTAACACACTTCCTGAGAATTTCTGTGTCCACTAATTCAAGTAATTTCTCAACCTTGCTTATGGGTGAATTTTCATTCCTGTAAACATGGTTTTTGTGTAGGTAGATATTATGTTTGCCCAACTATTTTTAAATTGATATTTTTAATTGATATTTTAATATATTACAGCAAAACATCAAAGCCCATTTTTTCCTAAACTTAAGTTCAACTTACAAACCTTAGTCTGACATTTATAAAGCTGATAAATTTTGCAATTTAAACTAACTTATATTTCTTAAATAGCATCATGTGCCACATAACCATGTTTTGGTGATGTGATGGTGTTACCTACTGACTCAGTACCCCTTCTGGCTTGTGAAAATATATTCTAAGTGACAAAAACTGCCCTAAGGTGCCATTCCCAGGATGTGTCCCCATCATCCAGCTGCTCATGACTACATTTTAAACTGCATTCTACACCTAATGCTGTCACTCATTTTCAAGTTATTAAATCGCTCATTAAGAACAAAACTATATGAGCGAGTACTTAAATGATCGTAGTGGACATAGAGGGTTAAACTTTGAAGCAGAGGGAGCTTCAAACATGCTAAACATTTGAAGCCCTACTAAACATGCTAATGCTGCTGGAGCTGGAGACCAGGAGGCTGAGGGAAGAGTCAGCCACAGAGACAAGGGCTGGGCCACCTCACTCACACGTGGAGGAAAACCAAAAGACCTGGAGGAAGTCGGGAGAATAGTGCTTGCCACAGGCTGGGGAGAGTGGGGAGGGCTGGGTGGGGAAAGGTTGTCAACTGGTATTAGTCACAGTTAAGGGAATCAGGTCTCATCGTGCAGAAGGGTGGCCATAGAGGAGGACATTGTACTGCTCCGAATAAAGAGCCATAAGAGAGGACTTTCAGAAGAAGTGGTAAATGCTTAAGGAGATTGAAATGTTCGCTCAGATTCAAGCAAAGCACAATGCTTACATCCACCAAAATATCATGCCAACCCATTAAGATGTACAATTTCTACAAGTCCATTAAAATGTTGTCAATACATTGAGTCACCTAACAGAAACAGCAACACAAATGACAATGTGCCGATATCATTTGAGAGTTAGATGTCCTTTAAAGTCTTCCAACTCAAGTTCACTCTAATGATATTGGCTAAGCTGGGGGCTTTCATGGAGACTGCAGGGCTAACATGTGCAAAGTCTTAAACATTTCAAATACTTAAAGACAGAATATACTAAATTTATACCTGTAACAACACTGAAATATTACAGAGGCTTGTTTGGCTGCCATGTTTTTTCCTTGGTGCATTGTAGCTGCACACTGTGGGGTTCATTCTGCCATATCTGTGTGTGCATGGATTGTAATTGGAGCAATCTTTGCACCTGCACCTTCCTTGTCCCTCTGGTCCTCCCTCCCCAGATCTGCTTCCTCCACTCTATGGATCTCCCATCTACTATTGTAACTGTTATTTAAACTAGTGTGTTATAATTACACATTTATTATTCACTATATACATATAGATGACTCATCATGGTGAATTCATAGGTGGACTTAGTGTGGTTTGGGAGATCTCATTCCTCATGCCTTTTTCTTTCCCGTGCCTTTTTCTCCTCCCACCCTCTCAATCCTGTTCTTCATTGTTTTCCTGATTACCCCCACACACATGCAGAGTTTTTAAAATTATTCTTCCCCCTCTATAGATTTGGCAAGAGAAAAAACATTCAACCTTTGACTTTCTGAGACTGGTATAACACACAAAACATAATGTTCTCAATTTCCATCCATTTACCAGCAAATAACATAATTTCATTCTTTTTTATGGCTGAGTAAAACTCCATTTTGTGTATATCCATATTTTCTTTATCCATTCATCTGTTGATGGGCACCAGGGCTGGTTCCATAACTTGGCTATTGTGAATTACACTGCTATAAATATTGATGAGACTGAGTTTCCACAGTGTGATGATTTTAGTTCTTTTGGATAAAGAACCATGCAGTGGGATAGCTGGGTCATATGGTTGTTCCATTTCTAGCTTTTTGAGAAATCTTCACACTGCTTTCCAGAGGGCTTTCCTCCTCTGCAGTCCCACCCACAACATTTAAGTGCACCTTTCCCCCTAATCTTTCCCCAAATTTACTGTGATTTGTATTCTGAGGATTGCCATGTGTACTGCAATGAGATGAAATCTCAAGGTAGTTTTGATTTTCATTTCCCTGGTGGCTAGCAATGTTGAATTTTTTTTTTCCATATATTTGTTGGCCATTTTAGAAATGTCTGCTGAGTCCTTTTGCCCATTTATTGATTGGGTAATTTCTTTGGTATTAATTTTTTTGAGTTCTTGTGTATTCTGAACACCAACCCCTTGTTGGAGGAGCATCTGTCACAGATCTTCTCCCATCCTGGAGGCTTTCTCTTCATGCTTTTTCTCCTTTGCTGTGTTCCATTTATTTTTCTTGGTTTCATTTCTAGAGTGTTAGGAGTCTTGGTAAGGAAGCGAATGCTCTTGGTAATATGTTGGTGTGTTGATCTTATGCTTTCTTCTAGCATTTTCAGAGATTCTGGTGGAATTCCTCAGCCTTTGATCCACTTTGAGTTGACTTTGGTGCAGGACAAGAGACAGAGATCTAGATCCATTTTCCAGGTTTCCAAGTGTCCTTTGTTAAAAAGGCTATCTTTTCTCCAACATATGTTTTTGGCACTCTTGTCATGGAATAGGTGACTGTAGCTATGTGGGTTTGTTCCTGCATCTTCTATTCTACTTCATTGATCTTCATGTCTGTTTTTATGTCAGAACCATGTGGTTTTTGTTGCTTTGGCTTTGTAGTATAATTTGAGATCAGGTATAGTTTTGTCTTCAACCTCTTTCCTATTGCTCAGGATTGCTTTGGTTATACTGGGTCTTTATTCTTTTATAGGAAGGACTTTTTTTTTCTGCTCCCATGAAGAAAACATTGGTATTCTGGTGGAATTAGCATTGAGTTGTAGATGGCTTTTGGTAACATGACTGTTTTGACAATATTAATTCTTTCTATCCATGAACAAGGGATGTCTTTTTATCTTCTGAGGTCATCCATTTCTTTATTCAGTGTTCTATAGTTTTCATGCTGTCTTTCACCTCCTTAATTGGGTTTATTCCCAATTATTGAAGCTATTCTGAATGGAAAAATTTGACTTCTTTCTCAGCAGATTCATTATTGGAGTACTGCAAAGCTATTAATTTTCATGTGTTGATGTTGTAATATGCAACTGGCTTCTTAGAATGAATTTGTGAGAATTTCCTCCCTTTCTATTTCATGGATTTTTTTGAGGAGGCTGGGTGTTGATTCTTTTTTAAAGTTCTGATAACTCAGCTGAAAAATCATCTGGTCTTTAGCTTGCCTTTTTGGAAGGCTTTATATTTTTGCTTTAATCTTGTTGTTTCATATTGGTCTGTTTAGATTTTATATATATATCCTCTTGATTCAATTTATGTATGTCACAAGTATCTGGATATTTGTCAATGCCTTCTATATTTTCCAGTTTATTCTAATACAAACTTTCAAAGTAGTCCTTAATGATACTCTGGATTTCAGATTCTGCAATTTGTATTTGGGGTAAAAATGGGAGTTCAAAACCCAATTGAGTCAAATGTATAAAAGATGATATATCATGAGCTCTGTAATGTTTTGAACAATCAATATAAAAAAAGAGAAATGCCCAGGGTGATATCTCCTTTTATTATTATTATTATTTTGGGTCTTTTATCTCTTTGTTTTGGTTAGTTTGGCTAAGGGGTTATCAGTCATGTTTACCTTTTCAAAGAATCAACTCATTGTTGCATTGGTCCTTTGTATTTTTTTTGTCCTCAATGTAATTAACTTCAGCTTAGATCTTAATTATTTCCTGTCTTCTATGTTTTGTAATAAATTTGCCCCTTATTATTATCTCTCCTGCTTTGCTATGGTCTTGAGATGGAGCATTAGATTTTTTATTTGGGATCTTTCTTTCTCTTTAATGTAGACAATTAATGCTATAAATTTTCCCCTTAGAACCATTTTCAGAGTGTCCCAGATATTTTTGTATGTGGTATCACTATTCTCATTTGATCCTAGAAATTTTTGAATTTCTCCCTCATTTCTTCTATGATTCATTTCATGTTAGAAGGAGTGTATTTTATTTTCTTGTGTTTATGTGGTTTCTATAATTTTTTTGCTATTGGTTTCTAATTTCATTCCATAATGATCTGATTAGGTGCATGAGATTTCGTTTTGTTATTGTTGTTGTTTTGTTTGTATTTCTAAGACTTGTGTTGTGACCTAGAATTTGGTCTATTTTGGAAGTTTCCATGAGCTGCTGAGAAGAAAGTGAATTCAACCCTTGTTGAATAAAATTTTTGATAGATTTATTATTTAAGTCACAAATGTCTCTGCTTATGTATGGAAGACCTGTCTATTGGTGAGAGAGTATTTTGAAATCAACAAGGACTATTGTATTGAGGTATATCTGGGTCTTTATGTCGATAAGGGTTTGTTTATGTGGATAGGTGCACTGACATTCAGGGCATAAATATTTATGATTGCTATATCTTCTTGTTGGATTGTTCCATTTACCAGGATGCAGTAACTGTTGTCTCTTCTGATTAATTTTTTATTGAAATGTACTTTTGTAGATGGGAGAATACCTACTTCTACATGTTTTTGAACTCAATTCACATATGATATCTTTTTTCCATTCTTTTCTTTCAGCTTATTGGTGTCATTGCCTATAAGATTAGTTTGTTGCAAACAGCACATAACTGGGCCCTGTTTTTTAATCCATTTTTCCAATTTTTGTCTTTAGAGAATTGAGATCACTTACATGCAGAGTAATTGGTGAGAAATGCTTGTTGTTTTCTACTGATTTTGATTTGTTTTATATATTTAATCCAGTATTAATTTTCCTTTACTTAATTGCTCTCCTAAGGAGCCTCATCCATTTGACAGCTCTGGAAGTTGTTTTTGAGTTACTTTTTATATAATATTTCATTAACTGTTTTCTGTATTCCTGGCTTAGTGGTCATGAGTTCCTTTAGTTTATCCTTATTGTGTAAAGTTTTTATTGTTTCTTAGGGAGGTTTTTTTCATCTTGTGTATTTAGGGCTCTACATGCATCCAGTATTTGAATGTCTACCTCATTCCAGGGATTAAGAAAATTTTTTGATATTATTTCACTGAAAAATTTCTAATGCTATTAACCTGCCTCTCCATGTCCTCTTCTATACAATGACTTATGTTTTGTCTCTTGATGTTGTCCAAGAATCCCTGTATATTCTGATCATGGTCCCTTATTTCCCCTTTATTACATATGAGTGTTGAAGTTCATGTACCCTGTCTTTGAGGCCTAGAGTTCTGTCTTCCAGGGACGAATTTCTATTTTCTATATAATCTAACCTGTTGGTGATATTTTCAAGTAAATTTTTTATTTGATTCATTATCTTTTAATCCAAGAGCTCAGAGTGTTTTACTTTCAGAATCTCTATCTCTTTATTGAAGTAGTGTTTCACCTCCTGTATTTGCTCTCAATTCATTCCTTAGAACTTTGAAACATTAAACATTTTACCATTTATTTTTACAAACTTTCTTTAGAATTTCATCCACTTCAATATCTATGGGTTACTTTATTTAGTGATTGTAAGTTTTGAGGGCAGATATATTTGCTTGTTTTCTCATATTTTCACAGGTCTTCAACTTGCTTGTCTAGTGAAAGGATTCCTCCTTCTATTTCATGAGTGTGTTCTTTGGTGTGCAGTTATCTCTTTTGTACTAAGTACTATGTTGTTGGTGTATTAAAGCTCCAACACCTAGTCTTTTCATAGTCTCAGTGTTAATTTCAATCTCCAATGCCACTCAGTTTGTTGCTGTAGAACTGCTAAGTTAATTCACTCTTGAAGAAATTCTGTGACACTATGGGTTCCTCTGAGCCATTTTCTTAGGACCCCCTTCTGTTTTGGCTATATGAATAGATGTCCAGGAGTGAAACTTGAGGTCCCTCTCTAGCCATTTCTACTCGGGGCCTGGTCATTGGTTTGGGGATTCTGTCTCCCATATTCTATGAGTTATGATATATTGCTGGAGCTTTAGTGGAGCTAGGTTTTGTCTGGGCTGAGGTTTACTGTTATTTGACTGAGTTTGGGGTATATCTCAGCACCAGAGTCTCTACCCTCTGAAATTGTAGTGTTCCAGTGGCTTCCCAGAACTTTCAGAAAAAGAAGAAGTGAGAAGAAATAGCAACAATAGTAGCTAAAAATTAAATTAAAATAAATACCTGATGTTTACTATGACATCTGTAACACTAATTACCACACAGAAAGAAATGGTGAGGTCAGCAGTTAACATCAGCACTGGCCCTAAACAGCTGGGAAGTATAGCTAGCATTCAAGCAAACATCAGGTATCAACTGCACTATCCACAGGATAATAACTGTAAAAAATATGAATGATGGGTCACAGTAATTAGATAAATAGTTCTAAAATACAGTTCTAAACAACCTAAAATATATTTCTAAATAGTCCGAAAATTACATCTCTGAATGAAAAGAAATGGAGTAAGAAGGCCAAAAAGGAGGTTGCCATCTCCTGAGCTGTTTTCCTGCCACACTCTTCCACCATGAGGTTCTGCCTCACCCTGGGACCAAAGTTATGGAGTCAGCCAACCATAGACTGAACCTGTGAAACCAGAAGCCAAGAGAAAATTTTCCTACTGTCTTCTTTTCTTATCAAATCTTTTGGTCACAGCAACTGTGGAAATAATTTAGTATTTATAGTTACAAGTGTCACATTCTCAAGAAATGTGGGATTTATTGTCCTATGATGTTCAGCATCTTCTCCATTTGGCCTGATTGCTTGTTGACGAGACATTTTTAAGTGGGACAAAATCTGAACCTGTAAATATTTCATGGGATTGTTCTCCCCATGAGGAAGGGCAGCTGCCAGCTTTTCCAACATCTTTATGTCTACCTGGGCTCTGAGTCTATGGTGCCAGCAATAGGCCCTCAGTAAAGACATCACACAGTGAGGTCACGTGATTTGATTATGATCTCTTCTATTCAGACGACCTCACCTCTATCCTAAGTAAATGCTCCTATTTACAGCTGTTTGTGTTCTAAATTCCCATCCCTCCTACCTATCAGGGCCTAAATAGTTATATTATGCACATTCATTGTGTTTTTTTCAATTCAAATGTTTTAGCATCCAAAGCAGTCCATAATGATGACACCCACAATTATTATTTTTAAACTTTTATAAAACAATATTATGCCACTAGCTACTTTTTACTAAGTTTATTAAGTTAAGTAAATGACTGTTTTCAACTTTTGGTATGGATGTTTCTTTTTTAATATTAACATACCTTCTAATAACACAAGTAATGTAGGCAAGTGCTGTTATTATAAAACATTTTACCAGTGTGCTTTCATTTTTCTATATTCTGAAATATCAACAGAATATACTCAAGTTTTTTTTACTCTTTTACTAATGTCTTTAACTAAATATACAGACATAATTCAAAACCATTGCTAGTGATTATGATTCATGCTACAGTTTGCATCTCAGCTGTCCCACAAAGGCCTGGATGTTGAAGCTGTGGTGCTCAAGGGAGGTGTGGGGGGCTTTAGGAGGCGGAATCCAGTAGGAGGAAGTTAAGCCCTTGGGGGGGGAATGTTGAGACTCCATCCCCCTTCTTCTTCTTTTCTCTCTCTCTCTCCCCCACCCCCAGCCACCATGAGGCATTAAGCTTCCTCTACTACACTCCTGCCATGATGTACTAGGCATCAGGAAAAAGCTATGAATTTGATATTTCTGGGAAATTTGTCCTAATGTATAGAGGGATTTCTGATACACTTCTTCACCCTGGAAATGACAAGTCCTCCACAACTTTGTGATTTCCAAACTGCCCACAAATGGGATTACATAGTGTGTAATTCTTTGAGACTGGCTTTTTCACTCTTGAGGCTTCATCCAGAGTGTTGTTCTATCAACGGGCTGTATTTGTCATTGCTGAGGAGAATGCGATTGTATGGATTATCAGTTTGTTTATTTAGTTTGTGAAGGAAATCTAGGCAGTGTTGCTGTTCTGGGCGATTCTGAATAAAGTTTTCATAAGCATTTGTGTACAAGATTTTGTGTGAATCTAAATCTTCACTTCTTTGACAAAAAGCCCAGGTACACAATGGCTAGGTTAGGTGATAATTGTGTGTTGAGCAATTTAGAAAGCTAGCAGAGACTTTTGGAGGTTGAATAAGATACTGTGCATCAGAACCTCTCATGAAACAAGGAGTAAAACAATGCTGTGGTTATTGATCTTACTATTAGTAACAGAAATAGCAGCAGTGAGGACTTAAGTTTAACTACTTAGGGTGTGTGATTAAGTCATTGATTGCCACATGGTGGTGTGTGCTGTCACCATCCTTTTCTCTCCCAGTGACCAGACCTGTGACAAGTTCATTTCCAACTATAAATAGAAAGAAATGAAACAACCAAACAAGCATAAAACAATCAATTGATTATCATGTAACCCCATACTTTATAATATTAAGGACTGTTGTGGGTGCATGGGCTTCCTGCCTGAGCTCAGCTGCAGATGTGGTGGGAGGAGCTCATGTTACCCTCCTTAATCCCCTCCTAATCCACCTCCCCATGTGCCTGTGGTGATGACTAGAGCTGGCTGGGCCCCAGGCTGAGAGGGCATGCCTTGTCTCACGTCTCTCACTCACAGGGCTTTGTAGGTAGACAATGACCAGCAAGTCATTTTTCAGTGAATACACAAAAGATGTAAATCATATTAATAGCTAATGCTTATTAAGTAGATAGCATTTCTCAGAAGATGTTCTAAATACTTTGCATCTATTAACAGACTTCTTTGTCACAGAATTGCAGCCAGAAGAGGTTTGCTCAGTCTATAGGACGAGTATTAAAGAATAAAGAAGCAGAAATAAAGTGTGCTTTGTGGGCACTGCAGCAGATACTGACATGCTGCCCAGGTCCTCCTGCAGGACTGGGCACTTAATCCCAGCTGCCAGGAGTGGTGACAGTGGATGGCTCCCAGCAGCTGACCCCAGGGTAATGCAGAGAACTGACCCCCCTTGCTCAGCCAGTATGATGTGGAAAGGCCACCTCTGCTCCATAGCTCTCTGTGGGACTGGCTATCAGATGGTACTTTAGCTTCTTCCTCTGTCCAATCCTTCCCCCTTACTCTCTCACTGTTGACTCCCCACAAACACCCCCCAATATACTACCAGTATGCAAATGCTTACATACAGTGTGCACTGTTGCTTTTTATAGATGCCTAATTATTGCTTTCAAATGAGAGACCTCGTTACACAGAAACAGTGGATAAGAGGGACAGGGAATGTAGAGACACAATTAAGGAATGATGTGCACAACCCAGCAGCCCATTTACCAGGAGGCAGTGCTGCACAGGCTCAAAAAAGATCCCAGGTTTATACAGGAAGTATGCAGTTTTCAGAGCTCAAAAATGCCACCAGCTGTAAAGCTGTGCCTGAGGCCAATACAGCACAGGAGTTCAATTTGTAGTCACTGTTGGTCTGGGTCAGGGGCAGGGGGCGTTGTCAGAGAGCTGATTATAGAGTGGTCATCCACAGACATCTATAGAAATAAAGATGGGCTAATGTGTAACCCTGTTCAAAGGACCCATTCAATCCTCCCAGCACTGGTGACCATAGAGAAGCCCAATACCCCAGTCTGCACCTTCCCCAGGGAGATCAGGCTGCCACACTCAGAGAGGACCAGATGCCTAAGGGTGTCCTTTGTACAAGGACACCCCAAATGGGGCACATGCTCTTTCCCACTGGTCATTGCTTCCAGGAGCTCAAAGGACCCTAAAGACCTAAAGCTGGGGTCACGGGTCCAAGACCCTCTATGGTCAAGCTGCACCATAGTGAGTGATGCGGTGCTGTGGGTAGACTAGTGTGGGCAGGCCTCCAGCCCCTCTCCAGCAACTGCCTCCATGAGGCCGCAGGGCTCATCTGCCACATCGTCCACTTCTCCAAGAGGAGGCAGGGGCTTGAATTTTAATGTAAAATTTGTCAATATTGAAGTATGGATAACTAATTCAGATTTTGTCAAAATGCCACAAGCCATACCCACCAACCCATGCTTCCTTACACCTGAAAATGCAATTCAGAATTTCACTGGGTGTTAAAAATTCAGGGATTACTGGATGACTGGGTCTCCCCACTCTTCCTCCTTAGAGTTAGTAGGAGCTGATTCTCTCTCCCTACATTTTGCTTCCTATCCAGAAAGCTCCAGAGCTGGGCATGTGACTGACACCTGGATGATTAGAGTGTCTCATGTCTAGAGGCTCCTCTATGAGTGCTGGTAAGGCACAGGTCTCCAGTGAGAGCTCAGGAGCTCACAATGCCCAGGACTCTGTGGCCCTGGTGGGAAGCCAGAGAGCTTTTGGCCGCTGAGTTTTGCATGGGTGCTGTACCCCAAGGTGCCCCAAGAGCAGGGCTAGTGGCAGGTGGAAACAAACAAAGGAGAACAGAGATAAGAGCTTGCGGGAGAGCAAGTAGCTGAGGCAAGACAAGCAAGCTCCTGATGTGCTTCAAGCTGTTTGCATTTTATTTCCTGTTCTGTAAAAACCCACAGTCCACTCATTAATACAACTTTTCCCTAACAGCAGAGAATGCATTTGTAATGCTTTACAAAAGTTGGCTTAGCAACTATTCTTATTGAATTAAATTGATCGTATTTGCATGAGTATTTCTTATGAGACTTAAAAACAGTAGAGATTTGTATGAAAAAAAAATAAACATAAAGATCAATTTTAAAACATTTTAGGCATGAAAATAGACATGAGTAGAAAAGATGTTTTTTATGTGGCCAGATGGATAAACAGTGCTGTGACAGGGGTCTTGGTCCATTTTGTGCTTCTCTAACAGAATAGCAGATCCTGGGAGACTCTAAACAGAGATCTGTTTCTCATAGTTCTGGAGGCTGGGAAGTCCAAGGTCAGGGGGAGGTGGCATCTGTGAGGCCTTCCTTGCTGTTGTATTGCATGGAGGAAGTCAGAAGGGCAAGAAAGCAATCATGCATAGAAGGGAGTTCGTTGCACCCCCATTAAATTACGGACCCCCTCCCGCAGTCGGCAGCACACTCCCACGGTAACCACAATCCACTCTGGAGGCAGGGCCTAATCACATCTTAAAGGTTGCACCTCTCACTGCTGTTACCTGAGAATTAAGCTTCCAACACGTGAACTTCAGGAGACAGATTGACACCACAGCAGTAGAGCTGACAGCTCAGGAAAAACCATGAGACCAGGCCAGGCTGGCATATGCATACTTGAGAATATAATTAGACGCTTCTCACTTATGGCACAATTATGTGGGCATGACACAGTAAAGGCAGGTGGCCTCCAGTAGCTCAGAGGCCCAACCTGTTTGCAGCAGGCAACCCAGGCACAAAAAGCAGAGGAATCTCATGCCCATTCATTTCGCCTATTGCTCAGCATGAAACAGGTTCTGTGTCGCATTTGAATAGAAATTGGAGGTACAAAGCCTTCAAAAGAAGAGGCTAAGACTCAAGCTCTTACTGGAGGTTCTGCCATTGCTCTGAGCTACCCTCCTCCTTTTTTCTTAGTGCCCGCCCACCCGTTTGTGTGGGATGGCACTGCTTTGGAGATCCAGAGGCCTCATCAATCACTGTCACATGGGCTTTCTTGCTTGCGGTGGCATCAAAGGCATTCAGCCCACTTTGGCACCAGAGTGTGCTGTGTACTCAGCTGGGCCTGACAGCTCCTGGCTGCCCTAAGATCACCTGCCCTGCCCCAGTTTGCTCCAAGGGACAATGGCAGGGAAAGAGCATGTGCAGATGCCAATGTGGACGTCCTTATGTCACCTTTCCAAAAGGAGACAAGAGAGGGAGGAGAACAGACTGCTATTTTCAAAAAGGACATATCCCCTATCTTATAATCAATTAGATGAGTGAAGAGAAAAGGCAGCTTTAATAAAAATGGATCGGAATTCTATTTTTGACTGGAGCCAAAATCGGAGTCATGACATGGTCAATGAATCATGAGCATTATGAGCATTGGTGTTGTGCCCTTTTGGACATGTTGTCTCTCTCAGAACAAGGGACACACACATATATATCAGCATTCTGTCCTCAGTTCATTTGTCAGGTTTTGTTTCTGGGGTTCTCATCTAATGAACATCTTTAATAATAATCAACAGATGAATTTTTTACTACATGGACAATATTTTGAGTGGGACAGAGAAGAGTGGAACTCAGGAGTTCACCAATCTAGAACCTAGACCTTCACATTCTGGCCTGTACATAGACCTTTCCTCTTTGTTGGATTTCTGAGAAGATTCCATAAAAGCACCCCCCGTCCTGGGTATGGAATAAACTGATATATTAGGTATAGAAGGAAAGGGACCAAGGTGTCACTTGACCAGGTCAGTGGGGGTGGTGGTGGGCAGGCTGCAGATCATGGTTGGGGTTGGTTAGGAGAGAAGATTCTCTAACCCAGAGCTCCAGGGCCAGCCTGACTTACTCACCTGGACCCAGACAGTGACCGTCCAGGACAAAGGACCTGCAATGCCGAGTGGCAGGGGACCTAGGAGCCCTGTGCTGACAGGCAAGTCCTCTGGGAATGGACAGAGTTGGTCTGAGCTCACTCAATCCTCTTCCCCACTTTCCCCAATCAGAAACGCCACTGCAGCTGCCCCAGGAGACTCGTCCTCACCTCACTGCCCCCAGCGTATGGGCCTCTCCTGCCATCGCACTGACCCCCGGGCCACTCCTCCTCTTTCTGGGCCTCTCCAGTTGACTAACATAATTTAATAATGTTAGTTTTTACAAAAAGAAAACCAAACATAGTTTGCCAAATATTCTTTCCTACTCAAGAAAAGGCAAGTGAATGCAGAAGGCCCGGGTGTCTGTGGGAGCAGAGCAGAGCAGGGAGGGGAGAGTCGGAAATGCAGAGAGAACAGGAGCGTTAACAGGTCTGCACACTGTCCTTCCAATCAGAGCGCACCCTGCAGCACTCACGGGAGTGTCACATCAGTGAGTCAGTTTCCAAAGAGCCCAGGTAGGTTAGGAGGAGAGGCTGGGAATTCCCAGTTCCCATGGGAAGGAAGGAAGCACACAGCCGGCCCCGCCTGCTGGGCAGGCCCTGGTAAGAGGGGGACCATTGCTGAGGAGGATGGTGGATTTACATCCTCCCTTGAAAGTCAATTTCTATAGAATTCTTCCTACTCAGCCAGTGACTGCATCTGCTCCTCACTGTCACACAGCCCTGCGAGGGGGGACTATCCTATCTCCATTGCATGGGCAAGAACACTGAGATACTGAGGTGTGGAGCTGATGGGAGAGCCCACCCAGCAGGACTCTCAGCTTACAGGAGAATGAGCAGGATGCAAACCTAAGGGCTGGAGCACCAAGTTCACCCTTTCTGATCCCACATTAAATGCCACAGCTGTACTGGTCTGTCCTCGCCTTTAGCTCCAACAGAGGCAGAGTGGCAGAGTGGCAGAGTGGGTAAGGAGGCCCACGTGTGGATTCTGTCTCCTCATTACTGTGTGATTAACTCCTGGATACCTCAAGGTATTCATCTGTCTACTTATTAGTGACATCAGCCACTGCAGTAATGGGATGTTGGTCCTTTGTATGAGCTGAAAATGTGGTGAACACTGTGGATACAGACCCAGAATAACTACAATTTCTGTTTTTAATGGTCATCTTTTATGTTTATAGCATAGATCCAGGCAATATCTCTACACTCAAAACTCCTATTCTCCTGGGAAGGCTTAGTGTCCCTTCTCTCCCTGAGTCATGCTGAGGAGTGTACAGGTGTCTGTAGGATTAAGAAGGCTGACCCTGGACTTCCTACCTGTCTATGGGGAATAGCAGCTGGGTGCCAATGGGGAGATTTGAGCAGAACAGTCTGTGTAGGAAGTCACAGGCAGCCACAGACACCTCTCAGCACCAGGGAAACTCCTTCATAAACATGTGGCCCCATGATGTGGATTTGGACTTCTTGCCCCTTGGCCCTTCCTGATAGACCTGTGCCATTTCCTATGTGGTTCTTTGCAGTTACCCTATGGGCTGACATGGGCTGAAAACCAAACTCCCTTCCCAGGAGCTACTGCGAATGAAGCACTTGGCTCTGTTCAGGTCAGCAGGGCAGTTGGCATCTGCATGAAAGCAGGACCCTGGACGGTTCACCCTGCAGAATAATGATCAGTGGACATCAACTCCTGGCTTAGGTGGAGGGCTCTTGGGAGTAGGGCTCATTCCACTCTGCCAAAGGCTACTTCTGTCTTTCCCTGATTCTACTTCTGCTCGAGCCACACAGTCTGGTCACTTTCCCTGTCAAAGGGAGTCCAGATCGATTTTGACCTGCTCTGAGCAACAAAGTCAGGGTTAAGTATCTGAAGAAGGCAAATACTGATTGAAGAATTAAAAGTAAAATGAATGACTGGCTTCTACAGTGGGAAATGCTCTCCCTACATGTGGTGCTATGTGGGGTAGGTGAAGATTTCTTAAGACAAAGAGACGCTTAGTTCTCAAGAAAAAAAAAAAAAAGAAAGAAAGAAAGAAAAGAAAAAAGAAAAGTAAAATAAGTGAGTTAGATTTCATAAAAATTAAAATATTCTGCTCCCCAAACATCATCATTAAGAAAAAAAAATACATTTCACAAACTGGGACACCCCACATATAATATTTAATCTAGATTATATAAAGATCTCTGATAAATTAATAATAAGGCAAACACACTAATAAAATATGGCTCAAATACTTAAACTGAGAATTCACAAAAGAAGATATATGAATGGCCAGTTAGTATTTTAAAAGATGCTTACCCCCAATAATCATCAGGAATGCAAGTTAAAATTATGGGGGAGATACATTCCACACACACTAGAATGGCTTAAATTAAAAGATTAAAATAATGAAGTGCATGGGCTGTGGAACAAATGGCTGGGGTCCTCTGACACTGGAAGTGGGAATGCAAAACAGCACAATCAGTCCAGAAAGGATTTGGCAGTGTATTAAGAAGTCAACTACCCTCTGATCTAGGCATTTACCAAAGAAGAATGAAAAGTCTTCTTCCACAAAAATAGGTGCACACAAATTGTTATGGTTTAGATATGAGGTGTTCAGCAAAAGCTCATGGGTAGACAATGAAAGAAAGTTTAAAGATGAAATGGTTGGGTTATAAGAGGTTTTACCTAATCGGTGCATTAATCTTTTGATAAGGATTAACTTTGTGATCACTGTAGGCAGGTACAGTGTGGCTGGAGGAGGTGAGTCATTGGGAGCATGTGTTGGGGGCATATATTTTATCTCTGGAGAGTGAAAACTGATTCTTGGTGGCTGAATTCTGACTTGTTTTCCCCCTCCACACCCTTCCCCATGATGTTCTGCCTCACCTTGAGCCCAGAGGAATGAAGCCAGCCATCAATGGACTGAAACTTCTGAAAATGTGAGCCTTAAAATAAATTTTCCTCCTTTGTTTTTGCTGGGGTTTTTTTGGTCACAGTGGTGAAAAAGCTAACAAAAAACAGAAATGTTCACAAAGATTTTATCTGTAATAACCAACAACTAGAATCCACTCAAATATTTACACATATGAAAATATATAAATTCCACGAGAATGTAATACAGAATAGTCAGACCTCTCAAGCTACCCTGCAGCAAAGGGAAATAAACTGTGGATACATGCAATAACATTAACGGATCTCAAAAACAACTAAACAAAACAAGCCATGGTGCAAAAATATAAATAAATACAAAGTATGTAGAATATGATTCTGAAAAACACAAACCTAATCTTTCTGATGGAGACCAATGCAGTTGGTGTTTGCGGTGCAGGATGAATTGCTAGGCAAGACCAGGGGAGAGCAGCCTGTTCTGCTGAATGGAAGAGAGACACTCAGGAAAGCCAGGTGGGTGCCCTACTGAGAGTGTTTCCCCTCTGGGAGAGGAGAGTCCTGTGCCTTTAAGAAAATGAAAGAGTCAGATCAGAGCAATCATCAGTGCCACTCAACAGCGTCACTCAGGAACAGTGACCCAGATCCCATCTCTTCTGGCTGGTTCGCATGTATCTTCAGTGAGTGGCATTCTCTGAAATAAATTTTGGCTACAAAAACATTGAGAACAAACTCCACTGACTTCTTTTTAAAACCCACAGACAGAAAAAGAGTGCTACACTTTGCCACACACAAAATAATTGCACATTTATCAAGAATATTAACTCGTGGTGGTGAGCCAAGCAAGGGATAATGCTTTAACTTTACATTCAATGTTTTCAATATTGCCAGTTTTTCTTGTGAATATGCATATAAGCTTCTATTATGATAACATCAACAAATTGAGACCATTCATAAATGTCCCTGTATGCAGGAACTAGTTAGTCAGCTCATGGATTCACTGTGGGTCCTATTTCCCTGGCTGGCTCTCAGCTGTTCCTGGAGAAGGAGCTCTTGAGGCACACTCCATGTTAGAGTGTTCTGCACACTGTGGACTCTGAACCATGCTGGACCAATTTGTCCAGAGGGTGTGTGCAATTAATCTCATTTGTGGAGAGGACTCCTTCTGGGAGTCTGGGACTTTGGTACATGTCTGTATCAGCTGCTTCTAATAAACTCACAGGCTTAGGCGAGCTTCCTGACAGACAGCCTTTCACCTGTGTTGTCACAGTGTGTCCCGGATGTGTTTAGTGTGTCCCACCCATGTGGCTGCCCTGGGACAAGAGTCTGGAGCTTTGCATCTGGCTTCCCAAGACCTCACCCTGTGCCTTTTCCTTCTCCTGGTACCACTTTGGAGCCTGAGAAGCATTCCCACAAATCATCCCATACAACTGAGGAGGTCTCGGGAATCCTGGCACTCCCTTTGTTAAGAAATCTAAGTTCATCCACATGCAGATTCTCCAAAAATTCCAACCCAGGGCCACCTCACTCCCACAGGGCCAGCTGTGCCCTTCATCACCTGGAGCGCAGCCTTCACTGGCCAGGGCTCTGGGCACCTTCCTGACGCTACCTCTTGAGCCCACACGATGCACATTTGAACTCCTTAGAGTGTCCCCCTACCCCCGTAGACAAAATGGAAAAATAGACAATGAAATACCTTCTACTTCCAAGCCAAAGTTCCTTGCTTATCATCCATCCTCACTATTAAATAATCAGGAAATAATCTTTCATTGCCAAGTAGGTGTTTAAATGTTCATTTGTGTGGCATTCAAAAGTATTAAAGCTCTAACAAAACTTATTTTTGTATAGCCTCATATTAGTTCTAAAGCAGCATGCTTGTCTTTCACACCTTTAATGAGAATAATTGACAACATAGTCTGCACGTATTTTCAGTGTACCATTGGATGCGCTTCACACACATAGTCACACACACATCCTGAACCCACCAGGACAAGGGACAGCGAGCAGAGCCAGCACCTGCAGGAGCCAGCCATATGGTGCCCTGAGTCACCTCCCACCAGCTCCATCTGCAGGAAACAACGGATCAGCATTTGATCACTGAATATTTGCGTTGTCTAGAATTTTAAATAAATGAAATTAATTGTGCATTCTGCTTTTTGAGGCTGGTTTTACTCAGCCAGTTTCTCTGAGGTACATCAGTGCCCACTGTGGCTCCGAGAGGGCGACACTCGCTGTAGATACTCAGAGACCCAGGCTCCTGGAGGGTTCATCCCGACAACGCTTTCATGTCATTGTATCCGTGAGAAGAGAACTTCATGCAGCAAACACTGTGTGTGTGTGTGTGTGTGTGTGTGTGTGTGTGTGTGTAAAGGACAGTCCTCTTTAAAAAAAAAGGTGAAGTTTATAAGACATATTCTTATCATGGGTACAATATTCCACTTCCAGTCTCTGGATAGTAGCACTTAGCTAGACTGACCCTTCGTGGTCCTGGATTGGTAACTCTCCATTCCCCTTCCCCACAACCCCTGGTCACCACCATTCCATTACCATTCCATTCGGTTGCTGAATATTTTACTGTTTTAGAGACTACATAGGTGTTATCAGAAAGACTTGGCCTTTTCTTACCTAACTTTCCTCACACAGCATGATGACCTTAAAACTTATCCATATTGTTGCATATTCCAGAATTTTCTTATTGTTGGTTGCTAAACAGTCCTCTCATGCACAGACACTTTCCCGCCCCGCCCTCCCACTCTCAGGCTGATAGGAGGAGATGCTTTGCTAATCTCTGGGCAGAAACCTCACTAGCTAAAAGCTCTCCCTCTGTCCTTAGTCTCACCCTTTAATCATGACACCAATGAGAGGGAACAGGGGCTTGGAGAGGAAGGAAAATAGAATAAACACAGACAAAATAAGTTGGTGGAATCTCAATACCCAAGATTAGAGTATTTGGCTTATTTCTGGGCATGGAAAAGTACAATCCAGGTTGAAGTATTTTGTGTTTCAACTCCCAGGTTTCACAGAGATGGCTGTTGGCTCCTCAATTCTAGTTGCCCCCTTGGGAGGTGACCTGCCAGGGGAGGAAGGACATTTCCCCAAAACCAGACCCATCAGCGAGCGTGCACTTTACGTAACTCTTCATGCTGCACTTCTTCCAGTCACCAAGCCCCCTTGCTCTCTGCTCCCCACACAGTGCCTCCTTCCTGACAGAAAGAAGGACCTGTCATTTCTGTAGAAAGCAATGGTCTCACCAGCCCCATTTGCACATCCCTTTGTTTCTTCTCTCCTGCACTCAATGGCCCTCCCTGTAAACTCTCCAAATGATCAGTGCAAAGCGCATCCTGAAGGTCATTGCAACAGTAGCCTTCAGAAGTGGTGCAGGGAGCCCCATCCACCCAGCCCTGTCATTAACCACAGTGATTTTCTGTCCTTTCTCAATCCCTGAGATGCAATCATTTTGCAAAATCTTCGTGAAATTGAAGGAAGAAGGCAGAGAGGGAGCTCAGGCGGGGAGGTGGCCTGGTGGGTCTCACTGCCCCCATCCCACAGCATGGGGCCTACCTATATTCTTTCCCTGAAGCTTTCTTCCCCAGGCCAGGCCAGGAGGGATGTTGGTCACTCATTGCACTTAGCATACGTTCAAACAGACACATTCTGGGGAAGAGAAGGAGGGAGAATGACCAATTCCCCACAAGCCCTGAAATTCTCTCCATATTCTTTTCCTCTAGGATTTGCCTCAAAAAAAAAAAAAAAAAAAAAAAAAAAAAGCCTAAGAGCGAGATGGGAAATGTGAATGAGCAGTTAATCCTTAACAAAAATTAAGCACTAAAATTTTTCTGAAGCCTCTCCACCTTGCATTTCTTTGAATCCAGTGTATGTTTATTGTTTAAAGAATCTTCTTTTATACAACAGGGCTTCTAAACCATCACGTTCCCTGTTATGCAACACGCAGACTATGCTCCATTTGCACCTGGTGGGGATCCTGGCTCTGTGTTGAGGGACGTGACTTGACCTGCGTTTCCCCTCTGCATCCCTTTATCACCCAGAGCAGAAGGCATAGCCTCCCTCCCCCATCCTTCCACTTGTCCCATGAGGATCTTTTTAAGCCATTCTTGCATGAAGAAGAAAACATCTCTAATCCCATCCCACTGATCTGCATTCGGGGTTCTGTGTGATTTATCCTTCCTGCCCCTAGAACTATTTTTTTTGTTTTCAAAAGTGAAGACTAGAAAGGGCAAGGCTTGGTCTAAATAAAAGGTAGTTAATGCTATTTCTCTCTCTATTTGAAAGCAGGGCATCTCCTGGTGACAATCTCTTGGTAAGACAAGTAACCTCTTCCTCTGGGGAATGCTGTCAGTTGGGTGGGGGCCCTTGTGTAACCTTCAGAGATCCACTGTCAAATGGCCAAGGAGGATAATGGTGGAGAGGTGCAGGGCACTGTGCTTGGGCTGTGCCTGGAGAAGAGGGTACTGCCTAGGGCCTGGCCCTCGACTCTGGGACTCCTTGACCCGGCCCTCGGCTATGCTAAGAGGGTCCCTCAGGCCCTGGAAGAGTGCCAGTGTGTGCTGTTGTGTTTCTATGCTGTTTTGTTTATTTTATATATGTAGATACACATATGTGCACACACACAAATACACAGAGACCCGTGTATGCACATCTGCATAGATATGCATGCTTATGTCCATATGCATATACATCATGCACACATAGACACACACAAACATGTATACACACACACACACACACACATGCACACATGTGTCATGCAGCTATGTTCCAAAACACTTTTCCCATTTTCCCAGGTGTGCAAACATGATAGAGTACTTACACAAACTAATAGAGCAGAACATCTCCAGGGGACCCCTACCACCGTGCAGGCAGTCCATCATAGTGAAGAACGTCATTACACTGTGACTGTGTATAAACGTTCACAGTTCACACATTGCAGGAAGTACAGTGGCATGACTGACAGCTCACACCATCCCTCGGAGCCGAGGTCATGAGGCACAGTGACCATGTGTGCGTGTGCAGAAGAGCCCCTCTAGCAGTCTGACCAGCAGCTTCTCACCTCCCAACCTCTGCAAAAATTTTCTGGTACTACCTGACCCAGAGGCAGATTTGAGGGGTTTTCCTTTTATTTGCTGTTCCCTGGCCCCCTTGCTGGCCAACCGTGCACTTAAGCTCTTTGTTATTGCAGAACCCAGCGCCCTGGCCTCAGCTTCTCTGCACGCCCAGCCGCAGGCTCTTGTTGGGTGTTAACAATGTTAGGGGGCACCCTTGGGCCATGGGGGCTGCTGCTGTGGCACCTGCTATAGCCCCAGTTCTGCTCTGGGCAGCCCCTGGCCGTGTGTGGATACAGATTAACAAGCTATGCTTGCCTTCCAGTGGCCTTTGTGGGACACTTATTTTCCAAGCTTTCCTTGTTGCTGGGACCATGAGGTGACCCCAAGAGACACAATGAAGTTGGCCAGGGCATGTTCTCTACCTGGGGAAACCAGAGCCCGGTTACTCTCTGCCTCCCCACCTCTCTGAGACACAGGCACCCGGAGGTTATGTGTGGGGCTTCCTCAGCCACGTTGTCTCCATGAAGGGGCCTCCTGAGGATGGGGAGGGAACAGGCCAGGGGGAAGCAGTTCTCCTCCCACCTGCCTCCTGCCCAGCCTTCCTGTCCTTAGGTTTGAACTCTCTTCAATGACATTGACAGGATGCTTCCCTTTGCTTTGCTTTTCACCGTGGAAGTAAAACACATTCATCCCACTAACATAAGAAAGAGAGAAAAGTAGAAAAGGAGCACCATCCTGTTGACCCCGTGATTTAAAGACTTCCCCTGTTCCTAATCCTATCTTCCTGTCTTCTTAACTCCATCCTCAGGCTGGGCCAGGGGCATATGCTCTATTGTTTCCTTGGTCTCTCATTTGAGCCTTGAATTCCCAAAGCAAACATCTGCCACTTTAAGTAAACTCACAGACATGGGGTTAAAAGCCCTCTTTGGGTGGGTGCTGTTCTGCACAGGTCATTGTCCTCCAGCTCCGGGCTCCGCGAGGCCCCGCTGCTGCTCTCAGGAAAATCAAGTGCATGGGAGAAGGTGGATGGTCCCCACTCTTGGCTGCAGCTTCCTTATTCTCACCTACAGAAAGACTCTCGGTTTTCTTCTTTCAGTCCCCAGTCATTTTGGAGGATTCACATGCTCAGGTGAGACATTCTAACAGTGAGATAATCTAGTCACAATGACAGGAAAATAGTCAAAAAGAAAAAAATCATAATGCAGGAAGATTTGGTTCTGAATAGCAATTGATGAACAGGTTCTGCTCTTTCATCCTCCCTCACGATGCACAAAGGGAGCAGCCTCCGTGTTGACAAGGGCACCACGGGTCAGTGGGGGTGGTAATTAAGTGGCCTTTTCAGAAAGTTCATATACTCACGATGCAGTTTGAATATTTGAGTTTATAGGAGATAAATAATCTAGAGGGTAAGGGCATGCGTTGGCTTTGAGACTGCTTTTCATGTCAAACACTTGAAAACTCACAGCTAAAATAATCCCTGCAACCCTTTCTTTTCAGGCACGATTTTAAAAATGGGGCTGATCTTGACAAAAGTTTGAAAGGTACCATTGTAAGTTCAAAAAAAATGTTTACGGATGGACCTAGTTGAATTTTTAAGTATGTAAATCTGTTCTCCCCATAAGAATGGAAGATACTTATTTCTAAAGGTGCCCTGTCAGGGGGTTGGTGCAGTCAGAGTGGAGAGGAGCGTGTTGGCTAGGGAGTGCTCCCAAGACTGCCAGAGATGTCCTCGTCTCTAAACTAGGAAGAGCAGGAACTTTGGAGATTAAAAATGGGCACCTCACCCTCTTCGAAACAAATGACCTTTGTAACTCTGCAATCAGTTCATTCTGTGTGTGTGTGTGTGTGTGTGTGTGTGTGTGTGTGAGAGAGAGAGAGAGATGCTGGACGTGGAGCCCAGGGCCTCTGGAATGCAAGGTGAGTGACCAGGGCTCCCGGGCTCCAGTGACCCTTCTGCCTCAGCCTCTTGAGTGCTGGGACTACAGGGAGCACCGCTGTACTCCACTCATTATTTTAAAACAAATCATATGTCTCTATTAACATTTTTCGTTCACATTCTTATTATTAAGCAGGAAACTTATGTTTCTATGTTATAGCTGAGTAGTTAATATCGTAGTTGAGCACTTGGGCTTTATGTGGATAAGTGAGTTTGGGGTGTGGCAGCAACTGAGTCAAGCCAAGGTGGAGGCTACAGAAGACCCCTCCGCCTCAGGACACAGCCCACAGCACAAAGTTTCTGCGTGTTACATACCTGGGTGTTCTGTAGCTAATTGTAACAGTGTGTCATGGATCACCAGGAAGTGAGATATAAGCAAATCAGTGTAACAACCAGACCTTGAAGAGGTGTGGGCTCTTTGGAAAGAGGCTCCAGACTCTTCACCGACACTGATTTTCCTTTGATTCTGGGGAGGATCTGGCTTTGGAGATGGACAGGGTGAAGACAGGAACAGAGAGGCCTGGACGTGGAGCCCAGGGCCCCTGGCTCAGGAGCGGGGTCTGCGCTCCTTTCTCTAACTCTGACTAAGTCTGAATGAGCGCCTGCTGCTGAAAGGCTCAGGAAGCAGGGACCTGAATCCAAAGCTCCCTCACGCAGCCTTTCTCCTCTGATTGCTTGCTCCAGGTGTCCTTGCTGAGAGCCATCCATCTCCATCCTCAGACACAGCACCAGGAAGACCAGCGCTGTGTCAGTCAGTTTGATTAATCCCCCTGCCCTAGTGTTTATAGCCAAAGGCCTTCAATATTCCCAGGAACATTATTGCTTTTAGTTCTTGATACAGTTGACTAAGCTTTCTGGAAACAGTTCAGCATAGGGAAGCCTTAAAATGTAAGAAGCCTTTATAGTCGGACCCTTAAATGCATGGAATTTGTATCCAGGTTGCTTGTCCAAATCCCAGCTCCAATCCAATAGCTGTGCAAACCTGGGCAATGTACTGAACATCTCTGGGCCTCGATTTCAGTTCCTGTGAAATGGGAAATACTCTCCTAGGGTAATGAGTTAAAGATGGTGGGATGTTCAGAACAACAGTTGGCACCAGGAAGTTCTCAGGCAGACCTGATAAGCCTGTTACTACTAACCAAACCTTCTAGGAAACAACAGCCGCTGACTCCCAGGTAACTTCTGTGTTTCCTCTCCCATCTTATCTCTCCTGAGGCCATGATCAGGGATCTCACTGTGAGGAGGTGATAAAGGTTATTATCTCACAATATTATTTCCACCGTAAATAACTGACGAGAGTCTGAAGACTTGCGCCCTCAGAGGCTCACGTGGTCAGGTCTCCATAGCCATCCTAACATAAAAAGTGGCACCGTGTTCTGCTCTCTGTGTGAGAAAAAGGCAGAATATCCTTGCTCAGCTGTTCAAGGAGGTAACCAAGGATTCTGTCACGGTCAGAATTTGACTTTCCTCAAGACCTGGCAATGCTGGGGTATGTTAAAAGTAAAATATAGATTTCCCTAGTTGACTTTTTCTCCAGAAAGATGATATATGGCTGTCCTCCCCTCAATGAAAATCAGACATTGAAATGGAAGAAGTAAGTGTATAATGAGAACAGGGCCTGGATTCCTTGCCTCCAGGCACAGGGAGCTGGGAGCACAATTGAGCAGGATTCAATATGGCGCTGAGGCCTGCTATTGGGTGATTTCCCCCGACACCAACCCTGCTGTCCTTTGAGGCATTCTTCATGGGTTGCATCCTGTTTACCAGAATATTTTAAGTGCTTAGGAATCAAATCAAGTCAGCTGATAAGGTTTAGAAGAAGCTTTGAAGAAGAAGGAGGACAATACTGTTGGGGGCCATCATCAACATTGGCTCAGGGAGCACATGCCAGGTAAGTTGTCATCACTTGGGAGAGGAAGTCTGTGCCATGTGAAAAGTGTGTGTTCAACTTTACAAGAAATATTCGTGGTTTTCCAGGATAGAAACACCATTTTATATTCCCACCAGAAACACATGAGAGTTCCATCATCCCATATTTTCTTTAGGGTTGGGTGTTGCCTGGCATTTGTTTATTGAACCATTCTATCAGGCATGGAATGTTCCACCTCATCTGCATTTCTGTACCGAGTAATGACACTGAGTTCTTTTTCCTATGTGTTACCAATGCATTTGTTCAAATATTTGCACATTATTTTTGAGACTCTATTTTATTAGATTGTGTGAATTATTTCTATAATAGGGATACTGTGTATTATTAGATAAGCACATCACACATTTCAAGTCTGGGATACCACCTCATTTTGGAACAACCAGATCCCCCCAAATAAGAGAAGTTAAAGGGGCACACAAGACCTTATTTGTGGACCTCCACAGAATGCTCTGGAGAATGCTTAGAGCAGGACACAACACCAAAGACAGCTTCCTGGTCACGCAGATATTTTTTGAATTTATAAGATAAACCTTTGCCTAATCCAAGTTCATGAATATTTTCTCTGATGATTTGTTCCAAATGCCGTATTTATAGGTTGTACATTTAATTTTGCAATTCATTTCAAGCTGAATTTTTAATATGGTGCAAGTTAAAGGTTAGGTTTCCTTTTCTTTGCCTCTCCTGTATGCATGTGAAATTGTTCCAGTATTATTCGTTGAAAAGTAATTCTATACTCATACTGAATTACATTTTTGTTGCCTTTTCTCAAATATCAACTGACCACTGATGCCTGGGTTCCTGGGACTCTTCTGTCCTGCTACATTAAGCTTCACGTCCAGCCTTATGCCAGTAAAACACTACCGTGGTATCTTTGGGATTGGCCCTAGAACCTCCAACAGATACCAAACTCAGCAGATTCCCAAACCCAAGCCCCTTAATTATGACATAATTGTACTTACATATGGCCTACACACATCTTCCTGTATACGTAAAAATTATCACTATGTTCAATACAGTGGCAATTAAAAAATGAGTTTTGACCCACAGTTGGTTGAATCTACAGTTGCAGCTCCCAGCATCAAAGATATTCAACTGGAAGTGTTTTATTTTCTAATGTGATATCATTCTTACTTTTGTGCAATAAACCCCACTTGACCAAAATATATTATGGTCTTTAGATACTGCAGTTCTGGGTATGCTCGTACTGGGTTATTTCTTTTGGACCAATGTTATGAGGCTCATGGGCCAGTGAGAGGAGTTGCTGCTCCTTTCTAGACAAGGAGGCCTCTGCTCACTTTGACAGAAGAGCCAGACAGATTGAGATTGCAGTGTGCCTGTGGATGTCACAATCACCAACTGCAGGTCTGCACAGCAGGGAGCTCTGTGCGCTTTTGCCTGCCCCTTGCCTTCCTCAAGAGCATCCAGGGGAGACCCATGGTAAGGAGCTTATGAGGGACCTCTAATGCTTTCTGCATTTTTGGTTTCCAGTCATCCTAAAGTACCTGATGGCTCTTACTCAGAATTTGTAAAAGCTTTGACTGCTTCCCTCTTCCTTCCTTCCATAGAAACCATGCAGGCTCCCATGCTCTGCAAAGTCGAAAGTGTTTCCACATATTTTCTTTCCTTGAGGGGAGCCATCCACTAATGTGTTATACTCAGGTCCCACCCACTCTCAAGAGAAGTTTATGTAAATCTCTTCCTCTCCATGTGCTCACTGACCACATTAGCTGCTTGGAATTGGCTGTGGTGGGAATGTGTGTTCTATGGACTTGGGCAGACACTGAATATTGGGGCTATTTTCCATCAGCAAGTGGGTTGCTGAGGTTTACCAGCAACTCAGTGGGCCTGTTCCTGTTTGGAATTTACTTTAGATGGAGTTGTTTTATGACTCAGATTTGTGCGCTTGGTTAGTCTCAGAGAACGTTATGACATTGCAAATCCCCTTCTTATTCTCACGGATGGCAGAAGGTAAGTCTTCTGGCACTTTCTACATCATAAGTAGACAAATCTTTTCATGTTCAGATACAGATCTAAAAAACTGCTTGTTTATTAAACACTCATGTAAATGAATATGCAACAAAACAAACAGCTGAGTACACAGCATTTTAAAATTGTAAATATTTCCCTGCTTACTGGGATGTTTATTTTATAGTTTTCCTGTTTCCATGTATTTTCTCTTTGGTTTTGGAAAATTTCCTGAATGAGGTAAACTTCTTTTGTAATTGGATCAAAATCCTTTTTTTTTGCTTGCAATTGAAGACCTTAAAATAAGCAAGCAGGATATAATTTTAAACATTACTAACAAAATCATGTTTTCCCCACTATTGTCTGTGAGGGTGAGAACTGGGGTACTTCTGCTCCGGGAAACCATGGATTATTTTGTTTCTAAAGTTCCTCTACAGTGACACTTTTATAAGAGAAAGGAACATAAACCCTTTCATGAATAACGTGTTCTCCACATTTCTTTGGCCTCATTCATTCTGACAAGAACCGTGCTGATTTGGGGGGATGGATATTCAGACTGTCCTGACTGATAGTCTTATTGGTCTTATTTTGTCTGCCTCTGTGTGATGCTCTGATTCAAGTTTCATAACTATTTCCCAGAACTGACTTTCCACGCAGTGTGTTCTAAAGGGCTGCCCTATCCTTCCTCTCTGTGATGTGATGATTTTCCACCATATTTTTATTGGCACTTTATGGTTATACATAATGGTGGGATTCGTCGTTAATAGTTGTATCTGTGTACAGTATGACCATATAAATTGCCCAACATTATTTTCCAGTATTTTCCCTTTCCCTTCCTTCCTCCCCCAACCCTGGTCCCTTTCCTCTGCTGATCTCCTTTCTGTTGTCAGGGGAGCCCTGCCCACCTTTCCTACCCTCTCCTCTCTAGCTTCCATATATAAGAGAAAACGTACGACCCTTGTTTCTGAGTTTGGCTTATTTCACCTAATATAATGTTCTCAATTCCCACTCACTTTCCTGCAAATGACATAATCTCACTCCCTATGGATGAATAAAACACCCTTGTATATATATTCTTAATCTTTTCATCTGTTGATGGGCACCTAGCCTGGTTCTGGGGTTTGACTATTGTGAACTGTGCTGCTATAAACATGGGTGTGTGTGTGTGTGTGTGTCCCTATGGTATGGGGACTTTAATTTTGCAGGATCCATACTCAGGAGTGGCCTTCGAGGTCATAGGGTGGCTCCATTGCTAGTCTTTGAGGAAACTCAGTATTGATTTCCATAGTGGTTGTGCTAATTTACAATCCTACCAATGGTGTAAACTGTTCCTTTTCCTCCGCATCCTCTCCAGCAGTAATCATTGCTTGTGTTCCTGGTGGCTGCCATTTGGACTGCAGTGAGATAAAATCCCAGTGTAGTTTTGACCTGCATTTGCCTGATTGCTAATGATTTTGAACACTTTTTTCTTGTACTTGTTGGCCATTTGTAATTTTTATTTACAAAAGTGTCTGCTTAGTTCATTTGCCCATTAATTAGTTATGTTATTAGATTTGTTGGTGGTAAGTTTGGGAGTTCTTACTCTATTCTGGATATTAATCCTCCATTAGAAGAGGAGCTAGCAAAGATTTTTTTACATAATGTAGGTTCTCTCTTCACATTTTTAATTGTTTCCTTTTTACTTTAGAAAACTTTTAATTTGATTCCATCCCATTTATTAAGTCTTGGCATTATTTCCTGAGCTCTCGGGGTCCTATTGAGAAAGGTGTGGCCTGAGCCTATATGCTGGAATGTTGACCATACATTTTCTTCTAGGTGTTGCATAGTTCCTAGTCTAATTTCTAGGTCTTTGATACATTTTGAGTTGACTTTGTCAGGGGCAAGAGATAAGGGGCAAGAGATAGTCTTATTCCTCTACAAATGGATAACCAGTTTTCTCTGCATCATTGTTTCAAAAAGACCATCATTTATCCAATATATATTTTTGGCATCAGCCCAGGGTATCTGAGTAGGTTTGTCTCTATTCCTTCTTTCTGTTCCTTGGCTAATGCATCTGTTTTTATACCAGTACCATGAAGTTTTTGTTACTATAGCTCCATAGTATATTTTGAAGTCAGGTATTGTTATTGCTTTTTGGATTAGAATTTCTTTGTCTATTCTGGATCTTTTATTCTTCCAAATTAATTTTAAGAATTTTTTTCTAGTTATGTGAAGAATGCCATTGATGTTTTGATGGGAATTGCATTAATCTGCATGTTGCTGGTGGTACTATGGCCACTTAACCATATTAATTCTGCTTATCCATGAACATGGGGGATCTTCTCATTTTGTGTCTTCTTCAATTTCTTTCTTTTTTCTTCTGTAGTTTTGATTGTAGAGATATTTCATGTCTTGATTAAATTTATCCCTAGGGATTGTTTTTTGAGGCTATTGTGAATGAGATTACTTCCTTATTTTTTTTTCTCAGCTGATTCATTATTGGTGTATAAGAAAGACATTGATTTTTATATATTGATTGTGTAACCTGCTACTTTGCTGAATTTGTTTGCTCTTGCAGTCTTAGGGTGGAGCTTTGGGATCTTTAAGTAGATTTAAGATCTTTAAGTAGATTTTAAGATCATATCATCTTCAAACAGTGATAATTTGACATCTTCCTTTCCTATGTCTTCACTTTTATTTCCTTGTCTTGCCCAATTGCTCTGGCTAGAATTTCTAGTATTATGCTAAATAGGAGTGATGAGAGAGGACATTCTTGTGTTGTTCCAGACTTTAAAGGAAATGATTTCAGTGTTTTCCTATTCACTATGATTTTTGCCTTGGGATTGTCTTATACAGCCTTTATAATGATAAGATAAGTTCCTTCTAACCCTAATTTCCTCAGTGTTTTTGACATGAATGGTGTTTTTTTTTCCAAAGCCTTTCTCTGCATCTGTTGAGATGATCATGTGATTCTTATTTTTAATTCTATTTTTGTGGTAAATTTTATTTATTTATTTGCATATATTAAACAATCCTTGCAACCCTGAATTAAAACCAACTATGTTACAATGTACAATCTTCTTAATACATTGTTGAATACGATTTGCTGATATTTTATTGAGGATTTTTGCAGTTAAGTTCATCAGAGATATTAGTCTGCCATTTATTTTCTTAATGGGTCCATTTTTTATTTTGTTAACGGGGTTACATTGATTTCATAGAATGATTTTGGAAGTGATCCACCTCTATGCCATGTAATAATTTGAGGAGTATTGGCATTAATTCTTCTTTGTAGTATGGTAGAATTCAACTGAGAGTCAATCTGGTCCTGGGGTTCTTTGTATTATTGTTTGAAAACTTTTTATGACTGCTTCTGTCTCATTGCTAGTTATTGGTCTGCTTAGGTTTTACCTGTCCTCTTGATTCAGTTTTGGCAGCTCATATGTGTCTACAGATAGGTCTATTTCTTCTTGGGTTTCCAGTTTATTAGAGTATAAGTTTTCAAAGTATTTCTTCAAGGCCCTTGATATTTCTGTGCTGTCTGTTGTGCTTTCTCTTTTTTAAACTCTAATTTTATTAATTTAGGTTTTCTATCTTTTTCTTTTTGGTTTTTTTGGCTAAGGTTTATCTATTTTTTTTATCTTCTCAAAGAACCAACTCTTTATTTCATTGGTCCTTTGTATTTGTTTATTCTTTTATATTAATTTCAGCTTTCATTTCAAGTATTCCTTTGTTCTATACAGATTTGGAATTGATTTGTCTTGTTTTTCAAGGGCATTGAGATGCATCATTAGATTCTTTATTTGGAATGTTTCTGATTTTCTTAGATAGCACTCATAGCTATGAACTTTCCTCTTATAATGGCTTTCATGGTATCCCAGAGGTTCTGTATGATATCACTGTTTTCATTATTCTAGGAATTTTGAAATTTTAACCTGAATTATTCTATCATTCATTCATCATTCAAAATCACTTCAAAGGGTATTGGTCAATATCTATATGCTTATCTAGTTTCTGTAGACTTTTTTTTTCCTTTTTTGGTGTTGATTTTCCCCCCATAAACTTAACCCTAAGCTACATTTTAATAATTTGTTCTTTTTTAGTTGTACCTGACAGTAGAATGTATTTTGAGATATTTTACATATATGGAGAGTAACTTCCATATAAATAGGAAAGTTGTGTCTGATTCTTTCTACTATCTACTACTAATAATCTGTTCTTTTTAGATATTTATGACAATAGAATGTATTTTGAGATATTTTACATATATGGAGAAAAACTTTCAATAAATAGGAAAGTTGTGTCTGATTCATTTTACCATCTTTCCTATTCCTATCCTCCTCCCTTCCCTCCATTCCCCCTTAGTCTAATCCAAAGTACTTCTATTCATTCCCTCACCCTTTATTTTGAGTTAGCATCTGCCTATCAGAACTTTCAGTATTGTTTTTTTGAGATTGGGTTATTTCATTTAGCATGATATTTTCCATCCATTTATTTGGTGTTAATTTCTAATTTTATTTTACTATGATCAGACAAGATGCCAGAAATTATATCAACTTTTTGTATTTGTTAGAAGTGACTTTGTGGCCTAAACTATGGTAAATTTTAGAGAAGGAAGAGTATTCATCTCTTGGATGAAATAGTCTATATAGATGTCTGTTATGTCCATTTGACTTATATTTTCTAGTTCTGAAGAGTCTTTGCTGAGTTTATATCTGGGTGGCCTATCTATTGGTGAAGATGTGTTTGTAATTCCCCAGTATTATTGTACTAGAGTCTATCTGAGTCTTTGACTATCGTCTATATTATGCAATTAGGTGTACCAATGTCTGGGGCAATCTTTACTGGTATGGCTTCTTGTTGGACTGTTCCCTTTACAATTATAAAGTGAAGCTCTTTGGGTTAAAGTCTGTTGATTGAACCTGAGAATAGCTACCTCTGCCTGTTTTTAGGCTCCATTTACATGATATATCAATTTCCATCCTTCCACTTTCAGTCTGTGACTGTCTGCTTGTAAGGTGAGTCCCTTACAAACCACATAGAGTTAGGTCTTGTTCTTTAATCCATTCTGCCATCCTGTCTGTTTTAATTGGTAATTTGAGACCATTTACATTCAGTGTTTATATAGAAAGGTCTTTATTAATTTCTGCCATTTTAATTTATTTCCAATGTTTAATTTGATTCTTTTTTTCATTTGTTTAGGTACTCTTCAGATGAGGTTTGCCCATTTGTGATCCGCAGGGTTTGTTTTTATTTCTTCTGTGTGCAACATTTCCTTAAGTATTTTCTGTAGTGTTGCCTTAGCAGTCATGTATTCTTTTAATTTCTGCTTATCTTGGAATGTGTTTATTTCTCTTTCAACACTAAAGAATAGATTTCCTGAACATAACAATCTCAGTTGACAGTTAATTTTTTCAGCACTTTGTACACATCTTTCCAAGCCCTCTTGACATTTAGAGTTTGTGCTGAGAAATCAGAAGTAATTGTAATTTTTTTCCTGTAAATGTGACCTGATGTTTTTCTCTTTAAGCTTTTAATATTCTATTCTTATTCTGTACATTAGGTATTTTAATTATACTTGTCATGGAAGAATTTTTTTATCTTATCTGTTTGGAATTTAAAATGCCTCCTGTGACTGGACATGTAACTCATTCTTAAGGTTTGGAAATGTTTTAGTTATTATTCCTCTGAAGAGTTTATCCATAACATTAGCCTGCATTTCACAACCCTCTTTGATTTCAATGATTCTGAAGTTTGATCTCTATTTCATCTTTTCTTGTATTGGTTACTTATGTTCTTTTCTTTAATGCAATATGAATGTTCAAGGACACTCCCTTTGTCTTCCAGCTCTTAGAGTCTGCCTCCTGCATGGTCTACTCTGGTAGACAGACTGTTGATTGAGCATTTTATTGGATTCGTGTGTCTTTCACTTCCCAAATTTCTGTTTGGTTCTTTTTAAATATCTCCATCTCCTTTATTGAATTTCTCATTCATATCCTGTACTGACTTCCTTGCTTTATTCAGCTGTTTCACTGTGTTCTCTTGAAATTCATTGATCATTTTATAATCATTCTTTTGAATCCATTATTTGGTATTTAATCCACTTTGATGTCTTTGGATTCAGTTGCTGGGGAATTATGAACTTCAGAAATTAGTGTATGGGTGTGTATAATTTCTGTATTGGGGTTTGGCTTTTTAAAGGTACAGTATTCTCTTGCCGAAGCATTCTGGGATATCAGGTAGTTGTGAATTTTCCAATATCCTCTCAAGTGGGCTTTGTTGTATAGTTTCCCTGGTATTTCTTGGTCATGGTTAGTGTACTTCAGTGTAATCACGCCCACCTGCATAGATTCCTGATCCTCTTCAGCTGGTGGCATGAGCGGCCACTGTGAAAGGGGAAAGCAAGCTGCCCTCTCCTTGTCTTTGTGACCTGACTCCCTGTTTCACTCTTGTCTTACCACGTGTCCTTCCCAGGACAGCATGGCAACATGCACAACCCCTGACTCCGCAGCAGCAAGCTGCAGCGTGGCCACCTCACAGCGGCACCTGCTCAGCTCTCCACTTGCTGGTTGGGAAACCTGAGAGCACTTACCAAGCACAGGGTCTCTGTGCAGTCAGGAGGAAAGGCAGGTCAGGCGGCCTTTCTGTCCTACAATTTCTTCCATGTCAGATTTTCCCCATTGTGTTTTTCTCACTTTTGTGCTCTTTCCCCCCTGTCCCCCCTCTGCAGTGACCCAGTGCCACTCCTCCTACTGGCCTGGCTCCAGGGTGCTCCTTCTTGCCCTTTCTTCAATGCATCCAAATTTCTTAGTCTCATAGAGTCCCTGACTGTCCCATGTGGAGTTTTGGTGGATTGCCTCTTTCATCTTTCATCTACAGAGCTGATGCCACATTCCACTGTGGCTTCCTGAACCATGGAGCAACCAGAAATGCAGCCTTCCTTTACTCTGCCATCTTGAATCTCTTTAACTTGAGCTTTTGGCTTCTGATCTAACCTATGGCCAAAGAAGAAAGAGTAATTCATCAGTTTCTCCCATTCATCTGAAATAAAGACTCCATGTGCTTGAGGAGTATGTGGAGAAAGTGAAACTTTCAACGCACTTTTAATGGAAATGTCACATGCTGTTGCTACTGTGGGAACTTATCTTTTACCTTTGGTTCACACTGAGCTCCTTGATTTGGCCACATCCTACCTGGTTTCCTAACAGGACACACCTTCACCCAGAGTGGTGGAGCTTGGGTCCCAGTGTGGACTCTCTGCCTTCCCTCCAGCCCTCTAGTATGCAGGGGGTAATATCAGCCATACACGAAATGCTTTTGGTTCTTTCCTTTGACTGTTCGGGAAGCACAGGAGTCTGTAGTGACCTCAGGTCCCTTTGCCTCAGTCCTCTCTTTTTTTCATGCCAAGAACTCCATGTGGGGCAGCTTCTATTTTCAGATTGCAAGATGGTTTAGGGAGCGTCCACCCAGATGCCACATATCTTTGCCTTTTTCTCAGACTGTCTCTTACTTGATCTAATCACATGAAGACTTTTTTCCAGGTGAATGGGAGAAACAATTGAATTAATCTTTATTCTTTGGCTGTAGGTTAGATCAGATCCTAAAAGCTCAAGTTCAAGAGAACCAGAATCCTAGGAATCAAAAACACATGGTTTTCTCTTGAAAAGTATTGGTTCTGTATTGAGTTTCAAAATCCTATTGTGAATCTCAAAAGTGGAGGTAGATTTGTTTGCTCTTCATTTGCATTTCTTCTTTCAGTGATGCCATTGGGACCACAAGTCAGAATGCCTTATTTCTTGTTTGTACAAAAAGTTGAAGGAAATGTGGGGGAAATTCATACCTTGTTTAGTATTTCATATCACCACAACACAGGCGTAGCTGTGTGACTGCAATAGGGCTGTAGGTTTTGGAAGACAGCCACTTCTCGCTGTAGTATTCCACGCCCCAAATCCTGATGCTCTCAGCCTGTGCTGGAGCTTGGTTATTTTCAGTGTGGCTTCCCCAGGGCAGGAGATGCTGTGGTTAGTAGAAACATCATCCCACACAGAAAAAAATCCAGATTGCTCCCAGAGAAAAGACAGATATAATTAAACAGGCCTCCTCCTTCCCTGGTGTGTGTAATATTCATTTAAATATTTACTTAGAGAAAATACATTTTAATGAATTTTCAGTTAAAATTAAATCAACTCATTAAACCACATTTAAGAGATCAGAAATGTAAAATCGGTGCTGGGAGGGACTCGTTAATTTCTGAGTTGGACTGACTTGAACCTGGGGAAGGGCAGGCCACGGGAGGGTACCAGTCCCCTTCCTTGGACCAGACAGCCCTTGACAGCCTGTGAGTGGCCAGCCCAGCAGAGTGAGACTTTATCCAGGTGAGGAAAGTGAGGCTGGGCCGCTGAATAGCCGTAGGGATCCCAGCCAGCAGGCAGTGGGAGCAGAGCCGAGGCAGAGCGTTCTGTGTCCAGCCCCAACACCAGAATTGACCCGGTGGAATGGCCATCTCCATCTGCCGAAGGAGCCCGACTTGCTCTATTTCCCTTCTTCTCCTGCTCTGCTCTGAGCCTCAGAGCCATTACCCCTCCCTAGGAGCCCTGTCTTCTCACTTCCACTGGGAGTTTTCTGCTGGGAAGCACATCTGGACTGAGGAGGGAGGACAGGAGGGGACAAAGGTCAAGTACTTCCCCTCTGTCCCTCTTCAAGTCTGGTGCCAAGGGCCTTCTGACATCTGTGCTTCTGCACAATGAGAGGTTCCAGGCTGTCCCTCCCTCTGGTTCCTGTCCTGCCTTCTCATGACCCTGTCACCTCCGTTTGCTGTCCAGCCTAGAGGACATCAAAGCATCCCCTGCTGACAGCCCTCGGTGCTTGGTGCTTTCCTACCTCTGGGGTCTCCCTTAACCCCACCCACACACACCCCTCTGTGACATGTGTCTCCCCTGAAGCGTCTCTGTTGAACCCTCTGGGTAGATACGGTTCATGTTGGCTTCATGGAAAAGACCAGCGGCTTCTACTTGACAGCCCAGGGCCTGGGACCACCCTGAGTTGTGTATTCCTCTGCCTAGCTTATGGAAAGTTCTAGTCAACCTTCCCAGTAAAAATATCTGAAAGTCCCTTCCATTTCTAATCTTTTCATAGATGAAGTTATGTGGGTGGTTTTGGTTTTGGCTTTGGGTACCATTGCTCTTTTTGCAGGATTCTGTGCTTTCAAACATTCTTGCTCATTTGGCAAGATGTGAGGGGGCTCTTTATGAGACTGGCTGGGTGATGAGATCATGCTCCAGGAGGCTCTGCTGTCAGGTGGTTTTCCAAGCTGTCTATTCCCATGTGCATCTTCATCTTCACAAACCAGATGGACAAGAAAGCAGGAGCCACTCAGACCACTGTGATGGCAGAGCAGCTGGGCCCAGGGAACACCTACTTCTCATCCCACCCATGCTGAGCAGGCCTGCTGCTCCGGGCTCTCCCCACAGCCTGCTGGGAGTCAGTGGTCCAGATGCTGTGGCCACGCAACCTCTGAGGGACCTGCCTTGGCTGGGGAGTCCCCCTTCAGGCCTCCACCCTGGGTCTACCTGTGTGCATGTGGCTTCAGGGCAATATTATAAAGCACCCTGACAACTGCTCTGTCTTCACAGAAATCCTATCTACCCCTTCAACCACTCAAGACCAACAAGTTAGAGGAGGGAATCACCTGGAGGGCTGAAGTCCCTCAGAAGCCTTCTAGAGTTAGTGGCATCCACACCAAACCAAAGGTCACACCAACTGTTTCTTAAATAAACTTTTCTTTTTGGAAGTTATCAAAAGTTCTTAATGACTCAGGCACCTATAACATACTGTTTGGTAAACAGAGTTCTTTTTAAGAATAATTAATGAGGGGCTGGGATTGTGGCTCAGAGGTAAAGCGCTCGCTTAGCATGTGTGAAGCACTGGGTTCAATTCTCAAAACCACATGAAAATAAAATCAAGATATTGTGTCCACCTATAAATAAAAAAAAATAAATATTAATAAAAGAATAATTAATGAAATCTATTTTTTTTCTAATTTTAAGTGTAGGTGCTCTTTTATGCTTTGACTCATTCCCATGCAGGCATTTTAGCGCTGCAAACACTGACAACCGTGCTGGGACCACTGGAGTTTAGATACAGGCTGAGGGAGGGGGATCCAACTTAAACTTCCTTCATTCTCTTGGGGAGTTGTTGAAACCTGACTCAGCCCCAGCCCCAGAGTAGGTGATGCAATGCCGGTGGTCTGGGCCCCCATCTAGGGGGTCACGCCTGGAAGGGCTAGGATTTAACTGTGAGTCACTGGGGAAAAGGTAACAGCCATGTGAAACTGATGTTTTGTGGAGGAGAAAAGGAGCCTGCGGAGGGAACTACAAAGAAGGGAAGCCGGTCTCTCTTTCCTGAGCACGTGTCCTCTTGGAATGTCAGAGATGGTTATTCCAGGGACAGGCTTCACGCCTTCTATATCAGACAGTGTAATTGGCAGCTTGTCACAGGGTGCATATCTTGTGCTGAGGTCTGCAAGTGAGGTCTGCAGATTTTACAGGTAGGTGCGATTGTCCATAAACTGGGCAGCACCCTGCTCATTCTTTTTGTTTCTCATCTGTTTTTAAATCATCTTTGTTCATTGTGACTCATCCAAACAATGGACCAGAGCAGATAGGACCATCCCCAGAGCTAGCAGCAGACTGGGTGTACCTCTTGCAACTTCTCCAAATGAACCAGGGTTGGCGGGGTAGGGGAGAGGAGAGAGGAAGGACCTTATCATTCCTCAAATAGAAATGAACAACCTCACCAGAAAGAGTGCTGAGCAGGCAAACCTGAAAGGTGCTTGAAGCCAGGGCCATCTTTCCTCCCCTTACAGACTTTTCTTATTCTTTACTTGTTGCATATGAAGCTGCTGATTAACTCTCAATTGGAAATTGAGTCCTTAGAGGAGTCTGGTTATTTGAGAGTCAGTTCCACTCTGCCTTCCCTTGGTGATCTCCATTACAAAAACAGAAAATGGGATCCAGTGCCCAGGGGTAGCTTCTCCCAAGTTTCTAAGCAAAATAGTGAAGCAGCCTCCATTCAGACATTCTGTGCAGTCCCTACCTGTCCCCAGCAGGGCCCCACCTCAGGGACTCACAGGGGAACAGAAGGTCACCCCCTCATCTGAGCTAGAATCCCCTTCAACACAGTGCCCCACATGGGCAGCCAGCTCACTATCTCTCAGAGAAAGCAGGAAGTAAAGGGAACTGTCAGTGTGTTTGCAAGTTCAAGTACTCCTAAGGCAATGAACAGCAGGATTTAAAGTGAAGACTCCTTTCCTACATTTCTATCTAACATGCTAACATGTGGATAAACACTAAAAAATGCAGTGGACCTTTGGTCATGCTTAAGGTGTTTGTGAAATTTATATAAAAGGCAGAGTCAGCTTTTCTATGTGCCTGGGACACAGCTATGAAGGCTTCTGGAAGCCACCGGATGTCTGCACTTGAGGCCTCTATGAACATGAGGAACATGAAGAACACTCTCAGTGACCCCAGCAGGGAGGGGCCCAGCAGGCCTGTCTCTCTAGTCACCTGTCTCTGTCCTTTACCAACTCCAGGATCTGCCAGCAGGGGGCACTAGAGCGACACAAGAAGTGGGAGGAGGGAGGCACTTGCTCCTTCCTGTTTACCCTGGTTCCTCCCCCAGGACCCTAGCAATGGCTGTTCACCCTGTCAGCCGCAGTGGGTTCTGATTTCTGTTTCTACCCCATGTCTTTCCCTAACAGCTTTATTGTAGTACAGTTGACACAGAGCAAATGGCTACATTTAATGTGTACACTTTGGTCAATTGTACACATACATGTTCCCTTGATTCCATCAACACAATCAACACAGTAAACATATTCGTCACCTATAAAATCACTGAGTCCTTTAGGGTTTTTTAAAAAGCTTTTGCTTGTTTGTTTGTTAAGGACACTTGGCATGAGATCTTCCCTCCACATAAGTTTTTAGCTGCCCGACACCATATTGTGAGCCCTAGGCTCTGCCCGGCACTGGGAACCTCTGGAACTCATTTTTCACTATAGTCAAAATGTGGGCAAACTCAGGATAATCCACACATTAACTTTTTTTGATTCTGTCCATTTCCTTTCCGTATGACCAGCCTTATGTCTCCCTCCAAGACCATAGCCAGCCAGCACCCAGCCCCCAGCAGTCTGGGTTGTGAGTCTTGGCACCCTCCCTCCAGGCTTCCTCCCCTGAGATAAGCTCTTACCATCTTGTGGGGAGTGCCTCACGCCCTCCACTCCTGGGCTTCTGCCTGAGAGGATTTCAAGGAAGACATGAGACTCGAAATGTCTACTAGGAGGAAAGGAAGGAAAAGACACTCTCAAAGGAGAGAACAGTGCTCAGAAAAGAGGGCAACAAGTCCCTTCTTTGTGAATCCATGTACTGGGGAGGAGGGGCATTCTGGGAATCCTGCCCAGCACTGCCTCTAATGGTAAACTTGTTCCTGACAGCAGGGCTGCATCTGATGTTCAAGTCCCTCCTGCAGGTTTTTAAAGCCAACTCCTGGTCATTTTGGTTTATGGAAAGGTCACAAAGTCCTCTTTCATGCCAGTTCAGCCTGGATCAGGGTAACTTGTGGCGTTTTGGGGACTGTACTCCTCAGTCCCAAGAAGGAAGAAAAACCGTGAAAATAACAAGCTTGTTAGTCCAGAGCGTAACCTAGGGTTATCTTTTAAAGCCACAGCTGGTTCAGAAGGGCCTTGTGTGAGCTGCTTCAAAGAGGTGAATGCTGAGAGTGAGCACCTAGGCTCAGCCCACAGATTAACCTTAAACCCACGACTCCACGGCTTCTGTCTCCCCACTACCTAACACTAGTACCACCTGTGCAAGATGAGGGGTCCCCAGCGGGCCCCGAGTCCAGGTTCTTGGTATCCTGAAGAATTGAGCCAGCCATGAGAGGTTGGCAGGCAGGCCAGAGGTCTATAGAAAGCAAAAACATACTCTGGTGAGTAGACTGGGCCGAGCTGCCAGAAGCTCGGGGCCTGTCTGCACTGCGGGCTGTGCTTCTTCTCCTCTTCTCCCCGGTTCAAGGGCACCTTGATTGACAGCCTAGCCTGACATAATTTCTTCCCTATTGCCCACTGGTAAGTCTCTTTATCCCCAGAAGATCCACAGAGTGGGATCAAACCACAATGCCAATGACTTGCATTTAGCCACAGACTGACTGTAGTCCCTCATGTGGGCCCAAGATTGGGGGCTTTCCTTGAAGGGCTGGGATTCCCCGCTGTGGTCTGCTAACTACCTCCCTTTAGCCTCATGGGGGCCCAGTTTCCACTCACTTTTAGGAGTGTGTTGGGTGGGGCTGCGAGGCCCAACAGAGAGCCCTAAGGGGTGGTCACTTTGTTACCTTCCCCACTCCTATCTCCCACCTCCCGGGGTCTGCTTCTTGCAATTACTAGGACATCTGTGCCCCTCCCCCTGTTTGTCTTTTCAGTGTATCAATAAGGATTTAGCCCCTTCTAGGTATTAGCCTGTCTCTGATAAAGTAGCTAGCCTGGCTTCTCCTTTCCTGATTGGACTCTCACTGGTGTCCACCTTCCAGCGGACGTCCACTCTCTCTCCCAGATTCCCTTTAGAACAGTCCTTGCTCCTCGGCATTAGTCCAGGCATGGGCCACGTGAAACCTGCTGGTATTTTGCCTCCTCCTCCCCCTACAAATCCAACCTTCTCTTGTGCAAAGACCCTTCCTCAAGGACTTGGTTTGAAGTGGCCTGGCCCCATAAGTCTGGGCTGAAGACACTGTAGGAAGCGCAGGTTTGTTCTCATGGGCTTGGGACACCTGCTGCCTTGCCCTGGACATTCTTGCTCATTAGCAGCTCCACAGCCCTGACCCTTACAGATGGAAGGCCACACAGTGCTGAAGGGCAGGATGTCGGGGGTAGTCCCAGAGCTATGGGAGGTCCAGGCCTCTCAACATTCCAGAAGCAGGATGGGGCTCAATTACTGCCTCTGTGCCTTGGTTTGACATTATGGTGGTTTGGGGAAAACTGAAAGAGTAAGTGCAGAGCTCTTTGTACAATTCCCAGCATCTGGTCACCAGTGAGACTTTTGCATTAATACTTCAGTGCTCTTGTCATACTCATCTTTATGATCATAGCGGTGGCCAATGCTGGACATTTAGACAGCAGTTGCAGGCAGGCGATGTCCCCATTGCCAAGAGTTAGGAGAGCTGGTGCGTCCTCCCCTCGCCCTTAAAGACTCACAATAGAGCAGGTACTGGCTTGGCTTGTTGACACAGAGAGCTGGAAATACTCTGTGCAGTGTGGGGAAGTCCTGGATTGGCATCCGAAATGATTGGGACACTAAAATCAAGATCAAACAGTAGTGGCAACTGTGAGAAATTAGTGCGAATGTGTGTAGCTCAGCAATAGGTGAGATGTTTCCTCCTAGGATTGAATATATCCTGGGGTTTTAGCATTGACCCGGAGTATCAGATACCTATGAATGGTGGAACAGAGGCCTCGGGGTCTAGAGTCAGACAGGCCCAGGCTGGAACCCCAGCTCTGTCACCTACCTGCTGTGAGGGCTCAAACGTCCCTTGACCTCCAGCTGTCCAGAAGCTCGGTTTCTTGTGTATAAAATGGGTTTGATGACAGTGCTCACCTCCTTGGACTGTGTGAGAATCAAGTGGGTGAAACTCACAAAGTATCTAACCTAGAGCTGGGGACGTGGTGGCTGCTTCGTGACCAGCTGTTAGTGAAGCTCAAGTCAGGGTCATTAAAACCCACCAAGGCCTTGTGCTCCAAGACCCTCAAGTCTTGGCTTGGATGACACCTCACAGGATTCAGCCATGGCAATTCCAACAAAATTCTTTTAAATAATGTAGTTTCTTACTGCAACGTTATAGGCAGGATCAGAGAACTGGAAGTCTTTCATGAAGATATGTCAATTTTTTGTCTTTCACTAAAATTTGAACCTAATTTTATTTCTTCATTTTTACCTTTTATTTTTTAATTTTTTGGTACTAGGGATTGAACCCATGGGTGATCAACTCCTGAGCCACATCCCCAGGCCTTTATTATTTTGAGACAGAATCTCACTAAGTTGCTGAGGCTGCCTTCAAACTTGCAATCCTCCTGCATCAGCCTCTGAAGTCACTGGGATTACAGGGGTGTGCCACCTCACCCAGCTGGGCCTAATGTTTAAGTATAACAGGCAGATGGAAAAATTAATTCAGCTCATGCATTTTAGTGGGAGCTTCATGCATTTTAGAGGCTTGTAAAACCATATAGTAAGAAGATGAGCTTGTGAAGTTCACAGTGTAGTGAAAATGGTCCTTGTAAGTTTCAGGGGTCCTTCAGGTCCCTCCCGCTGCCTCCATGCTCAGAGCTTCCCCAGAAAGATTCACAGGAGCCAGCTCAGAGATGTGCTTACAGCTACGTACACCACGGCAGCGGAGATAAGCTGTTGGGCTGGATCACAAGGGACGGGATTCTATGGAGTCTGTAGGTTCCAAGCACAGAATTCACACCCCCCCCCACCACACACACCCCAGGACAGTCACACACAGCACACTGTCCCCAAGCAATAAAAATGCAGATGGCAAGGCAGACTGCCTGGGGAACCAGCCCTTGAAGATGTAGCCCAAGGCCGTCTGTGGGGGCTGGTCACAGAGGCTGCTCTGCCTGGCAAGGACCCTACCCAGACCCCTGAAGGAAAGCAGCTGCTGAAGTAAACTATCATTTATGCACATGGTGAGGCTCTGGGGCCCCCTGATGAGTGGACTGTTGACTGGGGACACTGGGAGCTGAGCACCCACACGGAGATGGAAGGGTGACCTTGAGAAAAAGCCTTTCCCAGCACAGCAGCCTCAGCCCCACAAGCCAGCTCTTCTGTGCACCTCTGTGTGGGGCCACTTGTGAGCCACATGCCTCATGTGGATCCATTAAATCCACACACATCTATAACAGAAGCCAATTCTGATTCTATTGATGGTTGATGAAGGGACAGAGGCAGGAGGAAATTGAGCCAATGGGGTTGAGGTCCCCATGCTTGGAAGAGGCCCAGAGGGGATTCCCCTGCTACTGTGGGTCCCTGTTCATGCCACTTGTAAAAGACTTCTTCCAGGCAGAAAATTCAGGTGAAGCTCCTCCCAGTGTTTCCTACTCAGCGCCCACAGCAAGCTCCTTGTGTCCCTCGATTCCTCCCCACATGAACATCCAAGGTCTCCTACCAGCTTCTCTTTCTGTGTCATGGTCTTTGCCTTTGCACAGGTGACCTGGGGACGATGAGAGCATCTATTCTGTTATGTACTTGTGATTGGAAGTCACAGCACAGTAAGACCTGGTTCCCCGCCTCCAGGAAGTGTAGACAAGAAGGCTTCAGAAGGGCCTGCTCTTCTCCCTGGGATAAAGGCAGAAGTGGGGAGTCAGGATGGCAGAGAATCCTAAGGGGGGCAGCTCCTGCTCTTTCCCAGGTCCAAGCTCTTGTCACCCTCACCTGGAAGTTAAATCCAGACTCAGTGCTTCTAACTGAGCAGCTGTTTCCCTGGGACTCACTTCCCGAGTCGCCTGGATGAGTCAGTGGTCAAGTCTAGGTCACTCCAGCTCCACCTGACCTTGCTACCGTCCATTCTCACTGACTTGGGCTCCTGTGTCTTCTCTTCTAACAATGATTTTTATTGTCTATTTTAGCTTTACATTTTGATTTTATTTAGTTAGAATAAAACAGACAGAGGGTCATGAATTTTTTCTCAATTTTCTCACTGGGTAAGATATTAAATTGCTCCGGCACTTTGCATCCATAACAGAAATAAGCAAAATATGGCAGATAAAATTTAGGTTATGTCAAATGTTTATGGCCCATAAAAAGTACAAGCCAACTGAGAAACCTTTCCAAGGTAATTATATATGTGAGAATAATGTAACGGTGGGATATTTTAGAACAAGTCCATAGCAATCGCTTTAGAGTGGTTGTAAATGCATAAATTTATGATTAATTTACACAGTCCCCAGTGCTGCCTGGAGCTGATGGAGCCAAATCCAATTCTGAGAATCCTTAAAAAAGAACAGCGTTGTTTCAGAAGCAAAAGACTGGGGAATGTCAGGGAACTTAAAAGATAAATACCTTTTGGAGATTTAAGTCTAAACTCCTCATGAGGAGAGATGGTGGTGGGGTGCCCCTTCCAGGCCAATAATGCTGAGATTAAAGCACCTGTCAGTCTAGTTCATGCCGATACCTGTCTCTGGCATCTTCTCCTTAATGTATTATACTGCAATTTAGTAAAACCCTCAGGCAAAACTAGCAAGGAGTCATTGAATGATATTTTAGCCATTAAAACATAGAGCAAACATTTTCCAAAATTGATGTGTTCTTTGTGTTGGTGTTGCTAGCAACACACTGTCAAAGCTATTGTGCAAAAGATGAGTTTAATACCCTTATTTTGTGAGTCTACTGATGATCCATTACAGTGGCAATGAAATTATTTCCCTAATCCTCAGAAAATAAATGTGGGGCTTGTAATTGGGTTCATATGTCATGATAGCAAAACTGTTATCCAACTTAGAAATCACAAGGCAAAATATGCAGCAGTTTGTGAGAAATTAACCAAATTTATATTTATGAATAATTCCTGGTGTGTGTGTGTGTGTGTGTGTGTGTGTGTGTGACACAGAGAGAGAGAGAGAGAGAGAGAGAGAGAGAGGTTTTAAATCTTTTTTTTTGCATTAAAAAGAGTCATATTGCTTCTATCCATTATATGCTTCAAATTAAAGTGCTACTTGAGGAAGGGTGACAAAGGACAGCTATTAATTGTCACTGTGGTCTTTAGACTGTGTAAACATTGCCCACTGCGGAGCAGAAGTCACCAGCTCCAGGGAAGCACCTGTCACTCACTGGCTCTGGCTCTGCTTGCAACATGCACACTGGGCCCCTTGGGGGTGGCCTGGGGAAGAGGGTTGTGAGCTCAGTGGTGCTCAGTTAACTATTTCATCCTGATGGTGTCACTGGTTTCGCCATATGCATCTCTGCCATTGTGTTGGAATGCCCACCATAGATGCTCTGAGTTGTATGCTTGGTGCAATTCAGTATCACACATCACCAGTGCCAGAAACCAGAAGGGATGAGCCAGGGCTTATTCTAGAAGTGTGATTTCTGTGCTAATTGCAGCATAAGACATTTAGAATAACTAACCTTAGATACAAAGACAGGCCCTCATATCCAGCCACCGTGTGCTTGAGCCATTGATGGGCGGGAGTGGCATCTCTTGAGCCTTGTTCTTGTATAAGCCCTTTCTTCACAACAAATGATGCTTTGCAGTCCGTGCCAGCTGTCTGCCTACAGTCAGTCATGTAAACGTTCAAGACAATTCCAAGTAGAAAATTTCCTCCATCTCCCTGACACAGCCCAACAAATCCCTCAAGACTCCTAGGGACAGGTCAAGATGACTGGCCCTCAGGGCTTCTCTACCTTGGGATGACAAGACACTCATACTCCAATGATACATGGGAGAGTGTGATAACCAAAGACAGGGATGGGTGACTTTTTGACTTCAAAGACATTTCAATATTGAGACACTGAATATGACCTAGCCTCCCAAGAGCCTCTAAAATAGCACAGAGGATCTCCCATGCCCTGCTCAGCTGCTGAGCCCCCCCAGACTCACGTGTTAATGGCTAGCACCCAGTGCAATGACATTGGGGCAGTCCTTGGGAGGGGACAGGGTCATGAGTGAGGAGCCCTTGGGATGGCATTGGTGCCCTCTTAAGGGGCCAAGGGCCTGGACTCCTTCCCTTCCATCATGCTGAGACAGCCAGGAGGCTCCAACTGCAATGCAAATGGCAGAACCTCCCGACACTGAGTCGGCCAGGTCCTGGACATGGACTTCCAGTTTCCAGAACTGCAGAAACAAGTCTATGCTGTGTATAAACTGTGAAGCTCATTATTGGTTCAACATCTGAGCTAAGATGCCAGGAAGACCGCCATGTAGGACATTAGAGACTTTAATTGCACATTTAGGTATTAATGGGGATGAAAAGATAAATCTATGCATTTGTATCAAAAGTAGTGAAATAAAGTGAAGGAAAAATAGTTACTTTGCAGACATTTGCCTTGATTTAGAAATTTGCCTCACTAAACCACAGAAGTCCTCATGGAGTTCAACATTATGATGTGGCTATTTCTTTAATAAAAACATTTTATTTTTATTATTTACATGTAAAGTTAAAAAATCAATCTACATTGCAAAAAACTTGACAAAGGAATTTCTGAATGCCAATTTACTGAAAATTATTCGAAAATCATTATTTCTCACTGGTAATTTGGATTTTTCTTTTCTATCTATATGCAAATGTTGGAGTCCTTTGCCTACTTTTTTTTAACAGCCTTGTAATTTTGCCTATTTCATAAAGTTAAAATCAATGAAGTTCTGTAAAGGTGGTGAGGTTTTCGATAGTAAGTGTAGAAGATTCATTCCTGAGTGTTAATTATGCTATCATAGACTCTTTCTATTGGCATAAATCTACATTTTACATTTTGATATCTAAGTATAATGCATTATTCTAATATTTTCCCATTAATAAAATTTATTGGTTCTCTAAAAAATTAGTCATATTTTAAATATAAATGTATGATTCCCAGGAGCAAAGCCAGGTAGTTAAAGTTCCAACTTTGCCTCTAATTATCTGCAAGTTACCCTCTGCACAAGGACCTTTGTTTCAATCTTCTCTTTGCACCTTGGTATTTATCTCAGTTTGATTTGATTGTCTGTATTTAAACTGTAATTTAGATTCCCTCTGGGAGGATAGTTTATAATTAAAATTATTCCTAATTGTGAGTTTTTATTTTACTCCTGCTTAATGAGAGATTATAAAACAATTCCATCCACGCAGAGAGATCTCAGACCAGAGAGCAGTTGCTATTTGGGGAAATAGCAACTTTAGTCTATCTTTAGTCTCTATGATGCAAAACTGAGCACAGGTGAGCACAGTTTGTTTGCAGGGATTGGGGAATATGGTGGTTGGCTTGTGTGGGGCTTCTCACTGACATTCAGCCTCATGAATGAACTGGGGGAGCTGGAGATTGTTATCTGAATGTTGTGACCACATCCCTCTCTTGCCTATAAAATGCAGTCAGGAATTCTCCTGGCCCTCCAGCTGTTTGGCTTGGAGCCTTCAGGATGGTCTCAAATGTTCTGCAAATACTTTGACATATTACATTTCATTGCCTCCTCTTCACCCTCCCTCATTAACCCAACTCCTTCCCACAAGATCATCAATACGAGGAGAATCTCATGATTCTTGAATTTTTGTTTATATCTTTAATGTTTTCATTTTGATTTAGGCTAATAAGCACGAGATAATTGCTTCACTTGAGGGACAGACAGACACCATGTGATAAATAAAATGTGTCTGTAACCATCAGAATTCATGAGTTCCCAGAGAAATCTATGGGTGTACCTTGTAAAGATTTTGTTAAAGAAAACCACAAATTATATTCTGCTATAATATCTGTCAATATCATTAATTTTAACTCCTCACATATAAGACCATGGGGTTTTTTAAAAAAAAATAAGATTCAGAAAACTGTAAGCAAATCTATTGGAAAACAAGGGCAGTTTAAGCTTTTCTCTGGTTACTGCTATTGTCAAGTTTTCCAGTGGCTCTGTGCAGCCTGTCTATGGGACCAGAATTTTGTCAGTGATCCATATAAGAACAGGACAATAAAAGGTGGATCTTTTGCTGGGTGTATTCACAATAGTTGCTAAAAAATTATGGTAGCTAACAGAGACCAGGGCATGGTGGTATAGAGACTGGAGAAGGGGTACCCAAGCCTGACAAAAAGGAAATGTCACTGGACAAGGGAACAAAGCAAGCTGTTCCCAGGTAGAGTGAAAACCGGGGGCAAAGGTGGGGAGTTGTTGGCACATCCTGGGAGATGGTCCCCAGAATCAGCCCAGCAGCCTGTGGACAGCGAGAGGATGCCACGTGGCACTGAGAAGCAGTCAGCCTGCTAACAGGGCCACTTACTTTCAATGTAAGGAGACAACAATCAGTATTTTGTTCCGCTCAGGTCACACAGTCTGTGTCATAGCTTGGGCACTCCAAGGGGCCTTGCTGAAGCGGTATGGACAGCATGCCCACATCTATTCCCATACATACAACTCATGCATCTGTTGTGGTGAAACTCAGTTGGCAAAAAACGATGACATTCTGGGTTGAACCCACAGGCTGTGTCTGTGCATAGAGGAAGTGAGGTCCGTGAGGTTGTCACATGACCTGTGTGTGGCGCAGCCCAAACCAGGCTTTGTGGTTCTATTTTCCCTTTCCATTCTGCTTCCCTCCCCTCTATTCTGTTCTTTCTGTTTCATCTCTGAAATCAGCACCTGCACTACATTTTCCTGCTGATGGGCTCTGGGTGATAATTTGAGTGCATAAAGTTGTGGTGGTAGCCAAGGCCCAACCAATAGGGCCAGGCCCTTTCAGACTCTGTATGGGTGCAGAACAGTGGACACACTTCTAGGGAAGAAGTCCTGAGTTCTTAGAAATATTATCTGATTCAGCCAGGTCTCTGAGTTGCAAGCAACAGAAAGGGCCTCCAGCTATTTTTCAGAGAATGGGGATTCATTGACTTGATACTGGGCAGCTCAGAGCATCCCAAGAGGGCAGTAGGAAAGGACTTGGAGGATATCCATGGAGGGAAGATGTTCCAAGTGCTGTGAAGAACTGGCCCTAAAAAGGCACCAATGCAGCTGGCCCTGAGGAAGACCCTGTGTCTTTTAACACTGAAGCCTTTGATAGAGGACTTTGGTGCTGCTGCTAAACGTACTGCCCCTGGAGCTCAGGAGAATGGACATAGACCAGCCATAGGCACCACCCGACCAGGGCATGTCCCCATCTGTCAGCCAAGGTTTTTCAGAGAAATGGAAGCCAGAGGAGAGAGAGGATAGATAGACAGAGGGATAGACAAGTCCCCTCTCACAAGTTTCTACACAGTTCACAGAGCATCCCAGAGATAGGCCCAGGACCGCTCTCAGCAGTGTCACCATGTGGCATTTCTAGCAACAATCGCATTCTGTCAAGTACATTTCAGTCCTTCTGCTTGGCATTTAAGACTGATTTCTGCTGAGTTATACATGAACTCCCACAAATCTTGAACAATTTAGTATAGGAGGAAACCCACATGGAAATTCTGTAATTCTTACTAACACAGCTTGAATATTTAAAGCAATTATGCCAGTGATAGTGGTGAGGAGCAGCAGCAGATTTGGGGATCTCGATGGACAGTGTTATGGGGGCTACCTGATTTTTCCATGATGACAGTTCCCCAGTGCTGTTCACAGACCAAATGGACAGACATGTGCCATTGAGAACCAATCATTGGTCTACCACAGTCATGGCAAACGTAGCCCTGTCCTTGTGCCTGGCCTTGGAATTAGCCTGCCAGGCCAGGTGCACCCAGCGACACAAGTGGGGTTCTGGGCAGGGTGTGCTCCCTGAGATAACACTAGGACATAAAGGGCCTTTCCTGCTGCTCTGCCTCATCCTGCTTAGAATGGGGACCTGCAGGGCTGCAGGGCCTGGAGGCCTTCATGAGAAAAAGCTAAGAGGATCGTGGCTGCGGTGATGCCACCACCTGATAGGCAGCACAGCTGAGTGGCACAGCAAGCCACCTCAGTATCCTCGGCTTAAATGGCTGTCATCTGGGATTTCTGCTCTTTTAGCACATAATATTCCCCTGGTTGCAGCTTTCCCCTACTGTTATACTATAAATCCACAACTTTTTTGTTTTAAAAAATAAATTTAAAAATAAAATGGGTTTCCTGGTTATGTTTCGGCAGAGCCAGGCACTCTGTATGATCAGGATTGTCTCAAATGTAATTAAGGGACTGAGTTGGAAGTGCTGTTTGATACCCACGTCCTCCACTCAATAGCAAAGTCCACCAGAACCACACCTTTCACAACATCACCTCCTTGACACGTGGAAGAGAGCCTGACAAAACAGGCGGCAGTCAGAAACACACCTCATGTAAAGTTGGGTGATTGAACGCTGGTTCACACTTGCCTTAAACGCTGAGCTCTTCTACTGAGGGCCAGTGCAGGCTGCATTAAACTCAGAGGCAAGGGCACCTTTCAAGTGAATAAGCCTATCCAGTCTTGGAATTGAAATGCTTCCTCCAAACTTTGGATGTATAAGAAACAAATGCCCAGCTCAGGCTGCAGCACTCACTTACCTTTGATAGATTGTATGTCTTCAGAGGGGAAAAAGGGAGCACAGATGAGTTCTAATGGAGAAACTCACCAAGGGGTTACTGTTTCCCTCTAAGTGTCCCCAGGGGCAGGGCTGGTCCCCTGGCTGGGCGGCACCATGCAGGCTGCCATCTCCTCTAAAAGCAGAAGCCCAGGGACACAAACCGCCATGTTAATGTTTCCAGGGAAATCTCATGGAAGCTTTGTTCTGAATTGGCCAGCATTGTCCAATCAGGGTCTGAGCAAGTCTTCAGTATTGTGGAGCCCACTGGCTTTCCCAAGTGTGTCATTAGTCCAATGGCAGTTGACACAGGGTGATTCAGATGAGCTGAAGCCCTTAGTCTTTGTTTGCACAGGGAGAATTAGAGCCACCTTATTGCTGGCAGAGGTTTCTTTGTCTTCAGTTGCTAAAAGATAGGACCCCAGAAGGTCCATTCAGCACAGAATAGGGCTTCTTTGGGACTAAGGGAAAGTGGCTGTTGTTAGCTCTATGGGTCATGAACTTGGCTATCTATATTCACTTGTTTTTCTGAGATATACTTTATTTTCCCTTGAACTTGCAAGAGTCATTTGTCTGAGTTGCACCTGGATAATAAGATGTAGGTGGAGTTGGCATTTGGACTCATGACAACCCTGAAGTTCAAACCTTTTCCACAGGTGATGTCAATTATACCTCAGCTGGAGTCCAAAAGGATGATCTCACTTCCCAGAGCTGAGCTGAGATGCTTCTGAAGGTACATTTGGGGTTAGATAAAAAGTGCTGAGGTTGACTCGAATTGTCTGCTGTGGGTGAAGAAGATGGAGTGGTCGTGGCATGGTGAGAGCTGCGGAGGCACAGTCACACACACCAGCCATGGAAGCAGCCCCAGAGCCCATCAGCAGACAGGTGGATAAAGAAGTGTGGTATACTAAGGGGATCCATGGTGGTGGGCGCAGAGAGATCAAGTCTCTGACCGCTTCAGCTGCGTAGGCATAGGGAGTTGTAAACTGTCTAAATGCTGTTTGCTCAGGATCACTAGGCAATGCTGAGCTGACGCAGATCTGGGGCGAACAGTCTGGGCCTCTCGGAACACACACCGAGCCTGGATCGGCTGCATTCAAGCTCCGGTTCACCTGCTTCTCATGACTCAGCACTAACAATCCCGCTGAAATAACTGGTCGGCCCTCCTGAACTTATAGAGGTAAAAGCCAACCAAGCCTTCATAGGCAGTGGCCACAGGATTGAAACGGGGCTTGGGAGAGACAGTCAGGACCCACCCGTTGCATTGGTCACCTGGCAAAGGGAACGAACGGACACTATTTGCATGGGATACCACCATGGCAGAGAACTGACGTCACGGGCGGAGGAGATAACTTCATTGAAACCAGTGGTGACAGCATCAAATAAATTTATAAGAGTAAACACTAACTCAGCAGTCAAACAGAACAAGAAGTAACATGAACAGCATAAAAAAGCAAGGAAGAAAAGGAGTACAAACAATGCAGGACAGCCTAAATATTCAGGAGGACCTAGAGTCATCAGAAAAATGTTCATATAAAGAACTCAAGGAATACCTTAGACAGATGGAATGGAACCTTAAAGAGGATACGAGACAGCAAATCCAAACAGTGAAAGAACACATTGAAAATGAATTACATAAACAGATAAAAGAAGAAGTTAAGCATCTTTATCAGGAGATACAGAGTATAAAAAAATCAAACAATAATCCTAGAAATGAAGGAAACGATAAACCAAATTAAAAACTCAATTGAGAGTATCACTAACAGAGTGGAGCAAGTAGAAGCCAGAACGTCAGATAATGAAGACAAAATATAACATCTCGAAAAGAGTCTAGCCAACTCAGAAAGGCTGGTAAAAAATCATGAGAAAAACATCCAAGAGATATGGGATAACATAAAAAAAAACAAACTTACGAGTCATTGGGATAGAGGAAGGTGCAGAGATTCAAACCAAGGGAATGAGTAACCTGCTGAATGAAATAATTACAGAAAACTTTCCAGAAATAAAAAAGGAAACAGATATACAAATTGTAGATGCATACAGGACACTGAGCACACAAAATCACAGTAGACCAATGCCAAGACACATTGTTATGAAGATACCCAATATACAGAACAAAGAGAAAATATTAAAAGCTACAAGAGAAAGGAGGCAGATTACATTCAGGGGTAAACCAATAAGGTTAACAACAGATTTTTTATCACAGACGCTGAAAGCGAGAAGATCCTGGAACAACATATTTCAAACACTGAAAGACAATGGATGCCAACCAAGAATTCTGTATCCAGCAAAATTAAGCTTCAGGTACGACAATGAAATAAAAATCTTTCATGATTAAAAAAAAGCTAAAAGAATTTGCAGCCAGAAAACCAGCATTTCAAAGCGTCTTGAGCAAAACACTACACAAGGAAGAAATAAAAAACAACAACCAAAACCATCAGTGGGAAGTGCCTCGGTAATGACAGAGGGCGGGAGGAAAGCTAATCATGGAGAAACAAACTAAATTAAAAAAAAGATAAATAATCAAACATGGATGGCAGTACAAACCATACATCAATAGTGACTCTAAACATTAATGGCTTAAACTCTCCAATAAAGTGACATAGGCTGGTAGCATGGATTAAAAAAAAAATCCAACAATATGTTACCTCCAGGAGACACATCTGATTGGAAAAGACATACACAGGCTGAAGGTGAAAGGTTGGGAAAAAATATACCACGCACACGGTCCTCATAAGCAAGCAGGGGTGGCCATCCTCATATCGAATAAAACCAACTTCAAGACTAAGTTAATCAAAAAGGATAAGGAAGGACATTATATACTGTTAAAAGGAACCATTCACCAACAAGACATAACAATTATCAATTTTATGCACTAAATAATGGTGCTGCGACGTTCATAAAACAATTTCTCCTCAATTTTAAAGAATGAAGTAGACTACAACACAATAATTATGGGTGACTTCAACACACCTTTCTCACCATTAGACAGATCCTCCAAACAAAAGTTGAATAAAGAAACTATAGAACTCAATATCACAATCAATAACCTAGACTTAACTGACATATATAGAATGTATCAACCATCATAAGTGGATATACTTTTTTATCAGCAGCACATGGATCCTTCTCAAAAATAGACCATATATTATGCCATAGGGCAACCCTCAGTAAATATAAAGGGGTGGAGATAATACCATGCATTTTATCTGATCATAATGGAATGAAACTGGAAATCAATGATAAAAGAAGGAAGGAAAAATCCTACATCACATGGAAAATGAACAATATGTTACTGAATGATCAATGGGTTACAGAAGACATATAGGAGGAAATCAAAAAATTCTTAGAGATAAATGAAAATACAGACACAACATATCAGAATCTATGGGACACAATGAAAGCAGTTTTAAGAGGGAAATTCATCGCCTGGAGGTCATTCCTCAAAAAAAGGAAAAACCTACAAATAAATGAGCTCACACTTCATCTCAAAGCCCTAGAAAAGGAAGAGCAAAAGAACAGCAAATGTAGCAGAAGGCAAGAAATAATTAAAATCAGAGCAGAAATCAATGGCATTGAAACAAAAGAAACTGTTGAAAAAACTAACAAAACTAAAAGTTGGTTCTTCGAAAAAATAAATAAGATCGACAGACCCTTAGCCATGCTAATGAAGAGAAGAAGAGAGAGAACTCAAATTACTAACATACGGGATGAAAAAAGCAATATCACAACAGATGCTACAGAAATACAGAAGAGAATTAGAAATTATTTTGAAAACCTATATTCCAATAAAATAGAAGATAGTGAAGACATCGATAAATTTCTTAAGTCATATGATTTGCCCAGACTGAGTCAGGAGGATACACACAATTTAAACAGACCAATATCAATGGATGAAAAAGAAGAAGCAATCAAAAGACTACCAACCAAGAAAAGCCCAGGACTGGATGGGTATACAACAGAGTTTTACAAAACCTTTAAAGAAGAATTAATACCAATACTTTTCTAGTTATTTCAGGAAACAGAAAAAGAGGGAGCTCTTCCAAATTCATTCTATGAGGCCAACATCACCCTGATTCCGAAACCAGGCAAAGACACATCAAAGAAAGAAAACTACCGACCAATATCTCTGATGAACCTAGATGCAAAAATCCTGAATAAAATTCTGGCGAATCGGATACAAAGGCACATCAAAAAAATTGTGCACCATGGTCAAGTAGGATTCATCCCTGGGATGCAAGGATGGTTCAATATACGGAAACCAATAAATGTTATTCACCACATCAATAGACTTAAAGATAAGAACCATATGATCATCTCGATAGATGAAGAAAAAGCATTCGACAAAGTACAGCATCCCTTTATGTTCAAAACATTAGAAAAACTAGGGATAACAGGAACTTACCTCGACATTGTAAAAGCTATCTATGCTAAGCCTCAGGCTAGCATCATTCTGAATGGAGAAAAACTGAAGGCATTCCCTCTAAAATCTGGAACAAGACACAGATGCCCTGTATCACCACTTCTATTCAATATAGTTCTCGAAACACTGGCCAGAGCAATTAGACAAACGAAAGAAATTAAAGGCATAAAAATAGGAAAAGAAGAACTTAAATTATCACTATTTGCAGGTGACATGATTCTATATCTAGAAGACCCCAAAGGGTCTACAAAGAAACTACTAGAACTAATAAATGAATTCAGCAAAGTGGCAGGATATAAAATCAACACGCATAAATCAAAGGCATTTCTGTATATCAGCTTCAAAACTTTTGAAACGGAAATGAGGAAAAACATTCCATTCACAATATCCTCAAAAAAAAAAAAAAATACTTGGGAATCAACCTAACAAAAGAGGTGAAAGATTTATACAATGAAAACTACAGAACCCTAAAAAGAGAAGTAGAAGAAGATCTTAGAAGATGGAAAAATATACCCTGTTCATGGATAGGCAGAACTAACATCATCAAAATGGTGATATTACCAAAAGTTCTCTATAGGTTTAATGCAATGCCAATCAAAATCCCAACGGCATTTCTTATAGAAATAGATAAAGCAATCATAAAATTCATATGGAAAAATAAAAGTCCCAGAATAGCAAAAGCAATTCTAAGCAGGAAGTGTGAATCAGGCGGTATAGCGATACCAGATTTCAAACTATATTACAGAGCAATAGTAACAAAAACAGCATGGTACTGGTACCAAAACAGGCGGGTGGACCAATGGTACAGAATAGAGGACACAGAGACTAATCCACAAAGCTACAACTATCTTATATTTGATAAATGAGATAAAATCATGCAATGGAGGAAGGATAGCATCTTCAACAAATGGTGTTGGGGAAAACTGGAAATCCATATACAACAAAATGAAACTGAATCCCCTCCTCTTGCCATGCACAAAAGTTAACTCAAAGTGGATCAAGGAGCTAGATATCAAATCAGAGACTCTGTGTCTGATAGAAGAAAAAGTTGGCTCCGATCTACATATTGTGGGGTCGGGCTCCAAATTCCTTAATAGGACACCCATAGAACAAGAGTTAATAACAAGAATCAACAAATGGGACTTTCTTAAACTGAAAAGTTTTTTCTCAGCAAGAGAAACAATAAGAGAGGTAAATAGGGAGCCTACATCATGAGAACAAATTTTTACTCCTCACACTTCAGATAGAGCCCTAATATCCAGAGTATACAAAGAACTCAAAAAATTAGACAATAAGATAACAAATTACCCAATCAACAAATGGGCCAAGGACCTTAACAGACACTTCTCAGAGGAGGACATGCAATCAATCAACAGGTACATGAAAAAAATGCTCACCATCTCTAGCAGTCAGAGAAATGCAAATCAAAACCACCCTAAGATACCATCTCACTCCAGTAAGATTGGCAGCCATTATGAAGTCAAACAACAAGTGCTGGCGAGGATGTAGGGAAAAGGGTACTCTTGTACATTGCTGGTGGGACTGCAAACTAGTGCAGCCAATATGGAAAGCAGTATGGAGATTCCTGGGAAAGCTGGGAATGGAACCACCATTTGACCCTGCTATTGCCCTTCTCGGACTATTCCCTGAAGACCTTAAAAGAGCGTACTACAGGGATACTGCCACATCGATGTTCATAGCAGCACAATTCACAATTGCTAGACTGTGGAACCAACCCATATGCCCTTCAATAGATGAATGGATAAAAAAATGTGGCATTTATACACCATGGAGTATTATGCAGCACTAAAAATTGACAAAATCATGGAATTTGCAGGGAAATGGGTGGCACTAGAGCACATTATGCTTAGTCAAGCTAGCCAATCCCTAAAATCAAATACCAAATGTCTTCTTTGATATAATGAGAGCAACTAAGAACAGAGCAGGGAGGAAGAGCAGGAAGAAAAGATTAACATTAAACAGAGACATGAGGTGGGAGGGAAAGGGAGAGAAAAGGGAAATTGCATGGGAATGGAGGGAGACCCTCATTGCTATACAAAATTACATATAAGAGGTTGTGAGGGGAATGGGAAAATAAACAAGGAGAGAAATGAATTACAGTAGATGGGGTAGAGAGAGAAGATGGGAGGGGAGGGGAGGGGGGATAGTAGAGGATAGGAAAGGTAGCAGAATACAACAGTTACTAATATGGCATTTTGTAAAAATGTGGATGTGTAACCGATGTGATTCTGCAATCTGTATTTGGGGTAAAAATGGGAGTTCATAACCCAATTGAATCTAATGTATGAAATATGATATGTCAAGAACTTTGTAAGGTTTTGAACAACCAATAAAAAAATAAATTAAAAAAAACAAGTGTGGTAGATGAGCACAGCGGAGATTGACTCAGCCATATGCAGGAGTGGAATTACGGCACTTGCTGGTAAATGAAAGGAACTGGAGAACATCATGTGAGTGAAGGAGGCCAGACTCGGAAGACCGAGGGTTGAATGTTCCTGTCATATGCAGAGGCTAAGGCAAAGAGGCAGAGGGAGAGTGGGGGGCAGGAAAATAGAAGGGAGATCAATGGAGCAGAGGGAGGGCATGGAGGGGGTGGGAGGCAGGACAGGTAAAGACAGGAGTGGTGGATGTACATATATGAATCTGCCACAGTGAATCTCACATTTAGATGTATCCATAATGCACTGATTTATAAAACTATAAATAAATAAAAAAATATACCAGTAGACTAGAGAAAAGGGTGCAGGGGAAGAGAGGAGGGGAGAGGAAGGGGAAGGACTTGGGACTGAGTAGAGCAATTCATATTCTGTGCATGCAGGAATATTGCAATATGCACCCCAATGTTTGGCAAAACTATACTACACTAATAAGAAAATAATAATAAGCACTGCTGATTGCTGTTCTGGTTCTAATCCATAATTAGCCCCTCAGATGGGCAGTCTGCACCCATGCCTATTCTGTTGTTCTAGATTTAATGTTTTTACATTCATTATTTTAATAGATACGCTTTTCTGTATCCTGCAGTAACAACCACAATAACAACATGACACTCATTACATTTTCCTTTATCCAACGCCCTCATCTTTGCTGGAAATAGACAGGTGGCAATTAAAGCATCTTATCCCCAAGGCCACAGCACTTTTGGGACAGGTTTCTCCCAATGAGGAAATGATAGCTCCAGAGACCTTTTTTTTGCTCTTGTGTGGAGGATAGCGTATTTCTAAGAGGATTTGACCCTACAGCATACAGCCCTCCCAGCTAGCACCTTGCTTCCCTGTGGAGCGGGATGACAAGTCAGCACAGGAGAACAGGCCCCCGGGGTCACTGTGTGCATCTAATCCCACCCTTGCCAGAATCTAGCACTGCTCAGAGACCACTGCTTGGACAGATTCCTTTCATGCCTACACTAATTTGAATTAGATATTCTGTCTTTTGAATAAACTGCCACATGTACATTCCTCTACTCAGTAAAGGCCCCCTTGAGTTTGTTTTAGTAGATGGAGTAAGCATGCATTTAACCATTACTAAGTAACTACGGTTTTGCAACTCACTATGGCAAACTGCTGGGGACACAGGGATGTGGAAGTAATTCAGATGGAGGCCCTGCATTCATGCAATGTCATTGGAAGGCAGGTAGAAACACCTTCAGTTCAAATATTTAAGGGAACAAGTGCTGTTACATGAAAATAAAAAGTGGGGAATTTGCACACCTGTAATCCCAGCCGCTCAGGAGGCTGAGGCAGGAGGATCGCCAGTTCAAAGCCAGCTTCAGGAATGGTGAGACACTAAGCAACTCAGTGAGACCCTATCTCTAATTAAAATACAAAATAGGGATGGGGATGTGGCTCAGTGGTTGAGTGCCCCTGGGTTCAATCCCCAGTATACGCCCCCCCCCCAAAAAAAGTGGGAATTTTTCCATCAGAAATAATCAAATATTAGGCATTTTAGTCCAGGTATTCCTTGAAGGGTGCATGGGAAGCTGATGGAAAGAGGGGATGAAGATTCTAGAGAGAAGACTGACATAGGGACATGTGGGTGGGGAAGCCCTGGGCAATTCCAAGATAGAGTATGTGTTCAGACTGAAGCTGTGACCTTGAATGGCAGACAAGGTGAGCCATTTGCGACCCCCCTTTTAGCAATAAGGAAATCATGGAAGGTCCTTGACCAAAAATGGAAAAAGAATTCAGTACAAATTTTGTAAGGATAACCATGTACCATTTAAAGAGTAAGGGGTGGGCGGTGGCCCAGGGGAATGGATTAGCAGCAGGAGGCTAATGGAGAGGAGGTGCGGTCTTGTGGTCTTGTGATGTCCACTGGATCCTGCTCTGCAAGGGTGGGGGCACAGTTTTAGAAATCTGAACATGGCCTGAACAAAATGAGAGATTTCTTAATTTGTTCAGAATCTAATAGAATTTACCTATGCAGGAGATCCCTTATTTATTTGGAGAGGCGGGACCAGGTAGGTATTTAGGGTGCATTTTTGGTGTTTGTAATTTTTCTTGAAATGGTTCCAACATAAATAAGTTTAGTAAATATGGCAAAGTGTGAATCTTCATTGAATGGGGCCAGTGCGTGTAGGTTGGGTTGTTACAGTTTCCTGTAAACTTCTGTGTTTAAAAATTTTTCTTTTTTAAAAAATTATCTTAAAAGTCTCTTAAAAACTGGAACTGCAATCCAAATATTGGAGGTTAAGAGTAAAGAAGCAAAGGGAATCTTTGTGTGTGAGGTGAAACTTGCTCAGAAACCATTCCCTTGGCTGCACTAATTTCTGAGGAGGATCGGTCTTCCCTAAAGGCACTGCTCTTTTATGGCTCACAGGGCCCCATTTCTATTCAGTGATGTGCTCATCCTGAGGACTGTATCCCGGCTGGTCTGACACCGCCGTGGCCATTCTGTTCCTCTTTGCCAATGCTTCCAGGATGTGCGGGCAGCCTGCAGAAAATGGTGGTGGCCCATGAATCTGGGAATGCTTTGGCATTCAGGGTGTTTTCCAGGGTCCAAGCAAATGTTTGAAAAGCTGCTTCATGTCTCTGATCCTCTGCATTCTGGAGTCCCCGAGGAGCCCCAGGATTCCTAAATGGTCCCCAAGTTGATTCTCTAATGCCCACACTGTGACAATGCTCTCTGGCTCCATCTTCCTGGTTCGAAGGCAAATGCGTCCCGAATGAAGTCTGCATTTTGTTGACATAATAACTTGGGAAATGCAACAGAGAGGGAAATCAGAATCACAACTATCAAGGGTGAAGTCCTTGATGAGGAGAAAGAGAAGAGGGAATGAATCTTCTGCTGCTCTGTTGGCCAATCAATGCAGTGTCACTTGGTCCCATGACTATTTCTGCAGCTGACAAGGAATCTGTCATTTCTTTGAACAAGAAGAACCTCATGTGTGTCATCCACACATTTTAAAATATTTTAAAATATGCAAATTAGGTCATTGTAACAAAGTAGATCACCTCGCACATGATTTCCAGACATTTGGATTGGCCACAATCTAAAATTTTACAAAATCCTGTTCACTCATCCCTGACATTTTAAGTGATCCAAAGGTAGTTAATAAGAATGTAAATTTTTAATAACCTGCCTTTAATCAGGGACACCTTGAGATGCTTCAAAGCAAGATTTAGAACCTGTGCTTTGTGGTGCTTTTGCTTGTAGCCTGGGGTGTATCTTGGCTGAGGTTGATTTTCAGAGGCAACTATTTACTGAATCCACCAGCAGAGGGACCAGGACACGGCAGCCTGGTACTGGACTTCTGATCCCTATCTGCTTAGTGTCTCCTTCCAGGGGGACTGAAAGGAGCTTTGGCATTCAGACACCGGGTGGCACACACACCATCAAGAGGCCCTGTGTGTAAGACCAGGCAGACTGAAGCCTCACTACAGGCGAAAACTCAGCCATAACGGAGCCTTAGATATGATGGATACTCCTCCAGCCAACCAGATCTAGGACGCAGTCCCCTCTGTGCAGGAGGTGACATGTCGGTCCACAACGCAGACAACCGAGACGTGTGATTTCACCTTGCTTCCTTCTGTGCTTCCACTTGATTTCTGCCCTTAACCTCCTCCACCCTCACAGAGCACTAACCTTACTGAAGACAGGTGCATGAGCAACCTATGTCCCTTCCTTGTGCATGGACACAGTTCCAGTGCCCACGCCCTGGGTGGACCCCTGAAACCAGTGAGACCAGCAAAGCCCCTGCAAGAGCACCAGAAGCTCATAAGTACTTTCCTGCTAGGATCCAGGGGTGTCACTGTTTTTTCCAGAGTTGTGTCAACATCCAGAGAAATGATGACATCAGGCCCTCTCCTGGCCCCTTCTGCTCCTGCAGGCCTCTGTGGAGACCCCCTTCACCCGGCTTTGCACTGGGCAACCAGTCCAGACAGGCTGCCCTGGGTCTCCCTCCCTCTGCAAGGCGCCTCTCGCCAGGCAGCTCTTGTTTCCGTGCTGCGGAGCAGGAGCTGGTTCTTCACTCTTCCTGGGCAGGAGTTTCACTCTTCAGGCAGGCACCTCTGCTTGCTCCCTGTAGACAATCTGGGAAGAACGTACAGCTCCCCACACTTTCTCTACAGCAAAGGAGTGATCTTCCATTACATCCTGGATATTCTCCACTGGAAACATTTCAAACATCCAGTTCTTTTTTTCTGTCCCTCTCTGTGCCCAGGAAGGGTGGCAGTGTGGATCAGCACTGTGAGCGAGCTCCTCTGCCCTCCAGCACCCAGGTGGGTTTGGAGAGCCAGTGAGAGTTGTTTGCAAGACATCAGAGCATGAGAGCAGAGGGGCAGGGTGTCCGGGCTGGTCCTACCTTTGGAGCTGAGGCTTGGCATGGCTCTACTCCCCTTTATGAGCTAGGTGTGTCCATGTAGCTGCTGTCCTCAGGTCCCGTTAACAATTACATAGTTAAGTTACTCATTTTTTTCAATGGCTTGAGGTCATCCTCAGTCCAAAGAAAGAGAAGATGGAGAAATCTGCTGTCCTCTTGAAAGATCTATGAAAGTCTACTTTATTTCCCACAATCCATCACAAGGAAGTCTCCCAAGTGTGCTCCATCTCCATCAGCGAGGGAAGATGCGTCTGGAGTTGATTAGGTCTGTGCACATGGTGCTTTATAAATGCAGCCCTGGAGACATGGGCAGAACCAGACTGGTCGCATCTGCCCTTCTGCAGCCTCTTGGAGCAGAGATGGCTCATGTTGGCCAGGATTTTTTTCTCTTCTTCACTCTTCCAAACTGCTGCAGACTTGGATGAGGGATAAGTGGTAAATAGCTCTGCCTTTCAGCTATTTATTTTTGTTTGCTTATAATCTTTATGGGAGAATTAAGTAGAAGCAGAGAGAACAAGAAGATTATTTTTTGATGAAAGGTTAATGCTCCTGAAGGAGATGGCTGATTAGTTTTTATCTTCAACAAGCCTGGGGAAATTAATTTGGCAAACATCTGACCTTGGCACAAGTTGTGTTATCTAAATAAAGTTTTCCAGGCTCGCTTGGTCAACAAAGTGATCTGAAGCCATTATTAAATAGAAGGTTCCAGCCTCCTCACTGGGAGCCCAGGCTGGGGAGCCTCTGTCTCTGGTTCTGTGCTCGGGGTCACAGCTGTACGTTGTGTGTTAAACCACTGTGGTGCATTTGGAGTTTGAATTTACACCAAGGCTTCATATTTATTTTCTCATTAAAGCATCAAACATTTATTGAGTGCTTCCTACCTTTTTCCAGCTCAGGTATCTCCTGCATGGTGCAGTTAGAGGAGCTATTGCCTCCCCAACATTGCCCAGCAATATGCCACAATGCTCCATGTGTGCAAAAGAAAACAAAAGCAAACTGAGTCCCTGCAGTCAAGGTGCTTAAGGTCCCTGCAAGAAGACAGCCACTGACCAAACGTGCCCACACCCATTAAATCACACAGAGAAGCAAGAGTGGGAAGGAACAGCACAGGGATCTGTGAGGGGCAGGCAGGGCTCCTGACCTTGTCCCGACTGCTGTGAGGACAGAACGTGACAGTGAGCTCTCCCTGAGTGGCAGTGACATGTGTTCCCATGCAGATGCTGAGGGAGGCCAGGCCTCCTGCAGGAGTCCGGCTCCACCCAAACTCCAGCCACACCAGGCCTGTACCTCTGGTAGCCGCAGACTCACCATCCTCATCCCTGAGGATGCTCAAGGCCTTTGAAGTTGTGGCCTAGAAGCTTCTCTGGGGGCATCTCACCTCACAGAGGGGCAGACACAAAGGGGCTTCTGCAGAAGGAGGAGCCCCAAGCCTTCTGTCTCCTGTTCTGAAGTCTCTAGGAAGATTAGTAGCACGGACACTGACGTTTTTCCTGTTTAACGTTTTTCTCAATTTCTATGGTCATATTTTCTCTTCTAATAAAGACACATTGAAATTGCCGTATTTGTTCAGGGCGGACTTTCTGTTCTGTGTTGTTTCTTTCTATTTCTCTCCTTTTCGTAAGACAAGGAACAGGAATTGCTGAGTCTGTTTCTGTTGCTGCCTTTGCTGGATGATTGAGTCATTTACTTTGTATCAAGAGAACCGTGGGTCTGATGCCACCTGCCTACGAGAGTTTCACAGATCGGCTTCCTGATCTGCTCTGGGGCAGAAGCTAGCCCTCTGCTCTCTGAGGAGGACAATATAACTAGGCTCTTGTCATCAGTGCTCAGCCCAGGTCCTGCCAATCAAAATCCTCTGAGTGAGAAGTGGTGGCCACAATCTGTGCCCTGTGAACATGCAGCGGGCTGGACTCAGGGCACTCGGAGTGCGGTCCCATAGAGTGAGCACCCACAGGGTCATCTGCTGGTGTGGCTCCCACTGTCCCCCACTCCTGCCAGGCATCACGTGGTTGTGTATATCATGTTGTACCAAGAGGCTCTGAGCTCTGCAGAGTTCCTGAGTGGACTAAGTGAGACCCGCCCCACCTGTCCCTGGCCTTCTCCAGGGAGCTCACCTGCTCTCTGGACCACAAGGTGCCTGGTCTTCAGGAAAGTGCCTAGTCCAATATGACAAGTGTCCTTTTAAGAAGAGGGGATGTGGTCTCAGATTCATGTGCACAGAACAGAGGGAATGTGAAGACAGAGAGGGATGACGGCACGGGCAGGCCAGGGAGCAGGACGCTGCTTGAGTCTTGACCGTGGCCTTCTGCCCAGAGCCCTGTGCTCAGGGCACCTGTGTGGGTGAGGGTGAGTTCGTCAGCACCTGGCTTCTTCAGCCTCTGTCTGGAGGAGAAACCGCAGTGGCACATGTGGGCTGATGACACGAGGTCTTCACTGTCATGCGACAAACACTCATCTCTCCTCTCATCCCCTCCTCCTCGGAATACATACTTCTCAACTATTTTCTTATGTCCCTCTGTCACTGCTAACCAGGGGAGCAAATGGACGTCTAGGGGTGTCCTCCTGCTTTCTGCTGGTGCAAATCCTCTCTGAACTCACTTGTAGTGATGGCAGTCACGTGATGTCTCCCAGATGAGCTTTTCTGCAGTTTGCACAGGCTCTCCAGCTGAGCTGGAGACATCACAAGCACACGAGCGTGCGCAGGGTATCTGCCGCAGGCTTTGCACTAGGCTGTGTTCTCAAAACCCATGGAAAGCAGAAGTGCAGCCCCCACTGTTCACATGCAAGTCACCTCTCTCTCCAGTGCCCCCTTTCCCCTGTGAAATATGCCTTGAAACATGTCGTAAGTTACGCATGCTGAAATCACTATATATTATTTAGTTACCTTCCATGGGAAAAAATGCACGAGCCCCCTAATGCTATGATTATCACTGTGCATACCCAGATAGCGTGAATCTTCTAGAATGGAAGGATCATTCCACAGCTAGCAGTTGCCGGGAAGTAGTCCCACAGTAACTACTCTGCAGTTGTTCATGTATTTTCCCTTTGTGCTCGAGAGTGATAATCACATAAGTCCGTCTTCACCTTTAAAAGGTAAACACAAACCTGTGGCCTCTGCAGTTTAAGCACCAGGGCCAACTCTCTAGGGGACACCCAGTGAGATGTTAAAGGCAGATAATCTGAGCACAACCACAGATGTGCCACCCCTGCCTGGAGCAGGTGCCCCTGCGTGTCCCCCACGACTCAGCAGACTACGGGCACTCCAAGAACTTCCAGAGCCTCACACCACAGGCACATGGCACACAGCCTTCGCTGCTTGGGCTGGGAGCAAGCAGTGGGGTGCCCAGGGTGGTCCAGGGAGCAGACAGCAGGGGGGACTGAGGCAAATGGACTCCTTGGCTGAAACCTGAGCTGGGTGGTCTGGAAGTAGGATGTGTGTGTGTGTGTGTGTGTGTGTGTGTGTATGTGTCTGTGTGTGTGTCTAGAGAATGGGGTATGATACACAAAAATGTAAGTGGTAAGTCTGCTATCTTTAAGTAGTATCCTTTTAGGTTACTTTATAAGATTTATTTTTTTCCACAAAATACATACAATTTTATAATAAAAATAGTTTGTTTGGATCAATTTTTTTTGAATCAACAAATGAAATGGCAACTGAAGAATGGGCACATGAAATATTGGTTCTCAGGTGATCAAGGTTGGCCTCACAGTGATTTTTGCTCCTCATCCCAAGCCTGGGTGGGCACTGAAATCCCAAGACCATGCATGGGCAGGGACAGAACAAGCCCAGCACTGCCAGCCAGCCCCCTGCATGGGCTGTTCCTCCCAGGAGGACAAGCAGTAGCCTCTGTGGCCAGGCCTCCCAACCTGGCCTCTCCTACTTTCTTTTTCTGGGCCCTGTGTCACAGTTACAACCCCAGCTAGCCTGAGAATGCTGAATGCAAGAGGCTGGACTTCTTAATGTCCAGCCCCAGGGAGAGGCCAGGCCAGCTTCCGTTACTCTTTTCCTGCTTTGTTGCTTATTCCTATACTCACAGCCAAACAAATATTAGCTTTCACTGCATGCACAGACTGATAGTTGGTTATTACCAACTGTCACTTACTGTGGGCTTTGCAGTGATGGACATGGAAACTGGCTTGTCAGCATGCACTGTGGCAGCTTGTGTTGGTGGATGCCTGCCTTCTTATTGCTTGTTTTTCTTTTTCTCTTTGTTTTAGTTTTCTTTTTCTTTTTGCTTGCAACTAGAGACATCCATTCTCATTTCCTCTTATTCTACACTGAGACTTGTCTATTGGTCTCCAGTGTTCTTCTGGACTGTAGTGATGTCATTTGCTTTTACAATTCTGCAAATAAGGGAAACTAATATATTTACCAGTATTTTGTGGCAGTTTTCCTTCTGTTTCATACAAACATTCACTTAAGCCAATAAATTTCTTTTAGATTTGCACCTATATAGGTTTTTCAGAGTTAATGGACTGTTATTTTATATTCCTGTTACATTCTGATACACATTATGATGTATTTGCATGGATAGAATAATAGATTTCCTCGACAAAACTTCTTTAATATACCTTTCAATGAGTCCTCCATAACAAAACCCCAGATCCTCCTATGAATAGTCAACAATAAGAATGTTTTCTGCTCTGGTATGACTCAAAAGCTGGCATTTAAACCAAACATTGCAATGAGTTCATAAGAAGACCCTGAACAAGTGAAATGGAATCAGCATTTGCTGAACATTGATGTTTCTTTATATGAAATATCTTATTTAACTTACAGAAAACATGAGGCTTTCTTAGAACCTAGGAGTTTGGAGCAAGGGGTGTTGTTCTCAGATGATCTGGAGCATCTGAGCATGTTCTTCATTTTACCATTTTTCAAAATGTGTTGCTTTGCAATTGCTCAGTTATGCTGAAATTGGTTAGGCTTCTGAGGGTCTGTCTTACTTTTCAAGAACACTCCATAAATTCTGCAGAAAGACAACCACATGCAAAGCTACCATTTCTTTGCCCCCCACTCCCCAATACATTATGTCCTTATCTTCTTGCATTTAGAGACCAGGGCCATTCCTCTGCATCCTTTATACAGGCTTCCTGCTTCTCAGAAGGTCACACTTGCCTTTGTGGCAGAAAAGGGGTTTGTATGGTCCACCTGGTTACACTGGAGTCCTGCTTTCCAGAAGCCCATCTGCCCGCAGGCAAGGAGGCCAGCCCACACCATGGAAGGTGGGAGGGAAAGTACAGGCACTTCTTAATGAAGGTCCTTGTGGGAACAGGCACTGCAGGGAGCCACTGAGATACCAGCTGGTTCTACCCTGTCTTTTCCCCTCCTCCTCCTCCTCCTTTTGCTCCTCTTGGACAGACCCCCTGGCCACCAAAGGCCCCAGGCCCACCACCATACACCTGACCACAGGCCTGCAGGAAAAGGACTGTTTTCAAAGCCTTTCCCAGCACTCCCTCACAGTCCACTCTGCAATAGCCCTGCTTGTCCCCCACTCCCCTGGGAGCTCCCACCCACTGGCTCACCTTTGGTTTATAACAGCATCTCAGAGGGCTGGTAAAGATGTTTCTCTCCTTAATTACGTGCCTCCTCTCTCCCCTATATGTTTTAAGGGCTTGTTCTAAACACATCTCTTATTTTGTGACATACGTGGAGAGGCTGCTGCTTGGATCAAACTCAGGCTGATTCAGTGATGTTTGGTCTTGATGTAATCTGCATAAAACCAAGCTAAATGACCTATGCTCAGTCCAGATTGTCAGGGAAGATGAGCAAAAGACTCCCCTTCTCTGTTTTCCAACACTCTTGCCGTCTTAACTGGCTTGAGCATCAGTCTCTTGGACTCTGCAGCCTAACAGCAAAGCCATTTGTAATGTGATGTCCCACGGACCTGTCCCTCAGCCTCAGTAAGGCTGCTGCTTTAAACTGGACAGCATTATTGCTGGTGGGCACCTGAGGAAGACACACTGCTCCTGGGGCAACCTACTGAGACCACTCAGTCACTGGACCTAGAACTCAAGCTCAAAGAAGGAAATCTGACTTTGTTTCCTTTTCTTTCTCTGTCAGCCATACAGGCCAGCTACGCTTCCAGGGGACAGTGTAGCCATGCAGAGGCTCAGAAGGATTTGGCACAAGAAGAAAGTAAGCCAGGAAAATGGGGGAGCTAGCATCACAACTTCCCAAGCATCAAGTGCCAAAGTAGCACACTTGTGACAAATGCTCTTCTGAATCCCAACAGGTTATTCAGAGGGAGCAGGGCAATGTGGTGGGTCTACTCGGTGGTTCTCAACTAGGGGCAGTTTGGGGAATGGGCATTTGTAAAAATAATTCAATTCCTGTATTTGTTGATTTCCTTACTTTTAAGGAAAATGCTTGGAAAAGCATCCAACAGCTTCAAAATATGACTCTTGTCACATACTAGAGAGTTTTAATTCAGTAATCCTGGACCATGGTCTCCCTTGTGCTAACATGGGACCGCCCGTGAGTGGTTTCATGAGATGCATTGATGCAACAAATGACCATGAAGCTAACACTGTGCCATGTGCTGCTGGGGTGGGGATGTGCTGCTCGCACCTGGTCATGCTCCATGAACACACAGAGGGCTGGCAGGTGACCTTGAAGACAATGGGAAATTAAACAAAGAGGGATGAGTGGAGAACTCTGGGTACATTTTTATGGCTTTGCTGTTCCTGTTCTCATCTAGGAGGAGGCAAAACCACATCGACCCATCAGCCATGGATAATGAATCAGGTTGTATTTCTCACTAAACTGTGTGTTTGGGTTGCAGAGATTTGGAGGAGGAGAGAAAAGACAAGATACTGCTTCAGGAACAACTGACAATCCATCTCCACATTGTAGCTACAGGTACTCACCAAGGTCATGTTTAGGCTGCTCAAGTCAAAGGTGTCTTGGGAAATCATAAGCAAAGGATTGTTTTAGAATTCTCTGCGACCTGGGCCTCCTGGAGTCTGTGCTTTGCAATAACCCTTTGGCCTGGCAGGCTGCTTTCCCAGCTGCTTTCATCCACTGAGGAAAATAGAATGAGCTCTAGAAAACCACTGAGTTTCTTTGAAGGATATCTGGGTGCAGAATCCCAAATGTACAAGGAAGAACAGGCGCCCACCCTGAGTAAGTCCTTCAAGAGCACCCTATTCTCTCTTAGACCTGTGTAAGGTGATTTCTGTGTGCCTGAGATTGAGGGTAAAAATGAATTCTTCATTGCTAGCATGTGTCCCTTTTATTCTCAATAAGAGGATTTCCTTTCCTCCCTGTCTTCTCCCTTCCTTTCTTCCTTTTCTTTCCTCCCTGCTTCTTCTGAAATGCCCTCCTGGCTCAGGAGTCCTGGGTGCTCTGATGAAGGAGGCACACGGCCCAGGCAGACAGGCACTCTTTCTCAAAGACTGATGCTGCGCGTGGGAGCAGCTCATGAGCCTGCTGGAAGGACCCAGGATAGGGAGCGCCTGGGGTTGGGAAGCAGGGACCCCTGGAGTCAGTGCTATTGGTTTAACAGGAAGCAGGGGCAGGAGGGATCAGGCTCTGACTCCTGCTCCCCAAATCAGGCCAGAAAATAAAGAACCTGGGTGATAAAGAGGAGACAGTGGATTAAAATGGGTGGGAAATGAGAAGGATGAAGAGGGCTTGGATTTCTCCTGCCCAATTCTGCAAAATTAAAACTTAATAACAGGAGTCTTTTATTTCAGAACAATTCTATGGAGGGGTGTCTCCTCTCTCTTAACCAGCAGCCCTAGCACCCTGCATGGAAATTCCAGCAGTAACTAGGGCAGCTGCTCTTCTTCCCTCACCAGCTGTGCCTGGAGTCTGCAGGTGCCCATCTACATGTGCAGGTGGACATCCATCTATATAAGCCCTACACCTCCTTCCCGCTCTCCTGCTTGGCATGTCCTTTCAGTACATCTGGAAGAGTTCAGGATTATTCCCAAAGCCAGGAGCTCCCAGGCATCAGCAGAATGTGGCCAACAATTCAGATGGAAGGTGCTGCGGGGCCACCTGCCCTGAGCCTCAGCCGGGGCGAAGGAAAGGAAGGTCCTCTCTGCCTGGAGTGTCCACAGGCCGGTACTTGGGACAGAATTCCCAGGGATGCACAGAAGGAGCCTTGGTACCAGTGTAGGAACACGGAGTTCCCATGCCAGCTGAGCGCATCCACCCGGGTAGTTCCAGCCCAGGTGAGATCTGCCCATATCCTGCCATCTTCCTTCTCCATGTCGCCACCTGTGCTGCCAGGCCCGTCCTCCTCTTGAGCCCCAGCCCGCTCCTGCCAGGGTGCAGGCTGGGCCAGTGCAGCCGTGGAGCAGGGTTGGTATTGACCGGAAAACCAGAGGAAACTAGAGCTGGTGCCCAAGACTGCAGCCTGAGAAAGGTTGTGGGGACACCAGCAGGAGCTGCAGCAGGGGCAGGAGCCTGGGGGGGGGAAGCAGTGCTGCCTCCCGCTCAGCCAATGCCCTGGCTGGGATTACCCGCTCTAAGTTCTGAGGTTGCCCTGCAGGAATATGACATGAGGCAGGTGTGGGCGTGCGCAAGGAACAGGTGAGGCCAGACCCCGGGTTCTCCCACTGCCGCTCTGGCTGCGGGAACCCGAACAGGGCTTATCACAGGGAACGCAGAGCGGGGAAGGACACAGATAGGAGCACCAGGAGCGCCTCTCCTCCCTGGATAGGAGGATCCCATGGGGACTATATTGTCTACCTGAAACTACTTCCCACTGGCTGCAGATCCGCGCAGGAGGAGTGGGACATGGCAGAGGGGTCGTGTCCATGGTTTACCTCCCACTTGGGGACTCTGCTGGACTCTGGGGAGGGCGTGGGAAGTCTTTGCAGCCTCTTTTCCCCAAGAATAGAGGTCCCTCCTTCCTCAGCACCAGTTCATTCTAACTAAAATTGAGGAATCCTAGGGGAAAGCCAATCTCTCTGCAATGGTTCCCCAGTCCCATCACACTTCGTGGTCCCCAGAGCAGATGTTGGCTCACCATAGAATGTGCACATGCGGAGCAGCTCGCATAAGGCCCAGGATGGCAGAAGTGTAAAATCGCCCGTCCAGTACCTAAGGTTCAGTCCATCCAGCTAGTTTGGGGTTGCTAGTAGGGGTTATGGAGCCCGCTGGTGCTGGTGTACAGGCCAGGCGACTCCAGAACAGACCCAGGCTTTCCAGACTCCTGTGTCTGCAGCCAGGATGCACATGTCTTGAGTGGAGGGGATAAAGTGAGCACATTAGGCACATAGCTCAGCACCAGAAGTGCGCACACAAAAAAACTCAGCAGCTATTATTACTGTCCTCATTACTAAGTCAAACTACCAGGGAGCAGACCCAGAGGATTCATGCAGGGAGCAGGAGGCTTCCAGGCCAAGGTACAGCAAGCACCAGGAGTCCTTCAGAGCCAAGCACAGAGTGCAGGGATCTCTGGGCTGGCCAGGAGAGAGCTCACCTGCCAGGGTTGCAGCTCTGTTTATTCTTCTGTGGCTACTGAGGGTGAAAGGGCAGCAAGATCATTTTTCTACTTTTTGTGCAGGACCGAGGGCTCTGCATGGTTCTAGCTGAGCCTAGTGAGAACTGGAGGCTCAGTGCTACAGGGGGCACAGATCTCCCCCAGTCTCTCTCCCCAGCACCCAACACTGATCTTCCTAGCACTATCCTCCATCAATCTATCTAATCCTCCCTGCCCCCGGCTCTTTGAGTTCAGTTGAAAATTAATGGGAGGGACATGCTATCACTTTAGGTGAAAAATTATTTGCTTTTCACAAGTCACGGGAAGCCTGAGATTCTAGGGAAAGCCAATCTCCTTGCGATGGTGGGGTTCCCCAAGAGGAAAACAAAACAAAACGTTTTTCTTCTATTGTTTCAAAATAATGACATTTTGTCTTGCTAGTTCCAGGGAGGTAGAATTTGCCAGTTCCAGGGAGGCATTTTGTCTTGCCAGTTCCAGGACATAGCAAGAGACCCAGTGTGAGCACAAGAAAGCAGTGGAGCAGATGGAGACGCAGAGCTGTGGAGGGCGCAGCCAGGCGGTCAAGTTTGCCAAGAAAATGGGGCATAGATATCCCCCAGTCTCCTGGGTGAGAAGAGGCAGGAGCCCATGGTACTGGTGGGGCCCGTGGAGGGGAGGCAGGGCCAGTGCCAGGGCTCAGAGACGGGACTGAGTGAGACTGAGAAGGATAAAAGAAATAAAAACTAGGTGGAAAGGAGGCACAAAAGAAGGACAAGGTAAAACAATTTAATTCAGAAGTTCCATATATCTTTTCAGGCTTATCAATCCCTAAGTCAGTCTCACTTCCGGGCCCGGGACATCTTAAGATCTACCTTGTGCACTGTTAATTAACCCTCCAATAAATAGATTAAGCCAAGACAGCTATCTTGAGAACCTATAACTTAGGGCAAGTTTCTAGAACCATCTGTTGACCAGGTAATGAAGACCACATCAGTCTCATTAGAGATTGACCAGACCACCATAAATCATCTTGAAATCTCAGGACTGTCAGTCCTACATAGCTTTCCATATCCACCACTCATCACGTTTCTGTTAAAAGAAAGGCAGGAACCACAAAAACAAACAAACAAAAAACCTCTCTTTTAAGATGACCCTCATTCTCCATTGAATGAATGCATCATCTACTTTCCTCAATAAACCTCTATGTACCTGACTGGCGTGAGCTGAAACTTCTTCCCATCACATAAGCCAAGGATCCCTCTTTCACAGAATTCCCAGGACCCTTACCAGGAAACATCTCTTCTCCAGGACAGGATGTGGGAGGCAAAAAAAGAAACCACCAGTGATGTCTGGTGGCCTCTGTGGTCCTAGACTCAATTGTTCCCAGAGCCCATCCTGCGTCTTCTTGGTCAGGAACATCTCTGAGGCTTAGCTGGGCACTGGACCTCCCAAGTTACAGCTGCCTCAAGGGTCTCTGCTGCTGGGTGGGTGTGTCCTGAGTGGTGATATATAAGCAGCACTAGCACTAGAGGACGTGGGCGTCATCTTTCCAGCATATTACTGTAGCCACATTTGTGAAACAGCTACCAGAGAGAGACTCCCTGGAGGCTCAGTGCCCACAATTCTGTTGAGACCTGATTACACAGGCATATTCTGTCTACCGTGTGCAGATGCCTAGGAGGAAAGCAATCATCCTGAAAAAACTGCAGTTTGCGTAAGAGTTTAGGCACACGGCACCAATCCCATTAGTTAGGGGATGCTGAGAACCCTCAGGAGACTCAAGTCCCCAGACTGCAGCCAAGGGTCAACCTCGCAGGCAGCCTTTCTGAGGATGGCAGCCTCAAACCTGTGCTGTGTGTACCTTTTGCCAAACATATGACCATTTTTAGTTGGTCAAAGATCAAATCCAGGGAGTTACATAAATATTTTGATTTGCATAAACCAATCAGGCTCACTCCTCTGTAGGGGGGACTATTTCACAAACTATGATGCCTGGGGTGAGGGCTGTTGTGAATTATCCCCAAGGAAAGTCAGGGTACTGTTGGAGGAGAAGATAAAGCACTATTTGAGAGCATGGATGGGGGTGACTGTCAAACATCCAGCAGTAAGAAAAGGACTTCTTGTCCTTGTGCAGGTTTGAAAACATTGCAGATAATTAATTTATAATTAATTTACATGGCTATTGCTTCTAGTGAAAGGATGTTTTCCTTGTGTTTTTGGAATTGGGTTCAGCAATTCCTATTGAAGATTCTGCAGAAAAGCTTATCTGCCCTCCTCAGTGACCGTTTAACAATAAAGAAGGCAAGAGCTGAGACGGAGCCCAGGCAGACATCCCGTTGCCATGACAACTCATGTGGCCATTTTAATGCTTTTTCACTGGGACAGCTCTGTGCTGGGCTTTGGGAAGAGTGTGGCTGAGAAGACTGAAGACACCGTGGCACATACTGTGTCCCCAGGTAGCAGGAGATGGAGTAGATGCTCCCAGTGCAGTTCTGTGTCCATCAAGGGTCCTACCTGGGCTGGTGCCAAGCAGAAAGCAGGGTCCTTGTGCTGGTTATTTCCTGCCTCTCTGACCCACCCCTGCATTGTCCTCGCAGGTGAGTCACACCCAGGGCTCTGACAGGGTAGTGCCCTTGAAATCTCAGTGACCCCTGACACTAACGAGCACTCCCTCCTTGACACTCTCTGCTGGGCTTCTCACGCTCCGATCCTAGGACCCACTTCTACTTACAGTGTTGAGAATCGCACCAGAAATAAAGTGCTTTTATTTGTACCAATGAATATTCACCATATTAGAAATTTAAGTGGACAAATATTACCATGTTTTTTCTTCATTCTGATGCAATGTCACACATTATGTGGCCTCTGCCTGTTGCCTCTGGAAATCTCCGTTCTGCACTCAGAGGCAATGAGAATGAACAGGCAAAAAGGCTGCCACCACATCCAGGGGGTGGTTTAGAGGACCCCCTGCAGCAGTGCTGGAACCCCAGGAGGAGCGTCCCTCGAGAATCATGGTTCCACGTTATTCCTGTGGCTTTCCTGCAGTGTGGGCTGTTTTTCCTCCTGATTCCCTGGTCACTTCTCTCAGTATTGGAGGCTTCATCATTTGACGATGGTGAGAGCTGTCCCTGCTGTTCCAGGTCCGCCTTCATTGGGTGTGTTCTTCTCGGGTCACTCCTTGCTTAAGGTTGAGATCAACATCTCTCTTCATAAAGTCCCAATCTCTCTCTAGCATAGAGATCTAGGGGACTGAAGACACCATGGCACATACCGTGTCCCCAGAGAGCAGGGCATACATTGGGCGCTCTCAGTGCAGCCATTTGAGCTTCAAATCTGTGAGTATTGTCCTTGTTGGCACCTTGGCACTTTGGTCCCCAGGTGCCCGTGCCATCTACCCCCATCTTTCCACCTTCTTGGTTATTCTTGCAGAACAGCTGGGCAGCCCTAGCCAGCCTTACTTCATTCCCTTACCTGCTCTCAACCCATTCTCCACCCCAGCAGGGAAGTCTTTCCTAAAACCCATTCAGTGAGGTCTTCTCACCCACAACCAGACCATTCCAGCAGCTTCCATTACTCTGGATGGAGGCCGAGCACCGTGGAGTGCTTGGTGGACATCATGACGGGCACTCATGGCATTGCCTCTCTCTCCCGTCCTAGACTGTGGTTTGCTTCCTCTCACAAGTGGCTCCCTTAGGCACGCTCAACTCTTGGGCTCTCAGGATGCACATGTGTTCCCGTGTTCCACAGGCGTTTCTCTGTACTCTTCCAGGAAATGGTCTTCATGCTTCAGGCATCTAGAGGTTTTTCCTCTCAGAGGGGAGAAAGCTCCCAGTGGTTCCAGCAGGAGTCAAGGGAATGACATGATCTTGTGGGGTTGCCCCTTGGGCCCGTGCCACTCCTGGACCCATGGTGTGGCTGGGCTCTCCACTGGTGGAGTGCTCCAATGTCTCGATCTGAGTCATATACCCACACTTGGAACCAAGGCTGGGGTGGGGTTAGCCTTACCCAGGCCATGGAGACTGAAAATGGGAAAGAGGTGGGCCTAGGGGTAAATCAGGGCTCTTGCCATAGAGAAGAGGTACGGATGTGGGAGATGAAGAACCACAGAAACCAGGTATGAACCACAGAACCAGGTACTCCTGTTGCTGTTTTAATCTCCTGTTGCCTGACACCAATATTTCTCACCCATATTCCTGCATGTGACATTCTTCTGTCCCCCCCCCCATCGTGAACATCCATGCACATCCCGTTAACTTCTTATTCCTCAAGACCAGCTCAACCTTGTGCCTTCCCAGGGAAGTCACTGCCGTTTCTTCCCTTGGTCTGCCTTCTACGTGCCATGCACAACCGTGTGCACCACGGTGCAGTGCAAGCTGCATTTGTCCTTTGGGTTTAGCGTCCCCACCAGGGCAGCTTGCAAGCAATCACCACTTGTTCATTTCTTCCTCCCCAGCAAGCAAACAGCCAAGGCCTAGCACAGAGCAAAGACCTCATTCAGCCTGGGGAGTTGGATCTTGTTTTGGTCTCCCAGGATCCTCTGAGACTTGTTCAAACTGTTCCCAGTATAACTTTGGGTGGGAGACTTTGGGGCCCATGAGAGAATTTAACTGTGTGTATATTTTTTACTCTTGAACTCAGCAAAATAGGATGAAGTGATTAGTGACTGAATCTATTTGACATGGTCCATCTAGGAAAACAAAACTCCTTCCAGATATTTTATCAGAAAGAATCCAGTAAAGGAATTGATTACCTAGGTACATGAAAATCTCTCATAGGCATCTTCTTATTTGGTAGGTAATTTTGATGACCTTTCTCTAATACTCGTGTATATTTATTTCAAATTGGATAGATTGGAGGTGGTTTCAACGAGAAAGGAAAACCCACTAACAATGTTGGCAGTCCTGCCACAATCTGAGTGGGAGGCAGCTGAGTCTCAGGAGGGCTCTGGAGGCAGTCCAGGCCTGCCATGGCCCACTTTATACCCTGAGAGAGGCCACAGAATCCCACCGAGGCTCAGTGTTTTCTGTGTCACATGGGATTCCACACACTAACCACCCACCAGAAATGTGCCATGAGATAACCCAATAGTGTGACCTCACTGCTCACTGCATCTTATTTTGTTTCCTTCAAAGATTCTGTTACGACCTAAAGTTAAGGACTGTGGGGTTTTCAGTGGCAGAGCTCTTGCCCAGCATGCAAGAAGCTCTGAGTTCCATCCCAGCACTGCAAAATAAATACTGTCCTTTATGCATGTTCATTTTTTAATTTATTTTTCTCTAATCATCAATTCCAGGCAAAGAAGTGCCAAAAGGTTAAATGTTGGATGGTGTTGGATGATAAAATAACCCTGAGACTAGCAACTGCTAAAAGCCGCTAGTCTACTGAAGGTGGAGTGACACAGAGGTGAGGTTCTATTGCTAGAGATACTGCAACCCCTTGGTAGGTGCTCAATCCATAGCAGTAAGCATCCCAGGTAAGGTGACCATGGTAAGGGGGCTGCCAGGGAAATGGAACCACAGAAGTTCTGCCTTCATCAGAACATTCAGAAGTAGAAAGAGAAACAAATGCTCTGGTTCTTCCTTCTTCCCATCTTCATCTTGCACCAGTGCCATCAGCTTGGTAGAACCTGCCAAGGGCAGAGCACAAGAGAGATGGGAGACACAGTTCTGCATGAGACCCAACAGGGCAGATGGCTGGGACCTGACAGCGAACTGGAAGTTGACAGCCACAGGGGGCTTTTCGGAAGCAAGTCTTGTCAGATGTGTGACCTTTTGGGGTCAGGATTCAGCTAGAACTTAGGAGAGGAAGAAGGATGGGCCTCTAGAAACGCTCTTCTCTGAGGGAAAGCCACGGTGGTGTCCACTTCAGATCAGCAGGTGGGAGAGAACCTTTCTGGGGCTGTGTGCAAGCTGATGGAATACTGCAGTCCCTGCTCTTCTAGGATACCTCCAGGCTGAGTGCAGAGCAAGAGAGCCAGGAGGAGGGCACCAAGGGAAGGTGCTGTCCAGACTAGGAGTGGCTGTCAGACTGGAGTGGCTGGCAGGGAGCCTGAGAGGCCGCACGCAGGGTCCTTCCCTGTGATCAACATGATAGAATGAACTAACCCCCGTGATGCATATAAATTACTCACAGAGGTTCCTGCATGCTTTTGGTGGGCAATACCATGGACTCGGGAGTTCATGTTCTCAGCAATTCCCATCAGCTGCACTCAGGAACTTAATAAGGCATTGACCTTGCTGGAGGATTTCAGAAGAAATCTGTCCAGGTGTCCACTGGGGATCTTCTGAGCTGGTCTCTCCATATTGAAATTGTTTGTGTGGGTCCCAGAATGGCCTCAGCTGCAGGGATGCTACAGGCTCTCTTATCCAATTGGTCATATGAGGGATAATCTGCTTCTCAGAGATGTGTGGAGGGCCTGAAGCAGCCACATACCCTTCAGCACTCTATGCTGGTCTCCTGCTGGGCTTCCAACACCATGTGAGTGGCTCCCTTCCAGGGGCCATTATTTTCTCCGGAAGCTCTCTTAGAGGTTTCTGAGGAGCTGGCTTCTCTTGGCTCCTGGAGGATTCTCTCCCACAGAGTGTCTGGGAGCCTTGCAGATTCACTCTATCTTTCCTGAACCTGCAAACTTGAGCCCCTCTGAAGCTCATGACCAGGGCAGTAATGAGAGGCCCCATTGAGCTGGGCCTCATTAAGACTTTTCTGCTCTCTCCTCCCATGACATCCTTTATTCAGCTGGGTGCTGACGAGCAATCTGGGAAATTGGAGAGCTGAACAGTGCCTTATTTCACGCCAGAAAGTGCATTGCAATGGTGACTACATGGGCTGATGGAATGACACTATCACTCTGATTGTGAATGGGAGAGAGGGGTGTTGGCTTATGAAGCTATTATGCATTCCTCAAGACACATTCCCAGGGCTCCATAAAATGCACCTATATTCACATATATTTTGTTGCAATCTGGCCCTTGGACAAAATGAGGCCCTGGCAATTGATGTTTATGGCTTTCCATATAAGCTTTCAGACAAAATTTACACTGTATTTTACTCCAGCTATTTCACATAAAGCAGGGGATTTTGCCACAAAAATGAAAAGAGAAGAAACTGCATTCTTAAGTTTCTTATAAATCAATATTTGAGGTATAAAAATATCTATATAAAAGATAAAGCAGTGACAAACACATCTAGGATGGAAAGAAAGCCTATTTAAGCTTTGCTTTTACTCTAAGTTGCCTTCCATATCTGGAATACAGTCAGCATTTTAATTTTAGGAGAAGATAGGACTTGTATATCTCACCCCAGATCTGGTCAGCAGTGACCTGTCCAGCTTCAGCCCAAGGGGATGCTGCACAGGGCATTCTAAAGACTAAAGACTTCTTCCACCAGCCCACCTTGATGGCTGATTGGACAGGGGGATGTAAATCAATACTGTGTTGGATTTCCCCAGATTCTTTACTCTTTTACTTGCCTCTGCAAGACTCTGCATTTTCAAACATAAATTGCAACTGATAATTCTAAGAAAGATCTCCTAAGGTTTCTAAGAAAGATCTTTTCCTCTTCTCAGCTTTCATTCAAATCCTGCCAAATCAATATGGTCACATTTCTGATAGGCCTTGTTACTAAATATCCCCAACAAAAGCCAAACATAAGTGACGTAAGTATATGCACCTATATCAATTTCCACATATAAATGCACACTTACATGAAGACTTTTAATAGTTTGAGTTAATTTATATAGCTTTCTTTAATGTCTACTTTCCACATAACACATCATAAACATTTCTAATGACATTTTATTATCTTTAAGTCACGGTTGTGATGACGATTTAATATCCCATACATAATATGTCTGAACCATATTTACTTAATCATTTTTAATGACGGATATTTAGGTTGCTTTCAAAAGCTTATTGCTGTCATAATGCTTACCACAAACATCTTTGCCCATCTATCTCCTTCCCAAATCTTGATTATTTCCTTAGAATGCGTGTCTAGATGATGAATCATTGGGCACAGGCATGTTTATATCTCTCAAAGTTTAGCTTCCCAAGGCTCCATCTTTGGCAACTGTGTCCTCCTCCCAAGTAAGTTAGCTCTATGTCCATGTCTGCCTTGATCTCTGTTGTTTCCCTGGGGCCCAACATTGTTCCAGATACATAGGTGATTTAAATAGGATTCAATAAATGGACGAAGAAATAACCCTTCCCTACCCCTTGCCCGGCAGAGCACAGCAAAGCTCCAGCCCTCCACTGCAACACTAGGTGACAATTTGCTCTCTAAGAGCTTTTCAGGAAGAAAGGTTGTGTGATCTGTCACTCTCTGCAAGTGCACCCCTCTTATGGTATCTGAATGACAGCTCTTTCCCTCAGGGAAAGGACAGCTCATTATGGACAGCCCTGAGAAAAAGCTGAAGACATATAAATCAACAGAAAATTACATCTCCCAGAACTACCAAAGTGCTGCAGAATAAATACATCCAGGAATTTGGAGCTGAGAAGTGGACATTAATCTCTCTTTTCATCTTCCAGTCATACCATTTTGCAAAAACCACCCTCAGATTTCACTTCTTGAATTGGTGGGAACATCTGGTGGGCCAATGAATAACCGTGACTATTGTACTGTGGTATATTTTGGGGCAGGAGAGAAATTCCTGTTCTTTTCTGGATGACTTGCCAATCCTGCTTCCTGGAGAGATGCTGCAGGTAAGAACGCGTGGCATCTTTGTTCTATTTTCCGTTTGATTGGCACATACATATGGGGCTTCTTCCCAACTACCTGCCTACTCTCTAATGCAGTGTGTGGTAGATGAAAAACAGGAACACAGTAAAAGCAATTAGATGGAGAAAAATGGACATCTGTCCCTCTGTTGAATATGGATATGTGTGTATGTCTATTAGTCACTGTGATCAAAAGACCTGACCAGAATAATTTGAGGAAAAAAAGTTTATTTGGCTCATGATCTTAGAGATCACAGTCCATAGATGGTCAACTCCATTGCTCTGCCTGAGGTGAGGCAGAATATCATGGTGGAAGGGCATGGTGGAGGAAAGCAGCTCAGAATGTGGGACCAGCAAGCAGAAAGAGACTAAGCAGGTCACCAGGCACTAGGTACATTCCCAAAGGCATGCCCACAGCAACCCACCTTCTCCAGGGACACCTGTCTGCCTATGTTCTCACTCAGTTAACCCACTCAAGTGGATTGATGCACTGATTAGGTTAAGGCTGGTAACCCAATAATTTCCTCTGGATGTTCCAGTAGTGTCACACACATGAGCTTTTGGGGGACACCTCATATCTGAACTACACACTATACAACACAGACTTATAACTTTTAAATTTTCCATTTACTAAGGTATTATAAGCATGTTTTGAGTCTATCAAGACTGTTATACCCCATTTATACAGCTGCTTATTCCACTTTAAAAGTAGATCACAATTTATTCATACAGATTCTCATTGGCATTTAATAGTGATTATTAATTAAAAATAATAGCAAATAATATTTTTATTTATATGTCCTAGTGACTCAACTAAGTTATTTTGGGGGTGGTGGGTGGGGAGGTATCAGGGTTTGAACCCAGGGCTGCTTAACCACTAAGCTATATAACCAGCCCTTTTTATTTTGAGACAGAGTCTCCTAAGTTGCTGAGGCTGGACTTGAACTTGTGATTCTCTGGCTTCAGGCTCTGGAGCTGCTGGAATTTGAGGCATGTGCCATTGTGTCCAATGCTAAGCCCAGTTCTTTAATACAATAATTCACATGACACTCAGGAATAAACCAGAGGCAGCATATTATCATTCCATGTTTACATGAGGAAACTTCAGTCCTAGGGAAATTTAGCTCAAGACTGCTCAGCTAATCAATACCAGATTCACATTCATGGACCAAGTTGTAGCACACTTGCTGTTTATTTTGTGTTATTATAAATGCCGCCACAGTTATCCCTGTGCCTCAGTCTTCATGCAGCCTCAGTCATATCTGTGAAGGAGACTTACAGATGTGCAAATGCTGTCCCATGTGGGGCTCTCATTTTAATGGAAACCATGGAGGTGTCTGAAAGTCTCCAAGTGCAGTTTCCAAAGTGCATATGACACAAGGGCTGACAGAAATAAGTGTAAATATTCAACTTCTGAAGCACGGGTATGTCATGTGTGGCAGGTGGGATGTTGAATAATAGTCCAGGCTGGTGGACAAATTATTGTGCGTATGGTTTAATGACAGATGCTAAGTGATCACTCTTAGCATTTGGTTTTGCTTTTCTCCAAGCCAAGACAGAGTCCACACTTTCCCTCAGGAAGCAGTTACCGTGCAGCTGGTCCACTTCAAAGGTAAACTGAACTTTCCTCTTTTCTGCCTGTCTTTTACAGAAGTCATTGGAGAACACACTGCATGTGACTTATTTCACTGCTGGTGATGGTTTGGTGGCCAACGTGCAGCTGGCTGGAGGTGGCAGGTGGACATCATCTTGAATGCACCACATGAATTCTGCAATGAGTGAGGGATAATGGATTGCATTGGTGATTTTCCTTGTTTCAGACTCTCTTCACTCACTTTCCCATCTGTCATGAAGAATGATTTTTTCTTCCAAGAGGCCAACCAGGGTGTCCTGAGGAACTTCCATCTATAAGCCTTGGCAGAGCTGTTTCTGTTCCCTGAACCAAGAGCCCCTCCACCCTGCCTGTGGCTCATTTCATGTGAAAAGAGGATCCCAGCAGGAACTCATGTTGGCTTCCATGTTCTTTGAATATATGAGGGATTTTCCTATTAGATGTTAAAATTCCACATTTTCATTTTGAATAAATGTTTTATTTTGGAATGATTTTAAATTTACACAGAAATTGCAAAGATGGTGCATAACGTCTCCTTACACCTCTTGTCCAGGTTCCCTGTTTCCAACGTTCTGTATATCCCTGGTAGACTTGTCTAATAAACCAACAGCTTCACAGTATGGATAGCTAAGCGTCAGCCTTCCTTGAGCATCCACATTTCCCATTCAGGTTCTCTTTCTGTTCTCAGATTGGGTGCTGGCCACATAGTGCATCTAAGTCAGATCTTCTCAAATTCCTCTGGCCTGTGGCAGCTTCTTGGTCTGTCCTTGCTTACAAAGTTCCTGATAGTCTTGAGGAATACTAGCCAGCTATTTTGTAGAATGAACCCTGTTGTGGGTTTTTGTATGTTTTCCTTAGGTTAGACTAGAGGGTGAATTTTTGTGAGAAAGCTACAGATGGCATGCAGGCAAATGAGTAGGACTATAAATATAAAACTGTAAGCACTGGAGTTGAACTTCACAAACTTTTTATGTCATAAACTACTCTTTTTCATTTATCAACTATTTAAAAATGTCTAAAAAGTCCTCTAGTTAACAGAATGGATAAAACTAAAAAGTTCTGATTTGGCCCACAGGGCATTTTTTCTGGCTATCAGAAGGAAAGAACATCATATTCACTGTTTATTGAACTGGAGAAAAGGAAATCCATAATATTTGGCTATACAGATTCTATTTACGGGGGTAAGAAAGCAGCTGTCTTATGGTTTAGAGTTTAACTATTATTGTAAGTTTATACCTATTTCAACCAGACAGTCTGCACTGTCTGGTTACAAAGTTTTATTTATTAATTTGTTTTGATGCAAAGGCCTTAATTGTCAGGGTTGCTTTTATCCATGGTAACAGAGTGAGACCTAGAGAAAGTGGTAGGTTCAGTCGGTGTGGCCGGCATGATTAAAGCACCTTTCAAATTTCTGTAAGTTCTTAGCTGCTGTCTCCCTGGCCACATACACCTTGTTCCCAAAGTTACCAGGTTTTAGTGTGACTTTTGTCTTAGATTTATCTTAAGGTGACAAACCCTAAGACAGGAGGGGGCAGACAGGGAACTCCCATGCCACTCTGCTCTAGGTGCCTGTCTGGCAGCAGCCTGATTTCCTATGGGGACCTTGGTGCTCTGGACTGCACACCACCTCCTCTCCCCTTTGTCTCTCCATCCCAAGCATGTTGTGCCTTCCCAATATTACTAGAGTCTGGACAATTTGTCTAGCACAGTGTTTCCATCACATGTGCAGCCAATGTCCTGGATTAAGTGACTCCAAAATCGTCAGAGCAGTCGCTGTTTTCCTGATTGGGTTTAGACTAGCTGAGAGGATAGAGAGGGAGAAGAGAATAAAGAACAGGCCTCACCCACCTTGATGTGTTCCTGACAAGCCTGTTCTGTTCCAGCTCTGTGCCTGCTCAGGTGCCTCCCATGGGTACCTGTATTGGCATCCCCACTTCATGGCTTATATACTGTGGACAAATTCCTTGAATGTTTGGAGTTTCCATGTCCTATTAGATAACATGAAAATTATATTGTCCCCAGAAGGTTTTGTGAAGATCACGTGAGATGATGTGCATCAAAATGCTTTGAAAGCATCAAGTCTTGGAGAAACATCCAGCATGGACATACTAGTGGTGACTGAGTGAGGAGTCTGGACTTTCTTCTATGCAACCAGGACAGTTTCATTCTGTGATGGTTAGTGTTATACCTGTGCTAGCTTGTTGGAGCAGGTGTTGATGTGCAGAGATTCTGGGCTTGGTCCCAGCTGATTTAATTCATTCTACAGCAGTCTAAGCTGTGGAATGTTCTGAGAGTGCATCTCTCACTTCTGATACAGCTCTTCCTCTTTGCCACAACGTGACACATCCTTAAAGGCTTTTCTGTGGTGTCTCAAGAGTCTGGAAGGTTGGTACAGAGGTCTCTTCCCAGGAGAGAACTCCTGGAGCCCCTCACAGTGACCAGGTCACTCAGCCACCTCTGCCATGGGAGGAGACCTTGCCATGGCTGTGGGGTGGGCACCTCTGATGGCAGGTCCCCAGCTCTGTCAACCTGGGTGCCCCTCTCCTCCTTGGGGAGCAGTGTTGATGTGGTCAGGTTCAGAGGGGGTGTGTGGCATCAGCAAGTGATGGCCTGACTCTCCCTCCTGGCTCCACCACTTAACTCATCATAAGACCTTGAGCAAGTTGGGTGACTCTTCCAAGCCCAGTCTGTCACCCAACCTTGGTCAATACTAATACTTCTTTCATAGATTTATAGTGACATTAAAATAGCAAATTCGCAGGGAATAGCAGCATCGGGTTCACTCAGGGGTGCTACTCTAAGAACTAATCTTGACAGGACAAACAGACAGCTCCTAGTTTTGCATCTAAATTAGCTGTGGCGATTAATTTTATATCATTTATGTAGATCTTCAAGTAAAGCTTTCAAAAAGCTGAAAAACTATTTTAAAAGTATATCAAATGAACAAGCACAAAATATTTTAATGTATCTATTATTCTTCTAACAAGTGACATTCTTCCGGAAACTTGTAAGAATCTGAATATACACAAGCCACATTCATAGAAGACTAGTTTTTTTTTTGGGGGGGAGTTATTTCTTCTATGAAATTACATGCATTTGTACCAGGAAAAATGTAGTTTTATTGCCTGGGCATTCATTAATCAATGTCAGTGGGATGACTTCCTAGTTGACTTCCCATGTGGCAGTTGGCAGGGGACTTAGCCCTTCACTGGCTCTTGGCAGGAGGGCTCAGTTTCTGGCTACATGTGTACCCCGTAGGATTAGATGAGTGTCTTCCTGAAGGACAGCTTGATTCTCAGGGAAAGTGATGAGAGAGAGGGAAAGGGGGATGGGGGGAAGAGGGGGGAGGGAAAGATGTGTCACTCAGCATCTTTTGTTTTAATGACTTAGCCTAAAATGTCACACGTTATCACTTCTGTTTGTACATAGTGGATCACTAACTCCAATACACACTCAGAGGAGGGTAAGTAACAGAGAGTGTGTTCTACAGGGAAGTTTAAGGAAGACTTGGTGGACATATTCTGAATGCACCAACATGGCAACCAACCTCAGTATCAAGGTGGTTTTAATCCACAGGGTTTACTCCTTACCCACGCTGTGGGGTTGTGTGTATCCCCGGGATAGTAGAGAGGTTTTGCTTCCTCTGATCACTCACGTGCACAGTGTGGATGAAAACCACCTTGCTGACTGCCACTGATCACTGTGGAGAAGGAAAAGGAGTTTGGAAGGGAGTGCACCATTCCTTACAGACCCCATGTATGCAGCATCTTAACACAAGAAGGACAGGACCATCCGGCCATCTTTCTCTGTGGACCAGAAAAGGCACTGCATGAAACCCACCTCCTTCAGTATGAAGAAGCCAGCAGGCTAGGATTGGAACCTGGAGCAGAGCAGCTCCAGACCCAGCAGCCACCATCCCAGCTGATGGCAAAGACTGAGGTGTTTTTTCCCAGCCTCGGGGCCAGGACACACACTCTGCTCTCACAGCTTCTCTTCAACATTTCATGAGAGGTCCCTGTCAGAGAAGGAGGCCAGAAGGAGAAGTAGAGAGGCCCAGCTTATAGACAAGTAAAACCTGTTGTATTTAAACACAGCAGGATTTTATACATAGGACACCTAAAAGAAGTCATTCAGAACTACTCCGCCTAATAAGTTACGTTGGCAGGCCAGAAATAGATTGTAACTCTATACACTAATGACGAACAATCCAAAAAAGTGACTTAAACAAGTTCCATTGATCATAGCACCAAAAATAATATAATAATCAGAAATTAATTTTGAAAAGGACATGTGACACTTGTGTACTCCAAACCAGAAAACACTGTTGAAAGAAACTGAAGGAAAAGCCGTGCTTGTGGAGGAAAAAATAATTGTTGAGATGACATTACTCCTTGGATTGATCTACAGATTCAATTCAAATCTCAATGTCATCAATGTCAAAATACCCAATGTCTTTTTGTTATAACTTGACAAGCTTATCCTAAAATTCATATGGTAACACATAGAATTCAGTGTATCCAAAACAACTTTGAAAATGTCAAATTTGGAGGACTCATACTTTCCAAGGTGAATGTGTTATGCAGCTGTAATAATCACGACAGTCTGATGTCGGTGTAGAATCAGACATATAGATCCATGAATAGAATCAAGAGTATTGAAACACACCCTTGCATTTACAGTCAATAGATGTTCAACAAGGGTGCCAGACAGGGTAATTGGGAGAAAATAGTCTGTTCATTCAAAGGTGCCAAGACAGCTATGTGTTCCCATGTGAGGTAATGAAGCTTGGCTTTCCTCACACCACACAGAAACTGACTCTTAACTGGACACAGACCTAGACCAATGAGCTGAAACTATAAGACTTTTAGAAGAAAGCATAGGCTTAATTTTGTGAACTTTGCATTAAGCAAAATATTGTTGGATATAACACCAAAACCACAAGTGGCCAAAGATAACCTGAACTGCATCAAGACAGAAACTACCTGTGCCCCAGAGTACCCTGCAGACAGCGAGGAGACAGCCTAGGGGATGGAAGAAAACGCTTCCGGATCAGCTGTCTGATGTGGGGCTTTTCATGTGAAGAACACAACTCAGTAATTAGGACAAGTCATCGGATGCTTTAGAACTCGTGGTGGATTTGGATAGACATTTCTCCAAAGAAGATATGTCCGTGGTCAGTGAGCACCTGGAAGTACCCCCAACAGGCCTGTCATTAGGGAGATGCAGATGAGCGCCACTTCACGCCCAAGGGGATGGCCATACTCCAGAGGACAGAGCGCGTTGGTGAGGAACGGACTGGGTGGGCTCCTCATGGCTTGCTCTTGGGAACGTAAACTCCTTCAGCCATGTTGAAATGCAGTTTGAAATTTCCACAACACTGAATGTGGACATACCATAGAGTCGGCAGATCCACTCCCACTTAGGCCTAGAGAAACAAGAATCCCACCACACAAGCCCACCATGATGCCCAGAGCAGCATCACTCACTCCAGCCAGAACGTGCAGACATCTGTAGGCCAGCTGGTGAATCTCTATGTGACTAAATGTTATTCAGCAAGAAAAGGAAGTGGATGCTGGTAGAAGTTACAAGGCAGATCACCAGACTGTGAAAGAGGCCAGTCAGGAAAGGTCACGTGTGCTGTGATCCACCCCATCGAAGGGCCCATATCAAACCTGCAGAGACCTGGAGCAGATTTGTGGTTGGCACCAGATGGGGAGAGGGAATGCAAGTGGGTGGGAATGGACAGCTGATGGGCTCTGGGTTTGTTCTGGGGGTGATGTTGATATTCTGAACTGAGGACCCAAGAGCACAGCACAGCTGTAAATCACCGAAGTCAATGATTGATGTGTGCAAGTCAGATGGATGATCATAGCTCAGTACCCATGCTGAGGAAGAGAAGCAGACAGACACGGAAGCAATCCCATCTGGAAGCCACCTCAAGACCCTTCGGCTGTGCTGGGCTGCCTGGCTCCAGGCCAGGAAGTGGTGGAGGTGTTTGAGGAGAACAGCAACCTTTACTACATCCACAATCTGAGGGATATTTCCCTTTGGCTTGTTTATTAATGATCCATTCCTGCTTGCATGTAAACTCCCAGAGAGCAGAGTTCAAGTTCATCCTTGGTGCTCAGAACACAGCCTGACCATAACTAGTGTTCAGTAAAGATTTTTATCCAATACACTAATAAATGTGTCCGATTACAAAAAGATCGGTTGCACAGTGTGATTGTGTGAGGTGTGAACACAATAAGAGTGTGTGGAGAGACATTTGAGCATCATCATTTTTTCACAGACAGGCTGACCTGGGTATGCTGGGAAGTCCTAACTTTGAATACGTACTTTTTTTTTTTTTCCTATAAGAGGCTCACAGTTTTCAGACTATTGACCTGATCCCAGGTTCAAAGATTTTGGTTTCAGTCATCCTAGACCAAAGAGGGAAATCAAAATATCACCGCCTTGGGACTAAATGGAGTTATCAAAGAAACTGGCATTGAGTGCCCTGACCTCGAAAGTCCAGTGCCACTGCAGATATTGGCTCTTTGGATGTCAGGTTTTTGAGGTCACACCCCCACCAGGCTGCGTGCTCTGTTCCACAGCTTGCTCTCGCTCCTGCTGAGGGCCAGGGGAGAAGCCCTTCTCACGATGGAAAAGGTCAGTCTCATTAAACCGCCATCTGAATGGCTAGGAGCCCCTCATTAGTACAGACCTGTGACACAGGCAGGCTCCACCACCAGCACAGAAGTGAGATCCACCCCATGGAAGGGACCATATCAAGCCTGGTGAAAGGGAATTCCCAGAACTTCCATCTTTGGGATTCCGTGTTCATTCCTTGAGGGGGCTATAGAAGGGTCAATCCTAAAAACAGGATCTGTTACTGATCCTTTTGTTCATTTCCTCAAGGAATGAACACGGCAACTCTGTCCACACGTGCCTGGACCTCCTGGGGACCCAGAGTAGCTCAGCTTCTGTGTCTCATGGGCTCCTCCCTTCCTAGGCCTCCTCACTAGGGACATAAACAGATCCTGCAGGACATGTCTAGTGGTCTTGCACCTTGGCTTTCCATCTCCTCATGCCTGGGTCTTGCTCGTAGATTCTTTATCAAATCAAATTTCTCTTAATCATCCATGGCTAGCACACATGTGTGACGGCAGGAGGAAATAGTGGATTTGGGAAAGCTCTGTGCACTTAATCCCGTCTAACTATGGTTGACTTAAGGCCTTACTATTTTCGGATAATTAGCCCATTAAAAAAAAAAAAGACTTCAGGATTTCTTTAGCCACTATGGAGGTGCAAGTAGTTGGTAAGATTAAATCAACAATTTTAATTCATTGGCACAAGGGGAGTTTATGCTTCCAGGAGGGAAGTTCCTCAATTGGGGAGATTTATCTACTTTGGCATTTTGAGAGCCCACGGATCTCTTCCCATACACTTCCTCCCACATTGAAAAGCTGAAAATCACAAGATGTCTGATGTGATTTCTGACCAAGGGTGACAGGCTGTGCAGCTCATCTTAGGTTCTGTGCTGAATGTGCCAGGGTCTTCATGGTGGATGCCTAGTTCAGGCTTGTTGGAATTCCCCACAGAGCTGGGTGTGTCCTGCGGGTGCAGGGAATGCACATCTGACTGCAGGGAGTGTTCCACAGACTGGCAATGGGCCCTTCATGCTGCTCTTGTCAATTGGCTTTATTTTGCTCCACATTTCTTTGTTCTGGTGGGTGGTGGTATCCGAGGTACCATGAGCTCTGGGGTGGCTGGATCCATGGTGGACAATTTGGTTTATGTGCCTCCGCAGAGCTGGTAGTCTCTGTCACTGGTGATAGCCTTTCGCACAGTTCATCCTCATGCTTTATACACGGCCCTTGGTCACAAACTGCCTTTACCCATCAGGGACCACTGCCCATCTCCCTGGTGCACGCCTAGACCAGAGTCTTTTCTCCTTCTCTACTGCTAAGACTCTTCTCGTTTAACCAACCACTTTTTTTTTTTATCAACAAATATGTTTCAGGTACTGATTGGTGCTGTGCGGGTGGGGGTGCGGTGGGGGATCCAGCTCCCACCTCAGGAAGTTGAGGAGGCCTCCACAGACTCCTTGGCTCTCATGTTGCCCTGGGCCTCTGGGAATAATGTGGTATGGGACCCAAGGACAGGTCCTGGACCCCTGTCCCATATAACAGAGCTGACTGCTCCAGGAGAGGATCCCTGCCCCACACTGAAACCCGCCAACCACAGATGCTCCATCTCAGCCTGGGTTCTTGAGATCCTCCTGAGGCATGGTGCTGCAATTCTGGCTTCTCCTGGAGAGAGGAACCTGGCAAGATAGGGCCCCACACTGACTTCCATGCTGTGAAGAATGAGGAGGGAGAGCTGTGGACAAATGCCCACAGGTAGAGGGGGTGAGGGGGTGAGAGGAACAGCAGAGGCCTGGGCTAGGCCAGGAGAAGTGGAGGTGGGGATGCGGGGTCCAGGCTGACTGCAGAGTCTGGGGGTGCAAAGTCGAGGCCACCTGCAGAGCCTGGGGGTGCGGGGTCCGGGCTGACTGCAGAGTCTGGGGTTTTGGGGTCCAGGCCACCTGCAGAGTCTGGGGGTGGGGTCTGGGCTGACTGAAAAGTCTGGGGATGTGGGGCCCGGGCTGACTGCAGTGCAGTCTGGGGGTGCTGGGTCTGGGCTGATTGCAGAGGTCTGAAATTTGGGCAGGAAATTCAGGGGTGGTCACTGCTGCTGAAGAGGACACTCCAGAGGTGGAGTGAGTTTCCAAGATGGGAGGTGGACTTTTGAGCTGCATGCAAGCAAAGAGGTGTTGTATGCAGGTGACTGTGCTCCAAGGGTCATAGTGAGCCCTTCATTCACTCAAGGTGCATTTGCTGAATGGTATATACTGTGTGCTAGCAGATTCCAGGTGCTAGAGAGGTAGTACTTAACACAACTGATGTGTCCCTGTCCCTGTGGAAATTTCCAGTTAGTAAGGGAAAACAGATGATAGAAACATAAAATTTTTTTTTTATTTAATTACAAATAAAGTAAAATGGATAATACAACATATGATGTCAAGTGCAAATGGGAAGCTTAAAGCAGGGGAGGGAGAGAGAGGTCACAATGGGAGGGGTTCTGAGTAAGGCCCTGGAGGTGACAACTGGGAGACATGGTGAAGGAAGGCTGGACATCAGGCATGGCTGCTATGGATGTCATGAATAAATGTGTTCTAGGTAGATGGCAAGCAAGTGCCAGAGTCCTCGGGTAGAAGGGTGGATGAGTCACAGTGAGTTTGCTGTAGCTGGCACAGAATGAATTGGAAGAGAGACAGATTAGGGTGGGCAGGTAAGGGGCAAGGCCAGGCAGCAGAAGGTTGTTTGCAAGGATTGTGGATTTAACAAGAATGAAGAGCAAACATGTCACAGGTGTGGAACAGAACAGAGGTGGTGACATGTTCAGCCAATGCAGTGGAGGTTCGGTGGCGAGGAAGTGACAGGCTGTGTATTACTTCTAGGTGAGACTGACAGGTGTCTTGGTGGGTTGCATCTGGGCTGTTAGGGAAATGAAAGACAGGAATAATCAAGGTTTCTGCTTTTCAAATGGAAGGATGGAGCTTCCCTTGTCTGTGATGAGGGAGGGTGTGGTGGGCATTGATGGTGGGCTGAGGCACGGGAGCTTACCTGTGAAGGGATCACTGTAGAGAGGTATAAGTGCTGTCCAAGTGGAGGTGACACCTAAGTCATTGGTGTTAGGAGAAACCTCATGCAGGAGATATAAACCCTACAATCCCTATGCATGTAAACTATGTATCATTGTCCCAAATCAATGAATCCACACATGCAGTTCTCAGCAGTGTCTGGGGCCTCTTTGAGTTCATTGGCTTGGGTAGATTTGAGCCTCTGGTGGTGAGCATGACGCAAGCCCAGTCTCTGCCACCTTGGTCATGGATGAGAACCCTGCTGTGTGGCTGCTGGCCCACAGCTCCACTCCGTGAGCTGCACCTGCAGTGCTGTTCTTCAGAGGTGACGATGTTATTGCTGAGATGTCACCTGGGCAATTGCCAGGAGAGTCTGATCCCAGTTGCCACTTCTCTACTGGAGACTAGTATGATCTACAGGGGCTCAGATGACAGGTGCCCTCTTGGCCACCAGTGAAATCTTTGCCAGTCAGCATTAACAGGGCATGAACATATGGCCATTGCCTCAATAGACTACTCTCTCCTGGACGAGCCAGTTTATCCTTGAAGAGGTAGACGTGTCCCAGTGAGTCAGGCTGAGGCAGCACAAAGGCAAGGTGATCTCACAGGACCATGGGGAATGTTTTGCACTTTGATAACCTGCAGATAAAGTGACTAAAAGTCCTGTGTACGATTCTGTGTTAGGATTTCCCACTGGACATGCACATATGCTAAGCAGCAGGCCAGGGACAGAGGAATGAATGTAGGGCCAGTTAATAAGTGGACGTGTGGCACACAGGTGCTGACCATTGTGAGACCCAGAATCATGCTGATCAGGTGGTGATGCTGTTGCCTCACCTCATGGCTCTGTGACCTGATTATGCCTTGGTCACTCTGTCTAGTAGGTGTATGGGAGGATTGTGTTCGCTGGCCTCCCAAACATCAGAGAGGGTCTTGTGACTGGGTCTGGCCAGCGGGTCCCTCACAGAAGCCAGCCATGTCACTCTAAACCTAAACACTTTGACCCTAGTGGCTGAACCTGAAGGTATCTCCTTTCCCCTCAAGCCCCAAACTGAATAACCTGGTTTGGGAATGATGTGGTTAGTATGAATTATATGTGTGAAATGCATGACGAAAGCATAGAACGTCTCTAGTAACTGGTGCAGACACATAGTGACATCCAGGTCACAATGTCCTGGCTCCACTCCCAGCCAGAACCACAAACATGCACCTCTTGTACCCCAGGGAGTGCTTACCAGGTGTGACTGCTGCCCGCTGCACCTGTTGACAGGCTCTGTCATAGCACAACCCAAGTTCATCAGGGTGCGCTTGGCTACCCTAGAGAGGCCTGCAGAGAAACGCCTGAGCCTACCAGTCCATGCGGCTCCACATCCAGAGTGTGCAGAACAGGAAGAGGCAGAGGTGGATGATTCCTGGAACTTGTGTTTGAGGAACAGTGTGAATCAGCGTGTGCTGTCATCTTCTGGAGATGGCTTTGAGAGGTCAGAGAAAGAGGCAAAGAGAACATTGGCAAGCAGTTAGTGCTCTGGTTTTGATGAAAGACATTGATAAGATGGCTCAGGATGATGATGGCAGGTTTGACACACATTCATGTTCATGAAGTGTGTGTAAGGTGCACCTATATTACATAAAACACTTCTACGTGTGTATGGACCTGTGCATACAAGCATCACGCACCCAGGCAAACCTTCATATATACATAAAATTGCATCATGTGGCAGAATGGAATGACTGCTTTATATGACACGTACCTTCAATTTTACTGGATGTTATAGAATTGAATTTCCAAGGTGCTTGCACCGACTTACCTTCTGTAACAAAGGATGGAAGTTCTGGTCTCCTTCTATCTTTAAAGTGTTTGGTATAGCCAGATTTTAAATGGTGTGCCATGTGGTGGGTGTCCTGGGTGCTTCCTTGTTTTAATGTGCATGCAGCTGACTGGTGGTAGGGCAGCCACTGCTCTGCGCCTGTTGCTGTGTGAATCTCCGTGAGTCCACCTGTTTGCGTTGTCCACTGGCCCTTCCTTTGGGTTGTTTTTGTGTTATGTTTTGCTTCTATTCATTACGTACACACATACGATACCCTTGTGTTCTGTGAGTAACAGATAACTTCTGCTGTGTAATTTTCATTTTCCTTTTGATTGATGTCTTTTCAGTTTCATGAAGTGATGTGGTTCTAACATTATGCAATGTTAAAATTTAAAAAATATAATTGCCTCTATCTTTGAAGCAGTGAGTGCTGATCTTTGTCAAAGTACCTCACTTAGTGCCTACATCCACACTGTGACCAAGGCACTGCCATCATCTCCGTGTCACTGATGAGGACTGAGGTGGTGCAGAGCATGCATTCAAGGCCTGTCCATCTGTCCAGCCACTCACCCATTCACTTACCAAACTTTCATTAGGGCCCTACTGTGTTTCAGGTGTTCTGCTCAGACAGCGTTAACCCAATCAGTAAGAGAGAACCTGTGCTCAAGGTCAAGATCACTCTTATATAGGAAAATCACCTACATAGGGTTTTGATCTGTGACAGTCAAAGAGAGTAAGAAGAGTAATGGAATTTAAACCTGCAACATGCATAAATAAATGAATAATAAAGAAAAAAAGCAAAAATCAATGACATTTTTATAGAAAACAAATAGAGACAGTAAAGGAAGCCCAAAGCTTCTACTTTGAAAGGATCAATAACATTGATAAACCTCTCTCCAGACTGAACAGTAGTAAGAGCTACATTACCCAGATCAGGAATGACAAGGGAAGCGTTGCTAACAGCCACAGGTAAAGATGCAGTAGTTAGAGGATGTTATGGACAACTTCCCACCCACAGCTTATCACCTAGAGGGATGGACAGATACATCGAAACAACACTAAAGCTCATGCAGAGGATCAACTGGATAGTCCTGTATTTTAACTGAATTCCTAGTTTTAAGCCCTCCAGGCAAAGAACCACCCAGAGTCAGGCAACTTTGACAGTGAACGCTGCCCTACATATAGGAAAGCGGCACTCCCCGCAGTACAGAATCTTGCAGCTAACGGGAGAGGGGCTCACTTGATATGAGCAGATTGTCCTGGTCCCCAGGCCAGACAAAGGCAGGAGTTACAAGACCAGAACACTGCAGACCAATTGCACTTTGAATATAAATGTACGTATTTACATAAATTTGTGTGTGTGTGTATATATATATACACATACACACATATATAGAAATATTTATCTATTGTCTTGACTACCTGAAATGATTTTGAAGAACAATGAATTTGGAGGTCTCAAGTCTTCAACTTTCTGAATTATTGGTATAATATAATATGTCAAAAATCAAACTAGTAGTATTGGTAAAAAAGATAGACACATAGACTGATGGTTTAAAAATGAACTTAAAAATAAGCCCACACATATGGTTACTTGACTTCCAACAAAGGTACCAAATGGACAAAATATAGTCTTTGCACCAAATGGTGCTGGAAGAGATACATATAAAAATATACAAAAAGTGAGTCTTGGTGCGTATTCCAAACACATTCTCTTTCCAAAAATTCACTCCCATTTTATCACAGGCTTTAGATCCAGTACCCGAAACTACACACACTCTGTGAGTGAACATGAGAACACAGGATCGAGCTTCGGATCTCAAATTGGACAAATAATTCTTAGATATGACACAGAAAACATGACCCATAGAAAGAAAATTGATAAATTTAGCTTTTGGAGAGTGAATAAATTTTGCTTTGCAAAGACATAAAGAGAATGGAAAGACAATCTATGGAATGGGGGAATAAGTTTTCAAAGGTCAAATCTGACATCTTCCTAGGATCCAGAATATAAAGTAACACTCCAAACTCAAGTTACACATTGGCCCTCTGTGCTTCCCAAACCTCTGGGAGTGAGGAGTGGGCTCCTCAGACAAGCATGTCACTTCCCCTCCTCAGTGGGAGCAGTGTCAACAGTGGCCTGTGAAGAGGGCCCAGAGGCAGTCAGAAGTTCCCTTAGAAGACACGTCCCCCTTCTCTAAGTCAACACAGCCAGTTTTCCTGCAAGTGTTTCAAATTTTGTTGGGTCAGTGCAATAGTTGCCTGGTGCACCATATTACAACACGCACGCACGCACACACACAGCTTTGAACATCAGGCTCACACTCAGTGCGCTGGGATCCTACTCCATGAGAAATACCTGGAAACTGAGTGGATTATGGGAACCACAGACCATCCTCCCTCTCACTCCATCTGGGACCTGTCGTTTGCCTGAGATCGTGGCTGGCTGTCCCACGCCGCTTAAATCATTATCTGCAGTTTTCCGTCACCTTCCTTTTTCCACCTCTTGCTTTCCTCCCTCCTTCTCTTTTTCCTCCTCTTCCTTCTCTCTTTCTCCCTTGCTTAGGGTAAGTGTTTGTAGGGTAGACATACATTTATTTTATGTAACATTTCACTTGAAGAAAGGATCTTTAGCTTAAGAAAATAGCTGAGACTCATGTTTTTACCATTAATGAGGAAAACGGCAACTTCTTAAGCCAGGTGCCTTCTTTGAGCACCAAAGCAAGTTCGTGAGAGAGCCAGGGCAGAAGCCAGTGTCCTGACCTTCAGAGGGTGCTCTGGCCTTGGCCCCCCCTTTGCTGTCCTGGTCCTGTCCTTTACTTAGGAGTTCTTCTATTTCTATCCTCCCTTCAATCAATCGCCAGAAGGACCCCTGTGGGGAAATGAGAGGTTTGGAACACAGAGACTGTGCTTCCTCTCCAAGTCCCCAAGCCTCCTGAGTGGGCAAGGCTCTGCTCTACCAGCTTGGCATCTCAGCACTGCATGGAAGTTTGGGGAAGGACAGAAGTCCTCATCCTTGGCACATTTTTCTGTAAAATACAGCAGGACCTTTATCCCTCCCTGGAATAGAGCTGTGGTCATCAGCTTGAGTTCTGAGCCAAGAGACAGCTGTGGGTGACCTGGGAGACAGTTCTGCCCTCTACTCCCAACCCTCCTCCCTCTCATGGCCATGTGTAAGCAGACAGTGCTTCTGCAGGGCCACCTTGGGGTCTGTCAGGACCCTGTTCCCTGAAGAGGTGTTTTTCACAGAGATGGGCTTTGAGGAAGCAAAACCTTTGGAAAAAGGCCTAGCGGGGCAAGCTGTGCTACCACCCCACTCCAAATGTCAGCTCTCCAAAATTCAAGCACAGAGGGATGTCCCTACACAACACACACACACACTCACACACACACACACACACACACACACACACACATAAACCACTTCCCTACTCTACAGAAAAAAGATCTAATGGCAGAAATGGTACTCTGGATTCATCAAAGGGTATTGGTAATTTTTTTTTTTTTTTAAAGAGAGAGTGTGTGTGGGGAGAGAGAGAGAGAGAGAGAGAGAGAGAGAGAGAATTTTAATATTTTATTTTTTTAGTTATCGGCGGACACAACATCTTTGTATGTGGTGCTGAGGATCCAACCCGGGCCGCACGCATGCCAGGCAAGCGCGCTACCACTTGAGCCACATCCCCAGCCCTATTGGTAATTCTTAAAGTTTGAGTATCATGAAACACTTCCCTAAATCTAAAAGACTTCTCAAAAACAGATCAGAAACAGACAAAATTAATATTTATAGACTCAATTACATGTAAATGGACTTCTAGCAAGCATGCTAGCTGCCAAAATTTTAAAAGGTCTCTTTTCTCTGGCTCCTAGAATATTACTTTAAAATACATAAAAGTAATCCCGGCCTAATCTGATTGTCCTTGCACACTGTGTTTTGGCAGAGTTCCTGTCATTGGCTTAACTGAAAAGACAAAGAGGAGAAGGAAGAGCCCACAGTGTGGATTTAGCAGGATTAAATGGCCAATACCGAAAAAGTCATGCTCCATTTCCTCTCTTGCTGCATTTTTCACAAATATGGTGCTGAATGTCTTTTTTTTTTTAATTCCCCTCTCTTTATTTCGATCACTTGTCAAGGTGAAGCTCAGCTACCAGTTTACAAGTCCTGTCTGATAAGAATTCTCCCATGAGGCTACTTAGAGCCTTTCTGTGCTTTCCACTCCATGTTTCTTCCTCCCACCCTTTCCCCAACACAGAGCATACCCTTCTCAAGACCTGTGAACCATGAAAGATTGAGGCTAATCTGAGTTCAGGACTGCTACCCACATCCCAGCCTGCAGGTGGTCACATGGTTGGTCTTGCTACCCAGATAGTTGGAAGTGGTGCAGCAGTTACCCAGGATGTGCCTGGGAACTCGGGATGGTGACATGCAATAACATAGTATGGGGGCACTTCACATGTGGGGTCCTTGGATGTTAGCATGCATGTGTGTGTGTGTGTGTCTGTGTGTGTGTGTGTGTGTGTGTGTGTGTGTGTGTGTGTGTAGGACAGGGGACAAGGCTGTCCTTGTGTACTGTGGATCCAGCCTTGGAAAGCAGAAATTCCTCATTTAATGGAGAAGATACCTTTCTGCATAAAGTCCTGCAGTAACAGCTCATCCTACAGGTTTTCAAAGGACTCTATGAATTATGCTTTCCTCACACTGCTCTTTGCTTGGCTTAACTTGACTCTAATTATCCTCACTGGGATGGAGTGACTTGGGCATGCGTTTCATTCGGTTTGATTTTAAGTTTTTTGTGAAGAACAAAGTTCTCATCACAAGCTGAGAAAGACCTGTAATCCTTAGACAGCCTTTCTTGCAAGGTTACCATGGGTGGTTCTAGTGGATCTCTGAACATGGGGGCAGTCTTGGGGACCCGTGATACTGTCCTCCAGGACAAGTGGTTCCTTCCACAATCTAGTGAGCTTTGGAGCTAACAGTGGCAGTGGCTTGGTCTGGGCCCAGCAACTTGCTGGCTGGCAGAGGACCTGGCAAATGAGCTGGATGGCTTGTGCTGTGATCAGTCAGACAGCCTCTGTGGGCACTGTACCTTTTGAAATGGTAAGGCATCTTAGCTTTAAAAAGCTGGTGCCACAGCAGGATTTTTTTCAGTTCTTATTATTAAGAGGTCGTTTTAGTTTGCTAATTCCCATGGACCGAATGGAAGCTGTTTAATCTGAAAAGCTACATTTTGATACCCTCCTCTTTACTGGTTGCCCCATGAGAGCTCCTGGGGTGCTGCTAGGTGATTTGCTTTGTACCTTTTTCATTTGTAAACCTTATTGAACTGGATCCTGCAGAGCCTTTGTTTTCTGTGTGCACATTGGGACCAATTTCTACTTGAAGATGGTTTCACCGAGGCATATCCATGGCACATGGCAGATGCAGCCACTTCCTAAGTCAGGCAGTGAGCCCCTTGGAAATCAGCTTAGTTCTGAGAACCTCCCGGTGTGTTGAGGACTGGAAGAGTTTAGAAATGCCAATGTCATTAAAGAGCTGTGTGGGTAGGTGACCAGCTGCTGACGGTGAGGGCCCTGAAGCCCAGACATCTGCTTTCTTTCCGTTGGCTTGGAGGTGGCTAGACCTCCTCCCTCCCTTGGGCTTAGTGGAAGCTCGGCTCATAAGCATATTCAGGCTGTATCTGAGAGCAGAGTGATGAATGAGGCTCCAGGATCCAAGATGCATGGGGCTGTGGTTCACAAGGATGGTGGACCCAGGGGCGCGCCCTGGCTCTTCTCTTTTCAGTGCTCCTGGAAAATGTTCTGATCTCTTCTGTCATGGTATGCTCTGTAATTTGGAACCACAGAATGGGGTACACAACTAAGTTATCCTAAGGGAACCTTTCAGGGCATTCCCCATCCACCCACAGGGTATTAACCATCATCTCCCCAAGTTTTTGTCCACCTGGAAGCTCAGATATGACTTTATTTGGAAACAGAGGTTCTGCAGATCTAAGGATTTTAGTATCTGTGACGATACCATCCTGGCTTTAGTGTGGTTCTTAATCCAGGGGCTGGTGCTTTAATAAGAGGAGAGAAGACATAGGGACACAGGGAACAGAAGTCCTGGTAGGCATGAAAGCAGAGGCTGGAGTGATGCTGGGACCTGCCAAGGAGCTCCTTGAGCCCCCGGCAGCTGGAGAAGGCTGTGAAGGACCTCATTAAAGACAGTTCCAAGGCATAATCCCCAGATCAGTTCATTTGTATTCCCATTTCCCTTTGACTTGCTCAGCTGGGTCATTTTTTCTTGCCTGTGGGTGAAAATGGCAGATCCATATCTTTGGATTAAAAACCTTCTTGGTCTAATAACCAATATCGTGTGCATCCCAACTCCCAATTCCAAGGACAAGTTCATCCCCTCCCAGGTGGAGCTTCTGTGGGAGACATGGTCATGGCCTGCCTGTCCTCTTGTCCACGACATTAGCTTCCATGTCCCTTATAGTCACCTGCTACTGAAGGTTCTGAGTCTGCAGACCAGACACAGGGAGACAAAGACGTGGGAAGAGCCAGGAGAGACCAGGCAGGCATGGTGGGCACAGTGTCAGCAGGCACCCAGGTGCTCTCTGGAGGCAGGTGTTTCATAGGGTGCTTGCTTGTGTCCTTGGTTTTTGTGGCCACTTTGTAAGTCCTCCATGTGGTCTGATATCTTCTCTGAACAACAACAGGTATTTATGTTGGTCTTTTGGGCAAAATTTCAGTTTAAATTTCTAGTTAACTTCTAGTAAAACTACACAGAGTGTCTGGCACACATAGGCACCCGGCAACTGGGACATGTTGGCTGTGTTACCATTAGGGACATGAGTTGGAGAATCTTCTGGTGGTAGAGAGCTGGGTCACAGATGCCCAAACCTGCACTGAGAGCTATGGTATGCTTTTCAAGGCTACCCTTGACCTAACGTCCCGAGGTGGGCTCTCGTTCAGACAGGGGGGTCCTTAATGTTTGGGAGCTCATGGGCTGTTGTTCTGGTCACAGGACTTGAGTTGCACAGGTGGGAGGACAGGGTGGGAGAGGCCAAGCTTACAAAATCCTCCAGAGAATGAATCACAATGTGGTCTGTTCCCAGTGGAGCAGGTGACGGTGACATTCAGAGTGAGGTAGGAATGCCGGCCAGTGCCACCTGTGTATCCACTGTGGTCAGCAGTGTCCCCAGCCAGGGGCTTCTTTGATTCGGTCTTGGGTTCCTCAAGGGGCAAGAACCTTTCATAGCTCGGGGAACGGAGTCATGCAGGGGCAAGGACTGAGTCTGCCCCCGGGGCTTCTGGCCCGAGTGGCCCCATGGCGGTTCCCCTGGCTGTGTGTGTCCTGCCTCTCAGGTCTCCTGCTCGCTGCTTTTGGTTCTGGAGCAGGTTCTGGTACTGCTCATTGTGGGCTTTTCCCATGGTGTCGCCCTGGACTTCAGTCTCCCCTGCTGGGCTCATTGGTCCCCAAAGTCTCTCACTTAAGGACTGAAGTGTGGAGAGGTCAATCAGCGTCGGAAGCTGTCCAGGCTGGTGGTGCCTGTGCTGTTGCTGGCCTCCTGGCCCACGATGAAAACTGCCTCTGAAACCATGTCAAGGAACCAAGGCTGATTGCATTTCCATATCCGGTAGATCTCTTTTGTTTGGTTGCCTCCCAAATTCCACCAGCCTCCTGAAGATAGCCTTTGAGGAAGCCTCCTGCCCCTGCCTCAGAGGAGACCCCTCCAGTCTTTCAGGGGCCTCTGTATGCTTGTTTAGAGCCAGACCTGGAGAAATCACTGGCAGCCAATGCCAGACTCCTTCCCCATGAGGTGAGGGCAGCAGAGCCCACACCCCAAGTGAACACCAAGGCCAGCACAGCAGAGGGGCAGTGACAAAAGCCAGCGGCCTCCAGGTTAGTCAGGACCTGGCCAGGAACAAACAGCACGTTGGTATGTAGAACAGAGTCATTTTAATGGCACTCAAGAAGCTGCATTGGGATGGAACATTCCACAACCCAAATGTGGGGCAAGGAGGCGTGTGGGGTTTAGTAGGAGGTGTGCTCCAGGCCAGGGCACAGATTGGACGGGAGACAGAGCATCCTGGGCCACAGAGCACTCTGTCTGGCAGGGGTTTGCATGCCAATCCCTGAAAGTCACTTTTCCTTTTCCTCTGTCCATGTTCCTGCTGGGCGCTTCCTGCAGGGTGGGGGCAGAGGCAACCACTCTGCATGTGGCACAGCCCTGAAGCAGTCTGCTTCTGCTCAATTTGTTGGCACATTGTTTCCAGTTCTTAAAACTGGATTTAGGATCTGGGGCTCCCGGGCAGGAGAGACTGAAAGTTCTTGACCATAGACACACCTGGTATTTCAGGCAGGTCCTTCTTCTGTTCCCATCTGATTGTGGTGGTCTAGAAAGACCACTAGGTGACCTCCCTGCTGTGAAGTCCCCATTTTCTGTTCCTGGGGCCTGGTTTCTACTTCTGACCTTCAGGACTGACCCCTTGGGTTTGTTTCATGGCCTCTGTCCATGGAAACAGCCTGCAGTGAGCCACCATAGGCAAGGACCATTTACTCTGAAGAAGGCAGGGGCAGCACACCACTCCCCCAGTTTGTCACAGCTCTGAGGAATCTTGATCAGACAGTGGGCATTCCTGAAAACTTGAAGAGGTGTGTATTAATTTTCCACTCCAGCTGTTAAAAAAAAAAACATGTATTTGTTATCTTATAGTTAGAGGACAGGATTCTGGCACATGTCTCATTAGGTTACAATCAGGGTGTAGACAGAGCCATGGTTCTCCGGGGCCCTCTGGAGAGAACTTCTTCTCTGTAGCTTCCAGCAGCTGCCAGCAATGAGGGGCCCACAGCCCTTTCCTCTGCCCTCAAGGTTAGCATCTCTGATCCTTCTCGTGCAGATGTGCCCCTCTCTGACTATGGCTGGGGAGGTTCCCCACTTGTAAGGATTCATGGGGTTCTGTTGGGCCTGCCTGGATAATCCAGGATAATCTCCTCCATCAAGACCCTTAATGGTATTCTATCTGCAAAATCCCCTTTTCCACGTGAGGCAGGACCACATTCAGATCTTCTGCAGATCGGGATGTGAGAGGAAACGCTACCCTGCCATGAGCAACTTGTAAGGTTGGTGTCTTGTCCCGCTTTTTATTGATGATGTTCAAGTTTTTAATGAAAATTTAATTATGAGAATAATCGATGCCTACATTCTCCTATGGTGAAGGAGAAGCTATGCAGACACTGCCAGATCCTCTGGCCACCCATTCATTTTCCAGTCCCCAGTCTAAAGTTGGCAGTGCCATCCTGTTGGAGTCTTTCTTCCAGATCTTTCTTGACGTATTGACATACTTGGGTAGCTGGACAACTCATACATGGCGTGTTTGGGGCATGGGGTGACTTTTAAAATAAAAGTCAGTATTCTTGATGAGTTACTCTTTGCATACAATGTATCTTGAGGAATTTTCTTCCCAGTGTAAATTACCTCACCTCATTATTAAACGGCTGTGTAGTATTTTATAATACAGACACAACAGCATATATTGACTTTTCTCCTATTTCTGGAAAGTTAATTTATTTCCATCATCAGTGTTTTGTTGCCTCAATGCAGTCCTGTTAAATCTCATCTCATGGGGATGGGAAGTCTGCTAGCTGGTGGTATTTTGAAGGGCAGAGCTGGGACAGACTGGAGGGCAGAGTGGAGGCTCCCAGGAAGGGGTGTGAGATTGATCAGCATCCTAGCTGAAGCTGCAGAAGGAGAGATGTCCACATTGGCCCCGAGGGTCCTGCATCCCATTTCTACCTTGCGTGGTGGATCAGCCCCTGAAACCCATCTCCAGTGAGAACTACTGTTCTGAATCCTGACTCCACAGACCAACAGGTCTTCAGCTCCAGCTCCACAAGAAACCTGTGTCTTTAGTGGCATCACTGGATCGTTTATGAGGACAGGAACTCAGGTCTTAGGTACACTTGGAATTGACTTTGGTTTAGCCCCCATTCCAGAAGGCCACGAAGGTGCGGCCTGCATCTCTCCCCCACAGCAGGCTCATCAGGATTCCTCTCAGCCCACATGTAATCACGTGGCCCACCTGCTGTTTGGTGCTGGGCTTTCCAGATCAACTCCAGGCAGACGGCATCTTTGTGTTCTCTGAGGACCCGGATGTCCAGGTGTCCTGCAGCTGCTGTCACCAGAGTTGTCACCAAGGGTCACCCTCCTGAAGGGAGTGACTGACAAGGGGAATGTGTGTCCACTGGGTGCACTCTGCAGGTGACCAGGAGCAGTCATCCTTGCCTGACCAGACTTGACACCCTGTGTTTTCCAATTGTCCCCTTGCATGATGGCTGGAGAGTGGGCAGCCACACTTGTAATGGCCCCCTTCCCAGGGGATTTAGCCACCTGAGGTTAGTGCTGCTGAGTATCTGAACCCTGTGATTAGACTTAGCACAGCTCTGATGCCAGGGTTCACGTGGCAGGTTCAGCTGTCACCCATCACTCAGCATCTTCACCGGAGCCACTCTGTTTCTGAATCTAACACCTTCTGAAAATAATCCTCATTGTAAAATGTCCAAACAACATAGAAAGATGAGAGCAAAAGCTCCCTCAGATAAGAGCATCTTAAAACAACTGTGAACATTAGAAGACCTTCGTTTCAGTCGTATGAGAACATTTCTCCATAAGGAGACTTACGAATGCATAGAGCAGGGGACATAATCTACTCTCAGTACTTTCTGCGTAAGGTTCTTGATAACATTACAGGATTCATTTTTATACACGAAGACAAGGATCTGAATCACGTCTACACTGGATCAAGGGGAGAATCTCCATCTACTCCAGGTTGAAGGGAGCAAGCCTCCAACTACAAGGCCTCAAGGCAAGTGGGTGGCCATCTCCAGGGTTTCAAGGAGAGCGAGTCCTTGTCTGGTTGGCTCAAGGTGGGGGCAGAGGGGACTCCAGGTGGATGCAGATGTGCTCCTGGCTGGAATCCGTGTGGAGAAGCCGCAGCCATCTCACACCTCGCTCCCACAGCTGTTGGACTCCAGCCTGATGGGAGCCCACACCAGGACTCCACAGAGCTCAGCTCCTCTGGCTCCCGTGGGCTCTGGCTGCCCCCTTCTCTCTAGAGCCATGGTTTTCTGAATGCTGGTGCACCGAGGCGCGGCTGCCACAACACGGTTGTAGAGTGCAGGTGGCGGTCCTCCTGGTCATCACTCCAGCCCTCGCTGTTGTCACGAGGTGCCTTGTGGAGGTACCTCAGGAGGAATTGCAGCTGTGTCCTGAGACTCACCAACTGAAGAGCACCCAGGGGTTGGGCCTATGGGACCCGGGTCATGCTGGGAGCTCCCTGTGCTGGGAGCCTGTGCTTGTGTGCAGGAAGAGGAGGAATGGCAGGCCAGCTGGCACTTCCTCCATCCTTCTGCCAGGGCTAAGTGCCTCCTCAGGCGGCTGCTGCTCTCAGGGCCAGGGGAGGTGGGAAGGGCAGGCTCACTGGGATTCCTCTTTGGGTGGACAGGGAGCCTGGAAGGATCTGCAGGGACTGGGAAGGTCCAAACCCCCGCTCAGGCCTCTGCTGGTGTGTGCAGCTCCCCCTGGGTGGTGTGGTGCTGGATATCAGGTATGTAGTCATTGCTTCATTGTATTTTTGATTTGCCAGGGACACCCAGGTGTTATAGGGGTCATAAGGCATGTCAACGTGATTCTCAAAGTTGCAGGGTTCCGGTGTTTGGGGAGTGGCTTTCTAGAATGACTGGGTGAGTGTTCCTCACCCTGACTCTACTGCACATGGGCCACCATCTGTTTTGATGGACAAGGCTCCACACTCCTTAGAAATACAGGGAATATACGGCATTCCCTGTGTGATCCCCTTCTTCAGCTGCTTAGGAGTGGTCCCTATAACAGGGGGTCTCCCTGTGAGCATCAAATGCAGAATGACCCTCAGGCTCCAGATGTCCACCAGCGCCCTCACACTCTTTCTGCTGGACAACTTCAAGCGGCAACTTGATCAGCTTCTGCCCAGCTGTGGGCCTGGTGCTCAGGCTGAAGTCAATGAATTTGAAGTTGCCTCTGCTGTCCACCAGAATGCTGTCCACCTCAGGCCTAAGTGTGTGACGCCCTTCTTGTGGCAGTGGCCCATGGCCCTGAGGATCTACCATAACAGTCTCTGGGCTGCCTCCTCTTGCAGGTGACAAGCCTCGGGGGTGTGTTACCACAGCTGTCCCCCACCACAAGCTTTATGATGACGCTGATATTTCTGATGGTTTCAATGACCTGGAAGAGTCATGTTTCCATGTCACATGGCCACCCTCAGATCTGACAGGACAGGGATGTTCCACTAGACCTTTGGCAGGAGTTTCATTGCCACCTCTGTTCTGGTGAGAAGATGGTGGGCAAACTTCACCTGAGCAAAGACACCCTGCCTGGTGCTCCTCGGGACCTGCTTGTGATCTGTGGAGATAGTCACCTAACAGGAGCTGGGCACCTGTAGCACTACACGACTCAGACTGCGCTTCCTACTCATCCTGAGGAGGAGCCCCAACCAAGGATACTGGCGAAAATCAAAAATGAAACTCCAAGGTCAAAAGACTATAACCACCAGCCACCACCCCTCAAATGCACTGAGTATCTGGGAGCCAGACAGGTCACCACTAAGAGCTCCCTGTACTGAGGAGCACAAGCCCCGCCATAGGCCACTTCTTCTGTGGCCCGTGTGTGAAATTCCTTCACAATGGCTCCTTGTGAGGTCAGAGAAGGAAGGCCCATTCACACCTGACTGTAACTCCCAGGGATCATCTCATTTTTCCTGGTCCCCAGGACCTTTTTGACTTTCATAGTAAGAATAAGAAAGGACCTCAGAAGCTTTTGCTTCGGTGGTTTCAGTGAGTGATATTTACTTGTTTGGAAATTAAAATGTGTAGAATGTTAAAAAAAAAAAAGATGAAGGATCTAAAATGAAATCGACATACTTTAAATAAATGTACGGTGACCTAGAGACACTGGTGCATAAGACATTCATATTTTCATCATGATTTAGGTGTGACCATGAGGACAAAATGGAGATCGTGCAGTTTTTCTACTGTATTGGATGGGAAATCTCAACATTTTTTTAAAAAGGAAGTTGCTCTGTAATTACAAGGGATTTCCTACAGTCCTGTGTTCAGTGATCATGGATTGATGGCCTGGGTGCCAGGCTCTGGGCTTGGAGCTGGGCCCGGAGGAGCATTTGGTCTCAGATGCTGGCACCGGCGAGCTCATGAAGGCCCTGGGAAGTGTCTTCTTCACAGCAACAGAATTCTTTCTGGCAGAAATTTCTCTAATGAGAAATGAAACAATATCTCATAATTAAAGATTGAGCTTAAAACACTGCTACCCTAAGGGGAAGTCCTTGTGCCTTCACATTCTCAGGGCCAAGGGAGAAGAGCTGGGATCTTTCCAGAGCTTAGGAAAAGAATGAGAAGCTTTTAGAAGAACAAAAGCAAAACAGCAAGAGTATTTGCCAGGAACCTCAGGACCTCGGATTGCTGGTCATTTCAGTCTTACCAGACACACGCCTTCCTCTGAGAAATGTTTATCTGTGGCTGTGGAGGGAGCTCATTTAGATGGTGACTGTGAAATCTTGCTCTCTTCAGGGCCGGCACTCAGAGAGACAGGCAGAGATTTAGCACAGTGCTCTGCCCAGGCAGTAGGAAACCTAATGGAACAGAACCCAGTCTGATTCTAGGGAGATTTATGCAGCCACGCTGATTTTACAACCACATAGAATTTTCTGGTGTGGGTCCCTTGGGGGGCATTCAGAATTCCCAGCAGAGAGGTAGTCATGTACAAAGCCAACTTGCACCTGCAGGGAGGTGGAGTGGCAGAGCCACTCCACGAAGACAGTCCCTGTTTCCTGTCTGCCAGCTCCCTCTAGGACCATTGCTGGCCCTCAGACCTGCCAAGGAGGGCGAAAGGGTCCTCTGGACAGTGTCCCACGTGGAGCAGCTGTACTGGCATACTTCTTTATTACAGGGTGGTGACAGACTGCTGCAGAGTAAGAGAGATCGACACAAAATGAGTCATTTCCTAAGGAGAATGTCACCAATCCCTTTTTTTTTCACAATGTAACAGGACAACTCAAACATCTGTCATCTTGCGGAGTTGGCTTTGGCTGTGAACACCACATTCTTCTTGTGGATGCAGAACTCTCCTCTGGCTTCCTGAGGGTCTCCTCTTGCTCCCAAGGCTCTGTGTCTCATCCTAGGTGTCTCTAATCCCCTTCCCCACCTCCTGTATGCATTGCCGGATCTCACCGTTCTCTCCTTGGTCATCCAGGATGAGGCTTGTCCACCCTAGTTGCAGCCATCCTAAGAGCTCACGGCAGGTGACATTCTCTGGCCAACAAAGACTTATTTATTCCTGTACTTGAAATGCTGCATTCATGCTTCCTGGCTTGGTCTTGTGATGGTGGTGGCTATGGTGTCCTGGTCACTGTTACATTTCCAGGACTTGGCACATCAGAGATACTTAATAAACACTTCTGAATGCACACAAGGCTGTTTCCCTGATAGGCCCTGCTTTCCAAACTCTGCTTCCTCTCTTCTCTACAGGAAGCAGGTCTGAGGCTGCCTGACTTCTGCAGCCAGTCCTCTGCTGTGGCCCCATGAGCTACCTCCATGATGTTGGACCATCTCGTTGGTCCTGTTTCCTGCTGTCTGTCCCTGATGACCACCATGTTAAGTCACCTAAGTGCTCAGGATGATATGGCCCCTCTTCTGTCACCACCATAGAACTGCTACTGCTCTACTTGAGGTCTTGTGCATTTTAACCACCAGATTTAGCCACACAACTGTGTTCCTTTGCTGCTCACTAGCTAACCCATCATTTGTTCTTGGTTCAAGTGCAAATGCTTCAGGCCACCCATGTGAAGCACTGATAGAGTGAGGGAGGCTCATTCAGCATGTCCTAGTGTGGACTGCTGTGTCCCAGCATGGACTGCCATGTCAAATGGATGACTGAGCTACTGCCACGCGTCAGCACACTGAGGGTGAACTCTCCTGGCATGCCACAAGGAGGCCACTTCTTTCTAGAGGTAGACATATTTTTTGAAGGGCTGAAGTCCTAACTCCCACACTTCAGAATGCCACTGTATTTGGAAATAGGTGTCTGTGTTATTTAAGGTGAGGTCATTACAGTGGGCTGCAACTCAGTCCTGCTTGCATCCTTTTACAGAGGAAGTGGGGAGACTCAGAGGGCCACCAGGTGTGTGCACAGGGGCTGTCAGCTGAGACACAGCAAGGGGGCAGCCCACACACCAGGGGCAGAGGCTGTTGGCACCCTGGTCTGGGCTTGCAGGCTCTAGAGCTGTGAGAAGAAAACCTCCTGGAGTCTGGGGGCACTGTGGTGGTAGTGGTGGTGTCCTGGTCACTGTTACAGGGCAGGCTCCCATCCACCCTCCAGTTCTATGTGGAGATATGACTTGTATGTTCTCTGAGCAGTTGAGAGCAACAGGAAGGCTGTGTGGGCAGTAACGGAAAGTGTGTGGTGCCCTGGAAGTGGGCATGCATCTCCTGTGGTGAGCAAAAGTCTTTCTGCCAAGACCTCATCTCCTCAGATGGAAAGGGCGCTCTAGATAGAAACCCTGTGTCATTTCTTTCTGGGAAACAATCTGGACACCTTTGATACTGTTCAGCATAAAGCTGACTGTGAGAGAGGTGTCACATGGTGATTGTTTTAGAAGTTTCTAGAGGAGTCTTGATAGACTTGCCAATCGCTGTAACAAATCCAGCTGGGATTTTAATAAGGATTACATTAAATATATAGATTATTTTTTTATGGATTGTTGTTTCACAACATCAAGTCTTCTATGCCTTTCCATTTATTTACATTTTAATTTCTTTCAACAATGTTTTCTAGTTTTCAGTATAAAATTTTGCACATATTTTGTTAAATTGATGCCTATGCCTTAATGCCATTCTAAATGGAATTACTCTCATAATTTCATTTTTCTTTTTCTTTTCTTTTTTTTTTTAGTACTGGGAATTGGACCCAGGGTCTTGTGCATGTCAGGGGAGCACTCTCCTCTGAGCTCTGTCAGCCCCTTCACTTCACGTTCCAAGTGGGCACACCTGGCATGTATAAATGCTGGTTTTACTGTTGAGGAAAATAGCCACTCTGGAAGTAAGAGTGCCAGTCCCCATTCCTGCTGATGTAGGACTTCTTCACCAAGAGAATGCAGCCAGCAAATCCAGCCAAACCCTAGAAGTGGGGCTTCTCTGGGGAATTGACAGAGGTGTCCAGTAGAGGTGATTTTTTACAGAGAACCTTTTCCCAGTGTTTATGTTCCATTCAATGAGGGAAGAATAGATGAGGGACAGAGGAAAAACTGCCTGAAAAAGTCTATGAATCTTCCAAATCTGATGGCATCGCTGGAGCATATGAGCACTTTTCTGGGAAGTCCCTGCAGGCGGACAGGGGAGGATGGGGCATGACTTGGTCCCTCGGCATGCTTGCAGCCAGCTCACTGTGTACTTCCAGGTGAGCTCTGTATGCCACACATGCATATCTACAAACCCAGATGTCCATGTGACCATGCCTGACATCACTCTTCCCTTCTGTGTTAATAAACATTCTCATTGGTCCAGAGGACTTGATTTCACTCCTTCTGTGGCTTCACCCTGTAGCATGAACCTTCCTCCCTGAACTTTATGGGAAATTGAAGGCCCAGGAGATGGCAATCTTCTGTGAGGAGGAAGGGCTCACAGCTGTGGGAACAGGTGTGGAGACCCTAGAGGCAGGAAAGGCTGGGTGCTTGCCAGGATTGAGGATGCTGACCCGAGCTCAAGACAGAGTCATGTAAGTTATGACAGGAAGGTGGGAGCTCAAGCATGCAGGTTCCTCAGGGTGCTGAGAGGGCTCGGGCTGCTCCTTTAGGATCAGTGAGAAGGTACTCAAGTTTTTTTTTTTTTTATAATTGTATGCATTTGAAATAGATAATGTTTTGATAAACATAACAATATATCACTACCATCAAACAAACTAAAATATGCATACAACACATCATTACCATTTTACTGTTTTCTTGGGAGGGGCACCTCAAGTCAACTGTCCCTGAAAATCTCCACTCTGCACCACAGAACTGCTAATTACTGTCACTGTGCAGTGTCCTGGACCTGTAGACGCACCCATCCTGTGTAGACACACCTGCTGTGCCTTTGCCACCTCCTCCCCTCCCCCTCCCCTGGTAGTCACCTTGCTCCTCCGTTTCTGCATAATCAGCTGTTCATAGACTCTACATATAAGCGAGATCATGTAGTATTTTGCTTTCCTGCATCTGGCTCATTTCACTGAAGACTTCCAGGGAAAGGAGAAGGGTGCTCTGATTCCTGTTAAAAATAAACAAATCATCAACAGAGCAGGTGGCGGGGGAGTGGCTGGAGACCCAAGTGTGGCTTCAGTAATCATGCTGGTGAGCTGGGGCTGCTGGTCCTAGTAGGAGGCAGCAGAAGTTCCAACAAGGGCTTCAGTGTAGACCCCTCTCCAGGCGAGCCCCCGTGTGCCAGCTCACGTCTCAGCACCCTGGTTGGCAGGATGGTGTCTGCAGGCTGTGATGCCCTGTGCATTAGGAACAAGACACCCATCTACCAGGTTCCCCTTTCTAGCACGCAGGATGCATGTGTCCCTGGGAAGAAGCTGTTCATGCTGCATATGGAAATTCTCATCTCAGACAGACTTTTGGAAGCTGTTGTAACATATTGTTTGTCATTGTGCATCTTAAGAAAAAGCACTCCTTGTGACAGCCAGCAATCTGTTGAAACAGCTGCCGGAACCTGGAGGCTAGTCTCCCTTGCTGAGGAGGAGAGTGCTCCTGCACCTGTCTCCGGGCTCCAGGACACAGGAGTGAGGCTGCCCAGAGTCTTCTAATCACAGAAGCAGGTCCCCTAACTGGATCTCCACTTAGCAAACCCTTTCAAACAGAACAGGGCTCCTTCATCCACAGAGGAAGCGCAGGCAGAAGAGGGAGTGGCAGCGAATGTCCTGTTGCAGCAGGCTGGGCGGACACCAGGGACAGAGCTCAGACTTCCCAGAGCACTTCAGGACCACATACTTAGGCATCCCCAAATGGCTTCCATTCTCTCGCATCTAACTCTTATTTAAACTGCTTGAAATATACAAATCACCCAGGCCTTTAGTGGATTCCATTTTTAATGAGTAAAAGGGATCCTTCTTTACAGTCTGTCAAGTATTAGAGGATCTCAGGAGAACCAATCCTGGAAACTGCTAGTTCAGGGTGGTGGTTTTTAGCTTTTAGCATCGTTGAACTCCAGAACCATGGCAGGCGTTCTGGCTTGGGTTGCAGAATCCTGGGCCACCGGCATCTAGAGAGTGATTTGGGGTCTGTGTGTGTCCTTGGACTCAGTGGTGGTATTGGAGTCCCCAGATGAGTGTCCCGTGGACCCAGAACATGCCCAAGAGCCCTGGCAGCTCACAGCATTATTTGGGGTGATCTTCACTTTGCTCCCCTGTGGCTTGGAGGGAGCTCTAGGCAGACGATGGAGACAGGAAGCAAGTCTACATCTACGGCCTCCAATTCCACACGCCACTCCATGTCTTGTTCTCTTTGTCATCAGCAACCTGACTTCTTTTCCCCAGAGTCTCCATAACAGTTCTTGTCCCTTTATGGTATGTATTAACACCCAAGTGTTAGGGTTTGGATATGAGGTGTCCCCAGAAAGCCTTGTGTGAGACGATGCAGGAATGTCTAGAGGTGGACTGATTGTGAGAGCAGAACCTAATCAGTGGATAAATTCACTTGAAGAATTAATCATTTGAAAGGACTAGTGCACTGGGTAGTAACGGGGGAGCAGGTCGGGTGTGAGGGTGTCCTTGTTTTGTCCCGGTGCCTGCCTCTCTCTTGCCTTCTTGGCTACCATGAACTGAGCAGCTCTCTCCACCACACCTTTCTGCCATGATGTTCTGCCTCACCTCAGACCTAGAGCCATGGAGTCAGCCAACCATGGTCTGAGACATCTGTAACCATGAGCCAAAAATAAACATTTCCTTCTGCAAATTGTTCTTGTTAGGTATTGTGGTCACAGAGGCCAAAAAGCTGACTAACAACAAGCTCATTTAAAGCACCATGTGACAGAATAGTCTATACAAATTTCTTCCCAGATACAAAGAAGGAAAATAACGACCGTAACCTTAGCACTGCACAGAGGCTGGAGTCTACCCTTGGATAGCTCCCTGGTCAGGAGGAGGGTTCTGCTGGAGTAAACCAGGCTCAGTAGGAAGGCAGCTCAAGGCCATGGGGTCCAGACTCCAGCCAGAGGTGTCAGCCCCACTCCCACCAGTGAGCTGCAGCTCTGCGTGTGTCTGGACCTGCTGGGCTGCTGGGCACACTTGGGGATGTGGGTGTAGCACAAGGAACCACATCTGAATGGCCCCTTCACATCATGGAGTCTGTAGTTTGAGATCTCAGTAGTTCACAGTTACAGCAGATGGCAGTCCAGCGTCCTGTTCAGCCGGATCAGCAGTTTATGACACCTTTCAGTCAGAGGCATCTCTAGAAAGGGTCCCTTTTCTCATGTGCATAGAAGAGCTGTCACTGTCCACACTGGCACCAAACTGGGGGTGGAACCTTCTCTGGATTGGCCCAGAGTAGCAATTCATGCAGTAACAGCACCCATCTGCTGAAGGCCTGCTGGGTGCCAGCAACTCTGCGGGGCTCTCTGGAGACAAGGAGAACAAAGCAACAAAACACGCAATCCCTGAACTCCCCGGGAACAGGGAGCTCAGATAATCACGGACACACTTGGTCACCATGGGCCACAGGAGGTGAAGGAGAGTTCCATGTGTACATGGGTGGAGGGGCTGAGCGCTGTGGGAGGCCTCTGAGGCAGAGAGAGGTGTGTGGTGGGAAGTCCTCTGGCTTCACAAGCTGCTTGTTAGGCATCTGTGCTGATTTCCAGATTCTCAGACTAGAATCTGTGGCTGAAACCAGTGATGCAGCATTTTGGCCGAGGCGAGAGGACATTGTGATTGCGCTCTCCCTGCTGCCCCAGGTCGTGATAAGGCTCTTGAGAGGCACCCTGATAAAGGTTAGGGTGACATGCCCATCCATCGCTGACCTGTGTTCTTTTAGCTTTAGAGAAAGAGGAAAAATCCCAAGAGATCACTAAAGCCTTTTGGAGAAGGCACCGTGGAGAAACGGTGACCAGGAAGATAAGGGCAGAGTCGTGCCATAGCCTCTGCCTCCAGCCCGGAATCCACCTTGCTTGAGTGGCGTTATGGTTCAGGAGGCAGGGGACAGGGCAGGTTCCCTCCTGGAGCTTAGTGATCTCTAACAGGAATGCCCTGTGGCAGGTCCTCAGAGGGGATCAAAGAGACCAGGACCAGGCAGACACTGAGAATCCAGACAGGTCATTGACAGCAGACCCTGGTATAGGTGTCCTGCAGTCCTGTGCCAGCCCGGGACTCTGGCTCATGAGGTGACCAGTGTTGATTCACGGACTGGACAGTTATCAGATGATTGAAACTCTTTGTGACCAGTGTCCAGTGACCTCTTCTTCCTCTTCTTTGTGAGCAGTTTAGGGAGGGGTTTTCCTTCCCGGGACAGATGATTGCATGTACTGTCTGAAGTCTGTTTCTCACAGACATGTACACATGGACATGCATCCCCTGACCCTCCTGTGCCTGCCCACCTGTTTTTCTCATCTCTGGAGTTGGTATCAGAAGCTGTCAGAGATTCTTGGATCTTTCAGGTGACCTGAGGCATGCCTTTTGATCTCTCCTTTGGCTGTGCTCTGCCATCTGTACCTCAGTGGCCAACCCTGTTCCATCTTCCCCTCAAGAGAGGTAATAGATGAACCCGGAGCTTAAAAACCCATGTTTTCTGTATAAAGTCTGTGATGTGGACAGAACTAGACAGTCTGGCCTGAGGCAGATCAGACATTTGGAAGATAAACAAGATTTAAGAGGAAGGTTTTATAGGGGGATGTCATCAAGCTCTTTGAGTCTGGCCTGGGTGAGATTGGGGATTGGCAGGTGGGGGATTCTGGTCTGCAGAAGCCACTGAGATCTCATGGCCAATTGTGAGAGACTTGGGGAGGCAGACGTTTGTGACATGGGGAAAGGAAGATGCAAATACCACTCAACAGCCAGGGTGTTACATTCACAACACAGATGGAAGCCATTCATTCAACACAGTGCCTGGGAAACTGTCAGAAGGGTTGTGCTGTTCTTTTAATTTTCAAATTTGTTTAGTTATTTACCCACTCACTTATTTTAGTAGCATATAAATCAATTCCACCTTTCATGGAGGTTGAAAGAAGGAAGAAAGCTTTAGTTATACTTACAAAAAATGGGTCGTTAGAAAAGCATCATTATGTCCAAAGGACTTTGTTGTTAGAAAAACCTGGCCTAAAGATTAGGTATTATAGGCAGAAAATAAGCAATCCATTAATTACTTCATCCACTTGAAAATTCATTCACTCATCAACCTATTCATCTCTGTATCCATTCATCCACCTATCTGTTCAGCCACTCATCCATCCACCCATCCATCCATTCACCCACCCATCCACCCATCTATCTACCCATCCATCCATCCATCCATCCACCTACCACCCACCCATCCACCCATCCATCCATTTACCAATCCATCCATCCATCCACCCATCATCAATCCATTCATCCACCCATCCATCTACCCATCTATACATTCACCCACCCATCCATCTGCCCACCCATCCATCCACCCATCCATCTACACATCCATCCATCCATCCTCCCATCCATCTTCCCATCCATTCATCCCTCTATGCAAGCATCTGTCTTTCAGGTTTCAAGTGCTGGTCTCAGCTAAGCACTGCTGAAAGAGAAGAGGACACAACAGTTAAGCAAGAGAGGTTTGTACCCTCTTGTGCCTGCTCTAGAGAAGGCTGTAGAAAGTGAGTAAGTCACCACATAAACAAAATATTTCACATAGTGATAAACAATCTGATGAAAAAGAGAGAATAATGGCTTGCCACGTGAGGTTAGGTAGGTGGTCAGGCATAGCCCCTCTGAAAGTTGAGTAAATCCAGCCACACCATAACCTGCAATTTGGAGAGTGTTCAGGCTGTGTACACAGCCAGGGCAGACATCCTGCGGTGCTCACAGTCCTGGGGTAGGGATGAGGGCAGGCCCACATGACTCAGGCTGAGGTAGGAGGGCAGTGCAGGCAGTGAGGTGGGCAGGGGCAGATCGTAGCCCATCCTGTGGGCTGTGGCCATGAACCTGAGTTCACTCAGCAAAGGGAGCTTCCAGACGGCGGCTCTGTGGAGAGCTCAAGGATTTCTTCCATTTCTTGAGGAAAAATTTGTGGCCCCGCAGGGAATACAGTGTGCAGGAAGTGTGCCTGTGAGCGTGGCTGTCTCTGGCTAGGCCTGAAGCAGGCTCCCTGGGGCTGGATCAAGAGGTGAGATCACATTCCAGCTGCAAATACACACTGTTCTTATAAAAAGCTGAGATGTTTCCTCTTCCTGTCCACCCTGGCTGGGACCAGGGGCACAGGCAGGTCTCTGCTGATAATCAGGACCACAAACATTCTGGAGTCCTGGGTGTGCCCACCCCCAGAGAAGGTGTCAGCTTAGAAACTCAGGTGCTGGACCATGGGGGCAGGAGGACAGGGCACCTTCTTGAGGCTCTGAAGTTGGTATTTCAGATGCTGTGCAAGGAAGTCCTGCCCAGCTGTGCCCCACCATGGCAGCTGTGATGGGTGAGGACATGTGGGCTGATCCTGAGCAGATCCAAGGATTAGCAAGTGAGAGGGTGTTTGGCAAGAAGAATGATAAGACAGAGAGGCACATGTGTTTGTAGGAGGGTCCTTTATTGCAGGAGAGGGTGAGTGCTCGGGGAAGAAGAGACAATGGGTGACTCCGGTGCTCAGGACTTGACGAGATCACCCTTAATAAGCTGTGCGACTTTGTCTAAGCCGGGGGACCTCTTTGAACCTTGGTGTCTTCATCTGGTAATTGACAGTACCCCTTCCCTGCCTGCCTCCCAGGGTTGTTATGGCTCCCATAGGTGGGAGGTGTGCTACATTGGGAGAAGGAGGCAGATTCTTTCAGGACCTGGGAGGTGGGCAGCAGCACACTTATGTCAAAATGAGTCATAGCCGCTGGTTCATGGAAGTGGCTGGTTTGAAGCCACAGCAAATCCAGGAGAGTGTTCTTACCTGAAAATGAAACTGAATTTCTAAATGAAGCTTCTATGTAAATTAGGCAGCAGCTGAACTGCTGCCAGTGCTTATTGAAGGTTTCCCTGCATCTCCTGCAAATTGGACGAGAGGCTAATGTGTTCAGTTCCTTTGACACTTAGAGTCATTAATGGTGCAGAGCCAGGAGGAAGCTCTGGGTGATTCCAGCCCTGACGCTCTCTAGCTGAGTGTCCTTAGGCACGAGACTCAGCAGCTCTGATTTTTGGCATTGTCACATGTGAAATGTAGCCGTGGGCTCTATGGTAGAATCAGAGACACGGGGAGGTGGGGTCCCTGGGAGGCCTGTGAGTAGGAGAGGATGTTTGAGTGGCAGGTGTTGGGACACTCATCCTGATGGGGTCACTTGTGTCTCATGCCAATCTTGAAACTATCCAAGGGCTGGGAAAATCCCAGGGACCAATTGTTTGGGGTTGGTCCCACACTGAACCTGGGGCTCTGGTCAGCGGTGGGCAAGTCTTCAGGCTGAAGGACTCAGACAGACAGGCTAATGTGCCTGGGCTGTGTTCATCTGGGTGTGGACAGTCTCCCTATGCTGAAATAATGACACCCTGCTTTCTTGCTGTCTTTGGGGTTTATGACCTTCAAACTCTAGTTCCAGCTTCTATCGTGACAAATGAACGTGTAGATTGGACCTTGTGAGTGCCTGATAGAGCCCAGGATTGAGGAGTGGGGACGACTCCTTGAACTCTTTTCTGGAGTCCTCACTTGGTCTCCTCAGCACAGGAAACAGCCCCTGCAGGTGAAGTGACCCAGGGCCGGGCACCTTTCCTTCCTGCCTCACAGCAGGTGAGCTGCACCCAGATGCCCCCGCTACCTCTGAGTCTCCCCTGCAAATAGAATCTAGAGTTTATGTCTGTAAGCTTCAATTCTCACATTAGGGGAAAAAAAAACCATAATATGTATGTTAAGCTGAATTAATGGGCAAGAAATTGCCAAACGGAATTTGATGACCTGCTGCCGTTTAACCACAGATATTCTTGTTTTCCTTCTCCCTTGAGTTCAGCAGAGTGAATATCACTGTTATTGAATGCCATCTAGTAATCCTTGGGTATGGTGCTGAGAGGTGTCATCAGAAAGGGACTCCAACTGGAGATTCTTTTCCTGCCTGAGTCCCACAGGTGGCATGCATCCAAGCAGGGTGCTGACTGGCAGCCTGTGAGAAAAGAGGGTCACTCTGCTGGAAATGCCAGGTGAGCCCCATCACTGGGACAGGTCTTTAGAGAGCAAAGTTGACCCCTTAAGAGTGCCCTGAACAAAGCTACAGAATTTCAACTTGGCAGAGGAGAGACATTTTTTATGTCTGTACAGCCTCAGAGGACTGCATGTTTTGGAATTGCTAAGAGTAAATTTTAAATGATTTCCAAAAAGTGATGAGCATGTGGGCTGATGGCTGCATTGCTTCACTGTTTATCACTCCACAGTGTTAACCCACATCCACATGTTTCATTCTGTTCCACGAACATCTCCAATTATTATTTGTCAATTAAAACTTTAAAAAGTAAAAACAAGTGACCTGAGTGTGAATGCCATTGGATATCAGGAGGCACAGAGGATGGGGACGCCCTGCAGTGCAAGAACTCATCGTAAAACAGGAAAGCAAACTGTTTCTCCAAACTACTGATGTCTTTGTTAAAGGGTGGGTGAGGTTGAAGCTGTTCTTAATAAAGCTGGGGCCATGGAATTTGTTCTGTGTTTTCTTGCCAAGCTGAGAGTCAGGGCTAGCCCTTCTCGCCTTGCTTTATGAGCAGGGGAGGACAGGCCACCTGTGTGGACGATGGTGATAGAACAAGAGAGTTGAATGTCTCACATTGTGGAGGAAACACCTTTGAAGCCACCAGTTTCATTTGTGGGTCCTGAAATGCTTCACGGCATGTCGGGATGCAGAGTTATTACTTGCTAAGTTGTTATGATAACTGAACAAAGCACCTAGGTCATTTTTAAGCTGAATGGCTGGGTTTATCAGTGGATGAATCTTTTGAGCCCTTCCTAAGACCTCCTGGTGCCTCCTTTGCAAGAAGCAGCATGAGGCAGGAGCCAGAGAAAGGACAACACCATCAGAGGCTCTTCCTGAGCCTTGCTGAGCCTCCCCAGCCTTCTCTGACACGAGTAGTCACACAAGTAGGTAGGGGGAAACAGAAAAGCATCATCTCTTTTTTTCTGTCATATTGATCCATAAATAAATTAACCCTGTTTTAATTATGTTCACACTTCTATGGAAATTTTAACCCAAAGAAATTCTGCTGAGGTGAGCTCTAGTTCCTGGGACTTGGGGTGATTGATTGCAGGCCCAGTTCAAAGGACCCAGGGAGGCCTCCAAACATCTCTTTCCCCCGATGGTGTCCCTGTTCCTTGTCCCCTAAACACACCCACACTTGGCAAGACCACCCAGGTCAACTGAGGGGAGCTCCCGATAGTGTGGAGCTTGCTAATTACTTCACACACCCTCCTGATTGAGGCCTCTTTTAGCAATGCAAAATTAAATCACACTCTCCTGTGCACACAGGAGCTCTCAGTGCCACAGAGGCAGCCATGTGAGCTGTTGTGTGGGCCCCTGGCGTGGGCACATCCCTGAGGAAGCCTCTCATCTGTGGGGACAGTGTCTGAGGACAGAGGAGCGATGGCCCTGGAGTGGAGCCTGATGAGCACTGTCTGGAGGGTGTGGGAGCAGGAGTAGGGCTAAGGCCACCAGCTTCTGTGAGGCCTGGAAGCTCCACCTCAGCTGCCTGGGCTTCAGCCTGCACAGCCACGGGGTGGTCAGTCAGACTGCTGCACTTTTTATCTGTTATGTTTTCTTTGTTTGATTAACTGTGAAATCTACTTTCTTAACTAATTTTAAGTGCCATTGACAATAATGACCACATTTTACCACAGGTTTCAGAGCTTTCTTCCCTTGCTTGGCTGAAACTTTCCACCACCTGATTCTGAAGCCCCCTCCTCCCCCTCAGGCCCTGGTAGCCAGCATTCCAGCCTCTGTTTCCACGACTGCTGCTTTACTCAGCTCACATTAGTGGAGTTGTGCAGGATCTGCGCGTCTCCAACTAGACTGATAGTACGACTTCCTTGAGGTTTATCCCCCTGTTGTGCATGGAAGAATTGTTCCCTTTTTAAAGACTGGCTAGTAGTCTCTGGTATGTGTGTGCCACATTTTCTTTGTCATTCATCTGCAGCAGATACCAGGCGGTCTCCATCTTTTGACTACAGTGGACAGCAAGGAACCCGGAAGCGCAGCCATCTCTTTGCATTGTCATCTCAGTTCTTTGGAAGAAATGACCCATAAGTGACATTGTTGGCTTATTTGCTGGCTCTCTTGAGTTTTCGGAAGAGCTCCTGTGCTGTCTCCTGCAGCTGCTCACCATCCTATAGCCTACCGACAGCATGCAAGGGTTCCATTTTCCCCACAGCTTTACAAAACTGCAATGTCATATATAAACCTGCAAAGGCCCCTAGCATCTCCTAACCTGTGTCCTCTTAGCCTAGAAAACCCTTTATATTTTTATTATTTATTTCTTTATTTGATTTTTTTTTTAATCGCGGATTTAACCCAGGGGCACTGGACCATTGAACACCATCCCCAGCTCTATTTTGTATTATATTTAGAGACAGGGTCTCAATGAGTTTCTAAGTGCCAAGCCATTGCTGAGGCTCGTTTTGAACTCAATCCTCCTGTCTCAGCCTCCCCAGCTGCTGGGATTACAGGCGTGCATGATGGCACCCAGCCCTTTATATTTGCATATAATAAAAATATCCATTTCTGGTTTTGTTGTGCATTTTCTTCATCATTCAGGACACTGAACATCTTCCCATGTCTTCCTTAGAGATGTGTTTACTCAGGTCTTTTGCCTCATTCCTAAGTCACTAGTTTTTCTTGCTACCGAGAACCAGTCTGAACTGCTCGCCAAGGATCTCATTGTCAGTGAGGTCACCAGAGCTTCATGACAACTGTACAGGAGGGTTAATTCATATTCCAGAGTCACCATTGCTGCCTTGGATTCCAATCATCTTACAGATTTCCTCCAGAGTGTTTACCTCAGCTGTGCTGGTTGATCCGGGTTGAGTTCTAATTAAACAGCAGTGCTTTGCTTGCTAGCTCTGTGGCCACTCGATGTTATATTAAATTTTAATTCAGCCTAGACTGGATAAGAAGATTCTTCCAGATGACAAGGGAACACTTTAGTGGGGAGGGGGTGGTTTGCAGGCGGAATTAAGCAGAGTTTCTCTGAAATGCTCTCATGGCTTCCTCCAGGGGAGTGATTGGGGGTAAGTGCTCAGAATCACCCCTTAATGTTGCAGCCCCCTTGAGAGGACAGCAGGGCCTGGGGGAATGGGATGCCTAGAGCAGGAGAGAAACAACTCTAAGCTTTACTTTTCCAAGTTTTTGCCTTCTCTCTCTCTGTCTCCCTCTGTTCTTCTAGACATGCAATTGCACATGCACTGAGGTGTGCAAAGTGGGCTGTGGCTCCCGAGTGCTCCCTCCTCCTCCTCCTCTGACTTGCCAACACCTGTAAGTCTTGGCTCCCTTCTGTTCTAGTTTAAATAATTTCTACTGACACATCTGCATTCACTCATATTTTCTTTTATCCCATCCAATCTGCTGCTGATCCCACATGCTTTTTTCTAGTTTTCATTCCTAGAAGTTTGATGTCATGATGTCCTGTTGCCTACATCTGTGTTGGTTCTCAGTTGATTTCTAGTGACAAAGTTTTCTCCTCTTTAGGGGCGTGGTAATTCCATTCTTTTTCACATGTCTGGTAATTTTTAATTGGATGTAAAACATTGTAGATTCACCTTGTGTTATATATTTTTGGATTCCTATAAATAGTCTTATGATTTGTTCTGGGGCAAGGTTAAGTTACAAGGGGAAAAGTTGACCATTTTGGATCTTATCTCACACATTTTTTAGGTAAAGGTGTTATACTTGAATTCTGGACCCCAAAAAGACCACCAGAGAACAAGATCCATGTAAGCAGCAAAGAGGTGTTTATTGTGAGCTAGCTCCGTCCTCCGCACACACACAGCAACTGGTGATGCTGAGAGGTCCCGAGCCCAGGGTTTGCAGAAGTTTTATACATTCTTTGGGGAAGGCAGGGACTTCACATGCATCATAGCATCTCTTAGCAAATTATCACACACCACAGGAAAATCATAAAACAACTCTAAAACATGACTAGCATATCAAATGGCGGGAAAGAATCTGGAAAGGATTATTGGTTATTCAAGGGGTTGACACACGTAAAAGTGATCGGTAAACCATGAGGGTGTCACAAGGTGGGCACTTGCCAAGCTGCAGGGCTTCTAGTTTAGATATTGGTCACCACACCTAGGTAGGTGCCATCTGGAATTTCAGATATTTGGATATCTCGGCCTATCTTAGGCGATCACCATCTGTGGCTTTTCCGAGAGAACTGTTTTCACAGAGCTTTTCTGTGGTATTTTCCTGACTTTAGGACTACAGTAGGTCAGGGGTTAAGTTTCAGAGCAAAATGAGGTCCCAAAAAGAATGAGGTTGCTTAGGTCTTTCAAAGGCAGCTCTACATCTAAGGATAATTATCCCCTGCTAGTAAGGCAAGTATCTTCTGAGTACTTTACCAGATGCTCTGAAAAATATGAACTTGAAACTTGGAGTTTGTGATAATTAATGCAGCTTTTCTATATTGACTGGAAACTTCTAGGGGGCAAAACCTAATATTTGTATTTTTCTGTTCTGTAAAGCTCAGAGCAGTGCTTTTGCATAGAACTTACTAGTCAAGGTACTTTAAATTGCAAATGACAGAAACTTCATTTCAGGCTGATTTAAACAAAGCAACTCCTGGAGCTAACATGCCTAGGGCAGCAGGTTCAGGTAGTGTGATCCAACAACTTGGGTCTTCACAGGGAGTGACTCTCTCCTCCTCTTAAGCCTGCTTCCCCTCACTTGGAATTCACTCCAGGAAGCTCTTTGCCTGGAAATGTTCCTAGCGTCTCTCAACCTGTGCCCTTAGTTTAGAAAGCCCAGTGGGGAGATAATTTCATATGTCTTTTCTCAAACAGTTCTAGCCAAAGTTCTGGGATTCAGCATAGCTGGTGTGTCTTGGGTACATGATCCCACTGGAACCTGCCACTTGGTCAAGAAAGTAGAACCCCTGATTTAGGATTCAGCAGCCTGTGGCTGATGGCAGTGGCTGTCCCACCTAGCTTGCACACACTGACAGTGGAAGAGGAACAGTGCCTGACAGAGGAGCACCATCCTGCTGCTAAGGATGTAGAGAGCGGCCTGGCAGGAGCTCAGCAGTCACTGCCAACAGCGCAGCTGGGGCTGAGATCAGGAGGCCATCGCTACACCTCAGTTGCCTGTTCACAAAGTGCGTTCTGCCCCACCGAGGTGTAGGTACCACAGGTATGGCATTCTCCTCTGCCCCACCTCCCTGTTTCCTCTCCACCTCTGTGGCTTCCTCTCCACCTCAGCATTCGCATTGCTTGCCTCAGGAGCCTGGAAATGGATGGGTTTAGGCCATTTTTGTTATTTCTTTTGGGTTTCCTCCCTGCGTGCCCAGGGGGAACCCTGGAAGGAGATGCATTCAGTGAGCAACACCAAGTGCATGTGCATGGGGATGTGGGCAGATGCACAGGCAAGTGGGTTTCCTCTGCCTGTACCTCTCCCCTCTAGCTTGTCATTGTTATCAAATACTGATTTCAAAATTGCTATTCACTGTTGACAAGGAGCTATTGATTGCGCCTTTAAAATCAATGACAAACAAGTGGTTTGTAGAATTAGTCAGTGATGGAATTTACCTCTTCAGGATCACTGTAAGAACAACGAGAGGAATCTAAATATATCCAGAAGACCTCAAGGCAGATCCACGGTGTCTTCAGAGTGGAAAAGCTGTGGGCACATGGAGCAGAGCGTTCAGATCTGTTCTGGGCACATAGTATCGTAGATATTATAGAAAATATCATTCTCTGTGCTGTCAGCACCTTCATTTTCTTTCCTTAGGGATGGGATGGAAGGATGAGGGGAGTGCGAACTGATTTGGAAAGTGGTGTGGGGGGCATGCTTGGCCCCTGGGTCAACGCAGATGTGTTGGACATCTACCTGTTCCATAGAGCCGGGAGAGTAGACTGTTGGGTGTTTGTGCCCTGTCACATGGGGGCCACAGTGCCCGGGGTGTGCCAGCTGCTCTGGCCCTTGCTCTTCCCCACAGAAACAGGCACTGGCAGGCACAGCTGCACCCAGCCCTTTGGAAACTTTTCCATCACTCTGGGTCTGGAGCAGTCTTTCTGAGTGCCTGTGATAATGGCAATAGCTAAAAATGAGCTCGCCAAGCTGAACACCCTGGGTACCACGTGGCCACTCAGGACCCGAGCAACCCAGGAGGAGGGGCACTATTGTGATCCCCATTTCTAAGATGAGGAAATTGAGACAAAGGGACCTAAAAAGCACACTTTCCAGGGCTCGACTTGCAGTGGGCGGCCACGTGGACGCTGGCCAACGGTGCACAAGCCGTGCCAGCCCAACTCCTCCCCAGGGGTTCCACCTCTCAGACTCTGGGAGTCATCATGAGACCTAGATAAGTGTAAGAGACAGAGTGGGACATGGGAAGAGAACAGCCCAGGGAAGGTGTGCCATTCCAGGCAGAAGGGACTAGTGGGATGGGCATGTTGCACCCCTCTGCCCCCCCATTCCTCCTCCTGTGACTAGGCACAAGCACTGGTCACAGTGGCTGCCGCCACCTCACCACAGAGCATCCCCAGGCTGGTGGCAAGCTGCTGTCCGGGCCCCCTGGCACTGAACCAAGGCCCTCACTGGCCTTCCTCTATGCTGCTGTACTGGTGGGAGGAAGAAGAGGCTGCTGCAGTTCCTGGTTTAATGCACCCAATCAAGTCCCCCGTCACACAGGCTGAGCCTCCACTCTGCCAGCCAGTCTGGCCCTAGGGCCCATGTGCTTTACCTCCCTTCTGACCTTCTGCTGAAGTGTCAGATGTGATTCCAGGGCCCGGGAGTCACTGGAGACCAGAAATGCACATGTGTGTTCTGGTGAAGCTCGCTGGCCCATGTTTTTAAATGTTTAAAATGATAACAAATATGCTCTATTTAGAATTGCAAATTCTGCAAATGCCATGTAGGGAGAGACTGGATGCTAGGAGACTAATTTAGGGGACATTTGGCAAGGACAAACTGAGATGGTTAACTTTCTACAGTTCCCTGGTTTGGACTGTGTCTGGTGAGGAGAGAGGAGATTACTGGAATCTGGTGGGGAATCCTGAGGTGGAGATGTTTATATTCTGTGATTGGCCTTCCTTTATTTTGTTTTTGTTTGTTTGTGCATCTGTGCATTTAAGTCTGAACCAAAAACAGTGCTACATTGTACTCTATTGTAAGCTTAGCCAAACAGATGGTCATTTCCAAAACAAATGTTCTGGAGCCATTTTGAAAAGCATTAAGCAATAAACAAACCCAGGCTAATTGTGCTGAGTGGGGTGCATGTGAGGATCGCAAGACTCCGCGGACGAGGTGAGGGTACGTGCAGCAGGGAACCGGGAACGCCCCGTGATCACCCAGACAGAGCAGCCCCTTGCAGCCATCCCAGGTCACAGGGGGACACCCTCCAGGGTCCATTGCTGGCCGTGTGCTGTGAGCTCAGGGACTCCACACACAGGTGATCTTTAAATGCAAGGTGGGGCACAGCCCATACGGCCCCTGCATCAGCAACCCTCTCCCCGCCAACCCCTAGGCTGCTGCCCTGCACTTTTCTGTTCTTTTCAGGACATGGGGATTTCAAACAGGGTCAACTCTCAAAGGAAAGGCTACTTGAGTCTCTGAAGATCGTGGCCACTGGGGGAGTTGGCTCTGCTCTCAGATCAGGCTGTGGCCAAGGACATGGTCTGCACATCACCTCATGGCTCTGTCCCTTCCCCAAACTAGGCTGACTCAGCAAGCCCTCTGAAGAGCTGGGGCCAGGTGACCTTGCACAGAGGGGATGACTGACAGCAGAGACTCTCCTAGATAGGGTGCTGCTGCTCCAAGCTGCCTGGATAGGGGGCCCTGGCCCTTCATCTGGAGCAGCAGGAGCCTCCTGTGTGGCCCTCCTGATGAGGAGAGTGCCCACCCTGTGTTCACAGCCATGCCCCCAGACCCCCGGGTCGTTTCCATAGGTGATGTGCACGTCTGCTTTCTTGTTAGTTTTCTTTAACTTTTTAACTTAACAACAATCTTTATCTTAATTCCGTAATCACAAAATCCCTAGAACAATCAGAATCAGACTCCTTAGATTTCTTAATATGTTAAAATAGACAGCTTATTGAAATGGTATCCGTGTCCTCACTTGACATTAATTTGAATATTAACACATTTCCGTCTTGCCATAAGAGCGTCTGGGGCTTCTTGATTCTGGCTGACCCAGTCCGTGTGTGTGAATTCATTAGCATGCGGGCCACAGTTCTCTCAGGTTCTCAACGCTGTTTGAATCATGATACTTTGTGTTTCTGCCTATTTTTTTTTAACATACTGATTGGTCTTTTCCTTGTGTAGCAGAGAACTCAGAAGTGAGCTCTTCCAGTGCAGAGTGGAGTCATCAGAAACAGCCCTCCTCCTTCAACATTTAAAAAAGCCCCTTGGGCTCCATCTAGTCATTCACTTTAGAAGAAAATATACCCAGTTCTGTTGCTCTGCGCAGCGGTCGAGTTGAAGTCTGTTTCCCTCTCAAGAACTTCAAGGTAGGCAGAAAAGCCTTAAAGGTTTCTCCTTCCATAGAAGAGATCTAAGAGGGGTTAATTTCTACCCATAGTCTAACGTTAGGGCTGATGACTTAGGAAGGTGACTGCTGCTTAAGCTATAGTATTAAGGCGAGATTGCAATAAATCACCAAGTTGATCTTAAAGCTGCAAGTCTGCACCCTTCGACCCCCTCCTGGGGTTTGAGTACACCTATTATAGCCCAAACCCACATTAATCATAAGTGGCTGTTGCTATGATTCAAAACCATAAACAAAAGTCATGAGATCTAAAATCACAGCAGAAAAAGGAGTGGCCAAAACGTCTTAGTTAATTACAAGTTACAGAATGGTAACTAATGTCTGGACAATCCATCTCTAGACAAGGTACCTTGTCCAGGAAAAATGGGATCCAAAGAGAGAACACTTTTACATTGTATAAGAATTGCCATTCTGTGTTCCCAAACCTGCTGAGCTAAGCCACTGTAGGTGGGCACAGAGGCGGGCCTTCCCACGGTAGAAGCATTTCTTACCTGACGTGGCGTCTCAGGGTAAGATGGGTAAGAAGGAGTCTGTTTGGTCATTGCCCATACAGCCTGGCTCAGAACAATAGGTTGTCTTGGTACAGGAAAAAAATGATCTTTCACAATCAATACTGAAGAATAATTTTACTTGGAAACCCCAATTGAGCATGACATGTTTCTTGGTTGTTGTGACTTTGTCATGGGACAAAGGTGAACTAACTCACCAGCTGCCTGGAGTCTCCCGTGCAGTCGCTGTATCACTGCTGGCCTTCCACAAATGGATGGGCACGAAAACGAGCCAGGTTCCACCAGACTATGTAAGACCCTCTGCAGAGGTTCAGAGGCCTATCCACCCATGGTTAACTAGTTGTTCTTAGGACCATGGGAACTTAGAGTTAGACTGAGGTGTCCCCTAAAGCTCCTGTGTTAAAGTCAGAAGTGACATTGGTGAGTAACAGAAGTGAGCAGTGGGATCCTGAGGTTGAGGAGAAGGTTCTACACACTGGGCTTACTGTGCTGGGACTTCCTTTCAAAAAATAAATTTACCTGCAGCCCTACCCATCCTAAGTCAATAGGATACACTAAATTCCTCAGCAAAAACATATTATCTGTAGAAGAAAGCAGGCCTGATGGAGCTTTGGCATGTGCCTCTCATCCCATTGACTCAGGAGGCTGAGGCAGGAGGATCACAACTTCAAGACCAGCCTCAGCAACTTACTGAGGCCTAATTAACTTCAGTGATACCCTGTCTCAATATAAAAAATAAAAAGAGCTGGGGATGAGGCTCAGTGAAACAATTTTAGACTTGTTACTCACAACAGTAGGTTCGGTCCCCAGTGCAAAAAAAAAAAAAAAAAAAAAATTCCTAAAAGAAACTGAGGCCTGAAAAGCTCCTCCCTGCCATTAAGAGGAACATAAGTTGCCCCAAGGGCGTGAATATTTTGTGACCTTTACCTAGAGCAGATTCCAGAATTCACAGTGACCCAGAGTTGCCTGGATTCTCAGCATGTCAAATCCCCCCTTGTGGGGTATGGCCATGTGCAGTGGGGACTTGAAAGTCTGAGACAGTTGTCAGTCAGAAGTCAAGAGGTGGACCTGAGCAGGACTCTCCAGAAACTTCCCTGGGCCCCAATAAACCTGAAGAAGAGGTTTCCCTTTCATCTCCAAGAGGACACACTGTCTCCCTTGAGACTGTCCCTTTTTCTCTCCCACCTAATATTCAGGCCTGCAGCTCTGAGTGCCACAGCTAAGCTTTCCCAGTGAGCTCAGCAGAACTGGGGTCAGGACAGCCTCAGCAGCCGTGGCTTCACGTTGGGCCCTTGCTCTGTAACAAAGTGATCTGTCTTGGAGAACTGTGGCCTTGTAGGTCCGTCCTCGTCTGAGTGGACTGACTGGGTGGCATCTGAGGGCAGGTGAGTGTGGCTGAGGAGGCGGGTCATGGGGACTGCTCTGGAACCGTGGAGTAGGGCAGATGGCCCTCCCCATGTGGTGAGCGCCCTCAGTCCTTCCTGGTTGGCTACAACAGAAAGGTGAAAGGAGTTCACACTGACTTTCTCTGACTGCCTGGGCTCTGACATCACCTCTTGCCCTTGGACTTAGGAGGCTGATGCCATTGGCACTCCTCCTTCTCAGGCCTTTACCCTGCACTGGAATTTACACCACCAGCTTCCCAGGTCTCCAGTTAAATATTCTCCATAGTCACCACATGAGTAAATTCTTCATAATCTATCTATCTATAAATATATATATGTATATATGTGTATATATGTATGTGTGGATATGTGTCTATTTATAATTGTTGATACCCAGGCTGTCCCCAACTTATGATGGCTCAATATTTCGACTTTATGATGGTATAAAAGGAATATGCATTCAGTAGGAGCTGTACTTCAGGTTGTGAATTTTGGTCTTTCCCAGGCTGGCAGTAGTATCTCAGTGCTGGGCAGCTGCATAGAGCTCCACACAATCATGAGAGTCCACAGCAGTCTCCATGAAGCATCGTGTTACGAGCTATAGAGATCCCTAGGTCAGATGTAGCAAGCACATCTCAACTTAGGTTATTTTTATGTCCATATTTTCTGGACATAATTGCATTATAAATTGAAGGGCATCTTTATCTATTTATTTATCTCTAATACACCTTATTTTATAATAGTCCTCCTCAGTGTCCATAGGGAATTGGTTCCTGGACCTCCAAAGACACCCAAATCTACAAATTCTCCTGTCCTTATATCAGACATTGTCATGTTTGCACATAACCCGTGAGCATCCTCCCACATACTTTAAATCATTTCTACATTACTTACACTACCTACAAGATGCAGAAGCTGTATAGATCCTGGTTATGCTATATGTTAGGGGATGAGGATAAAAAGGGAAAAAAAACTATGTTCAGTATGGAAATGGGTTTTTATTGGTTTGTTTGATTTATTTGCTTTTGCTTTTCTAAAAAAAAAAATACTTTGGATCCACTAGTTGTTCACATCCACAGACAGGAACCTGAAGAACTGAGGTCCAAGGGTGCTTCACTGTCTCCTGTGGAGCCTGGAAGATGCCTCACTTCAGAAGACAACAGCTCTTGCCTCCTCCCCTGTGCGCTGCATAAAAATGGGGTTTTCTTCTCAGCAGTCAGCCTGGTGCTCAGAGGGAAACCCCCGGGTCTGCGGACCATCAGGTTCTGAGCATGTGAACATTCTGCTGAAGGACCCCGGATTGCAGACCCAGGGGCCAATGTCAATGGAGAGGATCTAATTAATGAGCCGCGGTGTCAACACTTTAATGTCCACGTTGGTGGCACGTTATACCATGATGATCTGAGCATTGCGTGGAGCTGTGTCTTCTGTGAAGCTCTCTGGCCCCATCTTGGGCTCCTCCAGGACACTGTGGTGCTCATCAGCATCCTGCAGAAGGTCCGCTCTTCAAAAGTGCAGCGACTGTTCCCCTCCCAGGGAGGGTTCTAGAGGCTGAATGTCCCTGCATGGCCCACATAAGGAGAGGCTGCACGCAGTGGAGATTTGCACATTACTCAGGGAGAAAGCCTCAACAATGCCCATGTCAATGGCAGTAATATGAAAAGCACATCTTTTGTGTGGCCCAGGATTGTAATCCTTTGGGGTGACAGAGAATGACATTTTTAAGAATCCACAATTTGGAAAAAAAAAAGATTCAACAGTCTGGGCTTTTGAGCCTAATTTGTAAAATCAGAAGGAGAGAATGTAAAATTCAGGAAGCAGGTCCGAAGAGAACACCTTTGCAGTGTGAGAAGGCGGAAGGTGTGGCTGAGCCACTACAGGTGAGCGCGTATGGAACTGGGCGGCTGAGGAGTGCAGGGCATGGGACAGTCCCTGTTGATGGGGTTACCAGATGCACACTTGTCTTAGGAATTCAGTGAATAGAGGTGATTTCACATTAAGGTAGGTAGGTAGGTAGATAGGAGATGGCTTTCTCTGTACAGAGCAATGTGTATGGGGCTTTGGGAGCTATTATGGAGCATCTATGGCTTCTTCCTAACCCAGCTACCATCTAACTCATGATTTCAATAGACTAGTATTTATTGAGCATTTATTATGTGCCAGGCACTATTATAACCATACTGACTGAATTAAACCATCTAACAAGCTATTAAAGGACCTAATACTACTTATCACACTGTTTATAGTGAAGGAACAGAGCCACCAAGAGGCTAACAACGTCACACAGCCTGCTTTGCTGGCTCCAGAGCCAACATTCTTGACCACTAGGTATTAATGAAGTGCCACTTATAGAGCACAGGCCTTGTTCTTATGAAACAGGAACCCAGTGTCTGGTTCCAAAGGAGCTCACAGCAAAATGCTTGTCTTTCCCCAGCTGGGCATTCAGAAGCAGGTGATTTATGGCTTCCTTGACTTTACAGGAAGAAGGAGCAGGATCCTGACTTCCATAGTGTGATGACAATGTGATATAGGAACATGGACTTTCTGACCAAGAGGAGGGCTCATGTCTTCATGTATTAGCAATCGTATTGTTTATCAGCAAATCATGTCGTTCAGAGTCTAGAAGCTTATCACCCCTCATTAGCTGGGGACACTCTCTTTCATTCTAATGGAGTGAGAGTAGTCCACTCCTGCTCACCTTGGCGATGGTGTCTGCCAGTTTATTTCTGTAGTAACTCACTTTCTCAGCCTTCGCTATCAGCTGGAAGAGGCACTAATGAGGTGCTCAAGGGCCCATAACGAGCACCAGCGTCTTCAGGCCATCCAGCCCCAGGAAAGCTGCTTGTTTCCAGCTCCGTCTATGACAGGTGAGGGGAGACAGGTGTCTTCTGATGGATGTGCTGTCAGAGGACATCTGAAGTTGCCTGCTGTGGGCTGGAAGGAGACTTCATGTGGCCTTTGGAAAAGCATCACTGGCTTTGAGATAGCAGTGGATTTCCTGGGTTAACCTGTAGTGGCTTTAAGAAAGAGGCTTGGTACCAAGTTGTTTTTTAAGGGTTGAATTAATAGAGAAGATCTGCTAGAGAGCCGGAGCCGAGCCAGGGTTGGAATCCAACTCCACCTGACTCCCAAGTCTTCCATGATGAATGGCACTATCCACTGGCACCCGTATGCTCACAGATGGATCCTGTAGGGGTTGGGAGCGCATGCCTTCACCTCTGATGGTGTTTAATTGAGTATGCATAGATTATGTTCTAAGTGCCACACAGGGTAGCAGTGATGGACAAGGTCCTGGTCTCCTAGACCTGCCATTTTTAGGATAAGGAGAGATCAGCAGAGTAATCAATTAGCACACCTACCTGGGGTGAGAGCAGCAGAGCCTGGCAGAGTCCACCGACATCCATGGGCTAGAACTGGGCGGGAAGAGGCAGATCTCGGGGAAGGAAGCTTGAGCACCCTGGGCCCCTGAGCACTGCCGTTTTGGCTGGGAGGGTGTCATCCACACAGGTCGTCAGTGCATGTTTTCTAAGAATGTTTAGGTCACTCGACAGATGCTTTGGAGGGTATTGACGTGAGACAGAGAGAGAACCCAGGCTCCCCAGAAGGTCCAGGTGTCTCTCTGAATTGCTATCCTATCATGTGGTGATTGTTATTACCTTCAAGTGAAGCAGACAAATACCATTCCTGTATGGTACAAATAAAAAGAGAAATAAATGAGAAGGTAGACCTCATTCTATACAACTTCCTGGCTGTATCACAGGAGACACGCACACCCACCTGCTATGGTACTAGAGTTTAATAAACTGAGTAGGAGTGGGGTGGCCAGGAGTGATGGAGAGGAGGAGGGGCCTTCAGCTGGACTTTCTGTCATGCCAGGAAAAAAGTCTTAGATCTGGAAACTTGCTCACAGTTGGAAAAGGACTTTCCCCATCCACCTATGTGCTGCTCCTATGCAAATATGCACACCCACCAGAGGCTCCTGCTTCTTGGGCCACATCCAGGAAACAAGCCCTGAGCAGTCCTCTGTCCCCAGCTCTCTGTCATCACAGAAAACTTGTCTGCACTCTACCTCCTGGATGTGAACTTTAGCCCATAAATTCACAAGCTACTATAACTGGAAGACTTCCTTGGCCCTGGACTGAAAAAACCCTTCAGACAGTGGTGTGATGGACCCATAATTTAAAATCTCCTGAGCACAATATGATTATAGGAAGACATGATGTTGTAGGTCAAGGTTCTGTCTCAGACTTGCTATCTGGGTATCTCAGGCCCCTGATAGCCATTCCTGGTAGCTCCTGTATCTGCACTGATAACCTCTCTTCAAATGCCTGGATAAACTTCTTGGCAAGCGTCACTAAGCTTAGTATACCTCCAGCTACCACCAGCCCTGAGGCCAGGGGTGCTGTCTGCTCCCATCTGCAACCTGGAGAAAAGCTCTTCCCCTCTCACCCTAGCTGCCTACCTGGCCCCCCTCCAGTGTCATTAGCAAGTATCTTGATTGACTTTCTTTTCTCACAGACTGCAAAAGTTTCCCTGGGGGAAAATGTGGTGACTTGAACCTGTGGTAATTCAAATCATGTTCTGGGTCATGGTTATTGCTTTTGGCTCAGAATAAACTATTTCCTTACTTCCTTTCAGGCAGATCATTCTACTTTGACATTTCCTTATGGCAAGAACTCTGTTCAGTATTTCCCCTTGTATCTCACTTGACCCTTCAAATCCATCCATCTGTGGGTCAGACTCTAACATCATTCACATTTCCCAGGTGGAGAGATGACTGGGCCAAGTAATTCTGGATAGTTCCAGAGGTCGCAGGTCTGAAAGTTAGTCACATTGGCCTCATATTAAGTTGTCTGAAGCCCGCTCTTTCCCTGGGCTATTTGGGGAACGTATTTCCTCATCTTTCCTCGCTTTGGTAGCAGCCCAGATTTCCTGGCTCATCAGGCCTTTCCCCACCCTAGAGCAGCACAGCTGGGGGCTTCTTGCTCCTGCTTGTCCATCTTCCCCCTCTTTAGCCCACCTGAAAGACACCTGCGACTGCACTGAGCCCACCTGAAAAAGGCAGGATCAGTGTCTGCTGATGAGGAACCTCAGTTTAGTCTGCAGTCTCAAACCTCAGGGCCTAGAAACAGCATTCACAGCTCACAGGACAGGAGGTAAAAACCTCTGGGTGGGGGCCGGAGGGCATTATTCTGCATGTCACAAGGAGGTGACATAAGAAGTCTCTGGAATTCCAGGGGCAAGCAGAGTAAAGGAAGGATCAGATTCTGCTGAAGTTGGAAAAAGTGCACAAATGCCCCTGGGCTTCCAGCCTAACCACTGGCCACCTGCAGAGTGCCCACCAGTTGCATTCCAAGCCCAAGGGTACTACAGATGCACACCACAAAGAGCAGGCCTGGCTCTGTCAAATGTCAACTAAAGCTGAGTCTTGAGCCAGGCCAAAGTGAGCTTCCTGCATTCTCCCTAAATACACGTTGCTCTCACCTTTGTAAAAACAATCTCCCTATTGGAAAGAAAAGTCTCCTAACAGAATCCATGAACACCCAGGCACTGTTCTGAGGGGCTGGCCTGCCACGTTGCTGCTCCATGGCCACTTGAAGTGTGCCCTTCAGGTGTCTGCTCTGCAGCTTCCTTCAATGCCCGGGTGCCATTCTGGTCAAGAGAGGTTTGACATTTCTGTAGAAGAGGCCAGTAGCCCCTTACAACAGTGTGTAAAAGGAGCCCAGGGATATCTGAACCAGCTCAGCCCTGGCCCCTACCCAGTGGTGAGGAGAAAAGTTGCTTTCTTCAAATCACTTTGGAAATTTTCTCCTTGTTCAGTGAACGGATCTTGCATCCTGGCATCTGAGCAGCCTGCTGAGGGCTCATGTCCTACTATGAATGACATTGTACCCACTGGCTTGCTCATCCACCTGGACATCCAGTGCTGGGCCATAGCCTGGTGAGTTAAACGCTCACTGATCAACTGAGTGTACAGAGTTTGTTGTCCTCTATGGCAGTCTTGTGAAGCTGGTGGAATGAACACTATTGGTATCTTAAGAGGACTTTGTGGCTGAGTGTGTGACTGTGCAGGCCCCAGAGTTAGTGACCAGACCTGGAACCAGGGCCCCCGTGCTGAATGCAGAGGCTGAGGTGGCTACAGGAGCTGACTCTGGAGCCACGTGGCTGAGTAAAGACCTCCCAGTGCACACATCATCTGTGTTGAGTCCTTCACCCCTGGCGTTCATCAGTGTCCTAGCCTGTCACCTGAGGGTGGTGATGTCACCTGCCCCCTCTGTGTGAGGATTAATGAGCTAACATATATAGACACAGAGAACCATGCAACAACCCAATCAATCAACGGGCAAGGGAATGGTCTTTGGACTAATAGGTGGAATCCCAATACTCTCAATTAAATAGCACCAAGTCTGCTTCTCTGATTGATGTTTTCTGTTCTGTCCCTACTGAATGGACACTTCTCAGAAGAAGATATACAAGTGATCAAGAAATATATGAAAAAGTGTTCAACATCTCTATTAATTAGAGAAATGCAAATGAAGACTATGTAAGATTTCAGTCAGAAGGGTAGTTATCAAGAATACAAGCAATAATAAATGTTGGCAAGGATGTGGGAAATGGGTACACTCATCATTGCTGGTGGCACTGAAATTGGTGCAACCACTTTGGAAAGCAGTATGGCGATTCCTCAGAAAACTGGGAATGAAACCACCATTTGACCCAGTTATCCCACTTGTGCATCTATACTTAAAATCAGTACACTATAGTGACATAGCCACACCAATGTTTATAGCAGCTTGAATTCACAATAGCTAAACTGTGGAACCAACCTAGATGCCCATCAATAGATGAATAGACAAAGAAACTGTGGTATACATACACAATGGAATATTACTCAGCATTAAAAGAGAATGAAATTATGGCATTTTCAGGTAAATGGATGGAGTTGGAGAATATCATGCTAAGCAAAGTAAGCCAAGCCCCAAAACCAAATGCCAAATATTTTCTCTGATAAATGGATGCTGATCTATGATGGGGGGAGTCATGGGAGGAATGAAGGAACATTGGATTGGGCAAAGGGGAGGGTGAAGGAGGGTTTAGGGGGTAGGAAAGATGGTGGAGTGAGATGGACATAATTACCCTAGGTCCATGAATGATTGTACGAATGGTGCATTTATATACCATGTACAACCAGAGAAGTGATATGTGGCACTCCATTTATGTACAATGAATTGTAATGCATTCTGCTGCCATGTACAACTAAGTAGAACAAATAAAAATCATCACCATAATAATAATAAAATGAAATCTAAAAGAAAAGATTGAGCAACAGTGGTATAATAAGTGCTCTGTAGATGTGGGCACTTTCTCTTTGCTGGCAGCTTCTCCCCTGTCTGATGGCTTTTTCAGAGTGATTAGACTTGGAAAAGTGAGGTTTGCCTGTCTAGCCTCATGTCATCCCCCTCTCTAGCCACATTTCTCATTGGGAACAAACCTTCCACTGTCCTTTTGGAGATGGGTCCAGTCTGGCCAGTCAGCACTTCAGGTCTCTGACCAAAGTGATCAAAAAAAGTGGGATGCAAACCAGGTCTTACCATCCAAAGACTTTGCAAAGACATTGCTAAAATTCTAAGGCAATGGATTTCTAGCTTGACATGTTCTGATTCAGAGGCTTCCAAGGAACCAACAGGGGAGACAGGACTCCATGGAGATTCTAACAAATGTGAAGCAGAGACCAAGAAGGAAGGGCTGTGGAAACCTGAACACATTGTTCATAGCCAGGATTAGAGGATGCATTCAGCTCAGTGTTGAAGCCAATCACATCTAACCTAATTCTGATTCTAATCCCAGAATGGTCTTCCTGCTTACTGTCCTTAACATAAATAGATCTTCAGGAGAACCCAGCCCAACTGGTTATTCACAAGGAGTGAGAGCTGAGGTCCATTTGTTGGCCCAGACCCCTGAGGAATCATTACCTTAGAAGGAAGCCAGGCTTGGGTGCAGATGACCGACAGGTAGTCACCAGAAGAGAAAAGAAGCAGCCATGGCCACATGTCCTTGGAGGGGAAAGAAGCTGCCCCCGGGTGCCACATTAGAGGACTCCTGTGTGCAAGGATGTTCCCAGAACATAAGACCTTCATGGAGGATGCCAGGAAGAGAAAGGGATACACAAATTAGTAGTGAAACCACAAAGTCCCTGATAGTAACAAAAGGCTAGAAATGCACTCCAGAAATCTAACGTATAGCATGAGGACTATAATGAATGACATTGTATTCCATGCTAGAAATGTGCTGAGAGATAACATTTTAGTATTCTTGATATATGAAGGAAAGAAAGACAACCAGGTGAGGTGACAGATCTGTTAATTTGCTTGACTGCATAATCACTGGGTACATGTGCATCAAAACATCATGTGGTACAACTTACATATACACAACACAAATAAGAACAAATGGAGAATTAGTCATACCTGGCCATCAGGAAATTAGACAATCTCTAATTAGGAGTGATAAGAGTCTAAATTACTGTTATAAAGAAAGAAATAGTGCCAAACACTTAAAATGCTACAACTAGAAAATTACTATTTGTGAAATTCTTATGAGAAGTATCAGTTTGGATCAAGTTGATTGTTTCAATTTTAATAATTATTGTAAGACTAGGGGGATATATAAGGGAGTCAAGAAATTCCCAATCTAGTCTCAGGCAGAAGGCTGATGGCCACATGGAGATCTTGGGGACTTAAAGGAGAGGAACTGTGTTTTCAATGTCCTGGGCAAGGGAACACTGTTGGTGGGACTAATAGGTGGAATCCCAATACTCTCAATTAAATAGCACCTTGTCTGCTTCTCTGATTGATGTTTCCTGTTCTGTCCCTACAGAGGCTTTTGTTTTTAGCTCCTGCTTATCTGTTTCTACCAGCACTTCATAGACTACTCTATGCATATAATGGTCTTGAACTTTAGGCCTGCGTTACACTACTGTTAGTCAAATTCTAAACAATCATCAGGGTTATGGTGATCTATTACTGGTGTAAATCTGGATTTCTTATATGGGAGATTGAGAGTATGGAACAATTATAATTCTCCATAACACTGGTGAGTGTTGTGGGTTTTACTTCCCACGTTGTTCAGGACCAGAATTTTATTCCCAGAAGTTGCAAATTGTTGTTTTATTCCCCATGGTGGAATGAACTCAAAGTCAAATAAGAGAACACATCCCTTGGACTTATTTCTTGATACTTTGGGCCCTTGGGCACCAAGCCTGCCTCCAGGAGCCATTGGAGACTGGCTCTGCTTTCAATTGCTGAGTCTTTCTGGAAGTACTCACTAGAGTGTAAATTTGGAAATTCAGTGTCTTGGCTGCGGCCAACATTACCAGGCTTCCAGCAGGTGTTTCTGACTTGGTCCTTCTCTTCCACAGAAGTCTGGAAAGCAATCCTGCAGAGCTCCTTATTCCTGTGATTAATTTCCTCTGCAAATCCCAAAAACCTAAGCTTGTTCCAGCATGTGTACCCATAGTTCAGTGAATCCAGAGGTGGAGAAAGCTGCCTAGCTCCATATGTTCAGCTTTAACCAGGCAAAGAGGTCTTAATCCCTTCTGGGCCATCGTTTGATGCGTTAGCATTGCCTGAATCCTGTCCTAAGCTAACATGTGTTGGTGCTATTTTTTAGTCTCCAAAAGTCAGGCATAAAATGCTTGAAATGAAAGAGCTCATGAAATGTGATCCGTATCTGGCCAAGATGGAATAACAGAATCCAAAATTTACATCACAAAGGCAACAACGTAAAAATGGACCAAGTACCTAAAACAATAGTTTTTAGACATTGCTGTAGGCAGGGTCCTGTCCTGACCATTGGACCAGGGAAAGCACATTAATTGGGCTCTCTGACCCACATCCTAGTGCACTTCCTGGAGAATGTTTCAGGGCCCAGCACAGGTAGGGAATCCCAGCAGAGCCTGGCATTTCCCAGAGCTGAGAAGAGAGAGATGGAAGTTCAAAAAGAACTCCCTCTCTTGGAAAAGCAGAATTAATACGGTTAACAGGGCCATGTTACCAAAAGTGATCCGCAGATTCAAAGCAATCCTTTCAAGATACCAATGTCATTCTTCACAGAACTAGAAGAAACAGTCCTGCAATTCATATGGAGAATGAAAAATCCAGAAGAGCCAAAGCAGTCCTAAGAACTAGAGGTTCACACTCACTGCAGAGCCTTAGTAACCAACAACACCTCTTTTAGTAGAAAAAGCTAAGCTGAAAAATGAATAAAGCTATTTTCCTACGAATATAAGCCTCCACATTCTGTGTTACTAATTGAAGACAGGGAAACAGTGAGGATTTTATATTTTAAACTTGGAATTGGACATGGGCAGTGGTTAATAACATTTTTAAAAAATGGAAAAAATGATTTCTTGCTGAAAATATGAAATTACCAGATCTTGTATCTTTCCTCATGCACCTGTGGTAAGTATTTTCTAGCTAATACTGACGGAATGATAATTTGGAAACTGAGCAACAGATATTCTCAGTAAAACTCTAAATTCTCACTGTAAAGTGTTAGTCTACAATTGAGTTGTTTTCTAATGTCTGTTTAATATGTGCAGCTTTAATGCAATATGTCCTCTAGAACTAAGTTGCAAATAGAAGGTAAATTGGACGAATTGATAGTTTTAGGCCATAAAACCCCCCTTCCTGCTGTGTTTTCCTGGGGCTCTCAGATCTGTCATAGGGACTGCCCACCTCTGTGCATGAACATGGAGGCCATACTTGGAGGGTTATGGGGTAGAGGGGATGATGGAACCATCTTCTCAACAGCTTTCCTATCTTTGCATCGCTCTCTGAGCACAGATTAAATTTTAATGTCATGATTCTTTACTCTGAATATCCAGCACCAAGATCTGCATCATTTTTGAAATAATCATTACTGCTAAATCAACTAAAATCACTTTTAAAGCATACACAGTTACTACTCTTTAAAATCAATTTATTTTTTGAGTCAAAGAAAAAAAATGCTGTAAGTTGTCTTTTTGAGGAATGCTTTAATTGGAAGGTGAAATCAAGCAATTATTGAAAGCTTTAAAAATCATTTCAGCAAACTTTTTCTTTTGAGAGTAAATTAGGAAATATTTTGATGTAAACATTAATTACAGTGTTTTAAGTGATTGTGATAAAATTGCAATTTAAAATGAAACATGCTTGTAATTTAGAGGTTCATTTTTCTTACACCTATTTCACCTTTGGTGCTTTTTACTTGGTGGCACCTTAATGAGCAGAGACAAGAGTTCTTGGTGTCACTTTAGAATATCCTCCATCTGTCTAGCTCCATCTTCACCAAAAAGGTAGTGATTCCAGTGTGGCTGGTCCTCAGCAAATGCCAGGCATGGACTGCTTCTCCCTCCTCACTCTCTTCTCGAGTCTCCACCAGAGATAAGAGAATGGTTCCCTGGGAGGTTCTTCAAGTTCCTAAAGAGATGAGGTTCCCAGAGACCTCTAAGACCCTGGCTAATGGAGAGAGCTTGTCCCTCTCAGTCTTCATGTCCCAAAGGTGATCAGCAGAGGGCATGTGCAGCTGAGATAGCACCCCAACATGTCTCCCTGACTCTTCCCCAGTCTGCCCTCAATTCATGGGGGACACTTCTTCTCAGATGCTCTTTAAATGTCCATCACAGGTCCCTGTGCCGTTTGCTCGGCAGCAAGTTCATCTGTGCAATTGACTGTCTACCGTAGACCATGACAGAGAATTGTATTTTTCCATTTTTATGAAAGCAGGCAGCTTTTGACACTTAGAAATTCCATTTTGGCTACTGTAAGTAGGCACCAAATTGCTGTCTACTTACTGTAATTATGGACAATTCTAAAACTTTCACACATTTTCAGAGTTTTAGTGAATCACTTTAAGAAGATATCAGGGGCATTGTGTCTCTCTAGTGGGATGGCATTATAATGCATTTTTCCTCAAGTACCTTCAGCCAGTACTGTGTGGCTTTATCTGCTTTGAATTTCTAAGGTATCATAGTTCAAATGATATCTTGGGTGATGGCTGATTAGTTGCCCTTGGAAATGACTTGGATGCATGGCCTAATTTTTCAAAAAGCTTTAAGAAAGGTCACAGCAAAATTTAGTTGTAGGACATGAAATAAACTAATGTGTACTTTCCTGCCCTTCTTAAAATGTTTTGTTTATTTGTCATGTTACTGGGATGTGGATCATTATTAATGACAGTCCAGTGTATCTCAAGTATGGATTAAGGTTACAGAGCACTAGGGCTTATTTTTTTCTAATTATATACACTTAAAGAATGCTTTGGAATTAACATTTCTGTGATAAAATTTGTAAATGTGAAGAAGAGTTATCACAACAAATATTTTTATTTTTTTCTTGGAATTTTGTTCAATTCAGTAACACTTAGACATTTATGATCCCAAGGATTTTTCCATAACTGTCTGGTCATTGGATGAAATAGTGGTGTCTGTCCCGCCAAACCTGCAGTCCCAGTGGCAGGTTGTGTTTGCAGAGGGCCCCTGATCAAATTGTAGATGATGATCAGCGAGCCTTGCCGGAAGACCAAGAGGAAGAGTGTTCTTGCTGCAGGTAAAGGAAGTGTCAAGGTTAGGTTTGTACCAGGTATCCAGGAGGAGCACCGAGGAGGCAAAAATGACATCCAGGGCGTGAACCAGGAATACAAAGATCACCTGAGCAACTCCATAGACCGGGAAGGGAGCCAGGAGCCAGCAGTCCAGGAGTGGCTCCAGTGTGGGGGCCCCGCTGGCCCAGAGGACAGGACCAACAGGAGCACAACTCTGCTGCTGCCTGGGGAGGGGAAGGACAGGAAGCTGCTCAAGAGTGGTGGTGCAGATGCCTTCACCAGCTTCCCCACCCAGGGGAAGTTTCCAGAATCCAGTAACCCTAGTGACCTTACAGTGGCCTCCAGGGGGCTTGACGGACTTGGAGATCGGCATGTATGCCCTGCTCTGCGTCTTCTGCCTGGCCATCCTGGTCTTCCTGATCAACTGCGTGGCGTTTGCCTGGAAGTACAGACACAAAAGGTTTGTGGTGAGCGAGCAGGGCAACATCCCCCACTCCCACGACTGGGTCTGGCTTGGGAACGAGGTGGAGCTTTTGGAGAACCCAGTGGACATCACGCTCCCCTCAGAGGAGTGCACGACCATGATAGACAGGGGGCTGCAGTTCAAGGAGAGGAACTTCCTGCTGAACGGAGGTTCCCAGAAGCCCTTCCACAGTCAGCTGCTCAGACCTTCTGACTATGTCTACGAGAAAGAGATGAAAAACGAACCTGTAAACTCTTCTGGCCTGAAGACTAAGAGGGTCAAGTTTACTTCCTACACCACCATCCTCCCTGAGGATGGGGGCCTGTACACCAACTGCATCCTGTTTGACAGTGATGACAGCATCAAGTGGGTCTGCCAAGACATGGAGCTGGGGACTCAAATATACTGTGTTATATTTGAATTCACTGATGCGCCTTCTGTTTTTCAAACAGCTGGAACCATGAGCTTGTTCAGCAACAGAGGGTGATTTAATAAGGATTTATTTGTTGAAGCCTGGTGTGAGGGGGCAGGGGGCAGGCTCCTCTTCTAAGCACATGGAAGTGGCCTGAAGTGGCCTGAAGAGTTAGTGCAGCTTGTGGGTAAGCCAGGATGAGCACCTGGAATGGCCCCTGTAGTACTGCTGCAGTATTGGGTCAGTACTCATGCACCACCTGGTACTCGCTCATTACCAGTGCACCAAGTTCTCCACCAAGGACTTTATCCACCAGCTCAGGACAAACAGCTGTTTAGAACTGGGAGGAGTTTGATGGTTAGTTTTCCTATAGTTTGACATCAGTCAGGTGCAGTGGACAATTCTTACTCTGGGCCTAAGAACTCTTCTGTGACAGGTGAGTGAATGTGGCCACCCTTATTGGTGATGTGCTCTGCCCACTGTTTTTATGCACATTTATACCAATGTCTGTTGTTGTTTTGTTTTGGGGGAGAGTTGTTTATTGTTTTGTTTTTTACTTATGGGAGGCTTTTTGAAACATACATGGTTTCTCTCATTTAACTGATATTTGCTTGGATGAGACAGGAGTTGGGCTTCCTGGAACCAGTCTTGCCACATCCAGATTGAATTCCCAGGGCCCTTCTCTGCTTCACCCTGCTGTTTATGGATACAAAGTAACTGAATCCTTATTTTCTGTAGCCCTTGTTTTCTCATTGACACATCTTAAATCAGCATTGCATGGCAGATTTTTTTTTAAAAAATATTAACATTCAGTGAAAAATATTCACATGAATTTTGCAAAAATTGGGGAATATATGTGAACTACAAAAAAAATTTTGTTTTAAATACATAGGAGCTAAAAATCTAAGTGGGAAATTATAGAGTCCACTCCTAAGGGGAAAGGGCCCACTTAAAACACCTAGTCACATAAACATTTTGTGGAAAACATTTCACTCACTAGACTCAAATATGAAACTGGTGTGGACATTCGTGAAAAGAAGATTCCTTAAAAACAGATACAGACTAAACTGCCATTTTATTCAAGAAGAATAGAGAAAGCATGAATGATATTTTGTTTAGCAGGATGGAAATCCATCTATTCAGTGACCAGGAAAACATTCGCATCTGTGCTGCTGGCCAAGAGAAAACATCACAGAATGTGTCCTGAGGTAGGAAAGCAATGAGCACACTCAATACAGTCATGAAAATAAATGGCCACTCTAAACCTCAAGATACAGTTGTCGGGAAATCAAGTGTCAGAAAAAGAAGGGGAGGAAGAAAAAAAATCAGTCTCCAATTCTTTTTGAAAAGATAAACAGCGGTTGGAACAGTGGTATGAAATGGAGTTAGAGCAAGCTTCCGAATAAGAGAACGAGACAGCTTGTCAATTAAATAAATTGAAATGGCTACAAACAGATACTGGACATCGTGGCTTCCTTGGGAACATCTTTTAGCACCAGCGAGGGGTCTCAGGAGGTCTCCCAGAAGAGAGGCCTTTGCAGGGTCTTGACACACCTCATAGAAAAGAAATCCAGGATGTGTCAAAAACAGGCACAGCAGAGATTTATTTAGGAAACAGGAATGTGCACTTGAGCAGCCTGAAAGTGCACGCTATCTTGAGAATAAGTGCTTTCAGGACCTTGGGCTCTTCTTTTAAGGGAAACTTTGTGCTTAGTGACCATGTCAAATGTGTGGGTGGTGTCACCTGGTGGGCCCAGTTCTCTTCCTCAGGGAGCACAGGGCTGTCACGATGCTGTGGTTCTCTTAGGGATATCTGGGTGGATGTCATCCAGGCGATAAGGTTAGGAAGGTACCCACATCGTGGCTCCTCCAACATCTCCCCTTTGGCTCTGTTCTGGCAGCCCCTGCAGGCATTAGTGACTGGACTCACAGTGCTCCAAGGCTCATGGGCCTCTCAGGAATCCACATCAGGAGGAAAATAGGCTGGAGCCCATAGATGGGATGGGGCCTCTTAGGGTTAGACTTACAGTTTCTTCTATCTTGTCTCACTTTGAGCCACGACAAGTCTAAGAACTTACTTGGAAAGACAGAGGAGGCATCTGGGGCTCTGCCATGACTAGGACGGGCTGATGGCTGAGCTGGTCAGAACAGAGGTGTTCAGTTGCCCCCTTATTGCAGTAGACTTCCACGTGGGTGAACCCACTCTCAAACCCATCTGCTCTGAGGTCTCCTCAAGTTGGCAGCCAACAGGGTCTTCATTTGCTTCTCTCTCATGCACAGGGTTGGAGGGTTTGTGGAGAGAGGGTCGGACTCACCACAGGTGTTCTCTGGGTCCTTTGCTGTTGGAATGGTGCTTGAGAGTCCAGGCCCTGGAGCCTGGGAATCCTTGCCGTGGTCTGGGGAAGGAAGCATTTGCAGGATGGAGAGTCTGCAAGGCTGGCTGACTCCTGGAGGAAGGGCTGATCAGGAGGCCCGAGGAAGTCGTGCTGCATTTCTCTTTATTATTCTTTTACTTTTAATTGGGTATTTTGTTTATGCCACTATTTTTCAAAGGATCTAGAGGTGAGGTAGCCCCAAACCCATTTATTGGATAAGTCCACAGGTATGTTAATGGAGCACAACTAACAACTAGGCCTGTGATTTCTAGAGGCCACTGTCCAGTTCTCCCCACTGTGTCCTGGCTGGACAAACACTACTATATATATATATATATATATATATATATATATATTTGTATTCAAATTTTGAGCACTCATCAATGATCTCTGTGGATTTGTAAAAGTCATATGTGTTATGGAAATCTCTCTGCTCTTTGTTTTTAGATTTTTTTTTTTTCATAGAGAAAAAAATTAGAATAAAATATGACCTGGGTTTCAGTGTTTATGTTAGACAAGCTTACTCAAGATGATCAGGACACTAGGACTTCCCAATGGGAAATAAGAACCCAAAAGCTTTAAAGTCCACTAGGGAAATAATCTTCCCACTCCAAGAAAGCAGTAATGACGTCAGTTCCCACACTGGGCAGGCTTCCTGTTCTGTGCCCTGCCTTCAAAATATTATTGCTACTCAAAATCAGTTTTTCAGATTAAAAAAAATAATTCAATATGCAGAATTGTCTTTTTAGGTTCTGTTAAACATTTTAATGTTTCTAAATATTCCTCCTAAATACAGCACTTTGCAAATAGTGAAATTCCATTTTTCTTTATTAAGATTGGAACGAAAATACCTCACTATTTGAGTTCTAGAGAGATCACAGACCCAAGGGTTAAAATTAAAAGAATAAAGCTTTAAACAGAACCTAGAAATGAAAAATAGAATCTATTTTAGATTTAACAAAGACTTCTTAATCATATATCAAAATTGTTTTAAATAAATAATAAAATAATTGCCCTTTATAAAACATTTAAAAATATTTCTGCAGATGAAAGATATAGTTACAAAATGAATGGACAAACATAAATTGGGAGGAAAAATTGCAGTACATCTCCTAACAAAGTGTATACAGATAGGTAATTCTGCTATCGCTCCAGAATAAAAGACAATCTAATTTTTTAAATGGGCAGAAGAAAATGGCTATTAGGGCTAGCCTGTGGTGGAGCTCGCCTGTGGGCATGAGGCCCTGGGCTCCACCCCAGCACTGAAAAATAAGAAAAAAGGAAAATTCATGTCAAAACTACAGTGACTTAGCTCTAGTTAATTTCTAGAACAACCAAAATTTTAAAGTCTGGAAAACACCAATGTTAGTGAAAATGTGGATCAGCTAAAACTGTCTAATATTGCCGATTAGTTGGCAGTTTTTAAAACAAATTTCTAAAAAATTATACACATATTCTATAACTAAGCAATTCCTCAACTTAATATGACTACAAGGGAAACTATTCATATGTAAATATATAATAACACATGTTTATGTCACACACAGGCCAAGGAAATCTGATGAGGACATTTGTAGCAACTTCAATTACAATAACAAAATACCAACTGGGAATATCTCTAATGCCAATGACGAGGTGGACCATTGCTCAGCTGGGTAGATCTACATAGCAGAATGCCATTCACAGCCCAAATCATGACCTCCTGATTCACCCAGCACAGGTACCCTCAGAAGTGCTTTATGATGAAAAAGAATCCAGCTGAGGTAGTGAAGCAGGGTGGGCTGGAGCTCAGGACTGGGAGGGAGACAGCAGGCAGGATGCCTGCCTAAGTGTTTCTCATTCTGGTCGGGATCTGCTACCTGTGTGTTTGTAGTGATCAACTGCTGTGATCTATGTATTTCATCACATGTTAATGACACCTCAGCTGCACTACAACTCAAGCATGTTGTGCAACCATCATATGCAGAATCATGAGGAAATAAGTAAATAAAGACCTTTGTATGGTCCATTATTTTTCAGCCCTTGTGCTTATAACTGGACCAGCACAAAGTAACTCCTTGAACACTGTATGACACTCAGTGTGCCATGACTTGAGAGTGATCTGAACAGTTCCACCACATTTGTAAAGACGAAAGACAACTTCTCAACAGACATACAGACAGTCCCAGTCTCCATGGCGGGTCTTTATGTGGCTCCTAGTCAGGACCCATCATGGTTCTTAGAAGAAAAAGCTGACAGTTCTAAGACACAGAGGGATAATTAGCTTCAGAGCCTGGCGGAGAGTGAATTGCAGCAGAGGAAGGACTGGAGGGCACGTGAAAGAAAATGCCAGGCTTGGCAAAAATAATCCACCGTTATCCTCAAAAGCAATTGAAGATTATTTATGGAAATTAATTACTTTCACAAGTAAGTTGGAGAGGGGAAAGAAAAGAGAGGTGATTGGACCCCCTCCCACCAAAAAAAAAAAAAAAAGCTTTAAATCACTAATGAATGCGAAACACAGCTGCTAATGGGCAGACTTGTTCCGAGTCCTGATAGAAACCTTTCTTTTTTTTTTCTTTTTAGTGCATTGTAGTTACACATAATCTTGGGTTCATTTTCACAAAATCATGCAAGAGTGGAATAGAATTTGGTTCACCAAAGTCCCCAGTACTTCCCCTTTCCCTCCTCTCTGCCCTCCCTTTCCTCTGTTCTCCTGATCTTCCTTCTACTTATTTATAGTCTTTTAAATCAGTGCTTTATAGATAGACATAAGGTGCAACTCACTGTGGTACACTCACGTATGGGCATGGTATGATTTAGTCAATTTCACTCCAACTTTGTCCTGTTCCTCCTCCCTCCCCGCCAAGCCCCTCCTACTCTAGAGATCTCCTCTGTTTTCACCTTCTTTCCTCTTATTGCAGTCTCACTCATGCATATGAGAGAAAACACTGGACCTGTGGTGTTCTACTCATTTCACTGAGCTCCATCAGTTTACTGCCGATGCCAGAGTTCCATTCTTCTCTGTGGCTGATAAACTCCACTGTGAATATCTGCCACACATTCTTTATCCATTCGTGTGTTGATGGGTGTCTAGGTTGATTCCATTGCTTGGCTCTTGTGAGTTGTGCTGCTGTGAACACTGACTTGGCTGCGTCCATATGATGTGGTGATTTTAGTTATTTTGGAAAAATATTGAGGAGAGGGACAGCTGGATCATATGGTGGCTAGTCTTTGGAGGAATCTCCATACAGCTTTGCAGAGTGGCTGTGCTCATTTGCAGTCCCACCGACAATGTAAGGGTGGGCCTTTCCCCACATCCTCGCCAGCACTTGCAGTTGTTTGTATTCTTGATGACCGCCATTCTGACTGGAGCGAGGACCTCTCCTAAGGTGACCCACGCACCTGCACCTGCTGCCCCGAGAGGGAATGATGTGAAGGGTGGAAAGCTGGGGATAACAGAGAATAAGGGAACATTGAGGACCACAGTGCTTGTCGGGCAAGGTCACCTTTAGAAACCATCTAAATGCACTCAGTGAAGACAACCCAGTAAGTGAAGCTCCGGGACTCAGGGGCACGTCTCCAGCTGGAACAGGAGGCCTCACATCAGAGGAAGCCTCACCGGCCACGAGGTCCCCAGCCTCTGCAGAGATGTAGACCACTGTTGGCCCTTTACCAAGCACATGCCCCTGCGCATGGGAGGAGAACACTCAGGTGTGGGAGGAAGCTTCCGCCGGCTGGACTCGCTGAAACTGGGAACCTAAGGGAGAAACGGACTCAGGTGGAGTGGAAGGGGCATTCTATTTTGTGAAAACCATCTTGTCTTCCAAAAGTAAGGCAGCTGTTGGGGATGGAGGAGTGGCCCTGTGCACTGAGAGAAAGCTCACTACCTGAGAAAAGACACTCGGGGAGAAGTGAGTCTGTGCTACATATGAATGTGAGTTTTCCCAAATGGTCCTTAAGAGGACCAGGCCACCCTCTGATTTCCAGGTCCTGGAGGAGAAGCACTAACCAGCAATGGGTCACCAACTGGTAAAACTAGGAGCTTTTCCTGTCACCTCTGCAAAACTCATCACCTTTTATGGAGATTGGTTTCAGGTGCTCTGTCTTGTCATTCTCTCAGTGGGGGAAGGCAGGAGAGTCACATCTTTAAGGGCAGGTCTCAGCATGTGCCTTCAACACCATTTGAGTATTTCAGACCCTCCTGTCCCAGCCCAGGATTCATCTAGTTTCAGCAAATGGAAACCAGCAGGCAGTTCAAGGCCAACATAAGTGCTGTCATTTGTGAACCAAGGGCATACCTCTCTCCCAGCCAGCCCATGCTGTGCTTCAGGACCTCTGGAAGGAGGTGACCTGTGCAGGGTGGCCAGGTCTTCTAGGTGCTGGCAGGATGCAGCACCCAGTCTCTGCCTGGTACAGAGCAGGGCTAGGTGACAAAGTGCTGTGTGAACAGGTCTATGGTAGCGTCAGATTGCAAAGAAGTAGTCTCAATGACAAATCCAAGCACCATCCAAGCACCCCTTTCTGGGCAGCTCTGTGGTGCTGGCTCCTCCATGCTGTTCAGAATGAAGGAGCTGGCATTCCTTTTGCAGTTTTCATTCCAACTTAAACTCTATGAGAAGCATCTGTTGCTGATCATGGCACTGTAGGAGAGCCATGATTGACTGGGTTCTATTAATCCATTAAAAAGTCCTGAAGTTTGGCTTCCCCCTAAGAAGATGAAAGCTGCTTGAGAATCTTGCTCTCATATTAACAATAAGATGACAAATTGGTTAATCAACATAACCAGGATTTTTGAAAGGATGTCAGTGGACACTGGTGAGCTAAATTCAGAATGACAAGCCCCACTTAAAAGAGAGTGGGAGACACAGCCTTTGATAAAGCACAGCAGGAAAAGGAGACAGCCATAAAATTAGACAAAATGTTAATTAATTCTTAAAAGATAAAACTGAGCTACTGCAGCAGTTTAGATCTCAGATGCCCCAAGCAGGGGGAATGGGCACCTGCTCACCATCACTTTGCCGTGGATCTCCAGTGGGTGCATATGAGAAGAAGCAGGTGACCCAGATCACAGGTGATGCACAAGGTCACCTTGGAGGCAAAGACTGGCAGGTGAGCAACTGCCGTCACCAGGCAGGAATAAAATTGCCCATGTCTCCAGCTCTTCTTGTGAATGGCAATGTGTGAAGCGCAGGAGAAACAGCACATAATGTTCTCCTGCCTTTTAAAATGGCTCAGCTTGGGCTGTTGACTAAATAAATTTGCTCCCTTAATTCCATATGGACTGTAGGTGAAATGCATCTGCTGTCCAGAGAGGGACAGAGAATTCACTCAGGCCCAAGAGACTGCTCTGATGGGAAGGAGAACATTGTCATTGCTGGTGGCGCAGGACTAGCCAATGGTCTTGGTTTGCACCAAGACCCGACACCTATGAGATAAGAGTTCCATGTTGGTGCCTGGGAAGGAGCCGGCAGCAAGGCTGAGCAATTCCTCCCAGGGACTGAAGTGCACAGGAATGGCCTGCTTCTGAGACCTGAGCAGCAGCATGTGAAATGCCCACACCAGCCCGGCTCGCTTTGCTCCAGGCAACAGTGATGAGTACCGGCCACGTGGAGGGTTGGGCACAGACCCAGACGGGGGTGAGGGCTGAGGAACGCTGAGATGATGGCGGTGCACAGAGAAGCTCCTGGTGGTCCAAGTCTTCTGCTCCATGATGGGGTGGCTGCAAGACCTGAGGGCTGTGAAGGTCTCTGGAAAAAACACCAAAAACCCAGCCAGTTTCTCACCAGAGCCACCCAACCGCGCTCACAGCCAGCAAGATGAAGAGGAGGGCACTTCCTAGGCCTCAACAACGACTGCCACATTCCATACAGTGCCTGATATCAATACAGAATCATGAGAGACACAAAACACCAAAGGAGGACCATGACCACATCATGTAAGCAAAACAAGCAGGAGACAGAAAGGCAAATTCTGCAAGATCCTATGTATGTGGAACCTAAACTAGTCAAGTTTGCAAAACAGAGAGAACAGAGATCTATCTCCAAGGCCTGAGGTCAGTGGGCAGGGGAGAGGGGCCGCTAACACAGGATGCAGCTTCAGGTGAGTAAGGTAACTGTCCAGAGACCTAATGCATACCTATTTGACCACCCTGCACACTGGGAATTTGCTGGGGAGATGAATGTTAATTTAATCTTCTTGCACACACGTGCAGGCAGATGATAAACATTGTGGTGATGGTGTATTGTGACATTTCATGACTTGTATCAAAACATCTTTTTTGTACACCAGCTACACAGTGGCATGTACACACATAGAGTTCAAGGTAGTACAGGTTTTTATGCCAGGGATATCTCAATGAAATTGCATTTAAATAAAAAAATCCTTGAAGTTACATAAGGAGTGGAATTTGATTTCCTGGCTTATATCTTGAAGAATCTTTTTTGAGAAGACTGGCAACATTGCAAAATGGATAGGATATATCAGCAAATAAAAACTGTAAAAACAGTCCAATAATGTTAGAATGAAAAAGACGGCATCGGAGCAGAACATCCTCTGAGAAAGTCACTAGCAGCCTGAAAAAAAATCAGCAATCTCAAAAGTAAGCAACAAAATTTATACTTCTAAAGCAAAACCGAAACACGGGAAGATAAAAGTGAAAAATTTCATGAAGAATTTGAAAATTATGAGACCATATCAAACTGTGCTAAGTATGTAGCACAGAAATCCTAGTCAGGGAGGCACAAGACAGGAGAAAGAAATGTTTGAAGATATTGTCTGATAATTTACTACAATTTAAAAGTCACAACTCCCAGGTGCAAGGAATTGAGAGAATGCCATGTCCACAGATAAACCCCACCACAGACATCCTGTCAGCCCCTGAGAGAAAATACAGAAGGCAACTGCAGGAAATGGAGATGTCACATCTAAGGAACAGAAATGAGCAAGGCAGCAGGGCCATCAGAAGCTATGCAAGCCACGCACGAGATGATTTGTGAAAAAGAAAACACTCAAAAGTTGAAGTGAAAATACTTTTCAAACAGTAGAGAAATAAGCAGTATTTTGTTTGTTTTTTTTTTCCAAAAGAATAAATAAATAAATAAAATCTGAGAGCATCCCTCACTAAAAATCTTGCACTATGTGAAACTGAACAGGCTATTGCTGTGCAGGAGAGACCTGCCAATGGCAGGCTTGGTGCTGGGGGTGGAGCGCAGGGCCTTTGGCATGCTAGGCAAGTGCTCTACCCCCCAAACCACATCCCAGCCTCATGGCAGGCTGATTCATGAGTCAAGGGAGGAAGGACAGGTGCCTGTCCCTGGTGAGTACACCAGCCAGGCCACCACTCAGTGGAATTGTCCTCAACAGTAAGAAGAAACGAGACACTGCCAGGACTGGCTCTGACTCCTGCCACTTGCTAGTGTCTGACCACAAGGGTCTCTAGCACACTCGGTGCTCAGGAGTGTGCTAGAGACTCTTATGGGAATGAAAGGTTCCTTGTCCCTCAGGAAGGAAGGTTAGTGGCAGCTGCAAGTCAGGTTCAATCTTAAGAACGTAGTATATTGTCAGACTAGTGACATTCATGAACCTGCTCTGTCAAAATAGCAAGAGAAATCCTGGCAAAATCAGTTTCTTCAGGAGCTCTGGAAGTTAATTGAAGGTTGTCCACAGACTGAAGAGGGTTTGTTCAGGAAAGAACTGCTGAGCACAAGGAAAAGTAGGGTTGGTGGCATTCTGACCTTGGGGGCAGCTGCTCAAAACACTCCATCCCCAGAGCCTGCCACTGCTTGACCTGCTGACCGCTCCCTGGAAAAGCCCATGCATGGGCGTTGACATCAATTGACTTGGACTTGCCCTGAAGCTCACTCCCCAGGAAAGCCCTAACCCCAGGAAAATAACCAGCCACAGTTTAGTATCACACAGGCCCAACACAAAGACCCCAGGGGCAGGGGCCAGGGGTGACAGGGGACAGAAACACATAGCCAGAAGTGTCAAATGGCATCATCAAATCCAAAGCTGTTGTTCCTTAAGCTACACTATCTAAAAATGAAACAAAAGCATGCCACAGACTGGAAGAAAATATTTGCAAGTATATATCCTAAAAAGAATTTGATTTATAAATGACTCATATCACAACAGACACACCTGTAAAAATTGGGCAAAAAAATTGTTAAATAAATTATATGAATGGCAAAATGTGCAGACAAAGGATGTAAGACATGGTCAGTCATTAACACAAAGCAGAAAAAAACCCAAAGAAGGTATCATGTGACACCTACCAAAATGGCATGTTTCACCAGGGAGATGATAGAGGGTGCAGGGAGGCTGCAGAGAGGGGAGGACCCTGGTGCTGCTGGGGAAATGCAGGTTAAACTGCCTTGTTCCCCAGAAAGCTTATCCTGGGCGTGTCTTGCAGCCCTGCATCCACCCAGCACCCTCCCCCGAGGCACTTCACCCCTGTGCCAGTCCCCAGCCCTTCTTACTGTTTATGTTGAGACAGGGCCTCACTAAGTTGCTTGGGGCCTTGCGGAGTTGCTGAGGCTGCCTGGAACTCGTGATCCCCCTGGGGTCCAGCCAGGGTCCACACAGATGTCCCCCTGAGTGCGTGGGAAGCAGTGGCACTTGCAGCACACCAAGCTGGCAGTAAAGCTGCCTATCCCCACTCGGTGGATTAGCAAGCCTGGCCAACCGTGCAGCAGAATGTCATCAGAAATTAAAAGAGCCACGGATTCATGCTATGGCACGAGTGATCTCAAAGCATTATGTCACATGGAAGAAGCCAGCCTCAGAAGAATCATCTCATATGACTGGACAGATATGAAACGTCCAGAAAAGGCAAAGTGTAAACCAGAAAATAGGTCTGCGATCTGCCTGGGCCGGGGTCCAGGTTGTGGGAGCCCAATGGGCTCAGGAGTCAGTGAAGCACAGAAATGTTCTGATTCATCTAGGACCAGGGTTGCACCACTCAGTACAGTTACTAAAACTCATCGAGTTGTGCCCTGGAAATGGGCAAATTTTATGTGTAAAATCTATTTCAATAAAGCTTTTTAACTAAAAAAAAGGAAATTAACCAATCAAAATTTCCTGGACAAAGCAGGCAAGAGTTGCTTTGGAAAGAGGTCCCCACGATGCTAAGCCAACTGCATCTTAGAAGCCCGAGGAGGCGATGTGAAAGGGTGCTGGTTCTCCTGAGGAAGGCAACCTGTGGGCCTGCTCCTGTGGCATCCTCTCCTGGAGAGAGAGGCCCTTCTGCTCCTCCATTTCTCTGATAGCAGAACAGTGTTGGGAGACAGCAGTCTCTAAACAGGTATCGATGGGGAGTATAATCCTGAGGTTGACATCCATGTGGTAGAAGCTCCTCTTATTCCTATTTTGGAGACAAGGAAACTGAGCAGGAAGCTGTGATCACACAGTAAGAGGTGGAGCTGGGATTTGACCCAGGGGATCTATTTCAATCCTCAGAACCCTCTAAAGACCCCCCAGGGAGTTGGGGCAGCCCTGCCTCTGAAGGCAACCAGGCATCCCTGTAGCCATTGTGACTTAGGGGAACAGATGTTTCCCATTGCTTAGCAACCCCTTTGTCAAGCTGCCCCACCCCCACCTGTACAGATCTTGCTCCTCACAGAAGCTGCAGGTTCTTAGGTATGTGTCAAAGGTTTTCTCTAGCAGGTTGGGTGGGAAAGTAGCAGGACTCTCAGGAAGAAATACTGCCGCAGTTTTGGCTGGGCACAGAATCACGAGCCACTCAAGCAGGAACAAAACTTTATTTTGAAAAAGCCGCCGATACTCTCTAGGCGCCGGCAAGCCAAACCCGGTCCTCCCACGCGGGCGTCTGCCCGTTCCCAGAACTGGGGGTCCCCCGGACCTCCCCCGGAATTCCCTCCTACTAGCCTTCCCCAACCAATGGGAACTCTCCATGAGTCCAGTAACATGAGTCCGGGTAGCAGGCCAAGGTGAACAGCGGGAGTCCAATTTCCATATGAATGTAAATCTTAACATAATCATATCTCAGTGGCTAGCTGGCGTCACTTTACAACCAAAGGTGCCATACATCGTATATTTGCTTGTGGCTCCTAGCAAAATACCAGCTGTACTGGATCCTCTCTAGAAGCAGGAGAGAGAAAGGCAGAGGTTCCCCAGGCCTCACTGTGCAGGGCCTGTGCAGTAGCTGCCTATTGTGTTCCCTGCACACCTGCTCTGTGACACTCAGCTCTCCCAGGGCAGGGGCTGTCCTCATCCACAGACTCCTGGGCGCTCACACTCTTGCAGAGGGAAGAAGAGGGGCTTATGTTAAGGCAGTGTCCCAGGACGCCCATGTGAACAGTCTGCTGCCTGTGGGGTTGCTATTTCAAACAGCAAGGGAAGGCAGCAAAGGAAAGGGCTCACACAGCTACAGCAGGGAAAGCACTGTTCAGAACTGACAGCAGGGGCCCACAGCGACCACCGACATCCCCAAAAACACCCAAACTGCAGGACATGGGGGCCCCTGGGGGTCAATGGCAGCCTGTTTCCTTCCACAGCAGGAATTGATGGCTGCCTTTCCACCTGAGCTTGGAGTGCTGTAATGCCAGACTCGTGGGACCCCCATAGACCTCCAGGAGCTGAATCTGATGCAATCACACACAGTCTTTATTGCAAGCTCGAGCCTGGACTCACAACCGTTTCTGAGGAGTGAGTCCTTACCCTTAGTTCAGTGAGGATTTATAGCTTTTTTGGGGATACTCTATGCATCACAACATGACACCACAAGTCATTTCATACCGTGGGAAAATCAAACATTGATTAGCACATTCACTGGCGAGAACAAGTTGGGCAAGGGTAATTGGTTAGTTCAAGTGGCAGATACATTTGAACTGATTGGTTTAAGCCATGAGGGGTGTACCTGCTAAACTACATGGTTTCCCAACATGTTATCAACCACCATAAACTACTAGGAGGGTCACCTGGCATTTTAGATATTTTCCCTGTCTCATGCTGATTGGTGGTTGCTAGGGGGTTGCTATGGGTCCTCACCTAGTGTAACTAAATCAGGGACACCTGGTGCTGCAGATCTCTCCTGTTATTTACAGACAAATAACTCAGCAGGGTGGGTATGTGCCTAGGCGCACTCTGTGGGCTTTTCCAAGGACAAGGGTCATGCCCCCTTTCTTTGGACAGGCTTTGAGGTAGAAGCTGGTTTCTCAAAAAAATGGAGTCACATCAGTTTCTCAGGGCCAGGGATGGACACTTCAGGGCCCTGGTATGTGACAACATGAGGATGGTATTCAGGATGACATGATTCTCAGCGACTCCAGGGGGCCACAACAGAGGGGCACCAGGATTACTCATCCTCTCTGTGTTGATCTAGTGCCTTTGCTCACAGTGTGGACCGAAGGCAGCCCTGAACCATTTAGATTATCATCTTTCTCTTTACTTCTCCCCCTCCATCATTTCTCTGTTTCTTTTCTCACTCTTATCCTATATACCTGACTATCTGATTTCTGGCACCCCTATGTACTTAGAGTTGGCAGGTGAGTGAGGCACACATTTACTTTAAATTTGCAAAAGGCAAAACTCTAACAGCAGGTGGAAGCCCTTGAGAAAGGGTTCTGTAACCAGAACCCCGCAGGCTGAGCTGGGCTTCCCGAGCGCTGAGCTCCTTGTCTCTTCAGGACACAGGGACGCGAGGAGCTCCCGCTGAGGTAGAGGTTGGCGGACTGAACTGCCGAAGCAGCAACAGGGCTGTGCAGCCTAACAGACACTGCTTTACCGAAAGTGAATGATAGTCACCAGAAGCCAGGAGAAGAATAGAAGGGTGGCTGAGTGGAGGCAGGTGGATCTGTGTGGGAGCCCAATGCTGTCTTCAGGGCCCTGCTCCCAGATTCCAAGACCAGCACCTCTTCCTGAGTCTGAGCTGGCAGGAGACAGGCAGGGAGTTCCTGATCTCACCTCCCAGCTTCAAAGGGACGTAGAACCTCCCCCTCCTCGGGATTCACAGGAGCTGTCTGCCTAGCAGAAGAGTGTGACCTGGCCCAAGGCAATCCCCAAAGTGGGTGGAATGTCCCTAGAGACATTATAGAAAGTACTGCTGAATTGGGTGATATGTAAAACCAGACAACCTTAGAAATATCTTTCTATGTCTAAGATTCTTTAGTAAAAAGTGTTCTGGAGCAAGCTCCTAGGAGAGGAATCTCGACGAGCTCTCCTGTTTTCAGAGAATAACACTCTGTGCTGACTGTGTCAAGTTCTAGACTGCTTGGACTTCATTTCAATTGACCAGATGGATCAGTTCACAAGCCCAGCATGTGCTGGACCCTGTGAAGTTTGTACTTCATAGTTGCGTGTGAAAGAGATGACCTCATTCAGCAAAGACCCTGGAGGTCTGTGGTGGAAGCAGGATGCCATGAAGCATGAAAGAGCAGCCACTGGGCTTAGACATGGAACTGCAAAGGTCCTGGGGTTGCCTTCCTCAGCTCCCCCTCATCTGCATGCTTTGGTCTTCTTGGCAGCAGATGAAATCTTCTTTAAACCCAACTTTGAGTGACACAGTCTGCTCAGGTGCTCAGGCCGACCTCTCTCTGTGGAGCGGTCTTGCTTTCCATGGAACCAGGTGTACAGGACACCATCCAAGTCTTGCAGGAAAACAGCCACCAGGAGCAGGTAGCAGGTGACATTCAGACACCCCTTGTCCCAGGGTATACTGCCCCCTGGAACATGTCATTTAAGTTTCAAGCCAGAGTTAAACTTGACCTCCAATTACAGCCACTACTGGCTCCTAACACAATTGCACCATAATTAACTGCCAAACCACCACTAACAAATCCAGCTAAGTAACATAAATTCCATCTCGTTATGCATAAATGACCTGTGAAGGACAATGAGGATATGCATAAACAAGTTTTCATGTTTGAATAGTAAGTTATTTTCCCATGCAAAAAGCAACATTTTCTGATAAAGGAATCTTTTTGGGCTAAGAAAGAAGAAACTAATTTTACACCATAATCATCTCAATCATTTAAGTGAGTTCTTTTTCATAGCAATATATTGAGGACATCATTTTGGATTTTACAAAATGGTGGATGTTGAAAGTTCCAGATCACAGGGTTTGAGAGGTATTGCTCTTTTTTGTTTATATTTGTTTACTTTTTGATGTATGTGGATTATCCTGTTTTGTTGTTAGAGCGTGGACCAATATTAGGCCTGTGTTTATTTGCCCAGGAGCATCTGATGGCTGAATGGATTTGGAGAAAGTTTGTAGCAGGATAACAGTCTGTGCAGAGCCTGTTCACAGATACATCAGTCACCAGGATGTCCGAAAAACAGAACCTGGGTCACATCCCTGAAAAGCTCATGCATTGTGCAGGAGTGTTCCGTGGTGGAAGGCTCGGAGGATGAGCTCTGATCTCACCAGGGCCTTGATCCACATGAGGGATTAATAATCTGAAGGAACTGCTGGGTGGCAACTGTAGGCAGGCGAGGAGTGCCTGGGAGAAGCAGGTCTCTGGAGGCATGACTGGGACTACATCTGTCCCTGGCTCCTTGCCCCCTCTCTGCTTCCTGCTGCCCTGAGCTCAGCAGCTCTTTCCCCACACCCTCCAGCCATGATGTTCTTCCTCACCTCCACCCACAGCCGTGGACTCAGCTGACCTGGACTGAACATTTGAAACCATGACCCCAGAATAAACTTTTCCTCCTCTGGGTTGTTCTTAGCAGGGGTGCTGGCCACAGCAAGGAAGAGCTGACCAGCACACATTCCCACCAACGGTAGGTGAGAGTCCCCTTTTCTCCACGTCCTCAGTAGCAGGCTGTCCTCTGTCATAATAGCCATTTCAGTTGGAGTGAGGTGGCATTTCATCATGGTTTTTATTTCCATTTCCCTGATGATTAGTAATTTTTGAGCAGTATTTCAGTTCTGTTAGTTAGTTGTCTTTTTTGAGAAATGTCTATTAAGCCCTTTAGTCCATTTTTAAATAGGCTTATTTGGTTATTGAGTTTGAATCATTTACATATTTGGAATATTACCCAGTTCTCAAATGTATAGTTTCTAAATTAACTTTCTAAATATTTTCCCATTCTGTAGCTTGTCTTCTCATCCTGTTGTTTTCTTTGCAGTGTCAAAATTTTTGAGTTTGATGTAATCCTATTTGTCAATTCGTACTTTTGTTGCCTTTTTCTTTCTTCTTTCTTTTTTAAATTGGTTATTTTTAGTTATATATAACATTAGGATTCATTTTGTCATGATTGTCAAAGCATGGATTATAATTTGCTCTAATTCAGTCCCCAGTCCTTCCCCTTTCCTCCCCTTCTCTCTTCTCCTGTTCCCTTCTCTCTACTCCACTGATCTTCTGCTATTTCCATATAGTTTTTTTTTTTAAATGAGTGTTTTATGGATATACAAATGGTTGCCTAGGATTTCAAGGTCATATTAAAAAAACCTGTTCCCAGACCAGTGTCCTAAAGTATTTCTCCATGTTTTCTTCTGGCAGTTTCACAGGTTTTGCACTTAAGCTTTGATCCCATTTTGAGTTGATCTTTGTAACTGGGGGGAGTTGAGGGTCTCATTTGTTTCTTATGCATATCCAGTTTCCACAGAGCCATTATTTAAGGACTGACTTTCCTCCATTGTGCATAGTCAGCTTTTTCGTCACTGTGATCAAAAGACCTGACAAGAACGATTTTAGAGGAGGGAAGTTTATTTCACACTCACAGTTGCAGAGATCTCAGTCCCTAGATGGTTGCCTTCATGGCTCTGGGACAGAGGTGAATCAGGACGTCATGGCAGAAAGCTGCAGAGGAAAGCAGCTCAGGGCCTGGTGATTCAGAAGCAGAGAGAGCGCTTTGCTCACCAGGGACAATACATACCCAAAGGTGCACCCCAAGTGACCTACTCCTTCCACCCATACTCTGCCCAGTTACCACCCAGTTAATCCATTAAGTGGATTAAGGTACTGATTTTGTTAAGGCTCTCTCAACCCAATTATTTCATCTCTAAAATTTCTTTAATTGCCTCACGCATGAGCTTTTGGGGGACGCCTTATACCTAAACCATATCTGTATTCTTGGCTCCTTTATAAAAATACCAATTGACTATAAGTGTGTAGAATTATTTCTGGGATCCCTTCTCTGTTTTGTGGGTCTGTGGGTCTGATTTTATGGCAGTGCCATGCTGTTTTGATTAGTATGGCTTTGTAGTACATTTTTGAAACCAGATAGTTTTATGCCTCCAACATTTTTCATTTTGCTCAATGTTGCTATAGCTACTTGGAGTTTTCTGTAGGGTTCCATAAGCATACCAGGACTGCTTTCCTAGCTCTGGGAAGAATGACACCAGTACATTGACAGGGATCGCCTGACTCTTAACTACTCATCAGTGGACAAATGGATACAGAATACATGATGCTTACACAGAATAGAATACTACTCAGCCATAAAAACCATGACATTGTGGCACAAGTGACAGCATGGATGGACCTGGAAGACGTTACATTAAATGAAATAAGGCAGGTCCAGAAAGATGAGCACCACCCCATCTCACTCATGAATGGAATCTAAAAAAGTGGGATCATACAAGTTTCGAGTAGAATAGTAATTTTCAGAGACTGGCAGGAGAAGAGGGTGGAAGAGGAGGGGTTATTCAAGAGTTAAAGGGGAGTAAGCAACCCTGCGCCTACGGCATGGGAGGGTGCCACGATGTGAATCTCAAAATAGAAGACTTTGAATGTAGTCACCATAAAGAAATGATTAAAATTCAGGTGAAAAATGTATTAATTATTCTAAGTCCATCATTTTCCAATTAAGTATCACATTGTATTTCCTAAGTATATATAAAAATAATGTATCCATCAAAAAGTGAAGTTAGTGCCGGGGCTGGGGCTCAGTGGTTGCCTGGAGCGCCTGAGGTCCTGGATTTGATACTCAGAACCACAAAAACAAAATTTAAAAAGAAAGTTAAAATATGATTAACAAATTAAAAATAAGCATTTTTAAATGAACCCTTGGTTGAAAAGCAAAAGAGGAGAGAGGGAGATAACAAGCAGCCCAAGGGCCCTGGATGAGAGAGAAAGGACAGACAGACATGGAAGAGAGGGGCAGGGAAAAGAAGAGATGGAGTCTTTCTTGGGGCTCGGGGGGTACGTGAAGGTGAAGTGGGTGGCTGGGTTGCTTCCACCTGGGTGGGCTCTTTCTAGGACTCTGAGCCCAGGTTCAGGTCCTGGCAGGGAGAAAAGGCTGAGTGTCCACCCAGGATAGACAGTTAGGGGACATTAGCACGGGGCCCACTCTTCCCAGAAGTCCTGAGTCCCACCGTCAGGGAGGTCTGAAGACTAGTGGAAGGTCTGGTTCTTAGGAGAACAGGCCCCTCCCCTGGGTCCTACAGCACCTCGAGTCCTAAGCAGAAAACCTTTCCTCCTGGTCCTCACCCTTGGCTTTTCACGCAGAGCTGACTGCCCTTGGCAGGCGTCATAAAAATCAGCAATTGACTGTCCCCACACAAGCACATGGGCAGCCAGTCAGCACCATAAGTCCTGAAATTTGGTTAAAGGAAACTCAGGACTCATGTTCTAAGAGCACTACCTGCCCACACTGTGGGGCCTCACGGGACCAGCTCTGCGGAGCCGACAGCAGTAGCTTTCTAGTCCAGCAGCAAAGGATGCTGCAAGTGGCTTTTGTGGGGCCCAGGCTGTGCAGGGATTTAGAGAAAGTGCAGCAGATGTTACTGAGAGGTGTGTAATCTGAAAGCCGCTGACCTGGAAGAGATGGGTTGAGAGCTGCTGTTGTCATCAGGAGAGACACCTGAGGAATCTTCATCTGAAAAATACTGTTTTCTGCATTGGAGCTTTGAGACCAAAGCTGATGAGTTAAAACTATCCAAAACTCTCCTCTGGGAACAATCCTGTGCACTGAGGATTTTTTTTTTTTTTAAATTCTGTTTCCTCCTTTGAGATCTGAAGGGAATTTCCTGCTCTCCCTGCTGGACTTCTGAGATGGTTTATTCTGTAAGATGCATCTAAAGGCGAGGACCCCTGCACAGTCTCTCAAAGCTGTGGACAGGTCCTTCCAGTCAGAGCAGCACATCCCTGTGAGCTGGCAGAGACTCGGGCAGGAAGTGAAAGGAGACTTTCAGAGCAGGAGGGATCTCACGTTGCAGAACAGTCTTGGGGGGTGAGTGCTCTTGGAGGATTTTCCCCTGGAGTGGGGGCTTCCCTGATTGGCTTCCGGGTGCCTTTGGTGGCCTTGATGGGCTCACTGTCTTTTGGTATATAACTGGGGGCCTTCAAGGCTGGGTGGATTTTCCCTCCTCCACTGTTAGGATCTCAGTCCTGGACTTGAGGGTGCGAGTCTTGCATGAACAGTTACTCGGCTCACATCCTCCTACCACTTGGAGCTGAGAAGAGGTGCCGGGTTGAAATGAGAGTCATGATATGTACACTCTTTTCTGACCCAATGTAGCAGGTCTGTCTGTTATCCTTAAAAATTAAAGTGTGTGTTTAGGTCTTTCGCCATTTATTAATTGGGCTATTTGTGTTTTCCTTGCATGTTTGATTTTGTAAAAATGAAGCCAGTTTCTATGTATAATTATGATGCTCTAATAAAAAATTAATATATCTCCTTGACTCTTCATCTGCTACCTGGCTATGATCTTTTCCTACCCGCACATTAATCCTAGAACAATAATTTAGGGACTTGGGGAAATCAAATATTGGTTCTCTAGGCAGTTACATGATCAGAGAGCGGATATGACTGCGATGTCTACACTGCACTGAGAGGCATCATCATCAATGTTAAACAGTCTCTACAGAGAGGAATACGAACTGCTTTGAAAAAATGTAATAAATGAGTAAATAGCTACATTATTGCCACTTATGGCTCCTGCTTCTACATCAAATGCTCATCTATAAAAAGATGAATCTGTGTGAGAACACAGTTTTGGCCTCAGCAACAATGTTTCCAGCACAGGAAACATTGATATATGTCATTCCAAGTCCCAAGTAGTCCTAGGAACACTTTCAAATCTCGTTCTCACAGCTAATGGCGAGAGTGCACTTACTAAGCCCAGCCCTCGGGTACACTAAGTTACAGGAGTAAGCACTTACCCTGTGTCCGTGGTTCTCAGCGAGGTTAACTTTGCCCCCAAGGAGATGTTTGGCCATAGTTGGAGCCCGTGTGGGTGGCACGACATGCTGCTGGCACCAAGTGACGAGCTCCAGAGTGACTGTTGAAAATGCCACTGTGAATGTCGCAGCACCATTATTTGGGGGATATACAGCGGAGTTTTACAAAACCTTTAAAGAAGAATTAATACCAATACTTTTCAAGTTATTTCAGGAAATAGAAAAAGAGGGAGCTCTTCCAAATTCATTCTATCAGGCCAACATCACCCTGATTCCGAAACCAAACAAAGACACCTCAAAGAAAGAAAACTACAGACCAATATCTCTAATGAACCTAGATGCAAAAATCCTCAATAAAATTCTGGCGAATCGAATACAAAAACACATCAAAAAAATTGTGCACCATGATCAAGTAGGATTCATCCCTGGGATGCAAGGATGGTTCAACATACGGAAATCAATAAATGTTATTCAACACATCAATAGACTTAAAGATAAGAACCATATGATCATCTCGATAGACGTAGAAAAAGCATTTGACAAAGTACAGCATCCCTTTATGTTCAAAGCACTAGAAAATCTAGGGATAACAGGAACTTAGCTCAACACTGTAAAAGCTATCTATGCTAAGCCTCAGGCTAGCATCATTCTAAATGGAGAAAAACTGAAAGTATTCCCTCTAAAATCTGGAACAAGACAGGGATGCCCTCTCTCACCACTTCTATTCAATATAGTTCTCAAAATAGTGGCCAGAGCAATTAGACAGACAAAAGAAATTAAAGGCATAAAAATAGGAAAAGAAGAACTTAAATTATCACTATTTGCAGCTGACATGATTCTCTACCTAGCAGACCCAAAAGGGTCTACAAAGAAACTACTAGAGCTAGTAAATTAATTCAGCAAAGTATCAGGATATAAAATCAACATGCATAAATCAAAGGCATTCCTGTATATCACCGGCAAATCTTCTGAAATGGAAATGAGGACAATCACCCCATTCACAATATCCTCAAAAAAAAATAAAATACTTGGGAATCAACCTAACAAAAGAGGTGAAAGATTTATACAATGAAAACTACAGAACCCTAAAGAGAGAAATAGAAGAAGATCTTAGACGATGGAAAAATATACCCTGTTCATGGATAGGCAGAACTAACATCATCAAAATGGCAATATTACCAAAAGTTCTCTATAGATTTAATGCAATGCCAATGAAAATCCCAAAGGCATTCCTTGTAGAAATAGATAAAGCAATCATGAAATTCATATGGAAAAATAAAAGACCCAGAATAGCAAAAGCAATTCTAAGCAGGAAGTGTGAATCAGGCGGTATAGCGATACCAGATTTCAAACTATATTACAGAGCAATAGTGAAAAAAACAGCATGGTACTGGTACCAAAACAGGCAGGTGGACCAATGGTATAGAATAGAGGACACAGAGACTAATCCACAAAGTTACAACTATCTTATATTTGATAAAGGGGCTAAAAGCATGCAATGGAGGAAGGATAGCATCTTCAACAAATGGTGTTGGGAAAACTGGAAATCCATATGCAACAAAATGAAACTGAATCCCTTTCTCTCACCATGCACAAAAGTTAACTCAAAATGGATCAAGGAGCTTAATATCAAATCAGAAACTCTGCGTCTGATAGAAGAAAAAGTTGGCTCCGATCTACAGATTGTGGGGTCGGGCTCCAAATTCCTTAATAGGACACCCATAGCACAAGAGTTAACAACTAGAATCAACAAATGGGACTTAATTAAACTTAAAAGTTTTTTCTCAGCAAAAGAAACAATAAGAGAGGTGAATAGGGAGCCTACATCCTGGGAACAAATTTTTACTCCTCACACTTCAGATAGAGCCCTAATATCCAGAGTATACAAAGAACTCAAAAAATTAGACAATAAGATAATAACCCAATCAACAAATGGGCCAAGGACCTGAACAGACACTTCTCAGAGGAGGATATACAATCAATCAACAAGTACATGAAGAAATGCTCACCATCGCTAGCAGTCAGAGAAATGCAAATCAAAACCACCCTAAAATACCATCTCACTCCAGTAAGATTGGCAGCCACTATGAAGTCAAACAACAACAAGTGCTGGCAAGGATGTGGAGAAAAGGGTACACTTGTACATTGCTGGTGGGACTGCAAATTGGTGTGGCCAATTTGGAAAGCAGTTTGGAGATTCCTGGGAAAGCTGGGAATGGAACCACCATTTGACCCTGCTATTGCCCTTCTCGGACTATTCCCTGAAGACCTTAAAAGAGCATGCTACAGGGATACTGCCACATCGATGTTCATAGCAGCACAATTCACAATAGCTAGACTGTGGAACCAACCCAGATGCCCTTCAATAGATGAATGGATAAAAAAAATGTGGCATCTATACACAATGGAGTACTATGCAGCAATAAAAAATGACAAAATCATAGAATTTGCAGGGAAATGGATGGCACTAGAGCAGATTATGCTTAGTGAAGCTAGCCAATCCCTAAAAAACAAATACCAAATGTCTTCTTTGATATAATGAGAGCAACTATGAACAGAGCAGGGAGGAAGAGTAGGAAGAAAAGATTAACATTAAACAGAGACATGAGATGGGAGGGAAAGGGAGAGAAAAGGGAAATTGCATGGAAATGAAGGGAGACCCTCATTGCTATACAAAATTACATATAAGAGGTTGTGAGGGGAATGGGAAAATAAACAAGGAGAGAAATGAATTACAGTAGATGGGGTAGAGAGAGAAGCTGGGAGGGGTGGGGAGGGGGGATAGTGGGGGATAGGAGGGGTGGCAGAGTATGGCAGTTGCTAATGGGGCATTGTGTAAAATTGTGGATGTGTAGCCGACGTGATTCTGCAATCTGCATTTGGGGTAAAATTGGGGGTTCATGACCCACTTCAATCTAATGTATGAAGTATGATATGTAAAGAGCTTTGTAATGTTGTGAACAACCAATTAAAAAAAAAAAAAAAAGAAAATGCCACTGTGCAGAGCGACTGGCCCCGCGTGGCAGCAGCCCAGTGGCCAGGGAACACCTGTGTGACTGTGTTATCTCCTCGCATCTTCTCAACACCCCCACACCAGTGAGTGGGTCACACTGTCCTAGCATGGCTGGCTTCACAGTCAGGGGACTCTCTTCCTTTTCCTCCTGGACCACACCTTGATGTTTCTCATTGCTAAGATTGATTTCTGGCCAAGGGGACGTGTGTGGAGTGAGGCTGTGGCCATCATTGTTGATTTACGAGGCCTTGCACTTGGTCCTTCACATTCCCGCTTGCCCGGCTTCCTGCTGGCTGTGGGAGCTTCAGCAGAGCACTGAGTAAGCCCACAGCACACAGAAGGGCCTAAACCCAGAAGAAGCCCTTGAATGACCACATGGTCTTCTGTGTGTTAAGCCACGAGGTCTGGGGTTGTCTGCTTCATCAGTCACTTGTTTTAACTGACACAACTATTATATTTTTAAACTAAGGACAAAGAGGACTCTGGAGTCTAGCCCAAGGTCAGGTTGGGTGTCATGAAGTTCTCTTAGCCTGTCCTCCCCACCTCCTTTTGAGGCTTAGGTTTGCTGCAGTACAGGCCTCCTGGAACCACAGTGTGCTAAACACCCCTGCCCTAGGACAGGGGAAGTTTGGACTTCACCAGCTGACCCAGGTTGGGTTACCTGCAGCCTTGAACTAGTCTCTGTGTCCAGGGCAATGCTAAGCACTGATTGTCTTGGGCTATCTGCCTAATCTGTCATGGAGACCAGGTCACAATGAAGTTTGCCAGTTCAGTTCCAACCTTGAAGCAAACCTCCCGGCTCCTCGCCTGCCTGCCATAGGGCTCTCCTCTCCCAGGACATGCATGTGATGGGTGCTTTTGTGTACTTAGGGCATCAAGAGCCTGGAGAGCATCAGCTGTCTCCTAAGGCAGCAGGGACCATGCTTCCCACAGCTCAGAGACAACATGCTATATAAATGGGACATTTATATTCAAAGGTATGAGCAGGAGATGGCACATCAGATTTAGCTAGAGGAACTGTGTCCCTGCACCTGCTCCAGCTGCAGTGTGATTAACATCCAAAGGAATGCATCTGGAAGCAATCCTGATCTTACAGTGGTCCTGCTCCGGAAGTGGAGGGTTTAATCCCTGCCTGCTGGAAGCATATCCACTGCCACTTTAGGTGAAGCATGGAGAGCAAGAATATGAACCCCTTAGTAATTGGGACTGAGAGGACAAAGACCAGACCTGCTGCAGTCTGTCCAGGTGAGGTGTTCTCAGGCACTCTGTATCTGACTGTGACTGTTGAGTTTATGTTCCTGAACTGCTCAAACAGTCATGAAGCAGTGTCCTTTGAGCAGTCTGTGTTTGTTTGTTTTGAAATACTGAAGATTGAATCCAGGGCTGCTCCAACATTAAACTATACCACCAGCCCTTCCTAAATTTTTAAAATGTTGAATTAGAGTTTTACTGAGTGGCTGAGGCTGACCTCAAACTTGCCATCTTCCTGCCTCGGCCTCCCAAGTCTCCCGGGCATTTGGGGTTATAGGTGTGCACATGGGCCCAGCTTCATTGAATCATTCTATCTAGGTAAAATTTTCCCAGGTGTCTCTCCTGCCTGATTTAAAGTCACCACTGGAATTAACACATGAAAAAAGATGGAATTGAGTGGCCAGAAACTTGGACTTTTGTGAGGTTCATTAGATGACATTTCCTGGGGACCAGGGGAATATTCTTTATGTGAAACTCTTTAAATAATGACCAGTGTTTCTAAACCTCGCCACACTTGGAATAAAAAAAAAATCTTTAGCTTTTATCATGACCCATGCAGCATCAACAAAGGTATTCTCGAGTAGGGGTGATGGGAGATGAAGAAAAACAGACACAAAGAAGACACAGAGATGTTTTCATGAAAAGCTGGGGCCCAGGTGGGAGTCTGCACTCTGAAGGAGGAAGTGACCCAGAAGTAGTTCCATGGGTTTATCATACAGGGTCTCACAAAGAGGAAATTAAAGGGGCACCATAAAGTGTTCAAGGTTTGTGAGCTCACAGAGTCTTCTTTGTGCATTAAAAGTTTACAGAGCTAGAAACATTTTGCAGTTGTTCATTGCATAGGGGACCCAGGAGAAGGAATAAGTGAGCAACAGCCTATGCCTTCAGGCCTTGTGTTAGGTTAAAGATGGCGACACACTTTTCTTCTCTCCTTCTGCAGAGAGATAAGATCCAAAGTGCATCTCCTTGAACGTGGGCCAGTGTGTAGTTAGTTCACACGTATGCACTAGCGACATCTGGAGCTACAAGCCACACCTACACCATCCAAATCCAGGCTGTGGAGCTTCACCATGGGGTCGTGCTAGCTGTGAAGCTGATGGAAAGACTTCCAGCAGGCGCCTGGTCTCCCTCTGACCGTAAGTGGACAAGGGCCAGAGAACCTCAGTTTAGGACTAAGCAGACCCCCGTTGCCTCTCTTGCATTGTGGAAATCCCCACTCTGGTAAATGTTCTCAGTTGCATTGGTGACATTTAACAGTTTTGCAACTCCTGTGACATTTCTTTATGCATGAGAAGGGATGAGTGATTAGTACTCAGAGAACAATTGGACAAGTGAACTAGAAATGCCAATCTCAGGGAAAGGTCAATCATCAAAGCCTCCCAGAACATTTTCTGACCTGAAGAACGCGGCATTTTGGAGATCCCTCCTCCTGCACCATTAGACAGACCACTGACTGCTCAAGCACATTTATTTGTATTGAGTACATATTAGAGTGAATGGCATCTTAGGCTTTTATTTTGCATCTTCTTAGTTTAACACAGGAAAGTAAATGACCTGTAAAGAAAAAAATATTTTTTTTTCAATCAGAAAAGTTGTAAATATGCAAACAACATGGTGCCTATTAAAGCCTGGGGAAAAAAAAAGGAGTTTACTTCCTTTTCTTGATGGAAGTTTCACAAGCTTTTATAGGCCCGTGGATTACAGAAGGAGTTAAGCTCTTGCTCCATTAGGTCCTGTAACCTGTTCCTGATGAACCTCCTCACTTTGTCACTAGTGTGATCTTAAATGTTAAGGACACCATGGCAGACAATGAGGGGCTTCTGAAGCCTTAGTGATTTCCCTTGAGATCACCCTCTCGATGATGTCAGGACGCTCCCTGCTACTCTGGGCTTATGATTGTGTATTGTGAGTGTCATCACGGCACCTGTGGCCATTAAGGCGAGTTGACGAGCAATAGCATAGACTCACGGTATCAGTCAGGGTCCTCAGACACCACCTGCTCTGCTCTGCAGGGTCACCTGGAGACTCAGCCTTCTCCTGTTCTATACTATGACACCCCTGAGACCTCAAAGGCACCCTCAATTGTGACATCATCTCTCTTTTTGACATCGTGACACCTGACTTTCAAGTGACAATCAGTCACTTGGGCTTTTCCACAACAATGATTTATGTTCCAAGGACATCACTGTATTATTTCATGTCTCAGTGGGGGGCCATGTATTGGTCCAGTTTGGGAAATACCACGTGGGCTGTGTCCATCTCTTTCCACACCTGCTTTTCTGATAACTGACACATTCCAAAGCAAGCAGCTCGGCCCTTGAGCTGTTCTGAAAGTGACTTCTCAGAGCACAGGGCTGTGGCACTTCTTTCTTTCTCCTCTTGTGCATTGAGGCCAGTGTCTGAAAAGTGAGTCATCATGTGAAGATTATCAATGTCCAATACCAGACCTCTACCAAGGGTCCTCTGAAGCGTGGAATCCACATCATTATTTGTGGTTTTTTAGAAGTGATTTCACAAGGGTATTGATGAGAACAGCTTCTTCAGCAAACTTAACTGCTTTATGTCATGACAGCCCTGTTAACAGTCCTTCACTTGCTGATGACATTTGAAGACAAGAGATAGTGCTCTTCCTTCTGATATCTGCATACTTGATGTCTTTATTCTACAAGTGGCATCCTTTGGGACAGAAAAATAAGATCTCTGTGGAAGTTTCCAGGCTCCCTGTGTAAAGTCTCTCAATTTCTCAGATAGGGAGGTCAGTTAACCCTAGCTCTCCCTCTCCCTCTCCCTCTCACTCTTGCTCCTAACAAGCCCCCGACCCTCCCTCCCTTCCCTTGGCTATTTCTTCCGTAAAACTTTTCCCCAAAGTCTTCTTCTGTTTTCTATGAGCCACATTGTCCTACCATGAGTGATATGTGGTCTGGAAATGTTCTGGTGTAGTAGCACAGTGGTGTAGCATGTGGTATAGCATGGTGTATGGTGTAGCACGTGTTTAGCAAATGTGAAGCCATGGGTTTAACCCCCTGCACCCAAAGGATGATGATGATGGTGACAGTGATGATGGTGATGAAGATGGTGGTGATTGTGTCCTAATATGCTCTCCTTTGGAAAGCATTATAGAATTTGGATCTCAGGAATTTCCCTCCATTCCCTGAGAATGGTTCACTGTGTCAAAATTAATCATGCACACCCTGTGGTTTATGGTGACCTCCTACTTTTCTTTTGAGAGTCTAGGACTTTGGTAAGTACTGGCAGTGGCCGCCTTGGTGACCAGCTCACAGTCAAGTCCCTGGTACTGCGTCTGTAATGGTAGATGCACTTCATATGTGCTGTTGTGAGGCAGGAGGAATTGAGAGCTGGTGTGTGGCCCTCTGGGTGGGCTCTGGAAGCTCATTTCTGATTTCCTGTGAACTTCTCCTCCTGTACCTCTGCAGTGCACTTTTTTCCATAATCATAGGAATGGGTTGATTCTGTGCTGAGTCCTGCCTAGTGGACCTGGGGATCCTGACACACTGGAAGGCACTGTAATTGCAAACCTGGTTAATGTGACAGATCCAACACAATCTCCGCTCTCTGAGAACCTCAGCAGAGAGCATGTGTCCATGTGTCCTCAGATGTGTCCACACATGGTTTCAGACCAGCTGGGATTTTGATGGTGTTGCTGTGCACTGTCCACAGGAACCATGATAGTGGGGTGCAGGAGGAAAATGGGCCCCAGACTGGAGATGAGGGCCTGGTAAAGTGGCTAGCTGAGGGCAGTATTTAGACATGTCAGGAGGTCAGTCAGGGTTTCAGGTATTTCACGGTGGTGTGGCTGGGGAAATCAGAGTCTTGGCCAACCAGCTTGGGCTTCCTGGAGCTAATTGGACCTTGTCCTAACAGGAGGAATGTAATCGTCTCTTAGGTGAGGACATAGGGTGGTCAAAACTCTGCCCTTGCCAAGCAGGTCCCTGGAGTAAGCGAACACTGTGTGAGGTTGACAGCACCCCAGGATCCCCGAGCCAGGCTGCTTCTTGCCTCCAAGCCAAGCCCTGTCTTCAGAGGTCTTGTTGTCATATATAAATTCATGCACACGTTTCTGTGTGCAGAAGTCTGTCACTTGCTCAATGGCACTCTGTGCACTGATTGTCTGGGCCCGAGTTATGTGACCGTCCTGAAGGCTGGGCGTCAAGAGGGTGTGGCTCAGGCTGCCACCCCTTAGGAGTGCAGCTGAGGAGTGGGTTGAGGGTCTCAGCTTAGCTTGATGGGAGCAGCACCAAGGTTCCACCTCAGCCAAGCCTGGGGCCCCTGCTGTACTGTGTAGAGCATAATCCAGCACCATGAGGGGGTGACCTTCCCCATGGTTCCTGCAGGGGGCTGAGTGCCTTGGGCCTCCTGCTCCGGACCTGCTGCTCAGTGTCTTCTCCATGTTGTTCATTGTTTCTTTTTCTGTTGTATTTTCTTCCCTTCTCTTTGTCGCTTGGGTTTATGGCTCAAAATATAATCAATATTTGTATTTTAGTGGTGTTTGGGAAAGTGTCAGGGGAGGAAACCTGATTAATTTGTCATCTCACTAAATGCTGAATTCACTGAATTTAAAAAATTCCATCTGAATAAATTAATGTTGTGTAGACAACATAATGGGCTTCAAAATTCAAGCTCTTAATTTAATTTCTGCTCCATATGATGATTATCAATTTCTTGATTATTCCATTATGACCCATTCTCAGTTTTTAGTGCCATCTAATTGCCAATAAAATACAGAGAAATTCATCATTGGGAGTTCAAAAAATGACAAAACAATAAGCTCTTTTTCTTTCTTTTTAATTGTGTTAGTCAATATAGTTGTTTGTGAGTCAAGCTTTTATGGAAATGGGAAGAAAAAAGAGAAAACATGAATGCAAAGACTTATTAACGTATAATTTTCCTGCCTAGACTTGGTAAGGTGTTTGATTCTTTGTACCATGAGTGCCTGAATCCCCCAAACCTATGTTAATTTAAAAACCTACATAACTTACTCCCTGGTGGAAAGTGGAGCAGGCAAGAGGTCAGAATGCATCCACCCTGCGCAGGTTCTCTCCTGAGCACGCATTGGATTTCATGCCAAGCAGTGATAACTAGAGCCCATCCCCGGGTCTTAACATGTTAGCGACACCAAGATTCACGACTCTGTGAAACCAAGTCGTGCCCCCATTTTGTGTGTGCCACCAATGCGTCTAGGAATGGGAAGACCTTTCCTCATTTAGCTAACCCAATAGGGGACAGGATCCCTGTGCTTCTGGTGACAGTAACCATTGTGTGTCTTGATCTCTTCACACTTTTTCTCTGTTCTGCTCTTTTTATCCGATAAGCTGACCCTTCATAAAAAGTGACACCCCCTCAACCCCTCCGGACCATTGTCAGGATCTGCAGCATTCACAGTAAATGATTAAAATCGCATAACTTTACTGAGAATACTGAAAGCAATGTAGGGCAACTACTCCCTCCCCCCTCCTTCCTTCCCCTGCTCCTCCGCTCCTTCCTTTCCCCTCCCTTCCTTCCGGCTTTCCTTCCTCTCACCCCCCCCCCTTTTCCTTTCTTTGCACATATTTTAATATTTTTCAATGAACAAAGAGGGAGAAGAAGAAATAGCTGAGGGGGAAACCCGACTGAGCTGCAGCTGGTGGAGTCCTGGGTCCCTAGAGCAGCCGCTGTTGGAATTCGCATCCAGCTGTAGGGCTCCAAGGGCCCCTCTTTCACTCCTGGCTTCATTGGCTTTCCCTAAGCTTCCCTTTCCTTGACCAAGGGTCGCCCTGATGACTTACTGGGAAGGCAGACCTTCGTTCCACGATGATCCTGATGATGCCCCCCAGTGAAAAGGAAGCAGGGAGACACTATCAAAGCCCACCCCAGGGACTGCTCTCTAACCCACCTGGAGGAGGGGCTGAAAACCCTGAGGAGGGGGAGGAGACAGGCGGCCTCCAGGGATGGGCCTGGACCTTTGCAGAAGTGTCCTCACACAGGGCGGGCCAACGCGCTCCCCGCATGGAGTCTCAGAGAGCCTCCTGAGTGGTCAGCCCTGCTCACTTTCTGCAGATTGTAGGAGCAAGAAATGACACAGAAAATTGGTTGCTGTTGGACACTTTGCAGTTTGGTGAAGGGGAACTCGTTCTGCTTTCAACTCCTCAGCACGTTGCTGAATATCAATCTGGCATTTTACTCAACCAGGTAGAACGGTCTCCTCTAAAGCACCCACATGGTAAAGCAACACTTCTGCTTCAAGAACTGCCTATTGACTCAGGATCCAGGATGGCATCTTCCTGCCACAGACCCTGTTTCTGATGCCTCCTCCACTGGAAATGTGTTTCTTTCAAGGGTCCAGAGGCCACCTGTCAGGTTAGTGTTCCAGTTAGCAGCATGCTCCAAGGAGACAGCAACCCTTCCCACCACCTGGCCACATGCATTTCCTCTGCTCCCAACTGAGCCTGGGGAATGTCGAGATGGCCCTGGTTAATGTGTCATGGAAGGATCACTGGGTTACCACTTTTTGACATGGTGGCTTTTATTCTTGCAATTGTGTCTCGTAACGTCTCCCCTAAAAGTGGAGCTGATGTCGTGGATCAGTTCTCCTTCAAATCCCCACTCTGGATCTTAGTTCCCATGTGACCAGTCTCTGTGGAACTGTCCAGAGCTGCCCAGTGTCCTTGTGCCTGAGTCACTGACCACAGCCTACACAATGAGAGCCCACTGGGTAAAAAGCTGGGCAGGGGATAAAGCAAGCAGAGACGGGTGAAGGCTGGGGAGCTCACTATTAGGTCTACATATACATGAACTATATTTAAAGATCAATTATTTCTTTTTTTAACAAAAATTTTATTCCAACCACTTGTATGGGTTTCTTATATAGGGTCTGTAAATAAGTCAAGATGGCACCTGGCATTTTGCCAGAAGGAGTGGTTTGTGAAGTAACGCCAGCGAGCCATTAAGTGTGGAGATTCCTTATTGGTTGACTGCTATATCTAGTTATGTTAATTAAGATAAGCTGTGTGGAATGGATATATACCTATCCTGTCCTACAATAAACGGCTCCCACTCCTGCTGTATCAATGTACACAAGTTGCTCGTCACCCCCCGGTTATTTTGCTGCAGCCAGACTGCGGCAGATGGTGGCCCATTACGGGGAGTCCCGGGATACTCAGGGGTAAGTGACGAAAGAAAAAGCTGCCTGTCCATAGATAGGACAGGAGCAAATCTGCTCGTCCCTAGGCAGATAGGGCGAGAGGAAAGATGGCCATTTCGAAAAAATGGAGAAGATTGATACAGTATGTTTGTGTCTTGTTTTGTCTTGAAATATTGTATTGTCTTTATGATGAAAATATGGAAGGGGTGAGAAGTAAATTACTAAGGGAAGAAGGCACCCCAGTGGAACCAAGAGCAGTTATGGCATGTGTTGATGGAAGCCCAGGAACTCTAGTCAGAAAGAAAAAGAAAGTTCAGAGGAGGAAGGATTATCTAGAGGATAACTAGAGCCCATCCCCGGGTCTTAACATGTTAGCGACACCAAGATTCACGACTCTGTGAAACCAAGTCGTGCCCCCATTTTGTGTGTGCCACCAATGGAAGCCCAGGAACTCTAGTCAGAAAGAAAAAGAAAGTTCAGAGGAGGAAGGATTATCAGGAAAAAAAGTTGCAGCAAAAGGCTATTACTGAATACTTTTCGTTACTGGAGGGTGCGTAAATCAGCGCAGCGGCTGACACGTGTGCGAGCCGGTCATGGTGCAGCAAGGACTTTCCAAGCAGTGGCAATGGACTCTTCCCCGCCCCCCACCCAGGGAGCTGGACGCCACTGCAAGAGCCCAAATCCAAACCTGACCTGGAGGCACAGTCTCGCAAGTTTTTGCTCCCTGTGCCTGGTGGCAGTTTGAGTCGGGGACACTCCCTGTCTGGGGCTGCCGGACGCTGCAGCTGGGCAGAGGATGCACATGGCACCCCTGAAGTTTGGCCATTTCCAATGCAGTAACTACAGTGGTTCTCCCACACCTGGAAGCTAATGAATAATAAGCATTATTAAGGCTTATTTTAAATGTAAAAAAAAAAAAACCCTTGAGATAATGTACTAAATTGTTCAGAAGGTTGTTTTCTTAGTGGAATGCTACAGGATTTTCTTTAGCCAGCATTGCTGGAGTTCTGCCTTTGTCCCAGTGCCGGTAAAGACGAAGGTGGAAGAATTTCCAGTGTTGCTGAGAACCGGATGAGACTTCAGATTAAGCTAGCTGCCTCCAGAACTTACCTGGACTGTGATTTAAGCTAGCTGCCTGCAGAACTGTGATTTACCTGGACTGTGAGTTAATCTATTGAGACACTGCTTTACCTGGACTGAGACAACAAACTGTAGTCTACAACAAATTGTAACTCGGTATCTTTGCTAATGGTGTCATTGATGGTATAATTTTTCCAAGGGCTTCTTGCATGGAGCCATCAAGTGGCTTGGTATCCTGGCATTTTGTATCCTCCCCTTCTGCTTGTAGCAGATTATTTATGGTGTTTGTGTAAAAACCACTATGGTGGTTATTTAAATTAAACAAAAGGGGGAAATGTTAGAGTCTGTAAACAAGTCAGGATGGTGCCTGGCATTTTGCCAGAGGGAGTGGTTTGTGAAGTAACACCAGCAAGCCATTAAGTGTGGAGATTCCTTATTGGTTGACTGTTGTATCTAGTTTATGTTGATTAAGATAAGCTGTGTGTAATGTATATATACCCCTCCGGCCCTACAATAAACAGCTCCCACTCCTGCTGTATCAATGTACACAAGTTGTTCATCACCCCCCAGTTATTTTGCTGCAGCCGGACTGTGGCACTTATAAACTGTACTCAATTTATTCTCCTTTAAGCTTAGAATATGGTGAACATATGATCATGTGTTTGTATTCGTGTGTGTGTGTGTGTGTGTGTGTGTGTGATGCATTGTTGAGAACTGTGATCATAAGAAAAGACTATTCTGTGAGTTACTATCACTGGCTCCTGAGGGTTTTTTTTAAAACCTCCTCATTCTTTGTCTTACGTTGAAGGTATATTTTCTGGTTTTAATCCTCCTGTCCTTATTCCCTCCTCCCTCATCTCCCTGCCAACTTCCGGATAATTCCTCTCTGCCCCGTCTGTGTGGATCCAGGGAGTCTTTATGGGTTAACCTTTGGAAACATCTATGTGGGGAATTTATTTGAATTTCACTGTGTCGGCACTTAGGAGTACAAATCTTGAAGAAATACACTCACTTCCTCCTGCACAGCGTTCTGCTCCCCTTGACTTTAATTGCCTTGCCCTTCTTTAAATTCTTGAGCCTGCACCTGGCTTATTTGCAGCTGTTTCCACCCATTTAAATCTCACATCCACTGAGTCCCTCTTCTGTCCTGGTGATTTACCGGCCCAGCTGTCACTGACTGAGGCAGGTTTTGCAGTTAATCCAAGGTCTGCCCCCGTGTTGCCCCCAAGCCTTCCCTGCCTCCTAGTTGCTCCAGCCCTGGAGAACAGTGGGAATTGACCCCGAGGGCAGGGACAGAGCATGATGGTGGCCACCCCCTTCTGTTGAAAGGAAAGGTGCATCTCCAATGTTTGTGTCCAATTCAATATGAGTCATTTGGTTGAATTTAATTTTTTAATTGCAGTAGAATATCCTCCTTAAAATATTATTCATTACACAAAAGATGATTGAATCTGATGTCCTTGATAGTCACTCCTCTCTTTAAAACCCACAGTAAACAGCCCATTGTGTTTTGATTGTCAACCAGCTTTGCTCACAGTTGCTGCTGGTCATATGGTGTCTCAGGGTGCGCCTTCCCTCATCTGACTTCAGAAGATGCTAGCCATCAAATTTTTTGGAGGGTTTTCATTTTTAAATATCACTTCTCCTTTATAAATTACCAATTCTAAGCTTCTTTGTTAAGTGAAATGAATTTGGGTTGAGTGATGGATTATGTGTGTGCTCTTGTTTGTTTTGTTTTCTTGGTTCTTTGAGAATGTAGTGACAGAAGACAGATGTAGCAAGAGGCTCTGTAAATGTCTGTCCTCTGAATCCTGTTCTCTGAGACCCATCTTCTCAGATAGAATGAGATGTGGTACCTGAGTGTCCAGGTGACGGCTGCAGGTTATGAATGACAAGTGGGAAATGTCCCACAGTCTGGAGACCACCACACAGCTCAGGCTGGACAAGGGGGAAATGGGCTGAGTCCTGTCAGGGCAAGGACACTGGATGCCAAAGTCCACTGCCCGTGTGCCGCAGTCTGGCTGGGCACAAATAATCGAGCCGCCACAAGCCTTGTAGGTTCAAACAGCAACTCTTTATTCCCGAACTCTCACCAGCACTCTACACACACTTCCCGGGAATACACTCCCTCCACTGGGCTCCGAGCGCCAATTCTCCGGGAACCCCGTGAGAACTCAAGGGGAACTCCAAAGTAGCAGGCATCCAAGGCAGCAGGAGCCACCCTAATCCTGGAGCCACCCTATTCCCAGAGCAGGGTCACCTTTCAACCATTCCCTCTAGCAAAATGCCAGATGTCATTCCGACTAAACTGTGGCTCTCAACACCTGTGTGTGAATTGTGCTTCTCCTTGGGTGTGTGTTTGGTGCTAATTGGCTTGCTGCTACACCTCTGCTCTGATTTGAGCCCCTGTGTCTACACACACATTTCAGACCCCTGGGGAATGTTGGGAGGAAAAGTAGTGTGAGGGGAGACAGTGGGATTTGGACTCTGGGACTTGGGTGTTTCGTCCTGACTTAGGCAGAAGCGTGGTTTGGGCAAGCCATGGGGCCTCAGTATTCACACCTAGGAAGTGCTCACCATCCCTGCCCAGCTGTTCTCAGGAATTCAGGATTATTGTGAGGATTAAGTTTGGGGTGTGACAAAACAGATATTCTATAAATGGAAGGGAGCATGTTAACATATCATCTGAAGGAGCTCAGAGTACACACAGAAAGTTCTGGTATTTTTCTGATATTCTCATGCCCCTCTGGATAGTGTTGGGAAACCAGGTTCAGGGAGACAGAAGCACTGTGCAAGATAGAGTCAGGCACGGGACAGTTCCACACAATCTCTTGGTAGGGCCCAGGGCAGTTTTCGGGAGCCATGTGGCCGCTGATGATGTCACTTCTGTGAAGAACATGGGAGTGGCCTCGTGTACCCTCTGTTTCTGCATCAGCCCAAAGCAGACAGTTTAGAGAAAGGCTGCATCTTCAGCTGGCTTTCAGTACTGGGTCAGACTTTACGACTGTTGTGATTTGGTGTGAAGTGCAAACCTGATGTCCAGTGCTGGAACTTCAGAGGGCAATGGTTGATTAGATTGAAAGAGCTGTCACCTCATCAGAGGATGAAACCTCCAGTATGGATTAACTGAGTGGTAGTTATAGGCAGGCAGGATGTGGGGGTGTGCCTCTGGGGTTTATAGTTTGTTCCTGGCTCTTTATTCTCTCTTTCTCTCTCCCTCCCTCACTCTCCCCACTTCTCTCCCTCCCTCCCTCCCTCTCCCCCACCAGTCTCTCCCTCTCCCCCACAGTATCTCCCCCATCTTTCTCTCTCCTTCCTTCTCTCTCTCTACTCCCTCAGTCTCTCCCCATCCCTCCCTCTCTCTCTCCCCCTCTCTCCCTCCCTCTCTCCCTCTCCCTGCCAGTCTCTCCCCCTTCCCTCCCTCCCTCTCTCCCTCTCCCTGCCAGTCTCTCCCCCTTCCCTCCCTCCCTCTCTCCCTCTCTCCCTCTCTCCCCAGTCTCTCCCTCTCCCTCTGTCCTTCTCTCTTTCTCTCTCTCCTTCTCCCCCCAGTCTCTCCCTCTCCCTCCCTCCCTCCCTCCCTCCCCCACCAGTCTCTTCCACTCCCCTCAGTATCTCCCCCCTCTTTCTCTCTCTCCCTCCCTCTCTCTCTCCCTCTTCCCTCTCAGTCTCTCTCCCCTTCTCCCCCTCTCTCTCTCCATCTCCCCCCCAGTCTCTCCCCCTCCCCCCTTTTTCTCTCCCACCTCTCTTCCTCCCTCTCTCTCCCTCTCCCCCCCAGTCTCTCCTTCTCCCTCTGTCCTTCCCTTCCTCTCTCTCTCCTTCTCCCCCCTAGTCTCTCCCTCTCCCTCCCAGTCTCTACCTCTCCCTCCCTCCCTCCCACTCTCTCCCTCCTTCTCTCTCTCCCTCTCCCCCCAGTCTCTCTCCCTCTCCCCCAGTCTCTCTCTCTCCCTCTCCCCCAGTCTCTCTCTCTCCCTCTCCCTCCAGTCTCAGTCTCTCTCTCTCTCTCTCTCTCTCTCTCTCTCTCTCTCTCTCTCTCTCTCTCTCCCCTTCTCTCCCCTCTTCTGAGCTGCCATAGCCAGCTGCTCTCCTACCCACCCCATCCACCATGATGTCCTCCCTCACCTCTGGCCCAGATCAATGGAGTCAGCCAACCATGGATTGAAACTCTGAAAGCATGACCCCAAAATAAACTTTTCCTCCCCTGAGTTATTCTTGTCTGGTGTTTTGGTCACAGTGACAGAAAGCTGGCTAACATCCTGCCATCTCCAGCTCTGCCTGTTCACCTCCACAGCCTCGTTATGGGCATAAAATGCTATTTGAAAAGCACAGAGATTTCCTTGAATCTCTGAAGACACACAACCACCATCTTGCCTTGCTTGGAAATATTTTGTTTTCGGAAACTTCTGGTTTTATTTTGGCACAATGTTATGATTTTATAATATGATATTTTTACTGTAGAATATGAATTGTATTCACATTAATTTTTTCTTATATTTGAAGATGGAAAGTTGGATTTCAAAAGGGATATTTGAAGACTAATTTTCACGAACTAACACAACATTATCTACATAAAATGCTGGGAAACAATACAGTGGCTGGTGAAATAGTTCTCTATCTCATCAAAGGGAGAAACTGGCTTTGAAAAATCTACTTGGAACTTTGAGGGAAAAAATGTAACAAAATACTGCTTTCCTTTATTTTAGTAAGTCTTAATTTCTTGCTTCTTATTCACAGAATATATCAAATAATAATACAGTCCCATACTTGAGCATCATTTTGTAACTAATCCTTCAGAGTTTAGAGAGGAAATTGAATATTTTAATGGAGATATTATATGCTAGCTGAAAATCAAAGGTTTTTGTTTTTGTTTTTGGAGGGGAAAGGCACTGACCCTTCCAAATAGATAAATTACTGAGTTGCATTTGCCCCGAGGCATGCACATTGGCCAGAGAACATTAAAGCTCTGCACAGTTGACGTTGCTGGACACTTGCTGGGTGAGAACTGAGTGCAAGGAATTACAGAGCTGCTGTGTTCTCATGATGCCTTATCTCGTCTTAAAGATTTAGTTGCCGACATGAAAATCAGTCAAGACCCCATACTCAGAATCACATGCTTGCATTAAAATTGTGTGGCTCTGCTCATGTGTCGGGCTTGCTGTCTTGCTTATTTTTATCTGGGCAAGTTCCCAGTAAACATCCAAGTTCTTCTTTATGTGATTGTTTGACAGAAGCAAGAGTAGCATTGAAATGCACATTTGAAAACCTGTCCCATGGTTTATCCTTGACCAAGTCTGTTGGCCGTTGCACTGAAGGTGGAGAGTAAAACAGCGGGATCCTTGGCATGTAGTGCATGTGAACTGGTGGGCACAATTATCATCCCTGATGATGCAGTGAATGTCCTTAATGTTACCAAACCTCAACACTTCATGACAGATCTCTTTAAATATTTTGTGCAGGACATGAGAAGGTTGCTTAAAACAGCACTGCTTCATACTGAGGAGGATGGTCTTGAAGAAATCAGTGTTGTTAGTATTTGAGTTCTGGTAAGTTGAACTAAGATAGCTGCTGCCCTCTTCCTCCCCCTCCCCCTCCCCCTCCCTTCTTCCCCCTCCCTTCCTCCCCCTCCCCTCCCCCTCCCCTTCCCCCTCCCCTTCCCCTCCCCCCCTCCTCCTCCTCCTCCTGTCATGAAACTCCTTTTGTTTCCATGAAAGATCAGCTGACAAATGGAGTTATTCCAATTTTGATGTTTGGCATATATTTTCTCAAAAATGGATCGAGTTTGTCACTTCAAAGAAAATAATTGACAGTACTTGATTCCCAGGATAAAATTTAAGTTTTCAAGTAAAACTGAGAGCTTCAGAAATTTTGCATGAATCCTACCAGCTGAACAGTTTCTCAGGGCTCAAAAATGATGCTGACGAGGTCAGTGGAGCTCTGAAGGAGAGGACTGGGGGTGTATAATGAAAAGCGTATGTTCTGCCTTCCAGGCAGCTTCCAAATGAGGACTGTGTGGCGTTAAAAATCATGAAGAGCTAAAATAACTATACTACATGGAAGAAACTAACCGTTTTTAATATAGCAGAGTATGGAATGGGCATTGATGTGGCTTCAAATTCATGAATACACCTGATATTTAAGAAACCACCACTTGTGGATTTGGAGTGCAGTATCAAAAAAAGGATTTTTGACTCTTATCTGAAAAGATTTTTAAAATGCTTCCATTTTTCCAACTCTTGCATATCTGAGTAAGCCTATGTATTTTTCATAAACTTCAACCAAATGATAGTGGCCGTCACTATAACCACGTGTTGAGAGCCCACCACTCTGCCTAGTATTAAGTGCTTTCACATTCCAAAGTAAACACTTTACTCACAGAGCAGTTTCTCCTCAGTTCCTTCACCTTCCAATCCCTGCACACTCCAGTCTGCAGTCTGTGTCTGTGCATCTTTCCACCTGGACATTTCACACGAACAGAACTGGACATTATGTTCTCTTTAGTTTCTGGCTTGCACTCAGCATAGGACTCTTAAGATTCACCCATGTTGCTGTGTATATATTAAGCCTTCCCACCTTTCAAGGCTGAATAATATTCCATTGTGTCAATATACAAAATGTGACACATACAGCATGTTACTTACATATATTCGAAAGTCTCAACTTATAAACCACAGCTCCTGTCATCCTGTGTTCACTCTTCTCCATTAATAAACCTCTGTACATCTCCAGATCTGCTCTTTAATTTTTGATAGAAAAATGCATGGGGGTGCACATCTGTAATTCCAGTGGCTCAGGAGGCTGAGACAGGAGGATCGAGAATTCAAAGCCAGCCTCAGAAATGGCAGGTGCTAAGCAACTCAGTGAGACCCTGTCTCTAAATAAAATCCAAAATAGGGCTGGGTATGTGGCTCAGTGGTTGAGTGCCCCTGAGTTCAATCCCTAGAACCTAAAAAAAAAAAAGTATGAATCATGGCCAATGTCAGTAAAAAGACCTAGTGGGATGAATCTGGAAACACAGCGTGATTGCTCTCCCTAGTATAACCCACAGTCATGATCAAGCACAGGTCCCTAGATCTAGGAGATCACAGAACCTCAGCCCTCACCAGTCTCAGTCTTGAAGAGAATCTTCCTTCCCCCTCCCAAGTCAAGGCTGACCTAGGTGACAAAGGGACATTGTGAAAGCAGTGCCCGTCTCCATCCACCACACATTTGAGCCAAGAGCACAGGGCACTGGTCTGGGAACCAGCAAGCAGAGTGCTGAGGGCTCAGTCTCCAACACTGGGCTCCTGTCCCAGGCACGCTGCCCACTGGGCTGCATCATCTCCACGGCCCTCGTGGCCCCCAGGTTTAGACACACCTGCCAGACACCTACATTAGCACGGGTCACAGCAACCTGGCACAGCAACCTGGCACATGGGCAGATGTCTACATCACTCTGGTGGATCTCTCTTATCTGTTACTAAGCATCATACACCTGATAAGGCAGCCCAACGTCTCTAAGCATGACGACTACTCTTCAAAATAAATGAAACCTGTCAGAGCAGCTTCAAGTGTGAGCATTGAGCTGGGTGATGGGGAGCCGTGGAAAGACCCGCTGCTGAGTTTGGCATTGCTTTCATGTTCTGAGAAAGGATATCATTTCTGGGGTCTAAGCATTAATTGAGGAGAATATCCAATATTTCCAATCATGAAAGTATTATAAAAGTTCAGTGTTATTGGATCCAGTGGCCCATGAAAGCATTTTCTGCCCACTTCCCTGAGTCTCTCAATTACTAAATAGCAGTGTGCCCGCTAACAGAACCCCAGCAGTCAGCCTCTGGGAGTTAAAGAGGAATATTGACTTTGCTGTCAAATGAGTCCCAAAGAACGCAATTTTACATTCTCTGAGGCTTAAATAAACGCTTTCCTTTGAGCTAATAAGAAGGCCAAGTACTTTTAAGATGTCCTTACCTGCCTTTAAGGAAGTCCAGTCCCCAGAATGAAAGTTACATGCAACCTACCTCTGAGCTGAAAAACGTTCAGAAGACCACTACCCGCCCTGGCAAATGACTGGACCCTTCACTAGACTAAAGGACCGAAAGTCAAGACAGCCCATTTATCCCAAAGTCGTACCCAGAAATTTAATATTTTAAAACACATCACCAGTTTCTGCTTTACCTACGTGGATGCAGAATATAAATTTATGGTTTTAATCAAGACATTATTATTTTATGGCATATACCACCAACAATTACAAAATTCAAACAGAAATCTTATGTCCCTGTTTTCAAGTTAAGCAATAAGAGTTCTTGAAGCTTTCTGTTATTCTAATTTGCAATTCACTTATTTTACTTCCCTTGGACTTTCCCACTATTGAATCGTTCATTAAAACTGTCTGTAGCAATGTGCTGGCCCTGGTTTAGCATTCCCGATATCTGTAATTAGAGGGAATTAAACACTTTTTTACACTCAAACAAAACTTGTCTTTTGACACAATCAAATATCTGTCCCATTTTAAACCAGGATTAGTTGTGAGTTATGAATCATTTACAAGAATACAACACAAAAAGTAGCTACTGGGACTCTTTCCAAAGTTGGGGTGAATTTATGACACATTTGATATTGACCAATTATTTATAAAGTCTGTTAAATTCATCACTACTGCTGTTAGGGAGGGAAAGATTTACTAGAACAACTAATGTAAAATGTAATGAAATAGATTAAGTATCCTTATGAAATATTAATATCCACTAAATCTGGTAATTGGAAGTCTGTATTTGCAGTCTCTCCATTGTGGCTATTTCCAATTCAGGTTGCAGATGGCGGTTTCAGCTTGCATGCCCAGGAGCACCAACACTGAAAATAAAGAGTTTCTGAGAAACATGGCCATTGCCCCATAGCAGGAGACCACGCTGGAAATGACCATGGACTTGAGCTGTGTGCGCACGCATGCATGTGCGTGTTTGAAAATGAAGTCAATGTTGGGTGCCCAGTATTTCTCTTCAATTCTTATCCCCCAAACAAGGCTGGATAAGGAATTGGTTTCGGCTTCAGTGAACAGCAGGTAAGAAGGACATCCATTTTCCAAAGCGAGGTCATAGGAAACCACTTGTAAAGACTGTTAATGGTAGCAGGAACGCCCTATTTCCAGCAGCAATAATCCTCAACATCCAACTTCCCTAAAACCCAAGGTCTTAAACTGGGAACGCCCTTAACCCAAGGAGCGGGATACTTCCTCAAACTGCAGGATACACCCTAATCCTGGATCCACCCTGGTCGTTGAGCAGGGTCACCTTTCTCAAACACACATGCAAGGTCACAGCAAATTTCCAAGGCAAGTCCATTTAACATGGGGTACGCTGGCAAGGAAATATCGATGTGTCATTCCTACTTGGCAATGGCCCTCAGCATTCTTCACCCACTTCTAGAAATGCCTGGCAAAGGTATCGGCCACCCGCTCTCCATTTGGGAAAGAAATGCTTTGGTGCAGGTGGAGGAGGGAGGTCTCAGGGTACTGTCACTGGGGTCCCCTGTGGATCCAGAACTGCAGACCTGCCCACACTGTGACAGGGGACAGGGATTTCTCAGGACACCTGAGAGGACACTGCTTCTCCTGAGAGGGACAATGTGGAACTCCCCAGGATTCCGTGGACTGTTTGAGAGAGAACTCAGCTGAAGTTGCTCACAAGGAGACTCCCTCTGGTCAGAGACATCAGGCCTTCCTCTGTCCTGGCTCCTCCCTCCCGGTTCTAACCCTGCAGGAGCCAGAGGCAATCATGGCAGAAGACAGCAGGCAATGTAGCAGAGCGAGTATTTGAAAAATGAAAATGAACATTTATTTAGAAAAAATGAAGACAAGAGCTTTGCGGGAGGGGAGGAGAAGGATGCCTAGCTCACACTTGGTGTTTTAAGCAATTTGGCTCTGGCCCCAAATTTGCAAGCCCTTTTCAAATATAGCAAGATGCCAGAGTGTCTAGAATCTCCTCCTTAGCTTGACAGGGTCCAGCTTTCTATGTGGAACACTGTTCATGAAAGGGAATTCTGCAGACTTCCTCTCCCATCTGTTCATGGGAAACCATCTACTCTCCAGAGAGGTTGGTACTTTGTCCCCTGCCCAGATGGACCATTTCTACATGTACTCCTCACTGAGGGCCCAGGAGGAGTGAGGTATCTGTGGAAATGGGAAAAGGTATGTGGCTGGACGGCAAATTTAAATAGAGATGACATACTCGGAGTAAGAGGAGGATTATAGATAATGACTCGGATCCTGCTTGGAAACAGGGGATGTTAATCTTCAACAGATGTCTGAGGAGGAAGCATGCCACTGACCCATCCATGTTGGGTGGGTGTGGGCTAAGCACCAAGGCTTGGGTGAGCAACCACAGGCACGTGTTTTTAAAATCTCTTGCTTACGTCACCTTGACTAACTTTGCATGGATGAAAGCAAGTTCTGTGGCCAGGTTCAACATCCAGGGCAACAAAGTACCACTGGTGAAGAAAGAGAGCAGGCTCTGCAGGCCAAGGACAAAGAAGTTGACAACAGGCAGTGGGGGCTGGGGAAGCAGAATGTGAGTAAATGGCTCACCTTGAGGTGGGTGAGTAGTTCAGGGTGACTGCCACACTTAAACCATCCATGCTAATGCCCAGGGCACCACTGTCCTCAGAGGAAGATGAAGTGTCTCTGCATAGCAGCCAAAGCATATTACCTGCTGGCTCGGATCCCCCCTGGCCCCCGGGGCTTGGCGCCAGCCCTGGTTTCTTGTTGTGCACGTCAAAGAGGCCAGCTCACAAGGCCTTGAAGGAGCTCACAAGGCCTTGAAGGGTTTGTGGTGTCTGTTTTCATATTATTCAGCCTATAATGGTCATGTGGGAAAGTCCTGACCTGCTTGGGTCTGATAAGGCTCCTGGTTGAAGGCTCATTATGAGTCGACATGAACCACCTGTTTTCCCCTCCTCCTTGCCCCCGCCTACTAGTGACTTTCCATTCTATCTGAAAGAAATATATATGTATGAGCTGAGATAATAAAGTCAGACTCTCCCTGGATGAAGAACCTTGGTGTCCTGTGAATTCTTTTAACCCCGACGTCTCCCGCCGGACTCGGTCCATTTCGCCGGACGCGGCAATTGGAGGTTCCTACCGAGATCACGGAAGGTAAGTGGGTGGGGCTCCCTCCACGAAGAGGGAGGATTAATAGCCTTCGTAAAGAGAAGGGGAAAAATAGCCTTCGTAAAGAGAAGGGGAAAAGAAGCCTTCGTAAAGAGAAGGGGGAAAATAGCCTTCGTAAAGAGAAGGGGAAAAAAAAGCCTTCGTAAAGAGAAGGGGAAAAGAAGCCTTCGTAAAGAGAAGGGGAAAAATAGCCTTCGTAAAGAGAAGGGAAAAAGAAGCCTTCGTAAAGAGAAGGGGAAAAATAGCCTTCGTAAAGAGAAGGGGAAAAAAAAGCCTTCGTAAAGAGAAGGGGAAAAAAGCCTTCGTAAAGAGAAGGGGGAAAAATTGAAACTTAAACTAGGAACAGGTAGCTACCATGGGTAACTCAGCAGCCAAAGTTCGTCTGGCCAACGAACTCAGAGAGCTGTTGAACACACAGGGAACCGGAATAAAAACAAAAACTGCAACAGAATTTGTTGAAGTTATTGCCCAGGCATGTCCTTGGTTTCTGACAGGGGGATTTCTTAATAATAATGATTGGGATCAGGTCAGATGTGATTTACAAAAATTACTGAGGGACCAAGGTCCGGAAAGCATCCCAATCGCCACTTTCTCTTTATGGAGACTGGTTAAAGATGCTTTGCTAACAGATAAAATAAAGATTAAAGAACAGCTTGCAGAATGTGAACAAGTCCTTAATCAAGTTCAGGAAGAACAGATGGCAGCTTCCTTAAAAGAGGAAGGCTCTCCTGAAGTCCCTACTGGGAAAAATAAGAGACGCCTTCAAGTTAATCAAAAAGACATTGAGGATGCTAGTTGCCTCTCTGAAGAGGAGGAAGAATTAGAAAAGGAGATTCAAGAAATGGAGGGCCGCTTAAAAAGGATTATTTCAAAAGTGCCTAGTGCACCCCCACCTGTCCCTCCTCCTCTCTATAATCCTTATTGGGACGGAAATGGAGACACCCTAATCAGGCGGGCCGGGGTCCATTGGAGCCCTGAAATAGCTCAAACTTTTCCTGTGATAGAGAATATTGATGCTGATGGACAACCAGCCCGGGTCCACGTCCCTTTAGCCTTTAAAGATATTAAACAACTTAAGGAGGCAGTTATTAATTATGGGCCTCATGCTCCCTTTACATTAACCCTTTTTGAGTCTTTTTCAGTTAACCAATTGACTCCCAATGATTGGCAACAACTTTGTAGGGCCGTTTTGTCAGGAGGAGATTTTTTGTTATGGAAAAGTGAATATCATGAGAGATGCCGTGAGTTGGCCCAAATTAATCAGAATGCAGGCCATCCACGGAGAAATGCAGAAATGTTGACAGGAACCGGGACAGCCGCCTATGTCCAGGGAGGTCAATTACTAAATTTACAACTGGCTATGAATGAGGATTTAACAGCCATGGCCAAGTCAATTACTGCTTTGGAAAAGTCCCTCACCTCCCTCTCAGAAGTTGTGTTACAAAATAGGAGGGGATTAGATTTATTGTTCCTAAGGGAAGGAGGATTATGTGTAGCTTTAAAGGAACAGTGTTGCTTTTATGCAGATCATACTGGGGTAGTCCGTGAAACTATGGAAAAGGTCACGGAAAGATTGGCTAAAAGACAAAAGGAGTTTGAAGCACAACAAGGATGGTTTGAACAATGGTTTAAAAATACCCCATGGTTAACTCCTTTGATATCCACTGTAATGGGACCGCTTTTCGGTCTCCTTCTTATAGTTGCTGTAGGCCCCTGCCTAGTTAAGAGAGTGACACAATTTATTAAAGATCAAATTAACATTCTGACTTCTAAGCCAATACAGGTCCATTATCAACGCCTATAAACTAAGGATGATCTTGCTGAAGTTTGTCTCCGACCAATTCGAAGATGATTTTTCTACAATGATCCCTGCTTTATGCCTTTCTCCTTTTGCCCCCTTTTTCTTCCTTGTTCTTATTATTCCTCTCCTCTGACTCTATGCCTTGTTGAACCGGAACCAATTAAAGACCTATTAATGACTGGCTGAATAGATACCACTGAACGCCTTGACAACAACAAGCTGATCTTGTAGTACCCAGAGACGGGCAACTTTCACGCTTGCACTGCAACCTAAGACAGGGGAATGGGGCCTCCCCAAAGACGGGTAATCAGTGCAAGGGCAGTGAACGACCTAAGACAGGGGCTACTTGATTCCCTTTGACGTGCAATAAACAAAAGAGGGGGAACTGCTGGCTCGGATCCCCCCTGGCCCCCGGGGCTTGGCGCCAGCCCTGGTTTCTTGTTGTGCACGTCAAAGAGGCCAGCTCACAAGGCCTTGAAGGAGCTCACAAGGCCTTGTAGGATTTGTGGTGTCTGTTTTCATATTATTTCAGCCTGTAATGGTCATGTGGGGACACCCTGACCTGCTTGGGTCTGATAAGGCTCCTGGTTGAAGGCTCATTATGAGTCGACATGAACCACCTGTTTTCCCCTCCTCCTTGCCCCCGCCTACTAGTGACTTTCCATTCTATCTGAAAGAAATATATATGTATGAGCTGAGATAATAAAGTCAGACTCTCCCTGGATGAAGAACCTTGGTGTCCTGTGAATTCTTTTAACCCCGACGTCTCCCGCCGGACTCGGTCCATTTCGCCGGACGCGGCAATTACCCAGCTGGGTGATCACAGTACAGCCCTCCCAAACCGTCTGGTGAAGAGGTCCCCAGCCCCTGTCCCTCCTGAGGTTTTACATGCTGAATACCAATGGTCTGAGTTCAGAACTGAGGCGGCCAGATGGCATGGACTGATGTAAGTCAGAGAACCATTCCTATAAGAAGTGCTTTAGAGAGCGTCGTAGCCAGAGAAGGCAGTGGTCTCCCGATGAGTGGAGTGTCCTATGAGTCGCTTGTGTCACCTGCAGATAGTGGCTGCCTTTCATGCTCTAGCCCTCATGTGTCCCTGCTGTTTGTCACTTCCCTCTGAACTGGGGGGCACTCAGGCACAGTCCAGCCTTCCAGGCCAGAGAGGACGTTTCTGCTCGTGGTCCACCCCAGGCGTGATGCAGTACGGCTTCGGGTGGGCCGTCCCAGTGAGCTGAAGGCACTTCCTATACCATCAGGGTATTTGCTGTTCTGCTTCTGACTTTTTATTCATAAGGATTTTTTGATGAGGAATGTGCTGGATCTTAAGTTCTCTGCATATGATCATGAGGCTGTCTGATCGGCTTTGCTCTTTCACTGATGGGTTTTACTGACGTTGGGTTTTGCACCCTGAGATACACCTTATTTGTTGGCAAGAAAATGACTTTTATGTTACTATAAGATTTAATCCTCAGTACTTACTTTGTGAATAATTCTATATCTTTATTTTAACTTCTGAGATTTGGGTGTTTTTTTTTTCCTATTTCTTAAGGAATTTTGGAAATATTTCTAGAAAACTTCTACATTTCTAGAAAATTCTCCACTTGAAAACTCTCTGCTCTGAAAGTTCCCTCTTACTTCATGCCGGGTGACCTCATCTGCCCTCTCTGTCAGCACAGACTGTCACCATTCCTTCTTTCTCTGGAGCCCAGGCATGAAGCAGTGTCCTGTTGGTCCTGCCTGCTCTTCCTGGGTTATCACTGTGAACCGTGGTGCTGTGGAGGACATTAAGCGAGGGCTGCGTGTCTTTGTGGTAGGAATTGGCACTGTCCACATCACCTTCCTGTCACCTTCCTCCTTCCGTGAGGGTTGAGCTCCTGGCTGGCTCTCTCTCCTGTCCCTGTCCTTGGGGGCTTCGCTTTCCACACAGATGACCTTTCACATCCGGGCCTCTCAGCTTGCTCCCCCTCCTCCTCTAGAGGTCTCCTCTTCCATCCTCATTACCCACAGACGCTCAGAATCTCATCCTCGTCCTCCTAGTGCCAGAGGTTACAGCAGATGAAATCTGGGGAGGAAACGACCAAAAGTGACATACTCCCTTTGAAGAAAAATAAAGAGAGCATTTCAGATGGCAGCCGTGTTTCCAAGGGCCACTCTGTCTTCTGGGTTGGGGCAGCAGATACAAGTAAAAGTTTTCCCCTGAATGAAGAATTACATTTGGAAGAAGTTGGTATATTGCAATATTCTGCTTTGGAGAAAAATACAAATAAATATAAAATTACATTTAGATAAATATGGAACTTATTTTCCCTATTAGTCATTCTTCCTGGTCCCAAACTGGCATATTTTCTAAAAACCTTCATCAAAATATAAGTATCTGCCACTGTTCCTGATAGATAAATAAGCAATTTTAGAAAAACAAATTCCAAAGATGTGAAAGACCTGTGTTTTAGAGAAAATCATTCTTCTATTACTCCTTCCCCGAAACCCCATTTTAATGCTTTGGAAATTCACTGCATACATCTGAAAGGAGAGAAATCAATCACTTAGAACCATGCATGTGGCTCATTTTGTGGGGAGAAAACAATAAAAAAAAAAAAGTTGGTGCGGATGGAGCCTGCGGCCCTGTGTGTGTAAAACAGGTGTGCATGTCACGTGAAGCAGCTGAGGGTGACCCAGGATGGTCAGGGGCATGCGCTCCTCATGAACAGAAGCCCAGCTGCTGGAACAAATATGCCCCCAACTTGCAATTCCCAAAGGGAGATTATGTTCCACACTGATGCCCAAGCTCCTCCTCAGCACCCGTGATGGGACTGCAATAATGGCCTGAGATTAATACTTGAATTCACTGAGACCAGTGCACTCTGACCTGATTACGGGGGTCACATTCACACTGAACACGGGTCTCTCATAGCACAGGCTGGGCCGCTGCCCATGGCCTCCGCACTCAAAGCACATGCCCCGGAGCATTGGAGGGGGGTGTTTTCACAGACCACACTTGTGCTTTCAGAACATGAATCATTGCTCTTACAAACAAGCACGAGTTGGGTAAAACATATTGATTATTATATCTTCAAGATATATTGTTATCAAGCTGTGTCAAATTTACCACTCTGCAATTAATACCATAACATATGTGGGCTGGACATTTTTTATTATTGAAATCAGTAGAATTTTGACTACTCAGATTAGAGTGTACCTCTCTCTGTACACACACACAAACACATACACACATACACACACACACACACACACTCACACTCACAATTTGCCCTACTGAATTCACAGGTTCCATATCCATGGATTCAACAAAATGCAGACAGAGCATATGTGAATCCTGGTTTTCCCAGGAACACTGGCTCCTCTGGCTTCCGAAGCTCTATTCTATTCCCTTGGCCCATGCCTAGAACCCTGATTGGAAATTTAAGTCCTCGTTAGATGTCCACACCACACACTGGGAATGTCCATGCTTATGACTTCTGGGCTCACACTGTAGGGTAGGAACACTGGCTCATGTAATGTCTGTCTTGTGGTGATACTGACAACTGTGTCCAGTGGAGTCTCCAGAATCATTAGGCATAAACCAAGGCAGGAAACATTAACCACGCACGAAACAAGTGAAAGCGTGGCAGGCTTCAGGCCCTCACCTGGGAAGCTTTCCAAAGTTCACTTCTAGGGAGAGGTGACTTTCTAACCTGATCAACCATACCTGATCATCCTCCCAACCTGATCAACCTTCCCTGCTTGGTGGAGCACTCGTGTGTGCAAGGTGGCCTCTGCCACGTGAGGCTCTGGGAGTCTGTAATAGTCCATCAGAACTGAACAATGCTGCCTAGCCACCAGCCTTGCAGAACAGGAGGCTGAAGGGAGAGCAGCCCGGGCTTGACTGTGGGCTACAATCACTGCATGTGTCAGTGAAGGAGAGTGGCCCCTCCACGCAGGGGAGGTGGGAAACTAAGTGAAGCAAGGCGTGAGATTCACACTGCTCAACCGACAGAAGCTGTTACCAGCTGTTACTCTGGGGCAGGAGCCTCTTTTTTCACTTTCTGCAACTGAGATACCTCAGTTGAATCTCCGTGGTGGCTGTCCTCTGCATAGTCACCAGGGCTCCAGGCTGTTTCTGATTTGTTATGCCAGTTTCCCTTGGATACACACCACTCCAGGGCACCTGGCAGGTGAAGCAGTGGGCATGGGGGGGTGTCTTCAAGCAGGTCCCATGCTTGTCTTCTTTACATCTCATTGACTGTGACTTAGTCACATCATCATGAATCTAGCTGTGATGGTGGCCCCATAAATAAATGTCTTTCTTTAAGAAAAGGGAAGCCAGGAACAAATTGGGCACTTTCCAAGTGAGAAAAGATAATGGAATGTGGTGCCACTTTTATTTCTATGACACCCACATGCTTATGAGAAGAACATAGTTTACTCACACACACACACACACACACACACACACACACACACACATATGTTCAATGACCACTGTTAAAACTATGATTAACATCTGACACTGGAAGATAGTAAGTTTTCCACCTTAAATGATAAAAGAAAGGCTTGCATTATTATCTACCAAAGATTTCTGAGGCTGGATCTATTTTACTAAAGAGAATCACATCACATAGGATTTATTTCACAATTATAGGAAACCTGTGGTCTCAAGTGGAGATGCTGTGATTTCAGAGGTGCCCCTTCCTGAGCTGCTGGGGAGAAGGCAGAGCTGACTGACCTCCTTCCAGTGCGAGGCTCACAGGACTCAAGACATCTGTAAATGAGCCCATGCATTATAATTATTCAGGACGCGCTTTCATGTTCTGTCAACATGGCTAACACAGGGGCCTGGTCCATAATTTAAAAGTGAAGGAACCTGATTACCGTGGAACCACCCAACAGTCCTCAGCCCCCAGCTGGACACTTCTGGAACGGACACACTCCGAGGCCAGCAGCAAAAGCAGCAGAAGCTGCCTTCATGATGGTTCCTTGAAGTCAGATTCCCATGTCAGCTCTTCTGCTTCCAAAGAAGCAAATGAAGTTACATTGTGAATAAAATCTGTGTTCTGCAAATACAACCACACTCCTCCTCACGCATCATCTTTAAAACTGTGTGGCCAATGCAAAACCTAATTGTGTTATAAATTACTACTGGTTATTTTGACGACTCTGGTACCTTTTGGTAACTTTTAAATCGGGGAAACAAAGCAACTTTTAAAACAAGGTACTCTTAGCTAGGAATCAGAATCGCCCACCTGCCAACCACATGTGACTGTATTTTTAAGAACAAGAAAAACAGCAGCTACCTCACTTAGCTGAAATCACATGGTAGCTTCCAATAAGTGTTTGTTAGGATGTGTGTTGCTTTAAGGAGCAGTTTTCAGATATGAATGAGTGATCTTTTATACATGTAAAGTTGTCCTTTGAGTTACCAACTGATATTAAATAAAAACATGACCCATTTCTTAAAAATGTATTTCATTCAAAAGTTACAATGTTAATATCTGGTGATATCTGCTATGTTAAAACAACTTTATGATCCAGAAGACCCACTTTGGGTGTGCACCCCAAGAAACAAAATCCAGACCCTGAAGAGGTAATCTGCCTGCCCACATGAAATCCAGCACTTCTCACAATAGCAAAGATTCAGAAACAGCCCAAGTGACTGTGGAATATGAGTGAATTAAGAAAACATGATGCATATGCACAGTGGAATACTGCACAGCCTTGAAAAAGAAAGCGTTCCTGCATGGAACTGGAGGACATTGGGTTAAGGGAAACAAGCCAGAAACAGAAACACAAGTGCTGCACCCCATCTGCTACCTGCAGAATCTAAACTAGTCAGACTGCAGGGGCCAAGTAGAAGAGTAGATGCCAGGGACAGAGTGGCAAGAGTCAGGGGGAGATGTCCCTCAAGAGGTGCAAATTCACTTCAGCAAGATCCACAGTTTCTAGAGATTTGATGCAGAACAATGTGATTGTACTTCACAATGTGACATCCCATGCTTGAAATTTGCTCAAGTGTAGATAATTGTTCTCTCTAAAAAAAGGAAAGAAATAGATTTTAGACATGCAAGATGTAAAGTATGCTAATTAACTTGACTGTGGTAATCGTTTCATAATGTAAATATATATCACATCATCAAAGTGCACAGACACTTCAAATATGCACAACTTTTAATTATCAATTGTACCCTATTAAAACCAGGACGTTTTAAAAAGAACTTCTTTTAACACAGTTAAAATATAATTGTTAAATATATTTATAGAATATATATATTCTATAATTGTTAAAAGACAGTTTTACTATCTTCTGAACTTACAATACATTTATAAAGAGTAAATTAACTTTGAAAATATTTCACTGATCCACTTTGAGTTAACTTTTGTGCATGGCGAGATAAAGGGATTCAGTTTCATTTTGTTCCATATGGATTTCCAGTTTTCCCAACACCATTTGTTGAAGATGCTATCCTTCCTCCATTGCATGCTTTTAGCCCCTTTATCAAATATAAGATAGTTGTAGCTTTGTGGATTAGTCTCTGTGTCCTCTATTCTGTACCATTGGTCCACCCGCCTGTTTTGGTACCAGTACCATGCTGTTTTTGTTACTATTGCTCTGTAATATAGTTTGAAATCTGGTATCGCTATACCACCTGATTCACACTTCCTGCTTAGCATTGTTTTTGCTAAATCAGAGACTCTGCATCTGATAGAAGAAAAAGTTGGCTCCGATCTACATATTGTGGGGTCGGGCTCCAAATTCCTTAATAGGACACCCATAGCACAAGAGTTAATAACAAGAATCAACAAATGGGACTTTCTTAAACTGAAAAGTTTTTTCTCAGCAAGAGAAACAATAAGAGAGGTAAATAGGGAGCCTACATCATGGGAACAAATTTTTACTCCTCACACTTCAGATAGAGCCCTAATATCCAGAGTATACAAAGAACTAAAAAAATTAGACAATAAGATAACAAATAACCCAATCAACAAATGGGCCAAGGACCTGAACAGACACTTCACAGAGGAGGACATACTATCAATCAACAAGTACATGAAAAAATGCTCACCATCTCTAGCAGTCAGGAAAATGCAAATCAAAACCACCCTAAGATACCATCTCACTCCAGTAAGATTGGCAGCCATTATGAAGTCAAACAACAACAAGTGCTGGAGAGGATGTGGGGAAAAGGGTACACTTGTATATTGCTGGTGGGACTGCAAATTGGTGCGGCCAATTTGGAAAGCAGTATGGAGATTCCTGGGAAAGCTGGGAATGGAACCACCATTTGACCCAGCTATTGCCCTTCTCGGACTATTCCCTGAAGACCTTAAAAGAGCGTACTACAGGGATACTGCCACATTGATGTTCATAGCAGCACAATTCACAATTGCTAGACTGTGGAACCAACCCAGATGCCCTTCAATAGATGAATGGATAAAAAAATGTGGCATTTATATACCATGGAGTATTACGCAGCACTAAAAAATGACAAAATCATGGAATTTGCAGGGAAATGGATGGCACTAGAGCAGATTATGCTTAGTGAAGCTAGCCAATCCCTAAAAAACAAATACCAAATGTCTTCTTTGATATAATGAGAGCAACTAAGAACAGAGCAGGGAGGAAGAGCAGGAGAAAAAGATTAACATTAAACAGAGACATGAGGTGGGAGGGAAAGGGAGAGAAAGGGGAAATTGCATGGGAATGGAGGGAGACCCTCATTGTTATACAAAATTACATATAAGAGGTTGTGAGGGGAATGGGAAAATAAACAAGGAGAGAAATGAATTACAGTAGATGGGGTAGAGAGAGAAGATGGGAGGGGAGGGGAGGGGGGATAGTAGAGGATAGGAAAGGTAGCAGAATACAACAGTTACTAATATGGCAGTATGTAAAAATGTGGATGTGTAACCGATGTGATTCTGCAATCTGTATTTGGGGTAAAAATGGGAGTTCATAACCCATTTGAATCTAATGTATGAAATATGATATGTCAAGAGCTTTGTAATGTTGTGAACAACCAATAAAAAAAAGAAAATATTTCACAAATAGTTTTCTACCTGGGCAATGATGCTTAACAAACAAGGTTGTTTCCATGATATTTTGGACCACAGCTACAACACCATAGGTTTTATGAGTACTTTTCCCTGCTGTGTCTCTAACAGATTCAGGCCACGGCCCCCGTCACCTACACGTGTCCTCTGAGTTCCCCAATCCATCTGCCCCCAGAAGCACCAATAGAAGCTTGGATTTCACATGAGAACATCTGTCTGGCCAAACCAGCTCCACAATGGGGCCCTGTTTCTCAGTGCAGGTGCTTCCCCGTGGGAGAGACCCAGCACCTTCCAGATAATGAGGAGGCATGTCAGTGAAAAGCACTGTTAACACATTTCATATCACTGCTTTCTTGAATGTAAAATATAATAAATATTAGCTAAAGATAATTTGGAGGGTTGATTGAAGATACAAAGAAGAAAACAACAATTCACTTATTCATACCATTAAGATTTGGATAAACCTTCTATCTGATGTGCACACAATCATTTTAATCAAGGGCATGGTCGCATGATTTGACACCATCCAGAATTCAAACTTTTGGTGACCTTTGAACTTCAAAAATCATTGAAAGAAACATCATTATATAAAACAGTGCAGAGACCCTGAAGAGTACAAATATCTTCCAAATTCAAAAACACTCTTTTAAAATTTTTGCTTAATTATGACTCTGGTGATGAGCTTCTCTGCTGAGCCCCCTTTGCCCAATGTATAGTTCTTCCTTTCTATCTGTGCCCACACTTGATGACCCTAGCCATAAGGATCATTTCTGTGTAGACATAGGCCACACAGCTGTTCCAGTGCTTCTGTACTGACGTGCTCCACCAAATCACCGTGGCTGTGGACAAGATAGATGTCGAGAGGATTAAGAAGCTGCAGCAGGTCAAGGATGAAGGTGTCCAACAGGAACCCACATTGTGAACAGGGAAGATAAGCAACATGTGCTCGGTGGAGACATGTTTGCACAGGGTTTCTTTAATGTGTGTGACAGCAGACGGCAGCTCTACATGCCAGTCCAGGGCACACCATCTCCTGGCTGCTTCTGCCAGGCATTTTTACTAGGCTTCCAGCACCTGAGGGTGGAGAATATTGTGTTTATTGTGTTTTTTTTTTCCCAAATTAAATACAATATTGATGGAGGATGGAGCACAAATCAGAATAGACCAGACTACGCTACAAGTATCAGAAACTCAGCATGAAACAGCAAGAGAATTATGTCACATTGATTGACAGCCCTGTATCAATGTGATGAAGACACATCACTGTAGTTACTCAAGGATGGAGGATGATGAAGGCTCAGTCAGCAGAGCAGAAGAGAAATGAAGACCGCAGTCCTACAAATGATTGTTCCACTTCTATTGGCTCAAATGTTCTCATGGCCACACCCAACTGCAAGAGGCCATAGGAAAAATCTCCCTCTGTTCTGAGGAGAGGGACAGATGTCTCTGCACAGCATCAAGGTCTGCCTGTGCTTAAAAAATCCTTCCTGGGTGAGCAGATCAAAGATGGGGTGCTATTTTTTAGCTTGATGCATTCAAAAGAAATCCAACAACTTTGTCCCCATATCCTTCACAGTAGAGAATACAGAACAAAATAGTCAAACACCAAATAGGAGAATTGGTACCAAGCTACCCGAGTGAGCATGAGCTCATTACCACCATTCTGCCATGGCTCTCAGTTTGGGCATCTGATGGCATTTTGGAATGTGGAATTAGTGTGTGGAACAATGTTTGTCATTACTCACAAACTTCTTCAACAAGAAGCAAATGGGCATCTTCAGTGTATTCATCATTGTCAACAAGCAAATGTGTTGCAGATGTTGTTTAGGTCAGTAGTTTTCTGCATGTCAAAAACGTGGCCAGAGCCAACTGCCCTCGCAGGTCTGTTAAGTGTGGGGTTGTCTTCAAGTCACTGAAGGAGACTCTAGGGGTGGCATCTATGTTAGAAAAGACCCCGCCCACAGGATAAGAGGACCATGGGGACGAGACCCCCTTCTGTGTATTCACTACTGTGTCCTCTGTGCATGATACAAAAGATGTGAAAAGAAAAATCTGTGATTGATTAAACTGCACTCCTGATGGACAAGTTCCTATAGATGAAATAGTCCACAGGATTGGGATCAAATCATTAAGGAGATGGAGCTAGGGAGACGAAGGGTGGATAGGTAGAGCCCTGGGAATTTTTAAGACAGTGAAATTCCTTTGGGTGACACTGTCATGGTGAACACATCATCCCAGATTTGTCCAAAACCCAGTGTATGCACAAGATGAACGGTGGGTGGTGGGTGGTACTGATGTGCCTCCCCTCTCTACCAGATTCAGCTCCCTGGAGTAGGATATTATCCTAGGAGAGGCCAAACATGTGTGGGCTCTGAGCGCTGTGGGAATCTCTGCTCCATCTTGCTGTGAACCTAAAACTGCTCTAAAGAAATGAAGTCTATTTAAAAATCAACTCTCCCCATTATTTGTAAGTACTCAACCTTATCAACACATTCTTTTTTTGCATTAGGTACCACCTGGCTTCCTTTGCTTTTTATGCAGAGCTTTGAAATTTCATCTTTTTTTTCAGGAAGAAGAATTTGATTGTAATAACTCAGGATCTGACAGACAAAAGTCATATGAGACTCAAATGTAGAATCCAATGTCCTTGCTCATCAGCTTCCCCAGCGCTTTGCTTGCATCTGACATTTTTCAAGTAAAAAGAAATGTGTTCCATCTTTGTTCATTATGGTTCCTCTGGATAATGCTTACATTTCTTTCTAAAACTTTCCAAATGAGTGCAAAACAGAAGATGGACATAGAAAAGCCAAGCCATAAAAATTCTGTCCATCAGCAGTTTGGTTAAAAAGCTATCATTAAGGAAGAGAAATGTAAATTACAGAATGAGGTCACCATTTAATTGATTTAAATTGCAGCCACCTGCTCATCTCACTTCCAGGGAAAAGGGCTATGTGTATGCAAGGAAGTAATTTCCCGAGGAGGAAGAAAAGTTGCTGGGCAGACTCATGGCTTCAACTTTTATTTAGGTCTCCCAGGTCTGTCCCGCCTGCCCCTGTCCCAGGAGGACTCACAGCTGGACCTCTGTGCCTGCTCAAGAAGATAGAAGGACAGAAGACAGATGCAAAAGGCTACACATTCCCCAGATTCGGAGGGTCTGGAAGCCACAGTCAATAGATCATGGCTTCCCAATGGGAAGACGTTCAAAAGACGTTGGTTTGGCCCGTGGAAAGTGCAGAATGGCCTCCAGAGGTGAGTGTGGGTCCACTCTGCAGGGAGTAACAAGTTTTCAATCTGGATAACTTTTCACTCATGTGAAGAGGGCCTCGCAGGACACACCTTAGACCATGCTATAAAGGCTGTCTGTCTGTCTCTGTCTGTTTGAGCTGCTCTAACAAAACACCACCAACTGGGTGGCTTATAAATAATGGAAATGTATCTCTCACACCCCTGGTGCTGGGAAAGCCCAAGATCAAGGTGCCAGATGATGACTCGGGTCTGGTGAGGGGCCTCTTCCTGGTTCCTCCCATGGGAAGAGGCCAGACAGCTCTCTGGGTTATAAGGCCACCCTCCCACCCATGAGAACTGCACCTCCTCCACCTAATCACCTGCAGAAGCCTGTTAGTATCTCTGCCTTGGAACAGGATTTGTGTGTATGAATTTTAGTTTTTTGGAGGGGGGCTACTGGGGATTGAACTCAGGGGCACTCGGCCACTGAGCCACATCCCTAGCCCTGTTTTGTATTTTGTTTAGAGTCGGTGTCCCACTGAGTTGCTTAGCCCCTTGCTGTTGCTGAGACTGGCTTTGAACTCGAGATCCTCCTGCCTCAGCCTCCTGAGCTGCTGGGATTACAGGCATGTGCCACCACACTTGGCTTTAATTTTATTTTTATATATGAATTTTAGCAATATCCATGACCCAAACTACTTACTAGTAATAAATGTCAGTTGACATTTTTTTAAAAAGTTTCCCATATCACCTTTCTGTCTTTATAGCATCATTGCAGAAACACTACTTAACACATATTAATACATTGAAGACAACATTAGTGGGGGGAAAAACCCTAGTTAGCAATTTATTTGTAGGTTTTCTACAGCATGGAAAGATTCACCAATTATTAATAAAATTTTTCCTTGAGAATTTTTTTTTTTCATTTTAATTTGTTTCTGGTTTCTAATCTGTGTTCTTTTGGTTTTCAGGCTTTAGAAAATAATGTCTTATAGAGTTAAATATTTTTAATTTAAAAATGTTTTGCTTTATAAAGAGAGAGACTTCATTAATTTGGAAGGAGAAACTGTAGGCCTGTCACATAGCAATGACTTATTTAATTACATCTCCTTTTTTTGCATTCCATCTGGTTGGAGTTATTGTTTTCTTTGTTACAATCAGTTCTCAACAATTTATGTTCACCGTTGATAGGCTCATATTTTGCTCGCATTTTAAATTCGTTTCAAACTATGAAGGTGCCTGTCTTTGCTAGCATACAGGATGCTGGAACAGCTTGTTCCTGAGAGGGATCTCAACGCACTATCTAAAAACGTGCAGGAGGCATACAGGCCATTTTGAGCTGAAGGCGACTAAGAAGCACCAAATGCAGGGAGAGCTGCCTGCCCAAATTTCCAAGTCTGGGTGGGCCACTCTGAGGCCTGAGAACCTCTGTCTCAAGCCTAGTTGGAGTTTGCATGCACTTGAAAAATATTTCCCGTAGACCCTCGACTTCACACTCATGAGAGACAGATGGCAGGAGGGGAGGCGAAGAAAGCCCCCCTGGGTCTCCAGCAGGTAGTGACAACCATGGGCCAGGAAAGACATGGGGCCCTGTGCTCACCCCCCTACTCCCCAGGTAGCCTTGTCCTCACTGAAGCAAAAGGCCTGCACCCCGGAGGCAGCACACTGGCCATTCACAGGGCACAGGCTGGTACCTCTTGTTACTTGAGGGCAAATAAAAGATGGAAATCACATCGTACCCATGGGTGGGGTGCACTGCAGTCCTGGGACAAGGACCCCACTCTGGGGTCATTGCCAGTCTTCTTACAGGGTCCAGGGACAGTGAAATCCTGCACAGGTAGACACGTGCATGCAGGACAAGAGGCTCGGGGCTGAGTCCAACAGCCATGTCCAGGCCCCCTGGCCCCTGAGTCCCACAGCTGGACCAGAGAGCAGAGAGTGTTCAGCACCCAACCCCACCCCAGTATGGCCACTACCAGCGTAGGAAGCCTCAGGGGACCAGCAGCAGAGTGGTGGAGAGGTGGCACCAAGCTGGAGCTGGATCACAGATGCTGAGAAAAACCTCAGGACGCCATAAGCCCATGGCATGGCTGATGGACGAGCTTGAAGCCGTGGCTCCTAGGAGGTGACCACAGCGAGGACACAACCCAGCTCAGCTGGATGCCTGACGGGAGGGCCCATACCCTGCAGGGTTACCCTGAGGGAGCAATGACCTTCATATCCAGCCTTCAGTGTGATTGGCCCACATCTCCTAATGGTCAGTTGTCCTGCAGATTTCAGGAACAAATCATAACACGTGACAGTTTTAAAGTTGTGGAGAAGCAACAGCGTCCAGAGTCCAGCACCCCAGGACAGACTCAGAAGTGTTGTAACTCCACACAGCGCCCTCTTGGGTCTCACTGCAGTGGCCCTGCTGGGTCCCACCAGGCAGAATAGACCAGTGATGTCATTCATTCATTGTCTTTCTCTCTAAGGTGGCAGCTCCATGGGACAGGGATGTCACCTCTTCATCTCTCTGTTCACTCTGCTCAATGTTACCTGTCCCACGGGAGTGTGCCAAGAATGTCATGGAGCGTGTGGGGACTGGCTTCCCTCTTCTGCAGCCCTAGAGTAAGTGGGCTTTCTGTGAGCAGCCCTGGCCTGGGCACCTTGACAAGTGACACCCTCTGCAGCCGGCATGCAGCCGAGCTTCCTCGTGGCTGTCTTGCCTGGCTGTCTCCGGTGGGCCTGTCTTTATTCCTCCTCGTGGCTTTGTAGATACAGAGAATGAACATGGAGGGTGCCGCCTCCCTGCTCATGCCCAGTAGCAAGGGCACTCCACCAGGCTCCCTTGGGGCCAGTCAGAGCCGGCCCAGCTTCTGTGCCCCTTGCAAACTCTGTGAATAGAGTTTCACTCTCTTGCTCTCCTCTCCCAATTTTTACCTCTGTCCTCTGTTTCTTTCTTTGATTACCCTAATAAGAACTAAAATAAAATGCGAAATCATTCCATGTGTAAATAGTGTGTCTTTGTTTTTAATTATAAAAGTAGATGGGTTGTATCGATTCTGTTTACAAATATAATTCAAAATCAATTTTATTCTTATTTAGGAAACTTTTAACTCCCCACTTCATGAATAATCATCTATAAGAGAGTGGAAACATATTCCTACAGTTCACTTAACATTTTTTTCCAGGTACCCTCTTACAAAAGTCTCTTTTACAATTATCCATAATCAGCCAAATGGTGGATTAATAAGAATTACACATTAGCTCAAATTGGATTGAGTCAAACCTGCACAGAATGATCCCTTGTTTTCTAAAGAAAACAGAACGTTTCACATTTGGAATGCATTAGGAGTCCATCAAATGTTTATTTAATATTAGATCAATACAGTCTTGCTTCATTAAGCCACATAGTCAGGGAGTATGCCCCAACTCCAATGTGCACTTTCTAGTGAAATTTGCCATTATGCAACTTTGAAAATTGCCAGCAGGAACTCAATAGAAAGCTTGAGAATGAAGCAATGTCAGAACTCTACAGAGCCATTGTTGCTGAATAACAACCTGGTGTTTTAAAAAGAATTTCAATGGTTTGGGAAACAATTTAGAATCTTTCTTTGGTGACTCAAGTTAAGTGGACTAAAACCGGAGGTGATTCTAAGGTGCATAAGTTCCAATTGACATTTTGCTCCCAGATTGTCTTAAACCAACATCCTTATTTTCTTCGGTGCAACCTTTTACACAAGAGAGAGAGCAGAGCAAATAAGACATAAGTGATCTGAGGTGGTTGAGCTCCTAATCGTTCTGAGACAGAGGGAACAGTGCAGAGATTGAGGGCCAGACCCTGGGCACAGATGCCGCAGGGCTAATTAGGCTGTGCTGCAGGGGAAGAGCTGAGCTCTCCAGGGCTCCAGAGCAATCTGTAAGACTGGGCATTTTAACATTTCCTTCCTCTTGGGCAGGTGGTTATGATTAGGAAGTGACATAAGTAAAATGCTCCTCCCAGTGCTGCCTCACAGGAAGCGCACCAGGGCTGAATCAGGAGTAGTGTGGAAGAGACCCATGCTTATTTATAAGTTCCTTCTTAAAAAAAAAAAATATATATATATATATATATATATATATATAGAGAGAGAGAGAGAGAGAGAGAGAGGCCTGCCATATATATATATATATATATATATATATATATATATATTTTTTTTTTTTTAAGAAGGAACATATATATATATATATATATATATATAGAGAGAGAGAGAGAGAGAGAGAGAGAGAGAAAGAGAGAGAGAGAGAGAGAGAGAGAGGGGTAACACAATAACTTTCTCTTATTTATTTATTTATTTATTTATTTTATGTGGTGGTGCGGATCAAACCCAGTGCCTCACACATGACAGGCAAGCGCTCTACTGCTGAGCCACAACCCCAGCCCTATAAGTTCATTATTCTAATGACAGGTCTATTCATGCCGATTTTATTCTGAATTGTGCTCCTGGCATTCTCTTTAGGGGAAGGAAGCATCATTTCCCCAGTGGCATTACTCTCCTTACGACACATTCTCTTAACCACAGGAGAGAACGTGCCCGAGAACGTGCAAAGGGAAGGCATTTGGCACTCAGGATATCACCTCCATAGCTGCCTCAGCTGCAAGGGCTGGTCAGGAAGGGCAGCCAGTGGCCGGCACGGTCCACATTGAAGCTTCCTTTAAGCCATGAGGCATCCACTTTCATTCTGAGATCTCGCTGGTTTGTGGAGGCGATGCACAGCCTGCTAGGCAGCTGTGCACAGTGCATTTGTCAGTAGTAAAATCACATATCCCATAATCTACCCTGGAATATATTTTCCTAGAGGTAGTGAAAAATAAATGTGGCTCTGTGTTTAAGATCTTCAAATATAGGCATGCTGGGATACAGGAGTAGATAATCCCTTTCTTAACCAGTTTCCATGCTAGTCCTGAGAACCTCTGTACCCAGCTAAGGTGGAGCTAAAGGAGTTTGAGTTGTGAGTTCTGATTCTGGATGTTGGAATCTCTAGGGTCCTGCTGTCTGCTAGAGTGAGGAAGGCCTGCTCTCATATCAACCTGCAGGGCCTTCAAGTCAGAGTCCTGGGCTCTGGAATGCCTCATACCCTCTGTCTGCTCATCTACCCTACTTGCAGTCTAGCTGCTAGGTGCTTTTTGAGTATCTCAGTAATGTAGGGGTATGAGTGTGTGTGTGTGTGTGTGTTTGCGTGCGTGTGTGTGTTTGTGTGTGTGTGTGTGTGTGTGTGTATGACACTGGCGCATCTCTCTCCCCACTTTCCAGGTGATTCTGAAGTGAGATATACTGAGTGGTATTAGGAGTGAAATTGTAACTGGTGCCATCAGTGGCCCCAGGAGACAGGTGAGTCAACGTCACAGCACAGCTCATCATTGCTGGGTGGCATCTCATTTTCCTGACTTTCTCAAAAACCTCCCTTCAGCTCTTTTAAATATTGCCATGCGTTAACAAACAGTCTGCATGTGTAACAAGATGGGTTTAATGGCAGAGTGGTAAATATTCTAAACATAGCATGTGTGGATACTTCACACTTCCCATAGGATGGCCCCCAGTCCAATTTGAGAGGCTTAAGAAACCACACTGGCATTTCCCAGTGGTCTGTGAAGTACACTCCATCTTTCTTGAGGGGCATTTCTTGCCTGATCCCTGCAGCTCTGCCTGACAAGCCACAGGGAGGTGGAACAAGGTCTTTCTGTATCCAGCTAGACCACGTCTCTGATGATAAGACACAGCAATAGTTCATTAGAGGGAGGGGTACTCAGGGTGGAGGTGGGACATGAGGTGCTGGGGGGACCCATGGTAAAACAGCAAGCAGACAACCTCTGGAGACCCAGCAGTGAGCGGTCACTCAGTTCTGACTTTGGGCCACTTCCTCAGGCTGTGCATTGCCTCTGTCATGACACAGAGCTGGGTCCAGGAGGATGCCACCATCAGAAAGAAGAACCAATTGGTGGGATGATTGATTGATAGTTAGATTATAAATTGCAAGAAGCTGATTTACACAATTATGAGACCAGCAAGGTAAGTCCAAAATCTGTAAAGCAGGCTTTCGGGAAGGCTGCAAACTCTAGGGTATAAGTGAAGCTCTAGTCCACAGACAGAATTTCATCTTCCTTGGGGGAACCCAAGTCTTGCTCTTAAGGTCTTTCAACCATTGGGCTGGGCCCTAAGATCATTAAGGACAATTTGCCTAAGATGTTGATCATATCCAAAGAACCTTCCACAGTAACACGTGGCTTAGTGCTCGAAGGACGGAGAACCATAGCTATAATGGGCTGAATGTGTGTGGCTCCCCAAGATTTAAATATGGAAAGCCGAATGCTCATATGATGCTATTTAGAAGGGCGCTTCAGAGAAATCTTTGGTCAGGAGAGTGGAGGCTTCATGAAGGAGATTAAGATGATTCACAAGAGGAAGCAGATGGCCAGCTTGCTCTCTTTCCAAGATGCAAGGATTCAAGAGGCCAGCACCCTGAACCCAGAGGAGCTCCTCATGGGCAGCTGACCCGGTTGGTACCTGATCTCAGATTTCCAGACTCCAGAACTGTGTGGAATGAATTTCTGTTCTCTAAGAGTCAGAGCCTCCCAAACTCATTCAGACAATGGTCTAGGCCAGTGCAGACTAAAACTTTCTTTGAGTCAACTTCAAGAAGAACATGGGAACAAGGACCTACAGTGACATACCATGCTAATTTAAATGTGGGCAGATCCCATATCCAGACTTCTTACATCTCCTCTAATTGAGAACATCCACATTCATTTTACCTTCCCACGTAGTAACGATTACTGAGGTTAAGAACTCATTAGCTTCCTGACCCTAGGACGAAGTGAGCTCGCCCCTGGGCAATACTCAGGGCAGGAGGGTGTGTGTACATATGCTCTTGTGCACATATGATCTGCTCCAGAGCTCATGTCTCCCTGGCAGGACTGAAAGCTTTGTTGAGGCGGAGCAGCAGCTCCCAGCTCTGCAAGAACTTGCTGGGGCCCAGGGACTGAGGCTGGCCTTCAGCAGCAGCTCCGCCCTGGGTTCTCAGTCTTGTCCTTCCCCAGTGTTGGCGTTCACCAAGCCCGCACAAGTTCTTCTTCCTAATGGTCGTGCTTGCTTATCTCGGCTCCAAGTTTTTAGCCAACTTAAGACCTAACCAAGTGTGGAAGAGGAAATCATTACGTGTCTACTGATTGTCGCCATCTACTATTTTATTTAACAGCAACATATTTCCCATGAATGATTTAATTCAAGAAGACATAAAATATGTGTATGTTTGAAAAACCAATTATGCAGCTGAAAAACTCTACCTTACTATGGCTCATTTTCCTGTCTGCTCTACGCTTCCTTTTGTACGTGCGGAGAGGGGATTTTTGTACCTGACAAACAAGGTGCTCTTTGCAAAATTCATGTAAGTCAAATATCGTGTCACTCTGGGGGAAAAAGTGGACGATTTAGTTGAGGCTCTAGTGGTAAACTAAACTCAGACTTGTTACAAAGTCAGGTTTAAATTTATTTCAAAGACATAATGAAATTCTGTATAGAATGCACCAACTCTCTACTGAATGTCCACCGTGTGCCAGGCTCCATGGGACTCAGCGAGTAACCCCCAGCAGGGGCCCACCTTCCATTCAGCTTACACCCGGTTGGAGGATAAATCCAAGAGCCAACAGCTCAACAGCAGAGGGAGGCACGGTACCTAAGGCCGGGGAGGGGGCAGAAGCGGGGCTGGGACCCTGCTGTAGGGGGAGCGGAGCTCAGTGCCGGGGTAGGAGGAAGGTGTCTTAGAGAGCTACTTCCCTGCTGTGACTTGGATCAATAATGAGGAGCAGGTGCAGCAAAGGATGTAGAGAGAGGCCTGGGGCGGGTGGAGTGTCAGGTGGAGCAGAGGACCCAGGACCATGGCCACACACCTTTGTTCCTGCCCCCTCCACCGAGCACTGCCTGCACCTGGTACCTGAAGACCTCTGTCCTTTCCATGGTGGCTGAAGCCTGCAGGGCAGCCCCCACCAGCCTCCTCGCCCCAGCCCTGGAAGCCCAGGAATGATGAACACCACCCTCAGCACTTGAACTCTAGGTGGTCTCTGCCCGGCACTGGACAGTGAGGTGGACCTGCCAAAGAACCGCCTCTGAGTCTAGCTCCAAAGGCTTTGCAGGCTTCTCATTTGATTGTTAAACTCCTGACTAGCAGGAAAAAAAGGCTCTGGGGGCTAGCTTGTTCAGGAAGGAAAGAGCCTGTGTCACCAGCAAATACACGCTACAGATGGGAGCCTAGAGGAGGGGCAACCCCTGAGAGGGGGACCCTATCCCTCGTGGGAGGAGGCCCCCCATTCCCCTAGAGGAGGGGCAACCCCCAAGAGGGGAACTCCCATCCCTCACGGAAGGAGGGAGGTCCCATGTCTCTAGAGGAGGGGCAACCTGTGAGAGGGCCCCCATCCTTCCAGGATTCCGGACACAACCATATCTAGAAGAAGGGCACCCCGAGAACTTGGCCCATCCCTAGAGGAGGCAGGGCACAGGCCCCCATCCCCTTGAGGTGGGTCACCCCGAGAGGGAGACCACATTGCTAGAGAAGGGGTGCCCAAATCCCACAAAGCAGAACACCCCAAGAGATGCACCACATCACTAGAGAAAGATGGGTGCTCGAATCCCCTAGAGAAGGGCCACCCCAGGCAATAGGAAAGCCATCCCTAGAGAAAAGGCATCCAAAAATAGGGGACACTGACAATAAAAGAGTGGCAGCCATCTAGTAAAAGAGGGGCAAGCCCAGAGAGAGGGAGCCCCATCCTCATGGGGTGAGGAGTGCCAGGGCTCATCCCCCTAGAGGAGGGGCCAACCTGAGAATGGAGCCCCATCCCTCACAAGGTAAGAGATGGGCCCATCCCTCTAGAGCAGGGGCCACTCCCCAGTGGGGGAGCCCCCTTTTTTACTGGAGGGACCATTTAAGTCAGGAACCTAATTTCTAGTGGAGGGGCATCACTTTTATTAGAAAAGGGCACCCCTCTATATGAGGACTCAGTCCATAAAGGGTACCCCTCTTTAGGGGGACCCACTCCCTAGAGAGGAACACCCAATCTTTTAGAGGATAGCACTTTATGAGAGAAGGATCCAAGTGTTAACAGGGGATGGGAGCCCCATTCCCTACTAGAGGAGCCCCCCTCCAGAAAGGGTCACCATTTCTAAATGAGAGGCAAACCATCCCCTAGAAGAGGGGCACCCCCTTGGACCCCATCCTTCATGAAGGAGCAGTACCCCCATCCCCTAGACAAACCACATGTCTTCAAGGGTGACACCATCCTTATTGATTGGGAACCCCAAACAGATGTAAAGGGGCACCACTGGAGTAGTGGGGCACACCTTAAGAAGGGAAACACATCTCTAGGAGTTTGGGGGCCCATGACCCATCCCTAGAGGAGTCCCAGACAAATCTAAAAAAGAAGTGACCTAAAACAAAGAACCCACTGAACTAGTCCCAGATGATTTTTAGTCTTGAGACTATGAATAATAATAAACTGAAGAATAACATATAATAATAAATGGCAATTGATTAAAGTGAATACACTGGGGGGTGTTTGTCATACAGCATTGTCAGGACAACAGCTAGCTGATACAGTGCATGTCAAGGGTGCCCATGGCCTGTTTGACAGGGGGATAGTGGGAGTGACTTTTTTAGGTAGCATGGTTTCTCAACCCTTTGCTGGTACTTTCTCATCCCTCCTGCCCATCTCCCTCTGCCTCTTTCAATCTCTTTAAATAAATTGTTATATACTCATCAGCCAATAGGAAAGGACATTTGGACTTTCACACTTGGCTACTGATTGAAATGCTAGGATTACTAACAGTAGATAGAAGTATAATGTGATGAATTCAGAATTTATTAACCACATGGCTGTCTTCTATGCCATTTTAGCAAAACTGAGCCTTTATTTAGTTAAAGAAGAAGCAAGACGGTTCTATCAGTATTGCTCAGTGGACAGAGGAGAAAGCTCTGTGGCCACCCCTGGAATGGCCACCCCCTGAATGCAGCACCCAGGCTGCAAAAGGCCTTATCTTTTGATTCGTAAAGCCGCGCGGGGCAGGCATCATTCAGCACCACAGTGCACATACTCGGAATTTGCAAAATTTTTCTACAAAGTATTCAATATCCTTGACTTGACTGCCCTGCTTTAATTAAGTTCTCCATCCCTGAAGTTCCCCTACATTTCAGGGACTCTTTTGTTCTTCCTGGAAGCTCAGAGTAGGGATGTGCATCACCTGTTGGAACAAATTAAGTGACTAGAATTCATCAGTAAATTATGCTGATTTTATTTTTGTATCTAGGCCAAGAAGATCTGAATCCAGACTGTGCAGAAATCCCTGTGCTGTTTGACATGTCACTGTACCATTCAAGTTAGTGACATCAATTAAACTCAGGTTTCTCTCTGAGCTACTGCTCAGGTCTGTGTTTTTTTTTTTTTTTTTTTTTTTTTTTTTTTTTTTCAGTTTCTGATCAGACTGAGGAAGAGACTTGGCCTCTTCTAATCATGAATAGTGTTACAACTCACCCTCCCCCATGCCAGCCCCTCTGATAGGTTAATGAAATTTGTTCGGCTCAATTTTCCTTTTTCAGTGACTGTGGATTGTCTTCTGGGATGGAGAAAGAAGCTGGGATGGCTTCAGTGGGGACCACGTGGCTGGGGAGGGCAAGAAAGTGGCCCTCAAAGCTTCTCCCTGCCCGGTATAGGAAGGCCATAGGGACAACCTGCTTTTACTCTGATACCTCTCCTCTGGTTGTATACAGAGGCTCCAGACAAGCAGCTGATTCCTGGAGAGTCAAAGGGAAAAAGGAGCCCCTTCCTACCCTATAATGGATTTTTAAGAAATGAAGCTATCAACTTGGATGGTGCATTCCAGAATGAAGCAAGGTCTCCTTTAAAATTAGACATGCAGAATGTTTTGCAGCAGGATGTATCTTAGTTGGTCATTCATGTGTCCATTGACATCTTTTTCTTCTTTCTTTGAACATAGCTTAATTTCTGTATTTGATGCTCTGCTGGGCACTGGAGTCAGGGGAGTGCATCTTCACCTCCTGCTCATCAGCTATGGGGCTGGGAATGTCATCTCTTTCTGAGGCTATATTTCACTGGGTTTTCTATGAAATGCATGAAAATATGTGTGCTTCTTTAAAAATAGACAATGCCCATGTCAAAGGCCCCATGGTGTTCATGGTGTTCATGAACCCTAGACTTTCTGAACCCAGCAATGAGTGAGCCCATGGCCTGCTTTGGTCAGGGTAAAGGAGCGTGAATAACATGCGTCTCTTCCATGAAGAAGGTTCCAGAGTCACTCACCCCGAGACACAAAGATGTGAGTGAAGCCGCAACCCTCTCCCAGTAGACATACAGATGAGTAATAACTAAACACTGATACTTGAAACATATTAGTTGCTGCAGCAAAGCCTTACTTATTCTGACTGACACAATGAATATATTCCGAGAAGAGAGCCATGACTGTGCCACCCACAAGAGAAGTTACATTGAATCCTACTGACTTAGGAAACCTTCTCTTCTCCCTTCCTCAACACTCTGCCTTGACTTTATCTGGCACTGCAGTACGACTATGTATTTCTATGACTACTATGGTATCTAAAGCTCTTTAAATGAAAGTTGATCACCTTGGGGATAATAGACAAGCCAGGCATGGATATATTTATGGGTAGCCCACATACAGATGGGCAGACACATAAAAACGATGAACATAGACAAGCTCTATCCTTTTCTGTACCCTAGGGTACCATCCACACATCTCACACCTCTGGCTGTAGGAAAATTCTTCCTGAATGTAAATAAGTGTGGATGCCTCCTTATGCATTCACAAGTGTGAACTTGCTTCAGGGAGGAGAACACATTCATGTTCCTTTTTCCTGGCCCATGGCCTGTTGAACCTGGAGACTTATTTGTGATGGATGAATATTTATGAAAACCACCACTTCAATTAAAATATAAATGTTCTAAGCTAAATTAATTGAGTGAAGAAGAAAAGAAGACTCCCTTGCATTCCAGAAGATAACTAGCAGAGGGCAGAGGTCATCTTTGTTCAGAGTACAGAAAATAACTCAAGAGTTACTGATGTGGCAGGGGAACACAACTTGAAAGGATCTCTAAACCAACAGTCTCTGGAAATGCTGTCGTCATCTTGACTTTCTGCCCCAAATCATCAGGGAATAAGACTTGGTTGAAAGTTAACATCCATTACACAGGTTGCTACCTTGCCCAGTGCCAGGGGGCCACATCCTTTGGGCACACTCAGAGCCACCTCTGCTTGCATCCAACTCCCCAGGAGCCCTGTGGGATACCCAGGGAGTCCCACCCTTTGACCCACAGGATCAAATGACTACAGTTTTGCTAGATTGACACCTTGTAGTCAACTTTCCACTTACCACTTCTGTTGTTGAAGTGGAGATGGCTCAGGAGTGTTCGTGAGGGGTCACTAACCAAGTTGGTCAAACGTATGCGCTTGTCTGATTGCTGCTGCCTTTGTCTTGATATTAAGTGTGGTTTCTTGTTGGGCAGGATGACTCATGGACTGAATGGGCAGGAAGCAAACGCAGTCCCTGGGAGAGCAGGGAGGGGACTCAGCTGCTGGGCTGGAGCTCCACGTTAACCCAAGTCAGTGCCTGTTGAGGGCCAGCTTCAGTGCAGCCGCGAGTGTCTAGTGAGCTAGTGGGTCACCATATGTCCTCCATGCCAACTTGACTTTTACCCAGTGGGCAGTCTAAACAACAGCAACAACACAGGTCTGACTTTCTCAAGCCTCTCAATTTCATCACACACACACACACACACACACACACACACACACACACTCAGAAGTATCCTGATTTACAAGTTGGATTCATGGTTTCTCCAATCTTGTGCCACTCAGTCAAAAGAAAACTTGTACATGGGGTGGAGACCCAGGAGCCAGCTGGGTGCTGCCCAGGAAGCTGCTCAGGGCTTTTGTAGGCTTCTCTGCCCTCTTCCGAGGTTCCCACAACCCCAGCCATTGCAGAACTCGGAGCCTGGCACCTAAGTGAAGTTTTCCTAAGTTTAATCAAACAGCCTCCTCCAGTTTTTCACAAAGTCAGTAGCTCCCTCTGCCTCCATAATCACAACCAAATTCTTGTACTTGTGTATCACCTGGTGCAGGGAGCAGTGCCCTGGGGCTGGGATTAAGGGTTTGTTCTTGATAGGAACAGGCAGGATCCACATGGAGGGTCTTATCTAACAGGATCCTGTATAAAGGGCTTAGGATTATGGTGGTCCTTTGCCATATTCTATGGCATGGGTACCTTGGATTAAATAATTCCAGGCAGTGCTTTACATACATCCATCGATTACAACAGGGCGAGGGTATATGTCATAGAAGCCTGCCCTTGCACACAGCCAGGAGGAGGAGGCGTCTCTGAGGAGCTGCTGCCATGGCAGAAGTCTAAAGGAGGCTTCCTTTGAGTGTGTCCCAACAACAGCCAGGACCCCCAGGAGAAAGAGAGTAAAGGAGTAAAGGAGTAAAGGAGTAAAAGAGTGTGACTAACATGTGTCACTTCCAAGGTGACAGATGCTGGGAGCCATGAAGGAGCTGTCTCTGCAAGAGCCCAGCCCCCAGGTGAGCCTCAGGTAACATCAAGTTGCCTGCCTCAGGGGAACTAGTTGATGCTCATTCTCTCCAGAGGACCAGTGGCCTTCTTTCAGCTCCCTGCTTTTTGTTTGTTTGTTTGTTTTGAATCAGAAATGACCCCAGGGGTGCTTAATGACTGAGTCACATCCTTATCTCTTTATATATTTTACTTAGAGACAAGGTCTCACTAAGTTTTTTAGGGCTTCACCAAGTTGCTGAGGCTGGCCTTGAACTTGTGATCCTCCCTCCTCAGCCTCCCAAGTATGTACCACCACACCAGGCCAGCTCTGTTATTTTGGGGTCCCAAGCCCTGGAACTGGAGAAAGTGTCTATAAAGTCCAGTGATGACGCTCTAGGAGAGGAAAGTAGCAATAATCTTACAAAATACCTGATGACAGATTGGAAACTCAGGATGTTTGAAGGATCACTTGGCTATGTGGAAAGGAGACCAATCAAGTGGCTATTAAGATAATTAATGAAGCAACAGCAGCAAAAATAGAAACTGAATATCATAGAAGGTTCTTTCCAGGAAATGTCTCAGATGTGCTTTGAAGAACATGTGGAGAGACTGGGTGATTATTTAGTAGTTGCTTTAAAGGCCACTTCCAAGATGTCTGAGGGTGAATATTTTTTCATCTTCTTTCTTTACACTAGTGTGCTTTCTGTAAGATTCTGCAACTGCTATCTTTGCTGGGCCCTGGGTCTTGGTTCCAGTGGGTTCCACATTCCTGGGTAAGGGTCTGTGAGCTGCTTGATGCTTCAAAGATTTTCCATCTTTATTTTTTTCAGTGGAATGGTCACCTGGCCCCAGAGCATCTCAGCTGGGTGGGTCACCTGGTGGGGGAGTGTGTCCCTGGGGCTGGGGTTAAGGGTTTTCTGGCTTTGCTCCTGCAGGGCAGCATCCAAGACCACATGGAAGGTCTTCTCTAATAGGACAGTTTATAAAAAGCTCAGGATTATGGTGATAATGTAGTTACTTTTATTTTTTAATGACTTCTACATTGATTTTTTTCAGTGTTCCAAGATAAATTATTATAAGACACTGGATTATCAAAAAATATTAAAATAGTATTGACTAGAGACAGGAGAAATTTCACCCTCTGGCAACTGGAACTGACAGAGATATTAATTTTCCCTTCTGTTAACACAATGCAAACAGAAGTATCAATGGGGAGAAATGCTTAAGTAAACCATCTTGGTACCATTTAAAAACACTGATTCATTACTATAAAAAGATCCATCTTTGCTGAGAATTAACATTATTAAAAGACAGGAGCTTCTAAGGAAGGAAATGTCAGTCAGGGGAGGGAAACATAAATGATTGCAGCCAGCAGGAAGGAAGATGGTTTAATTGTAGTGTGAAAACATTTTTATCCCCTGTAGGAAACAATCATTTATGTTATTTATTCCTAAGGATAAATAAATCCTATTAGTTGTTTCTCTCCTTTTTCAGGGTTATCTTTATATGCATAGTCAAAATTAGCTTAGTTACTATATTAATTAAAACTTCAAGTGACTATTTTAGTTGTTTTTGTTTGTTTATTTTGTACCAAGGATTGAACTCAAGGACACTCAACCACTGAGCCCCATCCCCAGCCCTGATTTGTATTTTATTTAGAGACAGGGTCTCACTGAGTTGCTTAGCTCCTCACTGTTGCTGTGGCTGGCTTTGAACTTGTGATCCTCCTGCCTCAGCCTCCTGAGCCACTGGAATTACAGGTGTACGCCACCACGCCTGGCTTATTTCCTTTTTTTAATAATTTTTGTTTATCTGATATTTGTTCTTTTTTAAAATACTATGCCTCTTACTGAGGGTCTTAGTACACAGCAGCCTACAGTGCAAAATATTTACTTATACTTTCATTTTACTGTATTGCAACTCAAAATCCCAAAGGGCATAGTTAATCGGTGATTTAACAAGAATAAGGATCGCCGGGTCTGCTCAGATGCTCATGTGGTCTCAAGAGCCAGAGCCCAGGCAGAGCCCAGGTGAGGACCTGCATGATCGGCCTCTGCTTTCTGTTCACATGGACTGATAATCTGAGGTCACTCGGGGGCAGGAGAGCTCAGTGATGGCAGCTTTTCCCCACCTCAGCTACACTGGCATTTGGGGCCAGCAGCTCTGTGTGGTGAGGGACTCTCCCGTGAGCTGCAGGATGGATGGGTAGCAGCACCCAGATCTCTGAGCAACGGATGGTCTTAGCATGCTCTCAATCAGACATCACTGTTGTGTCTCCAGGCATGGCAGACACTGTGCAGGGCAAAATCAGCCCCAGTTAGGGACTTTAGAATGTACTGGAAATCCCAGACAGAACAATTAGGTAAGCCAAGAGAAAAAAAAAGGCATTCAGATTGGAAAGGAAGAAATTAAAGTGTTTCTGTTTGCAGATGACATAATCTTATATGGAGAGAAATTTTAAGTCCCTGCATACACACAAATGAGGGGGTAGAAGTCATAAATGAATTCAGTAAAGTAGCAGCATTCAAAATTAACATAACAAAAATCAGTTGTGCTTATATGTTCTCTTATACACTAAGAGCAAACTACCAAACATAATTAAGAAAAGAATCCATTTCCAAAAACATCAATAATAATGAAGTTCTTAGAAATAAATTCAACCAGGGAAATGGAATATTTGTACATTTAAAACTATAAGAGATTGATGAAAAAAATTGAACAAGACAAAAATAAATGGAAAGATAGGCCCTGGTCATGGATTGGAATAACTAATATAATTAAAATATTCATACTGCCAATTTAATCTACAAATACAACACAGTTCCCATCAAAATTCCAGAGATGTTATTCATAGAAATGGAAATAATTATAAAATTTATATGGAACTGCAACAGACTCCAAATAACAAAACCATCTTCAAAAAGAAGAAATCCAGAGACAACGCACACTCTAAGTTCAAATGGCATTACCAGGCTACAGAGAGAGCCTCTAACAAGGAGGTACTGCACGGAAAAACTGGAGAGCCACCTGTGAAGAATTAAAGGTGGGCTCATACACTGTATTCAAAAATTAACTTGAAGTGAGTAAAAAATTTATCTGTCCTTCTTCAAATAATCTACAAATGTTGACCCCAAAGTTGTGCCAGTCAGCTAAATTCATGTGGCTCTACTCAGTTTCACTGGAGAAATGAACAGGAGATTCTAAAATTTCTTGACCATTACTTGGAATAAAGGGTAAGAGGAACTTTATCTTTTCCCATGTTCATGCCTCTCAATCCATTAAATTAAATGTACTAATAGAAAAAGTTGGTTTCTAAATGTACATATGACACCTTGCTACTTCTTACCTACTGCAGAATCAATAGCAGAACTTCCACGTGAGGATTAAGATCTCTCTATGAATCTTCAAAACAAGGCTAAAACAGAAATATGCTGCTAACTTTCAAGATCCAATCTGATCTCAGATATTTAGTGTCTTTTAAGGATAAATGCATTATATATTCTACCTTAATTATATCTAATACATACATTTATAATGTTATAAATGTATTGCTTTATATATTTATATTAACATGCTCAAACATACATTTACAAATGAATTAATGTATACATGCATTCACACTTTCTCTTTTATCTGACCTTACAGAGACATGTAACTCCTCTCCATCCCTCCTTACCTACAACACTGCACCCTGGAGAGTATGTCCACAAATCTACCTATCATTTTGCTTCAGGCTGGGACCTTGGAGAGGCAGACTCTCAGGGAGCCCCATGGGAAGTGAGAGGGAGATTCCCTCATTTAGCCTTTATCTCTGTAGCTGCCGGGGTGTGCGGGATTTGCAGGCTGGCTGTAACCTGAGAACATGGTGAGCCTTGAGCACTCCTACCTGCAGCTCCTCCTTGGAGCCCAGTTGTGAAAGGAGCCCCACTGTTGGTCTTGAGGAGCAAAAGTGTCTCATAGGGCATGCTTCAACCCTGTCACCACCCTTGCAAAAGGTCCCTTTACTCATCTGCCTTCAAATTTCTTTAATTGGTATGAGCCTTATTTTTCCTCTGGAACCCTTGATTTATACAATTCATTGCTGAATTTTCTCACCCTTTTTTAAAAATCCAATTAATTGTTATGATGTGGACCAAAACTGAGATTTTGAAAATCAGCTAAGGAAGGTGGACCTTTTGAATCTGTTTCCATTTTCCAGAAAGGCAATATTCTACCTGGAGTTGTTGAGCACACGTGTCTTTAATAAAAGACACTGTACAAAGTTCAGATGGAAATAATGTGGCATTTACCTTTGCTCTTGATGTAGTTTTGAGGAAGACCAGAGCAATGTTTTTACACTGTCCTGGGGACTCCCAATCCTCCCATCTGTGGCAACAAATCAGTTTTATAAACATGGGAAAGGTGTCATTAAGTTCTTTTCAGTGCTCTGTGTCAAAGAATTCCACATCTTTCAGTATTATAGATTTCTTTGTAGCTGCAAAACCCACAGTATAAGAGGCTAAAAAACTTTCGGAAGTTACAAAATGCTTTCATCTGAATTATTGAGTCAAAGGCTATTGTCCCCATAGAATAAGTTAATACACGCTGACATTGAGACACTTGGGCCCATTCTATGGCAAGGCTGAGGGACAGCAGCATTACCTAAAGATGGTTGTTAAAGCCCCAACGCTGTCTAGCAAGACTCTGCTGCAGATTAGCATGGACGATGTTTCAGGCTGTTAAGTCAAACCTGGAGTCCAGTGAGATACATTGTTAGGTGATATGAACATGTCCGTTTCCTTTCTAGTGTTGATCAGTAGGTGACCCTTTCTTGATCCTTCATAGTCGGCTCCAAAGCTCAGTCCTCCTTACGTTAGCAAAGCTAATTGGACACACAAAGACAAACTCCACATTTTGTCTCTCTCATATGTTGTTCATACAGGTCGACCTGAATGTGTAGTAGTGATTCTAGAGGCTGGAAGGGTGGATGGGAGGCTGGGAGGGGGCAGGGTGTGTTCCCGGACACAGGTGCAGGGATGCTGTGGGTTCCAGTATTTGACAGAATGGCTCATGGTGACCTTTAGAGTCTTTATGAATAACTAGAAGATAGGAGTTGGAATCCTTCAAACACGAAGTCCTATTGAGGAGATGGAAATGCCAATCACCCTGGTTTGTCAGTACACACTATATACCTATATGGAATTCTCACATTTATCTACCCCATAAATTTGTACAATATTAATAACAGGTCTTTTTTTTTTAAGTCCTTGTCAGCTGCTTTTTCCTACAGCAATTTCTCTCCTCTTGGTCAAGTCTGTTTCTGGAGCATCCTTTTGACTTTATCTGCTTACATTTGTCTTACCTGCATTTTAGTTTACACAGCTTCCTCAACTTTGGTCCTTTGTCCACACTGAGATCTCCATTGCCCTGAGCTTTCTCCCTTAGGGGACTCGGGCTGGGTGCATTATGAGGAAGTCGAGGAAGTCTGAGGGTCTCTGGGCAGGTTGCTTATCTTCTCCTAGCTTCTCTTTGTTTATAAAAAGTATGCTATAACTATCTTACAAGATGATCAGTGAGAATGAAGAAGTAAATTCTAATTAAATGTGTTAGACTTAACTCATACGGTAAGTATTTTCCCTTTCCCCAAACTGCCACTACGGAGGCAACTAGAAGACACAGAGCTTCTCAGTGAAGAGGGTGTAATACAGGGGGCACCTCTACACTTGTCCATGAACCAGAGGCAGACTGGAATCTCAGGGCATGAGGAAAGCTGGGTTATTTACCCACCAAAGATGGGAAGTAGGCTTTTAAAAATGAGAAACCCTATCCTAAAAACATTTGGATCAAGAAATATCTTAATCCTTGAAGATGGTAAAGGAGGATTTCAGAGATTGCTGCTCAGCAAGGGACCTGTATTTGGGACAAGCGGGATCTAGCCTGTGTCAGGAGACCTTCTATGAAAAGACGTTGCTCTGTGACGTGGAGTTCAGTCCTCAGAAGAAATGAACACCTGGCCTCTTTGTTCCCTTCCATGAAACTATTATCAGGCAATATGTGGTCATCTCTGGGCAAATATCCAGATGCATCCTTGACTTCCTGGAAGATGCAGCCAAGAATCTTCCAGCCATTAACCAAGGAGAGTTCAGAACCCACCTTAGTGAAAAGTATTCTCTCTTATTCAGTTAAAACCCATTTATCCCATTGTCCCAGATATAAAACTCCTTAAAAATAATATACAATGTATAATTATACACTATAACATGTTATATATAGCAACGTAATTGTATAAATATTAGAACATAATAATAGTACAACAACAATGTAGTGATATATGTAAGCTCTAGAGTGTAATTTAATATATTTTATTTTAACGAGCTTTTGTTAATTTCATTGAACTATTCACAGACCCAAAACCTTAATACTTCATGGGTTAAAATGAAAATAAATCAGCTTTGGAGCATGTCTTCATCATTATTTCTGCTTGAGACATGAAAGCTCAGAATCAGAAGACGGCATGCGCAGTTGTGTCCTGTCCGATAATGGAAAGATTCACCCAAACTCACAAAACCACTATGGTCATTTCTGTACACGTGGGAACATCCAGGGAGAAGCTGACTCTGGCCGCCTGGTACCTGGGAGCTGGCCGCCTTCTTGGTTGTTCCCACAACTTCCCTGGAAATACCTTTGCTCCTCATCCAAGATCTGATATAAGCTTTGCAGACGCACATGTGGACGCATGGCACAGAGGAGGGGGACTTCTTCTTATTGCTTCCTCCTAACCAGCAGACCCAGCAGATCCAGCGATGCCCGCAGGGCCCTCAGCTATTTGCAGGGCTGCTGACTTGAACAGAGCTGGGAACGCCCTCTGCTGGTTCTCAGGAAGGGATCCCCCAGGGGGACATGCCAACCTGAAGAAGTGTAGGTCTCCAGGCAATGCCTATTAAACTCTGATAGTCCTAATTATCACCTCGCATTTGCAATTATGTGCTCGGTGTTTTCCAACCGCAGAGATCATGTTGATTTATTCCCCCAAATGAGCAACTAAGGTAAAAGAAAGGAGCATTATTCTTTCATTTGAATCAGTGTTTCCAGTCAGAAGGCAGGTGATGGCTTTGTAGAGTCCAGGTTCCCCTCTCTCTTCTTGAGCTAAATGGCAGCTCTAGGACAGCACTTGCTCCTAATAATGGTGACCATGTGTCCTGCGATGGCTACATTTCATTGCAGCCAGAGCTGTTCAAGGAACATGCGGGAATATGGATCCAGATTCAGCAAAACTGGCCACCAGGCTCAGGTTAAGGTGAAACAAAAGTTTGAGATTAATATTTTCAAAATGATAAACACAGTCGCCTGTGTCAGTTAGGGTGGCCACAGGAAGCAGCTCACTGGAAGGACATTTGATGACTGGACAATTCACAATGGTGTTGCCAGGGTGACTGGAACCAAGAGGTGGCTGTGAGGTACCCCTGGCTAGTGAGAGTAGGAAGCCCTTATGGTCCCCTGGTCCTGAAGGGAGAAGAGAGATGGGTGGTTTCTAGAACAAGGCTGTGTCCTTGAATGAAGGACACCAGCTATGCCAGGAGGAGACCCTGGAACGCCTGGAGGTGGGCAGCCAGCACTGCCTCCCCACACTCCCTCTGGGGCCTTGGGAAGGCCTCCATGTCCTGTATGATGGACAGCTGGGAAAGGGAGAGCTGGGGTGGTGCAAGCTGAAGGCACCAGTCTTCCAGGTGTGAGGCCAGATGTGGTATTGACAAGAGACCAACCAAAACCTGCGCAGTGGAGACACAAAGACCAGTACATTTGCTTAAGAATACACCGGCTTTTATTTTGCTCAAAGAGAATCTCCTCATCTTTTGCCTGGTGATTAGCAGGAAAGCACCACAGAGAGATGCCAGGACAAAGAAGGTACCTAGAGCCAGCCCAAGAGTCATTGCTAAGTGAGCTTCAGACCCAGCACAAGGCCCTCACTCACCTGGGAGCTCAGGGATTTTGTTCCAAAGGCAGATTATCTTGAAGGGCCTTGTTGGAGCTGGTGTTCGTGAAAGTTAATAATTCAGAGGTGGGATTGCTTGGTTTCAGCATATGGATTATTGTACAGCTGACAGCCTCTTAGTAAAGGGGAATGCAGTGTGTGGAGTACTGGTGGCAGACAAACTCACGGCAGTGCTCCACTGCTCAGGGTAAAAATCAAATGCAGTGTGAAAAACAGAACGTCACCCTCTTCCAGGAAGTGCTCCAGTTGGTACCAAGACAAAGGGCAGAGACCTGCAGAGGGGAGTGAGGCTGACATGCCCTGTCCCATAAGCAGCGGCCAGTCTCACATCAGGATTTGGAAACTCCTGTGTGGATAAACTGGGAGGGGTAGAAGTCACAGAGAAGGGGGGGGGGGGAATTATTCTTAATTTGGCAATTTTTACTGTCTGAAAACATATATAATAAATTCTAAGGAAATTTACCGGTCAGAATGCTGTTTCTGTTGTAGGTGTGTCCAGGCCATAGCTGAACCCACAAGGTTCAGGAGTTCCTCCTTCCCTGTTTGCCCAAATCTTAATCTTGTTGGTTTTCTGGGTTCTCTGGCTTTCTGATCCTCAGTAAAATCCAATTTTCTCAAGTCCTTGGGGTTGGAGGACAAATGAAGCTGTAGGAGCTCCTTTGCCTTAACTGCCCTTGACCTTGGAAACCCCAAGGCTTCCTGGACACCCCCGCCCCCTGCCCATTGCTCACTCCTTCCTTCATGCCATTCTCTCAGGAGGGTAGCTCTGGACCTGGATGGCCAGGCTTTGGTGAGTTACCTCTGGCCACCCAAGTTGTTTATCGGATAAATGACATCTATAAGAAAATACATGCAATTCACTGTCATATAGACTCCCTGCCTCCATTGAGAACCTTCTCCGTAAGCAGAGGCCAAGCGCAGAGCCAAGAAAAGGGCAGGCCACTCCACGCTGGTGGGTAGTTAGCGGTGCATTCTGGGGAAATGCCCCTGGGCGGCAGCAGGAGGAGGCAGCCCTGCACTCAGAGCTCAGGCCTGTGCAGCTTCTAGCTGCGGACAGGAAGAGGAAGTCTCTGGTGGTGCGCTAAGCCATGCAGCTGCTTTCTTACTCCATGCACTTTCTACCTTGAGGGTTGTCACATTCCCACAGTCTGGGGACACTGCTAGTGTCCTGGTGTGTGTGTGGGGGGAGTTCCCAGCAGCATCAGTTTTCTTGGCCCTGAGAGCTTGCTCCAAACCACACCCCAGGCCTCTCTTCTGTTGGGTCCTGTGCAGCTCTATTCATGAGCACAATCGTCAGTAAATGTCTATTGAATCTCCATCATTCAACAGCTCCTTCCCTGTTTGCCCAAATCTTAATCTTGTTGGTCTCCTGTGTTCTCTGTCTTTCGTTCTCTCTTCCCCTCTCTCTCATTCTCTAGTCAGGGTTTTGCAAGACCAGAATCAACCCCTCATCTAAGATGCCTGTTTATAACCCGGTCCCATTCATTCTGTCTGTTCAGAAGTCATTGACTGAACTTCTTAAGGGCAAGTTTTTCCATTTTTGTATCTTGGGAATTGCCAGAAGACTTGGCATATAAATACTTGTATTTGTGAATTATTTTATTGAGTCTTATCCAACTGAAAGGTTTTCAGTAGAGAGCCACGGCTACTTCCTTGATGGACCACTGTGTCCATGGACCTACCATCAGCAGCAGCTGGGAGCTGGCTAACTGCAGAACCTGAGGTTCTAGCCCAGATCTGCTTCCCCTGCAGGTACCTTTAAACACACCCCCAAGTAATTTGTATGGAATCACAGTCTGAGAAACACTGAACTTCACTCAGCATCTTGAAAATCCAGACCTAGGAAAAAATGCTGTTGTAGTTCCCCAGATTTTAAAGCTGAAGGCCCCGCTTTCCTGGAGACTGCTCATGCAAAGAACAGTGAGGTCAGCGAGGTGGGGCAGAGTTAAGCATGGCTTGCATTCCTGGTTCAGAGACTCAGCAAATCTGAAGTTAATTCAACTTCTGTGGCTTTTGGCTTTGGACACCAGCAGGCCAAGCTGATATCCCTCTTCTGTGGAGTGGGGATTGTCACAGGACCCAGATCAATGAAGTGCTAGGAAGGCTTCATAATATTACCCACCCCCAGAAAAGCAGAAGAAAGACTAATTTTGACACATAATAAGCACCTTATAAGTAGTAGTTTCTTAATTGGGAAATGGGATCTATTTTAAGACAAAAAATGACAGATGGATAAGAGCATTGGCCTGGGCCTAGAACAGGATTCAGTGCTTGACTTCATCCTGAGGACAAGAGCAACCCCAGATCTGGCAACCCTGAAGAGCCCTATGCAAGTAATTTGCACACTGCATGTGTGACTCCAAACCAGAGCTTTTAGGGTGGCCAGAAGAAAGTATTTTAATGAGCTTCCCTGAACAATGTCTATTTAACATCAGTGCTGAGGACGATCTGCAATGATTGAGCAGATAAACGAGGACAGATATCTCCATGAGTGTACAGGACACCACACCAGAGTGCCCTGATATCATCCAGAGGCAGGGGGCCCCTTGGTCAGCTGAACCAACCAACCCCCAAATGGCAGTTAGGATGGCAAGAACCCAGGAAAACAGGTTCTCAGCGCATGGGGGTGTTGTTCATCTCAGTCCTTGCTGGGCAGGATTGAAGGGGTCAGTCAATCAGGCCATTCTTCATGATCCCTGATGGAGGGTCCCCTCTGAAAGTCATGGCATCTTCTAAGTTCTTCAAGTTCTTGTCTTTATTGTTGCTCTTCAGAATTAAACTATGATCCGTCCAGCTTTTTAAGAAAACTTCTTGGTGTTCTCTGGATCAACAATTTGATTCTTTTTTGAAAATTTTTAAGCTATTACTTCATCAAGTACATATATTTTAACCACTTCATCCTTTCTTCTTCTGAGTTTCCAATTATATGTATATTAATCTGAAACTTACTCCTGAACCTGAAGGTTGTGTTCTATGTTTCCATACTCTTCTTTTGTAGTTGAATTTGGGGAAATTGTACTTCAGTTAGACAAAGCACTTAATTTAACCATTTCTTAGAATAATTATTTTAACCTTTGATTTTAGGCAGCCTTTTCATTGTCAGGACCTAATGATCTGACAAGAACAACTTGAGAGGAGGAAGTGTTTATTTGTTGCTCAAGGTTTAAGCAGACGCAGCACATAGTCACCTGACTCTCTTGCTCTAGGCCTGAGGTGAGGCAGAACATCATGGCAGAAGGGCTTGGTGGAGGAAAGCAGCTCAGGACATGGTAGTCAGGAAGCAGAGAGAGCTCCACTCACCAGGGACAAAATGTAAACCCCAAAGGCACTCTTTGTGCCAGTGACCAGCCTCCTCCAGCTACACCCAACCTGTCCACAGTTGCCATGCAGTTAATCCCCATCAGTGGATTAATCCACTGATTAGGCTACACTTCTCAAAACCCAGTCATTCCACCTCTGAATGTTCTTACATCTTCACACACATGAGCTTCTAGGGGACCCCTCACATCCAGACCACAACACCATTGACTCACTTAATTTTCAGGGAGATGAATCATATTTAAACCACTGAAAATAAAAAAAAAATATGAAGTTGAAGTCAGCAAGAATGATGCCAGATTCACACCTCCCCCCCCAGAGCAGCTGTCGAAAACCTGCCTTCACTCTCTAGTTCTCAAAGGCCGATCAGCCAGATTTCTAACTAACAATAGCTTATAATTGCTATTAATTAAAAAGAACAATGGCATGCCATGTTGCAATCTTCCATACCCTTCTGTCTCTATCTGTCTACGCCTACCTAAGGCTCCATGGAGAGGACCAGCTCCGACTCCTGAGATTCATCTGCACTATTTCACTTAAAACTAAAATATATAGCGATTCCCAAGTTGCCTAAAGTCATCACATTATTAGGGGATGGAGAAAAGGTGAGAACCCAGACAATGAGGCCCCTGAGTTCACAGGGTCTTAGATGTTCAGAAGTGCACCTCCCCCCCACCCCAGCAAGCTGGCACTGCTAGATGGCTGGGAGATTTCAGAGCCTTGGAGCCTTTGCTGCTTCCTTTCCATACCCAGAGGGGCTAGTCCTGGCCTAAGCCTGTGGACCCTTAGCACTGATTCCCGTAGGGCGTGAAGAGTGGTCTCAGTGGATTCAACAGCCACTGGTTCCTTCTGGGAGGACGCCCTCACCACCTCCTAGGAGTCACTCCACATTGTTTCCTACTGCAAAACCCTGGTGCTTTTGTAGCATCAACACAATGTAATTTCTTCATCGCCCTTGGGCTGAGCGTAGCCCCGGCCCACAGCCATGCTGCCTGGAAACCTATTAAATGGGCTTGCAGAAACATCCCGTTTCTCTGAGAATAAGGGGGAACAGATTCATTTTCAATGAGCTGTTTTTCCTTCCACGTACAAGGACTTAATGTCTGTAGATAAATCAATTACTTTTAGCTATTAATCCATGAATTAAAAAAAAAGAGCCCATGAAGCCAAATGCTATAAGGAGCTCTGTCTTGCAATATTTGGGACACAAGTAAGACAAGCGAAATATTAGCACAAACTATTGTACTCGAGTTTCTCTTCTTGGGAGTCAAACACATTTACATTGTTAAGCTACCAAAAGGCAAGATGTGGTGACTCCTGCCAAATGAAATAGGGTAGAAAAATAAACAATTTGAGTCTGAATTCAAAGCCTGGCTCTACCAGTCTCAAGCCACATGGTCTTAGGCATACAGCTAAATGCCACTGACCTCAGTTTTCCCATTTCTAAAATGATAACAATGATAATTCCTATGGGTCTGATTCCCTTCCAATGTTGCTCCCACCTCAGGGTCATACCTGTCTGTGCTCTTCCCTCTGCCTAGAATGCTGTTCCCCTTTGCCATGTCTCCTACTTATCATACGTGTATCCTACATATGATTTTTCATTAAATTTTATATCTTGTCAGATTCAGAGTTTGCTTAGGCTTTCTCACCGTTTTAACTCTTCTTTCCTAGATGGCTCAGATAATGAATTCATTTCAATGGATATGTCATTAATTTTCTGTTATGCATATCCATGACATTGGACACTCCACAAGAAGAAGAACCATGAATAATTGACCACCAGCATATCCTCAACATCTTAAATGCTCAGCATTTGGCAATGCTCAGTATCTAACAGATGGATGGATGTATGGATTAACAAGCATCTCCATGTTTATTGTGGCACTATTCACAATAACCAAGTTGTGGAGGCAGCCTAGATACCCGTCAGTGGATGAAAGAATCCAGGAAATACTCTATATGTACACAAGGGAGTATCATTCAGTCATAAAGAAGAATGAACTCATGTCATTTGCAGGAAAAGGGATAGAACTAGAGATCATCATGGTAAGTCTGAAAAAATCCAGACTCAGAAATACAAGTATTAAAAGTTTTTTTTCATGTAAAATCTATTAAAAGAAATAACAAAAGGAGTCAGGGGCTCAGAGGGAAGGGGTAGGAGAGAACTAGGGTAGACATGATCAAATTATTTATATGCATGTATATTGTCACAATGAATTCCATTATTTTGTGGAATAAATATTACTTATTATACTAAAAATATGAGCATATGTGAATTGGATAATAAGAACATTCATATTATAGAATTATTACAGTTTTCCATGTGAAGTCCCTATCACAGTACCTATCAAGTACTAAGTATTTGTTGCCATGGCCTATTATCACCTAGTCCAGCAAATGAAAGCATACTCTTAGTAATTCAACAAAAATGTAGTGCCAATTGTAAAGACAGTAATAGTTCTACTGATGCATTTTTATTTCTTTGGTCAAAAAATTGCATAATATGATATTGAATTTGTCTTTACTATGGATTAACAAAAAAACAGCAGCAAGAATTTATCACAGAGAAGTATTTTACATATGCATATTTCTCTCTCTCTGTGTATGTGTGTATACACACACACACACACACAGACACACATCTACTCTCTCATCTGGAGATAAGAGTGGCTATGTGTTTACATAGTGGCATCTAACTGTGACATTTCTCTCTCTCTTTACAAGAATTTTCATTACTTAAAGTGTATGCGAGTGAAGATTTTGCAGCTGATTCCAAACCATATTGCACAAGTAGACATAGGGCTTCTTGTTGATAATGTTATTCATTCTTCTGCTTCAAGTTTAAAAATCGCTCCTGAAATTAGACTAGAAACATTGGGTGACTGGATCCTCACTGGCCAGACCAGAGTTACCCTGTTGAGTTATTTTTCATTTCCAGCTTCAAAGCAGTTAGCGAGGCCATGTGACCAACTCTCAGCCAATGGCAGATGAGCAGCAGCAGGAGCCCCACCCTCCTGTCCCCTTCAGTGCCATCCTCCCATCACCCACCCTGCACCCTCTGCAGAGTTTCTCCAGCTGGATGCCCTGCATCACCAGAGCTGGAGGCTGTGGGTTGAAGATAGAGGCACCCCCTGGAAGGAGGCTGGCCCTGGGTCATGCCCTGTAGGAGAGCTGCTCACTTAGTGGCCTTGGCTTTGCGAGTTACTCCCTCTGTTCTCTTCTCTGTAACACAGATGACGTCTCCTTTCTTTTCCTCAGGAGTTTATGGGGGAAAACAGAAAAACTTACAAATCTTTCTGGGTATTGCTAAAAGTGGCAGGATTTCGGAGTTAACCAATGTGTGGCCAGTGGTGGAGAGCGCTGGACTCTGGGCTGACCCTTACAGAACAAGTTTCCCAGTCTGTTCCTGTGCTGGAGAAGGGAATTACTGAGAGGTAAATTTTATGTGATTAAGAGTGGGACAAGAATGCAATGGCATTCTGTGATTGTGTGAGATGGCTTCTATTTTCTCCTGTACTGGGTAACCAGGGTTTGTTTGTTTGTTTTTTTTTTTTGTTTGTTTGTTTGTTTTTTTGCACCAAGGATGCATTACTTGCATAGTCTAAAAAATGGAAAAAAAATTTGTGCCATTTCTCTCTATACCTTCTTGTCCTATTGTCCGCCATGTTCTGGGTTTCATCCTCATGATTACAACTTCATCCTCACGAGATGGCTACAGAAGATCTAAGAATCACACTCCGATTGCTGTATTCTTAGTAAAATATTTAGCCAAAAATGATCATTGGATCAAAAGAGCAATCCTTCCCTAGAAATGCCCTGCTTTCTACTTGGTACTGGAAGGTGGGGAGCACTGAGGAAGCCTGGCACGATGATGATGAGCTGTGATTATCCATGAGCCACCCATTCCTGAGGTGGGGGACATGGGTGCCCAGACCAAGATGTTATGTGACTCAGCGAGAAAGGGGCAGTTGATGGACAGGCGGACAGCTGGCAGTGTGCATCTCCACCTGAGCCACAGTTCTCTCTCTGTTCTAATTCTAAACATATTTTTAAATTAAACCATAAGGGACTTAAATTTAAAATAAGGGCTTTAAAATTCTGGTCCCAACATCTTAACCTTTGTATTTGATTCACATACTCCCAGTCAAAATCCTACTTACCTGGGCAGGTGGATAGTGTAGGTCACCATGAAGCCTGCAGCCTGCTGAGTCTTTGGACAGTCACTCTGGGGCCACAGAGGACTCTTTGGGGAACACTCGCTGCTGGGACAAGCCTCCCCCAGGCCATTTCAATCTTGCCTGCACATTCTCCCTGAGAGCAGAACAAGGCCTTTGTGTAAGACCAGAAAGCATTCCCAAGGACGAGTGAGAAAAATAGCCTAGTGTGTATCAGGCATTCCCACCAGGAAGTGTGTTGCTTTGAGGAGGCTGCAGGGAAGAGAAACAGGAAAGAGAGGAATGGAAGGAGCCAACCTGAGTGGATTCACCACCAGCCACTTGTACCATCTGGGTTCTGTGACCAGCCTTCTCCCCCACCCCAGACTCATGGGCTCAGCTGTCTGTTTAGATCCTGGGCCTGACATGGCCAAGAGACCCTTCCTAGGATGCCTGAAATACCACCATTAACTACACTTTTAGACCCAATGGCTCCCTTTCCAGTCTTTTCATCCATAACCAAACCCAGTTCTCATAGGGAAAGGACTGAAAATAAAAGTGCCTGATTGTTTCTGTGGAATATGTTTCAGAATGTGTATTTCTTAGGAGAAGTGAACCAAGAGAGTCCTGGACATGGTAGAAGGATCATGAAGTCTCGTGACTTTTTTCTGGGTTTGGATGTAAAGATCTCAAAAATACTGTGTTCAAAATGTCTCCGGAAACCAGCTAGGCAAGGTGGGAGAGGGTCAGGCGACTATTGGTTGGACTCATTGCAGTCAATGTAGTCAATGTGTATCTAGATAGTATGTCATTTCTAAGATTAAAAGTGCACACCGTTAACATCAGAATTTTGGTCACTGTTGAGAGATGTTCCCACAGCAAGGGGCCTGAGGGACTGCAGCAATGGAGACAGTCACTGACTTGCTCACCCTGTCTCATGTCTTCACCTCCAATAGGACAAACTCAGCAGAAAAATCTAGACAGAATCTCAGACCCTACCTGGACCCTGATGATGTGCTCCCGTGCTTGCTCACACTCTTGTGCAAGTGCACGCTCTCCCTTGCTCTCTGTCAATGGCATGTAATTGAATTGTTGTTAAGTTAAACAGGTGTGACCCATTAGCCTGGGGGAAGATCATTATTAAGAAATAAAGGAGTTCGGCTTGGGAACGCCACGCATGCTGGCCACGGTGTCTTAGAATTAACTAAAGCAGACCTAGAGACAGTCCTGGGGTCCACTTTGCCTAGGCCCATCTGGACGCTGGATTCTACACCTTCTTCCATAGGATATTTTGTTCTTTTTTGTAAAGAGCTGCTGAGTTGAGCATTGATGCATACTCTAAGGAGATTCAATAAATAAGTGACTATCTTGCCACACTTTCTGGGAATGTTTTAATGAAAAGTTCTCCAACATATGCAGGTACTTAATCTGCAATTAAAAAGGCAGGCATTGTAATTAATTATCAGTGAGTGTTATAAAAAACACAAGTTGATATGTGATTAATAAGAAATTATTTGAAAAATTAAATCTAATATCATTAATATCCTAAGGATTTCCTGAAGCCCTAATAAAATAGGCAATTACAGCTTTAATTAGTGTAGAGACAACTGATTTGGAAATGAAGGACTTGAGGTCAGTTATTCTACAGAGCAGATAAATTCTAAGCAAAGTTGCCAGCCTTCTTTTTGAAAATCTAAGACTGTAAATGAATTTGACTGTATCAAAATAAGGGCCAGGGAGATTTTACCCATTCTTAACATCATAGAGAGGGCTGGGGATGTGGCTCAAGCAGTAGCGCGCTCGCCTGGCATGCGTGCGGCCCGGGTTCGATCCTCAGCACCACATACAAACAAAGATGTTGTGTCCGCCGAGAACTAAAAAATAAATATTAAAAATTCTCTCTCTCTCTCTCTCTCTCCTCTCTCACTCTCTCTTTAAAAAAAAAAAAAACATCATAGAGAGCCATGCATTTACAATTTTATTTTATTTTTCATTTTCAAATGAAATTGTATATTCATTTATAGAGAAAATATGGCACCTGGGGGGAAGCTAATTTTAAAAAATTAAATTAACATGCTATGGATAGATTGGAAGTGCTACCACATTGTGCTGTATTTAAATGTGTGGGTTGAAATAACTAATCCCATTCAAGTCTTTGAACACCTGCAGAAAATGGAAAACAAAACCAAAATCTAAACCCATTACTAAGCAAAGCAGCAACTACTACCCTAGTGACTCACTACAGGAATGTCTCAGAATGTCTACAAAAATGGTTACACCTGCTTGTGTTAAACTTGAACTCTGGGTTTCTTTTAAAAAAAAAATAGACCTCTTTATTGCGCTGAAATTGTCTTAGAGTCTCTAGAAGATTCTAGTCCCCCGTAGACACAGATTTCTCTATGGCATTTGCTTGATTTTATTCAAGGCTTATTACACTCCCTCCCAGTAAGTTGGTAATCTTTATTCTACGGTCCATTATCCACAAAATTCAGTCTTCTGTCTCAGTGATGGTCCTTATCATGGCAGGCAATGCCCCATGATGTCAGGCTGTTGACTGCATAAAGCTTACCGGCATATTGTGTTTGCCACACGTGGTGTTCTACTTCTTTTCCACTGGGAGATTTAATAGCAAGATATGGATTTGTGTATTGTTGAAAAGTTAGAATCCTAGCCATGCAGGTATTAGATTTACATTAAAAGTGTTCAGCAATCAGCTAAATTGGTCGTAAAACTATAAAGACCAAATACTTTAATTTGGTCACAATTTTGTGATTCTTTCAAACAAAATAAAGACAGTTATAGCATCAATTGCATAATCAAAATTTGATGTTCCATTACTAAAGTGTTTGTGGCCCTTTGGTGTGCAGCAATAATATGATTGAAAAGATTTACTTTAATTTAAGATGTTTAAAGTTATTTTTCTCTACAGATTGCAAACATTTCACATTAATTTTTTTCTTGATAGAGACCCTGATGCCTGTTTACCAGAGTGATATTTATTGATTGGTAACTGTTGCTTTTTTGCATTTAGGATATTTTGAAATCATTCCATAGCACTTGAGCTATTTCTTTCTTTACTTTCTTTCTCCCTGTCTCTTTCTCTTTTGAGGTCTTTTGGCAGAAACTCTTCTGAGTGTTTCACATGGATTATGCCATTTAATCCTCAGCCTTGCACAATGAAATAAATACTCTCATAATCCCCATTTCATATTTAAAGAATTTGAATCTCAGAAAGATTAGAGGGCTTGCTTCTAGCCGCGTAGCCAGTGAGCAAGGAATGAGAATTCACTCCAGGTTGGAACCGAGACCACTCATAGCCATATAACTGTTTTTCCAGGATTTTGTTGTTGTTGTTGTTCTGGAAAATAAGACTTTGCAGCCAACCGTGAAATACTAATTAGGTCAGAGCATTTTGCAAAACCATTTATCCAGGCAATTAATTTGCTCACCTGAGTAAACAAGTTCATTTATCAGTCAATAGTTTACTAATCAACATCCTGACCTGGTTGTCTCCACCTGTTTTAAACAATTTACCAAAAAATTACTCCAAATTCAACCAGTTCTGACTTTGAAAGCCCCACCTTAAACACACTGTGCCCAGACACCCAAAGCATAGAGATTCCTTACTGTGCCCCCACCTTGTGAAATATTATTAATATCCTCTGAAATCCTCTTTCATGCAGTTGGGTGATTACTGCCATCTTTGTTCCTTAAAGAGTATCTTTTCTGTTGGTCTCTGTGGGTAAGTAGACAGGCCACATCAGGCAGCAACCTCATGGTCACAGTCATGTTGTCACTGCTGTTGACTGGTGATGAGTCCTTGCTTCCCCAACGTTGAAGAATAACACCAGAGAAGCACGCTGAAGCAAGGTCAGAGTAGAAATTAGAAGTTTATTAAAGGACCCCTTCTTCCTCCGAGATGGAATCCTTGGAAGCACCGTTGTCTCCCATTTTTATAGCTGAAGTCTTCATTTAGCTTTCCCATATTCCTGTCACATTCCTGTCCTTTCTTTGTTCTGTCAAGGGTGGGGCACAGGTGGGCCAAAGGAATAATCTGGGCAGGAAGAAATTTTGAGTCAGCATCTTCAAGTTTGCTGGGATCTGTTTCATTAACACTTCTTTGGGATGGGCTCGGGGCCTTGGGCTTTTTCCCAGACTTCATTAACATTCCATGAGTTGTCCTGCGTTTCCTGGAATTCATTCTCAAGATGGCCTCCATTTTGGATTTTTCTGGATATTAGACCCGATTTACCTAACTACACTGTCTACCTAACTTTAAATCTGGCTTCATTAGTGCCCTGCACATTTTCTTTTCTGACATGAGATGGATGGTCTCACATAAGAGCATGTGTATGTGTGTGTCCACAACACAGGCAGGTGGGGAGCCATTCATGAGCCATGTGGGAACTGAGCAATGTCCAACCCACTAGGCAGGGAAGCCTGGTTTGGGGAACTCCCAGTCCGATTCCACTCCTCAGAGAAAGCCTGATTCCTGTGGCGCCCTGTTCAAGCTCACCCTTCACGTTCAAGCACAGCCAGGGAGTGACCTGCTGAGAGCCAAACAGCCAGCATCTCCCCACCTGTACCCTGTTCTTTGTGAAGAAGCAAGCAGGGAGACAAGACTCCTTTCACCTTATACCTACCAAGCCCTTTGATCTGCCCTACTATAAATACAGCCAGCCGGGCTCCATCTTTGTTAGAAGCCATACCCCTCTGGTCAGCCTAACCTATCACTGCCCATGCTGTTTAACATATATTTCTTTTATTGCTGAGTAATATTCCATTGTGTATATAATGTTGAGAGCCACAGATGAAGGGGCCCCAGCAAACCTCCAGCTGCCAGCAAACTTCCAGCTGCCAGCTGATGATTGGCTCACAGCGGCCCCAGCAAACATCTAGATGCCAACTGATTGGCTCCTCTGAGGTGATGCTCATTGGGTTGTTTCCTCCTCCCTTTCAGACCACTGGAGCTGCTCACTGGGGGACTTTTTTGGCTCCGCCTACTCGACCCAGCCAATCGACCTCAAGAGCACGAGGAGTGGGGGAGGTTGAGAGGCTTGTGGGAAGCTGGTGGTGGCAGTTGGGCTCTGAGGGTTTTCCTGAAGAGCTGTGTGGTGCTGTGTGTATGTTCTAAAAATAAAGTTCATTTTCTTTTGACAAGTGGCTCCTGAATTGTGCCCAGCCAGACTGTGGCAATATATGCCACATTTTCTTTATCCATTCATCTACTGAAGGGCATCTAGGTTGGTTCCACTGTTTAGCTATTGTGAATTGTGCTGCAATAAACATTGATGTGACTATGTCCCTGTAGTATGCTGTTTTTAAGTCCTTTGGCTATTGACCAAAGAGTGGGATAGCTGGGTCAAATGGTGGTTCCATTCCTAGTTTTCCAAGGAATTTCTATACTGCTTTCCATATTGGCTGCACCATTTTGCATCCCACCAGCAGTGTATGAGTGTGCCCTTTTCCCCACATCCTCGCCAACATTTATTGTTGTTTGTATTCTTAATAGTTGCCATTATGACTGAAGTGAGATGAAATCTTAGAATAGTTTTGATTTGCATTTCTCTAATAGCTAGAGATATTGAACATTTTTTCATATATTTTGTTTATTGATTGTATATCACCTCTGAGAAGTGTCTGTCCAGTTCCTTGGTCCATTTGTTGATTGGGTTATTTGTTATTTTGCTGTTCAGCTTTTTGAGTTCCTTATAAATCCTGGAGATTAGTGCTCTATCTGATGTGCAAGTGGTAAAAATTTGCTCTTAAGCTGTAGGCTCTCTATTCACCTCATTGATTGTTTCTTTTGCTGAGAAGAAGAATGACATTTGCAGGTAAATGGATGGAGTTGGAGAATATAATGCTAAGTGAAGTTAGCCAATCCCCCAAAACCAAATGCTGAATGTTTTCCCTGATATAAGGAGGCTGATTCAGAGTGGGGTATGGAGGGGGAGCATGTGAAAATTAGACAAACTCTAGATAGGGCAGAGGGGTGGGAGGAATAGGAAGGGGGCAAAGGGGGTAAAAAGATGGTGGAATGAGACAGACATCATTACCCTGAGTACATGTATGAAGACATGAATTGCGTGAATATACTTTGTGTAAACCAGAGATATGAAAAATTGTGGTCTATATGTGTAATATAAATTATACTGCATTCTGCTGTCATATATAACAAATTATTGTTTTTCCTTTTTTAAAAAATTTTTTATTATTAGTTGTTTAAAACATTACAAAGCTCTTGACATATCATATTTCATACATTTGATTCACACGGATTATGAACTCCCATTTTTACCCCGTATACAAATTGCAGATTGATATCGGTTACACATCCACTTTTTTACATCATATATAACAAATTAGAATAAAAAAATTAAAAATATATTTCTAGTCTTTGGTGTCTATTTCTTTTTTTTTAATTGGTTGTTCAAAACATTACAAAGATTCATGGTTCTATTTTCATGGCTTTTATTTTGCAGCTGGCCCATCTCTCTGATGGGAATCCATTTTGTCACCCATGCCAGATGTGAGAGAGGCAGATATGTGCATTTTTGTAAATGCATGCATACACAGATGCATTTGATATCTAGAAATGCCACACACACGTTTGACATCTAGAAATGTTCTTTTTAGGGAAATAAATCCTGTTTATTTTCCCCATCTGAAATCCTCATTGCACTGCTGATGGCATGTCCAAGTTTACGTCTTCTTCATTGACCACCTCAGGTGATGCCTAGGACACCTCTTGAACCCATTCATCCCAGACCTCCTTCCTCCTGTAGCTGTGAGGAGTTCAGAAGGCACCACATTCCTTGGTAGGTAGGAAGATACCTGCTTTGGTCAGCCTGGCACCCTCTTCAGAGCTCCACAGCGCCACAGGAGTGCCCAAGCCTGAGGGCATCATCTTCCCTTCAACTCAGAGCTTACTGCAGCAGAGACTGGAGCTTGACCAGGAGGTCACCCCATCGCCTCTCACCTCTAAGCCTATTCCCAAGAGTGATCCCCTTAATCTCTCTTAGTGGCTGGAAGTGGAAGAGTTGAGGCTCCAATGACCATGCTTGGCGCCAATGTGGACCATCCCTATGGTGCTCAGAAGCTGGAGAATCAGTGGAGAAGCACAACATGCCCTGGGACCATCTCCAAACACCATGCACAGAAATGTCCTGCTTGCCATGAAGGATACGAAATCTGGTAAACTGTGCCACCCCTGCCAAATTCGTGGCATAAATTAGCTTTTGCAGAACTTGTTATTCCCACTGAAGTTTCCTTGTAAGTTCCTGAGGAAGAAATGAAGCAGTTAAGATATAAAAGCTTCCCTGTGGGTCCTTCCGAGGCCACCACAGATTTCCACCAATGTTCACAAGCTGCTTGTGTAAAACAGCTTGCAAGTTGAGCCTGAGAAGAGATGCGGCTTTCAAAAGCAATGCATTGGAACAAAGAAACAAAAAGCTTAAACAGTGCATCTGAAATACATAAAGTGATATGTTGCAAAGCATCCTACTCTGTCCAGAGACTATTTCTAATTTTAGTAGCATAGATCTCAAGGGACATGTCCTCTTAGTATATACTAGCCTCATGTGAGGTGGTTCCTTTTCTATCATTTATTCTAAAACTATAACCTAAGCTTAAAGAAAATGAAAGAGAATGAAGGGAGAATCCCAATAATTGGAAACATTGTATTTCTAATAAACATTCCATTAATCCTCAGTGTCCAGTTTACATGGGTACAAAGTAAAAATGAAGAAGCATTGTGGTAAATGTTCTTGGTGAAGAAACAATGACTTATAAGCTAATGTGGGTCAGCAGAGAAGGAGGAAATAGTTCTCATTCCCAGCCACAGGGGAGACAGGTGCTTTTAATCATAGATGATGGAATCCTCAAACTGTGGTCCTAACATGGTCATTCACATTTACTCAGATGTCTATCCCAATGTTTCTGCAGAGACGTTTAAGGCATAGCAACAGCTTATGGTGGCAGTTACAAAGCAGAGATTCTGCTATGCTAGCACTCAATTTTCAGGTGTGTGTGGCCGTCCCTTCCTTTGGAAAACATCTACACAGCTCATCTGCATGCCTCACCTCTGCAGGCATGTTTTTCTACAAATTATTCATTTCCCTGCCCCTTGTCCCCCTGGAAGTGGTTATTGGCATCACCATTTGAGGAAGGAATATTGCAGGTTGCAATTTGCATAAGGCCGGCTGACAATTAGGAACTCAACATGGACGTGCATGCCCTAGGCCACCAGCTCTCCAAACACTGGGTAGTGTTGAGGAAGGGGCTTGAATGCCCCGTGGCAGTGCAAGTCCTTCTTGCTTCCTTCATTACTTGCTTTCTTCTCTAACTCAAGTATCTACCAAACAGAGAACCCTTCAAAGTAAGGCCAGACCCATGACATCATATGCTTCCCCTCCTGTTTTATTTATCTTTCAGTGAGATCTGAAAAAAAGGTCTTCAGTTATTAATTCAAGGTAAAAATAATGTTTTTTTTTTAAATGACATTGCAATATTATGGGTAGTTGGAAAGTAAATACTGCTTAGCATGATGATTAATCATTTCTTAAAGGAGAAACATTTGTTTTGACAAATTAGTTCTGAATACTGAAATCCTATTAGTGTGTATATATATATATATATATATATATATATATATATATATATATATGTAATTTTTGTAAAATGTAAAAGTCATTCAATTTTTTGATCTCCTGATTTCTTTATTGACTTAGTTTTGCCAAGTACATATAGTTAACCCATTTATAAGCAATTTTATTCTGAATACAACTTTCTTAAACTACTTCCAGTCAGTAATAATGATATACATGCCATTTTTAGCCTGCTTCTTCTTCAGGTGAGACAAGGTGACTTCCTGGTGTATCAGAGGCCCAGGTGGATCCTGTGGGGGCCCACTGTGCATTATCTGCTACAGTAGGGAGGGGTAGAGTTGTAGAAGTGCATAAGATACAGCCCAATATTTACTCAGTGGTAAATATGCTAACACCTTCAGAAATAAATGCAAACCTGGATTAGTAATTATTAAACAATGTAGGAAAGATCAGTACCAACCACAAAACTCAGCCTAGAGAAGCGGCCCAGCAAGGCAGGAAGAACCTAAACCCAGTTCTCAGTGGGAGAGAATCGCGTGGGAAACATATTCATTGCATGTCCCAGGTGCATCACCTGACGGTGACTATTTCTGAACTCAATCAAAATCAGCTGAAAAGTCACTTGTGTTTGAGGGATGAGAGTGGTAACATTACACCATGTGGGACCATGGTCTTGGTGTCCCCAGTAATATAGAAACTCTAGGTAAAGACCTTATAAGCATAACGTTTGGTAAAAATAACTACCAGGTTGCTGTGTCTTCAAATCCCCTACCATCAAGAAATCTCTTTGCAGCAAATGGATTTGCTTGGGTGTAACTTCAATTTGTTGGACATGGTGTAAGAACAGGGAGCAAATACATTAGACACTAAACCATGCAGGGGATCTGTGATGGTGCTGGGATCACCAGGGACTGAAAGTGTGATTGACCTCAGATTCAAATGTCCTCCAGCACCTGTATTTCAAAGATAAGAAAAAAAAATAGGAAAACTGTTATTGGAAATGTTTCTCTTTCATTTCATTTGCAGAATTGCCTTTGTGGGAAAGTGTTCGGTATGAAATCATAATCTTCTGATGAAACAAAAGTTAAAATCCATTTTTCCTTTTGCCTTGCCCATTATCTATATCTGATAAGACTAAGAAATGAAGATAATTATGAACAGTAAATGGAGACTGTACTTCCAGATGTGTGCCTGAAGATCATGGGTACATTTTGCATTTTACTTATTTATTTTTTCCATTTGGAAAACTAAAGCCGAGAGGCAAGGCAGAAATTAATTCCACTACTTTAAGCCATTGTCCATGCTTTTCATTGTTTACTTAAATCACTGAGGAATGCTGTAGTCTGCCAGAGCTGGGGTCCTGGAGAAGTGTCCACTGTTCCAAGGCACCACTAGCTCTATTTTCTTTAAGCTGAGATGAAGCAATGGGGAGGTAAGCCGTCCCCAGACTCAGGCTGGCATAGAAGCACCTTGTTACTCTGGGAAAAGATTCACAAATAAAATAAACCTGAATGTCGAGTCTTAGTTCCCCAGGGGACTCTGGTAACAGGGCTTTCAGCCTGGGGGTGTGTGGGGACTGTGCAATGGGTGCAGATGTTATCTTCACCCTATCTTATAGGAAGCCTGCATGTCCCCAGCTCCTTTGCAGCTAGGTTGGGCCATGTGACTAAATCTGGCCTGCGGAATAGGGGAGAAATAGTCATGTGGGATGGGCCATGAGATCCTACAGGATTAATGTGCACATAATTTCACAGCTCTCTGCATTTCATCCCATGCATTTGTGGCTTGTATTTTTGATTAGGCAGAAAATGCTTCTGACGCACAGCAGCATAGTCCCCACCCTCCCTCTTGTTTCAGCTGTGCATGTGCAATTACCTCTGGAGCTGTTTTTATCATAAGAGAAAAGTCAACCATGGAGAATAATAATAGTAAATGCCATCGAGGCCTATGGAGCACAAGTTGGGTTCTTTCTATTCTGTGCTAGGTATGGAGGCAGCCCTGGTGGTGGGAAATCCTAACATGGGCAGCTGAAGTCTCACCAGTGTGTGCGGGGAGCAGGGGGCGTGGTTTACTTTTTACACCCTGGTGGATACAGGGTTGACAAGGCAGGAGTGCCATAAGCAATTCAGTCTGGACTTCCAAAGTGACCTCCCTCCTCCCTGGGCAACCTTTATCCCAGACTTCTGTCCTGCCAGTTATAGAAGGCAAACCTAGCGAGGCAGGATGGCCCTTGCCTGTCATCCCAACAGATGAGGAGGCTGAGGCAGGAAGATCACAAGTTCAAAGCTAGCCTGAGCAACTGAGTGAGACCCTAAGCAAATTAGTGAGACACTCTCAAAATTAAAGGGGGAAAAAGAACCCCCAAAACCAGGGTCTGGGAATGTGGCTCAATGGTTAAGCATCCCTGTGTTCAGTCTTCAGTACCAATAAAAAAAGGAAAAAAAAAAGTTAACCTACAGAAACTCTGTCCATCTGGGAAAGCAGGTGAGCATGATGTGGGAGGAGCTCCTTTGCCAAAGCCAGAAGCTTGGTTTGTTGGATATTGTGCCCTAAAAACTTGCAACTCAGAAGATTCATGCCACTGACATTTCTCTTTCTTGGATACACATAAAAAATTTAGTTTATAGTAGCTGGGGCTCAGTCATAGAACTCAAATTTTACTTTGTAGAAAAGGAGCGACATATTCAGAAAATAAATTAGGGAAGTAGATTTTACTTGATGATATTCCCTCTTAATGTTAACTACTGTAATTCCAGATTTCCAATCCTGGCCTTGGTTGTGTGGATAAAAGGACTATATAACATTCATAGTACATAATTACTTAATAGCATAAAATACATTTAAGTATTTCTTTAAGTTTCAGAGAAAAATTATAGCAGCAAGTGAGTAAACTAAATTTTTATTCATGAAAGAATAAATTTTAATGTACTCAATACCCTGGGAACTAATACAGTGGCTCATTTTATTTAAGTTACTAAATAAATGTGGAACTAATGAGTTGAACAACTTGGAATAAAAATAGAAACAAACACTGACTGGTAGTCCCACCAGATATAATGAAATCAATAACCCACTGATTATTAAAATCTGAGATTTGCATAATTTAGAACAGTGATTTTTGGCCTTTAGAATATTTTTAGATTCAAACAAAAATTGCACAGAGTCGACACAGTTACCAGATTCACAGCCTCCTTCCTCCTACATCTTACATCTTACACCTCTGTGGCTTATTGGTCAAAATCTCTCAGCCAATGTTGATGTGTTAGTCCCTAAAGTTTGTATTTTAATCATGATTCATTAGAGTTACTCAACACCCCCTTCCTGTCCTAGAATCCCCTTTAGGAAACACTGTGTTTCGTGTCCCGACTGCCCTGTGGACACAGCCTCTGCTCTAATCCGATATGTCTTATGCCTCCCTGTGCAAAAGATGAGACAGGAGCATGCAAACCCTGGACGACACTTCCTCCTGGGTGAATCAGGGGCTGGAGAAAGCAGACCAGGACTGTGATAAAAGGACTATATAACATTCCTAGTACATAATTACTTAATAGCATACAATACATTTGCAACTCAGAAGATTCTGAGACAAGACAAGCCACTTGTCCTTGGGAACTCCGACTCATCAACTGAATTTGGTTGCCGAAAAAATATCTTGAGGCAAAACTTGTGTCCTGACACTTTTGTTGGTTGGTTTGTAGAGTGTGATTCTCAGGCAGCAAGTGTGACTAAAACGCAGAAATGGAGCAGGAAGGAAAGAACCAGCAGGAGGCCAAGGGGGGGCGGAGGCCAAGGGGGCTCCAGCTTTCCACCAAGGGGCAGTTGACCACGGATGCACACAGCATCCTTTAACCACTTCTCTAGAGTTCCTTTTGGGAAGAGTTTACCTGACCTGGGCGAGGAGTCCTCTGGTCTACTGTGTCTTCACACCAGGGTCTCCTTTTCTAAGTGACCACGTTTATCAGGATGGTTTCCCTGTCCTCCCTCCCTCCCTCCTCTACCTCCCTTTCCCTCTTCTTCCCTCCTTCCTTCCTCTGCCCGAGCTCATCAGGGATTTTCGTTTTCTGGCTCCTTCAGCTCCAAGATTAGGATAGAAAACAAAAAGGAGAGCCCAGGGAACTGACCACCACCTTTTCCCTTGGGTCCTGAGGTCCTTCCCAGTGGCCCTCTCTCTATCTGTCAGGGCCTGCCCATCTTTGTCCACGGAATGTCTGTGGGACATGGGGACAGGGAAGAAAGCCACGGGTCTGTCCGTTTGTGGAGAAGTCGAAGTGTCTTCATGTCATTGACCTGTTTACTCATGTTCATCCACGTCTCTAAGCCATCTCCAGTGAGTCCCCCAGAAGCTAGGTGAGGGGGCAGGGAGTGGAGCCTCAGACATGCGCCTTTCCTAGAGGTGTGTCATGGTGACACGCTGGCCCCTTCCCTACAGAGGTGACGACAGGGCTGGCAGTCTGTGCACCAGGGTTTGTGGCTAATTGGCTGGGGGCCGTCTTCCTCTTTCCATCTGTGCTGATCCTGTCACCACAAGAACCTGAGTGCTTCCTTTCTGTGCCCCTCTGGGCAGTGCTTTTAGCTATGTTGGGATGGTGGGGTTTCCCTAATCGTCCATCTTCCATAATTGGCCACACCACCAGGACAGTACTGTTTATGGCAGCAATTCCACAGCCGCTCCCAATTAAGGCTGCAGCCAGTGCTGCAGGGACCTGCTCAAGGATGGCTGCCCGACAGCTGGCTGCTCCTCAAGCTGCGGTCACTGCCGCCCCCTCACCCCGGGTGCCAAGGGCTGCAAATCCCATGGCAGCCTCTCTGATGGCCGCAGCTGGTCCTGAAGGGTCCCAGGCCAGGGAGGTCAGGTTCTCCCTAGGGTCCAGCTGGTGGGCACAGCAGAGTGAAGGGGGCACTCAGAGGCTCAGAGTGACCAGGACTCGGTGTAACATTGGTGCCATCAGGGAGAGAGGCTCCTCTCTCTCCAATCCTTTCATTTTCAAGATGCAGGAACTGTGAAATTGCTCCTTTCCCCCCACATCCTCTCCAGCATTTATTATCTTCATATCCTTGACGGCTGCCATTCTGACTGTTATGAGATGAAACCTTACTGTAGGTCTTTTTTTTTTTTCCATGTATTTCCTGGCCATTTGTATTTCCTCTTCCAAGAAGTGTCTGATTAATTCATTTTCCCATCTATTAATTGGGTTATTTGATGTTTGAGAGTTAAAATTTTTGAGCTTATTCATATATTCTAGATATTAATCCTCTGTCAGAAGAGTAGCTAGCAAATATTTTCTCTCATTCTGTAGGTTTTCTCTTCACATTCCTCTTTCCTTACCTATGCAGACGCTTTTTAACCTCATGCTTTTTAATTCGACAGCATCATTTCCTGAGCTTTAGGACTCCTATTGACCAAGTCACTACCTGTGCCTGTACATACGTAGTGACTTGATCAATAGGAATCTGTGGAAATCAGTGTGGAAGTTCCCCAAAAGACCAGGCATGAACCCACCTCATGACCCAGCTATATCACTCCTCGGTATTTACACTAAAGAATTAAAGTTGGTATACTATAGCACTACATCATACCCGTGTTTATAGCAGCACGATTCACAACAGCCAAACATGTTTTCTCTCATATATGAAAGCTAAGGAGGAAAAAGGAGAAGAAAGGTGGGGGTGGATCTCATGACAATCAAAGGGAGATCAGCAGAGGAAAGGGACCAAGGGGAGGGAGGGAGGAAGTGCTGGGAGGGGAATTGGCCACACTAGATTGTCACATTGTGTGCACGTTCCAATATGTAATGACAAATCTCATTATTATATCTGTAATGCACCAATAAAAATGTAGAAAGAGAAAAGGAAAAAAAAAAAAAAAAGATGAGAAACTAAGCCACAGAGCTGGACCAGGAACGAGCCAGGCTAACGAAGTGTGTTCTACACAAAGAGTTCAGAACAAGTTGAATGACAGTTCAGACCTCCTCGTCCCGGGCTCCAACTCGTGCAGGTGCTCCTCATCTCCTCAGAAAAGCATGGAGGCCCTGCCATTCCAGTGTGCCCGTCCTGTGCCCGCACACCCTTCCTCCCTCATCCTGCCCCTTGACTCCCCCACTCCCGCGCAGCCCCAAGGCTCCGGGTCCACTTGTGCCGGCTGCTTGCATCCAGAGGCCTGTGCCCTGCAGCTGCCTCTGCCTCCGTGGGTTTGGCCAATTTCCTGCCCACTGGTATTTCTGTCAGTCAGCCTAAGCTGAAGCCTCACCTCCTCTGAGTCAAGCTAACAGCCCTGTGACACCTTCACCCTCTCACCGTGTTTATTTTTCTTACTGAAGCCTTGACAGACTGCATGTGTGCTGCATCACATCTCTCCCCAAAGGGTATGCCCTAGGTAGGGAACTTTTTCCTCTCTGAATCATTTGAGAGGAAATTGCAGAAACGATGCTTCATGACACCTAGATATTTCAGTGTCTATTTTTATTTTATTTTATTTACATCACACTTGCTTACGCAGCCACACAACAAACATCAAAAGAAAGAAACCAACATTGATACGGGGCTTCCATCTCAAGAGACCCCATTGAAGTTTGACCTGTGGGTCACAAATGTGCTCTAAAGCCAACGCCAACAATAAAGAAAAACAACTATTCTTCTTTCTTTCTTTTTATGTATGTATGTATGTATGTATGTATGTATGTATTTCCAGTGCAGGATCCAAGCAGGAGCATACATCTCCCTTGTCCTCGTGATTCTTGTGTTTATTAATAAGAAAGACACTTTAGGCCTTTCTGGGTTTCATAACTGATTCTTTGGAAGAACGTAAATCTGCTACTTTGTAGGGCACCCCTCCCCCGTGGGGCTCTCTGATGTCTTCAGGTGTTGCATGACTGATGGACATAGAAAGCAACATCTTCCAGTCCTTGTGTGGGAAACTGGGCCTCCCCAGCTGCCTTGGAGGGTACTCACCAGCTGCCCCACTGGTAGAGACATAAAGTTTTACTCCTTGTGTAAGATTGTGTCCACCAGATTTCTCCATTTTATGGTTAATTAAGGAAGTGTTCTGTGCTCATTAGTTAATAAATAATTTAACAAACATTCTATGGGAAAATTACTTAGAATTATGTGTGTGTTCCATTTATCATCGTTTACCTGTGAAGTTCAGCACCCAGAGAACTTCCTATTGTTTGACATCAGGCAATTTGTGGGACTTTGTTACAGTGGCCTAGGACAGGCAATATTGTAGCACACCGGGTCCAGTGTAGGCGATCTTGCAAAAAAGTTACAAGAGTGAAACATAATGAGTAGCCTCCATTCCCCCAGCAGGAGCGCATGCTTACTTTCACCCTTACATCACCTGCTTCCAGAGTCAGGGAGGTACAGTCAGCAGCCACCCACTTCTATCCCCTGGGAGAGTGGTTCTGAGGTGAAAGGGGTGCACCCTCTCCTGCTCCCCATTGCAGACACGCCACCTCTGTGGGGAGATGCTTTGGCTTTGTCCTTCCCCAGGAATGGCCTACCCACAGCATGGAGGACAGGGGTTCCTGTCCCCAAGAGCCTGGGCATCAGATTGACATCTCCATCACTATCATTCCAGCATCTACCCTGGGAAAGGGCCATACTTGTGTGCTGGGTCCTCCCCTGCAGACTCAAGGACCTCGGCACCAAGGCTGTGTCGTGGAGGAGACTCTGGAGTCCCCTGCCCAACACTTGACATGAGATGTTTAGGGAGTATTCTGTAATAAATCCATGTGAGTGTCATTAGACAGAAATGGAAGGGCAATTTACATATTTCTCCTTACCAAAGTCATCCTCATCTCCTTCATTACGAATTGTCTCATGTACAGTCTTGCGATGATAGGCTCAGACACAAGAGCATGCTCACGGAACTTGTGTATGATTGTGGAAATAATCAAGCTAGTGTCTCAGAACAGAAGTGGCCTAAAAAAAAGCTTCTTTTTTTGTTTATTTGTTTGTAATGGGATTACAGAGGAGTATTGCCAGACACCAGGAGCAAATTCTGAGACCAGCACCTGGACTGACCTTGTGTCCTCAGAATACTGGTCTTACCATTGAGAGACCATTTTATCTGTGAAAAATAACACAAAAGTGGGGTGAGAACTACAGGTCGATTTTAAATCACCCAGAGTTAGAAGAACAGTATTTTCTAGGCTTCTTCATGAATAAATGTGGTGTGTTTATTTCGTGATGGCTTCCTCCTTTCCTCCTCCTCCTCTTTGGGCTCCTCCTTCTTCTACTTCTCCTCCTTCTTTTTAATTTTTTTTCTTGGTGATATTGTGTGATGGGAAAGCCTTTTAATAAATAGTGACAGAGAGCCCCATGCATTGTGTTCCCCTTTCTCTGAAGTCCCTCATGATGCAAATATTAACATTTAAGCCGACTATAAATAATATGAGCTGCTGCCATACTCAGGCTGCAGCAAAGTAACCGGAGGGGGGGCAGGGTGATGAAGACCTTGTGTAGATCAATACAGCAGGAGTGGAAGCCATTTATTCTAGGACAGGAGCGGTATTTATACATTCCACACAGCTTATCTAATTAACATAAACTAGATACAGCAGTCAACCAATAAGTAATCTCCACGCTTAATGGCTCGCTGGCGCCACCTCACAAACCACTGCCCCTGGCAAAATACCAGGCACCATCCAGAATTGTTTACAGACTCTAACAAGCTGCTTCTGTTCAGAAGGTAGAATTGAGTTATGACTTTTTAATGGATATGATGCCTTTATTAAATAAAGCAGCTTAAAAGACATATTTTATCCATTAGCTGGCACTGCTGGAGGAAAATTAATCTTCTGTTTTTCTCCTTTTGGTGAGCACACATTGTAAGGATGTATTTGTAGGAGGAAGGTAGAATTCCTCCTTAGGACAGCTGGGTCCGACTGCAGTGATAGCTGATGTACGGAGCCCATGCCACCCTCCCCTTCCCACTCAGGAGCTAGAACACAGTGGGTCTGACCACAGACCTCACACAAGCCTAACCTGTCGGGAAGCTTACTTCTCTTCATGAAGCATTTTTAAATTGTGTTTCCCTATTAAAGAAAGAAAGGGGGGAGGAAGAGAAAGAAGGAAAGAAGAAAAGAAGCAAAGCATCTTCCACTTTCTGACTTTGAGGCCATGGACACAGTGTGAGGTCTGGGTTCCCTCCTGCATGAGGTCGGGCTTGGCCACGGCCGTCCTTCAACTCTGGGCCCAGGACGGAAGGGCAGGGATGTGTTCCAGCCTGGCCATGCTCACTAGCGGCTGTGGAGGCAGCGTCCACTCTATGGGCCTCAAGTGTTACAGCCTATAACAAGTCCCTAGACGATCATCCCTTTGTGACTTAAAGCAAATGCACACAGACTGGCAGCCTAGTGTGACAAATGTATTGTGCAGACATGTGACTCCTTTTGTTTACCTCCCACATAGCCTTAGCTATTTTAAGGTCAATGTGCTCTAATTGCAGAGTTTTATGTGAGTCTATGTGTCCCCAACAATTTATGAAAAATTTGAACCTCTGGCAATACCAGCCCAGCCTGCGCCTTCCCACCTGACAGCCCCTGTCTGGAGGTGCATGCCAGGTGCTCCTCCAAGTCCTCTCAACAGGGCACAGGCTGAAATGCCACCAGATTGCCACAGTCTCCTCCATTCCTTTCACTTCTTAGAAAATGGCTTCCTTGTTAGTAGCTAGATGTTGCTGCACTTGGAACTTTGACTTTTTTATAGAGAAGCAATACAACAAAGGCTGCCTGCATCAGTACCAATATTAAAGTGAGAGGATCTACAGACGACATGAGGCTAATTTCCAGGAAGTGGCCCCTTGAGATTTCCAAGTGTGTTACGTTCTCCCCGTCAGGGTTTCTTGTCTCTAGCAAAACCACCTCAAGCTACTGCTTCCTTGAACCTCTGATCTTTCTTCCGTAGACTTTGGGTTTCTTACCTACATTGCTCACCTCCTTCAATTACCTGAAGCATGCCTACATGTTTAGTGAGAGCTGAGGAGTGGAGAGAGCCAGGAAACACAGGTAAAATGTACCTGACTTACTCATAAAATTTGGATCCTGTTTTGGAGGATAAATCAAAAATCAAAATTGCCTTGCAGTCTTCTGTCCTTCTGTGATGGTTAATCTGAATTGTCAATTTGATGGGATTAGGAGATGCCGAAGATTAAGAGGCTTCTGGGTGTGTCCGTGAGGGTGTGTCTAGGGATGATTGGCATGTGGGAGAGCCAACCACAGTGGAGACCCTCCCTCAGTGTGGACAGCACTATCCAATAGGTGGAGGGCTTAGATGGAACAAGAGTTGGAAGAACAAAGAAGCAGCCCAGATGTAGCCCTGACTCTTCTGGAGCAGGTTCTTAGCTGCTGCTGAGATCCCCTGAGGGCACCAGACACTTCTTCCTCCACTCTTCAAAGTAGGCCTGCCCGGTGGCTCTCCAGGAGTTTCCAGGCCTTCCCTCCCTAACTGGGGCTGCATCATGATGGCTCTTGTTCTGGGGCCTCAGCTTCTTGGACTGAGAAGCTACTGGTCCCCCCAGTTCCCCAGCCTGCAGCCAGCCATTGTGGGACCATCCAGCTTCGGGTTGTGCAGATCCATCTTTTGTATAATCACATACACACACACACACACACACACACACACATGCACACACACATTCTGTTGGTTCTTCCTCTAGAGAACCCTGACTCTGGAGGTTAGTAGCTCACTCTCCCTTTCCAGGTATGACAGCTGAGCTCAGAAGATTGTCCCAGGTTGTCTGGCCACTGAGTAGAGAGGCTACCAATCTTCTTAGGTCACAGAAAGTGCATCCTAAAGAGTCCCCACGTGGAATTCCTGCTAATTAACGGAAGCCCAGCAGCTGGGATGCCGCACAGGGCAGGATGGCAGGACCTGCTCAGGCCAGGCTGACTCTTGTGGGGCACCGTGACCCTGTGGAAGGAGAAGATTAAGGCCCAACAGTCCTACCTGCTACGTCTGCACATGTTTCCTGGTGTGTTATGAGAACAGATCCTGTTTTGTCTCCAGGCAAATCTTTTTCTTAGTACAAGTGAACGGCCAGTTGCTTCCATATGTTAGGCCATAGTTAAGCTCTAACCTCTCACTGCCCTGTGTAAGATGGGCTCCCTGTCCTCCCCGTAAACACAATGTCACCCCTGGCTTCCTTCCTTGATGCTGGGACAGGAGCGCAGGCTTAGCTCAGCGGAGCCCCTCACCTCACGGCTCAGCGACATCACCGGGTGTGTGGGCCTCCTCGTTATTGTCTTCACTGGTCCCCTGGAATCCAAGTCCCTTCCGTAATCCCTCTGTACAGGCCCCCAGCCAGTATGTCTGTGACCTGTCATGGTTTTGTCCAGGGCATATGTTCTGGCAAAATCTTGGTAATATTTTGTATTTTTTGATTCACATAAATAGTATTGGATGTGAATGTGATGCCAATTATTAGATTTTCCTTGTTGTGTTGCACTGGTGGCCACATCAGGGCTTCTTAAGGACCTATGGCCAGTGACACTCAGGTTCTATTGCAGTGTCTTTAAATGAGTCTTCCGCAACACCTGGAGTACAAATGCTTGTTCTCTGGTGCATATGTTTCAGGAAGTGGAGTCATGTACCACTACACTATTTGAGGTGGTCAGATTTGGCAAATAAAAAATGCAGGTCTTGAGTGAAATTTGGATTGAAAATAAATACCCCTTTAGCATGAGTGTATACACTATTTGTGACATGCTGTACTGTAACATTATTCAGTATGTGTCTTATACTTACATTTAACTGGGTATCCCTGTGTTTTATCTGAGAGCACCAATTATACTACAGTCCACAAATGCTACAAGAAGTGACCAGAACAGCCCATGTTGCAGGGATTGGTCACCTTAGGTGGAAGGTAAGGATCAAGTCAATGGAATAGTCTCTCCAGAAGCCAAAGATTGAGGAACATTCAGACTTTTCACACTGGAAACTACTTGTGCTAAACACATTTGGGGATCAAACAAAAAACAGATTATGTGTCAGTATTTATGAAGCAGGTTCAGCACAAGGAAATTGTTTGCAAACAGGGAAAATGAGTTAGGACATGAAAGCTATAAGTATAACACCATTAACTTCAAAGATAAAAAGGTACATAATTTGATGAATCCAACAATACACACAGCTTCCCAATTGCCATTTCCCCCCTACCAGTTTATTTTTATTTTGATTGCTCTAGTTTATGGAAAATGAAAATAATGTGCATTTGCAATGGGAAATTATTTGCATGTATCAATCTGGCTAGCCGATGTACTGTTCCCCTTTAGCTGCAGTTAATTCCAACAGCTGCATATGAATTTTCTAAAGAGAATCTCATAGGTAGAAATCTCTTTCCTTACAAATATTTTATTGTAAGGATTGTCAGTTTCTTGTATAATCATCCACCTTTCCCCCTGAAAGAATGCATTTGTTTTTAATGACAGAAGGATTGAGGTCTGCTCAGTTTTGTTCCAAGGCAATGTGACATAGATTGATGCACCATGGACTGTGGGTGGCTTGGCTCTGAAGACCCCACCTCTCACTGGCTGTGAATGAGGTTCACAGGTACAACAAAGAAATGAGACCCTGGGATCCTTAACAGTATGCAGACTATATAGATCTCACATCAAGGAGATATATATTCACTGTCCCCTTCCCTTCACCTACAAATCCACAAAATTCTGGCAAGGCTTTCACAGAGAATCACAGAAAGACTCTGAGATGTTCCAGGAGGAAGGCAGACCTGCTGGGCCCCCAGGCCTGGGACGGGCTGTGCTTTACGTTTTATTTTTATCCCACTGTTTTTCAGGTGGGCACTGGAGAGCTGTCCAATCCAGAGCCACCAGCAGTTGCAGCCAAAACCCTCAAGGAAAGTCTGCTTTCCCTGACCAGAGGCCTGGGAGAGGGGATGCCCGAAAATGCCTGGTGGGCACCCCGATTGCCACTCTGCCCCTGGGCATGCACTGGGTGCTCTGCCTGCAGCATGTCAGAGCACCTGTGGACCAAGCCACTCATGCTGCCACCTGGAGCCCCAGTGGGCTGACAGCAACAGAAGTGAGGCCTCCTGGGATCCCTCACCACTGGGGCTATGTGCAGTGGCATCAGTACATCAAGGAGCAACAGTGTCTGCACAGCAGGTGTCTCTGGAAAGTACTTTTGTAGACGCAGGCAGGACCAGTGGAACTTGGGTGGGTGCGCACCAGCATCTGAAGGACACAGCAAAACAGAGAGACATGGCCAGTGCTCTGACTTTAGGTATCATTAAAACTACATAGCAAAAATACAGGCCACAACTGCCTGCTACACCTAAACCTGAGCAGTTACTGTCTGATGGAAGAAAACATTTAAATGGAACCCAGCATTGTTTAATATAAAACCATCACTTCCAGGATATGAAGAAGAATAAGTTTACTGGGGCTGGGGCTCAGTGGCAGAGCACTTGCCTAGCATTTTTGAGGTACTGGTTCAATCATCAGTACCACATAAAAAAAATGAACAGATTAAATAAAGGTTAAAAAAAAGAGTAAGTCTATATAACATGAGCCAGTTGAGAAAAATATAATCAATAGATATGAATACTGAGATGAATCAGATTTAGGAATTATTTAAGCAGAATTTTAAAGCAGGGATCATAAAATAATGTTTTAACAAGATGTGAAAAATTCTTTTGAGACAAATGAAAAGCATAGAAAATTTCAGAAGTTACAAAAAACACTCAAAGGAAAATTAGAGAACTATGAAAACACAATGAAAGAAAATAAATGAGCTGGATGGATTCAAGAGTAGAGTGGAAATGGGTTAGTTAGTTTTCCATCACTGTAAGAAATATCTGAGATAAATAAGCTTATAAAAAAAAGAAAGGTTTTCCCTGGCTCACAGCTTTTGGAAGTTTCAGTACATGACAAACTGGCCCCATTGCTTTGTGCCTGTGGTGAAGCAGCACATCATGAAGTGAGCACAGGGCGCAGCACAACTATTCATGTCAAGGCCAAGATCAAAAGAAATGAGGAAGAGCCCCAGGTTCCACAGCTCCTTTGGCGGTATGATCATAATGGCCCCAAGCCTTCCACTAGGCTCCACCCAGAAAGTTTCCACCACCTTCCAACAGAACCACCAGCAGGGACCAGGTCCTCAACACATGGGCCCTGGGAGGACGTCCTGCTCCAAAGTGCAACACTGGGAGAGAGAGAAAAATCGCTCGTATTGAAGTCAGAAAAGAGAATTTATTCAATCCCAATGAGAGAGCAAATGGATTGAAAGCCAGTGAGCAGAGCATCGGGGAAGGGGAGGAAGGAGTGTGGGGCTGAAGTGGTGCACCAAGAAGTAACGGCGGGCACTTGCCCAGCGTGGCATCAGGACCAGAACTTAAGGTTCAAGAATAAGAAAAGATTTCAAGTAAGATCAACCCAAAGACTCCGTGGCAAGACACACCGTGATTCCAGTTCCAAGGACAGAAAGCAACCATGACAAAGTACTAGAGCAGAGACAAGTGACACATCAGGTATTGAGGAAGACCAGCTCTAAGGACAGGGGACTCCTCCTCTGAAGTCACAGAGGTGACAAATTACTGAATGGAAAAACAAGACAAAACATGGAAACAGAATCTTAGGTGTGAATCCAAGAGACGCACAAGACCAGGTGGGCATGGGGACGTGACTGGGGGCTGAGCCACAGGGAACCCAAACAGTTGAGGGTGGAGGGAGGTGGGGAGGGCTGCCAGGCTGGCCTGGGAGGGGCGCTGGGGCTTCCTTCTGAAACCCCTCCTGCCACAAAGGCACCAGGACAGCAGCTCCCCCTGGTGGAGAACCAAGTAACAGGCCTGCAGTCTCCCTGCCTGGGGCTGAGACCACTTCTCCATGGCGAGAGGACACAGGAGGGCTTCTCAGATTCCCAAGACTCATCTGCTCATCTGGGTTTGCCTCTTGGTGTGTCCTGGTGGCTCTGTGGTGATCTGCAACGTGTGCAGTGTGTACCTGTGGGTCAGTGCAGGCCAGTGTGACCCCAGGTGCCACAGGTCTGGCACAGGAAGTCCCCCTGACTAACCTGTCACCACAGCTGTCACTACCTTCTGTCACTATCTTATTTCTGCTGCTACCAGGGTCATGGTTTGATGATTCTCTTTTCCTCTGCTGGCCCAGGTGCTTGGCCTTCCAGGTCCACATGATGATATTAGTAAATAATCCCCTGTGGGTCCCCAGCACAGTGAGTTAAGGAGGCTGAGCCAAAGAAAGTTTGCAATGGCATCTGCTATGTCCTGAAATGGTTCATGTCATCTGTGCATTGACCACAGGGAGCTAACGCTGCCTGCCACTGCTCTCAGATGAGCCTGCCCCATGCATGGGTTCAAGCAATAGCATCTTGGATACGTGGATCCCCCCTGGACTCTGACCCAGACTGGGCTTTGTTGTCTTCATTTAGTGCTACCCTCCGAGTCTGGCAGTGGAGATTTCCCCAAATGTCTGCCCAGCAGTTTCCTGATGAGGGTGGAAGGTTCAGTGGCTGATGTCAACTGGGCCTCCAGCTGAAAGGTGCCATCTCCTTTGCCTTTGGAGTAGCTGCAACTATGGGCTGAAAGTGACTTCATGTCTGTAGCGTTTCCTGGGGGAAAGGAGGACTTTCCTGCTCAGTGGGCCACCTCAAGGGCTGTTAATTACTCCAGCATCTTTACTGCTGGGATGCGATCACACCAGCTCCAGGGAATCCATCCCATTCCTCTCCATGCAGCTCTGCGTCTGGACAGGGAGTCCTTGAGCTCATTACCAGTGCAAATAAGGGTCAGACTGTTTTGTTGAGAGCCACAGCCAAAAGGGGCCCCAGCAAACTTCCAGCTGCCAGCAAACTTCCAGCTGCCAGCTAATGATTGGCTCACAGCGGCTCCAGCAAACTTCTAGCTGCCAAATGATTGGCTCCTCTGCGGTGATGCTCATCGGGCTGTTTCCCCACCCTTTCAGACCACGAGCTGCTCTTTGGGGGACTTTTTTTGGCTCTGCCCAAGTGACCCAGCCAATCAGCCTCAAGAGCAGGAGGAGTGGGGGAGGTTGAGAGGCTTGTGGCAAGCCAGTGGTGGCAGTTGGGCTCTGAAGGTTTTTCCTGAGGAGCTGTGTGGTTTGGTGTGTGTGTTCTAAAAATAAAGTTAGTTTCTTTTGACAAGTGGCTTCTGAATTGTTCCCAGCCAGACTGTGGCATTTGGTGGCTCGCAGAGGGAACGACTGAGGGTAAGTGATAAGGTAAACTGCTCACCCCTGAGGGCAGGGCGAGAAGATGGGTAGCCATTTTAAGATTCTTCTTTTGTTTTGCTTCACTTTTTTTTTAAGTTGCCTGTCCCTGGAGTTGTGTAAGATGGAAGAAAAACCGCTCACATCTGAGGAACAGATAGGGAGAAAGGATGGATGGACATTTCAGGAGGATAGAAAGGTTATAATGATTTTTTTGTTGTTCCAATTTTGTTTCACTCTGTTTCAGTTTTGTTTGGCGTTTTCTTCTTGGGTTGTATTATAGTTATAATAGAAATATTCAAGTAAAAGAGAGGGTCTCTTGAACTAGTCAGACAGAGGAAAAAATTCAATTAAAAGAGAAGGTCTCTCGAATTAGTCAGACAGAGGAAAAAAATTCAAGTAAAAGAGAAGGCCTCTCAAGCTAGTCAGACAGAGAAAGAAATTGTAGAGCAGAAAAAGCCATCAGGGGGAAAGTTACAACAGGAGACTGCTACTAACACCTTTCTATCACCAGAGGACATAAGTGTCCAACCAACAAGGCCACCTCCATATGCTGGGAGGCCCCCAACCCCTGCAGTTGATAGTTGGGATCCTGAGAGAGGATCTCAAATATTAACATGCCCTATATTTGAGGCAGGAGGGCAGCGAATTCACAATGCTTTAAATTTCAAAACAGTGAAGCAGCTAAAGCAGGCTGTAACAACCTATGGTCCTCAAGCACCCTTCACTGTAAGCATGGTTGAATCCATTAACAACTTGAACATGACACCAGCAGATTGGGCTAATATATGTAAAGCTGTGCTAAATGGAGGACAATACCTGTCATGGAAGGTTGCCAATGAGGAATTTTGCAAGGAGACGGCTAGGCGAAATGCAGCAGCTGGTTATCCTCAGAGAAATCTAGATAAGTTGTTAGTGACCTTATGAGGATCAGCAGCAACAAATTGCATATGATCCCGGCATATACTCACAAATTGCTGCAGACGCGGTAAGGGCATGGAAGACTTTACAAGGACATGGAGATTTACAAGGTCAATTATCTAAGGTAATACAAGGAGCTAAATAGTCTTATGTTGAATTTGTAGATAGGCTTATTCAAACAGCTACCAGAGTTTTGGGGAATACAGAACAAACAATGCCATTAATAAAACAACTGGCTTATGAGCAAGCGAATTGTTGGTGCAGAGAAGTCATTAGACCATGGAAACATGAAGATTTAAACACATATATTAAATTATGTAGAGACATTAATGAACAAGAGCAAGTCATGGCAGCTGCAGTAAAACAGGCTTTAGATGCCAGAGACATTAATGAACAAGGGCAAGTCATGGCATCTGCAGTAAAACAGGCTTTAGATGCCAGGCCAAGAACATGCTACAATTGTGAAAAAACAGGACATTTTAAAAGGAATTGGCCCATAGGAGGAGGGTTTAACAAAACAAGGTATCACCAGATTTCAAACTATATTACAGAGCAATAGTGACAAAAACAGCATGGTACTGGTACCAAATCAGGTGGGTGGACCAATGGTATAGAATAGAGGACACAGAGACTAATCCACAAAGTTACAACTATCTTATATTTGATAAAGGGGCTAAAAGCATGCAATGGAGGAAGGATAGCATCTTCAACAAATGGTGTTGGGAAAACTGGAAATCCATATGCAACAAAATGAAACTGAATCCCTTTCTCTCGCCATGCACAAAAGTTAAATCAAAATGGATCAAGGAGCTTGATATCAAATCAGAAACTCTGTGTCTGATAGAAGAAAAAGTTGGCTCCGATCTACAGATTGTGGGGTCGGGCTCCAAATTCCTTAATAGGACACCCATAGCACAAGAGTTAATAACAAGAATCAACAAATGGGACTTAATTAAACTTAAAAGTTTTTTCTCAGCAAAAGAAACAATAAGAGAGGTAAATAGGGAGCCTACATCCTGGGAACAAATTTTTACTCCCCACACTTCAGATAGAGCCCTAATATCCAGAGTATACAAAGAACTAAAAAAATTAGACAATAAGATAACAAATAACCCAATCAACAAATGGGCCAAGGACCTGAACAGACACTTCTCAGAGGAGGATATACAATCAATCAACAAGTACATGAAAACATGCTCACCATCTCTAGCAGTCAGAGAAATGCAAATCAAAACCACCCTAAAATACCATCTCACTCCAGTAAGATAGGCAGCCACTATGAAGTCAAACAACAACAAGTGCTGGCGAGGATGTGGAGAAAAGGGTACACTTGTACATTGCTGGTGGGACTGCAAATTGGTGCGGCCAATTTGCAAAGCAGTTTGGAGATTCCTGGGAAAGCTGGGAATGGAACCACCATTCGACCCTGCTATTGCCCTTCTCGGACTATTCCCTGAAGATCTTAAAAGAGCATACTACAGGGATACTGCCACATTGATGTTCATAGCAGCACAATTCACAATAGCTAGACTGTGGAACCAACCCAGATGCCCTTCAATAGATGAATGGATAAAAAAAATGTGGCATTTATACACCATGGAATATTACGCAGCACTAAAAATAATAAAATCATGGAATTTGCAGGGAAATGGATGGCACTAGAGCAGATTATGCTTAGTGAAGCTAGCCAATCCCTAAAAAACAAATACCAAATGTCTTCTTTGATATAATGAGAGCAACTATGAACAGAGCAGGGAGGAAGAGCAGGAAGAAAAGATTAACATTAAACAGAGACATGAGATGGGAGGGAAAGGGAGAGAAAAGGGAAATTGCATGGAAATGAAGGGAGACCCTCATTGCTATACAAAATTATATATAAGAGGTTGTGAGGGGAATGGGAAAATAAACAAGGAGAGAAATGATTTACAGTAGATGGGGTAGAGAGAGAAGTTGGGAGGGGAGGGGAGGGGGGATAGTAGGGGATAGGAAAGGTAGCAGAATACAATAATTACTAATAGGGCATTATGTAAAATTGTGGATGTGTAACCTACGGGATTCTGCAATCTGCATTTGGGGTAAAATTGGGGGTTCATAACCCACTTCAATCTAATGTATGAAATATGATATGTCAAGAGCTTTGTAATGTTGTGAACAACCAATAAAAAAAAAATTAAAAAAAAAAACCAACAAGGTATCAAAGGAGTAGAATACCGGGTATTTGCCCACGATGCCGTAGAGGGAGACATTGGGCTAATGAATGCCCTTCTCAAACCACCATAGAGGGTACTCCATTATCAAAAAATGAACAAGGACCAGGTGTTTAACCACGATATCGTGGAGAAAGGCATTGGGCTCCATTGCCAAAAAATGGACAGGGGGGCCCAATGCTCGGGGGACCCAATGTTCCGGGGCCCAAGACCACAAATATACGGAGCACTGGAGGAACCCAGCAAACCCATCAGGGTAGTGCCCAGGACACATTGTTCATTAGATCCCTCATCAGACAAACCAGAGGGAGTGCAGGGTTAGACATTTGTGCCTCTACCAGATCAGTACTAACTCCAGAGTTGGGGAGTTCAAATCATTCCCACAGGGGTAAAAGGACCTCTTCCCAAAGGAACAGTAGGCTTATTATTGGGACGCAGCTCTTCTACTCTAAAAGGACTTATGATAAGTCCTGGGGTAATTGATCTCGATTATGAAGGTGAAATAAAAATTATAGCCAGTTCTCCAAATGGTATATCAGTAATTTCACCAGGAGACAGAATAGCACAATTACTAATAATACCCAGCCTACATGATAAATTTTCCAGTCGTACTGTAGAAAGAGGTTCCAAGGGATTAGGCTCCACAGGTGTAGATTGGCTATGCTTTCTTTAAATTTAGATTCTCGTCCCATGCTAAAACTAAATATTCAAGGACATGAATTTAATGGGCTACTGGATACAGGTGCAGACCTTAGCATCATCTCTCATCAAGAATGGCCAAAACATTGGCCATTACAACAAGCCACTCAAACACTTCAAGGCCTAGGAGTGGCGACTAATCCCCATAGAAGAGCAATGGTATTAGATCGGAAGGATCCTGAAGGATGTGAAGGAACTATATAGCCATATGGATTGGATCATCTTCCCGTAAATTTATGGGGAGGAGATGTCCTAGATCAATTAGGTTTGACATTAACAAATAACATCAACCAAAATGCACCCACTATTATGGCTAGACAAGGTTTTAGGAAAGGAAAAAAAGATTAGAAAAACAAGAACAAGGTACAGGAGCACCAATACAAATAGATCAAGGAACGGACAGACATGGGTTGGATTTTCAGAAGGGGCTACTGAGACAATAAAAATTGCTTGGAAATCAGAAAGACCAGTGTGGGTTCCTCAGTGGCCCTTGACTAAAGAAAAGATACAAGCAGCCTATGACCTGGTCAAACAACAATTAGCGGAAGGATATATACAACCTTCTGTATCTCCCCATAATACTCCCATTTTTGTCATCAAAAAGAAATCTGGTAAATGGAGATTATTGCAAGATTTAAGAGCCATTAATAATGAGATGGTTATTATGGGACCTGCTCAATTGGGGATTCCTCAATTGTCTGCTTTGCCAAAAACTTGGTATGTTTTAGTTATAGATATTAAAGATTGTTTTTTTTTTCAATTCCAATTCATTCTGAGGATAGTTCACGTTTTGCATTTACTATCCTTGCACTGAATCAAGAAGGTCCTGATCAGAGATATGAATGTAAAGTACTCCCTCAAGGGATGCCTAACAGCCCAACTATGTGTCAAATTTATGTTAACAAAGTAATCCAGCCACTTAGAAATCAAAATCCTGAACTACAAATATTTCACTATATGGATGATGTATTATTAGCACACAAAGATAAAAACACATTGCTAGAATGTTATGCCACAGTTACAAACTTATTAAAAAATTATAATCTAGAGATAGCAATAGATAAAGTACAATTAAATTTTCCAATTAATTATTTAGGAGTTCTATTATCCTCAACCATGGTCTGTCCACCAAAAGTTCAAATATGAGTAGATCAACTCAAATCACTTAATGACTTTCAAAAGTTATTAGGAGACATAAATTGGATAAGGCCTTATCTAGGTATACCAACAGGAAAGTTGGGACCTTTATTTGATATCCTAAAAGGTCCATCAGATCCAAATTCACCCCGCATGTTAACGCCTGAAGCAAGAAAGGCATTAAAAACCATTGAAACATATATGGAAGATATGAATTTGGATAGAATTGATATAAGTTTGCCTTTATTATTTATTTTACCACCAACAAAAAATATTCCTACAGGAGTATTTTGGCAAGAAGGTCTATTATTATGGATACATTTATCTTATTCTCCTAACACTATTCTTACTAGGTCACCTGAGGCTGAAGGACAATTAATACTCAAAGGAATAAAAGAAGCAAAGGGAGTGTTTGGAATTTCTCCCAATAAAATTATTACTCCATATACTATGAATCAAATTGATGAGTTAACTAATGAGTTAAATACTTGGGCAATAATCATGTGTAAATCTAATGTTTCATTTGATAACCACTTACCATCTAATCCTTTATTGTCTTTTTGGTCATCACATCCTGTAATTTTTCCAAAAATGACAAGAAAAACACCTATCATGAATGCTCCAAATATATTCACTGATGGTTCAAATAATGGTACAGCAGCAATAGTTACTCCTGATCAAACTTTTACATTTTTAGTACCCAAACAATCAGCTCAAAAGGTAGAGCTTAATGCAGTATTGCAAGCTTTTGCGATGTTTAAAGATTCTGTATTTAATTTATTTTCCGATAGTCAGTATATAGTTAATGCTATAGTATCACTTGAAGATGCTGGCATGATTTCCCCTTCCTCTGTTTTCTCTTTGATTTCCACTATACAAAGTCTAATCTAGGACAGAAAAGATACGTTCTTTATAGGACATATCAGGGCACATACAGGATTGCCTGGAGCCCTTAGTTTGGGCAATAATTTAGCAGATAAAACTACACATGACATACATATTTTCTCTACACTAGAAGAAGCTATAAATTGTCATAAAAGGTTCCATGTCAATGCTAATACTTTACAAAAGCATTTCAAAATAACTAAGGAACAAGCTAGACAAATAATAAAACAATGTCAAAATTGTGTGACCTTTTTACCACAAGTTAATCTTGGTGTCAATCCTAGAGGACTGATATCTAACCATATGTGGCAGATGGATGTCACACACTAGCCAGAATTTGGAAAATTAAAATATTTGCATGTTACAGTTGATACTTCTTCTGGATTTTTGGTGGGCTCCCTTCATGCTGGAGAAAAAACTAAAGATATTATAGCTCATTGCTTACAAAATTTTGCCACTGTGGGCATTCCAAAACAGTTAAAAACAGATAATGCCCCTGATTATACTTCTACCTCTTTCAAACAATTTTGCTCATCATTTGGCATTACTCATATAACAGGAATCCCATACAATCCACAGGGACAACGCATATTTTGAAAAGCTCATCAAACTATTAAAATGTACTTATTAAAGCAAAAAGAGGGAATTGGGAAGGGGTATATATTCCCCAAAGATAAACTTAAAATAACCCTTTTTACTCTAAACTTTTTAAATTTGGATTCATCAGGATTTAGTGCTGCAGAAAGGCATATGTGTCCAAAAAATGTACATAAGCCTAAGGTACTTTGGAAAGATATTCTAACAGGACAATGGAAAGGTCCTGACCCAGTAATTGTCTGGAGTCGGGGGTCTGTTTGTATGTTTCCACAGGGAGAACAGCAGCCGATTTGGATTCCAGAGAGATTAACTAAAGCGATTTCTACAGATCAAAAAGAAGATGATTTGGCTCAAATCCATAACAGCTGATATCCAAAACTCCAGTTTGGCTATCCTTACATCTGCGACAGAACCAGGATGCTTTTTTCAATATCTATTTTATTATTACCCTTTCCCACATAATGAAGTTCTATTTTGTTTTTTGAGCTCATACAGACCTAGGTTAATGTTTTGCTGATCAGTTCTATTTTTTGACTATAGAGTTTTTAAACACTGCAATGGAGATTTCACCTGTAAAAAGTAACAAGGCCTTTACTATTATGTTATGTGTTGTGTGCACACTTGTGTTTTATGTTGTATGTTTGTATGTACGCATGTCCATATATAATATGTGGTGAGCGCTCATGAAAAAATGGATCCAAATTTTTTTTTATTCACGTGATTTAAATGGTTTAATTTAAATTGGGTAAACAGCTGTTGAGGATTATTTTAATATGTGAACAAAAAAGGAGGTTAACAGATCTGTTTGTTTACTTTCACCTTTCCTTTTCATTATATTTAATAATTCTCTTCAAGATAATGTAAATTGTTCAGAAAATTGTTTTCTTTTAGTGCCTTGTGTAATGTTACAAATTTTTTTTCTTTAACCATTATTGCCAGAATTCCTATCTTCATCCCAGTGCTGGTGAAGCCAAAGATAAAACCAATCTACAGCTTCTGCAATAGCCATCACTGAACTGCTTTCAGAACTTGCCTGGACTATGTATCACTTGTATGCATTGTGAACTCACTTGTATGCATTGTGAACTATCTGTTGGTGCAGCGACTTGTGGTTGTGTTGGGGTATTTTTGCTGATGGTGTCATCCGTGGTATCCTCCTCCCTTCTGCTTGTGATGGTCGTTCAGCTAAAATTTGGGGGCCAACAGAGGTGAGGTAAAGAACCTCACCCCATGCTGGTACAAAGACCTATCCACAGGTGTGGCTGTATACTGGACCGGTAGTCAATGACGGGTAAGATCCAATTGCAATGGTACCAACTTAAGACAGGAGGCTGACGCCTTGAGGTCAGCTCATCTGACGACGGGTAAGAACCATATGTAGTACTGGACAACCTAAGGCAGGCATGGTCCCTAAGCCACATGCTTGTTGTTTAAACAGAGAGGGGGAGATGTTGAGAGCCACAGCCGAAAGGGGCCCCAGCAAACTTCCAGCTGCCAGCTAATGATTGGCTCACAGCGGCTCCAACAAACTTCTAGCTGCCAAAAGATTGGCTCCTCTGCAGTGATGCTCATTGGGCTGTTTCCCCGCCCTTTCAGACCACGGAACTGCTCTTTGGGGGACTTTTTTTGGCTCTGCCCACGTGACCCAGCCAATCAGCCTCAAGAGCAGGAGGAGTGGGGGAGGTTGAGAGGCTTGTGGGAAACTGGTGGTGGCAGTTGGGCTCTGAAGGTTTTTCCTGAGGAGCTGTGTGGTTTGGTGTGTGTGTTCTAAAAATAAATTTTGTTTCTTTTGACAAGTGGCTCCTGAATTGTTCCCAGCCAGACTGCAACACTGTTTGGTGATTTACACCAGGCGTTTATCTCTGGTGAGCCCCCTAGCTGGTCCCCAAGGAGGCACAGTGATTCCTGCCTTACAGGAAGTGGGAAGGGTACTGTCATTTCTTGCCTGGTGTGCACTATTCAGAGGGACTTCCATGTCTGAATCTCTTCTTCACAACATCATGATATCATCCTTACTGCACAGAGGCCCCCAGGCAGATGGACAGAATGTGATGACCCAGGATGTGCCTGTGTGGCCTGGTTTGAATTGCTTTATGCACCACCAAATGTTTAAAATTGACTTCTGAACTAGTCAGAAAGGAAGGTATAAGAACCCCAAAGTATGCAAGGATTTGTCACTTGCTTATAGAGGAATAGTTTTAAACAGTGAGAGAAAGAGATGTTGTCTTGAATAAGGATACTGGGCTGGTTCTCAGAGAGCTTTATAATCTGACATAATGCTCCATGTGCAGCCGGCTCTGTATAAACAGAATTCTGTTTTGAAATAGATACGTAACATAAACAAGTATACATTTGCCCATAAATAGGTGGGAGAGTTAATGCCTTAGAGGTCCTAGATATACATGATTTTTTAAATTATTCAGGCTACCAGCCAGCACATCTTTTTCCTATATTAGAAAAAGAGATTAAAAAGTAACAAGATTGGCAAAGAGGAAATAAAAAAAAAGAAAGGGGAAAGTTTGAGAAAAACAGACACAGAAGATAAAACCCATTCCTGCACTTGCTAGAATAAAACCTTTAATAATGCTTTATGTAAAAGTCCTAGATGAGAATCAATAAAACTTAAGATCTAACTAAAAATAAAATTCAAGATGTGTTGCAATATATTATTCATAAGATGTGCTTCAGATCCAGAAAGAAGCTCTATTTATGACCGTAAGCTCAAGGTCATAAGGAAATTTAGTGGGGACCCTAAGAATAATTTGCCTGCGGATGTCAATTGGTGCTACATAACGTTAACTGAACTGCACGGTACATCGGCACTTGAAGGGTATGTGCATCCTGATGGTTAGTGTGGATGCCAGGCCTTATTAGGTGGGGGGGGCCTCATGCATGCTCTGTAATACAGCCTTAGGGCCCTCATCTCAACATGAAGCGAATATCCTTCTGACAGAAGTCTAATGCTGAGAACATGAGCCAGGATATGTAGAAATTATATTGTTTTTCATATAGTAGGGACTACATCCCGTAATTCAGCATTGACTACACGCACTCTCATAATACACACTGTGAATATATTGATTACATAACATCTACAACAAGTATGTGATATACCTAATATATAGGATTTAGTGCAGTGATTGGATCTGCCAACATTATTAAAATATAAGTGAATTTATCAGCAAGATGAACTGCCCTAAAGTCATGTAGAATGACGTCACTGGAACTGGAATACAGCAGATCACACAGAGGCTGTCTCCTCCTGAGAGGGCAGTTGCCATAGATGCTTGGCACCATTTGCATCCCTGTGACCTCGGCAGAATAATCAGTCCAGAATGTCCTTCACATTGGCTTTCATTTTCAACCTAGCTCTTTATAGAGACAATACCCATCAATCATGGCAGGGGCAGTGGTGGTCACCACTGGTGGAGATCCCTGGTGGTAAGCAATTGAGATCCGTTTGCTCAAGATTGCACAGTCAGGTAGCATAGAATTCAGTGGTCTCAACACCGTGCTTAAAGTACAGTTCCTCACTCAAGCTGCAAACCTGTGTAGGTTCTTCTCTTGGAAGAAGGGAACAGCCTCAAATAGGAGATGCCAGGATCAAAGTCTGTGTTTTCTTCTCTTTATTATCTGGAAACTCCAGATCAAATGACCCCTAGAGCAAGAAGCAATGTGTGACCAGGGTCCCAGCCATGATTTAAAGACCTGGTTCTCCTCTCTTGAAGTGGGAGGTCAAGGGTGCTGGAGGTGCTAGCACACAGATGTCCTACTGGAAGAGAAAGCTATTGAAAAAGAGGTGTGGGGATTCTCTCCAGGTGCAGATGAGAAAGGAGGGCAAAGGGCAAACATTTTTTTTCTGGAAAAAAATTAATGCTCCCAAATTAAAGATACAAAAAAATGACTTTAAAAGCACTATATAAGTCCTGTGGCTAAGTGCCTTATAAATGAATATTTTTAAATGAGGTTATTAAGAAAAACGTGGAAGCATCACAATACCTGATCTCGAATTTTACTCCAGAGCTATAGTAAGAAAAACAGCATAGCACTTGCACCAAACACACAGGAAGACCAGTGGAACAGAACAGAAGAGGCCAATCCACACAGATATGATCATCTGAGACTCAACAACAGTGCCCAAAACACACATTAGAGAAAAGATAGCCTTTGTAACAAATGACTGGGAAAACCAGATGTCCACATGTCAAAGAATGAAACTCCATCCCTGTCTGTCATTCTTCCCAAAGGGATCAAAGACCTAGGAATTAGGCAAGAAATTTCGTCACTGCTAGAATAAAATGTAGGCTCCACGTTCCAGCATATTGGTGCAGACACTGACTTCCTTAATAAGAAACCTAAAGCTCAAGATATAAAACTAGGAATCAAAAAGTGTGATGGCATCAAATTAAAAAGCTTCTGTGCAGCAAAGAAAACAAGAGTGTGGAGAGAGAGAGCCTGCAGGATGGGAGAAGGTCTTGGCCACCTGCTCCTCAGATGGGAGATTAATATACAGAATATACAAAGAACTCAAAAAGCTTAACCCCAGACACAACCCAGCTAATAGGCCAGAGAAGTAAACAGACACTTCTCAAAAGAAAAAAAAAATACAAAATTCCAACAAATAGATGAAAAAATATTCAACGGCTCTAGCAATTAAGGAAAAGCAAATACAGACTTCATTGAGATTTTATGTCATGCCAGTCAGAATGGCAATTAACAAGAATACAAATGTTAACAAAAGCTGGCAAGGATGTGGGGGGAATGGTGAAGGGATACACTGCTGGTGGAACTGCAAATTACTACAACCACTTTGGCAAGGAGTTGGGAGTTTGCTGAAAAAAATGGAATGGAACTGTCATGTGACCCAGCTGTCTCACTCCTCTGTGTCCAAGAGAGGTAAAATCAGCATAGGCTAATTTGATTGCCACATCAATGTGTGTAACAGCACAACTCACAATAGCTAAGTTATGGATCAGCCCAGGTGCCCGTCAATAGACAAGTGCATAAAGGAAGTGTGGTAGAGACACACAACGGAGTACTATGCAGTCACCAAGGAGAAAGGAATGGCATTTCTTGGTGAGTGGATGGAGCTGGAGAGCATCGTGCTGAGTAAACCAAACAAAATCAGAGTGGAATGTGTGCTCTCATGTGCAGAAATGAGAAAACAAGGAGAACAAGAAGGGAGGGGGCATCCCACAGAAATACAAGGGAGATCAGTGGAGCAGAAAGAGAGGACAGCGGGAGGCAGGAGGGATGGGAAAGGGGAGGAACAGGGGATAAAACTGACCCAAGAGTGCTGTGTACATATATGAATATACCACAGGGAATTTCACCTTTCTGTGTACCTATAAAGCAAAAAAAAAAAAAAAAAATCAGAATTTAAGTAAGTATAAGGAAGGTCAAGGAGAGTATGGGAAAGGGAGCCCGGGAGGTAGGAGGGAGGCAATGGGGGTGTACTGGGGACTGAGGGGAGCAGATTATATCCCACGCTTATATGATTCTGTCAAAATAAGCCCCAGGATTGTGCATAATGTAATGCACTATGATGCAGAATACAATTGTGCTGAACTCTAATGCACTAACACCAAAGAGAATGTAGCTGGCTTTGGACTATGTGATAGTCTGGCTTAAGGTCACTGCAAGAGCCTTGAACAGGATCTGAGTGAATGAAGCCACACACAAAGGCCAAGCCTTCCATGATTCCAATTATCTAAATTGTTGTAAGAGGCAAACCCACACAAAGAGGAAACGGATTAGTGTTGCCAGGAGCTGGAGGGAGGGGGAAGTGAGTGTCCAGGAGCAGGGGATTCATTTTGGGATGTTAAAATGTTCTGGAATTAGATACGCCAGACCATCCACAAGTCTCTGAATGTCTTTAAGAAGCACTGACTCATGTACTTTTAAGCAGAGGGCGTTGGGGCGAGTGGGTCACATCTAAATAAAGCTGTTACAAACAAAAGCAAGCCCTTCCTTCTGAGCTTCTTTAATTATCCTGGTTGATAGAAGTCCAGTGAGCTTTGGGGTAAAACTAAGGACGAGAACAGGGTGGGAAAGAGCAAGGCCAAGTGCTGGACTCCTACAAAGAGGGATTAGTGTGTTATTTCTGCTGTGTATTTTTACCACAGTGAGGCTGATGGGAAATGTGCTTCTGAATGTTCAATGATGAGCGATGCCCACGCAGAACACATTTAAGCAGATCAACCCTGAGAAAATGTGAGTCAAGCAATCAGAGAGCCGGGGGCGCTTTGATCTTGGGTTTGTACATGGTGACTGTGATCGGATGAGTCACGGGTCCCCACAACTTGGAAACAGAGATGTCTGGGGCATCCCTGGGCTCAACAGTACAATTCAAGGGTAGACAGCACAAAGGCATTGCTTTCCCACCAGCTGAAACAGAGTTCCCAAACACTGCTTAGAGATGATCTTAGTGCACACGTTGCCAGTGGACACACAATTTGGGCATAGGTGGCTTCTGAAACCAGACGGCTCCCATCTACGAGAGACTTTGAACACATATGTCCTACTCTAGATGCATCCTTCACTCTTAGTCCTACCAGTGCCTCTGACCTGCTGTTCTAGTATCTTCTACTGTTCAAACCCAAATGCTCATCTTATTCTGTTCCTCCCCACTGCACTGCAAGTCTCCTTACAGTGCCTGAGTGAGTCCTGCATATCCCAGGGCACACTTCACCCTCAGAGCCAGGCTGCCTTCTCCTCTGCTGCCCCCACACCCCACTCCTTGCTCAATCTCCTGAGGACTTTGCTCCAGAGCCTGGGACCTGACATCTGCCTTGAGCTGTGCTCACCTCCATGTTGCGCCCCAGGGCCTTAACACATGCTTCTACCCTACCTGCAAGGCTTCCCTGTCTGATTACTACATGACCCAGCTGGGATGTCTCCTGCAGGAGGGACACAGAAAATCCAACCACAGACTAGAAACCCAGGGATAGGATGATTGATCTCTGCGTGGGCACCTGCCTCTCGGAAGGGCAGAGTGATGTCCCAGTCCTCCCTGTTCAGAGCCCTGCAGTCAGCTGAGTGACAGCCCCTCCACTGGGACCTGGGCTTGGGACCAGACCCTCTGCACCTGTCTGTTTGTAGCAGGGATCTATTCTCAAAACTGGGGACCGTTGGCCTTGAGAAGAAACTGAGGCCTTTTCCTACAGGTGAGAGACCATGTCCCTAGGACAGCAGGTGAGCTGCTCCCAGTGACAGTCTAGGACGGTCAACCCAAGGGTCCAGACCTCATGGCTTCCGTGGTTGAAGAGCACTATTCTGACTTCAGGTGGCAATCACAGCCCCTTTGATCTCAGGGGAGGGGGATCCTCCCAGCCACGTGAGGAAAATCCCGATTGCTTAAATATTGGCTTTCTCAGCCTCCCTTAAAGGTAGGGTGTTCACATGGCACAGTTTATACAAATACAAGGAGATGCCTGCTGGAGGGACACCTAGGACTTTCTTCATGGATTCAGTCTTTTGGGAAAAAAGTTTCCCTTGTCCCCCAAATCTCCTTCATACATTGTGATGCTGGAGCAGCAGCAGCCATGTTATGACCAAGAGTTAGCACTCATAACATCAAAATAAAATAAATTGAGAATATCAGAGAAAGAAGGTGCAATGATTATGAGTCCCTGAAATGAGCTGCTAGCCCATTCCCTGAGCATCGACTCTGATCAGAGTATAGATCAAGAAGTCATTGGGCTGGGGATGTGGCTCACCTGGCATGAATATGTGGCCCGGGTCCGATCCTCAGCACCACATACAAACGAAGATGTTGTGTCTGCCGAAAACTACAAAATAAATATTGAAAAATTCTCTCTCTCTCTCTCTCTCTCTCTCTTTTTCTCTTTAAAAAAAAAAAGAAGTTATGCGAACCCTCCTGCCTTCAGGTATCCAAGTCAGAGAAGCCTTTTCATTCTGAGGTCTAGCTGAGAAAATGTAAACCCAGAGGACGGGTGAACTGTGCTGGGTGGAATTGCTGGGCCGGCACTGGAAGTGCTTTCGACCTGCTCTTGGATCCCTAGCCGGTGCGCACTGGACTTAGAGCTGACAGCAGAGGAGAGAGGAGAAACATGAAAACCCCTGCAAACCTGGGCTTTTAAGAAAATAACAATAAAATGTCACTGACCAAATATACCCACACTTACATCAAAGAATTTCGCAGTGGCTACTGCAGCAAGGAAAACGATCTCATGCAAGATGTATGCAATTAATAAAGCATGAGTAATTTTATTTAGCAGCTTCTACCATTCCAATTTTTTTTTTGCAACGGAAATTGAACCCAGGGGGCTTAACGACTGAGCCACCTCCCCAATCCTTTTTATTTTGAGACAGGGTCTTGCTAAGTTGCTTAGGGCCTCACTAAGTTTCCGAGGCTGGCCTTGACTTGCCATCCTCCTGCCTCAGCCTCCCAAGATGCTGGGATTAGAGGTGTGCACCACCACACCCAGCAAAACTTATTTTTGAGACAAAGCAAAAACATGGAGTTCTCTTCAAATATGGCAAAATTCATTTGCTGCTGAGGACAGTTCTTGCCCGCACTGATCCACATTTCTCATTCGCTAAATGGACATTGCCTCTCAATGTGACTCAGTGCCTCCATGACGAAACTGCATCTTTTCTGTATTTGGAGTGTCATTATTTAATCAAACTGCATGAGGATCATAATGGCTTGAGGTAAGAAAAAACAAATTTTCTTCCTCCCTTCCTGTATAAAAATCCATGTGTCTTTCAGAGAGCTGAGAGTTTAATTTGTCACATTGCTAAGCACATTTCCTGAGTCTCTTCAGGGACAGGGACTACACCCACAGGGTTAACACGCAGCCAGACTCTGGTCATCCAGCCCTGACCGGGGGCTCCACCTGCACCTGTGACTCCCTGCTTAATGGAAGGACTCCCACCAGCAGGAGGAAGGGGAGGGTTACAATTGCTCTTCCCTGACATTAGTGTCACTCTAGAATTCCTACCCCCAAGTGGAGGTCCACTTCCCCACAGGGCTGAGACCTGAACGGAGGGGACCAGTGTCTCTCCTGCCATGCTGCTGGTGTCCCCAGTGTGTCTGAAGGCTTCATGCACTGACCCTTAATTATGCAAGTGCCCTCTTCCATGGGGAGTGACATCTTAGGGATCAAGAGCAGATTCCAGGATGTGGCGAATTTCCAAACATACACAGCAACAGGGCTTCTGCACTTCCAGTACCCAGAAAACAGACAGCTCACCTGGAAGAACTGAGATAGCTCAAATCCAAGCCATCCGCCCCCCATGTTAGAGCCAATGGCTGCAGACCATGTGAGCTCCCAGTGTCTCCCCTGCTCCTGTGTCATCCTGCTCGGTGACTTACCAGGACAAAGTCAGTCGCCAATTTAAAATGGAGGGCATAGTAGAATTCCATTTCAAATCCTCAGTTTCTGCCTTCTCTTGAGAAGCAACAACAGTATCTACCCAGAGCGGCATTTCATTTCTCCCTGGAAACCCGGCCCTGATATCTATTACCTCCAGCTGGGGCTTGAGCTGCTCCTATTCCCAGGTCTCCGAGTACCTAGCTCTGGCAGGCATTCACTTTCCCAAGCAATAAACTAGACCAAGCAAACCCCCAGGAGTGTCTTCATATTCTCCTTTCCTGGGCGGGTCCTGTTACCTGCGGAGTGCCCTGTGTTTCTCCCATGTGAGGGGCCTGCACTGTCTCTGTCTGTGGTTCATGACAGAGCTCTGGAGTCACGCTGCCTGCATTTGAATCCTGACCTGGATTCCTACCAGTTGCCTGATCTTGGGCAAGTTCCAGAACTCTAGGGAGCCAGTTTCTTTCCCTGGTAAACTGGGGATGACATCAGCAGCCACCTTGGGGGCCATGTGAGAAGAAATGAGGTCATGTTAGCAGGCAGACAGTGCCATCTCAAAGTCCCTATTGTCCACTGGCCAGGCTTCCCTCTGTACTCACCCCGACCAGGAGCACAGGTGGTCTGAGACAACCATGCCTGGCAGGTGCCACTCTGATGTCCCACCCCACGCCTCAGCTCTTCATCCCAGGGATCTGCATAGCAGGTGTCAAAGGCAGGCAGCCAGCCAGGAGCAGGCTGCATGGGGAGGAAGGAGCTCAGGCAAGGCAGGGCTTCCAAAGACTCCTAACAGTGGACAGGGGAGGAGGGACCCAAGGTGGCCTCCTTGGTGTCACGGATTCATCCCCAGCTCCGATGACTCCTGCGTACCCCAGTCTACTCCTCAGCCCACCTAAGGCTTCCGTGGTTCAGGGACGGGGGAGCTGTCTGAGATGGCACAGTCCAGGCCCTAAGGTGTCCAGAGCTGCACGATACACAGGCAGCCCCTGTCCCCAGGGTGCTCCATTCTGGGAGTGACAGAGCTGTGGCTGGCAAGTGAACAAGTGACATTGTTCCAGAAACAGGCAGGTGGGATTGCCATACTAAACCTGGGCAAGCATTCTGGTCAGTGAACTTCCTGGGGCCAGGACTCTCTGGAGGGAGAGTGGAGACACCTGGGCAGGCTGGAGGAGGAGCCCCTGAGAAGGCGGAGCCAGGGCAGAGTGCCTGCATGGCAGGGAGGTGGCACCTGTGCTGATCAGACACACCTGGCAGGAGCATCGCCCATTACTGTGCCAACGGCTGCATGAGGCAGGCGCTCTGTCCTCCCCTCCTGTCCTATGGTTGGAGAAGCTGAAGGGCAGGTAGGTTGGTGACTCCCTCACAGGGGAAGGAGGCAGGAACTCAACTTGGGACTCTCCCTTCCAGAGCTGGTTCCGCTACTCAGCCCTGCAGGTAGGTCCTCCTCACCTTCAGCTCCTGCTGGGCTCTGCCAGCCTAGTGTCCCCTCCCGCTGGGGCCCTGGGCAGCTCAGCCCGTCCCTATTTCTCAGTGTCTTGCTCTACCTGTGTCTGGCCACCCGGGTGAAACTGCAATTTAGTCGAGCTTCTAACCTCTACCAAAGGGCTGCTTTGGGAGGGTGGAGCAGTTGTGAGCAGAGACTTCTATAAAACACGCACCTCGGGTTGATGCGAGAAAATCCAAAGGTGGTAAATTGGGGCTGTTCCTGTTTTGCTGCTCAGCCTTCACTGAGCTCCTCCCCACCTCTGCACTCCAGGACTGCAGTTAGCTTTAGAAAAGAGTAAATATCTAAAGGATTTATTTATTTTTCTCCCTAAATCAGGGGATGGTCGAGATGTAAAGATGGCTGGGAAATCTCTGGGTGTCTGTCTCTGTCTCTAGTGCTCTGAGGACTTGGGGAAGCAGTTTGCATAATCCACCGGGCTGTGTGTAAATCAGGGTCCTTGCCAAGCCACACGCTGTCTGGAGAGAATATCGTCCACTGCCCACTAATCGCACTGGTGGAGAGAGGAGCAGCTCTGTGAGTGGGTTAATTGAAAATATTGCTGAGGGATCTGGAGGAGCTTAGCTAATGACGTTTGGAAAGTGCGCTCCACGGTTAGCAGTGATAATGAGAGGAAGTGGTATGATAAATACCCTTGCTGACATTTTGATGGGCAGTCACCACCCAGAGGTCATCCCCATTTCCAGAAGTGGGAGCAGCCTGGAGGAGAGGTTGAAGTTTGGGACAGTGACAAAGTGGTCTCATCTGGATCCTCTGGCCCTTAGGACACAAGCTTTGGGGGTCTAGACAAGGGGGGTCACCCCTAGCACCTCAACCGGGAGGGGACCTTAGCTCCGGTCTGGGCCTCCTCCTCTTGCAGGGTGAGAACAGAGGCCTGCCATGCTGTGCTTGTCCCCAGGGCTCTCTGCAGTCCCAGGCTCTGGCTTAGAGTTCTTAGATCCCTGCAGGCTCATGAAAGAATTTTTTCTTAAATTTTTGTGTTTGTGTTTTTTTCCTGCCCACATTATTTCCAGTCAGCTTCAGTAGGAGCGCCGGCCTTTCCGGAATTACAAGATTATTAAAGATCATTCATTTCTCTCTTACTTAGTATTTCTTGAGCTCTTATAATTTGACAATTATCCCTAATTGTATTAGATATTTTATCTATTTTCTTGTAATTATGCTGCCGAATGAAACTGAATATTCTAATCACTTCTAGGTTCAGCTTCGGGTTAGTACAAGTACATGTAAAATGTCCTAGCTATGAGAGTGATTGTTGTGAAATAGAAATTCACGTTCATCCGAGAAATAATATCAGTGATGAAGTGACCAGTCCCTCCTCCATCCTAAGCGCTATCTCTCCCCGAGTTCCCAGCGTTCTCTGCTTCCTGCAGTTCCTCCTTTTGCAATGTGGACCTGTCAGTCCGTAACAGAACTGGTACTTCTCAGTCATTGTCCTTACTGGGGCATGACACAGGTGAGTAACTAAAGCCACAGCTGGTCCTTGTTCTGCTTCCAAACACAGGAAGAGTCACTGCTGAGTTTTGTTTTCTTCTTAAAGGGCGACAGCTTGAAACTCCGTCTTCTCCTGCACCACCCTGTTAGATCCTCCTTCCCCTGCTCTGTGCTCTATCTGGGGTGGCTCCTTCCAACTCCAGCTCTGCTTTGGCATTGCCAGGGGCTGGGTGGAATTCAAATGATCCTCCAGTGAGGAGGAAGGAAGGATCTTTCATCTAGATGCTCAGGGTTCCTCACTGTTAAGGACAAGTTTACATCAGCTTTGGCTGAATACAAAACCAGGTAGCATCCTTCCAAGGCTTTGGGAAGAAAAAGGAGGAGGAGGAGGAGGAGGAGGAGGAGGAGGAGGAGGAGATGATGATAAAAAGTAGCATTACAAACCCTTAGCTTCTATCAGCCATTTTTTTTGCAAGTAGTTGAAATTAAACATTTTTTAAAAAGAAGGTGTTTTTTTAATTTACACTTGGGTTTTACCTTCTAGATATCTCAGAAGATGTGCAAGGACGGGGAGCAATGGCATGTTCTCTCCCCTCTGCTTAGCTCTTACTGTCTAAATTACAAGTGATTCACAAGCCTTCAGAAGTGCACAGGGGCAGTACCTGACAGTCCTCTCTGGTCACAAGAGTTGAAGGCAGAGGGATGAAATCAAGACAGTGGGACATGGACCCTCTTGTCAGGCCATGGGTGGCTTTAGTAGCTGACGGCTCCAAGAATAGACCTTATGCATCTTACCCCCTGGTATTTATGAAATCAGAATTTACCCTAGGGTCATTGGATGTGTTTCCTGTTCCTTCATACTGTCTTTTTAAAATTAGCTGCACCCTGGGTTGTGTTGGAGAAATAAGACTAAAAGCTAAGCAGAACCCCTTCCCAATCCAGAGAATCTGTCCCCAGAGCTAAAAGAGAAAGAAGACAGTGTTGTCACCGAATGGGCATTGAGCCAGCAAGCAAGGCACGCAAGGGCACCTGCTCAGAGGTGGCCATGGCAGAAGGAAGCCTCACCCTCTCACACAGCCAGGCAGCACCACCATCACGCATGTGATCTCAAGAGGAGTGACAACTTGTCCTCCAGTCACAGAATGCACATTAAGCTCACCTGCACTTGGGATGGCCAACTGTGCTAGCTGCTTGGGTTGTGCAAAGGAAAAGCAGAGTGTTATCTTCATAGCAGGAGGTAATTCTGCGGCTGGAGAAAGGGGTCCTGACTGTCCCAGGGAACTTGGGGGAGCGGTCCCTGTCTTCCCAGATGATGGCATTCCAAAGAGAGGACCCCCGGCTCCTCCAGGGAGACATGCTGCAAGTTAAAGCTGGAGGAGACTTACTGAGCATTTAAAAACAACTCTATTTCCATACACCAAGCGAGGGCCCAAATGTTTTCTAAACTCAATGATCCAAAAAAAGTGTACATGGGGGCAGGGTTAGCGAGTGAGGGGACCCTTCTGATTTTGTCAAGAGTTAAACCCTTATTTTTTATTGGGGGCCATTCTGAGAGGAGTTCATTGTCTTGTCTAGAACATTTAATAAGTATTATTTTATTGACTTCACTGCATCTTGAAATATAACAGATTCCAGGTATTTTCAAAATGTCACTTTTCACAGCTCCCAGCACGCTCAGTGGGGGTCTCACCAGTGCACTCTGCACCCACTGTGCCCTGCTGCTCCATGCCCTTCCCAGTCTCTGCTGTTGAAGCCTCTGCACATTTTCCCCCTTTTATGGTGCTTCTTGAAAGAGTAAATGCCCTCTCACAATTCTTTGCACTCCTGGACATTGTCTAAACTGTCCGCTAGCAACTCCTTTACCTGATCCATGATCATCTGCCCCCACTGCCTCCTACTTCATAAACTCCAGGAAAAGTAGTCAGGACTTTCAACTAGTGCCTCCTAAAGGATGGTCCAATGAGTCATCACTACACGATTCAAGCTATTTTAATATATGGACGTTTGAAGATGAGATACTGATGTGCATTATGAATGCATGTTGGTGAATGCTACACACAGTTTCATAGACAGCTCAGCTAGCCCATGACTAGGTAGCAGGATGGCAAGGCTCCTGGGCTGTCTCGTGAGTCATGGGCATGGGATGCCATGGGTATCTCACAGCTTAAACTGCAGCTTCTACTCCAGCCCATTGCCAGTTTGATTTCAGACAGATAATTGCTCGTCAGATGCCATTAGTCTTATTTCAGGGTTCAGCTAATTTTACAAAGACAGTGGCACTAATATTCAGTGAATAGGAGATTTCCTTTCTGGAGCTTTTATTTATCCATGAAATGGGTACATGTCACCTCTTAAAGTGACATAAGTCACCACAGAGGGTGTGCACAAACCTTCCAGGGTGTATACCGTTGTCTTCCTGCCTTGTTTACTCATCCTTTGCTGATTGAGACCCCCTGCAGGACTGCATAGGGTAACTTTTCATTGCACCTGTGATAGGTGCTACAGCGGGGGAAAGGGAACTTGGAGCACATGTTCTGTAACAGATGGGGCTGCCCAGGGTGTGCACTGCAGCCCTGGTAACACCTCCATGTGGGGTCGGGGCATCAACAGCAGACAGAGCCTGCCCTGGTGTGCAGCCTCCCTGCTGGGCATTACAGAGGAAGTCATTTCAAGCTCCATTAAACCATGATTCGTGTTGCTTGCTGATGTACAGATTATTTTGACTAAATACATTTGTTTTCAGGAGCTGATATGCTTCAAAGATTGTGTGCACAAGGGTTGGGCAGGACACCCTGGTTATTTTGAGGGTTTTAGAGCTCTTGAGTAATGTGCCAGTGGCACATTACACTTTATAAGAATATAAATCCTTATATTCAACTTTGAGCAGGATGATGAGGCACTGCAATATTTAATTATTCAGCTGACTCAGGTCAGCTCTATTACTTGACTTGACATTCAGAAATACTGGGCCGTGTTTTTATAGTGTGACACCATTTGCAAAGGCCGGGACTCAGTCACTCAGCCTGCCCCTGCCTGACCCAACCAGCATGCTTAATGCACCTATCACTGCTCTAAAGGGGACACATTTAAATGTTTTAAGATGAGCAAGTTCCTGGATTTTTCAGTAGAGATGTCTCAATGTCAAGGAAGTTCACATATAAAACAATCTGACCTACTTTTTTTAAAATTCCAAATATGACATCATTTTTAACAATTTTCTTTAAACTCATGATTGGTTCTTAGCTCAGTTAGAACTCTCAACATTCTCTACAAAAACAAGCAGCACCAAGGGCCTAATATTCAGCTATACAAAATCCCACAATCTATAGTTCTCCTTCTTATAATAACGATTACACTTTATCCGTCATCTTCCATATTCTGGGCCTGGAACAGGGATAACACCTCCCTTCTCCATGTAAGAGCTAACCACATGGCTGACCTCAATGGGGACTTATTACATGTCATACACAGTCTTTTGAAATACACATGACTGACTGATTCAATCCTACGAGCCACCTATGAGATAGATGACATTCAATTTAGTTTTTAATTGCTGTGGTATCAAATCACCACACTCTATGATGCTTAAAAGAGCACCAATGTATTACTATCCAGTTGCATGGTTTAGAGACCAACAGATCTCACCATGTGAATATCCAGGTGTGGGCAGGCTCAAGGACTATCCACCCTGGGGTGAATGAGGTTGGAGGCCTATTTAGGCTGTGGGAAGACTTGAGTTCCTTGGATTCTGTAGGAATGAAGTCCACAGATGTTGGTCAGAACTTCCCCAACAGCCATGTGTGGTCCTGCCCTTCCTGACCTTTATGATCTCAATGCCAGGGTGTTAAGCATCATGTCCCAGTCCCAGGAATGAACAGGGTCTTGTTCATTTCATTGATCTCCTCACAGCATGATGGAGCCCTTGACATGTGTGTACATGAATTAACACATTGTTTTGCCACCAGAAGACAGAGCTGGATGTGAAGAGAAGCAATTTCTAGATAACACTCAACATAAACCTAAATCTGTTTATTTCTGAGACTCACTGTCTGGAGAATTCGAGAGCCCCTGGGTGGTACAGTCCTAGAGTGTTCCCATCTGATTAAAGTCACCCAGTTTTAATCCTTGGGATGGATCTTGAGTCAATGTAACAGAGAACTAGAAAAATTATGGAGTGCTGTTTCAGTTGATCTTATTTCCAAAATTCCCACTTTATTTTTTAATCCAAAATTCTACTTCTGTGAAACCCTCCCAGTTCCATAACATCTATTTTCTTAAATATATTAATTATACTCCTTAAATCCATCATTAAAAGGAAAATATTGGCAAAACTCTTGAGTCTGTCCTGCTTGCTTTTTTTTTTCCTCCAAGTCTATTGTCTCTGGATTCTCTGAAGGTTTTTAATTTGATTTAATGTTGGCTGTTTCTATTAAAAAAAATTGAGACTCAACAATGTCTTTTAAAGGCTTATTGTTTTTAGCTTTGGGCCTGTGGTTAGATTGAGGGCAGTCAACCTTAATCCAATCACAAATTGAGTTGAGTTGGTTTGAAACGTCAGTTTTTGTCTAAGGGTTTATTTCTGGTTGGCCCTTGACCCTGGCTCACTGTCATCCAGGGCTGCCCATAGAGAACCTGTGTCGGGAGCTGTCAAGTTGATGCACCGGGTTCTGAACAATTATTGCATTCAGTGTGGCGGGGGAGTGCCAGGTCACAGTAACTTGGGTGTTACCCCAGCTGGGATAACAAGGTGCGGCTCCAGGAGTAAGTGTCACCTGCTGGGGTTGAGGTACACTCACCTGTTCCTTTGTAATCCTACCCCTTTGCCCTTTGGGGATAGAATGTTCCATGGAACCTCCCCTTGTGTGTCCCCTGTATAAGAATAAAGCATTCCAGTGGCCTCCTCTCTATCCACGGACCCCTAAGGTTGGAAAGCCGTCCCTGGATTTTGAAAAGGCACTTCTGTGTGTTTATGTGCTTTCTTCGCTGTTTTCTTAAGTTATTGGAACACTTAGATTTTGTGAACCCAGCCTTAGGCCTCCAGCTAGGATAGATGGTGATAAACCTGGATTTTGTAGCTAAAGCCTGACTTCTTGGCAAGCTCCATCTCTAATTTTGACTGTTGTATCCACAAAGTAGCTCAGCCTCTCAAGAAGCCCCTTAGGAGCAACGTTCTGTGGGCCTTCTCTGCACATCAGCACAGTGGGTTTTGGAGTCGGTGTGAGCCCTACCTGTGAGCAGGGCTGAGCCCTGGATGACGCCGTTTCTCTGTGGGGTCATCATTTCTGTGCTTTGGAGGTCTGAACTCCAGCTGTGTCTAGCACCTTGGAGAGGCTTCTAGACCCCTGCTTGGATGCCACAGAGGCCCAGCCTTCTGCCTGGCTGCCAGGACCCTCTCTTGAGTTCACAGTGAAAATCCTTCCAGGAGAGAAGCTCCTATCAGTGAGTTCTCCTCCTGTGGAAGATCTTGTCCACGTCCTGGTTACCGTGGTAACTTCAGATGCCCTCCAATAACTCTTTCCAAGTACAGATTTTCTGGTTTTTCCCAGCAGCACAGATGATTTCTGCAAGCCCCATCGGCCCACCCAGGGGCACCTGTGCCTTCTTTTGTTCTGGCTCCAGTTCATTGACTCTTTTATTTTTATGTAACTCTTCATTGCCTGGTTTAAAATGTTTATTTAGACCCTACACATGAGACCCCCACAGTCAGTTGTCAGGCAGAGAATTAGAGAAAGAAAAGCGGGTTTCTAGCCATCTGACGGCCATCATAGCATTTGGAGCTATGGGTTTATGTCGGCTCCTTCAATAAGTCTTCAAAGAGCTAATTCACAGTTGGTCTGGAGTAGTGCTGCCCTCAAGTAGCTTTTCCATTCCCAGGAGGAGGTTTTCCATTGACCTCTGCAAGGGGCCTCTCACTGACCTCTACAGTGGTCCTCAAACGAGGCACCTGGGAGGGCGGGGAAGGAAAGCTGTACATTGGTTGAGATTCTCATTGTTTTCTCAACTGAAACTGAAAATATCCTCTCTGTTTGGATGATTTATTTTTATAATGCAGTGTAGAGACAACCCAGAGCCTCGGGTCACACTGAAGAGCCCCTCCTTGCATATTGTTCCCGTGGCTACGCAGAAGGGGTCACTGTATTCAGCATCCAGACTGCACAAGTCAACCAGAGGCTCAGGCATGGTGCCATCCACAGGCTCTTTGCAGACTGTCCCTGGGCACAAACCCGTGTGCAGGCGGGATGCTTACCTCAAAGCACTAGTGGGGTCCTGAGAGCTAGACCTCAGCACAGAGTCGGCATACACCCCACAGGGTCCCCTACTCTGACCAGCCTTTGAAATGGTACAGTTTCACTGTAATTCTACCTCTATGTCATTTCTTTTGAGAAAATAAAATATCTTAAAGGAGTAAAAACTGGCATTGCAGTGGGAAGTATGTAAGGGGGATCTATTTGAATTCTGGATACTTAAAGACCTTTTTAATTATTTTTTTTAAGTAAATGACAGCAGAATGCATTATAATTCTTATTACACATATAGAGCACAATTTTCCTATCTCTGGTTGTATATAAAATATGTTCACACCAATTTGTGTCTTCATACATGTACTTTGGATAATGATGTCCATCACATTCCACCATCCTTGCTAACCACCTGCCTCCTCCCTTCCCCTCTCACCCCTCTGCCCTATCTAGAGATCCTCTATTCCTCCCATGCTCCTCCTCCCATGCTCCTCCTCTCTACCCCAATATGAGTCAGCCTCCTTATATCAGAGAAAACATTCAGCATTTGTTTTGGGGGGATTGGCTAACTTCACTTAGCACTGTCTTCTCCAACACTATCCATTGACCTGCAAATGCCATGATTTTATTCTCTTTTACTGTTGAGTAATATTCCATTGTATATATATGCCTCATTTTCTTTATCTACTGAAGGGCATCTAGGTTGGTTCCACAGCTTAGCTATTGTGAATTGTGCTGCTATAAACATTGATGTGGCTCTTAAAGAACTTTTGTTATTAAGCAACACTGGAATTTTCCTCTACTTCAGATTTTAGTCACCACTCAAACAACACCTGAGCATTAGTTGGTTTTGCAGATTCAATGCTTGGCAGCTGCTGAGCAGATAATTGCTCCACTCCTTGACTTTGGGGCATTCTCACCTCTTCCTCAACATTACCCTCCTTCTCATTTTTGCTGGTAGTAAAATCAATATTAATTTTTAATTATTTTTTCACTTTTAACTGAACACATTTATGGGATACAGTATTAATTCAATCCATGCATATTGTGTGTAATAACCAAGTCAGGATCATTGACTGTTCCCTCCTCTTAAACATTTTTAGAAGATTTTTTTTGTAATGATTATATATATATTTATGGGGGAATGTGTTAAATTTCAACACATGTGAACAATATATACTGATCAAATCAGGGTAATTAACATTTCCATCTCCTTATTATTACCGAGTGTTTAAAGGCTTTGAGATCTTGTCTTCTAAGCATTAATAAATTATCTAACAGAAATTGTGAACTATTAAAACACTCTATTCTGCAGAATGAGAATTTATTCCTTCTAGCTATCATGTCTAAGTAAGGGGCCTCCCTCTACCTCCCCACATTCTTGCCCTTCTTAGCCTCTAGTAATCACTATTATACACTCCAACTGGCTTATGCTTCTTTACAATCATATAGGAGAGAGACAACATTTGGTATTTGTTTTTCTGATTAATTTCACTTAACATGATAGGATAACACTTTTTAAGGCCAAATAATATTCCACTGTGCATACATACCACATTGTTTTTACCCGTTCATCTGTTGACAGGCATTTGATACGAATAATGTGGTGATGACGTGGGTGACCCCCCAAACTGTCCTTACCAACACTGTGTGAGAGTCCCTTTCTTTTCTCCGTATCCTTGCCAGCATTCATTATTTTCTTAATTACTAATAAAAGCATTCTTGCTGGATTGAGATGATATCTCATTGTGGTTTTGACTTTCATTTCCCTAATTCATTTGAGCATTTTCCCATAAATCACTTGAATTTGTTCTTTTGAGAAGTCTTACTCATGTCCTTGCCCAATTTTTAATTGGATTATTGGAGTTATTTGGGTAGTTGTTATTGGATTTTCTTATGTTCCTTATATATTCTGCACACTAAATAGGAAAGTGATTCCAGAGGCAGACAGAAACATTCCAACACAGATTCACAGTTTGGGTGGAAAACCCACCAGAGTAAAGACGACCCACAATTCTCGGGTTTTCAAACCCTGTTTCTGCATAGATTTCCAAAACACAAGTCCACATCACAAGAGCTGTCTCTTCTTGCAACGTCCCTGTTTATGAAGACTGTGGTCACTAGATGATATTCCTGGAGCTGGCCCTCATTCCCTGTGTCCTCTTTGGATCTGGAGCCAAGGGGAGAGGGTGAGCGCTCCTCCTGGTCGGATTCCTGGGCTCCACTCTGCAGCTGGGCAGGACTCCTGGTGCTCAGGAGAGGTTTCCCCTGCCCTTCCTCCAAGTGATGGCCGCATGCCCATGCCTACAGACCCTGGCGTCCTCTGCTCGCCCATCCACAATTAGGCTTATCTCTCTTATGCCTGCACCTGCAGCTTCCACCCTGCTACCCAGTGTACATGGCAACCACATTGGAAAATCAGAGGCCAGGGGCTGAGGGGCTGTGCATTGAGGGTGATTTTACCTATCTCCTTGAGACATGGGAATATAATGATTTGAGTTTTCAAAGAATCAATAGTTTCCTTTCCCTTAAAGAAATATCCAGAAGTTTTTCCTCATTGGTTATAGGAAGAGGAGTCTGGGAAATATGTGCTCATCCAGTATCAAGACTCATGGCATAAATCTGAAGGAGTAAGTGAGATCCACAAATAAAACAAATCCCTCCATGCTTTCAATCTGCAAGCGTGATGAGACTGTTAGAGAAGATTCAAAGGCATTAGCATGCATAGAGAGGGAAAGAGAACCCCTTTTCCCAGCACTCCACTCCCCCGAGGTAGCTATTGCTGGCATTCGGGTGTCAGACTCCCAGACCCAAATGAGTATCTGCAGGTAGGAGCAGATGGTGAACAGTTCTGGGACACGTTTACTTGTATGAGGTCACCACCAATACACTAAAGGCAGGTGCAGTCTGTCTTCCCTCTGCGGGAATGAATCCTTCCCCGTGGCCTCATTGCATTCAGGACTCTGACACAATATTGCTTCCACAGAAAGGACTTTTATGACATTCTAACTAAAACTCTGCTTCCCCAGAGATAATATAGTTTATCCTTTGCTTTATGACCCATCGGAGCAGACTCGTTGCCTGGAGAGCTGTTATCTTGTATTTTTGTATTGGTTTTATTGACTGTCTTTCCCTAATTGAATATATGCCCCATGGGGACAAGGCTTTGTCCCTTTGGGTCATGGCTATACCACAGTGCCCGCATGCCAACCACAGACTCTTACCTCGATGCTCATGTGCTTTAAAGAAGGAAAGAACCCATGAATGAGTGGTAGCTATCCTCCACAGGTGTCTCTTCTGTCACATCCTGTGCTCAGAACCAATGTCTCCAACTGCTTCCAGAAAATTGTTTCTCCCATTTGGTCTGCTCATCATCTGGGGGCAGGGTCTCTTATGAAGCTCCGAGAAGTGTGGGCAAGGCATTGGAGCTGCCCCTAAATAGGAACACACGTTCTCATGGGTTGAGGCCAGGCGTGTGTTACCAGGGGGGATGAAGGACTTGGACATTAATAGATCATGCTGATGCCATTGTTAAAGTAACCTCTCCTCCATGCCATTGCTTTCAAAAGTGGAGCAGCCTTTGGTCTCCAAGAGATCAGGAAAGAGACTGTAAACCCACTAACAGGTGAATAGTTAAGTTTATAAAAGTAACAGATCCTCCATCCTCCATCCATCTCTGAATCAGTTTCTAAACTGCCTGGCTTCTTTTACTAAAGATATATTTAATTTCTAAAATTAGGATAATAATAGGATCTACTCCATAAAGTTGAGTTGTGAGAGTTAAATGATAATCTATGCAAAGTACATGGGCACCTGTCACATGGTAATTTTATATTTTTACTCATTATTATTATTACTGTCATAGTCATTTTTATGATCTATAATAAGGGCCTCTGCTATTTTTACCTCCCATAATATACTGACTAGGTGAATGCTCTCTTACCCTAGTGACTTTACCTCTGAACATTCTTGCATTGTCTCAAACATGAACTTTTGGGGAACACCTCATATCTAACCTATAACAGCCACTCATATGCTATGACCTATAGATTGAAAGATTCTATCCCAGAAACAGACCTGGACACCTCAAGAAGCAGTGCTTATTAGATAATCACTTTTCCCTCCTTCCTTGCTTTCTAAAACCTCCATTGAATTTGCTATATTCAATTTTATTTTTCCCACTGTTTTCAGATTATTCTGTTATACTTCATCCAGTTTAATATTAAAATTCTGAAAGTTTCTCACATTTAAACCAGGCAATTTTATTCACCAAATGCAAAATCCCCTTTTTTTAAAAAAAAATTGTTAAAAATGTTTCTATACATATTTTCTTTAGTATATTCTAAATTTCAAAGTGTCTATTTATGCTTTTACAGAAAAATCTCATTTCTTTGGCACAGACAATGTTTTCTTTAAAAAATAAAATGAATTAAATGAGAACTATCCATTGGGAAGATGCGTAAGACTGTGGATCAAGAACCATTTGCTTCACGTATTCCTAAGGTTAATCAGACAAGAAATATAGCTGTAGGTTTTACTAATTCTTATTTGGGAGATACATTTAAAATATGAAAAATTAGCAAGATACATATGAAAACAAACCTACCAAGTCAGCAGAATTCCAGTCGAAGTCCCAGCTCTGCACATAAGACCAAAGGATTTGGGATGAGTCTTTGAATCTTCCACTTTCTTAGAATCAGGTACAATTTTGATGCTAATTTCTATCAAATAAAGGTGATACAATGAATTTTCTCCTTTGTGCTGTGGAGAAACACAGTGTGCTTTAGCCAGAGATGGTCACATAAAATCATAAAGAGTCATCTGGATTTTTCAAAATTAGCAGTCCTAAAATATTCAATTTCTACAAAAGGTATGTATCAAAGACTTCACAAAGTTTTGAGCCATTTTAAGTAGTTTATAAAATGTGTTATTGAAGTATTTGTCCTCTGACGATTTTAATACTGATTCAGTCATTTTTAGAAGATGTTACTTTTATCTGAAGTTTTCGCATATAAATTATCATGTTATCTTTATTAAATAAAACACAACAGGTCATTCCAGAATTACCTCAGTCTTGACTGTGAGGTCATTTTCTATCAAGTGCAATCTAGGATGTGGGACACATCTACATCCAGAAAGAGGCTGATAGCTTTAATTGTGCAAGGAATGTGTGCTGTGAGCATCCCAACATGGGAGGCCAGAATGTGGGTTCATTGAGGCTGTCCTTACATTCCTCGTGGTCACTGGCCTTAAAGACAAGAATCCATCTTAACCTTCCATCACTAAATAGGGGCACAGTGAGGAGTCAGCTTTTAACATAAGAATTGCAGATGCAACCAAATCTCCTGTAACTCATGCATTTTTACTGAAAATGCCTAAAGAACCTTTATATTTAAATATAAAAAGAAAAAAAAAACCAGAAGCGCTAAAGTCTTAATGAGGCAAGTACAAAAGAACTATATGACATTTTCTTAGAGCCCCTTAAAGCTGGTGGTTTTCCCACTGTGCAGTGCCTCTGAGCTCATTTAATTCCAATGGTGAAAATGTCATGTTTGGCCATAAAGGTCAGGGGGTTGTTGTTTGATGGTTGAAGTTTTCTAACATTAAAAACTCATCTTAGATGGTCACAGGAAAACCTTCTGTGTGTTCCACTCTGGTGATCTCTGCCCCACTTTGGCTGAATAGTTGTCTTCTGGGTGAGAGAAGGTGTTGGTCTCCATGCAGGAAGAAAGGTTGGCATCTGTGCAGAGACCTGGTGCTCAGGGGAGGAGCTGAGAAGTTGGGTATTGGATGGAAATGCATGGAGGGGGCGCCCCCCACAGGTGCCCAGGTCTTAATCCAGAACACATTGGGAATTGATTATAAGTCTATTTTATTATTCTAGATTGGGAGGGGCACTATGGAGCAGATGGAGTTCAGGACGCTGGTCAACTGACATTAAAAGAGGAAGATTATTTAGAATTTTCTAGGTGGGCCTAAGGTATCTCAATGGTGAAAAAGTCTTAATGTAGAGAGTCATGGACGGGAGCAGTGGAAGGGTCAGGGCTGGGGAGGTGTTGAGAGGACACTGCTGGAGGCTGTGCTGGCTTTTGAGGTTGGAGAGTGGGCTGTGGGGTTCGGACAGCTTCTCCAAGACTGAAGGGAGAGCAATTCTCTCCTGACCTTCTAGGAGTTACCTGGAGTTCTGACACCAGTGTCAACCCAGAGGCCCGGGTATGTTTCTCACCACTGACCTGTAACACAGTCAGTTTTTGTTGTTATAAATCATGAGATGGTGGCAATTTGGCATAGAACTGCTAAAAAAATAAAAATAAATAAAACAAACAAAAAAACCTCAACCAAACTACTATAGGGAGCTTGATTGAGAACTGTGAGGACTCGATCACATCTGAAATAAACATATCTTTTATTATTATTATTATTATTTTTGCTGTGAACTACTCTCCCCTCACCCTCTCCCCAGCCCCTACAACCACGTATTTCATTGTCCTCATTCTTGGAATAGCCACTGTTTGTTGGAACCTGAGCTGCTCCATTCAGTCCCCACTCCCCGAGCATGGCCATGTTTTGAGGGTGTCCAGGGCACCTTCTCTGGCATCTACAACAGCACATGGCTAAAGGGATGCTCAGACCACAGGACCTTTAACCTTACAAAAATCCAGTTGTTGATAATTCCTAGTAAGGCTGAGGCAGCTCCTTAGCTATACAAAATCTGTTCATATCTTGGCAAGAGAAATTTTCTCTCTCTAGAGACAACCTTGAGAGGTACAGTGGCTGAGAACATCTAAGCAGATTAACCAGGATCAAGGAACTCCACATCTCCAGACTGATGCTAATGTCCCCACCTGTGACCACTGCAGGACAGGCGACCTTGCCTGTCTGGGCCTCTAATGGGGCCTGGCAAGACCTAAGAGGCCACAGGCTCCGGGGCTCCTCATCTGCAAACAAGCAGATTTCTGTATGTCAAGAAATAGTGAGCAACCTCAGAGTCACCCGCTGTTTTCAGTTCTATTAGGAACCAGGGACAGAATGCAATCTTGACTGGTTCTGTGTACCCTGGGACCTGGGGCTGCTGCACAGGACACCCAGGACACTGCAATGCCTCCTTAGAGGGAGCCCTGCACAACTCTCCAGGGCTCCAATTACCTGAGCTGAGGGCGTGGCTTCCAACTAACAGGAAGCGGAGATTTTAGCTCTGACCTGTATTTAGCTGCCCTTCTCAATGTCCCAGCCCCAATCTAGAGCAGTTCTTGGGAGTAGGAAGAAATGTCACTGTGATGGGCTCAGGGGACATGAAGTGCCCCTCTGCAGAGACTCTCAGACTGCTGGTGTCTCCCAAACCCCTTGCTCATTCCCACTCTGGTGACCATCAGGACTCCTAATGGGTCCATCAGGTTCTGAGCCTTTGGAGGGGGTCTGGCAAGGAGTAAGCCACTTGTCCTGGCACACACTGCAGGGCACTCTGCCAGCCTGCCTTCTCCTGCTACCCAGGGAAGAGGGCTTCTCTCCACACTGGAGCCTCACGTGGCTGCCCCCTGGTTGCTCTCTGGTGAGGCTCTTGGGGTCACAGCCTGGCTTTCCCCTTTGCCTCTGAATGAAGGCATGCAGATGAGCCGAGGTGGTCAGTCCAATAATTTATTTGTTATTATTGCCCTGAAATCCAGGCAAGTGCAGTACCCAGGAGTCAAATGGATTTTCCAGACTTCCCACGGTGCTGGCTTCTTCTGGCTGGTGCGGGCCCACTAGGGACTCACTCCACTGGGTGCTGCCACCAGCCCCACAAATGCCCACTTCCTATCCACCCATGTCCCTGACATCTCTCCGGGAAAAGGCCCCCTCCAAAGCACAGAGAGGGCTTCTGTCAGAAAAACAGATGAGCTTGTTGATGAAAGGGATGGAAATTTGAGTCATAATGAGCTACTGTCTCATGAACGAGAGCTAATTACATTGTCAGCGCTATTTACAATTTCATGTCAACTGAGATAAAATCATCCTGGTTAAGTGCAAAGAAAAATTACATTTATTTAGCGCTCACTAAGATTGCGATCCAGGAGACTCCAAATTCACTCAGCTTTGAAAATGTGTTCCAAGGCTTTGGAAGAGAAAGAGTGGCTGTTTCACAGCTCAGACGGCATGTGACTTGTTAACCACATCTCCTGTGTGTCAAGAGGTGTGGTGGGTGCGGTGGGTGCGGCCACAGTCAAACTCCTGTTGGAAAGGGATGGGGCACTGTCTCGGAGCCAGGGAACAGTTTCACAGACTGCCACAGAGACTACTGGATTTAGTTCCAGAAGCTCTTCTTTGCTCACAAGGCTCAGGTACTAGAGTGGCCTCTGCCAGCAGCCCAGTTCAGCTGGGGACAAGCCCGGTCTAGCCAGACCTCCCCGTTTCATGGCAGGTGGTGCCCGGAACCAGTGCTGCACCACGTGGATGGTGTCCCCTGGTGTTCTTATGACACACACCCTGTCACTACATCCACAGGGTTGTTCCACTCATAGGACTCTTCAGTAAGGCTTCTCACCATAGCCACAACTCATCATGAGAGTCCTGCTGTGCACGGGAGCTAGAACCCCCTCCCCAAGTCAAGACTGTGCCTCCAGGTGCTAAAGGTCGGCCATCATCGGGAAGGAGAAGTCCACATTCAGGGGAAGCACACAGGCCGTGGTACTGAAATACCGAGTGAGTGAATCCCACTCTACCCCTCAGGTCAGCATAAGCTTTCCCAAGGAAACACACATTATGCTGAAGTGCACTGTTAAGGACAAAAAGTACACTTTCAAAAACTAAAGAATAAAATAACCACATTACCATCATCTCATTTAGAGGTATTTATTCATATCATCACATTTCTGCTCAACATCTAAACCTTTTTGAACTTAGATATATGGCATACATATTATGCTGTTCTCCCTCCAAATATCAGACTTTTAATTAATTCCATTAAGGTTATCAACCTTATAATTAGATTATTTTGGACCCCAACAACCCATGGCTAAGATTCTGATATACCTGGGTGTTTTGCAGTAGTTAATTTAAACAGCTGAACAGATAAAACAAAATCTGGCTTTGTCTAAAAGCTGAGTCTTTCCTCCAATGGCACAGAAATTTGAAGTATTGACTAGAAAAGATGAAGTAAGCTTTTATTATGACACAAGTCAATATTAAATTGTAAATTACCACAGATATTTTGGAAGACATAAAGGTTTCTTTAAACCAAAGATAGAATTAAAATATGATAAAACTTGAAAAAAGCCAGATTTCCTTTGCTATAACAAAATAGTTGAGATGATGAACCTAAAGAGAGGAAAGGTGTATTTGGGCTCAGGGTTTTGGAGGCTTTGGTCCATGGTGAGTGGACCCTGCTGCTTTGGGGTCTGTGGCAGCACAGGGCGGGGCTGCATGGTAGAGCAAGATGCCCTCCTCACCTGACCAGCAAGCAAAGGCGGGAAGAGGAAGAGCTGGACTCCCATATCCTCACAAGGTGCAGCCAATGACCTCACTTCCTCCAACCAGGCCCTGACTCTTAAAGGTGCACCCACCTGCAGACGGTCCCCACAGGCTAGGACCAAGGGTTCAACACAGGGGCCTTCACTCAAGATCCAAAGAGCAGCAGAGAAGCTTCTAGATGCCCTGAGAATGGGTAAGAGTGGCAAACTGGCACCCGACAATGACCGTGGGATTTCCTGGGTGCCCAGTTCCCTGGACCACGTGGACAGCCCCGATGCGGGCTCACAGCACTTCTGATGTGAAATGGGAACAACCCCTCCCAAGAGCCCAGCTCTGCTCTGCACCCAGAGGGGGCTCAGCTGAGTCCCGGATGGTCACAGCGCCTTCCCCACTTTCTTGATGTCAGCGGGGTAGCTGCAGGACCCATCGGCCTCCATCTGCTGTGAGAGAAGAGCAAACCCCGCATCTCCTGGGACTGCCCTGCTGCTCAGCTGGTTTAGATCAGTGCTGCAAAGCCGCCTCCTGGGGCCCTGCTGGCACAAGACAAGCCGGTCAGCACTCATCAGGGTGACCTGGGCGACTCTGTGCCTGAAGCCACCATGCCCGCTCCTGCCTCAGAGCCCCCCCTTGGCCTCTTCCCTCCTCAGAGGACAGTGTCCCTACACCCTCCAGGGGAGCCTGCCCTGCCCTGCTGTCTCAGGCAGCCCCGTCCCCCACCCTGTCTCTCCATCTCATCACCCCTGATGTTACCCTCATCACACTTCATCCCACTGTCATCAAGGGCCACTCACATCACTGCACCGGGCACAGGTGTCACTCTCCCCAGGTGCACACAGACGCGTCCTCTGTACCATGTGTGGAGACAGAACCCATAACCTGCCCCTGCTCTAAGGAGGTGGTGTGCCAGGTACTCAGCCCTGGGTCCAGCTCCCTGTCCTGGCAGAGCTGACCCAGAGCTGCCAGGACATGACAAGCAGGAGGTGGCTGGATGTCACTGGCTGCAGAGATGTGCCTGTTGCTCTCCATTCATCCAGAAGTCCTGTGACACTGGTGTGACAGCACCTGGTGCCCTGTCCTCTCCTCCTGGGCTCCTCTGCACCTGCAGGACCCAGGCTGGTGCTGCAGCAGGAGCAGCCGCCTTCAGCCACCTGGGATGGAAATGACTGACTGCAGGACCCTGAGTCTCCAGAGCACCCGGGGCCTCTGCTGCCAGAGAACAGCGCTGGTCTGCTAAACCAGGACGGAGATGCTTTGACACAGCTTTACCTGCATACGACACTCCAGGTCCCTAAAGGCCCGGCCGTCCTGGCCTTGACTCACTGTGAGGGACCAGGTTGAGACCAGCGCTGCCTCACTCTGGCTGAGCCTCCACCCAGCACAGATGCTAATGCATGAATTAATAAACTCTGCACTGATCACACTGATTAATCCCAGCATATGCTCATTACATGGAAATCAGGGGCTGTGTGCCCACTTCAGGAAACACCAGAGCCTCTTAAACCCAAGTGCATGCTGGCACTGTCTGTGCCCAATGATGGAACCACTTGGGATTTCCCTTGTGTGTTTTCTTCATGGCAGCAGCATCTCCGAGGTTTGTGGGCCTTGTCAGGTGTCTTACAGGAGCTGTGTTTAATCAGACACACCTGCAGCCACAGCAAGATCAAGCCTCATCCTGAGAATGTCCCCCCCAAGTCAATAGGAGACATTAACCAAGGACAGACAGTGGGAATCACATTATCCAAAAAGCCAGAGATGGAAAGGTGTGTGTGTGTGTGTGTGAGAGAGAGAGAGTGTGTGAGTGTGTGTGGACGATGGCCTCACTAGGCATCATCTGAGTAACTATTAAATGTCTCTGCAGATGCCCACTAGCATCTAGAGCATCTTTAACACACTCCATTCAGGTCTGGGTGTGGTAGCACATGTCTGTATCCCAGCAGCTCAAGAGACTGAGGCAGGAGTGTCCCAAGATTGAGGCCAGCCTTGGCAACTTAGTGACACCTTATTTCAAAATAGAAAAAAAAAAAGACTAGGGATGTAGCTCAGTGGTTAAGCACCCCTGAGTTCAATCCCTGTTACCCAAAACACACTCCATTAGAAGTCTTCATTTATTTCTAGGACACTAATACCACCCCCTTTCACAGAGAAGGTAACAGGCACAGAGAGCCGGGTGCTGCTGGTGCCCCCCAGTGGTGAGGGCCAGCGCTCGGGCTCAGACCTGTCCTCTGGCTGTGGAGGTGAGCTCTTCCTGGGCTCTGCTCAGGGTCCAGCTTTGTCGTTGATTTCCCAGGTGACTGAATAAGCCACATTTCCTCTGGACCTCAGATTGACTGCACAGGAAGTGAGGTAATAGCACTTCCTTAGCTTGGGAGCATCAGTGAGGCCAGACATAGGCAGGAGGGCTTCAGTGCTGACACCCTGCAGTCTAGGCTAATCATTTTGTGCATGGTGGACTGAGCAGCCCTGTCTCCATGACACTGAACACCACCCTGTGTTCCCATCCTGCTGTCTCAGTGCCCTGCATAAACAGTTAATTGAGGGAGAACCACCTCCCAAATCCTCCCTCCTCACCAGGGGACCTCCCCTCCTCCTTTACTGTTTCCTCTTCCACCTGAAATGTCCCCTCTAGGGACCCATGGACTGTCCATCCACAAAGAGCCCAACATCACACCCAGTCTCCCTGATGTGACCTGGGCTCGAGTTTTGTCCACACCCTCTGTGTCTTCCCACCCAAAACCAGGCTCTCCAAATGGCACCTCATAGATTTGTTTGTGTGAGGGGTTGAACCCCAAGTGCTCTGACACTGGTCATGTTCCCTGCCTCCCCCCCCCTTTTTAAGTTTTAACACCAGGTCTTGCTAAATTGCTGAGGCTACCTTGAGCTTGCCATCATCCTGTGTCGGCCACCCAAGTAACTGGATCACAGGTATGCACCACTATGCTTTAAATATCTGTGACCCAGCACACAGTTTGGTTCACAGTGGGAAATAATCAGTATGCGCTGAGTTTAATCTACCCTGAGTGTGTAGATTAAACTCAACGCACACTAGTTGGAGTGCCGCCTGATCACCATATCCAAACATAGCCCTGTTTCATTTGTTGGTACCAGCTCACTGCTTACCTGGTGGCAATGGCTTAGCCCCTGGCTCGTCTTCCCTGACAGGGGCTGTGAGACTAATTCTTCTCTGAGCAGCAGGTGTAAGCTTTACAGGTGAGGCAAACTCAAACATGCCCGTGTGGACTCTTAGCATTTTTCGAACTGGTCTCGGATATATTCCTTTCTACACCCTAAATTCAAAATTGTCCTTCAGGATGTTTGCATTTGGCATGAATAAACATGGATGATCTTGAGAATGTTTTAAATTCAAACCTAGATCCTTTCTGAAGCTATTTAAGATGCAGGCCACAGTGCCCTATTGAGAAGCATCCCTCTCTAAACACAGTGGCACATGCAATCATGGGCCTTGAGTAGTCCTTGCAGGCATAAAGCAGGGAGTGTACTTGGCTTTTAAAATCCCTTCTTGGCATGTATCTGGCCATGTATTCCCTGCTTCTCCATGGAGAAGCCTGAGGCTGGCTTTCAGTTTTCATAGGGCCTGTGGAGTCTCGTGTTCCCTTCCTAAAGGAAGCAGCCACTTGGTACAAGTTTTGTTTGTGGGCACCCATGCGGCCCTGAGCCCATTTTTTTCCTTTCTGTTTGCACCAGGGTTTGCAAAGTGCCCTATAATTCTCAGCCTCTTAGCTGCCACCCCATGCTGGACTTTTTTGCCTCTGGGTCCTTATTCAGCACAAGTGAGTAGCTCTCTCCAGGGTCAGTGTGTGGAGACTGGCAGGGTTACATCTCCGCACTTTTGTTCTCCCTCAAATGCTGACCACAGCCACCCCACCTCCATATTTAGTGTTCCCCAAATTGTGTCTGCTGAGAGTTCCACTGGCTTCTCTGCTATTCAATGTCACTTTCCTTCTCTTTGGCACCTCAGCCTCACCTCCCTGGCCACCCAGGACCCTGCTCCAAGGGTGAGATTCTCATAAGACACTTCCTTTCTTTCCTAGGGACCTCGTCCCTCAAGGTCCCTCAAGACTGATGGAACACAGCTGCTCTGCTATGTGCTAACAAAATACGATTTCTTTGTCCATTGATGTAGTGTGTTGAGCTATTCTAGGGAGAGGGCTGGTCCACTCAAATCTGAAGTGTCTATATGGGGGTGATAAGTTCCCTGGAAATTGCAAAGTTAAATAAAACAATATAAATAAAATATAAAATCACCTTCTTTGAATACATCTCAGTATATTTTTGGTCTTTATGTTCAGTTTTTTGAGTTAGACACCTCAAATTAATTTAATGGGCATTAATCTAAGCTTAGACCAGGGCTCACAGCTGAAAGCTGGGGAAAAGGGGTATTAAAGAAACTGGAAAGCATTTTCCATTCTATTTTAGGAGAGAAAGCTAAGTCCAATGATCTGTACTCTTCCATACGAAGTTCAAACCTCTATGCCATGCCACCGTAATAAACTATGTTACATCTGCACAATGACTGTTATTCAACTATAAAAATGAGCCATGGAGCCAGGAGAAGATATGGAGGAAATGTGGGTGCATGCTGCTAAATGAAATAAGTCAATCTCTAAAGGTTATATACTACATTATTTCAAATATATGGCAATCTCAAAAAGACAAAATTACAGTGACAATAAAGAAGATCTATTGGCAGGGATTAGGAGGAGTGGGAGGAAGCAATAAATAGGGGGAGCCCAGGGATTTTTAGGGCAGAGAATTTATGATGTAAGGTACCTTAATGGTACATTCAGGACACAAGGCATTTTTCAAAGTCCACACAATGTATGATACCAACAGAGTAGCCTCTTGCAAACTAGGGGCCTTAGTTAATAATGATGCAATGGTAGTACCTCAAAATTAGAACGAATGTACCAGGTCTATGCAAGATTATGCTGATAAAAGGGTAGCTGACAGAAGGTGAAGGAATGTACAGAAACTTTTTATACTCTCTGCAAAATTAAAACTGATTTAGAAGTAATCTATTAAGGAAGTCTCTTCCAAAACAATAAGTACTGTTTTCAGAGCATTGCTTGTGGACTCAGTCACAACAATATAATTAAATCCTTTCAAGCCTGGCATTTAAAAACAAAAAATCATCTGACTTTTTCTGTGGGATTCATAATATGCCACTCAAAGTATTTTCCTGATTTATTTTTACAACAGCATTTGTGGGGCAAACAGAACTCAAGGCACTGTGGTATTTTAGGTAATAGAGCACATTTGCATATAGTAAGCCTCTGGGGTGTCCTTCAAGACATACCCGGAATCTCTGAGGTTGGCAGGAGGAGGGAAGGGCTTTGCCTGAGCATCTTCAATTGTGTGCAGCTTTAGTTCATCTTGGTTTCCATTGCTGAGATGGCCCTGAGTAATTAGTGGTTTATTTTGAAAATCAATGCCTTGTCTCTGCCAGCCCATTCTCACTTTGGATCCCCATCATTTTTCCCTTGGTGAGAAACCTGCAGGAAGCCACTGTTCTGGGATCTACTTCCACAGAAGTATAGTTCATGGGAAGCAGAGCGCTGTCTTGGACACCAGCAGGACGCATTTCTGGAGTCTCAGGTCAGCTGTGCAGCCCTGAGTGGCAGTGCAGGAAGGCAGCGTTGAGTCCTTGCTTGTCCAGGCAAGGGGGCCCTAACCCTGGCTGGGGATCTTATCAGTCAGTAGAAACCTGTGTGCTGCTCACACTTCATGAGGAGCTGAGGTCACTGAGGGTTGGAGCTGAGGCCAATACCAGCGCTCAGTCTGCCTATCATGTTGTGGGTCCAAACCTTGTTGGACTAAATAGTAACCAAACATAAACCAGCACATATGCCTCACAACCCTCACCAGGCGCCTCTGCGCCTTGCTATTGTGAGTGGCTTTCACCATCCAAAGGCCATTTGGAGAGCATGTGCATCAGGTGGCCTGCTTGTACTGTGATCCTAAAGCAGGAGCAGCAAGGAGAACTCACAAAATCTCCCTATCAAGCCCTCCTAAGGAGAGGCCACGAAGGATCTGGGCTGTCTGGCACCCTGCACAGGGTCCAGGCAGGACAGGGAAGTTGCTTCTTGTATTAATCATGTGTTCAAGTTTTAAGTGGGTGCTGCTTACCTGTCACATCAGCTGGTGCTGCAGTGGTAGGGGAGGGGCGAAAGAGAAACAGAATGAAAGGGCTCAGGTGCTCTTCCCTGTCTCCACACCTGGCCCTTCCTGCCCCTGTAGCACTCTCTCCTTCTAGTCTCATGCCTGCCAGGTGGGGGGATCCTATTGGGATCCACTTCATACAGGTGGCAGAGACCAGGCCCAGAGAGGGACATTAAGTCTATCCAAGCAGCTTGTGTCCTGGGCTCCCTTGGATGCCATCTCAACAATGCCTCCTGCCTGGGAATGTCGAGATACTTAGCTGTTGACTTAAAGAGGAAATGTGTCTAAGAAGTCATTTTTAGGGGCGTCAGGAGCCAAGAGGATGAACATGTTTCTTTTTGTGAAAGCTTGTCTGTGTTTAACCTGTTTTGCTTAAAACCAGCCACCTGAAATCCACCTCTGAGGAAGTAGAATGATTACTGCCCTTTATTCCCTCTAAGAAGACATTTTCCTGACTCAACTAAGAAGCATCCTGAGTTGAAAAGGAAAAAAAAAAAAAAGAAAAAAAAAACAACCTTTTGCTGACTCGGTGTCTGGGATAAACTTTTCACATTTAACAAGAATAAGTAACTATTGCTCCTACTCACGCTATAAATAGGTCAGGAAATCGGGCGCAGGAGGTGGGAGCTGCCTTGCAGGAGCAGGAGGTAACCTGCAAGGCATTTATCGCCTCCTCCCTCCCAGTTCCCTTGCTGTGGACAGATGACCTTTTATAGAAAAATCTCAAAGTGGCACGTCAACTCTACTAACTTCCCATGGTAGAAAAAACATTGCTGCATCTCAGAACAGAAAAACTTAATTGTGGTGTGGGAAGCTCTCTATTTGCCACCTGACAGCAGAAGGCGGGGATGGAGATGGGCCGTGTCCATTTCTACTCCTTCCTCCATCTTTTATCAAGGTGGCTGACCCAGGAGCCTCCTCAACTCAAGTGCCTTTGGCAGACATCCTGATTTCCAGGTTAAAAAAAAAAAAGGAATGACCTTGGGGGCCACAGATAAAGCAAGAAGCTGAAAGCCATAGATGGTACTGGTGACTGAATCAGCCAGGATCACTCCAGGTGAACTGGGCTGGCTACTAAATAACCATACAGAGGCAGAAAATACCTTTTGGAGGGTTCACTGATGGCTCCTTGACCAGCTCCCACAAGGGAGGCCAGAGAGGCAGGCAAAAGAGAGAGAGAATACCCCTGAAACCCTCCTATTTATTGGGGGAAGCCCTTCAAGAATATTACACCCAAACAAAGCAAGAGATTGTGTGACAGCCAAAAGCGGGGTGTGGCCCAGTCCCATTGGGGGAAGCCCACTCCCAGAGCTGCACTTCCTTGCTTTCACACTACAAGCAGAGGCCAGTTCCACACCTTCATTATTCAAGGTAGGTGCTCAGTTCCTGTTCATGGAGGGCCCCAACAATGACCCATTGGCCACATAGTGGGGGCTCAGACTGGGAGCTTGAGTTGGGATTTTATGAAATCATAACCAGTCATAATAGATTTCCCAGGATTCCTGAGAGTGAAATCATCAACTTCGACCCAACCACTGTATTAATTAACCTCATTCTAGCAATGAGAAAAAAAATATATTTTGGTTTCAAATGCCTTCCCTTAGGGAACATGCAACCTTATGAATAGCATGATTTATAATCTTGGTTCAGGGGGAAATAAATTGCAATGTTGGGGTTTGGTTGCAAAACCAGAATTGAGATACCATCTTTCTGCATGATTCATTGGGACTAAATTGGTTTCTGGAGGGGATGATAAATCCAGACAGACTCTGACTTTTGCAATACATCTTAATGAAATGCTTCAGTAGGCTCTTATCCATGCTCTGACAGCCAATGGCTTTCCTTTTACCTGGGCCAGAGCATTTTAATTTTTTTTTTAATTTTTAAATGATTTATCACTACTCTACTAAGTCAATCTAACCACTAGCACTGTACATCTTAGTCAAATGTTTAAGTTATTTATACGTAGTAACTATAAAACAGGGATAGTTCAGGCATGGTGTGGAGTCAAGATGACTTCTTTCAAATTTGTCATACAGAAAAGGATTCCTGTGTAAGACAGAAAAAACATTCATGTCGACAATGTTTTTAATTACTACCCTGATGCAGTGAATTGTGTCCTTAGTTTCACAATCTCTCAAGTACTTGCTCAGAAAAATAATTTTTCACAGAGTATTTGGGAATGCAAAACACATTGTCATGGTAGAAAACTTGGAAATTCAAAAGAAAAATAGGCCAGACTTGAGCATCCACCCTATGCCCGTCAAGAATGGCCATTTCTTGTTGTGCAGTCGTCTGTGCTCGTACCATGTATAAACATGTACATGTGTTCCGTGGGTTTTAATACCGTTATTGAATGCATCATGAGAACGGATTCTGTTTTATGAGCACCCAGTCTCCTTCCTATTGGCCATTGGCCATAATTTCTGCCACTGTTCTATGTATCTCTTTGATAATTCCTCTGCTCATGACCTCTTTGAACAAGTGTCCAGGCGTACTCCGGGGTACTTCTGAGAAAGGGGGCTGCTGGGGTCCTCACACATTTGCCCTTGCAAAAGGCCTGTGGGGAGTGGCCAGGTCCAGGAACAGTGCCCCAGGCAATGCCTTCTCCTGCCATTGGGCCTTTGGTTGCAGAATAAGACCTCCTGGGTCTCCACATGGAACCAAAGGCCCCCGTGTGCACAATGGGATCAAAGCCAGTCTTCCGCAGGACAGGAGACAACCATGGAAACACCCCATCCCCAAGAGACCTGCAGAGAAACAAGCCTGCCAGATCTCTTCTGGCCCATCTGAGCTCATGTCCCTGAAAGGACAGAGACAGCTCCCCCTACAAAAAAAAATGAGGAAGAGGAATCCTTAGTTATATATTTATTTTATATTATATATACAAATATGTATGCACACCCACCTACACACACATATATATATAAAATATGAATGACTGTATATAATAAAATTAAACATTTATTGAATAAATACATTCAATTTAATTTGAATTCATGTAAAATGTATTTATATGTATATATAAAGTGGCACATATTTTATGTTTAATCATATACACATAAGCACATATAATCAAAGTTATGGTAAATGGAAAGAAATCCTTAAATTTTAACCTATTGGATTCAGGCCAAATTATGGTCAGTACTCATTTCAAAAGACAAGGTAGGACAAGCCCCAGAGGCCTGCCTAAGCTCCTTCCTGTTCCATCTATTCAAAAGAATCCACTATCCTGATGTCTGACAGCCTCAATTAATTCTACATGTGATATATATATATATATATATATATATATATATATATATATATATATATATATATATATACAAATGGAATTTTACTATATACATAGTAGTTTTTCTCTATGGACCCTGGACAATTCTGTGATGGGCAAATGATTTGCAGCATGCGTTTCTGTGTCTGGCTTCTTTTGCAAAACACTGTATTGCAAGTAGTTTTAGAAAATTCCTTGTCATTGCTGCAGAGAGTTCTTGGCAAGAGCACACAACACCACAATCTAGCTGTCCATCCTGCTTTAACGCTTACTTTACGATTCTCACAAATGCTACTTGAGGATGTGCGCTGGGTAGGCAGAATTCTAGGTTCTGACAAGGACAGTTAGAGTCTTCCTGGAAGAGATGGACACAGCTGATCATAACTTAGATAAAGATAATGGTGTGTGAGCGGTCATGCCGGTGGTTTGGGGAAGGTGAAGTGGAGGGGAGGGAAAAGTAGGTTGAGTGGTCATGGTCAATGCCTCCAGAGAGAGAGAGTATTTGTACTAACACCCAAATAAAGACCAGGGATCAAGCAAAATTAAGTGGAACAGAAGATCAATCCAGAACAGAGTGGGACAAAACAAGCAGCCCAACCTGAGAGGAAATCTGCTTGAGGAGCAGCAAGAAGATAGAGTGACAGGAACCTGATGCAGAGGGATGGATGGGGCATAGGGACTCCAGGTGATCTTTGGGGCCCAGAAGGAAGATGCCCACAGGCCATGGTGAGGGCGAGGCTGTCACTGTGGCTCTGGAGCAGGGCGGGTGCCATAGCCCTGTGCACTGCAGGGAGCTCTCATTTCCTGTGCTCTTTGCCGTCTGAACACCTGGCTGTCCGTAGGCAATGAAATAGGTGGGAACATAAGAGAATAAACAGACTTTATTGGGTAAAGGAAATGGGAATTTACAGTAATCCATTTTGAGAATTCTCATTTCTACTTTAGCAGAGCCAGGAAACACAGATTAGATTCGCCCCGAGCGGAGCTGGAAAAGCCCAGCTCCTGCCTCCGTCCCCAGTGGTCTCTGCCCTAGTTGGCTACTTTGTAGGTCAGAGCAGGTTCCAGGATTCTAAAGGGAAAATCACCATGACAGCTCTTCTAACTCTGCTGAGCACAAAGTGAATTAGATGAGACTTCTGAACATGCTTTTGATTTTTTAGGGAAAAGATTCAAAAGTAATTGGTTCAGGCAGAAACCATTCTCGTCCTGCTGTGCCTTTGAAGATGAATTATACAGATAAGCTGTGTAAGAAACAATAATGACCCTGTGGAGGTTGCCTCTTGCTGAATGAACCCTGAGCATTCACCTCTCAGTCTATGAATCCTGTAAGAACCTGGGGCTTCTCATCTATTTCCAGTGTCACCTGCCCTCTTGTCTTATGAACCCACTCCATTGACTTTCCTCACTCTTTGTGTGTCACATATTAATGCTTATTTAGGAGTGATTGTTTGCTGAGATGCTGATTTTTATTTTTATTTTATTTTATTTTTTATTGGTTGTTCAAAACACTACAAAGCTCTTGACATATCATATTTCATACATTAGATTCAAGTGAGATGCTGATTTTTAAATCCGTGAAGAGGTCATGTGTGGAAAAGGAGAGGCTTTCCCTTCAGGTGAGTTGAAGAAGCTGGCTCCCACCAGTGATGTTCATGGTAGCTCTCTCTTTCTGTAGGGATGCTGAAATACCCTGTTTCATTAGACTCTACATTAGCTTACTCATCCATATACCCATTAAGCAAACACTGTTGGTATATGGTAAGGTCTAAACATTATCTGGATGAGATTAAAAAGAGAAACCCAGTTCCTGCCCATGGAAAACTTGGAACTGAGTATCAATGGAAGAGCATCATCTTATTTCAACTGTTAAAGATCTATCGCAGGGGATTACAGGGTTCTCCTTGCCCACATAGAAACACACATGAGTGTTCTACCTGAAAGACTAACCCCATTTATTCTACCTGCATTTTAACCTGATATTTTATGAATGCATTTAAATGTTTTATTTTAAGCTATCTATTTTGCCTTTATAGTTCTTTTAATCCTAAATATTAAAAATATCAAAAAAGGACTTTAAAATTAAAGAATAGTCAAAGGACAGATAAAAGATGCAATTCTCATTTTTCTAAACTCGTGCTATGTAAAGGACCAAACACATTTGATTATCTTAATAACATGTTGAAACGATAAATCAAAGGAACACATTCAGAGCCACGAACTCGGAATCTGAAAGAGGCAAGCTTTCTGCCTGTCTGTTTGTGATAATATGTATTCTGCAGTGATGTGTTATTTTCTTTTATTTTTTTCGAATAAAATATGTTCAGGAGCTTCCAGGAAAGGGAGTAATAATAAATAGTTCATCCTTCTACATAAAATGTAAATTAACGAGTTAAATGATCAGAAAAGTATAGGAAAATATTTCAAATGCAGAGTATGGGCCACCAAGGGGAGTGAGTCTTGAGAAAATGAAAAATAATGAGTTGAATTCCAGAACTGTCCCAAATGCTGCTTTTAGAAGGTGTCCACAGGAAGGGAGGGAGAATGCAGGGTGAGGCCGTCTACTGCTAAGTGAGGAGACAGACAAGTGGGTCCAGGCAGCTGAAGGATGCAGAACAAAGTCTCTGGAGACCTGTGGGGGTCCTTCCAGCTGTCCAGCAGGGTGCTGACCTGCACATGAAGAAGAAACCTACCAAGGCCCTGGGAAGGGCCACATGGAAGTGTCAGGGAGCAGGACCATGGTACCATGTGAAAGCCTGGGGTGGTCACTGCCACATCAGGGAAACAAGAAGACCTCAAAATTCAAATGGAAATAAGGTGGGGCACTTTATAAGGCCTGCAATCCAAACTGGGAAATAATCAGCTCTTAGGTCTAAATTCATGCTGTCCCAGTCCTTCTGAAGAAATCCTAAAAGCCTAACAAAATGGATCCAATGATTTCTGAGTCCTTTAATAGTGTTCCACAACAAACACAGTTTATGAATATAGAGAAATAAAATGTGTGGGCTCTCCATGAGAAAATTTTTCAGTATTTTGCTTTCAGTTAAAAGTTACCGGTCATGCAAGAAAACGATAACCCTGGAGAAGAAATGTCAGTCAGCTGAGCTGACCTACTACTGGCACATAGGCCGGGATGAGAGTCAGAGGATATTAAGACAAGTACTCCTGGGCTCAAAGAGCAGGAGAAAGGCTGAATATATTACCTGGACACTGAAAGATGAAAAAAAAAGACACAAGTGGAAATTGTCCAGATGACATCTGCAATGTGTGTGAGAGTAAAAATCATGCTGGGAATGTGGACAGCTGGTTAGACAATGGCGAAGAAGAAATTAGTGAAAGTGACACAAAGAGATCAAGACCATCCAAACTCAGACACACAGAGCTAAAAAGACCCTGTGAAAATGGAAACAAAAAGTAGCAGAGATTCATTATGCTCAGACGAGATGACCTGATAAGTATGTAATTGAAATTTTCAAAACAGGGAGGTTGGAAAATCAGTTGAATAAATAATGTAATGAAACGATAAGCTCGGGGATCCAAGAAACTCAATAAAAGTAAAGAGCAGGAAACTTTTTCTTTTTTAAAAATCATATAGAGAACTCACACCCAACTGCTCAAAACTAATTGCAAAGCAAAAATCTTGGAAATAACCAGAGGAAAAAGAAATGTTACACCAAGAAGAACTCTGAGAATTGTATGTTTCTTATCAAAAGCAAGGCAAGCAGGAAGAAACAAAGACCATTTTCAAATGAGGGAAAGAAAGAAAGCTGTCAAACTAGAATTCTAGAGTCAGAAATGGGTGTGTGTACGCTTTTCTTTCTTTTTTTTTTATTTTATTGTTGGTTGTTCAAAACATTACATAGTTCTTAATATACCGTATTTCACAGATTGATTCAAGTGGGTTATGAACTCCCATTTTTACCCCGTATACAGATTGCTGTGTCACATCAGTTACATTTCCATTGATTTACAAATTGCCTTTCTAGTGACTGATGTATTCTGCTGTCTATCCCATTCTCCACTATCCCCCCTCCCCTCCTCTCCCCTCCCCTTCTCTCTCTCCACCCCCTCTACTATAAATTGTTTCTTCCACTTATATAATTTTCTCCTACCCCTCCTTTCCTCTTATATGTAATTGTGTATAACCCTGAGGCTCAGCTTCCAATTCCATGCAATTTCCCTTCTCTCTCCCTTTCCCTCCCGCCTATCATCCCTGTTTAATGTTAATCTTCTTCTCAAGCTCTTTGTCTCTACCCTGTCCTTGGTTACTCCCCTAATATCAAAGAAGACATTTGGCATTTGTTTTTTAAGGATTGGCTAGCTTCGCTTAGCATAATCTGCTCTAATGCCATCCATTTCCCTCCAAATTCTATGATTTTGTCATTTCTTATTGCAGAGTAATACTCCATTGTGTATAAATGCCACATTTTTTTAATCCATTCATCTATTGAAGGGCTTCTAGGTTGGTTCCACAATCTTGCTATCGTGAATTGTGCTGCTATGAACATCAATGTAGCAGTGTCCCTGTAGCATGCTCTTGTTAGGTCTTTAGGGAATAGACCGAGAAGGGGAATAGCTGGGTCAAATGGTGGTTCCATTCCCAGCTTTCCAAGAAATCTCCATACTGCTTTCCAAATTGGCTGCACCAATTTGCAGTCCCACCAACAATGAAAAGTGTACCCATTTCCCCGCATCCTCGCCAGCACTTGTTGTTGTTGGACTTCTTAATGGCTGCCAATCTTACTGGAGTGAGATGGTATCTTAGGGTGGTTTTGATTTGCATTTCTCTGACTGCTAGCGATGTTGAGCATTTTTTCATGTACTTGTTAATTGATTGTATGTCCTCCTCTGAGAAGTGTCTGTTCAGGTCCTTGGCCCATTTGTTGATTGGGTTATTTGTTATCTTATTATCTAATTTTTTGAGTTCTTTGTATACTCTGGATATTAGGGCTCTATCTGAAGTGTGTGGAGTAAAGATTTGTTCCCAGGATGTAGGCTCCCTGTTTATCTCTCTTATTGTTTCTTTTGTTGAGAGAAGACTTTTTAGTTTGAGTAAGTCCCATTTGTTGATTCTAGTTGTTAACTCTTGCGCTATGGGTGTCCTATTGAGGAATTTGGAGCCCGACCCCACAGTATGTAGATCATAGCCGACTTTTTCTTCTATAAGATGCCATGTCTCTGATTTAATATTGAGCTCCTTGATCCATTTTGAGTTAACTTTTGTGCATGGCAAGAGAAAGGGATTCAGTTTCATTTTGATGCAAATGGATTTCCAGTTTTCCCAGCACCATTTGTTGAAGATGCTATCCTTCCTCCATTGCATGCTTTTAGCCCCTTTATCAAATATAAGATAGTTGTAGTTTTGTGGATTGGTTACTGTATCTTCTATTCTGTACCATTGATCCACTCGCCTGTTTTGGTACCAGTACCATTCTGTTTTTGTTACTATTGCTCTGTAGTATAGTTTGAAGTCTGGTATCGCTATACCGCCTGATTCACACTTCCTGCTTAGCAGTGTTTTTGCTATTCTGGGTCTTTTATTATTCCATATGAATTTCCTGATTGTTTTATCTATTTCTACAAGAAATGCTGTTGGGATTTTGATTGGGATAGCATTGAACTTATAGAGAACTTTTGGTAATATTGCCATTTTGATGATGTTAGTTCTGCCTATCCATGAACAGGGAATATTTTTCCATCTTCTGAGGTCTTCTTCTATATCTCTCTTTAGGGTTCTGTAGTTTTCATTGTATAGGTCTTTCACCTCTTTTGTTAGGTTGATTCCCAAGTATTTTATTTTTGGGGGGGATATTGTGAATGGAGTAGTTGTCCTCATTTCCGTTTCAGAGGATTTGTCGCTGATATACAGGAATGCATTTGATTTATGCGTGTTGATTTTATATCCTGCCACTTTGCTGAATTCATTTATTAACTCTAATAGTTTCTTTGTAGACCCTTTTGGGTCTGTTAGGTATAGAATCATATCGTCTGCAAATAGTGATAATTTAAGTTCTTCTTTTCCTATTTTTATGCCTTTAATTTCTTTCGTCTGTCTAATTGCTCTGGCCAGTGTTTCGAGGACTATGTTGAACAGAAGTGGTGAGAGAGGGCATCCCTGTCTTGCACCAGATCTTAGAGGGAATGCCTTCAATTTTTCTCCATTCAGAATGATGCTGGCCTGTGGCTTATCATAGATTGCTTTTACAATGTTGAGGTATGATCCTGTTATCCCTAATTTTTCTAGAGTTTTGAACATAAAGGGATGCTGTACTTTGTCGAATGCTTTTTCTGCATCTATCGGGATGATCATATGGTTCTTATTTTTAAGTCTACTGATGTGGTGAATAACATTTATTGATTTCCGTATATTGAACCAGCCTTGCATCCCAGGGATGAATCCTACTTGATCATGGTGTATAATTTTTTTGATATGATTTTGAATCCGATTCGCCAGAATTTTATTGAGGATTTTTGCATCTAGGTTCATTAGAGATATTGGTCTGTAGTTTTCTTTCTTTGAAGTGTCTCTGTCTGGTTTAGGTATCAGGGTGATGTTGGCCTCGTAGAATGTCTTTGGAAGTTCTCCCTCTTTTTCTATTTCCTGAAATAGCTTGAAAAGTATTGGTGTTAATAGCTGAAGGCTCTTCTGAAAATTTATAATCAAGGAAGGGATTTTTTTTTTAAATGGGAAATTCTTAGTTGGACTTTGGAAATTTAGTTATTTCAGTCCTCTGAAAAAAGAATGAAATGTTACTAAATCATAACAGAATATAAGAACAGCACATGGAAACCACTGAAATTGTATAAAATTATACAATTTTTATTACCAAGGGATGCTAGCAAGCATCTAGAAAGAAAACCTTACCTATTCATGCAGTCACAACACAAAGCTGAAACCCTATGTTAATGTATCTAGATATATGTTTTCTAAATCAAATTTCAAATTCTTACTTTATTATCAGATATATCCCCAGGCCTCCAATAATGTGAGCTTTGCTCAGGGGGAAATCTCCTGTTTAAGTCTCTGAGCATCACCGTAATAACACTGTTTCCTTCAGGATCCTCTCAGAATTCTTCTAATCCAAGGCTTCCAGGCAATCAGATAGCTACATTTTCTCAATTTAGAAACTCAAATGGTCTCCAGTGGCTATGTGCATAGGCTGAATTGAAGAGACTGTTCAGCTCTTTGTTCTAAATATCCATTTCCAACTTCAGATTTGCCAGCAAGTCCCAGCTGAGCATTGCCTAGGCAGGGACAAACATGTCCACACATAGTGTGAGGGTCTGGGGGTCGGATACTCTTAGAGCCCAGGCACAAGGCACTCGGGCACCCTTTAGAATGACAGAGCTCTGTTGGTAGCTCTCAAGCTATTTAACAGGTGACCATCACACCTAGAAAAAGACCAGCAGGAAGACATTAAAACTGTAACTCACAGTCCCAGGAACATAGAAATAGCATATGATGAATGGGATTCGCAGTGTTCACATCCCAGGGGCTCAGGGTCAAATTGGAACAATTCCCTGATGCTGTTGCACACGTGAACGAAATGAGAACATGCTGTACAGGAGAGGTTCCGAGATTAGCAAATTGACCCAGGCTGCTGGCCTTGGGCTGAGTCAGTCCAAAAAGACTATGCTACAGAAGCATCCGGCAGGTAGGCAGAAGCGTGGGCTCTGTGGGATTCACTGGCTAACCCAGCTCCTAACAGAAACATCATTCCCTTGGGAGCCTTTGAGCACAGACTGGTATCTCTGGGAGCTGGGGTTGGTACTGAGATCTTACAGGGCTGAGTTTTGCTATTTCCTTTTAAATCCCTGTGTGTCTATGTTGCATTTGTGGGTGTGACAATGATGTGGCAGGTGTGCAGCGAGTGCTCAACAACATCTTAATCTGAGTCTTTTTGTCCATTTCAGAGATTGCCTGATTTAGAGAGAAATCTTAGCAACTCTATTGCAGGTGTGCTGACTGGGGACATGTTCACAGCTCCAGGCATTAGCCTTAGAATATGTCTTTTATAGTTGTTCATGTAGTCTGCCTGGCAACATGTGGATGGATTGGGGACTGAATTGTGCATCTTTCTGTTCTTTCTTCCTGGAGTCCTGCTCTTGGATGCTAAGGTGCTGACCACTCCATCAATTTTATTGGGACATGAGTGCTTAAACCTCGGTCATCACAGTAGCCTCCTTCTGTCGATGCCCTAGGAAGGGAAATGGGAAGCAGAGCTCAGAAAGAAACAATGTGACCCGATGGAGGCCCCGTGTCTACACCGTCTCCGAGGTCTTCAAGGCCCCAGTCTGCTGACTTGTATTCATGTCCCGCAATCCATGGAGAGTGTGGTTATCTTAAGGCGTAAATCAAGTATTGTCTCTCCTTGCCGAACACCTATCAGAGTCTTCCCCTTTGGATTGGAATAAAACTCAAAGGCCTTGCCATACCTTAGCAGACCTCTGGCCAGGACCTGATTCTTTTCCTCCTACCTGGTGTCACCAACTTCCCTCTGCTGTCTACCTTCAGCCTTGTGTGCTTCTTCCTTTGCCTCAAACACACCACGTCACCTGAGTCGGCACTGTCAGAATGAAACTCTATGACGGCTAAGCTCAGCCATGGGCAGAAGAGCCCGTGGGGACAAGTACGGATATTTCTTCTCTCCATTTCTTCTGCCATGTTTCCCACACTGGCATGTTGATGCAGGGTTTCTGATTTCAGAACACAGGGAAACCACTCAGGAGAACTGCCACCCAAGAGCTCTGAAAATAAGTCTCCAGGACACAGCACGCAGGGATTTGCTGCATATGTAGGACTTGCCCTGTAATAACTACGCCCCATCCAGGATGAGAGCCACTAAGAAGAAACCCAGGGGAAAGCTGTAAGCAGACATTTGTGCTTCCAACCTTCCTCCTTTACAGATCGCCATCAAATCCTCATCAGTCCATGAGCAGCGGAGGAATCCCCAGCAGCCCCAGCCTATGGTGAGGATTCACCCCTTTCCCTTTCGCTCCTCAGCCTTCCTGATCTCAGTTCATGTTAATAGGTTTCCTTGTTGTGAGGATTAAATGAGATCACAAGATAATACCTCACAGGGGGATTAGATCCTAATGCCAGAGAATAAGTGCCCCTGTGATGTTGCATTTTCGTCTGTAGAAGATGCTCCACACACGTGGAGCAAGATGTTCTCACCATCGCCCAAGCAAGGCAAGAGACCAGCATGCAGATTTTCAAAGGAGCCTCTAAAAACGTATTCACCAATTCACAGTCTCTTTGCCATTCAAAGCAGGCAGGAGGAGGGAGTAGGTGGGAAGATTAGGAGAGTCTCAGGATTGGGTGGGCTATCAGGGACCAAGATCTGATTACTCAGGGCTGCTAGCACTCATACCTTGTTGGTATGATACACTGACACTCTGACAGGCAGAGGAAGGACCTCGTAGCATGAGACAGTCCAGAGGTGTGGGGGCCACCGTCCAGAAGGGAGAAAAGCCAGAGGACTCCTGGTGGAAATGATGCTCATATGTTATGCTCGATTTCAGGACCCCCAAAGACCACCAGAGACCCAAGATCGATGTAAGCAGCAAAGAGGTGTTTATTGCGAGCTAGCTCAGTCCTCCACGCACACACACAGCAACTGGTGACTTTGAGAGGCCCCGAGCCCAGGGTTTGCAGCAGTTTTATACATTCTTTGGAGAAGGCAGGGACTTCACATACATCATAGAAAATCATCACACACTGCGGGAAAATCAAATAACAACTCTGAAACATGATTAGCACATTCACTGGCGGGAACAAGTTGGGTAGGGGTGATTGGTCAGTACAAAAGGGGTATCCCTTTGAACTGATTGGTTTAAGCCAAGAGGGGTGTACGTGCTGAACTACATGGTTTCCCAACATGTTATCAACTACCATAAACCACTGGCATCCCAGGTATTTCCCTGTCTCATGCTGATTGGTGGCTGCTAGGGGGCTGCTATGGATCCCCACCTAGCCTGACTGAGTCAGGGACACCTGGCACAGCAGATCTCTCCTGTTATTTGTAGAAAAATAACTCAGCAGGGTGGGAATGTGCTTAGGAGTGCTCTGTGGGTCTTTCCAAGGACAAAGGTCATGTCCCTTCCTTGGACAGGCTTTGCTCTGAGGTAGAGGCTGGTTTTTCACATGTATCTATCTTCTGTGGCCCAACTGCATGGTGGGGGTCTCCAGGTCAGAGAGCTCAGAAGCATAGGAGCCACTTGGGAGTCTTTATTGCTACAGGATTTGTCTTATCTGTGGCTGACAGATGTTGGATACCACTTTGCAGAGCACACCAGGCAGGCAGCCTTTTTATGGCTAAAAATATGCTTATTGAGGCTGTGCTAATAACAATGAGATGTGTAAAAGTTTGAGTTTGGCTCTGGCAGGCTTTCAAGCTAACAGGTCCCAGCCTGTTATAGAGAAGTAAACAACCTGGCGGCCACTGTTCAGAGGCCATCTTGGATTTGTTTATACAACAGGGTAGAAGTTATGGGAGAAAAGAAGAATCTTTCATGAGAGCTGCCATTCCTAAGGTGGGGAGATTGGGGGCTGCTGCTTTCTTTATTTACTGACTGATGGGCCACATGGACAACTTGAAACTTGGAGATGTCATGGACTATGGTACGATTTCTCCTCCAGAAATGTGCAGGGGGCTTTGTAACCTGCCTGGTGGCAGAGGGTCTGGGGGCTGCTCTGTGAGAAGGGACCTGGTGCTCGGGTTAGAAGGATGAGTGCACCTGTGTTCCAGGCCTGGGACAGTCATGCCATGTAGCCCAACAGGGACTTGGAAGAGTGAAGAGGGTAATATCAATAATTTAGCCACAACAACAGAAATTGCCTGGGGTGGTTTTGAGGAAAATAATGCATTATAACCTACCCATGCAGGACGAAAGGGCAGTCTAAACATTTTTGAGGACTTTCAGGGACCTATTTGGGAAAGCGGTGGGAAATGAGTGTCTGTCCTGGGTAGATGGAGGATAAATGGAAGTAGGGGAGAGGAGGGAGGGGAGAGAGGGCAACAGCAGCCCACTGTGAGTGGACCAGAGGACGTCTCACCAAGAAGTCCGGCAGGAAGCCTTGGAAAGAGTAAGGAAATCCCCATAGGAAATGGAGTCCACCTCCACAAGACCAAAACATGATACCAGCTTGAGAAGCCACCTGTATAAGAGCCTCACGGACCCTCTCTGTTCACTTCCCTTCCATCCATCCCTGGAAAGCCATCCATCGGCTGTTGGGCTGACCGGGCAGGAAGAGGAGGAAACAGAAAGAGCATTTATGTCCATAGACACCAAAATGGCAATTCAACATGCAATCCTAATGACAAACACTGAGAAAATAAAAGTGGGGTATTTGGATGTCAGCATTAAAGCCAGAGTTGACATAATGTGAGGACCCTTGAAGGATCCTAGTGAAACTATGAGCAAGGCAAGAAGGTCAACCATTTCTACCATAATGTAAGTGATCTTGAAGTACTTGTCAGACAATTAGTTGAAGAAAATGATTATGGTCATCAAAGTTAGGAACAAGAAATAAAACAGAGAAGACCTGATTAGGTAGCTACAGAATCAATGATAAAATTAACCCAAAAGATTTCCGTAGGACAGGAAAAAATAACATTAACATACAAAATCAATAGTGTATATACAAACAAATAATAACCAGGTAGAAAATGAAGTTAATCCATGTACCTCAATTATAATAGAAACAAGAAATAAACATTTATGGACAAGCAGGAGCAGAAGAGGTTGTAGCCAATATGCAGGAAAGCATAAACACGTCTCCTGATAACAATAAGCTTGAATGGGTTGGTCCCCCCTCAGTCGAGGTGACACATGTCAACCTTATCAACAGCTCAATTATCTCTGACTTCACATACAGCTTTAATGTGATCCCAGTGAAAATCTTAAGGAACGTTTTCTTGGAGCCACGCAAGCTGATTTTAAAATTTGTATAGCTCAATAAGCAGAAGAATAGCCAGAAAGATTCTAGACTGTAAGTCTGGGAGGGGGTTCTTCATGCTGGTTATCAAAACACAGGGGGCCGCAAGGGACCAGCACTCTGAGGGCCAGAGGGGCAGACAAAATGGGGGAGGGGGAAGCAAAGGGCAAAAGGGAATATAAATTATTCAGTTTTGAAAATGAATGCCATTCTGATCAGTGTTTTTATCCTGGATGTGGCTGGAGGATATTGTGCTAATTGATTGAAATGAGCCAGACTCAAAAGGGCAAGCATAATAATAATAATAATAATAGTATTATATAATGCTTCTTACAGGAGGGTCCCACCATAGTCAATTCAGGGAGACAGGAAGTAGAGGGTGGTGTCCAGGGGTGGGCAGGGGCCTATGGTGAGCTGAGTCTTAATGAGTACAGTCTCAAGTTTGGGCAACACAGAGGGTTCTGGAGGTGGTGTTGCTGCGGGTTGCATAACAATGGGAAAGTAGGTGAGGCCACTGAATCACCTACACCTAATAGGATTAGAAAGGCACAGGTTAGGTTGTGCATACATTCAGCAGTAAAAATCAATGAATAAAAAGAGGACAGATAGTGTGCTATCTCTGGCGTAAGAAAAAAGAGAAAATAGTAGAATATGCACATATCTGTGTTTATTTACCAAAGAAATCACAAGAATGGTGAGGCAGAGTTCTCTAGAGCAATGGAATCAATGGGCTACTATACAAATGTATAGCATAAATATTTAAGAGGAGACTTTTAAGGTCATTGGCTCTTAGGATCTTGGGGTGTGAGAAGCCTCATGAGATACATCTGCAGGCTGAAGAGCCAGGAAGACCAGTGCTGTCATTTACTGTGAAGCCATAGCCCTGAGGAGCACAGAGAGTTGGGTGGCAGTACATCAGCTGGTCTAAGCCCTGCCTGCATCTGAAGAGTCAAGAACAGAAGGCCATTGAACAGACGGCCCGCTTTAAGGAAAGAAAGTAACTCACCCTTCTCCCATCTAGTATCCTATTTGGACCATCAGTGGTTTGGATGATTCTCACTCATGCTGATGAGGGCACAGAGAATCATGTTTTACCAGATATCTGGGCATCCCTTAGCCCAGTCAATACGACACATAAAATCACAAATAAGGACAAATCAGAAAACAAGATGATTACCAATAAGGAGTGGGGATAATAAGAATAAGGAATGTTGTACATATTAAATAAATTAAACACACACACACACACACACACACACACACACACACACACACATATCCATTCAAAAGTTGAACTAAATCAATAGAAATAAGATGAGAGTAAACAACCCCTGAACCAGGCTGAAGCAAAGGAAACAAACTGGCCTTCACAGGATGCTATCATCACACTAAACTGGTGAAGGAGGAGGGAAGGAGCAGGAAGGAGGGAGGAGGCAGAGGAAGAATGAGTCAAACTGAGCAAAATATTATCAACAGGGGAATCCTGGCAAAGATGTAGAGTTAGATTTTGCATGACATTTATTTTCAAATATTTTCATTAATCCAAAATATTTTCCAGACAAAAAGTAAAAAAAAAAAAAAAAAGTGAAAAAGGCCAATGACAACAAAAGCTATCACTGTCACCTGGCTCTCTCCCTTCCTCTAAGCCTGGTGTCTGGCCTGGCAGCAGGCAGCTTTGTATTTAAAATCATACTGGTGTGTTTTAGATCAGCCCCCCAAATTGTTGCCATGGGGGAGACCTCCACTTTTATCGATGACAGTCACTGAAGAACAATGCCTGGGGATAAATAAGACTTCAAGCAGTTTCATGTCTTTCCCTTGACAGCTCAGCTTTCAGTCTGAGAGAGGAGAAAAAAAAAGGAAAATAAAAAGGAAATGAGAAAAAAACATCAAAATACTTCTTTGAAATTATGCCTCATAATTCTGCACAGATCACATAATTAGAACTCCAAATCCATGCTACTTTATCTTGAAATGAATTGGAAATGTATGCCATCTTTTTTCATCTGAAAAGAAAGCAATGCTACTTCAAAATATTTCTTGCCTCCTTTTGCTCCATGATAGTTTATAGTCGCATTAAAATGATTTTAAGATAATGACCTTCATTTTTTAGCATCCACACTGAACCACTGACTGTGGACCATATAACACATGAGCCTTCGGGGGAAATTCCAGATCCAAACCAAAGCACTGCCTGAGATAAAAGTGGATGTGGAATGTACCCAACAATAGTGACGACAGTCTGTCTACTCTTGTTAATGTCCACTTCCCAGCCCACATGCACACAAGTGCATGCATGTTCGACCCATGTGTTGGCTGAATGACCTTCAGGCTTTTTTCTTTTTTTGTGTGTGTGAAAATATTTGCAGTTTATTGCTTTTAAACCCCTCCATAAAGATCATTCTTTTTGAATCTGAACTCCAGACTTGCTTAATCACAATTGAAGTGTGATAGAAAATCGTGGTCTCTTTTGCTTCCTAATTAAATCAGATCAAATATATGAAACCACCATGTTTAGAACATTGCAGATGAGAGATAATTGTTGGTTTATCCCCTTACTTTGCATTTGGAGATGCAGTGAGATATGATAGACAGTCAATGGAGAGATCAGTGAGAAAGCCGTCCTGAGACTTGGGCTCAAAGCGTGGATGTGCTCTGGCTTCTCGGAGAGACAACCTGTGAGGGAGGCAGGAGAGAATAGGACCGGGAAGGTGAGTGGACAGTCATGATTAAGAATGCCAACCCAGCAGGTTCAGTCTTCTTCCCTAGGCATTGGTTGGCCCTTGGCCAGGGTGCGACATGATCGAAGCTCTGTTGTAGGAAGGATGGTGTGCACAGGGAGGAGTGGGTCCTAAAGGGGGAGTCAGTGGCCCAGAAAGGAAGGTGAGGGAACTGCATCTGTTCCTATTGATGCCGTAACAAATGAGCACAAGCACAGTGGCTAGAACCACAGCAATTGACCATCCTACCCTTCTGAAGGTGAGTTTTCTTAAAACTAAGGTGACTTCAGGGGAAAATCATCTCACTTTTTCTGGGTGCTAGGGGCCACCCACTTCTTGGCTCATGGAGGCTTCCTATATCTTCCAGGTCAGGAGGACATCATCTTCAAATCCTTATTCCTCTGTCTCCCCTGCAGTTCTGTCACAGGGCTGGAGGGTGCAGAGGATGTCCTTAAAAGGAAGAAGACCTCAAATTACGACATGAGAGTCTTTCGCTTCCTCACAGAAGGTAATGTAAAGATGGGTCAAAGTGAGACACAGATCTGTTTAATAAGGAAGAAAACAAGGGGCACACACAGAAGGGTGTGATGTGGGTGTGGGCTTTGCTCGGTGTGTATATATGCTGATCTACAGCACAAGATGGGAGAGGGTATTTCTCGTTCTCCCGTGCTGGTTACTTGACATGTTGATAGTTACTTGTTAGGGGTTTATCTTCTTCTTTGCTTTTGATGAAATGTCTCAGCTAGCTTCCCCATCATTCCGCTCAGTGAATGTGAACTGTACTACATTTTTGGAACCCTGAGGGTTTGATGGAGACCATGAGGAGAAACAAAGCAATCAGATCCTAAAAATATAAATCACAGAAACATCTATTTGTTGAGCAGGAGCATTTTTTAGGCCCAGGTCAGGAGAGAGGCTATTTACGGATCTGCTCACAGGTCTCATAATTGATCTCTAGTGTGTTTGTGTTCAGGGTAGGTGGCGGTGGCATTTAACCCTGGACTTTCAATCATGGCCACTCGTGTGTTGTCCCCCACTGCTTTCTACCTGTCCTTATGTCTTCTAGCCTTGCTCAGTTCCAACAGGGGCTCCCACTGAGCCTCCCTGAGCATGGAGTGTGCACACCTCTGTCCTGGCCACTCATGGGGGACAGGATGCAGGGATTCCACAGGCCTCCGTGCTCACCATGGAGCAGTGGGGGATGAAAATATAAAATCGGCAGGCACTGGATGACAGAGAGGAACGTTCTTAGCAGAACATTATGATATTGCCGTCAGAAGTGAGGAAGAGAATCCAGAAACAGCAGACACACCCTGGAGAGCAGAAGCCCAGGAAACACAACACAAGCCCTGCACCAGGTCTCTGGGAACGGCCCTGGACTCTCAGGCCAGTCCTCCTGTCTGCGCCCCAAGAGGGAACAGGCGGAGGCCCCTGGGTGTTGTGTGCCTGTGTCCATTGCCTTCTGGGTCACTGGGCATGTGCACCCTGTGCCCTGTGGGTTGAATCACTTCTGTGCACATGCTCTCAGTGAGAGTTTAAGAGGAATTCACAGCTGAGCACTTTCATCCCAGTAAAGCCACAAGGCCTGCTGAGAACTCTTTAATTGAAAAAGCGTTTTCGGTTTTCAGATAGGCCTGGGATTACATTAGGTAATGATGATATTTCAGCTGGTGTTCCTAGGTCACTGTTAGTGCAGCTCATCCCCAGACAGATCCATAGACACAGATATGATGTTTGAAATGCATGACACTGTTGGCCAGGAATTATATTATTCATGCATAAGAAACTACACGTTTATATGGATGATATAAATATATACATTTTTATTTTAAGATATATTCAATGAGTTAGTACCAGGTCTATGAAACATATTTAGTAATAAAAACAATAATGGCGCCTGTGATGATATGGAATCAATAGTAGCTTCAACTCTAGTGTATGCATTAAATGATGGTATTCTGCAGGTGAAAGGATTTACACAGGCCCCTCTGGAAAGGTTTCTAAGCTACTCTTTGTACTTAAAATTAACTTAAATGATATTGTGAAAATGAATATGTGTGAGCGCATATGTGTATGATGTGTGTCTATAGTTTATTCACAGGTCAAACTTCAAAATGTACAAAAGAATACAAAATAGAAATTGCCCTGACATCCTGTCCCTTGGTACCTTAGCTCCCTTTCCCAATAAGTGTCTCCATTTCTGTGCACCCTAACAGTATGCTTACATAAGTAGATTCATATTTTTGTGTATTTGTGGTTACATGGATTTATATAATTATGCATAACCAAGTGACAAAATCACATGTGTAAGCATGTGTATGTGGACTAGTATGTGTGTGTATTCCTCACTACTGTGAACATAGAGGAAAAGAAAAGTGTGCAATAGTACAATTGGTGCCAATTTGCAAAAAAGTAGGCATCTGAGTTCCTGCAGGTAAGCAGACCCGGATTCTGCTCAGTTGCAGATACAGGGATGCTGTCCAAGTAGATAGGGAGAGAAGACAGCACTGTCAAGTGTTGGTCACTTACACTGTTAGAATGTCCCCCCAGTGCAGGAACATTGGGGTATGGAAAGCTCTAAAGGGGTTTGGTGAACCCCTTTAGATACTCCTCTTCCCTTGTCGGAAGCAGACCCTGGCCTTAGCAGGCAGCAGAGGAGATGTGGAGTCAGAGGCTCTCGGAGGCGGGCAGCCTGGCCTCCTCTCTAGTAGTCAGCTCTAGGTGAGCAGAAGGCCACCTCTTCCCCGAGTCAGAGGCCCTAGAGCAGGCAACCAGGGCTCACAGTGAGGACAGAGCCTCAGACTGCCACACCAGCAAACCATCCCCTGCCTTTCTGCTGTGGCCTCATTGTGGTGGCTCAGCTATGATGTTTGTGACCTCCCCCAGGTGACTGCCTTCTACAGAAAATCATAAGAAAATACAAGGTGGGGTTACTAAGCCCAGGGACAGTTTGTACCTAGCGAAAGTACTCAGGCAAAAGCCCCGCTTCCAGAAGCTAAGAAGGGCAGCTGCCTGGCCTGCAGAGGGCCTTGGCTTCCCTAAGTGTCACGAGTCTTCTGGGGCCTGGCCCCAGAGTGGCCTTGCTGGAGGCTAGGGGGCCTTTAGGAGGTGTGGCCTCGTGGGAGGCCCTTGGATCATGGGGGGTGTGCCCTCGAGGGATTGAGGTAGGTTGTGACACCCTGGTGAGCTCTTCCAGAGTAGCCAGAGCCCCTGCAGGAAGCCCTGGTGGGGAAAGGCCCTGGCAGGTCCAGGCCCAACTTTGAATTCTCTAGTGTCCCTGATGGTTGCAAAGCTCAGAGTGTGGGTTCTGTCTTCCACAGGGGCTGGAAAGGTGCCAGAAAAGTGTCACCTCCACTCACTGTGGGCTACACATGGACACAGCAGGCTTCTCTGAGCTTGGGCTTGCCCTTCTGTGGGCCATTCTCACCCTCTCACCCTCTCACTCGCTGTCTAGACCAAGTGTGCCATGAGGACTGTGGGAAGGCGCTGCGCACACTGGGAAGTGCTGTGTGGAGCAGGGGAGTTTCCAGATTCTGAATTAAAATGAAAAACAAAACAACAAAACAGAAACCCATACTGGAGCTCAGGCCCCAGTCCAGGACCACTCACCGACCTATGCGGGAGCCCAGGCCCAGGGGAGGCCCATGTCCACTGCCCGTCCCCCTCCTGGGAGCCCAGGTCTGATCCATTTCCTTCTTGGGACACTGAGCCATTGCCATAGTCCTCCGCATGCAGTAGCCTCCACCTTTGGAAAGCGGACAGGGCCTAGAAGTGGCTGCATCTTGGAATAGGAATCCCAAAGCCAGTGCAAAGCCCACCCTTTCAGTTTCATCTCTAAAAGACATTGCATCCATTTTGAGACCACTCACAGGGACTGATGCATCTAGTTACCTCCATTATGGCTACCACTACCCACACTTGCAGTAGCATCCGTCCAGGACACCGGCAGGGTCTGTAAGCCCAAATCTAAGGTGAGGTACAGATAATCCCCACAGATAACACAAGATTGTAGGGTAGAAACTGTAACACCTCAGATCCACACTGCAACAAAGGAAGACACATAGACAACATGAAAAAACAAGGGAGGAAAGTGCCCCAAACAAACCAGGATCCTGCAAGAACAGAACCCGGGACAGCACAGTTGATGAAATGTCAGAGAAGAAGCAGAGAAGGTTCATAATTAAAATGAGCTGTGATTAAAGAATGAACTAAATGAGCAAATACAGGCAAAAATTGGTCACTCTGACAAAGAGATAAGGGGACAAATACAGGTGCAAAATATTACTTCAAGAAAGAGATAGAGATTCTGAAAAAAAAAATCAGAAATCCTTGAAAGGAAGGAAACAATAAACCAAATAAAAAACTTTATAGAAAGCATAACAGACCAGATCACTTGGAAGACAGAATGTCAGATAATGAAGACAAAGTATACAACTTGGAAAATAGAATTAACCACACAGTGAAGATGGTAAGAAACTATGAAAAGAACATCCAAGAATTATGGGACTGCATCAAAAGACCAAATCTAAGAGTTATTGGGACAGGGGAAGGCACAGAGTTTCAGACCAAAGGAATGCACAATCTCTTCAATTAGATAATATCAGAAAATTTCTCAAACATTAAGAATGAATTGATAAAATCAAATACAAGAGACTTACATGACACCAGATATACAAAATTACAACAGATCTACTCCAAGGCACATTATAATGAAAATGCCTAGCATTCAGAATAAGTATAGAATCTTCAAGGCTACAAGAGAGAGGAATCAGATCATATGTAGGGGGAGACCTACATAAATAAAATTTGTATCTCAGCAGATTTTTCAACCCAGACCCTCAAAGCCAGGAGACAGACCATGGAACAACACATACCAAGAAAGAAGATATATGCCAACCAAGAATACTATATCCAGCAAAATTAAGCTTCAGTTTGAGGACAAAATAAAAACCTTTCATGATAAACGAAAGTTAAAAGAATTTGCAGTGAGAAAGGCCACACTACAGAGCATCCTGAGTAAAATATTCCAGGAGGAGGAAGAGAAAACCAACAATGAAAATCAGCAAAGGGGGTTTGGGGCTGTAGCTCAGTGGCAGAGCGCTTACCTAGCATGTGTGAGGCACTGGGTTCAATCCTCAGCACCACATAAAAGTAAACAAATAAAATAAAGGCATCTGTCCATCTGCAACTACAAAAAGTATTTAAAAACTAAATTAAAAAAAAAGAAAATCAGCAAAGGGAGGAAATATACTAAAGGAAAAACTAATCAAAGGAGAAACCAAGTTAAGTAAAAAACCCAAATAAACCAAAATGTCCAGGAATACAAATCATATTTCAATAATAACCCTGAATGTGAATGGCCTAAACTCATCAATTAATAGACATAGACTGACAGATTGGATTAAAAAAAAGACCCAACAATATGTTGCCTTCAAGAGAATCATCTTATAGGAAAAGACATCTACTGACTGAAGGTAAAAGGGTGGGAAAAACGTACCACTCACATGGACTGCATGAACAAGCAGGAATTTCCATCCTCCTGTCAGATAAAGTGGACTTTAAACCAAAGCTAGTGAAAAAGGATAACGAAGGACATTTCATACTGCTTAAGGGATTCATGCATGAACAAGACATAAGAATCATAACTATCTAAGCCCCAAACAATGGGGGCATCTGTGTATGTCAAACAAACACTTCTCAAATACAAGAACCAAATAGACCACAACACAATAACACTGGGTGACTTTAATCACTAGATCAATAGATTTTCCAAAATAAAACTAAACAAAGAAACTACAGAACTCAATAATATAATCATAAGTTGGACTTAACAGACAAATATAGACTATTCCATCCATCAACAAGTGAATATACTTTCTTCTCAGCAGAACATGGTTCCTTCTTCAAAATAGACCATATGTTATGCCAAAGAGTAAGTCTTGGCAAATACAAAAAAAAAAAAATAGAGAAACTACCCTGCATTCTAATTGACTATAATGGAATGAAATTAGAAATCAATGATAAAATTAAAAAGAGAATCTACTCCAACACCTGGAGACTAAACAATATGCTATTGAATGATGTGTGGATAACAGGAGACTTCAGGGAGGAAATAAAAAAAAATTATTAGAGTTAAATGAGAACTCCGATACGACTTATCAAAATCTCTGGGACACTATGAAGGCAGCGTGAAGAGGAAAGTCCATTGCATGGAGTTCATTCATTAAAAATAAAAAAAAGTCAACAAATAAATGACCTGTCATTACAGCTCAAAGCCCTAGAAAAGGAAGAACCAACCAACACCAAAAGTAGTAGATAACAGGAGATAATTAAAATCATGGTGGAAAGCAATGAAATTGAAACCAAAGAAACAATTCAAAAAAATTGACAAAACAAAAAGCTGGTTCTTTGAAAAAAAATAAATAAATTGGCAAACCCATAGCCACGCTAACAAAAAGAAGGAGGGAGAAAACTTAAATTACTAAAATTTGTGATGAAAAAGGAAATATCACAACAGACACTACTGAAGTACAGAAGACAATCAAAACTATTTTGAAAATTGGTACTCCAATAAAATAAAAAACCTTGAAGACACCAACACATTTCTAGAGGCATTCGATCAACCCAAACTGAGTCAAGAGGACATACACAATTTAAGCAGATCAATTTCAAGTAAGAAAATAGAAGACACCATCAAAAACCTACCAACCAAGAAAATCCCAGGACCAGATGGATTCACAGCTGAAAGAATCAATACCAATACTCCTCAAATCATTCCATGAAATAGAAAAGGAAGGAAGCCTTCCAAACTCATTCTACAAAGCTAGTATCATCCTGATACTAAAACCATGCAGAGACACATCAAGGAAAGAGAATTTCACACACAAATATCCTTGATGAATAGTGATGCAAAAATTCTCAATAAAATTCTGGCAAATCACATACAAAAACGTATTTTAAAAATAGTGCACCATGATCAAGTGGGGTTCATTCCAGGGATGCAAGGTTTGTTCAACATACATAAATCAATAAATATAATTCATCATATCAATAGACTTAAATATAAGAATCATATGATTATATGAATTGAAGTGGAGAAAGCATTTGACAAAACACAGCACCCTTTCATGTTCAAAATACTATAAAAACTAGGAACACACCTCAACATTGTAAAAGCAATCTATGCTAAACCCAAGGCCAACATCATTCCAAATGGTGAAAAACTGGAAGCATTACTTCTAAAATCTGGAACAAGATAAGGATTCCCTCTTTTACCACTTCTATTCAACATATTCCTTGAAACTCTAGATAAAACAATTAGACAGATAAAAGAAGTTTAAGTGATACAAATAGGAAAAGAAGAACTCAAACTATCATGATTTGCTGACAACATGATTTTATACTTACAGAATTCAAAAAACTCCACCAGAAAACTTTTAGAATTAATTAAGGAAGTCAGCAAAGTATCAGGAAATAAAATCAATACCCACAAATCAAAAGATGTTGATTCATTGTACACAATTGCAGCACAACTTTTCATTGCTCTGATTGTACATAGTGTCACACCATATGTGCAGTCTTACACATACCTAGGGTCATGATGTCCATCTCATTCTAACATCATTCCTGTTTTCCTATACATCAGTGATGAATCTTCTGAAAGAGAAATTAGGAAAACTGCCCCATTCATAATAGCCTCAAAAAAAAAAAAGATACTTGGGAATCAATTTAACAAAAGAGGTGAAAGACCTCTACAATGAAAACTACAGAACACTAAAGAAATTGAAGAAGACCTTAGATGTTGGAAAGATCTCACAAGCTCTTGGATAGGCAGAATTAATATTGTCAAAATGGCCATACTACCCAAAGCACTATACAGATTCAATGTGATTCCAATTAAAATCTCAGCATCATTCCTTATAGAAATAGAAAAAGCTATCATGAAATTCATTTGGAAAAATAAGAGACCCAGAATAGCCAAAGCAATTCTTAGTGAGAAGAGTAAAACAGGAGGCATCCCAGTACTGGACCTTAGACTATACTACAAAGCTATAGTAACAAAAATGGCATGGTATTGGCACCAAAATAGACATGGTCTACCAATGGTACAGACTAGAAGATACAGAGAGAAACCCACATAAATACAATTATCTCATACTAGACAAAGGTGCCAAAAACATACATTGGAGAAAAAAATAACCTCTTCAACAAATGGTGCTGGGAGAACTGAAATCCATATGCAGCAAAATTAAAACAAACCCCTATCTCTCACCACTTAACTCAAAGTAAATCAAGGACCTAGGAATTAGTCCAGAGACCCTGTGCCTAATAGAGGAAAAAGAATGCCCAAATCTTCATCACGTTGGATTAGGCCCCAATTTCTTTAACAAGACTCCTAAAGCACAAGAAATAAAATCAAGAATTAATAGATGGGATGGACTCAAACTAAAAAGCTTCTTCTCAGCAAAAGAAACAATCAATGAGGTGAAGAGAGGGCCTACATTTTGGGAGCACATTTTTCCCACACACTCGTAAGATAGAGCACTGAACTCTAGGATACATAAAGAACTCAAAAACTTAACAAACAAACAATATAATCAACAAATGGGCTAAGGGGCTGAACATTCAGTCAACAAATATATGAAAAAATGTTTAACATCTCTAGTAATTAGAGAAATGCAAATCAAAACTACTCTAAGATTTCATCTCACACCAGTCAGAATGGCATTCATCAAGAATACAGACATCAACATCTCTAGCAGTCAGAGAAATGCAAATCAAAACCACCCTAAGACACCATCTCACTCCAGTAAGATTGGCAGCCATTCTAAAGTCAAAAAACAACAAGTGCTGGTGAGGATGTGGGGAAAAGGGTACTCTTGTACATTGCTGGTGGGACTACAAATTGGTGCGGCCAATTTGGAAAGCAGTATGGAGATTCCTGGGAAATCTGGGAATGGAACCACCATTTGACCCAGCTATTGCCCTTCTGGGACTATTCCCTGAAGATCTTAAAAGAGCATACTACAGGGATACTGCCACATCGATGTTCATAGCAGCACAATTCACAATAGCTAGACTGTGGAACCAACCCAGATGCCCTTCAATAGATGAATGGATAAAAAAAAAATGTGGCATTTATACACCATGGAATATTACACAGCACTAAAAATGATAAAATCATGGAATTTGCAGGGAAATGGATGGCACTAGAGCAGATTATGCTAAGTGAAGCTAGCCAATCCCTAAAAAACAAATGCCAAATGTCTTCTTTGATATAATGAGAGCAACTAAGAATAGAGCAGGGAGGAAGAGCAGGAGAAAAAGATTAACATTAAACAGAGACATGAGGTGGGAGGGAAAGGGAGAGAAAAGGGAAATTGCATGGAAATGGAGGGAGACCCTCATTGTTATACAAAATTACATATAAGAGGTTGTGAGGGGAATGGGAAAATAAACAAAGAGAGAAATGAATTACAGTAGATGGGGTAGAGAGAGAAGATGGGAGGGAAGGGGAGGGGGGATAGTAGAGGATAGGAAAGGTAGCAGAATACAACAGTTACTAATATGGCATTATGTAAAAATGTGGATGTGTAACTGATGTGATTCTGCAATCTGTATTTGGGGTAAAAATGGGAGTTCATAACCCACTTGAATCTAATGTATGAAATATGATATGTCAAGAGCTTTGTAATGTTTTGAACAACCAATAAAAAAAGAAAAAAGAAAACTGAAAAAAAAAAAGAATACAGACAATAATAAATGTTGGTGAGGATGTGGGAGAAAAGGCACAATCATACATTGCTGGTGGGGCTGCAAATTGGTGCAACCAATCTGGAAAGCAGTACAGAGATTTCTTGGAAAACTTGGAATAGAATCACCATTTGACCCAGCTATCCCACTCCTCGGTTTATATCCAAAGGGCTTAAGATCAGCCTACTATAGTAATGTAGCCACTTCAATGTTCATAGCAGCTCAATTCACAATAGCTGAACTGTGGGAGCAAACTGGATGTCCTTCAAATGTGAATGGATAAAGAAACGGTGCTGTATATACATAATGGAATATTACTCAGCATTAAAAGAGAATAGAATCATGGCATTTGCAGGTAAATGGATGGAGTTGGAGAATATCATGCTAAGTGAAATAAGTCAATACCCAAAATCCAAAGGCCAAATGTTCTCTCTGACAGGTGGATGCTGATCCAAAACGGGGGAAGGAGGGAAGCAGGGGGAAAATGGAGGAACTTTGATTGGGCAAAGGGCAGGGAGGGTGGGGAGGGTGCACACGGGCAGGAAAGATGGTGGAATGAGATGGACATCATGACCCTAGATACATATAAGACTGCACTTATGGTATGAGTCTACATTGTGAACAACCAGAGAATGAAAAGTTGTGCTGCAGTTATGTACAATGAATCAAGATGCATTTTGCTGTCATGTATACCTAAAACAAGCAAAAAAACCCAAAAAGGTTCAGACCTTGAATTCCAGTGGCACCAGCAGATAAGAAGGCACCTAGTGCAGGAGGAATGACCCAGGGCAGGTAGTGCAGAGAGCCCTCTGGACACGTTGCTGTGTGACCTAGAGAATGCTACTTTATTTCTGTGCTTGACTTATTTGTTCATAAAATAAAATAAAAATATCCACCCAGCAGATGAGCTTATATAAGTAAAGTATTTCAGACATTTCCAGGTAAGTTGCAAATGTCAAATGAGCTCTTTCTATACAATAAGATTGTTAGAAGCTTACTCTATCTTCATGGTTCTCTGGACATTTTTGTTTTGACAATATATGGTCAAGTCATAGCATTTCAAACATGGAGCAAATCTGAACTGCCACTCACGGGACCCAGTCCTCTCCCAGGGTTGCCAGTAACCCAATAGACGGCTGCCCCTCCTTCTTGCTTGTTCTGAAACAGGAACAGGAGGTCAGTAACTTCAGCCCTTGTGCATCTTTAATGGTTTGACTCAGGAAAATACCCAGGAAGGAAATGACTGAGTCAGGCATAAACTCACCCACAAGCATTAACTTCTGATTGTCAAAGGGTCATGCAGAAAGGTCACTAAATGTGCAGCATCACTACTAAGATCTGAATGTGCCCATTCCAACCCAGCCCACAGCAAAGTTATATTACAAGTCACATGTCACTTACGCCAGCAGAGCAACCACTTCAGCCTTATTTTGTATTCCTTTTATGACTAAGGAAGCTGCACAATATTTTTTCTCAAATGCTTGTTGACTTTTTCCACTCGACTTGCCTATTAATGCCCTTTATCAATTTAGTTTTATCTTGATAAATTTCCAAACTTTCTGTCCTGAGAATATTCGTGATCTCTCACCAGTTTTGCAAATATTTTCCCTCACATATCAATTGCCTTTTAGATTTGTTTTGGCATCATGAAAGGAAGAGGAATTCCAAAATGATGTCTAGTTTAAGTGGTTTGATGTGATCGATTCCTTAGTTTTTATGATCCGAAGGCCTTTCTTGCCTATATATATCACATCAGGATCTACGTCTCTTGTTTCTCTGTGCTTTCGATAGGTGGTTTCATGGCAACGTGGAAACTGCTGCGTTTTGTAGCTCCTTTCTTTAGCTCATTGTTCTCTCATTCTGGTGAGACCATCAGACACCCAGTGACCCACAAAGGGAGGGCAGCAGGGGGGAATGAGAAACGCAGGTGATGCTGTGTGCCTCCTGAGAAGGGTCCTGTTCACCCCTCTTCAGCCCCCAGCCATCCTCACCCTCTGCCCGTCTGTGCAGGGGCAGGGGCAGAGCCACACTGTTTCTCAGCTAATGTCCACAGAGAGCTGCGAAAGCTTCTGCAATTGGTTGTTCCAAAAGTGGCCCAGAAGGAACACGTCCTGACAAGCCTGCAGCTAATTGCCCTGGAGAGAGCTGTAGAGTTTAATCTCTTGGAGTGTAGCAGATGCTTCCGCCAAATGCTTTCTTATGTCCAAATTGGTCACGAGAGCCTGCAAGAAAGCCTGGGAGGCAGCCGGCTTCCCAGGCAAGAAGCACATTGGCAGCCTCCTTGACCCTCCCTGAGCTCCACACAGTATGGACGGAATCCCTGGGTCATTATTGGAGAGCAATGCCGAGGTGACCGAAAACTCCAATTAAAAGAGGCTTAAAAAGCCCCCGTCACACAGATACTGGATTCAAAGATGTGCAGCAGAGAAGTCAGTCATCTTGCTGCATTTCTGACCCAGAGAACCAGGAACTGTGAGCTCCTAAATATACAGGGGTTATTTGAAAGTGACTTGAGGAAATGAGAGAGCATGAAATAATGGGCATCTACTTGTGCTAATTTGGAGGAATACTGCAGAGAATCCTGTGGTCCCCCAGCCCTTTCTTTCAATAAAGGGAACCTGGGATCCCTGAAGAAATGGCTGTTTCAAGGACTGAGACAGGGAAGACAGAAGCTGGGCCTGGAGCACCTTCCTGGTGAGAAGGTAAGAAATGGCTGGACAAAAGCCACTGTTGAGGGGCAGTTGAAGAAATGGTCAAGAGAACTCTTGGCCAGAACTGAACAAGTTTGGGTAACAAGCCCAAAGGACAATGGCCCAAAGTAGAATAGCCTGGAGTATGAGAGAGCTATCTGTGAATTCATGATTAAATAAACGAATACATCAATGAGAAGAAATAAGCCTCACAGGAAGAATGATTCCAGATCATACATAGACTCTTTTTGTTGTTACTACTGAGGCAATCTCACATTTAAAAAAAATTATTTTGTTTTGATGCATTACAATTCTATAGGATAGTGGGATTCCTTATGCCACATTCACACAAAATGCACAGAAAATAATTCGCTCGATTTTTTTCCCCAGTAATTACAAGTACATATTCTTCCCTCAAGGGGCTGGAGCATGCTCCCTGCTCCTGCAGTGTGGGCTGCACCTGAAGACCAAGGCCAGGCAGGGATAAGAAGTTCCCCATCAACTCCACTGGTAGGAGCCTGGCTGGTTCTCATGTCTCAGAATCAAATCTGAAATGCAAGTCTCACCTCCACGATTGTCAGTAGCATCTCTCATATACGCCATTAGTCAGTGTCTCCAGGAACAAGCACCTTCCCCAGTACTTGTGGGGTGGGAAACTTGATTATCTCTATTTTACAGTTCAGGAAAGCAAGGGTTAGTTTGCTAAATGGACTTGTCATAAGGTCACTCAGAGACTTAGTTTTCTTCATTGCTTAGGATGCTAAGACAGATGGAACAACTCTTGATCTAAACTGCATCAAAAACATGTGAAACGGTTTATTATTTACAACCTGGGGCTTTCTGGGTGCAAGGGGAAGCCAGTCCCCTGAGTGGAACAGAGGTGGCAATGGAGGAATGGGTGCCTTTGCTTTTTCCTGTTGGCAGGAGGTGGGGCTGGGGTGAAGCTTCTCTTGCTCAGGCCAGGATTTCTGTGACATGAACCTGCAAGTGCTCAGAAAACCAGGTGCCAGATTGTCATCCAGGTTTGCTCAGATATGGGTCAAGAGGGGAGCAGATGAAGTGTTATGTCAGTCATCACAGTGGGCAGAGGAGTCTCAGGACTCCAGAACCACTAGGGGACTTCCACCACACATCCCCCACCTGGCACAGGCACCAGCACAGGTGCACATGGTCACGCAGTGGGTGGACGTGCTCTCCAGCCCATGCCCTGACTGCTCCCTCCAACCTGTGGACCTCAGTGTCTCCCAGGCACATTGGATATAACCCGAGTGCCGATGTTACAGGACTGTCATGGGAACTGATTGAGAGAGCCATAGAGAGGTGTGTGACCTGAAGCCTCGTATGTATGTGGTATCAATTCTTACTCACTCTAGGTGACCTGAGGAAATAAGACCCAAGGCACATGATGACAGAAATGCATCCAGGATGCAACATGTATCCACAACACAATGTGTCAACATGATAGAACTTGAAGGAAAGTCTAGCTACAATTACATGCTAGACCAGGGTGTAGCTTAATGTCAGAGCACTTGCCTAGCACACAAGGCCCTGAGATCCATCCCAGCCTACCCCCCCCCACACACACAAGTGAAACAAAAAATGCTAGTCTTCCTAATTGTCACACGAGAAAATATTCAAAAGTTTGAGGTGAGGTGACCTGCTTCAGGAATAAAAGTCTCACTAATCAGCCAGAATGTGAGATGTACAGGAGCTATTTCCCAACATTGCCTAGGGAGCAAAGGAGAACTGAGTCTCCTTAGGCATCATGAAACAAGACCTCCCCAGGCTACAAGGCACCCACTAGAGGAGCTTGGTAGATGTTTACTCCTCTAGGAGGCCAGGCAGCACTATGGCTCCATCCCTGGGGAAACAGCAGCCCTCAGAGCTAAGACCAGCTTCTCCTCCACGGCTTTCTGGGTAAGCCCTCTGTGCACCCAGGACACAGAAGGCTTGCAAAGGGGCTAAAGTGAAACCTCACTTCCAAAGATGGGCATTATTCTTCAAATGCCTGCTGACGCACACACCAACACAGGCTTGTTTTTAGGAAAACAGAATTAGCACAAGCACCAGCCCCCGGGCCCTCCTAACAGAGCTATTGAAGGCATTCTGCTTCATGCAAAGCAAGGGGAAAGGGCTTCCTGGAATAATGAATTAGCCACCAGGTGTTCACCAGGAGACTCAGACCTCAAAGGGCCATTTACTACTGGCCTAAGACTTTTCAGGATCTATATTTCTCATTAAAATAAATCTGTCTTTAAGATTTTTAACATAGCAACAGGATAATAGGAAAAATAAGCTGTTTCCCCATATAACAATAATTTTATTATTCATTTTAAACATTTTTTGTTATTAAGTGCAAAAGCATGATCTCAGTTGTTTAATTGGAAACAGAGATTAAAACCAGCTTCCTTTTCCAACCCAGAAGGATCAGAAGATAGAAGCAGAAATATGGAAAATATGGAAAGAGAAAAAGCCAATACTTCTTATTTTCTTCTGGGATAAAAGCCAATTTGTAGGTCTATGAAGTAGGTGTTTGCAGAGCTGGTCTGGAGGGTCAGTCTCTGGTGTGTGCATAACCAGAAGGGACAATTGGGCTGCCGGCATGCAAGCCAGCTGCAGGACCAACCTGCAGGAGGATGGAGCTATGGGCAGGTAGCAGGTCTATACACTGCTTTTTCCAAGCCCAGGGAGTGTCCTTGAACTTTAGTGACTCAGCTTTTTATGATAGAGAAAATAGTCGGACTGTTTTATCAGTAAGAATTTGTTCGTATTTCATTAGCTGTGGTCTCTGTTGAATGGAGGGGGAGAAACTCCCAATAGTTCATGCCATGGATTCACTTTGTCCCCAGCACTCTGTACTGTGCATCTGTTATTAGAGTCTCAATGGTAGTCACATGACACCTTTGTGCAACAGAAGGGTGATTGAAGAGTACTGTCCTCAAAGATAGCAGTGACATTCCTCAAGAAGTTGGTGGAGTAGAGCTTACAGTGGCTTATTAAATGTTCATTGCTTGTGGATCATGGGTAATCCCCACATTTGCACTATTACAAACAATATGGATGTGAATGCATTTGAGCCCAAATCCTTGAAAGCAGTATGGGATTAATTCCTTGGGATGGATGTCAATGACAGAGACTTCTAGAGGTTAGGTTTTCTAAAGTTTTTAATGGGTATTGCAAAAGTGCCCTCAATAACATATCTAATAACAGAAACCACCAGTGGCCCATGTGAGTGCCTATCAGTTTATATCTTCCAGCTCTGGTATGGTAGTACTTTTATACATGCTAATTGCATATTACCATCATGTTAATTTTGGTGTTAAAGTTACAGCTATTTGATTCTTGGGACATCTGAGCATCTCTCGTTTCTGTAGTGCTCACTGCTGCTCCTTCTTTGGCTGATGCCTATTCATGAATGTTGTTCATTTTTCTCTTTCATTTCTGTTTGAATTATCTATGTATCAGAGATATTGACAGAGGTTCCAATTTTGCCTCCCTATTTGAGAAAAATTTTTAAGAATAATTTAATACAGATTTAACATTTGACCAAATAGATCACAATACTCCTTAAGATTTGAGCTGCAGGTCATCCTGTTCCAAAATTTGTGTGCACTGTTTGATAGGAAGAGCTTCATCAAAATCACCTTATACTGAGTCTCACTTCAATAGTAGCTCATTCTCAACATGCACAGCCACAGGACTGCGCTCTTGAAAGTCCTTTAACCGAAGGCACAGGTTTGTTTAAGATGCACCCTAGAATACGTCCTTTTAGCAGTTTCTTACCTTCTAATCCATATCACTTCACTTTGTTTCATATGGATGCTACTTGCACTATTTATAGACTACTGATACTAAACAAGGTGCAATTAAATAATAACATACAGAAAAAGGTTAAATCCTCATGACACATGCAAAGACTGACGTAAATGATAATCATGTCCATACTGCATTTTTCCAATTCCCATTCTTGCTCACTACCTCCTGCAGCCCACAATTCCTTCCTCCTCTGCCAAATTAATGGTGTCATTAGCTCCTTCTGGAAGCTTCTGCTGCAGCCCAGTGCTGTGCTAAGTCCCACCACCCTGGGCTCCTCTAGTGCCCCAAGCAGGCCCCTGCTGCTGCACTAATCATAGGGATCTAAAGCAGCCAGCCTGGAGGAGAAGGGCTGTGTTTTGTTTATACTTGAAATTTCAGGGTTTTGCACAGTGTTTTGCATGGTAGCAGCTAAATATACTCCTTGAATGAGAGAATTAGAAAATAACAGTTTTAAAATCCATGATATTTTACTGTACTTATCGGCAAAAGGCCAAAGAAGGAGCCATTATTTTTAATTTAAGAGGTGTGAAATGTCAGGCTCTGGTTCCAGCTGTATTTACAGTTCAGTAAAGGTTTATAATGATTTATTAAATCTGCATTTCCCACATGGTCATACTTCATCACTCATCACCCAGGGAGCTCTGGGCCTGCTGGGAGTAATGCCAGGCTGAAAATATGCAAACGGTTAGAGCCTGAGCCCTCTATTTCTCTCACCTGGATCTTAGGATCTGGCCTAGAAACCCTGGTTTTGGCATCTGCGCCTTACATATTTTTCACACTTGTATGCATTGGCTAGGACAGGCTGGGGGAAAATCATTGGTGGGAGATGTCCTTCATTAGAGGAGCTAATTCCAGTTGCTATGACGAGAAATCTTGGGATTTTATTGGCTTAAGGCAGCAAAATTTAATTTCTCCTCTAAGTGCAAAGTTGTCAGGAAGCTCTCTTCCATATTGCAGCAATGAGGAAGGAGATTTGATAGGTTGCCCCGGCCCTTACCTGCATCTGCCAGGATTGACAGCAAATACTAGCACCTGGAGTCCACGGGTGCTGAAGAGCCTAATATCAGGGGACCCTGGGAAAGTAGGGGACACATGGTGTAGGAAACTACCTGTCTTTGTTGCATATGAACAAGTATTTTCTTTATCATTAAAATTCATCCTAACAGCTGAACAGGAGTAAAATCCTGTCTCAAAAGATTCTTCCTTTCCTAAAGTACAATATTTTATAATTTCTTGATCATGTAGCAGTTTCTGGCTGAAGCTCAGAAATGTTTGACCTTCAAGTTATACTATTATAATTAAGTCAAACACGTTAAGAAAATTCAAAAAAGTTATTTTAAAAGAATGATTCAGAGTAGAGAATTAGTTGTCCAGTCTGTTTTCTAAACCTATTTATCCAATGTGCTTATTTTCCTTTCCTTTCCTTTCCTTTCCTTTCCTTTCCTTTCCTTTCCTTTCCTTTCCTTTCCTTTCCTTTCCTTTCCTTTCCTTTCCTTTCCTTTCCTCTCCCTCCCTCCCTTCCTTCCTTCTTTCTTTCTTTCTCCTTCCTTCTCCCCCCTCCTCTTTTTGACAAATTGAAGTTCAGTTTCTTTTTTTTTAATAGAACTTTTATTTTATTTTTAGATTCAGATAAAATGGCAAGATGGTACAGTTTTACACATACTCCCGGTTGACTAATTGCATCTTTGATTACTACTTTTATCACAATTTCTGAAAAAAATTAGATACATTAACCAAAGTTCTTATTTTATTCAGAATCCTTCAGCATTACTTAATATCACTTTAGTTTCCCTATTCCATCTGGAAAACCACATTATATTTAGTTATTACATCCCCTTAGGCTCCTCCCAGTTGGGATAATTTTTGTTTTTGATGACCCTGATGTTTTTAAGGCATGCTGGTCAGGTGTTCTGTGGCCTGGGTCTTGGTTGGGATGTGTCTTGACGTTTTCTCTGTGATCAGACCAGAGGTAGGAGTGATGAGAAAAACCACAGAGGTAGCAGGCTGTGCTAACCATATCCTGTCAAGGCGACATGTTGTCACTGTGGATGACCACTGCCGATGTTGAACTTGATCACGGGGCTGAATAGTGCTTACTGTGCTTCTCCCTCTAAAGTTACCCACCTCAGTACCTCACCCTTTGGAAGGAAGTCACTATGCACAGTTCCAAATTTTAGGATCCAAGAACCATGCTCCAGGGGCTGGGGATGTGGCTCAAGCTGTAGCGCGCTCGCCTGGCATGCGTGCGGCCCGGGTTCGATCCTCAGCACCACATACAAACAAAGATGTTGTGTCCGTCAAAAACTAAGAAATAAAAATTTAAAAATTCTCTATCTCTAAAAAAAAAAGAACCATGCTCCACATCTGTGAGGAGGCGTATCTATGGAAGCTCTGGAATTCTTCCATGTTGGGGACAAGTCTATTCTCCTCCCTTGTTCAATACTTATTCAGTCATTTATTTCAGCATGGATAGTGGCTGCATATTTTAAGATGAAGTGCAATCCATTTGACTTATTTATTTGCTCACATAATTCCATGTTTGGCCACTGGAATCCCTTTCCATTGTTTTTGTGTTCATCTGATACATTCCAACAGTAGGAGATTTTTAAGCCCTTCTTTATTTTCTCCTCCACAATATGATTCAGGTTCATGCTATGTATTCCCTACCTTTTTCTTGTAAAGTCAGATTCTTTTCCAAAGAGCCCTGGTTCATTTTATTAGAAAATGACATTAAGGGCAAGCATGAGGAATACAGATAATGATAAATCCTGGCAAAGACCTGGGAGGATAAAAGAACTCTTGTACACTGTTGGTGAGGATGTAAATTAGTAGAGCCCTTATGGAATTCAGTACGGAAATTTCTCAAAAATCTAAAAGTAGATCTACCATATGATCAAGCTTTACCACTCCTCAGTATTTACCCCCCCAAAATGAAAGCCAGTGAATTTTAGAGATACACATGTACCCATGCTTATTGCAGCACAATGCACAACAGCAGCTACAGAATCAGCCTATCAATGGATGAATGGGTAAAAAAAATACACATAACACACAAACACACATACACACAATACACACACACACACACACACACACACACACACACACATATATATATATATATATATATATATACAGTTATTTATATAATGGAGTCATATATATGTATATATAAAAGGAGTTACATCTGTCTGTTTGTGGGTGTGGGTGTGTGTAGTAGAGAATATGTGTGTGTGTATTTAGATGATCCACTTCTCTCTATTAAGGATCTCCCAGCTACTCGAAGGGGCAATGACCTCAGACAAGTCACAGGTTCAAACTTGCATTGGGCCAGTGCCCGCCCACTCCTCTCCGAGGTCCTATCAGGCACCTGCACTGTCCCAAGGGCTTTGCCCACACATCTTTCTCACCCGCCTTGATAGCAGTTATCTGCTCTGGGTCCCCAGCCCTCCTCTGCTCCCCATGTGATCTGAACGCGACCACCATGCATGTTCCTGAGACACCAAGTCAGGACCGCAGCTCGCCAGGAATCCACCAGATGGATGACAGAAAGACGAGGACCACACATGGGTCCTCAATGGCTTTGCAGAGGAGTGACACAGGGTGGTGGTGTATAGAGGGGCTGTGGTGTGGACTGCAGATGGCTGTGGTATGGACCACACTGGGCCAGACACAAATGGCATGACCAGTAGGGTCCTGCAGGCTCATTGCGGGTGTTAGGCAGTCCTGACCTGGCAGAGGGTTGCTGCAGCTTCGCGCTTCTGGGTGCCAGGTGGACACAAGACACTATCGCCCAGACACAGGACATCCCGCATCCCTCACGAAGGTCTCCTAGGAAGGGCTTGGAGCCTGCTCTGCACAGAACTGAGCTCCAGAGCCTGAGGGTTCTTGGGAGGGACCTGTGTCTTTGCAGGGGATGTCGCCCAGAACCCAGTGGATATCATACCAAACCCCAGACCATGGCCCAAGCTCAGAGCCAACACCAGTGCTGGGAGGGAGATGACTGTGGAAATGACTCAGCCCCAGGCCCTGCCTCCCTGCCAGGACGCTCTGCTTTCCTCCCAGACCCAGCAGGGTCCTCATCAAGTCCTCTACCTTGGTGTGGGGACAGGACAGCCACTCTCCCAAGCTCGACCAAAGGCCACTGTCACTTGGCCTTCTGTTCTCCAGAGACTTCCTACTCAGCACCCAGTCGCACCTGCCACCAACAAGGTTAAGTTAAATAGCTGAGGCGACTCTGAGCTTTGCATTCTTACGTCATGAACTGCAGCTGGATTGGCACATAAACCAAAATCCAACTTAAGAGCATATTCCCAGGTTCCAGCATATTCCAGGCAGCGACTAGTCACACCATGCCCCTACAAGGCAAATGTCCCCTCATACCTGCCCAAGCGAGACAGCCACCTACCTGTAGCCAAGCAGGAGAATTATCTACTTAGCTTTCCTGTGCAGCCTATGGAACTCACCTCTCACTCTGCTTGCTAGGCAGAGCCCTCTCAACCTCCTCTGCTTCTGAATTGTGCCCCATTGTGAATCATTCTCTGCTCAAGCTCTGCTAAATTTAATTTGCCTCGAGTTTTTCCTTTGACAGTATGTAAAATTGGCAGTGCTCTTTGATTCAGATGCCCAAATATTGACTTATGGGGGCAAGCAAGCCTTCAGCAATCTAACTTATACAGTTCCAAACAAGTCTGATATTCTGGAAATACGAGTGGAAAAATTTCCAAGGAAAAATACCATTTGGATTCACTTGTTGTCACATTGATTTTAACATTTCTGATGACCATCTTCACTCACAACTTATCAGGGAAGAAGACCTTGGGGATCACTCAAGCTGACATTTTTGTGGGTCAGTTTCTTGCTAAAAATAAATGATGAGGTGGTACTCTGAGTAGCAGTCAATCCACAGGGGATTTGTAATATGTCTGCTATTATTAGGATCTCCTAGAGCAAATGACAACTTTTACTATACTTGGAGACAAGAAAAATTTACTTGGTATATCAAACTAACAAATACAAGAGCTGATTGAAAACACACATACCGCACATATACTCAGTCACTGCCACACAGAGTGGGTCTTCTTTAGCAGGGCTGACTCAAGTTTTCAACTATTGGGAATCACCTGGAAGTTCAACAGTAAGTGTTGGTAAAATAAATTATGTTAACAATAATGACAAAATAACTATTGTAAAACAACTGATATGGTTGATAGAAATTATTGTAATCACTCTGAGCTTTGGTAATTCTCAGAATGTTCTAATCAATATGTACAAATGTTTCCTCTATCTTGGGAGTGTTTGCAGCAGCAAGCAGGCCTGTGTGGGTGATATACTCTGTTAGGCAGCCGTTGTTTTAATTAATTAATTTATTTATTTTGGTGCTGGGGATTGAACCCAGAGGTGCTTTATCACTGAGCTACATCCTCAGCCCTTTTAATATTTTATTTAGAGACAGAGTCTCTAATTTGCTTAGGGCCTTGCTAAGTTGCTGAGGCTGGCTTTGAACTTGCTAGCATCCTTAGATAGCCATGGTGATGGCACAGCATAATACTACCAAAATCCTGGTTGCTCCTAAGTCAGGAATTTATTTTTCTGGGACATATCCTGTGAATCCTGAAGGCACAAGCCAGGCTTGGATACAGGCTGAGGGTTTGGTTCCACCTGACTTCACCTTTCCATGTCTTTCATCCATGATTAGGAAAAACAATACTTCACAGGCCACCATTAAACGTTTTCTCTGTCAAGTGAAACACAGAGGAAAAAGCAAAAAGAAGTTGTGCTCTGGAACTCTGGGACACATCACCAAGGAATCTCAGGAGAAGCCACGAAGCCCTTGATTCCTTCCACAGACTCTTGAAGTAGCATCCAGGTCGCCCCAGCAGCCAACCCTCTGCATGAGAAAGTGTAGATCTTAGGTTGATGGATGTTGTAGATGTGAACTTTTATTTCTGAAATCTGAAGATGCATAATGTTTTCCCCCTTATCTGGGGGATATGTTCCAAGACACCTAGTCTATAGCAAAAACCATGGATAGTACTGAAATATACATACATTTTTGTGATAAAGGAGAACTTATGGTATAGGCACAGTAAATGATTAATAATAGTAACAAAACAGTACAGTTATAACCATATGCTACTGTGAAAAAGTGATTATGGTCTCTCTTGAAAGAATAATGACAAATATTAATGTTTTAGACTGTGGCTGACCACAGATAACAGAAAACACAGGAAGCAAAACTTTGTGTCACATGTGAGTGTGTGTGTGTGCAGGGCTGGGATGGGATCCAGGGCCTTGCATGTGCCAGGCAAGCACTCTACCACTGAGCTACCCTCTCAGCCTTTGGATATCTTTTTGATGCACCCAAAGAGACAGAAGTCTTCAAGGGGATGCCATTCCCAGCATGAAAGTCTAAACCCAGAGAGCAGCGGTTCCTGCTCTTCTCCACCTGCCTGCCAGCCAGCAGTGTGTCCTCAGGGAGGCTCTTCTGATGCCTACAAGAAGAAGCTTCCAGATGGCCATTTCCTAAGCATGTCTATCTACTCTGCTTTTCTTCAAAGTAGCATTCTCTTTATAGCAAGGAGAATGGCAGGAGGTCTTCTGCATTCTCTGTTCTCCACGTTGTCTCATATGCATTGCACGGCACAGGAACAGAGAGAGCTTTGTCACGTCATTATTCTCTGGTCCGTAGTATATTATTCCCGGGCACACAGAGGACACTTATCACTTAACTAACAACACAGACACATGAAGCCATGGAATGCACAGCCCCATCTCTGCGGGAGAAGACCCTCAGCCCCCTCCCACCAGGTGCTCGCCCATGCTCGCCTCTTCCCCTCCGTCTTGCCAGGTTGCCCTTTCAATCAGTCACAGTAGAAGTCTGGGTGGCAGAAGCACTGTCTGTCCAGGGGCACTAGGTAAACTGAGTGAAACCGAGGTGGTTCCTAAGAAGAGACAGCACCAGAAATGATGTCTTCTAATGGTCCCCACTCTGCCTGGAGTTGCTCGGTGCCCAGTGCTCAAAGTGGACTCTGGAAGGATCTCCCTGCCCTCCCTCTTGCTCCCAGGTGGTGTGACCAGTAAAGAGCATGGGCAAGAACAGGAAAAGGATAAAGGAGGTGAATCAAAGTAGGTATGTTGCTGGTTCCCTTCCTGGAGCTTGATGATGTTGTCTAAGGTCACTGCCCTCTTGGGCTCTAGGTACTGAGATCTGAGATTGACTTGCTCCCATTGACTGTTCAGGCCTGTGGGTGGTAATGATGGGCTGTATCATCAGGATTCTCCAGAGGAGCAAACTAATAGAGTATCTAAATAAGACTGGCTCACATGACCAGAGACTGAATATTTATTTCCTCAATGACCATCTGTAGCCTTCAGAGCAGGGTCAAAGTAGTTGCTCAGTTCAAGAAACTTCAGAATAAAGTAGAGGCCAGTGAGGCCCCAGTCCAAGGCTAGAGACCTGGAAGTCCCCTGGAAAACTGCTGATGCAAGTCCATGTTCAGACTGAGACCCAGGAGTCTGGCCTCCACTGTGATGGCAGCAGGTACAGGCTCACCCTTGCAGGAAGGCCCAGTGTGTGCCTGTGAGGACGCTTCACCCTCAACTTCTTCTGTCCAGACCTGAGCCTGTTGGAGGGCTCCTCTCTCTCTCAGGGCAGGTTTCCCCAATGGGGTTGACTTACACCCTGTCTCTGGAAACACCCTCACAGCTGCACCCAGAATGATGCATTGGCATTTTTCTACGTGTCCCTCAATCCAGTCGAGTTGACAACTGTGGTTAATCATCACTGGTCTTTATTGGTACCAGTCCTTAGACACCACATTTGTGATTTCCCTTCAACTGGCTTCTGCTTCTTGGTAAATGATTTCACAAATCATTGCCACTGATTCTGGGAAACAAACAAAAACACCCCGGCTGCCATAGCAACTGAAACAGGAAGGAAATATTAATCATGGTCCTCCAGAGAGGCCTCTGTGGGGTTAAAAACTAATCAGTGCCTAGGAAAGCTTGCAGTGAGATAATAAGGTCTCTAAAGGATGTGATAGTGGAGGAAAGGGAGATTAGGAGCTGGCTAGTTCCCTTATCTCCAGTCTTTTGGACAGGATCTAAACAGAGTGACCTTGGTTTTAAAGTTAATGGATGCATTCATAAACATCGGAGGAATCCACCTGCCCAGGGAGCAGGCATCCTAGGCTAGATAGTCTCCCTGCTCCTAGAGGCTATGAGGTAAACAATACTGGGGTGTTTGCATCCCTGGGGTTGAATGGCCTCCAAATCAGCACAACACATCTGAGGTGCCCCAAATGTTGCATGGAGTGGAACAGAGTGATGAAGTCCTGCCTCTAGAACTGCACCTCCCTTGTGTGACCTCCCAGGTCCTCAGGCACAGGGCAAGGCCACAAAGAGGTCAGGGTTCTCTTCCACTGAGATGTCCTTGAATCAAGGACATATGATTTGATTCGCTAATTCAATTCCACAGCACACAAGATGCTGATTCCAACTCTGGGTGCCAACAAGGCAGCCTCACCCCTCTCCAAGACATGGGGAAACTAGCACCTCACACTGCAGAGCCCCTGGCAGAAGGTCCCCATTGCAGATGACACAGCTTCTCCACCGTGTCCCACACCTAAGCCTCTTCCCCGCCTGTCCACAGGAGCCTCGCTCCCCCTGTGGGTGCAAGAGGTCTGGGATCAGCAACTTGGCATGTGTGTGTACTGATGAGAGAGAGAGAGAGAGAGAGAGAGAGAGAGAGAGAGAGAAGAAGAAGAAGAAGGAGGAGGAGGAGGAGGAGGAGGAGGAGGAGGAGGAGGAGGAGAGAAAAGTATCTAGTTTCCCCAACCAAAACTGCAGCACCTTTTCTTCAGATTGGTGCAATTCAGGTCCTGTGTTTACTCTTGGGCCCAAACTGTCACCTGTGGGAAGCTGAGCATTTACTGGCTTATGAGGTCAGTCTTGAAGCTAGCAATGAGGTGAGTTTTCCTGAAAGAAAAGAGAAGGACTCTTTGAATCAGATATGCATTCTCTCAGGAGTTAGAAAGGGATTGGTGCTCCCCTGAATCAGGAAATCATTCCTTGCCCTCGGGGCCTGGATTCTTTAATTCCCATCTGCTCTGTGCTGGATCGCTAACCCTGAGGCCCACCACCCAGGACCCTGCATTCAACCAGTTGCAAACTCACTTTTGCTTTGGTGTTGATTGTGAAGGGGCAGCATGTCCTTTCCTCAAGCAGGAGGAAAGGTCTGGGAAAGGAAGTAAGGAGTGACCCCATGTAAGTTTGACCCACAAGAAATACGTCAGAGATCTGTTCAGTCTGCAGTTTAGCCAAAGACAATGATCCACAGTCCAGGAGCTTATGAGTGTAAGCTCATCCCTGGAGCCTGGCAAAAAGCTGCCAACCCTGCTGACCTGCAGCATGGGTTTCTTTTTTTTAAAAAAAAAAAAAAAACCTTAGAAGTCATTCTTATTCCAGCCCCATTTTTTCATCCATTCTCTTTTTTTTTTTTTTAAAGAGAGAGTGTGAGAGAGAGGGAGGGAGAGAGAGAGAGAGAATTTTAATATTTATTTTTTAGTATTTGGCGGACACAACATCTTTGTTGGTATGTGGTGCTGAGGATCGAACCCGGGCCGCACGCATGCCAGGCGAGCGCGCTACCGCTTGAGCCACATCCCCAGCCCAGCATAGGTTTCTTGAAAAGAGAAATGAGGGTCAGGAGTCATTCCTTACAATAAGTGTAGAATTGCACAATTTATTAGAACCAGCTTTTCCTTCATAAGTGTTGGGCTCCTGCTCATGCTCAGGGCTTGCTATAGTGTGGAACTGAAATGTCCCTGGAAGGCCCTTATGTTTAAGGCTTGGTGCTATTAGGAAGTGGTGTGACCTTTAAAAGTTGGGTCCTTTAGGCCATCAGGAACATGGCCTTCAAGGGTACAGTAAAGGTATTCTGGCCTGGTGTTCTTCCCTTTCTCACATCTGGCCATTATGTGCTGCCTTGCCAGAGGCCCAAAGACAATGGGACCCATCAGGCATAGGTGGGACCCTCCAAAACTGGGACCCCAAAAGAGTCTTTCCTCTTTGTAGGCTGAGTACATCAGGTGCTGGCTGTAGTGATGGAGAGCTGACCAGCACACACCTCAAATATTTATATGTTTCAGGCCCGAGGTGATTTATTTCTGTATACTTTTAATTTCCTCATACAGTGTTCCAAACTAAGCCAGAAGTTGTTACAAATGGTTGATGTTAAATTATGTTGAGGTGCTCTATCACTACTTAATGCCTGCATTTGATGTGCTTATTAAAAGGGTGACAATATAAATCACCATAGCAACACAAACAAGAATTTATGGCCCATATCAAACACTTGAGGCTAAACATTTTTATAGCCATCAAAAGCTGAGGTGTGAAGCAATTCAAACATTTAGCCGCAGAGGAATTAGGATCCAGAAATACATCACCTTCGATATTGAATCATTAGAAGAATCAATATGGAATAATAGCACAGGTCATTTACTGTTAATTGTCCAGCCACAGGAATGGTTGAGCATGCGTATAGCGGCTTCACTCGTGTGGCTTATTCAAGTGTCTTTCATAAACTGGAGGCTACCTTCTGAGAGCTAACTGCATGGACAGGACAAGTTGCCACCTGATAAAATGCTGTCCTTTCCTGCTAAATCTCCTCTGCATCGCCCAGAGCCATGACATCTTGTCTCCATGGTAACCAGTGCTATCAAGGCAAGAGTCACAGGAGGGAGCATCACCAATGCCATCCATAAATATATGCCCAGGATCATGTGAGATGCCAGAGGACCGTGTCTTCTGTTGCTCTTGTTGACAAGGCACATGAATCACTTGGTGCTTCACTCATCCATATTCGAGAGCTCCAAGTGGAAAATGGCACCTCTGTTCTCAAACAGGCTTGTGAGATGGCTGTGATTGAAGAAGCCACTTTGCACACATCTCGCTGGATGAGACACGTCCCCTTCCATGAGCACATTGAGGAATCCACCATAACAGAGGAGGTGGAGAGTGGGATGGATCAAGTCCTCCTTGGAATCTGGACCCTTCATTTCCAATGGAGACACCCACAGATCCAGGCAAAGATGTGAGGGGATTGCTTTTTGAAGAGGAGGTGAGCTTGATCCTCCTTCTGCACACCTTCCATGGCTGCTCAGTTCTACTCCTAACCCCAACCTCTTGGAACAGTCCCCTCTGCCCCAGCCTACGTGCCTCTTGTCACAGCCCACCCTAAGCCTCTTTCCTCCCAGTTGTCTATCACCAAAGGACAAAGATGCCATCTGTCCAGGCAGGAGCTCTCCAGGATATGGGAGGATGCAGGAAACCTGGCAAGACCTGGGGATGTTTAGCTGGGGGCAGGAGAGTGACTGGGAACATTCACATAGTAACAAGGTGTCACCTGTGTTGTAAAAGATGGATGCAGTGGGGCCATTTTAAAGAAATGGTTTAGGAATTCCCAAGCAGGACAGAGGCCCTTGCTGTTCTGTTCCAGGATTTCTTGGGGAGGGGAGTGATAAACATCTGCACGGCACTGTTCTTCATGGTCTGGCACCGTTCTCTCACTTCAGGATGTTCAGAAGCCCTGGCCCTTGGCCACTAAGTGCCATAAGTGGGGCTTGGTCAGGGTGAGCACCTTACGCCTCTCCATGGCCTTCCAAACCCCCTGGTGGCAATACCACCTCTGGGCTGAGAACCAATGAAGGCAGTTTAATTATTTACCTGACAGGACTCCAAGAAATAGCTACATTGTGGAGCCAAATTCATGTTTATTTGAAGTCAGTCTCTGGTAGCCACATCTTCCTATCTATAATTTATATCTGTTACAGACATTCAAAACCCTCCCCTGAGTATTTGAAAATAATCTTGCTGTGGTTCATCTCCTCGTAATCCCTGTTCCCTCCATCTAAGAGCAGAGGCGCTTTGAGAGCTTAATTGTCAAGCTTGCTGAGCTGGGGCCGCTGCTGGGTGCCCATGTCACATGATGTCAGAGAATGTGCCTGCCACCTCTGACCATGGCTTCTCCGTACAACACCAGCCTCCGGGAAAAGCAGTTCTCACGTGTGTCCTTGGCTCCGAGAAAAAGGACACACCTCACAAAATAGACTTTCTGGAAATGGAAATGCATTTTCTTCCTTTTTAAAAAAGTTTTTTTAATGAACCAACTTATGATCCATTAAGCTGTTCGAAAACTTTAAAAAAAATCAGATTTCCTGAAAATCCGTGTGCAGAATTAACAAAAGCAGGTAGACTAATACTCTCCAGCTGCATGGACTCCATGCTGTTCACTAAAGCACAAAAGTCACGGTAATAAGCTCAAATATTCAGACTACAGCGTGCTGGGCACTTGCTTAGTGGTAAACCCCTATCTACCCATTTAAAAAATACGTAGTTATCGAGAACAGAGGACATTTGCAGCATCTAATAATGTCCCCACAGGCATTCCCAGTCAATGTCCAGCCCTACTGCATCCTTTCAAGAAGGGGAGAGGAGAATTAACCCACGATCATAGTTTTGTCTGTTTTTGAGATTCGTGCACCAGGGCTCATGCAGTGAGGATTCGTTAGAGTCTGGCGGCCCCTGCTCCTCCTTCATTATGCTGAGATTCCTGTTCCATTTCTCTGTAGCAAACAATTCATCCTATTGCTGTACTCATTTTTTTAATTCTATTATACAAACACACTGCAATGTGTCTATTCATCCTCCTCTTTGTGGGTGTTTGGGTGGTTCCAAGATGTGGCTTTTCTGAAGAAATCAAATCTTTTGGAGAACAAATTCCTCTTGGGGAGGCACCTAGGAGGGGATCCTGTGGTCATTAGGTGTTGTCTTAGACGCAGGAGATAATACTGCTGCCAGTCCTCTGGCTTTTACCGTCACTGTGTCCCATTCTCTTTCCCCCACCTAAGCGTCTCCGCCTGACTTGAAGCGTTTTCCTGACTGGAAGTTGAAGAAATCGAGAGGGAGGGTCCAGTTCTGTATTCTAGACTATGAAAGAATCCCCTGGGTACTGATGGTACCTTGAACGTCCAAGGGAATAAAAAGCATTTCATCATCCTTCTTCCCTTCCTTCTGCTGAGAATCCTGCCCACGACCTTTGAACCGCTGAGTCTCCTTCGGCTGCTTCTTGAGTTTACTTATCCACTCGCCTCCATTTCACTTTGATTACTTTGCTGCCCAGAAAGGAATCTGTGGAAGGGAGCAGGGATTCAGACAGCTGCTGGGCCTGTTGCTGGTCTTCCCTCGTGAAATCCCAGTCAGGCTCACTGGTCTCTCCAGGTCCTGGGTGACGAGGTGGTCATGGCCTGGCAGCCCTGGGAGGCCAGCATCCACAGCCCCCACCTGCTGCATAGAGACTGACCAGTCCTCCTGAACAGAACAAAGAGGGTTTCTGCCGGCTGAGACTTGGGATCCGTGGCTGAGCCCCAGCTCTCAGTTGATTCTGAAGCTTCTGAGTGGAGGGCCACTGTGGCTTTGCTATTAGAGATCAATGCAAGCGTTTTCACAGAAGTGTGGGGATATAACTCTGAAGGGCTGAATTCAAACAGCAGGTCCAAAACTCATCTTCTAGCAGCTCAAATTGCCTTGTTTCTAACCCTCCAAGCAGGAAAAACAAGGGTGGTATTACAGAGGCTGAAACACAATGACTTGTTCCAGCATTTGGAGAGAGGGAGAGAGGGAGAGAGAGGTTTCCCTAAAAGGAGCTCAGAATATTACTGAGCTGGACCCTGCAGCCCCAAGTGTGGGAGACCTGCAGTCATTTTTATTTCCTAAGCAGCTGGCACCAAATGGACCGAGGGTCCATCTCCTGAACTGAGTCCGGTGGCTGCAAATCTAACAGCCAGCTCCATCCTGCCTGATGTTGGTGAGCAGCGCTTCTCACGCAACAGGAATTATGCTGTGGGTTCCCCAAGATCGAAGAGGAGCTGGTCAGCTTCCTAGCCACTGGTTTGCTGAGCCTCACACACTAAAGAAAGGAGAAAGATGAGAATAGCAAAAACAGAGATTTCAGATAATTTTGCATTTTGCTTTTCTCAGGTTTATTAAATAAATACTGTGAGATATTTCAAATCTTGAGAAAAACCTTGACAAGGAAATTGGCATGCCACCCACACTGGGCACCTTGGCATTTACAAATGTATGGAGGACATGTAAGTATTTTTTCTAAGTCATTGAACTGTAATTTGAATAACACCCCAGCACCTCTCTGGACCTCTCCTGTACCCACGGAGCTGTGAACACTGAGGCAGCAACAAAACCCAGTGTTCCAAGCCCAGCTGGTGCTCTTCTCCAAGGGGCATCACTCTTTCAGCATGTTAAAATAAAATTTTTAGCATTTTATTTTCATTGCAGAGAAAACAAAGCAAAGCAATATGAAAACACACACACACACACACACACACACACACACACACACCACAAACAAAACTATTCATCTGCCCCTGTTTGTTCTGCTGCTTCCCCCCAGGGCTTTGCATATCTGCAAATTTCAACCATGCTCAGTGCCTTCCACATGGTAAATCTCCACTGAATATAAACACAAGACAGCATCAGAACCTCTCCAGGACTCCCTGCTTGGGGTAAACATGGTGATTTGTTTTTCTTTAGTTTTGCGTTTCTATTTTCTCTTCCCTCAGTCAACCCCCCTTCTGAAATTGGCACATGGTTTCTCCTGAGGATTCATTTTCTCCTCTCTCCATCCCCTGAACCTCGCTCCTTTGGTTCATTTGGGACAGACTTCAATGGAGGAGGCAGGAAGTCACCTGACCAGGCCTGACCAATCCGTGCACCACGCCTCCTGGGGCACATTGAAAGGACAAGTATGTCAGTCAGTGAGATGTCCCCCAGGCTCCACTGCAGGATTCAGAGGAAGTTGCTCATTTTTCTTTTCTTTTTTTTTTTTTTTCATTTTCTCAACTGGTACGTGAAATGTTTGAAGCTGCAGGTAACATCTTGTTTTACTTAGGAAGTGTTTACCTGAGATTTCAGAATAAAATAGAGACAAAGGTGAAAATCCCACCACCCGAAAAGAGTTTAGAGAACGGGGTCCCCTCCTGCACTTCTCCACAACAAAGAGTGTCCCCCTTCTTCTGTCCTTCTGCATTTGTTTCTGTGCGCTCGTCTTTGTGCTGGGTCTGGGACTGTCACATGGATGCGCGGCACTCCTGTGCCCTGTCACCTTCACACACGCCATTATTTCCGGCTCCTGCTTCTGTCCATTGAAGATAACTGCCTGCTCTCAGTCGGTGGCACCACAGTTCACTGTGCCCTCCCTCTTCGTACACTCATGCAGGTGGACATTGACCCCAAGCCTTCCATGCCCCCACTGGACTGTGATGGCCAGGGCTGTGGAGACTCTCAGTCCCCTTTGTTTGTACAGTGGAACTAGCACAGAGAGGACCCCCAACTGAACTAGACATGGACCAGAGGAACAACAGGGGACACCAGATACTCTTCTCTTCAAAAAATTTTTGAGATAGATTGTCTCTAAGTGGCCTGGCAGAAAATGAACCTGACAAATGGCTGAATGACTTTGTTAAACTGGAACTGGAACATCTGAGACTTCAGGCCACAATGACACATTGTTATTCTAAACTTCAAGCCATGACCCACTGATTCCTAGACCTGGGAATTGGAGCCTGGGATGGTTTGGATGTGGTTTTCTGTGTCCCCGAGAAAGTTTCCCTAAGGAAGCTGAGCACTCAGGCAATGCTGAGAGATGTCTTCAAGAGGCGGGGCCCAGTGGAGAGTGATTAGGTCACTGGAGGCACCACCCTGGGAAGGGACTTTCTTAGTTCTTGGAGGACTCTGCTTAGTACCACTGAGAACAGTTGTTTGAAGGAGGTGAAACTGCTCCCTAAATACCATGTTTCCCATCTCACTGTGTGTATTCCCCTTCCTGTACCTGTTTCCACCATATTGTGTTGTAGTTCTCAGCAGAGCCCCATGGAGGTCAACACCATGCCCTTTGACCTTCAAAATGGCAAGCTAATAAACTTTTCTTCTATACAAAACACCCAGCCTCAAGAATTTTGTTACAGCAACACCAAATGGATTAAGATGTAGCCCAAGTCTTCTATTTCTTATAACCATCAATGGTCCATGAGAACAAATAATCATAATATTATCTCTTTGCATTGCACCATTATCCCATTATCCAGCTTGGCATGCAGTTTCTGGAGAGCCTCTGAAACCAATTAATGGCAAACATTTATATTAACAGCTGCTACAGAGCACAGCACAGCTGTTGCCTTGTGAAGGACATCTTGCATGCTTCCAATTTTGCCCAGGGCTCATGGAAGAAACCAAATTCAACATCAAATGAAATAGATTTTCTCTTCACTCTCAGATAGAAAGACATAGCCACACACGGTGTTCCTCCACATGGGAAACCAAGAGATCATCTTTGCTGTTTGATTTGAGCTAGGAGCCTGCAAGGCAGGATTCCTACTTTCTATTATGTTCTGTGCAATATCCAGTCTTGTGCAGAAACTCGGGTGGCAGGTTTGCCTCCCATCAAATGCAGGTGCTGAAGACAGCAGAGATCACAGCATGATGCCCTGAAGCTCCCCTTCATTTATGCTCTGGGAGAGAACCCTTGCATTAATATTAACCAAAGTAGAACTTTACCAGGAGTCAAAATAACATCTTCAAAGAAATTAGTTGCAATACTTTGTACCGATCTTGATTCCTTCCCACCCACCTCAAAACATACCCATGCAGGGAATTGTACCCTCAACCCCTCTCTCCCATTCTCAAGATGAACTATAGGTAATGGAGAAACTGATTTGAAAAATAATAAATGCAGGGATTATTGGAAGATTGAGAAAAAGCAGAAGCAGATTTCTATTTTATTGGGAACTTCTAGGAAAAGTCAGAGAGATTCTCTTGGAAATTTTAGAGAGAGTCACAATGTAGTAATGAGAAATATTCTAATGGTTTTATGTTTCCTGATCAACTTCCGTGCACACAGCCACCTTCAGCTCTTGGTTACAATAGTCACTTCCCTGTTACTCTTTGACCTTCACAGGTGGAAGCAGTTGATGTTCCTCTTCACATGCAATACCACCTATGCTTTTTTTTTTTTTTTGGTACCAGGGATTGAACCCAGGGGTACTTTACCACTGAGCTACAACCCCAGCCCTTTTAAATATTTCATTTAGAAACCAGATCTCACTACATTGCTTGGGGCCTCAGTAAGTTGCTGAGGCTGGCTTTGAACTCACAACCCTCCCGCCTCAGCCCCCTGAGCTGCTGGGATTACAGGTATATGACACCCCACTCAACCCCACTGTTGCTTTTCTAAACTTCCCTACTTGCTAGGTTGGGGAGTGGGTGTAGGGAGAGAGCCGAGCACAAGTACGGTCAATCCGGAGCAATCCCTGTGAGTGACCTCCAGAGGTCAAAAAACTTCCACTGCCCCCACAGACATGCTACCCACAGAGTCGAAGTTCAGCTGATGAAGGTTTGTTTGTTTATTTATTTGTTTTGGTACCAGGGATTGAACCCAGGATCACTTAACCACTGAGGTACATCCCCAGACTTTTTTTTTTTTTTGAGACAGGAGTCTTCCTAAGTTGTTCAGAGCCTCACTAAATTTAGCTGGCCTTAAATTTGAGATCCTCTTGCCTCAATATGCCAAACCACCAGGTTTACAGGTGTGTGCCACCATACCTGGCCTGATGGAGGTATTTAAAAAGCTGAAATTTTACTCAGGGCAACAGCACACACCTTTAATCCCAGCAACTTGGCAGACTGAGGTAGAGGATGGCAGGTTCAAGGGCAGCCTCTGCAATGTTTCAAGGCCCTGTCTTGAGATAAAATAGAGAGGGCTGGGGATGCGGCTCAGTGGTAGAGTGTTGCCTGGTATGTGTGAGGCCCTGGGTTCCATCCTCAGCACCACACACCCATACACAGAGCCCCAAAACTTCAACTTAAAATAGTGAAACTCTTAAATCACTTACAGTGAACTCTGGTTGGGTGTTGAACTTAAGTTGTCTTCTGTATAGGAGTGTGGGGTTAATACGGTTGAACAATTCTATATGGAAGAACCTACAAACACAGACAAGTATATTCCAGATTTATAATATCTGCACTTTGCATTGGTAACCACTATTCATAAATGTTATTCACTTAACTTTCTGGTACATTGAGAAAATCCAGTTTTGTACCAACTGCGATATTGAAACCTTGGCTGACACCTATTGCCAATTCTGCTGAGGAGATGGGTGATAAACTGGAGTCTTGAGCCAGAAGATTTTGCCCTTGGCCACTGCAGATAGCAGGGTCTGATTCGCCCTGATTCTGCCTCATCTGTGTATTCACATAGCAGATATCTTTCCAGAATCTGAAATAGTGTTGATCACCAGCTTTATATGACCAACATGCATCTGCATTGGGACAGTATTTCTGTGACGGTCTGTGATTTCTTGCATGGTTCTTGTAACAAACGTCCATTTTGATTTATGCAGCCTCGCCTGATCCTCTATGCACCTGTGGCCCGGCCCTCCTCAGTCCTCTCTCGACTGACCTCAGTCTGTTCTCCTGAGCACCTTTTCTCTCCTCCCAGACCTGAGTGTCAGTCTGCAACACCAGGATGGACCCCATTCAGGGACCACTTGGACCCCTGCTGCCTGGACCCCTCCTGGACTTCCTTCAGGGACTGCTCTTTGGGATCAGGTCTGGGTCTCCTCTTCCCCAGTGCAGCCCCTTCATCCACCAGCCAGTCCTCATTCCACTTTTAAGAGTCATGGCTGAAGGGCTATTCCTGGGGCAGGGGAAGCCTTGCCCTCAGACTTCCTGCCCGCCCCACCTCAGACTGTAGACATTTTCACTTCACAGTTGTAGGGAGGAGGAAGGGCCTGCAGGCCCAGAAATAAACATAAGAGGTTGCAAGCTCAGAACAGGGTGGAACATTCACATGGAATGTTCTAGAAGCTATAGGAAGGGTGGGCCACTGACAACATTTGAAATGCTGTTTGTCCCTTCTGTCTAAAGACAGATATGTGCTTCCTTTTCCTGGCCTGCTTCTTGTCACATCAGTTGTAGAATAACTGCTGACTTCTCGGCCTCCAAACCCTGGATTAGCTGAGCTGCTACAGTTCCTTGCGGAGCCCGAGCCTCTCATCGGTGAACTACTGCACTGTGTCATGTCTGTCCCTCCATGTGACTGTGTCACCCCTTGGCTTCACCCTCACTGAGGGCTGGGACTGTCGGATCAGCACACAAACCCAGCACAGCCAGACAGATATGGATTTCAGATGAACAATGAACAGATTTCTAATCTCCACATGCCCCAAGCCTATTCTGCACAGACGGTTTCTGCTGTGAACCTCGTGGGGTCTGTCACAGGATGGGTGCCCATTTTGATGAATGAATGAGCAGAGCTTTCCCGGCAGCACTCAGGGCATGCAGCCGGAGGCAGACTGGAGCCTGGGTTTTGCAAGCCTGTGCTGACCTCGATGTGGCTAAGCCCAAACAACCATCCTTTTCTCCCCCTGCAGAGAGTGACAAAACTTTAAATGTACACTAACTGCAGAAGAACAGTGGCTTATCTGTCAAGTGCCATCATCATCTCTCAGGGTATCAAAGTGAGAATTATGGAACAGCCGTGGCAAAGAAGCTGGGTGAGCTTCATTGGAGAATAAGTTGGAGAAGAATAATTGGAAAGGCGGTAGGGGTCAGCAGTGCTGAGGTCAACCCCAGGAAGGCCAGTTCCCATTTGATCCGGTACCTCCATGCTCCTCTGGGAAGGTGGAGCTGTGGTTCTCCAGCTAAGGGAAGTGGCTCACTGGAGGTGGGTCTCAAGTGGCCACAGGAGGTGCATGACAGGTCTTGGATTTAAACCTGGGTTTGTCTGAATGAGAACTTGAGCTGTTAACCAGCACATGGAGACTGTGGGAAAACTTGCCTCGGAGCCAAGGTGGATGATAACTGGCGTGCTAAGGCTTATAAGGCTCAGGAGGCCGTGAATGTGCCCTGAAGCCAGAAGAGGGAGAGAGAGGCCCAAAGGTGCCCTGAGCCTTCCTCAAAGTGACTCGGGCTGCGTGGATACCAGCATCTCTCTGGAGAAACCTTGCTCTCTGTATACATTCACTGAGCGCCCTCTCTATCCATGATACTGACATGCTCCCTGGTGAAATTTCAGCTTTAAATGGAAGGAGAACGAGCTTACTGCCAACTCCTCAAGGTTAAATGTTCCTCAGGAAGTAAAACATCTCACTTTACTGAATCAGAGAGTCCACTGTGTGTGGCTGCCTTGCACTGACCACAGCTTGGTGTCTTCAAGTGTAAACCAGTCCTTTGAGAGAAGTGCTAGGTGCCTGTCATGGTGGCTCCATATTCTTAGAAATTAAGTCAAAAAAAAAAATCATTTGCCTTAATGCTGACTTCCCAGTTAGGATTCAGGGCAGGGTTATCACCTGGACGGATCTGGGCCATGGAGAGCTTTGTGGCTCAATCCATGTTTAACGTCTTTGTCAAGAACTCACACTCGCCAGGTGACCACAAGTCTCACTCTCTCATATGGCACCTGCAGACCCGTGCTGCCCTTCTTGAACACAAAGTTGAAATGCCTGAAAGTTTTATGACATTTTTTTCTGTCTCTATATATGTACAGAGATCCTGATATTTGATTAAGAGAATTTGATTTTTAATCTGAGTATTTCATGCCGATCTTTTTCAAGGAAGAACAGGCATCTGGAATAGACAGGCTGTACCTGTGGCCCCAGCAACTTAGGAGCCTGAGGCAGGAGGACTGCAAGTTCAAGGCCAGCCTCAGCAACTCAGGAAGACCCTGTCTCAATAATAAATAAATGAATAAATAAATAAATAAACAAACAAATAAAGAAAGAACTGCAATGTAGCTCAAGGGCAAATTGTCCCTAGTACAAACAAACAGTCAAACAAACATGGGAGGGATTGATTATGTTGATGTTGTCACTTGGGTGTTGTGGGGAGGCCCCTTTGTGGATGACTCAGAGAAGGACATGTGCTGCTTGCAAAACCTGGCTTCCAGGACATTCCAGGACATCCGTGGCTGATATCCCTTTGGGTGTCACACCCTTGAGGATGAGCTGACATGTTGGAACTTGAGGCCATCTCCTTTAAGGGCAGAAGTAGTGGAGTAAGCTTGCCTTTTGCAATCTGAATATTAACTAGTCTGAGTGTGTAGTCAGAGTAAGGAAAGGGTCTTCAGAATCAGAATAAAATTAGATTACATTGGGTTCATCTGATGAGTCCCTACTCTGCTCCTGGTTCAGGGAAGCAGTAACTCACTAAAGTCTGGTGTAATCTGTTAAGAGATGGCATATTTAATTTGGCAATTATTATTAATATAAATGATTATTAATAAATGAGATTTTTTTCAACTTAGTGATGAGGTGAGGACAATCCCCCCCCCAATGTGGATAATTATCCATGAAGGGAATAATTATAGATATCATAAGTAAAAATCAAATTAAATAATTTTATATGCTTGGAGAAATATGAAATGTTCTCCTCATTAGTTTTCATAATTAAGAAACTTAACCTAAAACTCTTAGATAACATAATGATAAATAATGTAATATTTTATTTTAGTTCTATATTACAGTCAGTTAGGAAGAAAATGAAGACAGAAGACACAGACCCCTGGAGAATTAGGACAGGAATTTGGAGGTTTGACCTAAGCTGTCTGAGGTCCATCAGGGGAAGTCCTCCTGGGGTCATTCCTGCTGCATAAGAAGAAACTCAGACTCGGGGGTCCTTTGGTGTAATCTAGCCCTGCCTAAGCATTGGGGTCAGGATGGAGAGAGACTTAGGACCCTCTCTGGATGATTGACACCAGCAGAAGGAAAAGATGCAAGAGAATCAAAAGCTTGAACAATAGAGTCCAAGGGACTTGGATGGCCCTGCCAAGCAGCCCACCCAGCAGTAGCGGGTTACAGAACGTTCTCAAGCCTGTGGAGCAGCTGCCTCTATGGGCCACATCCAGGTCCTGAGAAGGGAGCCAAGGAATAGCCAAGAATAACCTGAATGATATTCCCTGACCACAACGGAACCCAGGTAGAAACCCATAACTCAGAGACCTGCAGCACTTGCCAGATGTTTGGAAGGTAAATGATACGATCCCGGAAGACCTCAAAGTCCAAGCTGGGAATGGTTTCCGGCTGAATGAGATGAAAAGCAGCATATGGAAACCATGGCCTGAGGGAAGGTGTGTTGCCAACAGCCTCCACATCACTGATCGTCATGGAAACGCACATCCCCACCATCCCGCAGTCACCATGGTCCAGGGGAAGGATAGCAGCTGGAAAATGCTGAGGAGGGTGCCAGGACAGGGCACTCATTGACACCTGCAGGGATGCAAGTTAGTAACCTGGGGAACAGTACAGAGCATCCACAAAAGTTGAAGAGGGAGCCCCCATATGACCCGGCCGTCCCAGCACTGGACACGCGCCCGAGGCCAAGAAATCACCTCTGCAGGCTGCGGGCTACAGAGGCTGAGCTCACTGCACCTGAGCGTGGGATCTGCCTGGATGTCCATCAGCTGAGCCTTGGGTCAGGAGAATGTGCTGCACATGTACAGCAGGGCACAGCCAGAGAAAGGGACAGGGTCCTGAACTTGTGACAACAGAACGAATCCAGAGGACAATACATTATGTGAAATAAGCCAGACTCAGAAAAACAACGCCTGCATGATGTCACTCATGATGTGGAATCTTAAAAGCTAAATCTCATAAAAATGGACAGTGGTTACCAGAGGCTGAGGGGGGAGGGCGGGGCTGGCGGATGGCACAGTGACAGGAAGGAGGGGTAATTTCTGGGGTTCCCTGCCTAGTGTGAGCACACTTCACAACCGGATTGTGGAGTAGGCAGAAGGGAGGACAGATATGTCATGTGCAATGTATGTGCATAGTTATTTTCTAATTATACACACACAGCTATGCATGCAGACATACCGCCATTTGCACACATGTATACTTGTGCAAGAGAAGGGTAAAGCCCGTTTCCGTGATGCCTTAGGACTTAGTGAACTAGACAGCTCAGGAGGTCTCCTAGGATGCTGGAAGCCACCTGGGAATGCCTCCTTTTGAGGGTTGCCCATGGACTTCTCCACTGTGTCTCATCATTTTGACTTACAGTTGTGTTTCTAGACAGTATTTACCATATTTTAAATATTTATCCCTCACAAGATCAATCTTAGCTCACACAAGCACACGCTGAATTTCAAAAGCACCAACGGGTAGCCGGGAAGCATTACCATGACACGGTTTTCACATTCAAATCTGTTGGAAACGTTGCCACCAACAATAAATCATCCTGTGAATTAACATTAAGTGGCAACTTAACAACCTCTAATATAATGTTAGTATAAAGATAAAATGAGATAATGGGGAAATGTCTCATTTTTCCTAAATGACTTCTATTTTTATATAATTCAATACTCTATGCACTAAATTAACTAAGTATCGATGATATAAGTTTTAAAAAAAAATGATACATCTTCCCGTAAGATAATCCTTATAAAATTGCTAGAAGAAGACACAGCTAGATCTTCTGGCTGATATTTTTATGTCTGCATGGTAATGTCATTGAAATAAAAATAGTGTCATAGGATACATATTTTACCGACGTGGAGCTTCAAGTAGGCCACCTGGGATAATCATCATTATGAACAGTGGTAAACCACAATGTTCCTGTCATATTTTCACACAGATCAGTGGTTTTCAAACTATGTTCCCGGCACCCTGCATTTCTACAGATGCTGCTGTGTTTGGGTGGAGAAGGTGGGAGCCATGTGGGGTTGGTGTCAGGAGGTCCTGCCTGGAGTACCTGACCTTTTGCCTTGGGTCCAGATAACAGAGTCATGCCATAAATAAGTTTTTCCTTCCATGTTGTGTTTAGTGGTAAGCATTGAAAAACGAAAGTCAGAGTGATTTAAAATATGAAGACATTTGCTCCTGAGTTAAATGAATGTCCAGCAATAGCTATCTCAAGCTATCTAAATAAAATTATATGAAAAGCAATTTCCTTCCACTTGTTCTCTCTCACACACTCAACTTGTTATTTTCCTCCTTAGATTTTGATGCCTCATAATCCCAAAACAACTGCCTCCGCTCAGGCATCACATCGTCACAGAGAGCCTACCAGTCAGGGACAGAAAGTAAGACAAGTGAACAAGATTATCTGCAGATTTTTTTTTTTTTAATTAGGAAATGTTTTCCTCAAAACTCAGTAGATTGTGTTTATGATCCATTGTCAAGAAATGGGTCACTAGTGGGTCTCAGGGCCAATCATTGGGTGGGAACTGTGTAGTAGGAGTCAGATCAGACTGGTCCTGCTTGGTTCCCAGGGTGAGAACATGGCTAGTCCCACAGCACTGGTTTGTGAGCTGCGAGAAGGGTGGGGTGGTGGCTGGGTGTCTGCCACAGGACCATTCAAGGACTTTGAACACTTTTAAGCACAGTTTAGTTTCCTGCTGGATAGGGACATAATGAAGAAAGGAGTGGCGACCTGCAGGGACCCCAGTTAATAGTAAAAGCCACCTTTAATTATCCTTTGCCCTCAAGCAGAAAAACCACACAGGTGAAAATTAGCTACTGTCTCAACACTTGAGTGTGCATGAGGGTTACCTTCCTGCTCATATATAACCTTAAAAAGAAAAAAAAAACACATAGCTCTAACAGACACGACTGCCATTAATGTCACATCAATCCATCGGCAGCAATAGGGGGACTTGGGGGTATGAGGTGGTAGGAGGTGTCCTTGGTTTTGTTTTGTGTTTTAATGAAGTTTAACTTGGAGATGTGGGAAGACAGATTAATGTCAAGATTCCCTGAGAAAATCAAGTACCTGGAAGGCACTTTGGGGCCAAAAGGGCCCCCAAAGTGTCTTCTTGTTCTCTTACAAGAAAACAAACAAGCAAACAATGTTTCATGACCAGTTCTGTTGATTAGTTCTCATTGTTTAATAGAAAATCATAGACAGTGGTCTCTATTTCAAGAGATTGGGGTCATTCACCGTGACCTACATAGAGAGCCACCATCATAACTTTGACAACTAAGGCAAATATATCCTCAAAACAATATGCAAAATTCACGCATTGCCGTGGTGCTAATTCTGCAAAAACTACATCCATCTGTCATGGGTGACTCAGACATGATGTGGAATCAAGCGTGATGAGCTCATTTTGGTGACATTAATAGCTGAACCTCGGATGAGACACTCCAGGAAATAATCAACAGACACATTCAGATGTTTCTCCTGCAGATGTGAAGCCTCGGCAATGACTCACACAGTGGAAACTTTGAAAGAAATGAAGGACTGTGATGTCACATGAGGCACCACCCAAGTGCGGATGGATGGAGAAGGATGTGGACTGTTCCCAGCCATGAGGTGTGTCCCCTTCCATCAGCCACGGCCCCAGCACACATCAGATTAGATACTCCAGCCGCAGTAGGACTTGGAGGAAGACCTGCAGCTTCTTCACAAATTAGAGGCCCTGTTCTTTCTTCATTTTCTTTTCTTTCTTTTTTATTTTTGGTACCAGGAATTGAATCCAGGGCTTCCTAACCACTGAGCCACATCCCAGCCCTTTTTATTTATTTATTTATTTTTTTTATTTTGAGACAGGGTCTCACTAAGTTGCTTAGGGTCTTACTAAGTTGCTTAGGATCTTACTAAGTTGCTAAGGCTGGCTTTGATCTTGGGCACCTCGTGCCTCAGCCTCTGAAGCCATGGGATTACGAGAGGGCACCACCATGCCCAGTGAAGTCCCCATTCTTTTAATAGACATTTTCATTTGTTTTAAATATTTTAGCACAGGACTATCCATTTATTAAAAAACAAAGTAGAAAACACAGTTTAGAAAAGATGTTGAAATTCATTAAAGTCCTACAATCCAGGGATAAAGATGAACACATATTGGTGGGTTTTTTCCCATATCCATGTTGTTTGGTTTTTGGTGTTAAGTTTTTTGAGTTCCTTATATATCCTGAAGATTAGTGCTCTATCTGACATGTGTGTGGCAAAAATTTGCTCCCAAAATGTAGGCTGTCTGTTCACCTCATTGATTATTTCTTTTGCTGAGAAGAAGCTTTTTAGTTTGAGTCTATCCCATTTATTAATTCTTGATTTTATTTCTTGCAATTTAGGAGTTTTGTTAAGGAAGTTGGGGTGAAGATTTGGGCCTACTTTTCTCTCTATTAGGTTCAAGGTCTCTGGACCAATATCTAGGTTCTTGATCCACTTTGAGTTGAGTTTTGTGCATGTTGAGAGAGAGGGGTTTATATTCATTTTGCTGCATAAAGGACTTAAAATCAGCATACTATAGTAAGGCAGCCACATCAATGTTCAATAGCAGCTTAATTCACAATAGTTAAACTGTGGAAGCAACCTAGATGCCCTTCAATAGATGAATGGATAAAGAAACTGTGGGTCAAAGTGAGATCACAAGTGTTAATAGTACACTGGACATAAAAACAAAGACCGGTTTACCAGCAGACATTGGTTTATTCTGCAGCCTGTGTTTTCTATTTCCCTCTCCCCTAAAACCCTCACCCCATTTTGTTTTGTTTTGTCGTCCCTCCCTCCCCCCCTATTTTTATTTACCTAGTATGGCTCTTTTAGTTGCTTCTCAAGTCAGAACACTTTTCAAGAAGGTTTCCCTGTGCAATGTTTGATGCTATGAATGTTTGATGCTATGAAAAGCTTTCCATATCATCAAAACTAATTTGTGTAGATTTTTGCATGTAAAAAAATCATAAATTTCCCTCAAAATAGACTGTTGCAGTACACAAGTTACCATAATAGTATAAAACAGTAAAATGTGCTTAAAAGGCCATTCTTTTCATTTTCAGAGATAACATAAAGACCTTTGCATGAGGTAAATCTCCAGCATAGTTCATTTTTAGATTTTGTTGAGTCCTGTAAGGAAGAAGAAGAAAAAAGTTTCAGTTGTGATAGAATACCGTGCTGTTTGTAAATGTTACTTGTTTTCAAATTTTGTTTTCTATGAAAATGATATGGAAACTTCTAAAATGGAATTTGGTGCATATGTACTGCCGAATAAAGACCGATGAAGAGATTTGAGTAGATGTACAAATCAAGTAATGGTTTGAACACCTTTAATAATATGCCTAATCTGTTCAATTGTTTTAGAATCTTTTTATCTTAGATGTAGGCAGCCATGAACAATCTATTTTGAGCCACTTTAGGGAGAAAACTTTGTATTTTTAAAACTTGCATAAAAGTTATGCAAGTGTTTTTTATAAATTGGAATAATGCCTCAGTTTTGAGGTTATGCACACTAAATTAAATGTGACATAAATTAATTTGTACAAACAGAACTCTTTATAAGGTGGCTCATTGTAGGAAATCCTGTGCCTTCCCCTTTGAGCACAAGTGTGCATGAACAACAGTTTGCTATAAGAAACATACCAGATTAGCCATCATTAGCATCTATATCTACTTTGTGTTTAAAAATCAACTGGTAATTCTGAAACACTATAGAATGGATAAAAATTATTTTGTGATCATAACTCTTTGTTGAACTAGAGTATTTTTGCAGCATTCCTTGTCATCAGAAACATGGTTAAAGTTTAAAACTAGAAGCAGCAGAAAACTAGCTTGTAAGATTTATTCAAGTAGAGTGCAGGCTAGGCTGTCTTGGGGAAATAAACATTAAAACTAAAAGCAATGTTTTACATGGAAAAAAGAAAAGAAACTGTGGTATATACCCAATGGAATATTACTCAGCCTTAAAAGAGAATAGAATCATGGCATTTGCAGGTAAATGGATAGAGATGGAGAATATCATGCTAAGTGAAGTAAGTCAATGCCCCAAATCCAAAGGCTGATAAGTATGCTGATCCATAACTGGGTGTGGGGAAGCATGGGAAAAATAGAGGAACTTTGACCAGGCAAAGGGGAGGGAGAGGAAGTAGGGCTCATTGGGGCAGGAAAGATGCTGGAATGAGATGCACATCATCACCCTAGGTACATGTATGACTGCACATATGGTGTGACACTACATCATGTACAACCATAGAAATGTAAAATTGTGCTGCAATTGTGTACAATGAATCAAAATGCATTCTGCTGTCATATATACCTAATTAAAATAAATAAATTAATTTAACAAATAAATAAAAGTAAAAAATAAAAAAAAATACATGAATGTGTGTGTGTGTGCGTTTTCAGTACAATTGTGTTTTTGATTACCAGGCAGAAAATAAGTACAGAATGCATTCCCAAAATAATATCAGAATTACAAAACAATCAGGTGAGGTCTGTTTCCCTACTGATCAGCCCATTCCTGACTTGATGTGCTGGCTGGGTTTTACAGGGAGATGCCTTTTTTATGAGCTCAACCAAATCCATGTGTCTGCAGCTTTATGGATGGGACTCTGTCCCAGTCCCCCACTACCTCAGCCTCAGGTGCTGTTCTGTAATTAGTCACAAACAACATCAACACTTGATAAATATATCCCTTGGTTGAAATCAATAATCCATTAGCACAATGAATCTTCTGGACTTCAGGTATCTGATGATATGTTGCTACTTGGAATGGTCCCAGTTGAACCCCTTTTCTCCTAAAGCTGCCCCCTAAGGTGACCTCTTGCGGCCCACAGGGCAATATGGGCTGGGCCAGGGTCGAGGTGGGGGATCTCTGGAATAGCCCAACCAGCAAAGACAGCAACACTCATTCAGAGATTGATTCATCCTTCACAGAATTATTTCCTTTGGAATTGGGAAAGCAGGTGGCTGCAATTTGTACCAGTGAAGTTTTACCCTGCTACATCCACATTTCCTTCCTTATTGGCAGCTTTTGAACAAAACTGCTAATGTGCAAGTATTTATGCTTGGCTTTTTTTTTTTTCCTGTGCACAGGATCTTTACCTCTATCCTGAGAAGTTTTAATCAGAAATGTAAGTGCCATCTACCAGAAACCCAATGAGCAAAATAATTAATGTATTTCCTTTATTTAAAGAAAATAATGTCTATTTAAAATTACTTGTGGAAAATTATGAGCAAGGACAAATTAGGATCTCACATTGTGGAGCTCGGCTATCATTATAATCAGAGTTCTTTTTTCTTGGAAAACCAAGATGAAATTTTGAAGTTTCTAAATGGTACAGGATGAGAGCACATAGGCGCTCTGGCAAAAAGTTAAAGGAAACTCAGATCGATGGGTAACAGTAAACAATCACAAAGGCGAGGCCCTGGCCGGCTGCCCAACCACTCTGAACCCCCTTCCCCTCGTGCAGGGGAAGGGGCCTGGATTGGGTTTCCTGAAGTCATGGTGACCAAGAACAGAGATGCTGCTTAGCCTGGAGGAAGGGACACCTCCTGCCCCAGGCAGGTGGACATGCCTGTGTGGCTTGTATTTCCAAGGCAGGGCATGAGCAAAAGCTGACAAGAGCCCACCCCACTACCACCCCCAACATCACTCCTTTCCTAGACTTCCCCAACTGCCTGGCCAAACTAACACGTGCCAAGGCACCACTGACTCTAACATGTGTCCAGTCCCCCAGAGTGTCCCTGAGACCTGTGGGGAGTCACGCTGTTCTTCAGGTGTTAAAGAGCCATCACCTGCGAGCTGTGCCTGCTCTCATCTTCAGATTTTCATCCTGCCCTACCAAAGATGCCTACCTGATTTTAGATGGGTTCCCACTTCCTGAAGTTCTCAGTGCCTGTTGCTCCGGAACCTTGGAGCAAATGATCTCTCAGTCCTTCCACCTGGAGAAACCTAGCTACCATCTTAATAAAGCCATCTTTATATAGTGGCATTTGACAAACATGGCACTGTTGATATTTTGGGCTGGATAATTTTCTACCTGGTGTAGGATACTTTGCACCCTAGACTGCACCGTGGGTGACCATCCTGTGTATTGTGGGGTACATCATCCCTGACCTCTGCTCTTGGGGGAAATCATGCCTTCTTTCAAGTCCTGACAACCAAACTCTTTCCAGACTCATCCAAACATTCCCAGTGGCCTGTGTGTCCACTTGTTGGCTCCATTTCGTCTCCATTGTATTCAGGCTAGAAGATCCGGTGGCCAGCATCAGCAGGGGACAATGGTCATGCAGGCATTTCCTGGCAGGCTTCATGGGGAGCTATGTGCTGCTGACTCTGACGGCAGCTGTGTGGGCTCCTCAGCCCCCTGGACATCATGTGGCTCCGTCCCCAGGTCTCTGAGTTCTGGGCCAAGGAAGTGTTTTTGGGTTCTTTAACTGAGTCGTACCTACTGGGAAGGCAGAGGACTTTGGGGACACTATTCCCCACTCTGACCAGGGAGCCAGCACTTTTCTACTCCTCCAGCCTCCCCTACCCCAGGTCCATAAGACTTTGGGAAACTTTGACTCAGAGCTCCCAAAACAGCACCAAGAGGGCAGAAGTCTTCCTTGTGGGCCACGTGGGGCTTCATACCCCCACTCCAGGCCCTGCCTTGCACCCTGACTGGCACCTGCTGTGGGTGAGGTGAGAGTGTCATTTGTGCTGTGATGGACTCCACAATATCTCGAGTCACAGCCCCAAGGTTTAGCAATCTTGAGGATGCCGTGGCATCAACTCCTCTGCCTCGCTTCCTCTGCATACCCACAGCTCATCTAGGTCCTCCTAGTTTATTCTGCCACTTGCCTGTCTCAGGGTTGTTCTTGAGTCTTGAAGTGTCCTTATTCTCACATGCAATGCAGCACCACGTTTGATTATTCCAACACCAAATCCTCTCCTCTCTGTCTGAACTTCTACCACTCTCCTCCAGCTGCTCCTTGGACTCTCCCTGTCCCCTCCAAATGTCTCCCCAGGTCTGCTCTTGTGTTGACATACCACAAGAACCCACAGAGATCTGTGCAAAATATCAGCTGCTCTACTTCACTCTCCTACCTAAAGCCCACCAGAGATCATTTCAATAACTAACCATCACCAATGTGAGTCAACTTCTCTAGTCCACTGTACATCTGTCTCTCTCTTTTTAAAATTTTTTAGTTGTAGGCGGACATAATACCTTTACTTATTTATTTAGGAAGTGTTGAGGATCGATCCCAGGGCTTCACATGTGCTAGGCAAATGCTCTACCACTGAGCCACAGCCCAGCCCTGCATATGACTCTTTTGTGTGTGCCAGGAAAATGGGTCTGTTGAACTTTCTCGAAATGCCTGACTATCTACTGCTTCTCCACCTGTGCAGGAGGGATCTCATGTTGAGAAGGAGTCTCTGCCCAACTGGGTTTTTTTCCCAAACCCCAAACTGGACCTGTGGCAAAAGCATGAAATACTCTTCCTTGTGGTCATTTATGTTTATGCCACAAGATGAAGACGCTGTTGGTACCCAGAGCACAGCCTGGCCACCCTTACTGATGCAAGCACAGCCCTGCCTAGATACTGTGCCAGATGTAGTTGACACGGAACAGGGAGGGCAACCCCTTTTCCTCAGGAGGGTAAAGTCGGCCCAGGATGACTGGAAAGAGTGGCCATGTGAGTCACGGAGCCATGGATTGTCATGGGGACACACCGAGCTTCACGGTGTGTTTCTCTAGACACACATTATGAAATGCTTTCATCCTTTTGTGTGTCAATTGCTTGATCACTATTGTCAACTACAAAAATGATCAGAGTGAGAATTACCCACCACTGTCCTTCAAACATGTCTGTGGCTGTCATAATGTGTCCCACTGATGTGGCTGCCACTCACAGATATAAATTAACAAAACATCGGCCTAGACCTTAGCAACCCAAAGGGAATCCCTTGAAATGTTGACAACTTGCATCCTAAAATCGTTCCTGACATGGGAAGATATTTGCTCTAGACCCAGTATGGATTCTCTTACTTCTGAAAGTACCCGAAGGCAATAGAACATCAGAAGTTCACCAGCTCTGTAGGAGGTAAGGCATTTACCAAATTCCTGTGTGTGTACATGTGTGTTCCTATCTCCCACCATCCTGTTCATCTATTGACTTGTTCACTGCTGACCTGTCCCAGGGGAGGACCAGTCCCACAACAGAGTCCTAACCCCAGCATTAACCAACCCATCTCCAACCTGATGACAGGACCCCAAGATGCTAATGGTGGGTTTGTGGTGGAATGAAATGAAATTAATTATTTATTTTTAGCATTTAAAAAAATAAGAATTATTGCATTTAAAAATACTTTGTATTAAAGGAGCTGTTTTATCCCTTCTTAGATCTCATTGCCATGTGGGAGATCTTTCCGTCTTTCACACTAAACCATTGAGGAGCAGAACAACCAGTCTGATCAGAATCATCTTGGATCAGGAGCACCTACTAAGTGAGGCTCCCCTGCAGTCTGATCCACTTGCCTTGGCATCCTGGAGCAAACCCACAAGGGAACTGAGAGCACATGTTGACATTAAGGAGTGATTGATTGGTATTGCCTCTCAGGGCCACTGGAAGGGAAAGTGAAACCCTTCATATTATTCATTTCATATTAATTTTATGATATTATGATGGCATCCACAGAGCTGATAGCACTGATGCTATAGCTGATATTTCCCAAATACTCATTCTGTGTCAACATCATCAAAGTAATTGCATAGCTCTTCATACTCCAAAGCTGTGTTCCTGGATAACTGGTAGTTTTGAAAGTAAAGCTTATTAATCCAAAGTTATGATGAGAATTATACAAATCAGATTGCTTTTCTTTTAAGCAATATGCAACCTATTGAAAATATTCATCTAAATTATAAAAATTAAATTATGTTAAACTATAAAGTAAATTAGATTAAGCAAAGTAGCTACCATCTTTTGAAATTTTAAATATAGTACCTTGATTGCCAGAGAAGTAATTCCTATTAGTAATTTATTTCTACATTTAAATTATGCTAAAATTATCTCCAAAATTAGCTCATTAAAAATTCAATGACATTCTTAGGTTCATGAAAATAACCTTTAATTTGGCTTACAGATTTCATTTTGCATTTATACTCAGAGGAGAAAGAGACTGTCATCCAGGAGGGTAGAACTCTTGGCAAAACAGAGTTTTATGTTTTGCTTTTGAGAGAATTGACACAAGAGTTTGCATCCAAGTATCAGTTTGGGAGCTCACATCTGGTCCCCTCATGCTGTCATACATCATCTTCTCTGTTTAGCTTTCTGCTTTCTCGCAATTTTGCAGCTGAAAACACATCCTAATCACGACATTCAGTCACACTGGGCTGGCTCCCAACACTCCATCATTTCTTAAAAGGCACATGGTCGCCATGTGCCTAGAGTATGAGCATAACAGGCAATTAGGAGTTCTTCTGGAAATTTCATCACATTAAGTCATCTTTAAGTTTTCTGAGTTTGACTCACTATGATCTGGACACAGTCTTTAAACTCTGGCCACCACTGGCTGTGTTTGAAAGCAATATTCTAGCAATTAGCTTCTTCCCTATGTGTAAAACGATTTTTTAAAGCAACATTCCTTTTGCAGGTAGCCAGACATCAGCAGCAATTTAAATAAGTGGTTTGAAAAATGTTCCCTATTTGTTTAAGATCAGAGAATATCTACCAGATAGCAGATTACCATCTTATTATTTTTTCATTTATGGAGCGCTTACCCATGTCCTGGTGCATATTCATGATCTGCTGCTGGTTAACAGCTCCCCCACTCCACCACCTACCCAGGTACACATCTGAAATTCTCCTTTCCACTCAAGACATCTCTGATTTCAGCTAGCGTGCAGATTGAAAATAACATTTCCCAATTTCCTTGCAGCCACACGTGGTCATGTGATTCAAGTTTGGTCAATAAGATAAAGAGAACGGGCAAGCACCATCGGCAAGCATCTTTGAGGAAGGCTGTCTTCCTATACCTGTCTCTTCTTGCTGGTTGTAATTGGAAGTGTGGATGCACCATCTTGAAGGACATAAGGAAAGATGATACCCTAGGGATGGGTAAGCAAGAAACAGAAAGTGCCCTCACCTGGCCACTCTCTAACAAGTCCCTAATGTTCATGAGACCTGGGAAAGTGGAGATGACCACAGGTCTAACACCCCAGAGAAGACAAGCAGCATCGCCCTGTTTGAAATGCAGAGAGGCAGGAGATCCCAGAGACTGAGTCACATGTTGGTTTTGGGGTGACATCAGAACTGGAAGTCAGAACTGGGGTGGTGACAGGGCTAAATAGGAATTCCAAAAGTCGACGCAGCACATTTGCTGCAAGAGGCAGCCTCTCATTCCAATGGGTTCCATGTGGGAGGTGGTGAGAAGCCCATCAGTGTGAAAGGTGGCTCTATGCTCCAGGGAGTGCTTGAATTCCAGCACCAGCCCTGGGAATGCACGCCTCCCTCTCTCCTTCCTCTTCAGGGGCTCCCTGCACAAATGGACACTGTTCAGCTTTGGAACTGGAAAAATCACAGAGAGGTTGCAAGCTTCTGGCCAAGGGCAAGGTGTGACCAGCAGAGAGTCCTGGGGACCAATGCTGCTTGTTTCTATTTGCCCAAGGGCGTTTGAGTGATCTCTTCCACCTTCTCTATTTTCGGTGAAGTCGAGTTTCAAGTTGAAACTGCCACAGAGATACTGTGTTTGTGGTGACACCAGGGGAGTGGCTGTTTGAAGATTTGTGCTACCTGTGCCCCTGAAAGGGCAGGACCCACCTGGCTCACCTGTGCTTTAGCTGTAGAATCAGGGGGTCATTTCTGCTGTTTGCATAATATTTCAAGCCTATGCGTTAGGGATTGGCCATAAGCACATTGTGGGTTCAAGCTTCATGGGGTGCAGGCATCTTTGGGGATGCCTGGTGGTAGAGCAGGTACAGACTTTGGTTGACATGCAGACCTGGACTCAGGTGCAAGCCAAACTGTTGGTTAAACGTTTGTCCTTGGACCAGCAGCTCAGAATCGCTGAAGCTCACATCTCTCCTCTGTAAGAATGTAGCATGTGCATCTCTCAACTTCCGTGATGCTCCAGCTCAGAAGCTGGAGAATGGGCGCGATTGCAATCTTCTGCCTTCTGTCCTTTCCTCTGAGTGCTACATCTTCCACTGCCCTGAGATTCTGCAGCAGCCGTAAAATGTGTGGCTCCCGGAATCAGTAAAAGGCATAGAATCCTCCCTCCTTGGACAGCCAATGGAGTTTGTTCCCAGTGTCACCTCATTCAACACAACACACCTGCGTGGAGATGGCAATCCAGGCAGATACTGTGGCTTCAATAAAATTGCACTATGACAGGCAGGATTTGACCCCAGAGCCCTGGTCTTCACTCCTGTAGTGTGTTGAACAGGTGCCTCAGGGTCATGAACTCTGTGGCATCCCCATGGTTCAGGGTTGGCTCCTGCCCTTTACAGGGAAAACTCAGTGCATATCAATTATATTTTTTAAGAATTGACACATTAAAATCACACATGCTTGTTAGGGTCTGTAAACAAGTCAAGATGGCGCCTGGCATTTTGCCAGAGGGAGTGGTTTGTGAAGTAACACCAGCAAGCCATTAAGTGTGGAGATTCCTTATTGGTTGACTGATGTATCTAGTTTATGTTAATTAAGATAAGCTGTGTGTAATGTATATATGCCCCTCCTGTCCTACAATAAATGGCTCCCACCCCTGCTGTATCAATGTACACAAGTTGTTCGTCACCCCCCCCCCCCAGTTATTTTGCTGCAGCCGGACTGCAGCAGATGGTGGCCTGTACGGGGAGCCCCGGGACACTCAGGGGTAAGTGATGAGAAAAAAAAAAAAAAGCTGACCATCCATAGATAGGATGGGAGCAAATGTGCTCGTTCCTAGGCAGATAGGGCAAGAGGAAAAATGGCCATTTCAAGAAAATGGAGAAGATTGATACAGTATGTTTGTGTCTTGTTTTGTCTTGAAATGTTGTATTGTCTTTATGACGAAAATATAGAAGGGGTATTAAGTAAATTACTAAGGGAAGAAGGCACCCCCGTGGAACCAAGAATAATTAGGGCATGTGTTGATGGAAGCCCAGAAACTCTAGTCAGAAAGAAGAAAGTTCAGAGGAGGAAGGATTATCAGGAAAAAAGTTGCAGCAAAAGGCTATTACTGAATACTTTTCATTACCGGAGGGTGCGTGAATCGGCACAGCTGCCACGTGTGCGAGCCGGTCATGGCGCAGCAAGGACTTTCCAAGTGGTGGCAGCAGGCTCTTCCCTGCCCCCTGCCCGGGGAGTGGGACGCCACTGCGAGAGCCCAAATCCAAACCTGACATGGAGGCACAGTCTCGCAGGCTCTTGCTCCCTGTGCCCAGTGGCAGTTTGAGTCCGGAACACTCCCAGGACTCTCCCCGGGGCCATCTGGAGCTGCCCGGGACACTGCAGGCGGAAGATGGCCCATGTCCCGGTTATTTTGCTGCAGCTGGACTGTGGCATATGCTCATAGGGTATCATGTGATGTTTTGATACATGGACATGGTGCATAATGTTCAAACCAGACCCATTTGATCTCTTTAGGTGGGTATCATTTCTTTTTGGTGAAAATATGTAAAATCTCTTCTTCTAGATCTTTTGAGGAGGCTTCTACTTTATCATCTGCTGTGGTCCCCCTTGGTGCAAGAACCCATCAGAGCTTACTTCTGTCCAACCATAACTTGGTCCCCACTGACCAGCCTTCCCCAGCCCTCCTGCTTCCCAACCCTCCCCAGCCTTGGCTAACCACTCTCCAACCCCAGCTTCCTCAGACTCCACATGTGAGTGAGAGCATTTCAATCATTATCTGGATGCTGAAGGAGATCATTTACTCTCCTTTCCCCAAGATTTTTTTTGTCACAAGATGATCCTCTGAAGATGAGGCTACCTGGAGCTGCTGGGACCTGCTGAGCCTGGGGATCCAGCCACGGTTGAGCTGGCCTACCTGGACTTCCCGGATCCACAGGGCACTACGTTACCTGTCATAGTGAGGCTGAGCTGATGTGATGCTGTCAGAGACCTTACAGAGAGAATATCAGACCACTGTTACTGTGTACAGCAGTATATATAAAATGTAGACAAAATACACATGGGTATGCACATATGCCCATCTACATGCATTAAGGAACATAAATTTAGAGAAATGAAGAAAATGTCCATGAGAACCCCTTGGATAATGCCTGCAAATGACCAATATGCATAAAAAGGAAACCCACTGGGAGCTAACCACTGGGTGTTCTGCAGTGGGGAACCGGCTCGGCTCACTCTGTTCCCCCCACATTTCTGTTTCAATTTTTACTTTATGTTTTCATTTTTATGGCTGCTTTCTTTCTGCCAGCTAAACATGTAAGTTATTCTTTCCTCCAGTTTCTTATGTGGAGAATTGCATTATTAATTTGACCATTTTCTTCTTACATATGTATTTGATGGTACATGCCTTCTGTCAGCAACAGCTTATCTTTTTTTCCACAAATTCCAACATATTGTTTTAAAATTTTCTTTTTAAATAAAAATATTTTCTGACCTTCCTTGTGACTTCTTCTATGATCCACAGATAATTCTGAAGTGTGTGTGTTTGGTTCCAGAAAACTGATGATGACTTCCTAAAAATTTTTATTATGTTTGGTTTGCTTATAAGAATGTCACCTCCATTACTTTAGACTAATTAAGGTTTGTTTTATTTCATAGAATGGAGTCTACTTCAGCAAATGTCCCATATGCACCTTAAATGATATGCATTCTGCTGCCGGGTGATGTGCTGTATCAGTTTCATGTGGACCCAGTTGATCTGCCTGATTTAAGAATGTCTCTACGCTTGGCAGACTTCCTGTCTGAGGTAGAGCTCAAGTGTGCAGTGAGGCTACTGAAGATTTCCATTCTTTTAGGAATATATTTGTTTTTCTTTCCTGCTCCCAGAGGTGTTGCTTTATATATTTTCAAGCTGTATTGTTAGGGAACACAATTTAGGATTGAGATGTTTTCCTGAAGAATTGACTCCTATTAAGGACAGCCAATAGAAAGAATTACTGTCCGCCCCCCACACACACACACCAAGGAAATGGTGCCAGATAACTGAATATCCAAATGCAAAAGAATAAACTTTAACTGTGTGACAAGCCACACGAGATTAACTCAGAATGGATGAAGTAACTAAATTTTATTAAAAATATTTCTAAAAGGTAAGTTATTAATCTTCATGGCTTTGGATTAGTCAATATTTTCTTAAATATAACAAAAAATTAAAGAAAAATGGAGGATTTAATCAAAGTTAAAGTTCTGAACATCAAAGGACATTATCAATGAAAATATTAACACATAGAATTGGAGAAAATATTTGCCAGTACTGGTAAGGATCTAGTATGTGGCACACCCAAGGGATTCTGACAACTAACAAATAAAAGTCACATGACTGAACTAAATAAGCAAAGGATTTGATTAGACATTTCTCTAAAAACATTCAACTATTCCATCAGCACATGGCAAGATGCTCTAAGATGCTGAACATTGTTAATCGTTAGGGAATTCAAGTCAAAACCCCAGATACCACTCCTCACACATCAAGATGTTGATAATAAAAGACAGGAACAGTAGCTGGTGTGGGAGGTGGAAGTCATGGTGCTGGGACTAGAAAATGGGGTGACAACTTCAAAACCACAGCAAGAAAACCACAACTCCTCCAAAAGTCAGTTACCAGAAGACCCGGACAGTTTTCTGCTTCCAAGTTAATTGAACACATATGAACACACACATGCAACATGTACAAAATTTTTTATCCAGTATTATTCGTATTATCCAAAAGTAGAAATGAACCAAATGTCCATCAATTGTGAATAGAACAGCAAAAGTTGTGTACATCTACACAATACAATCTAATTCAACCATAAAATACACAATCAAATATTGGTGCCTGTTATAACCAGAATGGAGCTGTAAAACCTCATGTTAAGCAAAAGATGCTGGTCATAAAAATCCATTTGTTATATGATACCAATTGTATGAAATATCCAGACAAGATAAGTCACAGAGAGAAAACAGACTAGCACCTGCCAGGGTAGGGGACAGAAGTGGGACAGCCTATGGGCACAGGGTTCCTTTTGGAGGAGATGAAAATGTTCTAGATTTAAAGAGGGCAGATGGTGATAAATGCTCTACAAATACACTAAAAAACAGTGTATTCTTTAAAAAACCATGGTGCATGGATTTATCTCAATTTTGAAAGAAAAACTATTCAGCAGTTTTTCTCGACTGCTTTCCCTTCCTGGCTTCTCTCTCCCCTCCACTAATGCTTCCAGGGAATCCTTTTCACATAAAATAGTTTTATATGAAAACTTGTCCCCAGGTTTGATTTTGAAGGAATGCAAATTAAGGCAAAACCCCTCTCACTTCCAGGGGGCTGGAGACAGAAGCTCCCCTGCAGCTCTGGGAGGAGAGGTCACATTCTTCCCTCTCTCCAGGGAAGTCCCCCCTCTCTAGTTCAGGTCTAGGACTTGGGGCTTCCTGTGGCTTCAATATTTATAGTCACCATCTCTGCAATACGATCTAGTGCTGTGGACTGGAAAATGGGTTTAACTCCATTGCTTGGTGGAGCTGTGCAAATATTTCCCCCTTATGATATTCTTCTAGAAGGATTAGAACATGTGCCAAAGTGGCTCAGGAGTAAAATTTTACAAGTACAATTGGAGATTTGGGGGATCATTTGGGTTTCTCCCACTCTGAGATATTCATTGACCTGAGTTCCAAAATCACGTGTGCAAGCCCTTTAAACTTTCTTGGTCTTATTCTTGGCCCTAGAGCTTAAAGACATAATTCACACTTTGTATTAAGAATATCTGTAAAGGAGAGATTTCAAATTTCAACTTACAATTACCAGATCTCATGCATTTTAATTTTTCATAAAGGAACAATCTATTTCATTACAACTTAATTTATTTAACCTAACAAGTCCTCCCTCATAGCAGTGCTGATAAATTCAACAGACTTTATAAATCATTGATCAATATCCAGTTTGTCATAAATTTACTCTAAGTTTGGAAACAGGCCCAGAAGCTAATTTTTGTATTGCTTCTTGCAAATGATCCATAACTCATAATTACTATTTCCTTCAAATGTGACAGGTATTTGATTTTGTAAAATGGCAAAATATGGTACACACACACACACACACACACACACACACACACACACTTCCTTCTAAAAGCAGGTATCTCCAGGAGGACAGGGTTTTGCCAGTGACTCTTTTTAAGATTCTTTAGGGGAAGTGAAGACAGTACTTAGAGAAAGAGCAATATTCTGAAGTAACAGGAAAGCACAAGAAAAATTCCCATTGCTTATTTCAGCAGAAAGATGTGATTTTAAAAGTTATGGCTGTTGGTAGCACGTGACCGACAATAACGTTTTTTAGCCCAACATTGAAATTTATTTCAGGTGTTTGACTAGGTAAATTGAAGGCTCTGGGAATTTCTAATGCCTTGAATTTCTGCCTTGGCTTTGGAATAAGTGGTGAGGGCGGCAGGGGTCTATTGACTTTTGGTGCTTTCTCTCTAATCCAAAACGTTATCTGCTGAGCACAGGCAAATAGCAGTCCCAGCCATGTGGCCAGTGCTGCAGGAGGCCAGGCCTGCAACCCACTTCTCGAAGGTACGTGAAAATGTCTTCAAACACATGTGAGGGTCCTGTGGACTCAAAGGAGAGCAAATGATTGGAGAGGATAACAAGTTCTTCCTCGTTCAAAAGGTAACCCTGGAGCCAACATCCTTCCCAGAGGACGGCGTGTTGTCGGCTTGAGAAACTTTGTTCTTGAGAGACATTGTTATTCAGCATCAGGAAGGCGCAAAAGGATAGAGAACAAATTGGCAATCTTTGAATCCGACAGCACTGCACTTTTATGATCCTTTTTCATGTTCCGAAGACATTGGATAAATTCCCAATTACTCTTCAGACCTTGAAAATAATACCCTTGTTTTTAAGAAACATAAATATCTAACCACCAGTCAGCAGCAGATTTTCCAAGTCCATTTCCTCACCCAGGCTCCCTGTTCAATTCGAAAGATGCTGTGGTCCAGACTCATTGGAAATGCTCAGCCTCTCTAAGACAGGCACGGCTCTCCTTATGAAAATGGAATCCACGGAATGGATGGGTTTCTGAGTGGGTGATGTTGCAGGGACTGACAGGGGTAGGGATCAGGACCCAGATGAGAGCTGCCCAGGGGTCTGATCTGGTGGCCCACAGGTGTCTGAGCCCAGCCACCACAGGTGATAGCTGTGCTAACACCCCATCTCCCAAAGTGGGGTAGAATTCCATCCAGCCTGATGTATTGGTCAGGTGGCTGCTGGCTCACCTGTGCAGAGAGCTGTCATTTAGCTCAGCATAACCCACAGGGAGGGAAAGAAGCAGTTCTGTAGGAGAGAAACACCATGCAGCTCTCACCAGGATAAAAGCAAGGGGCCCACCAAGCTGTGTTCCTTTCTGGAGGCACCAAGGGAGACATTTTTCCTTGCCTTTCCCAGCTTCCAGGGGCTAGCGCATTCCTGGGTTGGTTGCCTGTTTCTCCTCTCATCCAGGTGAACAACATTGCAACCCCCTGTGCCCTTCTTCCAGTGCTACATGGTCTTCTGATGCCCACCTTCTGTGGTTCCTACACATTCAGGGATTTGTAGGATAATATGGGTCCTACCAGGATAATCCAGGATAATCTGGATTGTCAAGGTCCCTAACTTGAATCACATCTGCAGAATCCCTTTGGTCAATATAAGGTAACATGTAGTAGGTCCCAGAGATTTGGATCTCAACATCTTGGGGCTAGGCATTCTGCCCACCACAAGCAATAATCAGTCCTAAGGGAACTCTCAGCCATCAGATCAACAGGACACTCATGCAAGGAATCTGAAGGTGTCTTATTTGCTTTTTAAATGCCAGGCTTGATATGTTAAATCTCCCTGTGCACATAGAAAACAGAAGACTAAACATCAAGTATGGAGAAGAGTCTAAGAAATGCAGGCCACCCAAGACCTTGTGGGGCATTTTAGAAAATCAACAGTCCTTAGGGATTGATCCACGAGAGCTGAGAGGAGGAAATTTCCCAGGCATCTATAAAAAGCACAACACAAATTGCCAACTGATCTCAAGACAAAAGGAAGCTACAGAGAAACTTCTTAAAAGTCTCTGTTAAGTGACAATAAATGGAAAGGTGAAAAATGGAAATTTCCCAGGTCTGTATTCAATACTGAGACTCAACCTATTGAATGGATAACACCCCCATCCCCACCCCCCAACCCTGGCTCAGATTTTCAGCTAAACATGCTGAAGAAACACTGGCTGGATTTAATGCAGTCCTTTAAGCCTGTGGCTTTGCCAGGGTCCCAGGGGCCTTGTGTTTAGCAGAACACATTTGTACTGCAAATGGACATTCTGAAAGGTAAGCCCTGAAGTGTCAACTTGAATTCTTGTGCTTTTTATCAATTTCAATGTTTTCAGTAAGTTATCAGAGAGCAAACAAAGGGGTTCTGCTTCCTGGGAGAGATTCGAATTGATGTAACTAGCTCCAAATCAGACCCTGTACAATTATACAGCAATGACACCTTAGGAAGTCTTGACAAGAGAGAATGCTTACTGATGACAAATTCTGTAAAACAAACAAAATCCACAGAAAGGCAAAAATGACAGGAACCTCCGTGATTAGGTTTCTACAAAGGTTTCTTTCTAGTCTGACCCTGAAACAAAACATCAGAATGTGGAATAGGTGTTTGGGAATCTCCAGAATATCAACTCCAAGACCTGCATATACCTGAATAAGTGGAAGAAAGGATATTTCCAAAAAGAAGTGGGAAGAGAGAGAAAGGAATATGGCTAAGCCCTGCCCCCCAAGACCATAGCCCAAACTGAAGAGATGGCTTGAGAGCATCTCAAATCCTGTGCAGGCCCGTTGGGTCCATGGCTGAAACCCCTGCACCTTGAACAAAGGAAAACCCTTTGGGTTTTTGGAACCAACTGATTTGCTAGGAGCCACAACCAAATAATATGATGCTTGGCACTTTTGGTTGTAAGGTGACACCAGCTAGCCATTGAGATGATATGATTATGTTAAGCTTTACATTCATATGGAAATTGGACTCCTGCTGTTCACCTTGGCCTGCTACAGGACTCATGTTATGGGACTCCTGGAGAGTTCCCATTGGTTGGGGAAGGATAGTAGGAGGGAATTCTGGGGGAGGTCCTGGGCCCCGGTTCCGGTAGACGTGACCGCGTGGGTGGACCGGCTTGCTTGCCGGATGTGTAAGGGGTATTGGCGGCATTTTCAAAAATAAAGTTTTGTTCCTGCTTGAGTGGCTCGTGATTCTGTGCCCAGCCAGACTGAGGCAATTGGTGGCCCGGACGGGGAACGCCTGAAGCTTAGAGGTGAGTAAAATTGCTTGCCCCTGAGGGAAGGCGACAGAATGGGTGACCATTTCAAAAAACAATGTGTTCTTGTTTTGATTTATTTTGTTTTTATTTCAAGCTCCCTAGCCCTAGAATTTTCTCAGACAAACTGGGAAAAATGGTTGGCTCAAGGTTTGAAGTTATTCGGCCCTGAGAAAGAGAAAATTGATACAACCATTCTCTGCTCCGTTTTTGTTTCATTCTGTTTCGGCTTTGTTTTATCCTATCTTATTGGGTTGCATTACCTTTATAGTAGATTAGAATCTAGTAAAAAACAAACCAAAAGACTGTTAAGTAAATTGTTAGAGGTCCAGACTATGATAGAAAAAACATTAGGTCAAGCAAAAGAGAAGGTATCTCAAGCTAGTCAGACAGAGGAAAATTTAAAGAAAGAAAGTTTAGAGGAAAAACAGCCATCAGGTGGAGAATTACAACAGGAGGCTGCTACTAACTCCGTTCTATCACCAGAGGGCATAATTCAACCAACAGCTCCATCTACAGCTGAGCGGCTCTCAACTCCCGTAGTTGATGGACGGAATTCTGAGGTAGGACCCCAAAGATTAGCATGCCCTGTACTTGAGCAGGCAGGAGGGCAACGAATTCACTGTGCTTTAGATTTCAAAACAGTAAAGCAATTAAAGGAGGCTGTAACAACCTATGGTCCTCAAGCACCCTTTACCATAAGTATGGTGGAATCTGTTACCAACTTGGACATGACACCAGCAGATTGGGCTAACATGTGTCAATCTGTGCTAAATGGAGGACAATATTTGTTATGGAAGGTTGCCAATGAGGAATTTTGCATGGACACAGCTAGGCGAAATGCAGAAGCTGGTTACCCTCAAAGAAATCTAGATATGTTATTAGGAAAGGGACCTTATGAGGGTCAAAGACAACAAATTGAATATGATCCTGGTGTATACGCACAAATTGCTGTAGATGCAGTTAGGGTATGGAAAACTTTACAGGGGCATGGAGCTTTACAAGGTCAATTATCTAAGGTAATACAAGGAACTAATGAACCTTACACTGAATTTGTAGATAGGTTTATTCAGACAGCTTCTAGAATATTTGGAAATACAGAACAGGCAATGCCATTTATAAAACAACTGGCTTATGACCAAGCAAATCGTTGCTGCAGAAAGGTCATTAGACCATGGAGACATGAAGATTTAAACACATATATTAAATTATGTAGAGACATTAATGAACAAGGGCAAGTCTTAGCAGCAGTACAACAGGTTTTAGATGCCAGGCCAAAAACATGCTATAATTGTAATCAAACAGGACATTTTAAAAGGAGTTGCCCCATAGGAGGAGGGTTTAACAAAGCTAGGTATCAAAGGAATAGAATACCAGGTATTTGCCCACGATGCCATAGAGGGAGACATTGGTCTAATGAATGTCGTTCTCAAACCACCATAGAGGGTATTCTGTTATCAAAAAATGGACAAGGACCAAGTGTTTACCCATGATATCATGGAGAAAGGTATCAGGCTCCATTGCCAAAAAATGGACTAGAGGGCCCAATGCCCCGGGGCCCAAAACCACAAATATATGGGGCAATGGAGGAACCCAGCAGCACCATCAAGGTAGGGCCCAGGATGCATTATCCATTAAATCCCTCATTAGACAAACTGGAGGGAGCACAGGGTTGGACATCTGCGCCTCTGCCAGAGCAGTAGTAACTCCAGAGATGGGAGTTCAAATCATTCCCACAGGAGTAAAAGGACCTCTTCCCCAGGGAACAGTAGGCTTATTATTGGGATGCAGTTCTTCTACACTAAAAGGACTTATGATAAATCCTGGGGTAATTAATCCTGATTATGAGGGTGAAATAAAAATTATAGCTAGTTCTCCAAGAGGTATATCAGTAATTTCACCAGGAGATAGAATAGCACAGTTATTAATAATACCTAGCCTGCATGATAAATTTTCCAGTTGTAATATAGAAAGAGGTTCCAAGGGATTAGGCTCCACAGGTGTAGATTGGGCTATGCTGTCTTCAAGGTATAGCAGCACCAATTCAAATAGATAAAGGAATACATAGACATGGATTGGGTTTTCAGAAGGGGTCACTGAGACAATCAAAATTACTTGGAAATCAGAAAGACCAGTATGGGTTCCTCAGTGGCCCCTGACTAAAGAAAAGATACAAGTAGCCCATGACCTGGTCAAAAAACAATTAGCAGAGGGACATATACAACCTTCCATATCTCCCTATAATACTCCCATTTTTGTCATCAAAAAGAAATCTGGTAAATGGATATTATTGCAAGATTTAAGAACCATTAATAATGAGATGGTTATTATGGGACCTGCTCAATCGGGGATTCCCCAATTGTCTGCTTTGCCAAAAACCTGGTATGTTTTAGCTAGAGATATTAAAGATTGTTTTTTTTTTCAATTCCAATTCTTCTTGAGGATAGTCAACATTTTGCATTTACTATCCCTGCACTGAATCATGAAGGTCCTGATCAGAGATATGAATGGAAAGTACTCCCTCAAGGGATGGCTAACAGCCCAACTATGTGTCAAATTTATGTTAATAAAGCAATCCAGCCACTTAGAAATCAAAATCCTGAACTACAAATATTTCACTATATGGATGATGTGTTATTGGCACATAAAGATAAAAACACATTGCTAGAATGTTATGCCACACTTACAAACTTATTAAAAAATTATAATCTAGAGATAGCAATAGATAAAGTACAATTAAATCTTCCAATTAATTATTTAGGAGTTCTATTATCCTCAACCATGGTCCATCCACCAAAAATTCAAATACAAGTAGATCAAGTCAAATCACTTAATGACTTTCAAAAGTTATTGGGAGACATAAATTGGATAAGGCCTTATCTAGGCATACCAACAGGAGAGTTGGGACCTTTATTTGATATTCTAAAAGGTCCATCAGATCCAAATTCACCCCGCATGTTAACGCCTGAAGCAAAAAAAAAGCATTAAAAATCATTGAGACATATATGGAAAATATGCATTTGGATAGAATTGATATAAGTTTGCCTTTATTATTTATTGTACTACCAACAAAAAATATTCCTACAGGAGTATTTTGGCAAGAAGGTCCATTATTGTGGATACATTTATCTTATTCTACTAACACTATTCTTACTAGATATCCTGAGGCTGTAGGACAGTTAATACTCAAAGGAATAAAAGCAGCAAAGGGAGTGTTTGGGATTTCTCCCAATAAAATTATTACTCCATATACTATGGATCAAATTGATGAGTTAGCTAATGAGTTAAATATTTTGGCAATAATCATGTGTAAATCTAGTGTTTCATTTGATAATCACTTACCATCTAATCCTTTGTTGTCTTTTTGGTCTAAGCATCCTGTAGTTTTTCCAAAAATGACAAGAAAAACCCCTATCATAAATGCTCCAAATATATTCACTGATGGGTCAAACAATGGTACAGCAGCAGTAGTTACTCCTGATCAAACTTTTACATTTTTAGTACCCAAACAATCAGCTCAAAAGGTAGAGCTTAATGCAGTATTACAACTTGTATGATGTTTAAAGATTCTGTATTTAATTTATTTTCTGATAGTCAGTATGTAGTTAATGCTCTAGTATCCCTTGAAGATGCTGATAGGATTTCACCTTCTTCTACTATTTTCTCTTTGTTTTCCACTATACAAAGTCTAATCTGGGACAGAAAAGATCCATTCTTTATAAGACATATCAGGGCACATACAGGATTGCCTGGACCCCTTAGTTTGGAAAATGAACTAGCAGATAAATCTACACATGACATACATATTTTCTCCACAATAGAAGAAGCTATAAATTTTCATAAAAGGTTCCATGTCAATGCTAATACTTTACACAAGCATTTTAAAATAACTAAAGAACAAGCCAGACATATAATAAAACAATGTCAAAATTGTGTGACATTTTTACCACAAGTTAATCTTGGAGTCAATCCTAGAGGACTGATACCTAACCATATTTGGCAGATGGACGTCACACACTTGCCAGAATTTGGAAAATTAAAATATTTGCATGTTACAGTTGATACTTCTTCCGGATTTTTGATGGGCTCCCTTCATGCCGGAGAAAAAACTAAAGATGTTATAGCTCATTGCTTACAAAATTTTGCCACTGTGGGCATTCCAAAACAGTTAAAAACGGACAATGGTCCTGGTTATACTTCTACCTCTTTTAAATAATTCTGCTCATCATTTGGCATTACTCACATAACAGGAATTCCATATAATCCACAAGGACAAGGCATAGTTGAAAGAGCTCATCAAACTATTAAAATGTACTTATTAAAACAAAAGGAGGGAATTGGAAAGGGGTATATATCCCCCAAAGATAAACTTAAAATAAACCTTTTTACTCTAAACTTTTTAAATTTGGATTCATCAGGGCTTAGTGCTGTGGAAAGACATTTGTACCCAAAAAGTGCACATAAGCCTAAGGTACTTTGGAAGGATATTCTAACAGGACAATGGAAAGGTCCGGACCCAGTGATAGTCTGGAGTCGGGACTCTGTCTGTGTTTTTCCACAGGAGGAACAGCAGCCGATTTGGATTCCAGAGAGGTTAACCAAAACAATTTCTACAGAAAAAGAAGATGATTTGACTCAAATCCATAACAGCTGATATCCAGAACTCCAGCTTGGCTATTCTTACATCTGCGACAGTGATCAACCAGGATGCTTTTTTCAATATCTATTTCATTATTGCTTTTTCCCACATCTTAAAGTTCCATTTTATTTTTGAGCTCATACAGACATAAATTAATGTTTTTCTGATCAGTTTTATTTTTTGACTATGGAGTTTTTAAACATTGCAATGGAGATTTCACCTAGGTAAATCTACAAGGCCTTTACTATTGTCTTATGTGTTGTATGTTATGTGTGCACATTTCTGCTTTGTGTTGTATGTCTGTATGTGCGTATGTCCATATATCATATATGAGGAGCGCACATAAAAATATGGATCCAAAATTTTTTTTTATTATTTACATGGTTTTAATGCTTTAATTTAATTTGGGTAAACAGCTGTTGAAGACTGTTTTAATATGTGTACAAATAAGCAGGTTAACAGATCTGTTTGTTTACTTTCACCTTTCCTTTTCATTATATTTAATAATTCTGTTCAGGATAATGTAAATTGTTCTAAAAATTCTTTTCTTAATACCTGTTGAAATGTTACATTTTTTTCTTTTCTTAACATCATTGTCAATCCCTATTTTCATCCCAGTGCCGGTGAAGACAAAGATGAAACCAAACTACAACTTCTTCAATAATTATCACAACAAACTGTATAAACTGATGCATCAATGAATAATAACAAGTAATGCTCAATCACTGAGTCGATTTATTTTGGGAGGAAATGGACATATTGATAGATTCCTCCACTTTGAACTGCTTACAAAACTTGCCTGGACTATGTATCACTTGTATGCATTGTGCTTTATTTGTTGATACAGCGAATTATGGTAGTGCTGGCATATCTTAGCTGATGTGTCACCAGTGTTACAATTTTTCCTAAGGAGCCATCAATTGACTTGATGTCGTGGCATTTCTGTATCCTCCTCCCTTCTACTAGTGATGGTCTAATTTTGGGGGCCAACTGAGGTGAGGCAAATAACCTCACCCCCCCACTGGTGCATAGGCCTATCCACAGGTATGGCTATATATTGGTCCGGTAGTCAGTGACGGGTATGATTCAGTTACAGTGGTATCAACCAAAGACAGGAGGCTGACATCTAGAGGTCAGTTTTCTGATGGGTAAGAACCATATGTTGAATTGGACATACCTAACAGGCACCGTCCCTAGCCACATTGCCTGTTGCTTAATTAAACAGAAGGGGGCAGATGCTAGGAGCCACAACCAAATAATATGATACATGGTACTTTTGGTTGTAAGGTGACACCAGCTAGCCATTGAGATGATATGATTATGTTAAGATTTACATTCATATGGAAATTGGACTCCTGCTGTTCACCTTGGCCTGCTACAGGACTCATGTTATGGGACTCCTGGAGAGTTCCCATTGGTTGGGGAAGGATAGTAGGAGGGAATTCTGGGGGAGGTCCTGGGCCCCGGTTCCGGTAGACACGACCACGTGGGTGGACCGGCTTGCTTGCCGGATGTGTAAGGGGTATTGGTGGCATTTTCAAAAATAAAGTTTTGTTCCTGCTTGAGTGGCTCGTGATTCTGTGCCCAGCCAGACTGTGTCACTGATTGTGTTTTCCACCCACATGTTTTTAATTGGTGCATTATAGTTGTACATAATGATGGGAATTGTTACATATTCATACTTGCACAAAGTGTAACAATAGAATGTGTCTGATATCCCTCCCTAGTGTTCCCCCTCCCTTCCCACCTCCACCTCTTCGACCCTTTCTTCTAGTGACTTCTCTCTGATTTTCATGATCTCTGTCCCCAATTTTCTTTTCCTTTTTCCTCTCTAGCTTCCGCATATGAGAGAAAACATGTGCCCCTCGGCTTAAAAGGAGTCTGACTTATATTTCCCATTGCATGATAGTCTCTAGTTCCATCTATTATCCTGCAAATGACATAATTTCATTGTTCTTTCTGGCTGAATAAGACTCCATTGTTTATGTCCACCACATTTTCTTCATCCATCCATCTGTGGGTGGACACCAAGGCTGTGGAACCATGGATTCTTTACAACAGTTGGAATGCTGTGGGTTATTCATTCATTGGTTAATGCTCGCTGGCAAATTGAAAGCAGCCTGGTGCTGCACTTACTGAAGTTTGGATGAACAAGGTGGTCAGGCTCTCTCCTTTCAGGAAGCACACAGTCAAGAGGGCATGCAGCCTCCCAGGCAAATGTCATTCACAAAACACACTGAAAGTCTGGAAAAACAGACCTCAAACGGGAGGGAGAAGTGACTGCAGAGAGCAGGTCTGGAAGGCCAGGGGTCAGAGGAGAAGCAGGCTTGGCATTTTATCAGCTGTGCTCACCACGTCCCCCGAGGCAAAACACATTTTTGTGGAGAATGTGAGTTCAGACCCTTCCTGTTTCTTAGGTTGTATGTTCAGTTAAAGCCCGTCGATCCTGGTGGGTCATCTTGGGTCTCCTTCCTCCCTCTGTCTTCCATTCCTGTCTTTCATCAGACATTTTATTTCCATAGTTCCTCATGTTAGAAAATGAAGATAGTGTGTGGTCCTGCATTTTAAAAGTGAATCCATTAGTTCCCTTTCTTTGTAAGGGATTAAAAACAAGTGCATATGATTTAGACCAAAAAATAAATAAATAAAGACCCTTTTTAGCTGATCCCTGGGAACATCCCTTGGAATCTGCCACAAAAGGCAGAATTGTGAGCAGGACTCTGGGTCTGAGTCTCTGATCTCCCCTCGGCTCCAACAGCACCACCATGGTGGCAACACAGCTGTCTGCAGACCTGGCTCCAATTCTCTCAGGGTTTATATCTTGTTGAAACCAGGTTTCCCTCCCTCCAGTGACACCCACAAAGTTCTGTGGTTCACTGATCCCAGGATGGTCAGGACTGCCCAGTTCCACCTTACTTAGGTTTTGAGTTGCTCATGCATACTCGTGGACTTGGCTTTATATCAGCTACAGAATGTCCAGGATGACATGCTGTCCACCAATCACGGTGCACGTGCTGTGGGCCATGTGGCACAGTGGTGTGTGAAGGACATCAGGAAACTGAACTTCAGAGTTAGATTCTGACATCTTGGCCAGAGGGATGGCCAGGATGACCACACATGGAGAACTCAGGGTCCTCTCCTTGTTGCATGGTCAACTAATTAGTAACCTCAATCAAGTTTGCAAATAACTCTTGCTACAGAAAGCAACACATGGGAAAAGCATCAGGAGTGAAGGTCACGAGGACCGAAACTCTACCAACCACGAGGAAATTTGGGGCATCTTTCCCTCATGTGAAATTTCTGAATTTTTAAATTGTTGACAACTGATTCCAATCTATTTGAAAATTTGGGTATCCAAAGTGCCCCCCTCATTGTGGACTGAACCACACCTCTCAAGTGAGATTCTGTGTATCACTGTCACTGACAGCAGAAGGATCCTGAATTCAAACACAGCATGGGGGCCGAAAGCTAGCTGGCCTGGGCGTGTCGTCCCGGGCAGGAGCCCAGTGACGTGGGTGTCTCAGAGGTTCTCTGCTCAGCCCAGGTCCAGGGGCTGGCTGCTGTCCTCGCCTGCTTGTGGATCTGCGACATTCTTAGGACTCCTCTCTCTGATAACAAGGAATGGTGGACAGGGCAGGTGTGCAGGGGGCACACGCTCAGCCCTCAGCGGTCACTCTTACACCCACACATAGGTGGTTGGTGAGATGAGTTCCGAGGCACCAGTGGGGAGACAGATGGTGCTGTGGAGTCACAAAGGCAACACAGACACTGGTGGGCACTAGAGAAACTTGGAGCAAAGGCACCCAAAGCGATTCAGATGTGCTTTAGGATGGACACATGGTTTAAATTTCTCACAGAAACAATGGGCCACGCTGGCAAGGCATCTGATTTCAAAATCCAGTTTCTAAAACTCTGAATTAAAAAATACTTGGCCAAATTCTATTGCTATGTTGTGCCTGGGTATGAATAGGTAACAAAAAATCTCACCACTATGTAAAACATTAACGCACCAATAAAAATGGGGAAAAACAATATTTGGTCAAATATTCTTACCCACAATAACTTTTTTTGTTATTGTTGTTGTTTTTTGTTTGCTTATTTGTTTTGTTTTTTACCATTTACAAAATGTAATGCAGATTACCCAAGTTGGATTTAAACCCAAGTTCTCAAGAAACTAAAACTTGCAGAAAAAGGTAACCCCCACAGTGAAATAAAATGCTGACTGTCCAGGGCAAGGGCACTACTGTGGACAAGTGCCTGTCACCCTGATCTGCTCTTGCATGAAAGGGAGAATGCAGTTATCTGGAGAGGGGAGTCGTCTCCTGGAATACCCTGGATGGACTCTCCTGCCTCCCCGACTGGTGGGTTCGGGGGGGCAGCTAAGGTCTGGCCAGTGCACCTGTTCCCTGGAAAGGCTTCTTAGGCCAGGGGACAGAGCCTGGTTATGCAGGCAGGATGAGAACTAGAGGGACAGCTGAGTTCCAGGAGAGAAAACTAGAGAGTGAACAGGGGCATGGGGCATGTTGTGGCAGGTGTCACTGGGGTGGACCACTTCCCTCACACCAGGTATGAACTAATTAATGCTCTATTTTGAGATACTCATGCTGTTTCAAGGTTTTTATTTTTGTGGCTACTACAAATCCTGCAAATAACCTTTCAACATACATGTACATATCCCTCTATTTTCTTAATGGAATTCTAAAGAAATCACTTGGTCAAAAAGATGTGCCATCTTATAGATACACAATTGTTTTGAAACTTCTTCCTGAAATTTGCACTTCTAATAGAAAAAAAAAGGTTTGGAATACACATTTACATTTTGTGAAATTATTGGGGAACTGTTCCCTGTAAGTCAAGAGGTACAAATTGATTTAATTTATATTCCATGAAACACCATTGAATGTGAACTTTTAAAAATTTACCATTTTGCTCTTTCTGAGTTTGTCACTTATAGATTGCCTACCCAACACACTTTGTGATTTTATTTCCCTTTTTTTTTAAAAATTGTGAAGCATATTTTAAATTGCCGAGTTCATATGACCATGGTTACATGGAGCTCCTCATCAAAAATGCCACATGCTGGCAAAATCATCAGTCAGTTAGGACAGCAGGGTAAGCTGATGCTCAGAGAGGCCCCCTGCCCAACCAACATGGCACCAGAGGAGTGAGGAATGGAGCTTAGAATCCTAACTCCCACGGAGGCTTGTTCAGAAGAATGTGCTAGTTCCTTGCGGCTTCTGCTCTTTTGCAAATCCACCACAATGATGGGCACGTGTAGACAGAGCCAGGGAGCAGTCGGAGGTAAAGTCTCTCCCTGTCCTTATAGTGAGGGGGTCAGGGCGTGCATGATGGGGCACAGGATGGGGTTCCATTGGCCAGGGACAGAAAGCCTCACAGTGCTTGGTGACTTGAGCAAGCTCTGATTTCTCCTGGCATCACCTCCTTGAATTTCCAATGGAGGGAATGGCACCATAGCCGCTCTCCTCCTCTGGATTACCATGGCATCTTGGAATCAGGAGGACTGGGTGAACAATAAAATACCCATGATGGGACTGTCATACAATTAAGGGTCATCATTATAAGTATAAAGGCTGTCCTTAATGTCCCAGCAGATGAGATAATGCATATTAAGTGTTTTGAAAACATAAAAAGCTCTGTGTATGTGTGTGTGTGTGTGTGTGTGTGTGTGTGTGAGAGAGAGAGAGAGAGAGAGAGAGAGAGAGAGAGAGAGAGAGACAGGATGATGTAATCATCATCTCTGGTGTGTGGCTGCGCTGTCAAGCTCAATGATTCTATGAATCTACAAACCTCATAAATACCTTTGCATCTAATAAGCTCATCTTGAGACAGAAATTCTCCAAGAATTGAGTGCCTCTGAGAGCCCAAGACCCTTGGGAAGGGGCAGTTCAGTTTGTGTCAAAGGTTTTTCTTCCCCACAACATGACCTTTTAAAAGGGCAGAATGAAGCCCCAGGGTGACCTGAGACCTCTGCCTAACAGGCATCTCACAGGATAAAGACATTTAGATCCCAAAGGACAGGAGCAAGTCCCCATCACAGAGGGACTTATCAGGTAGTTTTATGGACACACCTCTGGTAACCAGTATTCTGTTCTCATCTTCTATGAGATCAGCTTTGATATATGCAGGACCCAGCGTGCACGCGTATCCAGATATCATATTGTGCCCCATGAGCAGATGCAATTGTTATATGCAAAACAACAACAACAACAACAACAACAACAACACACCTGTTAAGAAAATCCACTAGAAACATTGAATGCTACTTACCCAGCCTCAGCAGAACGTGGTCTGTGAAGGCGCAAGCTTGGACGAGCTGGTCTGCCATTGTCTGTGGAAATGCACCTGGGCATCAAGGAATCCCTTTCTTTAGAACCTCCTGTGCATTGTCACCTGGCAGGATTGAGAGGAGCCCCAGTCTGCACCAGGCATCAAAAATGTCCACAGACAATCTGCCCTCCAGTTTCTGTCTCTCACCTGCTCTGGGAAAAAATCTGCTGGTGTCATAGTCCAAGGATGCACCAAGTGCTCAGAGGATGGTGTTTCTCCTGGAGAGGGAAGGTTCTGCTGCTAGCTGCAGAGAGTCTGCCAGCAGGATGCCCTTCCACCCAGGGGAGGATGTTCATGATGGAGTCAGTGTGCACATGTAGAACTGGGGCTGCTTTGCACTTAAAGACAGGTGAAAAGGGCTTGGGAGAGGATGGCAAGCTGCCTCTGCCTCAGGATTCCTGGGTGCACTGGCAAAACTCCCCAGCTGCACAGCAGAGCAACTGCATCAGCCTCAAAACCAACCTCTGCTTTTTTAAAATTAACAAATATTTATTTGCTACAATTCTGCCATCCAAGCTCAATCCCACCCGCCACACTGAGATGTGTTGAAGAGTAGGGCTGGAGCCCCTCTGGTCCCAGATGCAGAGGGCAGGGTGGGGAGGGAGGCCAGCTACCAGCTCAGCAGCACCCGTGGTGTCTGGTTAGCTGTGTGGTGCTGGACAGTCTCCTCACTCTCTGTGCCTCATCTAATGATAATAGCGTCTACTTCTTAGAGTGTTTTAAGGTATAAATGGCATCCACATAAGGAAGTAAGTGGGCCTCATCCAGAATAGTCTCCTCAGGACCTTCTTGCATTTTTATCTGATGATATCCCCAGTGGATTAACGAACTGATCAGGAAACAGAGTCCTGGTCCCTCTCCCCATTGGACTCCGATCACCACAGCAGACGTGGCTCCTGGTCCACAGCCTGGGAGACAGTAGGTGCTCAATAATTACATAACTAATTAGTCATACTATTTAATTCATAACTAATAATAAATGAGTGTTCTTCATAGACTCCTTTGTATTTATTATTGAACTCTATTTCCTTTTACAGAGTTTACAAACATTCTGATTTTCAAGTGAAGCTGAGTCTCAAATGTTTTTAATGAAAATCTAAAAACATTAGAATGTAAGTGGCAAAATAGACGTTGACAGTTCCACGGGTGACCATAGTCTGACTTTCAAGTAGCAATCGACTGAAATGTCTGTGGCTTCAGCTTCTGTTCTGTCACACTCTAAAGCTAAAGGGTGGTGCAATTTGACATTCTCAGCACAGAAAACGGGTTCGATTCAATCAGTTTAAGCAGGAAGTGAAGCTCAAATAGAGTTGTTAGGAGGGAGGAGGAGGAGTGTGGAACCAGGCTCTGGGTGACCGTGAGGGCTTGCCAGGCACACCAGGCAGGAGATCCCCAGTGACTCTGCCACTTTGGTGGGGTTTCTCCTTTCTGCCCCCTCAAGTCTGCCACACTCCACCACCCACGGCAAAAAGTGATCAGACGATAGCTGTCAATTTTCTTGAGCATCCGGCTTCCTTATTAAAGTCTCACACTTCTTCCTGTCATCTTGAAAATCAAAATCACCTACACCACCAAGACTGCCTGAGCCTGCCCTGCTCGGGTCTGCTGGGAAGGCAGCCCTCAGCTAGCATCTGGGACACTGGATTTGGGAAGCTTCCTGTTCCTGGAAGACAGGAGAGTGGCTCCCTGGGCCTAAACTGTTGCCACCACGAATGTCCATGCTGAGCACCTGCTTTCCCCCAGGGAGTCAGGAATTTGAGTGTGAACCAGGAGACCAGCTCTAAGTCAAGTCTTTAGGCACTAAGTTTCTAATGAAACTCCTTGGTAGACAGTGTCTCAGATGTGTCACCCTTGGATGCTGGAGGAATCAAATATCAGGTGACTCCATGGAGAGAGGGCTCTTGGAGGCCTGTACCTGGCTGCTTCTGCCCTTCAGCCCATGGACCTTTCCTTTATGGCTTTTGCTTTGTATCTTTTTGATATAATCCATCATCATACTTGGAGGGCTACTGTGTGCTGTGTCTTCCTGGGAAATTACCAAAACTAAGGGTGGCCTTGAGGGCGCCCAGCATGACAACCTGGTAGAAGAAGACTGGAGATCTTCATTTTTGGGTGTGTTTTCTATGTCAGAAAATTGAATTTGAACACAGAGCACTAGGAACCTATGTAGTTAATGTGTAGCAAAACCTTGTATGTGTTACAAAATCTGATTCCCTTTTCTCCTGGGGACACAGCTAGACTGTCTCTTCTCCCCTCTATTACAGTTTCATGGGGCCGGTCACTCTTGGTTTGCACCTCAGGACCTTCCCACGTGATAGAACTGTGTTCTAACTGCACTCTTCCCATGTGCAAAAGGGTGGCTGAGGTCAGCCAGGCTGCAGGGTGTCAGGCCCTGTGGTGGAAGGTTTGGGTCCTGGAGGGGTCTCATGGCGAAGAACAATGGCTGAATCTTCTATTGGAATAAAACCCTGGGCTGTCAGAGTTTTTCTGCCCCTGTAGTTGATGTTGCCTTAACTAATTCAGGGAAGTCCAGGATAAAAGAGGTTGCTTAGATGGACAATTCATCCCCCAATGCAATTAAAACTTCCATCTTTGAAAATAAAAATGGACAAGTTCCATAAAAGTTTAAAAGAATAATTGCCATAACCCAAAATTCAGTTTTTAAACTTCAAAAGAATTCACAGTGATCTGCAAGCACACTCTGTGACAGTCATGATGATGTCAGTGTTTCTGAACTGGAACTCTTAAAAAAAAGAAAGAAAAAAAAAAGGAAAAAGCTTTACAATACAACAAGTAAAACAATGTATCTAACCCAAATTCCTTCAAAAGCCTTGTAAAAACTCTATTAGAAATTACACCAGATTCCATTATCTGCCTATTGGGTATCAAAATGTTTGAATATTTAAACCCTTTCATGTTAGATAAAATAGTTTCTTTTGTCTTTGTGGATCATTTGCTTTATTGTGTGTTAAACTCATAAACAACAAAAAATATCCGACCTTCGCTCTCAAAGGCTACATGATATAAATATGTAGGTGACTCAAATGCAATTTCCCCAGGAATAAAGTGGCTGTGAAATTGAGTTTTTCTGCACTATGGGTCTTGAGCAAGGTCATCGTAATGTGGACATAACTGAACCAGCCCCGTTGGTGGAATTTCTAATTAAATGATGCACCCTGCTGTTCTCCACATACGAACCTCTTGGCACTTTTCAGAAACCAAAAGACATACCTGGAAAGTTTGAGACATTTTAAAAGAGCCTATGTTAGCTGATACTTAATCTTTCTAGAACTGTTCTAATGGGAGCTAGACAAATCTCTAAGTCATTGGTTTCTGAGCATCTGCTCTAGTTCTGTGTGTGGGAGTGGGCAGAGATCCTATTTGGATTTTGTTATTTATTTTTGGTTGCTGCATAATATTTGCCCCTGTGTGTGAGGTACAGTGTGCTGCTTTGATTCCTGTGGACACTGGGTGGGCAGTGATCAACTCTGGTGGATCAACAACACCATCACCTCAGACACTTGTCATTTCCCGTGGTGAGCACCTCCAAGTTCCTCTGCCTCTAGACAGCCTCCATGCACTCTGCTCCTCACATTCTAGGTTTGCAAGATCTGATGGAGATCTGCCCCCTTCATAGTTTGCCAGGACTGTCTTGCATCCAGGAGTTGATTATGGGGGCTCAGAGCTCACTGGCTGCCTGGATGTCCTCCCCCTCGGGTCCTCCTGCCTCCTGACAGCTGGACAAAAGAAAGGCAGTTTACCTGTGCTCACTTGCAAATGCTCCCTGGGGACAGTACCTGCAGCCCTGTCTCAGCTTGCTTCCCTGGGTTGTATTCTTAAAGGACACAGCCCCTCTTGTTTCTGCTCATTCCCCGCCTCAGTACATTTTGCCCTTTCATGAATTCAGTTCCCCTTTTGCTTTTTAAGCTACTTTATTCCAGGTTCTGTTGTAATGAAAAGCAAAGGAGTGAACAGTGACAAGAGACAGCCTCAGGACAGCGCGTGACAGCCAGCCTCCCTCTTCCTGAGCCTGCTGTAGGGGACAGGAGTCTCCAGCGCACAAGACTGAATCCACGTTTTACGCTCGGCACCAAGTTCAATGCCTTAATAAAGAAATTTGAAGAGGAGAAATAAAGCAGGATGGGAAATACAATGAAAGGAAAGCAAGAGAAAATCAGATCTAACTTCTCTGGAGCTGCGTTTGACCGTGGGCTCCAGCTGGCCAGGCCCGAATGGCACAACCTGGTTCAGAAGCAGAGAGGGACCAGGTGCTGACTGCTCACCAAGATGCCCTTGGACCTTGCCCCATGCCTGGCACAAGGGGTGCTGATTAATAGGTGTTGAATCAGTAAGTAAAAGAAAGATGGCCAGCGTCAGGAGCGACACTTGCAAGGTAGAAACTCAGTCGTGAATTGGCTCTCCTGGGAACAGTGTGGTGTACCCTTGTCCCCTGACACAGTCTTTCCAGCTATTGATGCCCGAAATTGATTGTTCTCTCAAGGACACAGCAGCCTTGTCTGGCTTTGTGTCTTTTTACTTTAATTTAAATTTGCTTTGCGTTTTGCCTCCGGAGCTAGAGTACATTTATAATGAAAGCAATAAACAGATGTCTCTCAACACAAAAGAGCTTTAATTTTTCACACGACTTTATTTTTATTTTCCTGTTTAATACTCATCAGTAAATATTGTGAAATAAAGACTTCATCCCCAACAATCCAATTTTACTGGAAACTCTGCAGAGTTGATACAGAGGACACATCGGCTTGACCAAACTCAATGAGCCATTCAGCCGCTGTTTTAAATATGTCCTATGGCCAGATGATCATCCAAACACTCAGACAAGGAAAATGAATTGCAAAAGGAGCTTATTCAATTCATCCAAGTATAAAAGTTCACCAAGAAAAAGAAAGGTTCAGCATTAACCTTGATGTGACCTTGAGGGCACTCATTGGCATCCCAATGCCAGGGCATGAGGAAGGTTGGAAATATCCCTACTGTCTCTTTGAACCAGGAAGCATGCTCAGCTCCGTTGGCCAGTGGACGTGGCCTTCCCAAGCTGACATGCCTCCAGGGGCCAGAAGGATGTACCAATGAGTGAAGCATGCTGGGGAATTTCCTCGGGGACATTCTTTATAGATCATTAAACAAATAGTTATATTTTTCCATTTCTGAAGGAAAGGTGAGATTTCTCACTTTTCTGGAAACACCTGGTGCTTTTGGTGTTGCTTCAGTTTATCAGTTTTCAATAGAGCTAGAGAAGAAAAATGTTTCACTTCCCTTGTAACTCTAAACCAGGGGAAATTTTTAAAAATGGCACGATGCATCGTCCCAGCTACTGGGGAGGCTGAGGCAAGAGGATCGCTGGAGTCCAGGACTCAAGACAGCCTGGGAACCTATCTTAAAAACAACAATGGCAACAACAAACAAAAAGCAGAAACAGGGCGATGAATGCAGTCCATACGACCAAATGCAATATTCACCCTTAGGGCACAATAAGGAACCCTGTGGATTGTGGAAAACTGAGAGCACATGTCCTGCTGAGGCTGGCCACCTCCATTTAGAGCCCACGGATGGAAGCCAGACAGAGCAAGAGCCAGGGGGTCAGAGCATCTGAACTCCATAGAAAGACTAAGAACTGGACTTTGGCATACAATTCTTATAATTTTCAAATATTGCAATTCTTCATTTTTTAATGTTTCCTGCTAGGGCAGGAATGGTGTGAAACAGAAGACCTTGGAAGCCCTTGTCCTTCTGAGGTGGTTTTGCTTGACCATTCCTTTACTCCTTCATTCAGCAAAGGCTTACGGAGCACCTGCCCTGCAGCAAGCACCCTGCAGGAGAAGCAAGAACGAGATTCACACTGCTGAATTCCAGAGCCCACATCCTGGTTATGGACAGAAGAACTAAATTAGGACTCACTCTATGGGACAGAGGCTGCCCCCAGGGCAAGCAGAATCCTGTGAGTGACCCCAGGGTAGAGGGAGCTCATCCCCTACTTTGGGGCAATAGTAAATTTTCATGTATGTAAACTAAAAAAAAAAAAAAAAATCAAAGAGCAAGTAGGTAAATGCTAGCCAGGATGCAGACTGTGATAAAGTAACATCTCTACATTACAAATTAACCAGCTACCTGGAGCAAATGGTAGAGACATTTATTTAAATAATTTTGAATAGCACCATTTTGATTGGCGGTTAAAATGTTAGAAATGGATAGATGGTGCTGATTATTCTATGGGTCCATTTGCTTTCCATGAAGGTACACGTTAGTATTTCCTAAGCTATTTTAAATCTCTATGAGACTTCAATGAATAAATAGATATTTAGAGCTTACCCTCTGTGTAACCTCTGTCTATGATTCCACATCCATGTCTCTATCTGGATATAGCTGCTCTCATGTCTTGGCAGATATAAGTAGATACTCATCTAGACTCAGGTAAGCAGATAAGTAGACGGATAGTGGGCAGGCAAATATGTAGATGTTGAGATCGTCTGTCCGTCCTCATCGGATCAGTGCACACAATGAGCATTCCCACGCTCTGCTCCACCGAGGCCTGGCACTCAGTGGAAACGGGTACGTGGGACAGCCATCTTGGCTTGTAAACACTGTTCTTCAATAAATAAGGCAGGGCTCCTGGAAGAAGTGGCGGGACTCCTGGCCCAGGCCGGGAAAGCACAGATGTGCCTGCAGCATCCCGCAGACTCAGAAAGTATAAAGTGTTCACGAGACGGGGAGGTGGGTGAAAGCTGCAGAGGCCACCGTGAAATTGTCACAGACACCAGAAATGGGAACACTGGAGGAGCAAAACCAACAGGTATGGCCCTGGGTTATATCCCAAAGAATATAGCCTTTTGGAGACCTCATGGGGATAAATAAATAAGAAAATATATTTAATAGAACAGAAAAATTGGCTCTTTCTCAGAGATGAATTTCGATTATTGCATGTAAAAAGAATTAGGGGTATAGAAGTCACCACTAGAGGGAGGAATCACATGTTAAAATTCCTGCATCCCCTGGACTTGGTGCCTGAGCCTTGATTCCAGCTGCTCAGGAGGCGAGGGCTGGAGGATCACAAGTTAGAGGTCAGCCTGGGCAATTTGAGACCATGCTTTAAAAATAAAATGATTATGAAGATAATATAATAACAATAAAAATCATGATGATGGTGGTGGAATGTCTGGGGATGTGGCTCAGTGGTAGGGTGCTTATTTACTATGTGTGAGGCCTCAGGTTCAATCCCTAGCACCACACACATGCATGCACACACAGTGTTTTTGCTGCATCCAATTTATGTATATGGGTGCTAAATTTGGTAGGTGGAAGTTTAAGGAGAAACAAGACATTTGCACAGACTCGATGTATTTCCCCTGAGGCAGGGTTTATTTTATAAGGAGATGCAAGGGAGAGCTTCTGTGTCCTCTGTCTGCTCCCCATCCGGTGAGCACACAAGTCAGCCATCTGTAAACCAGGAAGGGAGCCCTCACCAGACATGAGATCTCTGGCACTGTGATCTCAAACTTTTTCAGCCTTCACAATAAGAAATAAAAATGCATGTTGTTTCAGCCACCCAGCATCCGGTATTCTGTTACAACATCCCAAACTAAGATGAGCTTACAGCAGTGTTAGCTCAGATCTCACGCCAAGTGAGCATTTTTCTGCCATTTGGAAATTCAGTCAAGAATAAGGAATCGCAGATATTGAATAGGAAACATGGCTATTATCATTGTTATGTGCTGAATTATGTCTCCCCCCAAATAATTCACATGTTGAAGTCATCTCCCAGCACCTCAGAATGTGACTCTATTTGGAGTTAGAATCTTTAAAGATATAATGAGGTAAAAATGAGATTTTGGGGGTGAACCCTCATCCAATGTGGCCAGGGTCTTTGACAGAGGAGAAAATGTGCACAGAAACATGTAGAGGAGAAAGGCCAGGTGAAGGCACAGGACAGGTGAACATGGCTATTTACAAGCCACAGAGAGACCCAAAAAGCCACCCTGCCAACACCATGACCTGAAATTTCCACAAGAAAGTAAATCCTTGCTATTGAAACCAATTATGGCAGCCTTCAGACATTAAGACAAGTGTATCCTCTTCTTGATGAAAGGCCAGCCTCCCCAGTTATTATGATTTAGATATGAGATGTCTCTCCAAAGCTCAGATGTAAGACAGTGTAAGAATTTTCAGAGGTGAAATGATTAGATTAGGAGAGGTGTGACCTAATCAGTGGATTAATTCCATGATGTGGATTAACTGGGTTTTGACCACATGGGGATAGGGTGTGGCTGGAGGAGGTGGGTCACTGCGGGTCTACCTTTGGGGTTTATATTTTGTTCTTGGTGAGAAGAGTTTTCAGTACTTCCTGGCTGCCGTGTCCTGAGCTGCTTTCCTCCAACATTCCCTTCCGCCATGATGTTCTGCTGCACCTTCACCCCACAGCACTGCATTCGGCTGAACCCGGACTGAACCTTGAAACTGAGAGCCAAAATAAACTTTCCCTCCTCTACATTGCCCTTGACCAGTCCTTTGGTCACTCTGATGCAAGGATAACTGACACACCGGCCTTGCAATTCAGCAGGACTTCAGTCCTCAGAAGCCCAGTGAGCAAATGGAAGGAGTAAGAAAGTTTCCAGTTTTCCAGAGCCCAAAGGAGGAAGGGAGAGAGATGCCCTCTGTCTTCTTTTTCTTTTTTCTCCCCATCCAAGTAGCATGCATTGTACTTCTCAGGAAATACTGTTAACTTCACATTTTCACATACCCTGAGTAGACCTGGCTTCTCAGAGCAGCACCTACTGAGCAGAACCTTCCTGAGCAAGAGATTTGAGTCCCAGTTCCTCCTGGTAGTCCCTCCTGGGGGCAGCAGCTGAGGGAAGGAGAAGGGGCTAAGGTATAAAGGAAATCGAGCTCCACACTCGAGGGGGGAGACACAGGCTGTCTGCTGCATAAGCCGGTTTCAGGTGACACTTGACTCATTTTTCTTCAATTTACAGACCTTACCTTCCTTCTGTGCACCTCGAAGGTACAAAATAAGCCATATCCTCTGAGACTTGCATGTGCTTTCTTCTTTGCCTCTCACATAGGCAAAGCCCAGATTTCAATTCAATTCATCATTGCGTGCTAATGACTGGTGGCCAAATGGATGCCATTGCACTTGAGTGAACGTGGACTGATATGAGATCACGCATCCCAGGGGCCTCCTCTAATTGCCCTTGTGGGAGTCACAAGGAAGCCTATTTGGAGCATTCTAAAGCTCAGCAAATGTCCCCAGAATGGCCTTCAGGGACACATATCGATTTAGTGCTGGCTCCAATACTAAACTCTAAATACTAAATACTCTAAATACTAAACTCCAATACTAACTCTTTAGTTAAGTGACTGCAGAGTACTTCTAGCGTTGGCTCTAAATTAAGCACAGAACTTTGGACGTCTTTCTGGGAGCCGGGGATATTAATCTATTTCAGTTGGTTGATATCCAGTCTCAGATCTTTAAACCTCAGATCACCCGCATCACGATCCTTCCCAGTACAATTCAGCTGCCCCACGAGCCCTTGCTGGGTGCTGTGAACCCTGTGTTCAACACCGGAGGGGTTTCTTTCTGTCGAGGTAAGTACATTTAACTCAATCTAGAGAGTTATTATTCTGGGGCCAGAATATTTCCAGTTCATAGCCTCACGTTTTTTTTTTTCCAATCAGTGAGTTACTTATCTCTGCCTTTGAGTGGCAGAATCTCCCCGGCACTCCAAGAAAATGGAAGAAATAAGAACATGTCTGCAGGTATCCCCGACACAGGTTCTTATTTTACCTGTCACAGCACAGCAGAAAAACAAATATCAGGTTTCTATAAATAATCCACCAAATGCCAGGAGCCTCCCAGCCTCACTGATTTTCACCAAGAATTTAGTTATTCTCTCCCTCTTTCTCCGCAATTCTTGGTGTCATGGATTTCTTAAAACAAATAAATTAAATTTCTAAAAAAGAAAACCTTAAGCATCACAGATTCATTAGATGGCAGCCATTGTTTACAGCAAGAGGATTGCCGGCCCAAAAGCTCTCAGGGATGACAATTTAATCCAAGCAAAATAGAGATCTCCACTCCAGAGGCAGGAGCTGAGGCAGCAAAGCTGTCAAAGCAATTAGTAAAACCTGTTCGAGAACTCGTTCTTGTCCTCTGAGACAGTCTACATGGGTCTTTCATCCACCAAGGTTTGGGGAATCACCTCTCTCTGGCACAGGCTAAGGGTAGAGTCCAGCCTTATGGGCATTTGGTCTTGACAGTGACCACTGAAGCTCAGGACCAGGGCCAGCTGGGTCACTGTGTTATTGTCAATTGAAACAGACACTCCAAAACAGAGAGAAAGGGGCAACATTTCAATCTCACCCCACTTCATCCTGCTAAAAGCTCATACAGCATGTTGGCAGATACAGGTACCGCAGGACGATTGGTGGCATGAGGTGCTGTCACCATTTTGGGGTCTCATCACCACAATCTGGTTACAGCCCCTCAGATTCCTTAGAGGCTACTCCCCACTTCTCCACCCAATTCCTTCTCAATCACTGACCCATTTCCATCCTGATGAATTTACCTGTTCTTGATATTTCCTCTAAAGGGATGGATGTGATCAGTGGTGCTGATGACTGGTGTCGTTAATTCAGTGCAATGTGGACAATTTCAACCGCATTAACTCAGGAGTTCATATTCTCACACCACCCTGCCTCTCTCTGGCTGAGGAACACCCCTCTGCACAGACACCACACCTTTTAAATCTGGTCCTTCACTGGTGGCATGTGGATGATTGCCCTCTCCAGACCACACACACTGGAGGAGGCTCAATTACCATGATGCCCCCTCCTACCACATGGGCAAACCATTCTGGAAACTAATGTCAACAAACTCTAATTTGTGGGAAGGAAACAAAACCTCGGTCAGTGAACCACAGGGAACAAAGGAATCAGGGCGGTTTTGGTCTTTTTCTCCTCCTCGGCCCCACACGTATCTGCACTCCATCTGGGGTCGGACAGCACTCTGCAAAACAGACTCTTGGTGCAGCAGAAAGCTAGCCAAGAGTGTCAGCCTGGTGGATTTTCAGAATGCAGTGACAGTAGAAAAGTCAACAGTGAAAATTATCATCACAGCAATAAGAATCCTGTTTTCTTAGGCACTACTCTGTACCTGGTGTAAACAGTGCATAGTAGAGGCTTATTATATATTTTATGTATTAGCCAATGAAAAAAAGGTTGCTTTAAATGTATTTTTCCTCCTTTGTTGCATGGTATATATAGATTCTAATTTTGGGGGGCTATGCTATTTTTTTTTTCTTTTTCTTTTCTTTCCCCCTAATTAGTACCAATCCCAAGAATATCCACTTGTGTGAAAGAATTTCCCACTTTCCTGGCTAATGCTTCTTTAAGTTGCCTTCTGAGCTAATTCTAAATGGTTGCTTGGGATTTATGGAGGCTGAGGAAGGAGACCAGGTGAGTTACAAACACAGAATTAGGTAAACTATACCTGTGGACTAACCAGGACACACACACACACACACACACACACACACACACACACACACACACCTGCAGGAGACCATATGTTGATGTTGTTAATAATGGGTGTGCTTGGCTATAGGACAGAAATTTTAGATATTTTCATTTAAATCATGGGAATTTTTGTGTGTATTTTCAGCATTTGGGGGGATATTTGGCTTCATGTGGTCATCAATGACCTCAATTCCTTCAATATTTCTAATTCTGTATCTTGAACATATTTGTATTTTTATGCCATGTTGTTATAACAGAAAGATAGACATTACGGTTATAGGTATTAAGTTCTTCCAGGAGAGTTGAAGGAAGAGTGCAGGGGGAGGCCACGTGGCCTTAATATTATTGAATGAAGAAGCAAAATCTTGTGCTGAAATCTTTATATGAAGTATTCTTAGCACTCATTGGTAAGATCAGGTCACATGGCCAAGACCTCAACCAATCACAGGCTTGTGTGGAATAGATGCACAAATACAGAATGGCTATAACTGTTTTGACCAATCAGGACCTGCCCCTAAGTCTGGGGGAGGGACAATAAGCTGCTCATCAGATGTCAGGACAAAATGGGGAGCAGCTGTTGGGTGGCTACCCAGTAGGGTAAGAAGTGAATAAGACACTCTTCTGGGTGGAATGAAACCATTCTGCATTTAAGAGAGAGATTTTTCAGTGTTAAATAAAGGAAATTGGAGACATTTAAATATCATAGTGACAGATTTGTTCTTTTTCTGATTATTTTTGTGTTTTTTCTGATTGAATCAAGGAGAAAAATCAGTTTGTTGCTAAAATGCTTTCTTTTTTTTTTCTTACATAATCCTAATCAGGCTTTATCGGAGAGGAAGCTGGTTCAAAGCTTTATGCAGTTACCAGAACCACACTATTATGGCTTCATTCACTAGATATAAATTCACAATTATCCTCCATTATTGTAAGTTGTAAAGATTTACCATCATGATATTGAATCATCTTGGAATACACTTAGCAATAATACAGGTTAGTTCAAATATAATATTACAAATGTTGTGTCAACATGGAATTAATCATAAAGATGTTTTTTTAATAGTTTGAAAATTAAGAATTGCTGAACATGGGGCCTTCTGGGAGAGGGTTTCTGGGACAATTGAGTATCTAGAAGAGAAAGCTGAAGGTTGAATCTAGGTTAATTTTTAGGGCAAAATCAATGGAAAACTTTAAAATGCTACAATGGTATGTCTCATCCTTTATTGTACTAAGTACTATTGTTTCTGAAAAGAAGCTGATGTATTCAAAGCACAATTCAAAATATATTAATCTCTTGCCTTGTGATTTAGAATTAAAATAACAGAGGAAGCCATGAACTTGTGAACTAAGATAAACCATAGGTAGGTGGATCTGATGGATAGACACATAGACATAGTGATAGACAGGTCTCTTCTTGGATGGATGTCTTAATTAGTGATTACAGAATTAGACCCCTATTTTTTAAAATGTCATGTTGGATAACTGCAACAATTTTATGAATGGAAAAAAAGTTCTACTTCAGTCTGTACTTCTGAATTGTGTTCAGTGGCATAAATATGGACCCCAGGCTTGACATGATATAGCAGGGTTATTGTCAGTGTGGGGAGAATCCCCAGTGGCATTTGATCTGATTTGGGGTGCTATACAAACAGCGCTAAATAACAGAATCACACAGTGAGAGGTAGTATTTTTCTTAGATTATTTTTTCATCCTTTCCATTATCTCAGAGAGAAAGACACCTGGCTGGATCTCTTGAATCCCTGAAAACATCTTCACATCTCCAAGAAAGAGCTGAGCAAGTTTCGGGTGATCTGCAGATGGTGGCTGGTTCAGTACCTCAAGAGGCCTGGGGTGCGGGTGTGGTCAGGATGCCCTGGACTCTCATGTATCACAGGATGGCTGCCCAGCCCTCCAGCCTCCCATCCTCAGGCATTTAGCCCGGTGATCTGGGGGAACTTGGCCCACACCTGCACTCTGACCTGCAGCTGGTCAGGTGGAGCTGCGCTAAGTGCACCAGCTTCCTCTCCTGGGCCTCCACACCAAGTTGGCACAGGAGGAAGGGAAGGCTGCTATGTGGGCCGTGGACAAATTCTGCAACACTTCATTCTTGCTTAATTTGCACTCTCTATTTTTCTTTAAATTTCACTTCCAACAGTGGTTTAAAGCAATAAGACTGGGACTTCTATTAAAGGAAAAATGTTAAATTATTTTAAGGTGGTATTTTATGGCACATAGGGTCAATGGGGTAGTAAACACAAGGACCGTGGTGCAGAGGCTCTCTCAGGGATGTCGATATTATCTATTTCATGTTGTCATTTAGGATCAGAAACCCAGTAGAGCAATTATTCCAGGTTTTCAAAAGAGGCTAAAAAATCAATTATCACAAATTTTAAATATTGATTGGGTCTAGGGATGTAGCTTAGAGGTAGAGCACTTGCTTAGCTTGTGTGAGGCCCTGGGTTTGATCCCCAGGATTATAAAACAAAGAAAAAGCAAATATTGGCAAGTGAATTGTGTGCTTTGCGTGTTTGATCTGCAATTTGTTCCGTGCCTAGTGAGCCCACAGGTCAGTGCTGGATGGGCTCAGGCCTCAGGCTGGTTTCCATACGTGTCTTTCCTTCTGATAACCTGCTGTAGCTCTTCCCGGGGATCCCCTCACCCCTGCACTGCTTTACTCTTCCCAAATTGGTTCCTCTGCTTCAGTCGACCTGCAGATATTCTCTGAAGTAAGGAGGGTGGTGGTTGATTGACAGTTCTGAGCAGATGATTGACAACTCCACAGGAGCCTCTCTCGGCAGCAGCCAGGATTAGAAGGTTTTTTGAGTGCCACCAGCAAAACTATCTCCTTCCTCATTGACTAACTCTTAGAATTTGAAGATTAAAGACCTACATCCCAGGAACTCTCTCTGACAGGGGAACTGCAGGGGTCAGGTCACCTGTCCACACCCCACAACAGAGTCTACAATGACAGATTTCCGTTTTCTCAAACTTTTTTTTTTAATGGCATGTGACCCAATCTGGGCCCAGGAGATATGAGGGGAATATTAATGACATCTATCCTAAACATTTTCTGCCCAAGTTGTCGTCTTCTTTTATTTTGCTGTGTTTGTAAGATGTGATGCCTGGAGGTCTGGAAATCATTTTGTAACCACGAGGGGAAAAGTTTCTGGAGTAAACTAATGTGTTGAGCATCATATAAAACCAGGATGGAAGGACTCTGGTTTCTTGGAGATTGGTGAGCTGCTAGGCCAGGCCTGAAATGGCTGACTATGGGCTTCATGGTACGTGAGACAATGACTTGGCATCAAGGCAAAGAAAAATTAGTGTTAGGTGAGCCACACAGAAAAGGGATTTCTGATTGTTAATAAGAACCAGCATGTGGAAGTGAAATTGTCCTTCCCCATTTCCCCCTTTGAAAGTATGGACACTGTCTACCTCACTGAAGCAGGACAAGGCCAGGCCTGACCACTCTGCCCTCCCCAACACAGTTTGCACGTGCATTTCCCTGACTACGTGAGCCTCGTGGGAGTCACCACACCAGCCCAGAACAGGGGCCCATGTATTCAAAGCCTCTGTTCACATCTCAGCAAACTGACTCAGAATTAACGGGTAAATACGTCCACAGAAGCAGTGACTCTACAGAGATGGGGGCTTGGAGGAGAGGGCTGGGGGAGGCACTGGTTTCTGTCCATTCCCCAGGAGAGGGGTGATCACCCAGCTCCACAATCTGGTAGAAAATCTCCTACAGAGAATGCACAAGTAGCAGCATGGTGTCTGCAGGATCCATGGTGCGTAAATGGCCCCAGATCCCCTCATCAGACTGCGGACATGAGTGACAGACTGGTCTCCAGTTCCCAGCTCCCCAAGGGTTCCCCAAGCCCAGGCTGCGTTCTGGCTCAGGCAGGTTCTCCAGGTTGGATTCCTCACGCCTCTTCAGGGCTGGGTCCTGCATCTCATCAGGACCTGTGCATTCTCCACAAAACCCATCTGTCTTGATTTCCCTGCCTGAAAACCACAGAGGCCCTCAACAATTCCTCCACGAAAGACCGAGAGTGGATTTCAGTGATCCAGAGTTTAAATGTCTGTGGTTTCCATAGCAATAGGTCGAAAGGGTGCTTCACAGATGCTGGGCCGCGGCTCGGGTTCTTGGCTTGGGCGCACCCCCAGTCTGCCCAAGATGCTGTTTTCTTCTGATAATGGGCTGGAACTCTTCCTGGAGACTCTTCCGTGCCAGGCAGGACCACCAGGCATGCTGCAGGAGGGCTCCTCCTGTGAGATCGCAGCGTCTGCATGCAAAAGAAGTCGGTCCACGTTACTTAAATAAAAGTTAACCTAATTAAGAATTGTTGGGAAAGCGGCCCACATTCCCCAATGCCCCGAACTGGCTGGGCCTAATGCCCCTCTTGGGAGGGTGGCGCTGGACAGGGACGGGGTTGCAGATCCTGCTGGGGGGAAATGTTACTGGTGTCAGTTCTGATTACTGTCACCTTGCTGGGGCTCCAGGACCCACGGAGGACATATGCTAATTCCCATGCCCCAGTCCTCCCTGCCAAGGCCCCCTGACGGGGTGAAATGATGGTGTCTGCAGCTTCTCTCTGGGCTGCATGGAGCGTTCCCAGCTCAAGGCATGGGCTTTGGAAATGTTTCCTGTTTTCATGCTTCAAACAAGGGCAGCCCTACATTCCTCGTAGTGTTTCGCGGATGGCACAGAGAGATGCAGAAGTCTCTGGCCTGAGCCAGGGCGGCTCACTCTTCATACCACAAGATGGCAATGGAAACTCAAAGTGGGATGGTGAAGTAGGCGGTGACTTCAGGGACAGAAGACCTGGGTCCTGCCCCAGATTTGTCCCTGAGTCACAGGGAGATAAAGCTCTCTCGGTCGTGGAGAATTCCCCCCTCTAAAAACATGACACCTTTTTAATGTCATGATCAGACCTGACCTGACACCTGTCCTGCGTGGTCCTGAGAGTCACAGAACACACACACACACACACACACACACACACACACACACACCACGTGTGTGCGAGCTGGAACGGGGGACGTGCTGTGGAAAGGAAGCATGTGTTAGTGGGTGGACTTCCACCTGGACCCAGGGCCCCCTCTCAAGTGCTGGCCTTGGGTTCTGAGGTCCACAGAGAGGACAGAATCTGGTCTGAGCAGTGCTACATCTTAGTGGGACAGGGGTCTGTGCACGGAGTGGGTCATGGAAGGACGTGGGGGGGGGACGTGCACTTAATAACCCCACACCTGACACCGACCACAGCCCAAGGTCATCTGTGGTCTCTTAATTCCAAGTGTGTCTGACACACTGAGCTTGCAGTGGCCAGGAAGGGCAAGCTCCCTGGTCTTGGGCATCCCTTGTGCTCCTCCTGGCTGTGGCCACAACACATGGCCCTGGCTGCTTGGCGTCCAGGCCGTCCCTCAGGCTTGTGTTTGATAGTGACCTTGAGGGATGAGGTGATGCTGGCTCACTGCTCACTATGAAGACAGAGAACCCTGAGCTCCATGCTCCTCAGCTGCAACACAGACCCCCCCCCCCGTCACCCCCTGGGAACCTCCCTCTCTGTCTGCTCTGTTGGACTCAGTTGCAGGAGCTCACTGGGGCTGTATCAAAACCCTCGTCCTGGCCCTGGAGCGTGTCTTCTGAGAGAGCCTGGGGTACAGAGTGGGGTCGAGCCCAGGCTCTGCATTCCTGACAGCATCTTGTAATGGGAGCCACTGAGCCTTCCTCTCCCAGGGTCCCGAGCACATGCAGCAAGTGCTGGTCAGGTTCCCTGCCCTGGCTGGAAACTGCAGCAGATCCCAGGATTTTCTGCTCACCATGACAACCTCTCCCATGAAGGGTAGAGGCCGTGAACACTGCCATTTCGTATGCTCACAGATGAGCATAGGACCTGTGAAACTCCACACCATGCACAACCACAAACGTGGGATCCTAATTAGAATGTCATGCTCCGTGATGCATAACATGTCAAATTACACTCTACCGTCATGTATACCTGAAAAGAAAAGTAAAAATAAATAAAGTAAAACATCCACCCCACGAGACTGCAACACTGCTCTCCAATTACCTGCAAATTACCCCGCACCTCCCTACCCCAGGCCAGGTTGCTTCCTGCTTCCCTCTGTCCCTCAAAGGCTCTGAGTCCAGCCCCTCCTCATGCAGCCCACCCTCACCTCCTGCTTTTCCCCACTCCCCAATGGACCCTCCACTGAGTGCCCCAGACCAGAGCCCCGTTCCACTGTGACTTTCTGCCGTAGAGTTGTACTGCACCCTTAGCAGTTCCCAGATCTGAACTCACTACACCACGACTGTGTGCATCTTGTCCTTTGCCTGATCTGCAGCTCCTGAGCTCCAGAGCCACATCTACTGACTCCTTCCTGGTACCCGACACAGTGTTGGGCCCTTAGCAGGTGGTGATCCCTGCTGAACTGGTTGAGGCTGAACACCAGAGCTCCACCACCCGAGGCCAGCTTGGTTCTATTTTTCTCTGACTAGGAAGTGTTCTTGGTCCCTGTCTCCATTGACAGAGAGAAAGAGCCAATGGAGATAGAGAAGGATAGACTCAAAGGCACAGCCACATAATCATGTGCACCTGTGTGGGGTTGTGTGGCATGGGAAGGGGGCAAGCAGAAGGTGCTCACTGACATCATTTCCATGGAAACTGCAGAGTCCAGACATGCGACCCCACCAGCCAGTGACGTCCTGCAGAGCCTCTAGCAGACAGGCAACAGGACCTCCAGCAGAGTCCAGGGAAGCCTCTGGTCCTCCCACAGATACCAGACCATCCCGCCAGCTGTCTGGCTAAAGGGGTCTTTCAATTTTTTACTTAATGTGCTACATGGTTTATGTCTCAGCTGACCTTTCTCTGAGCCCTAGCTTATAGCTGAGGTGACAGGCAGATCCTGGCCCAACCAAGCCATCGACACGAATGCCTTCAATGCCTCCATTTTTCAGTACTTCCTGTGGACTGGATGCCACTCTAGGAGTTAAAGATAGAACAGAATACAAATGTGTGACCCCATGGGCCTGGTGTTCAGATAACACACGCAACATGTCGCTGAGCGCTGAGCAGATGGTGGGGACTGCTGGGGACCACGGACTCCCAGGGAAGCAGGGCAGGGTTCTTAGTGGAAGGATAGAAACATAAATGTGGTGGTGAGGGCCAGACACCAGGAATGTAACTCCAGAATTTCAGGACGTGAATCCTGTGGGCTTGTGAAGGCCGGCACCCTACAGAGAGGTGAGAGCTAATGCCAAAACCCAGCCCAGGAGGGGTGCCTGGGCCAGTGCAAGAAGAGCCAGAACCAGCACTGAACCAGAACAATGAAGGACCTAGGAAGGGGACATCCAGATGGCAGGAAGGTTCCCATTATTATTCCAAATGAGAGGGAAACTAAATGGAGGGTTTTGCTGAGTGAGTTCATTGTGATCTGAACTTGTTACTCCAGCTTTAGGGGCAGGAGAGGACTCAGGAACAGCAGTTAGGAAGAGATGTCACTTAGCAGAAGGGAGCCCAAGGTCAGAGGCAGGGCAGCGATGGTGGAAAGGCCACAGGGTCAGGCTGCATGGACCTCGCTGCAGAGCTCACCTGGCCCCGCTGGGGGTGTGTGGATGCTGTGGCAGCCAAAGAGCAGGATTGGGGGGGGGACTCAGGGTGCAGGAGTCAGGGAACTGAGGGTGAGGAAGACTCAGGTATAGGGGGGCCAGAGGATTGGGAGACAGCCAGGTGGACGCATCCGAACTCAGGATAGAGAATCTGGCTTAGTTCATGAGTCATGAAAACACGGGACATCTAAATCACAAAATAGCAGCAGGTGCTCAAATGAGAACACAGGAGGACTGAGCATCCACTGGTCCATGGCCAGGGACACCGAGGACAGTCAGTCATGTGGAATGAACCAGATGGCCATTAGCGAGGCAGATGGGATTGAGAAGATGTGACTTCAGAAACCAAGAGGAGAAAGTGTGTCGAGAGGGTGGGGATCCCACAGCTTGAAATAGGTGTTCAAGTAGGATGAGGGCTGAGAATCAACCTAAGACTAGGGATACGGAGAAAGTCAATTTGTAGAGTACTAGGAGCCAAAGCTCAGAGAAGGCCTGGGAACTGTGTGAAGTCACACAGCAGCAGAGCTTAGGATCAGATTCTAGTCCTGGTACATGGTTTTCTTGCTATCCATGAGGTAAAGAGGTTGTCATTAAGACACCAATAGATGAGGCAGACAGTCATGTTGCAGTTGACTCTGACACTTGCTGAAATAAATGATCATTGCTATTTTTCTGGCAACACTAGCAGTCATGCCAGGCAGGGAAGAATACTGGAATTGCTTTTGTGCTTATCATTAAATTTCTCATTATAGAAAAATGTTCCCAAATGGCATGGGGATGTGAATAACAACGCACACAGCATTGGATTCTGTGAGCTAAATGTGGGTTAGTAAAATGGGAATTAAGTAATGAGGAGAGAGTTTATATCCTGGCCAGGCTGCCTTTGAAAAGAATCAGGAGGAAAATTTGTCCCTGTTAGTCCAAAAGTTAGACAAACAAATTTTCTCCTCAGTAAATGCTGATCACATATCAGCTGCTCAGTCTGCTGACATGTGGAAAGAAGTTCACCGAGTCACAAAGAAAGAGTCAGCATCACCATTATCACCATCACTATCACCATCACCATCACCATCACCATCATCTTCACCACCATCATCACAATCACCATGACCACCTTCACAATCAACATCACCACCATTATCATCATCATCATCATCATTATCATCATCACCTTCACCTTCACCATCATCATCATCACCATACCACCATCATCATCATCACAACCATATCACCATCACCATCACCATCATCTTCACCACCATCATCACCATCACCATCACCACCTTCACAATCACTATCATCACCATTAACATCTTCACCATCATCATAATCCCCATCACCACCATCACCATCATCACCTTCACCATCACCATCACCACCATCACCTTCATCTTCACCACCATCATTATCACCATCACCAACATTACCATCTTCACCATCATCATCATGACTGTATCACTATTATTATCACCAACACTATCATCAGCATCACCAAAACCACCATCACTACCATCATCATCATCATCACCATCACAACCATATCATCATCACCATCATGACCATATCACCAGTACCACCACCACCATCACCATCACCACCACCACCACCATCATCACCATCACCATCAATCAGCATCAGCATCACCATCATCACCATCATCATCATCATCATCACCATCACCACCATCACCACCATTATCATCACCATCATCACCATCACAACCATGTCACCATTACCATCACCATCACCATCATCACCATCACATCACCACCATCACCACCATTATCATCACCATCACAACCATATCACCATTACCATCACCATCACCATCATCACCTAATCATTGTCACCACATCACCATCACATCACCATCATCACCATCACTACTATCATCATCCTCAGTAGTAGCAGCAGCACATCACCACCATCATCACCATCATAACTGTGTCACTCTCCCCATCCCCACCATCACCATCTGCTACTGTCTTCCACTGTCCTATGACTTAGGTGTCATGTCACCAGCACCATCATCATGACCATCATGGATTCTCAGTTTTTATGACTGCATGAGTTTCCCTTCTCAGTCAAGGTTCCTGAGAAACAGTTCACCTGTCTATCATCTGTTCCCATAAGTGCTCATCTGCAGTGCTGGCTGTTCCCTGAGATGAGGGGAAACAAGCCAAGGGATGGTCATTTCTCCATAGGTATCAGGTCTTCCTCAGAGGATCTCTGCAGTGGTGAGCAAACAGAAAAAACATGCTTGGAGAAGCAAAAACTTCTTCAGTAGGCGAGAAACCTACTGTGAGGGTGAGTCCCAGGAGCCAGAGCTACAGAGGACACATTGGCAGATGGATGGCCTGACAGACTTTGCCAGTGATGGCATCCAATGGGCAAGCACCTGGCATGGAGATCACCCAACTCCCTCTCCTCTGCCCTGGGGTGTGACATGTCTGGGAACAAGCCCAGTCATCCAGAAAGCAGCACTCGACCACAGTTCATATGTTGCTCAGGATGAGACCACATCCCTGCGCGTGCAGGAAGGAGCTGATGTTCAGGGGTAAACCCGTTGTTCCTGAAGGGGACATCTACCAAACATACCTGACATTCCCAATAGCACTTCCAAGGAGTGTATTGCTGTGCCTCAAATGTTCCAGAAGAAGGAAGACTGGGGACTCATATTACTCAAGAAGTGGCATGTGTTTATTTCTGCTATGAGCCTGGACAAGGACTGTCCATGTGAATGCAATACTCTGGAAACTACTCACTAAATTACAATGCCCAGGTCCAGCCAAGACAAGTATGGAACATGTCCCGAGCTGAAAACCATGTGGGTGCTCATCAAAACCCTAGTGTCAGAGAATGGTGGCTTGTTCTTAGGATGAACTGGTGCCCAGTGATGCCCAGTTCATCCCTCTGCATCTCCTTGTAGTCCCCTCATGTGCACTAACACCCTGTCCCTGCAGCACCAGGCACAGCCATGGCTTCCCAGCTTTGCTGGCCAAGAGCCTCCTCCCACTGCTCCAGGTCCCTTTACCCTTCCCGCATCTCCCTCAGCTGTCCCTCTGTCCAGCGCTCTTCAACTGACCCCTCCAGGGTGGATGCCTTCCCAGCTGGGATTCTGACCATGTGGTCCAACTCCTCTGGTTTTCATCCCCATCCACAGAGAGCACGAATCTGTGTGCAAGTCCCCAGGGCACAGAAGGTCCACCTCATCTTGCAATAGCTGGCAGACTCCAGGGATGCATATGTCCCCTGCAGGGGGCCCGATAGGACGCCACTCCGACAACAGGGAGGCTTTGCTCCCCAGACAGCACCAGCTTCTCTGTTTAGTGCTAGCAACACTTTAATTAATAATGAGGAAAGCGTGAATAATTGTTTTATTCCTAAGCACAGAGCCACACCCCTGCTGGGCCTGCCAGCTGTGTCTGCCACCTCCTTATCTCTGGGGCTAACAAACTGCACCTTGGGAAACAGGAGGCATCTGTCGAGAGTAGAACAGCATGGAAAGGAAATGTGCAGATCCCAGGACCCCATTAATCACTAGGTCAGAGGCACGGCGCTGCGAGTTTAATGTCCCAGGGCTCCTCTGTCACTGTCTGTGGGAGCTCCATAGATAACCCAGATGCCATGAGCCCTGCTTCCAGCTTCCCCCGCGCTGGGTCTGGGTGGTGCTTTGGTGCTGCACACAGGCCCCCAAGCTCTACTTTGTGCTGAGGTCTCTCTCCCAGGCTTGTGCAGGGAAGGCCTCGTGCCTCCACAGGGGAGAGGGGTGAGAGGTCCTTCCCAAGACCAGCCATTCCTACCCATCACTCCCCACCAAAGCTGCCCCCTCTGTCATTCTTCCTGGAAGGTCTCTGGCCCTCTCAGCTCCTGGCCCAGCCCATGGGGCCTCCACATGTGCTGCCTTGGGTCAACGGCCAGGCCCATCATGTGGACCTTTCCGCCCCATCTCGTGCCTGGCCCCAGCAGGCAGAGGCTGGCCCTGCCACTCGGGATTCCCAGTGACTTCTTCAAGTGCCAGCTCCTTCTTAGGTCCTTTCTCTATGCCCAGTTTTTGCAGTAGTGAGTGGTGCCTATCTTATGAAAGCCTTGTTTAGTCTGCAAAGGGCTTGGGCAGCGCCATATTGTTTCAAACCTTACAACAATGCCAACAGGGCGAGTCTGATTAGTACCCGCATTTACAGGCGGTTCAGCCATTGCCCAGCTTGGCCGCCAACCCCCACGTGTTTGTACGTGGAGGGGTCAGGTTCCAGGGACCCTGTGAGTGAGGCTGCCACTCCCGAGCTCTTTCTCATGCTGCCAGGACATCAAGGGTGCCGTGGCTCATGGGGAAACAGCTTGCAAACCCCTGGTGAAGGATTCTAGAAGAAAGAACATCAGAAAATACTTGGATCCCGGCTTGGGTTAACTCCCTCATAAGACATTTGACAGTTTCTGAGACTTTTTGGTGGCCCCAATGGGGGCAGGCACCTAGAAGGTAGAGGACAGAGCTGACACCCACTGTCTCAGTGCACAGCGCAGCCCCTGATGCAGTCTGGGTACAGTCAAGTGTGTCCCCAGGGCGCATGTGTTGGAGGCTTGGTCCCCATGTGGTGAGGCTAAGAAGTGGCAGAACCTTAGTGGGAGACTGGGAAGCCCTCAGGTCACCAGGAATGCTGTCCTCAGAAAGGATTAAGACAGCTCCTCTGGGACCCTGGTTAGTGTGTGTGAGTCATTGTCCTAAAAGGCCAAGCCTCCCTCCCTGTCTTCCTGTCCCACCATGGTATGTCTCCCTCCTGTCATGTTCCCATCATAGTGGCATGGTCACCAGGTCTTCACCAGAGCGAGCTCATGCCAGTGCTGTGCCCTTGAACCTGCTGAGCTGCGAGCTACATAAACCTCTTTTTCTTATAAAGTACCACCTTCTGGTCTTCTGCATTAGCAGTGGAAGCAGGGAATGACATCGCTCCCCGTAACAAAGAGCCATCCACCCCTGAGTATCAGTGGTGCTGAGGTGGAGAAGCCCTGCTGCAGAGAAGAAGGGGCAGAAACCAGGGAAGCCACATTCTCAGGGCCAGTGCTGTGGTCCAGTCCCAGGGTGGCCCCTTCTGGACTCCTGCAAGCGCTGCTGATCTCTCCCCATGAACTCACCACCCTGTCCTGCCCATCCACCTGGTGTCCCAGTCATTCCTAGAGAGGTGCTTCCCACTGTGTGCTCCTGCCAGTGCCCCGTGGGCCCTCCCATCTCTGCTGACCGCAGGACTCAGATGTGGACCAGGATGTCATCTGTGATCTACTCTGGCCTGAAGTCTCTGGGCTTTATTGCCATTGCTTCTGTCCATTGCAGTGATCTGTGGCCCTTACGCTTACCTGATGTGCTCACCCCCGTCTCAGGGCCTATGTCCAGGCTGCTGCCCTACCACGAGCATTGTTAGATTTCCTCTGCTCTGGACGTCCTGGCCCAGCTCAGCCCCTAGGGGTGGGACTCCTTCCATCACTAGGAAGACTGGACTCCTCAGAGGATGCCTAAGTGCCTGCTTTCTTAACCTCCAGCCGCACCCTGCGTGAAAGGATGTGCTAGGTCACACAATCTAGACGATGGCTGTTCTGTTTGCTCACTTTGAGGAGGTTGAGAGTGTTTGCTTGTTTGTTTTTGGTGGCAGCTCCATTTCTTTCCAGGGGAAGCATGTCTCCTCTGAGCAAGAAGGCAGGAGTCCAGGGCACAGGTGAGGCCACCCTAGCCCAGGACAGTGCTACATGACCCCCAATAGGGGAGCACCACTGTGTGACACCCTCTCCTGGTCCTCTGCTTCAGTGCCCAGCACGTAGACAAAACTCAGTGTTTCCAGGACAGAGCAGGCCACCACCGGGGTGGATTCTGAGGGTGGAATGCTGTCTCAGGAACCGTTTTCGGAAAAGCCTGTGTGGCCGTGATCTCTGTCACCTGAAGGTCACCCGTCACTGGCTGATTCATTGGGACGTGATTTCTGTAAAGGGGCATTTTCACATTTGTCAAAACTCAGGTTACAGAGAAATGAATTCAGCTGGAAAGCTGCATGTCTCCACGACTCCTAATGGAAGCCATCAAATCCAGGAAAAAACCAGTGGCACTAGGAGCCTCTGAACCACGGGGGCCGTCAGGACATTTCTCCAGCCTCCGGAGTCTTTTTAATAACTTGTCTTCGTGATTTCAGAGGAACTCTAACAATTACATTTACATCTCAGCATCTTAGTTGTGTATTTGAAAACTATTCATCATTTGCAGTGAGTACTCACTAATAAAATCAGAGTAGCTGTTTAGTAAAGGAGCAATCATTTTATAATAAGAGTAAGCTTGACTTTGTTATCAGACTTTCTCCTGAGCAAACAGAGCAGACACAGGTTATAAAAAACCCTTAGACTGGGATCTTTCAGCTGATGACTCCAAGTATCACTTAAAAAAAAAAGGATAATGAAAAACTGACTTAAAATGTAGCACAAGTGGAATCACAGAGGAATCCGGGGGGAAAATAACCTATTTACAAATAGCTTGATTAATTATATGTGAGGAAATGCACAAGTAGAAAGATAATTCAGAATGAAAATTCCCTACCTCTAATCAATTCACAGCACGTATGTAATGAAGCGCTTTCTCCAAAACAATTTAACTTGCCCCCATTGTTCTGCATAGTTAGCATTTTTAAAAGGTGAGTTCCTTCCTGTTCTCCCAGGTCCACTCACCTGAGGGAGAAAGCCTATTGGTCAGAACGACTCTCACCCATCACTGTTCTGGGAAGACCAGGGTTGACATGGCAGTGGCCCCTGAGAACCCCGGGGGACGTGGTGGTGGGCTCAGGGTTGACGCTTTCCAGACGCAGAAGGAAGTAGGAAGCCACTACCCCAGGTGAGGTGTGGGGGGAGAACAAGATGGTGGCAAGAGGGTTTCTCTGGGCAACACTGGCTCCGGACCACAAGCCGCACACCACTGTTGACGGGCGTCCTGGCCTCAGCAACGTCTCTTGGCCTTTCTGTGCCTGGCTCAGGCTCCAGCTGAAATGGAACAGGAAGAACTATCTACTGCGCAGAGTGGACGTACACTTTAGGTGGGTCCATCTCTAAGACCTTGATGAAAACCGTCGTGAAGATGATTTGCCTTCCCTCAGGGAAATCTGGACAGGACTGGGCAGCTCTGGGGGTGACAGTGGCTTGACACGGTCAAATGGGTCCCCAATGGCCCTCGGCCACTCAATCCACTGCTCTGTTGCCACTGACCCTCTGTCCACGCTGCCGATTGTGGTCTCAGGCTCTTTGGGGCTGCTCCCTTCCCAGGTGCTGAGAGGTGTCACGACTCCTTTGTGTCCCCAGCCTGTGGGATGCGTGGGCAGTGGGGCAGTGGGGGTGAGGAGCCTGTGGAGGGTGTTTTGGCCCCTGCCTGAGAAGGGACACCTCCCTTTGGTTAGAATGCAGCCACACAGCCACCCCTAGCCACCAAAGAGCTGGAAATGAAGTCTACACAGGAGAAGGAAGTGGGTCTGCCACGGGCATCCCTGCAGAAGCCCCCGGCAGCCAGCTGTGCTCCGTGTCTGCTCTCGCCATTAGATGTGCCCGGCGGTGGTCACTGTTGCTATGCACACACACGTGGTATTTTCATATATATGTGTCTGTAAAACACACACACACATGTGTCCTGTGATTGTCACACGACTCAGTGGTGGACAGCAGGGCAGGCCCCCAGGACAGGTGGACTTGTTGAAGATGAAGTAGGAATGAGGAAAGGAGTCACTCAGGATGGGGTGTGCAGGTGTGGGCCTGGGATGTCCTCTAAGGCAGACCTGGGAAGCCCCGGAGCAGAGAGAGAAGTACCTGGGGGAGCCGGAGAGAAACTCTGGGGCAGGACCCTGAAGGGATTTCACTAAATGCTGGGAATGGACGGGGTGAGGTGGCTGCAGTGGGGTGCACTGGGAGGGACGTGGCAGGATTTACCCCTGCAAGGACCTGTGTGGCTCCATGTGTGGAGCAGTGAGGTGGAGACAGAGGGAGGCCAGGAGGGAGGAGGTCCCAGAGGCAGGGGAAGAAGGGAGGGCGCATGGAGATGCTGCTGTGGGCCCAGCGGGGGCTGGGCCTGGTGCATACCTGAGACACAGATTCAGAGGGCCCAGGGTGGCCACAGGAGGCAGGGTGACCAGATCTTAACCTGCAGGGTGCCAGGGTGCTGGCTCCCAGATGAGGGTCCCGGCTCAAGTGTGAGGGACAGATGGAAACCCAGGGAGCTATTGGCAACACGTGGGGAAACAGCCAAGGTCCCTCCAGGAATCCTCCGAGGGACCCCTGAGCCCCTTCACTTGACCCTCACCTTGCCCGGATGAGGCCAGCACTAGCATCAGATCACTTACAGACACCAAAGGGTAGTTGGAGAAGCAGGGCAGGAGCCCAGGCTGTAGGCCCCATCTGTATGCTGGGGACACTGCGAGAGGACAGAGCAAGGGGAGGGGAGTCACAGGGAAGCTCCAGGGAGCCCTGAGGCCTATGCCCTGTGGGCAGGATGGGAGGGGAGGCCACGGGAAGCCAGGAGTCCAGGGCAGGAGTGGCCACCTGCACCAATGCTGCTTCTGAGCAACAGGTGTCCCTGGATGTGGGGACAGAAGCAGAGGTCACTGGCTGTTGATGACACAGGCTTCAGAGTCCAGGGGCCCAGGAGTGGTGGAGGGGGCATGAGTCCTCTCAGAATGTGGAAGGGGCGAGCACAGGGACTGCTGTGGGAGGGCAGGCTCTGCACGGGGAGGCAGGGGAGCTGCCGTCAGCCAGTCCTAGGTCAGGGCTGGATCTGCTGCGTGCAGGACACAGTCGAGGTTGGCATGGCCCAGGCAGGGAATCCAGGTGCTGGACCTTGGCCACTATGAAGGATATACCTGTGGCTGATTTGGGGGGCTGACTCCTCCTCCCCAGGGTCACAAGGATGAACTGAGGCTGCAGTGTGTTGCTGAACGGGATTTAGGGGTGCACCCTGCCTGCCGCCCTGAGCCAAGGTACAGCCATTAGACAAAACTGGGCAAATCACAGTAGAACTTGGGGAAACATCCCCCTGGAACGTGGTCTTTCCTGGATTCCTAGCGGTCATTACAAGGACGGGGAAGGACTCCCACACCCAGGCGCATTCGGTCTCCACAGTGAGGAGGGTGCCAAGGCTGGCTCGCCATTCCCAGGCCCGCCACACTCCCCTGGCTTCTGCAGCCACTTTAATGCATAATGTATGGATGCAATTAATAGAAACCAATCAAGCAAGGCTGTGCACACAGTGCTGTGTTTAACAACAGATGTTTCCAATAGTGATTATGTTAGAATAATAACAACACGGAAAAACGCCCTGTCATCAGCACTGCTGTGAGTGTTAACAAGACTGATGGGTTCCCCAAGAAGCCACCGAGGGAGGGAGGCACTTAGGGGCCATGGCCGGTGCTTGGGTTTCTCAGGCTGTGGGGTCAGCCTCTTCATGCTTTGTGCCTGAGTCATCCAGGGGGCTGTTCTGAGAACAGATGGTTTTGAAGCCACTGGAACAGCCTGCAGGTTCCTCAGGCTCTGGGATGGGATCTGCCCCTGGCCAGCTCCCAGCTGCACCCACACTGCAGGGTGGCTGCATTTCTCTGCTTATTCCTGGTGCAGAATTGCACCATTTCTCCTGGGTGATGGATGTGAGTCTAAGTCCTCGTGATGTTGTGGCCTCTGCAGCTGGAAGTCATGCGTCCCAGTGTCTCCTGGCCCCTGGGTTTTCTCACCGATACCTACACCTCCTACCTAAGGCTGCTGAGAACGTGACCAGGCGCAATGTCAAACGTGACACTGTTGTCATTTTAGGGGAGCCTCCTAAGACCTCTCACTGGGTCCCTACTAGCAATGGAATGTATGGACCAGTCTCATGTGCCTTGTGGTCCCATTGGCTGAAGATGACAAGTGGAGTTGGGGTTCAGGCCTCACATTCATAAAGAGGCCCAGGCCAATTCCAAAGCAGTCCAGTACCAGTCACAAAGAAAGGGGTGCTCAGGAACACCTTCACGGCACACTTGAAACTGACCCATCACAGACCCTACTTCCTGTTGAAGTCCATACTTCTGACACATCTTTTTATTGCAGCATTTACACCTTTGGAAAGTGCTCGCTTGTTCTGTGTGACCATATCAGGCATTTGAAGCAGAGTTGTGGCAATACTTACTTGTTTAAACAGGATGCTGAATAGAAATACGAAGCTGCCTGCAGATGACAACAAGAAGAACTCACTATTTTAAGTTCTCAGTGCTCTCCTTCCATCCAAGAAGCTCTCCTAGGCTGCTGCGGCAGAAGGGCACTTAGGAATGAGAAGCAGAAGAGTCTCCAAAGTCCTGAAATCCAGGCTGAATTTTCTAGGCATCTGTGCATATTTCTGGGGAGAACTTCCGTTGATTTAATTAGATGTTGGGTGGGAGGAAGGAAAGAGAAGTGGGGAAGGAAGGAAAGGAGGAAGGGAAAGGCCACAAACGCGGTGTGAGAAGGCAGTTTTTTGCATCAGGGATGCTCTGTCCCCAGGTGTGTTCTGCATCTGCAGGAGCCCAGGGCACCCACCAGCACTGGAGGGCACACAGCCAGGAAGACCCAGGCCTAGTTCTTCAGCCGCCAGGAGGGGCCGGCAGGGGGCGCTGTGAACAGAACCGAACCTGTCCTGGAGACGTTGCTGAGGCGCTGGAGGGAGGCTTTCCCTGTGCGTGGGTGGAAGAGCTCTCGTGGCTTACAAATCCTAATGATATATTTTATTTGGGGGAGGTCGTGGGGAGGGTTGCAAATGGTCCAGTGATCTTTGCACAATCGTCTCTCAAGGTGTCTGAGAGTCAGGCATCCCTGAAATCCAATCTCAGCTCCATACTTGACTGTGTGGCTACCTGTATGAACCTCTTCAGGTCCATTTGCCTCCAAGATGAAGATAAGGTTAATGTGCACCCCCAAATTACAGGGGCAGGGAGAGGGTTGACTAAAATCATGCTTCTGCACTGACAGGTGTCTTTCCAGCAGGGGATCTTAAACTCCCAGCTGTTTACTGTAGCTGCTATTACTATGGAATGGTAAACTAAAAGTACAGAAATATCAGGACTACAATTTTCTGAGCTCAAAAGAATAGCTTTCTTTCTGTTTGATAAAGCACTTCTCAAACTTTCTGGGTCCATTGACTTTCTTCAAAATTATACAGGAGCCCAAAGTGCTTCTGTCTATGTGGAACTTTCCCCCCAAGCCATTGAATTGAACCCCATCCAAGTTCCTCTGGCTGAAATAAACTTTTGTGAGCAGAACATTCAGACAGAGCTTCCAGATTCATGGCTGTTTTTCATGAAAAGTGAAAAAATAACCAACCTCCTCATAGGATGCCCTCTAAATGAGGGAACATGGGCCCCAAGGGCTCTGGGCTGGGAGTCGGAAGCCCAGATTCAGAGTCTTGCTTTGCCCTCAGCTGGCTCCGTGGGCTTAGCAAGGAGGCTTCCTCTGTATGTTTCCTGAGCCGCACAAGGGAGAAGCCTTTGGGAACTCTGGGTCCCTGGCCATGAACCAGCTCCTCCTCACCTGTCAGAAGAGTCTGTCCTGCACACTGATGCACTGACCCGAAGGAAGGAGCACCCACACCTGCCAACCCAAGTTCACCCCCAAAACGGACATGGACTCAAAAAGTCCTGTCTTTGATTTTGGGCTCAGTCCCTACCCACATCAGACCTTGTACCTGCCCAAGGGTGAGCTAACTTGATGTCTGGTGTGGACCTGCTGGCCTGCAGACCACACTTCTGGAGGCCCAGCCTGAACACTGGGATTTGAGGGGCTAGAGGCATCTTCCTGCTGCAGCTCAAGGTCAGGCCCCACCCTGGTCTCTGGGGCCATGCTCTGTCACTGAGATCCTGAGGAGGCCTGGGCAGTGTTGTTCATGCTCTGATGCTGGTCCACAGGGAAGGGCACCCCTCCTCTGCTGGCGGAGTTTCTTAGGCTGAGCAGGCCTGGGTGCCCTGGAAGGGCAGAGTCGGAGACGATGTACAAGTTGTCCTTCCACCATACTGAAGCTGGGTGAGCCTGACCTGATGGCCCCCCTTTCAGCCTCAGTGAACAGGAGGGTCATTCAACCAACGTGTGCCTTGTCTCCCTGCTATTCAGCACTGGAAATGAATCAGCTCCTTGAGGAGTCTCAAGAGTTACCAGTTAGGTTACTTTATTCACTCTGTTTTACAAATGTAAGAACTGAAGCCAAGAGAGGTGAAGTCATTCAGTCAGAGAAACACAGCCCAGGGGAGAAGGAAGCAGCCAAGATGGGAGCCCAGATCCACAGGACCTGAAAGCCCACCCTCGCAGTCTGATAAGCACTCTCCTTACCTGTTCCCGCCATGACCTGGGGTCCTTGGTGGCCTGACAATGCTCCGTGCAGAGGCTGGTGAAGCCCAAGGTGGGGGCAGAAGCAGAGAGAGCAGTGTGAGCACTCACGTGCTGGGGAAGCTGGGGAAGCTGGGAGCATCTTGTCTGAGGTTCTTGGAGATAGTTTTGAGGAGTTCTTACATTCGTGTTGGACAAGGGCCCAAAGAATTTGACTCGCCTTCATCTCCCTAGCGCTGGAAGGACAGACCAAAGGAGGAGCATGGCTCCTGAGCCCCAAATATAATGCTTATTTCACCCAGAAGGCACTGCAGTCTCGGGCCTCACCCCCACTGATCCCTGGGCGTGACTTAGACACCTGCTTCTGTGGTGAAGATGAGCCTGGTGCCCACAGTACAGGACACAAGCCCTGTGTCCCCTCCCTCTCTGCTACAGTCTCCAGCGCTCCTCTTCTCAGGCTACCTTAAGTGATTCTTAGGTCAGAAATGGCTCAGTGCAGAACAGCTCATGGCAGCGGTCAGTGGGCTCCTTAGCATGCATCAGGCCTGAGCCATACCCGCTCTGGTGGGGTCCAGGGCAAACAGGAAGAGGCCTTTCCAAACCCCTCCACCACGGTCTCCTCCTTCTCCAAAGTGGAATTTGCCCCTGGCGTTTGCAGAAGCCTGTGTCTGCCAGGCGCCCGCTTCTCTGCCTTGGTGAGCCTGGGTCTTGAGGACAGAGAGCCTCCATGATTCTCAGGAAACAGCAGCCCCTGGGCATCCTGCTAACATGTGGTTTCTAGGTGTGCTAGGGTCTCGAACCTCTCCACATGAGGTAATTGGAGAGAAGGAAGGAGCCAGGGCAAGTAGGGCCAGCAGGAGCAGGAGGAGGCAGTGTCACCTGTCACAAACCCACGAGTGCTCATCATGCCCCTCTAGGTGGGGAGTTCTCATTTCACCTTCAAGGTCCCCTGGGCAACTGAACCAAATACCAACCATGAGCCACTAAGAAGTCTGACCTCCGCACCCTCACCAAGGACCTAGGATAGAGAAGGAGCTGGAATAAAGGTAAAGGCCAGCAGGACTTGCTGGAGAAGGGAGAGGGCTGGACAGTCCCTGGAGAGAGCGGAGCCTCCATTGGACGTGCTGACTGCCATTCATTTGGGATCCCAAGTTCCACTCTGTCCTCCAAAGATCCAGCAGGGTCATCTAATCTAGTTATCTGCATTTCCTATTCTTCTCTTTCTTAGGCAAAATCCTGATTTTATTTTATTTTATTTTTTTTTGGATGTGAAGTTCTGCAATCACATCCCAGGTCAGAAGGGGTCCCTTGCACTTGCCAGGGGTAGTGGGCGGGGTGAGAGCTAGCACCCTCCCAGCCAGGTCCCCTGGCTGATGTGGGTGTGGAAAGACATCATCAGCTGGTGACCATTCTCAGCAAGTGCCCTGAGATGGCCCTGGGGATCATGGAGGGATTCCCTGGCTTGTCTTTCCAGCTCAGCTGGCTAAGGAACTGGAGCCCATCCGCAGCTGTAAAGTAATTTGGTGGCTTTGGAAGTATCCCAGATTCTGTAAACTTGTTCTTATCTGTCACTCTCCACACATAACACAGGGACATCAAAAATACAGGAATGCAAGGAGTTGGGGGTTTCTCTTCCGCAGACACGTTTGAATTCACTGAGAGTCACCACTCTGAGGCTGCAAGATTTCCATCCTAAATCCTCACTTTGGGCTTTCAGTCGAAGTGAGAAGCAGATTTCTAGCAATGATAGGAGAATCCTCCAACCCACCTGTTAGGTGATGGGAGACGAGGAGGAAGGTCTACTAGGTGCCTCCCTGGCTCTGCTTTCCATTGCACCAGTCATGCCAGGGCATCTGGGCAGCATTGCAGCCCTCAGTAAGTTCTAGAAGGAAGGCAGTAGGGACAGGGCTCTCCCCTTGGGTGTTCCCCCTTAGAATGTATTTCTCCTGCACTGCGTTTTCTCTACCACTACTTCTGTCATTAACCTGTTAAAGTTAAAACCTTTAAGAACATTCAGTTGGGCTGGGGATATAGCTCAGTTGGTAGGGTGCTTGCCCTGCATGCACAAGGCCCTGGGTTCAATCCCCAGCACCACACACACAAAAAAAAGAACATTCAGTTTATTAGGATCTATTCTCCCTTTACAGGAAATGCATGTCTGCATCCAGTGGTATCTGGGCTGTCAGTTTACCCTGAACATAATACAGATATCTGATGCAGGAGTCTCTGAAGTGAAGCTGCAGAACCTGCACAGCAAGCCTGCACCTTGCAGGAGATTCATGTCCACTCACCATCTGACATTAGCGTCTGGAGAAGCGCCTGAGCCCTGCTCCTGCTTTTCATCTTGAGAGGGGTGGGGAACCATTGCACTTGGCTGTAACCTAATCTAGAAATAAAATCCAGATTTGTGGGTCATTTGCTCTTGAAATGGCATTATCAACACACGGACTAAGGTTGTCTTGCTGTGGCCATTTGCCGAGGTCACCGTGAAAACTGGTGGAAACTGGTAGCTTCAGAGAGAAACTCCTGATCCTCAACACTGAAGCATTACCAAGCTCCTTAGCATCTCGTGCAGGCATCCTTAGGCTGTGGAGACACCAACGCCAACAAGACCTGAAGTTTTTAGAAAAGAAATAGAAACAGGAGAGAAGAGATATGACTATTTCTTTTCTCTTTTAATTTTTTCCTACTTTTTTTAAAAATGCCACACACTTCTATGCCCATTTGCTGTTCTCTACACAGAGTGAGGAAAAAAAAACTAAAAGTAACTAAGCAGACACAGAAAAGTTATGGCTGTATTACATACAAGTCCTCAGTTGCTAGTACACAACTCTTTAGTAAACAAGTCTTTAAACCAGGAGGATACTTGATATTCAACAATATGTCTGGAGATGAACTCAGTATTATTTTAGAACTCAGGGGCATCTTCAATTTTCCATCCTTCTTGCCCTCCATCTTGAACACATTGATTTACTCAGAAGTATATGCCTCATGGTAAGAAGGGTGGCTGCCATAGCTCCAGGCATCAAGTCCTTGCTGTATTAACAAGCTGGGAGGAGAATAGGCAAAGAAGGGTCTGTTTTGCATCCCATTTGCTTTGATCATGAAAGAAAAATCTTCTTTTGAAATGCTTGCCTCTCAGTGGTCAGAAATGGGATCCACACCTGATCCCTAGACCCATCCCTGACCCAGGAGAATGCAATCACAGGAGTGTTTTAAACCAGTCACCACAGATGCCCTGTGGCAATGCTGCCCATCCCTGCAGGACCCAGGGATGTCAGGACACAGTGTGCATCAGGGTTGTGGGGTTCCACAGGTGCCTCAGCTACTTCAGTGTGAGGTAACTGAGATGCCAATTAACAGCACAGTCACCCAGCAATTCCCTTCTGAAACTCGCTGTGCTTTTCCAATGACATCAAGCCGAGAGTGGGGTTGCTGTCATGTCCTCGACATTCACCTGACACCCTGGAACCTGCTTTCTCATAGGAGGAAGCAGGATGCAGCCTCTGTCCCACGCACACAGGTTGCTTTCCTAGTTTCCATCCTGGGGATGATTCCTGCTCTTGGAGGTGGGACGAGGCGCTCTGTTCATGCATAATGTCAGCAGTCTCATTGCAGGATACTGTGGCGTCTGTTTAAAGAAAACATTAAGTAAATAGTGTTATGACACAACAGATATGCAAATGTCTCCATAGTATAGAATAGTATAGTATAGAAAGCAAGCAAGGTCCGTTAGGGAAGCGCCCAGGCAGACATCCAGCCCGCCTCCTCCAGCGGGATCCAAGTCGCGGTGGATTTTCTCATCCAAGGTTTACTTTCCCTCATTCATACAACACCCTGTTGGCATTTTGCATGAACTCTGGTTGTTTTTTCCACAGTACTTTTGTTTCTGAAAATCAGCTGCGATCTTACAAGAGCATGAGACCCTCCCGATCCAGGCCAACATGATTTCCTGACTTTAAATCTGGCAATGCTTGGATGGGAGCCTCTGCAGACCTGTGAGTCCGTGGGTGGGTTTCATGTTCACTAAGGCTCAGTGTCACTCAAGCCACTCTCGTCCGGGACCGTTAGCACTTCCTGCTTTGGCTGGATATTTTATATTCTCTCTGTGTCATAAAAATGTTGATTCTGTTTGCTGCATTATAACAGCGAATTTCAAATGATGGGGATCCCGGGGGGCATGCAGAGTGATTTTAGGTCACTCGAGGGGCATTAGAACACGCAATCACAGAGTGAGAAATTTTATTTCCTTTTCAATTATCGTTCAGTCCTTCCCATTACAGCAGGAGGAACTCTAATCTTGAAGATAGATCCTCAGTCCATATCCCCCTGTACTTGAAGATCCCTGGCCTCCCGCCCAGAAGCAATGGCAGAAATGAGAATCTAAGGGGGTGTGGGTGTGTAGCTATGAAAGTTGGTCCCACTGCGGTCGATACACAGGACCCATCGCAGACAGCAGGGGACAGCTGTCCTTAGGGGCCCCCAGTGCAGCCCAGAGGGTCCCTCGCCCCATCCATCATGCGAGGCTGCAGGGAAAACCATGGGAACTTGGATCCTGTTGTTCACAAGCAACTCAGCTAATGGTATTTTTTTCTTGTTTTCACAACAATGTGAACACACTAAAATGGAACTTATTGCTACCCTTGCACAGTGCTTAAGCCAAAGTTCTCTTGCAAAAGAAGGGAAAGAAGTCCTTCTGGAGTAGGTGACCCATGGCAGGGAGGTCCCAGGATGACTCAACACCAAGTGCTAGTGAGAGCAAGAGCCCCCTCACCCTCTCACGTCTCCTTTTCAAAGACTCTATGGCTAAATAAGGTCAGCTTAGCCATTTCAACGTTGACTAATTAAGAGACATGCCTGCCTTTTAAAGTCAGACTCATGAAATTTTCAAATGTGTTCTATCGTATTGTAAAATACAATCATAGTAGCACTGCCCATCAAGTTGATTGGCACTGAGCTGTAGCCCTTTGAAAGACGAGAGGATAGCATTCTGCCATCATCCTTCTGGGGCCATGTAATGAGGACTCATGGCTCATGGTTCTTGGTTGCTCATTTCAACGGAGGACACCATCATGTTCTGGACGTCACTCCTGCACTTACTGCTCGCACGTTCTGTCTACCAAATGCCTAGTCAATGAGTTCCCAGTTTGACCCTCTAAACTCTCATGATTTTAACTTCATTTACCCCCTGGTCAGAACCAGAACGGGGCAGGCTGACTCTGACCCCATCACTGGTTGGTGCCCTCTGAATGGGACACACGGCCCTAGGCCCCACAGGGCAAGGTCCCCTCAACCCCACTCTCCCCAGATCCTGCTCCCCTCACCCTCCTGAACACCACTGATGGGGACACTGAGATTCCCCTACCCTGCAGGGGCCATAGCCTCATATAGGAGATCAGACCCCAAAACCCATGTTGACTCTGTCCCTGGCACAGGTTCTGGGAAGAACCTGGGGACCGAGGGCCACACTAAGAGGGGCCCTCCTTCGAGAGGAGGGACGTGGATCAACTTCCCCACACCTCGACTCTCCATCTACAAAAGGGACCATGAGCCCCACCCCCGCAGGGCCACAGGTTAGGACTGGCACAGGACTTGGCAAAAAGGCCCCAGAGGAACAAAAATATCGAGACCCTCAACTTGGATCCACGTGAATACAATCAACTGATTTTTGACCAAGGACAGGCCATACAATGGAGTAAAGATGAGATTGAGAAGACATGTGACCTTGAATGAAGCCAGACAGAGAAAGCAGAGAAACACACTGAGGATCGTCATAAGGGCCAGGCACTGGGGACGTGAGCAGAGAAAGGCAGAGGGCTAGTGAGACAGCAATGGGAGGCAGCCAACCAAGGAGGGCAGGTAGAAAGACAGATTGAAGAAAGATGAGCCTTCACGGGGCAGGCTGGGAGCCTCCTTGCTGAGCACACAGTGAACAGCCCCCCATGGCTGCAGGTGGGACACAGGACAAGTGGGTTCTGCTACGTCCCAAGGAGGCCCCTCTCCTAGACTCACTGTCACCACAACAAGACACCAGGATCGGCTTTCTTCCAAGTGAGAAGCCCTTGTCATGGCCACCGTTCCCCTGTTCACCAGGGCTTCTGAGAGCCACAGACTCCTCAGGGGAAGAAATTTCCTCAGGAACATGGATGTAAAAGGCCTCATCAGGATGGCAGATCAAACCCAATAGAATACAAAAAGGTTCGTGCACAGCTGAGTGGGGTTGATCCTAGGTACAGGAAGCCAGGCAAACATTTGAAAGCATTCATGTGGTCTATCCCTACCGCCTGGAAAGGAAATCACACACCTAGAAGCAGAGGAGGTGTCTAAGAAACCCATCACCATTTATGATTTAACTTTCAAGAGCAGAGTCAACTACCTTGGGAGGGAGGGAACTTCCTGAACTTAATAAACAATACAGCAGATGAGGTAGAGAGGGAAGATGGGAGGGGAGGGGAGGGGGGATAGTAGGGGATAGGAAAGGTAGCAGAATACAACAGACACTAATATGGCATTATGTAAAAATGTGAGTGTGTAACCGATGTGATTCTGCAATTTGTATCTGGGGTAAAAATGGGAGTTCATAACCCACTTGAATCAAATGTTTGAAAGATGATATGTCATGAGCTTTGTAATGTTTTGAACAACCAATTAAAAAAAACCTACAAAAATCTAGGCTCGTGTCACCTTCAACAGTGGGAACAAGGCAAGGGAGCCCCTTTCAACTTGATATTCTCAGGAAATGTAATAGGAGAAGAAAATAAAATAAAAGGAAGAAAATTAGGAAAGACATAAAACTAGCTCTATTCAGAGAGGCCATGATGGTTTATGTAGAAAATCAGAAAGAATTCTGGGACAAAAAAAACCCACTACAATAATGGTGCAGGATGCAGGGGCACTCATGTTCCTCTCTACGGTGAGTGAGCAAGCAGAATGGGAAATTGAAGCACAGCCCATTTGCACTGGCAAATGCATGAAATGGAAGAAAGAAAGGAACCCTTAGGTATAAATCCAACAAAAGAGGCGCGAGACCCACATGAGGAAAAACACAACATCCTGATGAAAGAAATTGGGGGCCCTGAGTCAATGGAGAGCCATCCCCTGTGCGAGGGGAGAGAGACCCACTATCGCCAGGCTGCCAGGTCTTCCCAACTTGATCTTCAGACTCAACGTAATCCAAATCCCACAGAGGGACTTCGTGGATGTCCACAAACCGATTCTAAAGGTTAAAAGGTCAAGCATCAGACCCAGAATGGCCAACACGGTAGGGCAAAAGAACAAGCTCAGGGACTGACCCCACCTGACCTTAAGACTGACCATAAAGCTACAGAGATTGTGTGGGATTGGCAAGCGATAGACAAACAGGTCAATGGAACAAAAACTTGAGACCCTCAATGTGGATCCACATGAATACAATCAACTGATTTTGACCAAGGACAGGCTTATCATCCCCTTGCCCCCCTCTGAACACATAAGTGGGCTTTTTTCTCAGGACTGACCTTTATCTGGCTAGAAAACAAAACAAAACCCAGACAAACTCTTTGGATCTTGCCTTTATTTACAGGAAGCCCCTTCTTGCCTTGGTCTGTTCCCTCGACATGCTGCCCTACTTGAATCTGATGAGTCTTTTCAACCAAAGCTGCTGGAACAGCTAGGCATCCACATGCAGAAAGTGAACTCACCCAGATTTCACACATTGCACAAAAATGAATTCAAAATAGATCACAGGTCTGGATGTAACAGCTATACAGCTTCTAGATGATGACACAGAAGACAATCAAGATGACCTTGGGTTTGCCAGTGACATTTTAGATACAACACCAAAGCAATGATCCATGAAAGAAAAGATAATAAAGCCAGATTTAATAATTTTTTTTTAAAAATCTACTGAGCAATCATATTAGGAGAGTAAGTTAGACAACAGGCTGGGAGAGTCTGTGCAGAAAGTAGATCTGATGCAATGTCATCCAAAACACAAAGAACTCTCAAGAAAATAAGCAGCCAGATTAAGAATGAGCCAATGATCTTAACTGGGATCTCACCAGAGGAAATGTGAAGAGGACAAACTAGCACATGAAGAGATGTCCCCATCCTATGGCCTCCAGTGCACAATAGCCACACCCCTTAGAGAGGCCACCACCCAGAACACCAAAAACACCCAATGCCAGAGAGTGGATTTGTGGGAACTATCATTCACGTTGGTGGAAATTCAAAATGGTGCCATCACTTGGGAAGAGTCTGGGGGTCTTACAAAACTAAATGTAGCCTCACCAGTCCATCCAGCAAGCACTGTCCTTGGCATTAGCAAGGAGTGGAAAATGTACATCCACACACACACACACACACACACACACACACACACACACACAAACCTGCACAGGATGTTTGTATCTGTTTTATTCACAATTTTCCAAACTTGGAAGTAAGAAGGATGCCCTTCAGTAGGTGAGGGGTGTACTTCGGTCCCTCTGGGCAAGGGAATATCACTGCTAAGTGGAAATGGGCTGAGAAGCCGGGTCTCTCTTGGGAAATCTTACGTGCAACTTATTAAGTGGGAGAATCTGGTCTGAACAGGAGACATGAAGTCTAAACCCAAGGCTGTGCAATTCTGGAAAAGGCAGGGCTATGGAAACAGCGATGACACTGGCAGTTGTTAAGGGTGCCTGGGAGGAGAGGTGAATAGGCTGTGTACCAGGATGGTCGAGGCGGTGATAGCATGCTGTGAGGGTGTGGTGGATGCATGGCACCATGCAGTTACAGTTGTCTACACTGCAGAACCTCCAGCACCAGGGTGAGCCCTACTTGAATCTGCGTGTGTATGTGTGGTAACAACGTGTCCATGCAGTTCACCAACTGCACGGAGGTCCCACTCAGGTCGGGGCTGACATGAGGGATTGAGGTGGGAAATCCTGCACCTTCTGCTCATTTTGCTGGAAACCAAACACTGGATTTAAAAAGTCTTGCAAGAGAAAACCAAGATGCAAGCGCAACAGACTTACCAACAGATAATGGATGGCTCCTCCATCCAGACCACGAGACAGGAAAACACTTTCCACATAATCCACACAAACTGCCAGGACACACATATTCACAAGTGCTCTGCTTGGTGACCAGGGACTGTGAACAGTGGGTGCAAGGACGTAGCTCTTGCTACCTACCCTGGTGGGTCTGAGCACAGCTGAGCCCAGCTGAGTGAGGACTTAAATCACAGTACCACTTTGTTACAGAGACTGGGTCCCAATGTGTACCCCAGGCCCTTGACTCTGGGGACACCCCCTCACATGCCCAAATCTTAGAACTCAACCCAGAAAAATTCCTCTAGTTCAGTCATTTTATAAAAAACCAACCAGGTAAAGATGGGTCCATGTCCTCAGGGGCAAATCTGACAGAAAACTCACATTTTTCTTTAAAGTGTTTGAAATTTTTATCATTGGAAAAGGCTGCAATAGCAAAAAGTAGAATGTAATAAAATCTAATCCCGGTCTCTATTTCTCTCATATCAAAGCTCCAGTATCAACACTGTGACATTAGGATCCAATCCATCCTTTCAGGATCCTGATGAAAAGATAAGAGACACGCGAGAACATGTGCTTCTTTATGCTAGATAAATTATTCATTGCCTTTATCTTAATATGCTGAAAATGTGTTAAGATTAGCACAGAAAGGGCACACTTTGCTAAATTGTTGTAATCCCAAGTCGTTCCAGTGGGTTGCCATAGCACTTAGGAAGACTCCAGGAATCACATCCACGCTTGTTTCAGTGGCCATCTGACGTCCGCTCCGGCCTCATCATCTCCTTGCCTCCCTCTGAACATGCAAGTGGGGTCTTTTCTCGGGACTGATCTTTATCTGGCCAGAAAACAAAACAAAACCCAGACAAGCTCTTTGGATCTTGCATTTATTTTTGGGAAGCCCCTTCTTGCCTGTGTCCTTTCTCTCGCCACATTGCAAACATGACAGCCTTTTTCTTTTCCACTTTTAAAATGAGGAACTCAAGTCATCAAGTCACCTACCGGCCTTTTCCCATTTCCCAAACACCATCGGCTGTGTGCTGGACACACTCGACCATCTCACTTTGGCCTCAAGGAGCCAGCCCAGGAAACCCCAGGTCACTTCCACAGGTGGTGAGCCTTGACCCTGCCACTTGACTAGTAATGCCGTCCTTTTGCATGCCACTCAATGGCACCTATCCCCGGCTCTGAGACAGCTGCCTTATTACACCCTGTGCAAGTCAGCCAGTGACCAACGCTGTGGATGATGGACAGGGTGGCGGGTGGCTCCGCCCGCCTCTCCTGGACCAGAAAAATGTGAGTGTATTCATGGCTGCAGGGGAGCAGGGAGCCAAGAGCAGCCCAGTGACTTCTTTCAAAGGGCAGGTGGGGTGCAGGACAATCTGGGATATTTGATTTGAGCTGATGTTGTTGTTACCATCTCCTCACTTGGTACTTCAGTGGAAGGAGGTGAGGTTCAACTGAGTGTTGCTCAAACCAACGCTCCTGAGCAGGGCGGAGCCCGAGGCACCACATCTGTTGGTACCATTGACTCCCGTGATTTTCCCTCTTAATCACACCTGCCAGCACCTGCCACTGTCCTTTCTCCTATGAATGGAATTGTGGCTCCATTGCTCAGTGTCCCCGTGATTCACTTCACCTTTCTGTCAAAAGATGCCCAACATCCCAGGGAGGGAAGGAGGGAAGGGGACGCCATTCCTGTCATGCAGAGGGAAAAGTGAGGCTCAGACAGGGCATTTAGCTTGTTCAAGGACATAGAGCTGGCTATGAAATGTCCCCATGTCAAGAACCTCCCTCATCCACCTGCCAGGATAATACTTCTACTCAGGAATTATAATTATTATCATTATTACTATTATTATTATTGTTATTTGGTACTAAAATTAAACCCAAGGGTGATAAAACACTGAGCCAAATCCCCAGCCCTTTTTCTCTTTTATTTTGAGATAGGCTCTAACTAGGTTGCTTAGGGCCTTGCTAAGTTGCTGAGGCTGGCTTCAAACCCTTGGATCTCCTTTCCCAGCCTCCGGAGCTGCTGGGATTAAAGGTGTGAGACACCTTAATTGGCTATTATTTTCTTAGAAGAAGATGCACTTGGTATCCAAACACTGGATATAGCATTACAGCATTGTTGGCAGAAGAAACGAGACTTCAGGGCAATCTCGACCAGGAATTCTGGGTTTGTCATTAACCACGTGATGTCATCTTACCCTGGAAGAGGGGTCAATTCTCTTGGTGGAAATATGGATGTGAGAGTTAAGTGCCAACAGCCACAGAAACCCCAACACACCCTCCGTTTCCTTCCTCCAAAGCTCACTCTGCATGAGATCTTGGCACGTCTTACTTCTCTGTGGGCAGGCAGCAGCCCCAACATCTCCTCTTCAAACTCCCTCTCGGGAATCCTTCAGCCCATGCACACGAGCCCTCTGTCCCCTCGCCTTCCTGTTGTCCCCTTGTGACATCTGCCTGCATTCCATTAGCACATTGACATTTCTGCCTGGTTGTCTCCTCTGCTGGCCCGTGGAGCCCATGAGGTCAGAGCCAGCCTCCCTCTGTCCACTGTTGTCTCCGCAGGCTTGGCATGCTGTCTGGCACATAGTAGATGCACAGGAAAGACTGGTGGGCAGTGTGAGTCCAGGCACTAACTCAATGGCTGAATGGATTGCTCAGCTCTGTTCCTGTTGCTGGCCCCAGGTGGCTGTAGTCAGGCTTCTGGCAGGTTATGTGTTTAGTTTGTAGCCAAGGCCATGAACACCCTGATTCAACATATGTACTCAAGGTCACCGACATTTGCCTGTGATATGTACCTGCTTAGGGAACCTGTTGGCAAAGTGCCTGCTTTGTCTGGCCTGCATGTCATTTAAATAGGCCAATGGAAGGGTGGGGGTGTGGTGCTAAATGAAACTGGTGGGGGCAAAATGGACCTGGAGCTGGCAGCTGGCTGCTGCTCCTCTGAAGAAAGCATATTTACTATCCCAACTGTGTCTTGAATCTCCTTCCACCTGCCAGGACCCCGAACCTGTTTCCCAGGGTCTGAGCCTCCACCTGTCATTGGCCTAGAGCACGGGCTGGACTAGCATTAATGCTCATTATAAAGATAGCGTTATTTTGTCGCTTCCTCCTGTGTCCTAGGCAGATACCATTTGCAGGGACCCACTTCTATTAATGCTTCTCATTTACTGTTACATACAACTTGTGGAGAGGCATTGATCTGGACCAAGGTTCCTGGCCTAGGCCCAACAGACCAAACTGATAAAGAGTTGAACCAGGGTAGCTGAGCTCTGGTTAATTACAGGAGTCTGTGTAACCAATTAGCCACTTACACCGTAACCAATTAAGTCTTCTCCACAATGTGCTTCCTTCCCCAGTAAGTGCCGTCAGATCCTGTTATTGGTCGGTGTTTCCTGAACCTGTTCTGGTTCAGAGGACAGCAGGATTTCTGAAGCATTTCTTCTTCCTTTGCTTTGTTCCAATTGTGTTTGTAACTGCTCCAATAAACCCTGGTGGATTCCATGGAAGAGTCTCCTTTCTGACATCACCCACAATGTCCCTGCAGCAGGGGCCACACTGGCCAGTACTTGAGGAGTTTCCAGAACTCTGCACTGTGCAGGATCCTGTCACAGGACCCACAATCTTCCTGAGGACATTCTCCTGAGGCCAGCCTTTGGGTGCAAGAGGCATCCAGCAACTTTGGTATCCACAGCCTGTTTCCTAGCACACGAGCTAATCCCAAGATTCTCAGGACCCCCAGCCTCGGCTGCAGCTGTCTTTACCAAGCTGACCTTGGACAAGCACCACCCTCCACTCTGCCACAACTCTGTCCAGATCCTGAAGGATGCAGAAGTCCCCGTGTAGGCAGGGCTACCCTGAACTGAAATTGGTGATAAGGTGCCATCCTAATCCAGTCCCACACTCTATGTTCAGAAAAAGGAATTTCAAAGCCAGGCCTGCTGCTGGCTTCTTTAGCAAACACCCTTCCTCTCCCTGGGCTCTTTTGGTCTCAAGAAATCACCACAGCAGCAGCCTATGTTCTCTGCTACCAGTGAGGACTGAAAGGATCCGGAAGCTCCAATGTTGAGAGAAGAGGGTGCTGTTTTCTTGGTGGTTAAATGTTTCTGCTCACATAAGCTGCCCCTAGTCCAGGAGGAGCCTGTCCCCTCCTGCCGCTCAGCTTGTTCTGCGCCCCTCCTGCCCCCGTCAGGGCCAGCAGCCAGGAAGAAAGCCCCAGGTGCCCTCTGCAAGCTGCAGCCAGTTTGTACCCCAGAGAGCCTCTCCTGACCCCTGCACCACACCAGGGCAGCACCTGGTCACCTGACCCTGCTCTCTGGGGACATTCGTGGACCGGTTGTGAGCCCACCCTAAGCCCCTGTTTTGTGACCTATTTCTTCATTCCTTCATATCAGGAGTGTTCAAAGCTCAGTAGAACCAAAGGAGACACCCCCCACCCCCTTTGGTCTGATCAGGAAACTGATGGAGAACGGGAGGAAGTCACTTCCTCTGGACACGGCTTGGCACAGTCTGAGCTCAGTGTCAGCTCAGCCCACCCCCTGGATGTGTCTCCTCCATAGGGGACACCTCAGCCTCCATGGGTCCCCTCCTGCAGACCACCCCACCCCAACACCCAACCTCCAGGGCACAGGCTCCTCATCCCCTGCAGAGCCTCTTGGGCCCAGCAGCCCTGCTCAGGCCACCATCACACCTTGTTTCTTTGGGTGTTGGCATTGCTTTCCCTGTTTCACTGTGAGGACAGGCTTTTTGCCCTGCTCTAGCCAAAATTCAGACCACAGTCCACCCACTTCGTAGGCTCTCACAGTGACTAGTGACCTTCAGGGGCACAGGGGATGGTCTTAGTCCTGGAGCAGATAGGAGCAGGCTCTGTACTCTGCCAGGCAGGGTCCAGCCAGCTGAAGACCCAGTGCCTTTGTCAATACTATGCTTAGTGCGTTTTTCCTCATTCTACCTGAGAGGGAAATCATGCAGGTGTCTTTATCAGGTGGACTTCTATGGGAGCTGCCTGTCAGTAGGTAAAGCAAAGAGATGGTGCTCCTTCAAGAGTTTGAAGAGGAGATGTTGGGGCTGCTGCCTGCCCACAGAGAAGTAAGACGTGCCAAGATCTCATGCAGAGTGAGCTTTGGAGGAAGGAAACGGAGGGAATCCCCAGCAACTCCTCAACATGAAGGACCCCCTCCCTGCCCAGATGGGGGTTCAGCCCTCATGGGAGGTGTGGCTGCAGCTCTCTGATGGTGCTGAAGTGGGCTCCATGTTAGTCAGTCAGCAAGTAAATAAATAAACTCCTAAAACTGCTGGAAGTCAGGGCCCCTTTAGCTGCAAGATACAAAATTCTATTTGTCGTTTTAATTAAAATAGTAATTCATGAGCTTCTGTAAGTGAACATTCCAGAGACAGCTTTAATCTTGGACCCCGAGAATCCACCAGGAGTCTCTTCTCTTCACCCTTCACCTCTGTTTCCCTCGTGAGATGTTCAGTCTCAGGCAGACTCTCTCTCCACGGCAGCAAGATGGCACCAGGAAGCTCAGTGGTCACAGCAAATCCCTGGGGTTAATTGGCACTGGACCACCCTGAGCCAGGTGGTATGAACCAGAGTGGTCAGGAGGTATGAACCAGAGTGGTCAGGAGGACCGTCCACTCCAACTGGGTAGAACATGATTGAACCTTCACCAACACCTAGTGGTCTGAGATCCAGGGGGAGGTAGTTTCCAGAAAAAAATTGAAGTGCTATGATCAGAAGAATTCAGAATCACTGGTCAGGGCAGTGGACATTGGACTCTGTTGTGGATGGACAGGAAGAGCAAGCTGACCCTTATGGCCATGTCCCATACTTTGAGGATGTGTCCACTAGGATTCATGGGTTCTCTTGGTCCCAAACACTACAGTGGGCATGAGAGGATTTAGCCCAGCTGCACACGGCAAAGAATCTCCCTTGGACTCTTCTTAGAGTCCAGCAGACAGAAAGTGAGCGTATAAGTCTCTGACAGACAGAGTGCTTCGGGGTCACTTTATTTATACCCCATTAACTCATGTTGGGCAGCCGTGCACATACTTAGCCCTTGACCTTGATGTGCGCAGTGGTTTCTGGGCCCCATATTTAAACCAACACCAAGCTGTCTCCACCTCGTGCCTACGGTGCCCCCAGTCCTGAGCTCTGTGGCTACTCAGCATCTGCAGTTTCTCTTTCCTGTAAGTTGAGCTCAAGTTCACAGCATCCTTTGGACCCCAAACCTGCTTGCCTGGCCCTTGCTCTAATTTCTACTCTTCTCTCAAAGTCAAGGGCATCACTGGGAATTTAGCACCTTTTATGTTGTTGAACTCTGACAGCCCCAGGGGCTGCACTTGTGGTGCACCCCGACCTGCCCACACCTCACCCCTTACCTTTTGTACCTCTGCCTCACACTCCCTCCACCCGCCCTGATGTGCTGACCTCCAGGTGTGGCTTTACCACACCGAGCATGCATCTGTTTAAAGGCCTTTCTCACCAGTGACACTTCCCCACATTTGGGATGCATCTCTCCAAGATCAGAGCGCCATCTCTCCAAGCTCCGTGGGCCACCGTATTTCCTTTTGGTCTTGCCTGAAACATCATCTTGTGCTTCCGTGAGAGGCCTCTTCAAGCATTCTGTAGAAAGCAGCATCACCCCCAGGGCTATGATCAGAAGAATTCAGAATCACTGGTCAGGGCAGTGGACACTGGACTCTGTTGTGGGTGAACAGGATTAAAGCTGTCTCTGGAATGTTCATTTACAGAAGCTCATGAATTACTTTTTTAATTAAAACGACAAATAGAATTTTATAGCTTGCAGCTAAAGGGACCCTGATTTCCAGCATTTTTAGGAGTTTATTTATTTATTTGCTTAGCTCCAATATTTTGCTGAGGGTATTATGGAGTTGATATTAGAGGCTAATAACTGGAATATAGAGCAATGAAGTCTTTGCAGAGATGGCAGAACTGAGAAGTCCCACAACTGGGATTTGAACCTATGACCACGAGGATCCAGAAGGTACACCCTTCCTACCCACCATGCTGCCACCAGACAATGAACACAATAGATCCACCCTTTAGGATTATCAAAAACCTCAAAAACAAACAAACAAACAAACAATACAGAACATGGAAGGAAGTGGAGCCACTCCCAAAGGAAATGGAGACTGTCAAGATCAGAGACCAGAAGGAAGCCACAGTGTGGTCCCTGGGACTCACTTGCTGAGCCTCTTCATGCCTTGGCTCAGGATCTTGGAAAACTTAGGGGACCCCTGAAGCGGCACGATGGGGGCCTTTGGACCCACTGCTAAGGTCTTTCCACAGAATATAATGCAAGCACAATCTGCATTCACAGTGCAGATCAGGGCAAAGACACTTCTCCAAGCAAACGATGTTCCTTGTTCCCTGGCAAGCAGTGGATGTTCCTTGTCCACAATCCAGCAGTGCCAGAAACCAATGTTAAGGTGACGCCCAGCTGCTGGCGTTGCACTGACAGCTGCGGTGTATTCAGTGACAGTGTGCAGCGGGCACTGCTGGAACCCACGGCTTGTGTCAGCCCATGGACTCCTTGCAGCCCTCTGAGGTTGTGCGTCTGCCAGGAGAAATCAAGTCCTGCTTCAGCAACAAACAACCACACTGTTACCACCGAAGACCCAGAGAGATGGGCCTAGAAAATGGCCAGCCGTCATGCTAGAAGGAAAAGAGAGTCTCAGATGCTACCAGGGACAGGTGCCCAGCTGCAAGGGGACACACCCTCTTTTCTGGGTGGCATGCCCTCTCTCCTGGGTGGCATGCCCTCTCATCTGGTCAAGAATCAGGACCTAGGACTCCACCCAGCTCTTAGAGAGCACAATGCTACCACCTGCTTGGTTTTGTGCCAAATGTCCCCAAGGCCATTGTCAGAGGCTTGGTTCCAGCCTGGGCTATTGGGAGGTGTCAGGAGCATTACAAGGCAAGGCCTTCTGGAAAAGTCTTAGGCCACTGGGGTCATGCTGTGAAGGGATTATGGGACCCCAATCCCCTCCTCCTCCTCCTCTTCCCTGTTTCTTGTCCCCGAGGCGAGTGACTTTTCTCCAGCACATGCTCCCACCACAGTGTCCCCAAAGTCAATGGGCCAGAGGATCATGGACTGGAACTGACAAACTGTGAGCCAAAAGAGAACTTTTGCCTTTGTAAGTTAATCATCCCAGATATTTTGTTCTGCTGATGAAGGGCTGGCTCATGCTCTGTTTGGTGACTTGGGCTGCTACAGGGAGGTACAGCAGACCCACTGTCCTAGGACAGAAAGGTACTTCTCACAGCTGGAGACGATGGAGGACTGAGATCAGGGCGCTGCATGGAAGGACCAGGGGTTCTCTTCCTGTATACAGCTGGCCTTCCTCTTGGTGTTCACTCACATGTGGGCAGGAGAGATCATCTCTGTGCTGTCTCTTCTTAAAAGGACACAAATCCATCCATATTCTGTGTTCATGACCAATTACCCCTCAGGGTCCTGCCTCCAAATCCCATCACGTTAAAGAAAAGGCTTTGCTGGGCAAGGGGACCCTCACCTGCAATCCCAGCGGCTCGGGAGGCTGAGGCAGGAGGATCACAAGTCCAAAGCCAGCCTCGGCCATGGTGAGGAGCTAAGCAACTCAGTGAGACCCTGTCTCTAGATAAAAGACAAAATAGGGCTGGGGAGGTGGCTCAGTGGTCGAGTGTCCCTGAGTTCAATCCTCGTGCTCCCCACAAAAACGGAAAGGCTTCAACCTACGATTCCCTGGGGACACAGGCTCCACCGTATGCCACAAAGTTCACGAGTTGAAATGGGGTGGATTCCACCCAAACAGCGGCTGATGAGTAGTGTTGATACTAACACTGTCCTGTGACCTAGAACCTGACAAGTAGAGAGGGGACGCAAGTTGCCCAAATCCATAGAACTGACAAGAGGCAGAGCTGGGGTCTGTCCCAGAGCCTGGCCATGGGGCCTGGCTCCTGCGTCACAGCTGGCACTTCCCTGAAGGGGCCCCAATCTGTGGCAGGGCACAGCAGCTTTCCCTAGGACCAGGCGGCTGCCAGTGTCTTTCTTACCTGGCCCCCTCAGGAGCACCCTGGAGACTGGGAGGGACACATGGGGTTGGGAGTCTACAGACTGACAGCCGGATCCACAGGGGCACAGCTGGGAGCTGTGTGGTGGCAGAAGGAGGTGGGTGTGGGATGCACCATGCTCCCCGGGAATGAGTGTGGTCCTCCCCCAACCCCTAAACTTTATCCAGCACAGAAAGAGGCCTGGGTCATGGCATTAGGCCATAGCAGGTGACCCACGCTAGGAACTTTGACAAAAGTATGAAATATCTAGACAGAGGGAGTGGGAAGAAATCCCAGAGCAGCCTTTTAAAACAGGGAGACCACCTGTCTGGAAAGGAGTGGGTGGGAGGACAGGAGGTGGAGGGCCAGGGGTCAGCCCCAGGAGGGGGCGACAGCAGCGTCCAGACTTTGCTGTGCCTCCGCCCGAGCTTCTCTTAACCTTCCCAGGGCTTTTACAAATCTGAAGCCCTCCCCACCAGCCAGGGCTTTTGTTTGTTTTCTTCATCTTTGTTGAGGTAAAGTTGACTAATAAAAATTGGAGATATTCAAGGATTCCTGGTGTAAGAGGCAGAGTTTTGAGAAGTGTGTTCATTGTGAAGTGATTACCACAATCAAGCTAATTAACATACCCATCACTCCACAGCTACAGTCTCCTTCTTTCTGTGGGGAGAACACCTAAGATCTGCTCTCCTGGCAGATGTACATACAAATACATCAACTAGAGTCGTGGTGTCCTACGTCACAGCCCTGTTACTCATCCTGTCTCCCCTTGGTCCCTCTCGCCCTCTCCCCTCCCCACAGCCCCAGCTAACCACCCTTCCCCAGTCTGTTTCTGTGGGTTCGACTTTTTTAGATTCTGCACAGCAGAGAGACTGCACAGCCTTTTTCTTTCTAGCTCTTGACATATTTCCCTTAACGGCTCCCCCCCTCTCCCCCCCATTCATCCATATTGTCTCTGATGTCAGGATTTCCTTCTTTTAGGGCTGCATGACGTAAGTCGGTTCAGCCGTCATGGAAAACAGCATGGAGGTTCCTCACAAACTTGAAAACAGAACCCCCATGTGACCTGGCCTTCCCACTTCTGCATGTACATCCCAAGGAAGTGAAATCCCTATGCCAGGGAGACTCCCACACTCCCCAGCTTACAGTGTCCTTCCGAATAGCTTACAGTGTCCTTCCGAATAGGCCTGCCTGTCCACTGATAATGGCTGGAGGAAGGAGGGCCACACGCCAAATGAGGTGTCCATAGTTTTATGGACTACAGCCACTCTACTTTGGATTCTTTGACTTTAAATTAAATGGAATTGAGTACTTTCACGAGTAGAATAGAAGTCATACAATGGGATTTTACTGCTATAAAATATGAACTTCCACCTGCTGTCTATCTGTCCACGCAGCCCTCCCTCTCTGTGTGTGTGGCTGTAGGTAGGTGCAATCACTGTGCTTTATGGAGATGGTCCCCTGATGGGGGTGCTGTGATCAGCGATTTTTTTCTTTCTGTGTTTATAAATTTTATAATAAGCACACCCTGTTTGAAATAAAAGCAATAAATCCTCTTAAGAAAAAGAAACAAAACCAAACACAACCCAACACACAAACCCAGGGTCCTGCCCACCTAGCCTCAGGGCTGACAGCAGAGTTGCTGAGGGAGGTGGGACCTTTCCAAGCTGTCAGGTGCCAGGTGCTCTGCTGGACCCAGGTGGGTGGCAAGAGGGAGCCTCCCTGCTCAGTCTCAGCAGAAACCACTAGAAGCCCCTGGTGCCAGAGAGAAGCCCCCACAGGTGTTCTGGAGCCCTCTGGGGGAGGGGAGAAGGGCGTACCTTTGGCCATACCCTGTTCTGTCAGTGCCATCTAGTGGACACAACAGGAACTATCACTCACGATTCCCTCCCTGGGAAAAGAGAAGTAGATCAAAAAACAATGAGGTATCCTCTACTATCCCCCCTCCCCTCCCCTCCCCTCCCCTCTTCTAAGGCAGCAGAATACAACAGACATGAGTATGTCAATAAGTAAATCAGTGGAAGTGTAACTGATGTGACTCTGCAATCTGTATACGGGGTAAAAATGGGAGTTCATAACCCACTTGAATCAAAGTGTGAAATATGATATATCAAGAACTATGTAATGTTTTGAACAACCAATAAAAAAAAAACCCAATGAGGTAGAGAGAGAAGATGGAAGGGGAGGGGACGGGAGGGGAGGGGAGATAGTAGAGGATAGGAAGGGCAGCAGAATACAACATACACTAGTTTGGCAGTATGTAAAAAAGTGGATGTGTAACTAATGTGATTCTGCAATCTGTATACGGGGTAAAAATGGGAGTTCATAATCCACTTGAATCAAATGTATGAAATATGATATGTCAAGAGCTTTGCAATGTTTTGAACAACTAATAATTTTAAAAAGTTTAAAAAAAAAGAAATTTCATGAAATTGAACTAACTAACCTGGCACAGCCAATTAAAAAAAAAAAAAAAAAAAAAAAAACGCCATCTTGACCAAGTGCTTCTGGACTGCTCTGCAGCTGTCGGGCCCTGGGATGGGGTCAGGTGTAGAGGGCTCTTACCCTCCACCACGACCGTGGCTGAACAATTTCCATCTCTCCCTCTTTTCACTGCTCAGGGTCTCCTTTCTAACTGAGCTGGAATGTTGACATAAAGAAGTCTGGCATGCATCGTATTCTTTGTGACAAGGAATGCACACTTAGGTTTCTCTCATTTAATCCTCAAAGTCGGCTGGGGAGGTTGTTCTAGTAGAAATTATTTCCCTCTTCACAGAAAGGAAAACCTAGGCTGTGTGCAGCTGGGGAACATTGAGGTCTCACGGTGAAGTAATCGTTAAGGTTAACCTAAAGGATCCCGACCCCTCCAACCACACTCATTTCCATGGCGCCCCAGCTGTGGGAAGGGATGATTCCTTGTGAACCAGCACAGAGCACCTGAGGACCAGAGATCAGGTCTGTTGTCTCTAAGCAGAATCTCAGAATTAAGAAAGCCTGAGGTGGGGTCAGGTGTAGCTCCAAATCTTCCAATGAACGCTCATATATTTATGCGTCTGCATTGTGCCAAATAATTTGGTTCACCTGGCAAAGACAAAGGGGATCCTTCAAAGAGACTGCTTGTTCTGAATGCATAATTCTGGTTATTTTACCACGAATGTAGGGATGTAATCCTGGAGGATAAAACTCTTCCCCCAAATCAGCTTCCAATTTGCCATTCAGGGCTCAGCACCCAACCAAACAGGACAATTGCAGGGCAGAAGGCTTTGATAGATGTGTTGCTCGACCAGCTGCTTTTGTGAGATAGTTCATCAATATTAATGGTATTGATGGAGCCTTAAAATTGTGTCGTGACACAGCCCTGCCTCAGAAACACCTGGAACTCTACCACTTCATTGCCCTGCCTGACTGACAACCACCCACTTCTTTCCTGAACTTGCTCAGCTGGCTTTATTTTTTTCCTTTAAACTTCAGAAATTATGCATCAGCACAAGTTTTTGTGAACAGAGGCAGGTCAACCGCACCAAACATCTTAATGGTCTCCCTCTCCTTTTCCTTTTCTGCTTAGCTGACTCCTGCCTGTGTTCTGGGATGTATCCTTTTGTACTCCTGTGCTTCTGCGTGTGCAGCAGGAGATGGCTTAACATCTCAACCCCGTTATGTGAACACAGTGCTGACAGGTTGACTGGAAGGACTCGCTGGCGCTCCTGAGCTGGGCCCTTAGCTGGGAGTAGATGAATTGCATGGGACACCACAGGAGAGCCCTGTGGGTCAACTGCATGCGGAGGCATTTGCAAAGCCCGTGGCTTTAAGAGCATCCAGCTAAAGTAGTGACTGCTTGTTATCTGGGCAGCTTATCCTCTTGTGGCCCTGGGAGGGGCACAAAGACCTGGACCTCTGATGAGGTCCAATATGGCGCCTTGGGAAAGAATTGAGGGGCTGGCCCAGCAGCCTGAATGCCTGGATTATGTTTATTAAAAACCACCTGATGAGTGGGTGAGCCAGCTTTGTGTTGCTGTGACAGAAAAGAAAACTCCAAGAACAAGGTAGAAGAAGAAAAGTTCATTCTGGCTCACAGGTTCAGAGGTTCAGTTCCTGGTGGGCCGGACTCCATTGTTCTGGGCCCCAGGTGAGCACATCATGGTGGAAGGGTGTGGTGGCAGACTGCTGCTCCACTCATGGTGACCAGGAAGAAGACAGGAGAGGGGAGGAGGCTACAGGGAAGAGGCACTCTTCCAGGGCACACCCCCAGGGCTCCACCTCCTCCTACCACGTCCCACTTGCCTACATTACCACCCAGCCAGCCCATTCAAACCAGGGTGGACACATTAGGTCTCAGCCCTCACAGTCCTATCATCGCACCTCGAACATTCCTACACTTGGGGGGACTTGGGGGGACACCTCATATCCCATAACAAAGATGAATTAAAGGAACCCACACTGCCCCATCCACAGGCTGCCCTCCTTAGTCCTACACCCTATATCCACCATTTCTTCTCCTTCAGGGATTTCTGGGGTGGGGAGGCCAGTTCTGTGCGTGCTGTGCACACTGCATCTCCATGACACTCGGGGGCTGCTCTTTACTCACAGAGTGTCTCTGGCCAATGCAATGAATTGCACAGGGCTGTGAATACCATTGCTGGAAGGGCGAGTTCAGTGGTCAGTGGTGCTGTGTGCTACAGTGAGACTCTTGGTTCATTGCAAAAACTGACTCTGGGAGGACTCCAAGTAATTGGAGCTATAGAATAAATTAAGACCCATGTAGGCTTTCATCTTCTTTAAAAACTTATTTATATTACTTTTTTAATTTGCTTTCATTTTTAATTGACAATTGTATACATTATGGAGTACAAAAATTGTACACGCTATGAAAAGAATACATCAAGCTAATCAATATATCCATCACCTTACATATGTTTATATAATTTTTGCAGTGAAGACATTTTTAATCAAGTCTCTTAGCAAATCTGAAATTAGTGACAACATGGAAGAATCTGCAGGAACTTATGTTAAATGGGATAAGGCAGATATGGAAGGACAGACATTGTACGGTCTCACATGTGGAATCTAAAACAAACGTCTTCAGTTTCTAACTAGATCTTTTGATCGACTCCAAACCTCATTTATAAGTAAATTCTGTACACTAATATTTTACTCTTAAGCATTTCAGCTCAGAATAATTATAGACTCACAGAAAGTTGCAAAATTAGTGAAAAGGATCTGGTGTGGGCTTTCCCTGGCTCCCCCAGGGTGCTGTCATACTTGATTGCAGAAGAATACCAAAACCAGGCTTTTGAAATTGATTCATTCCAATTAATTTGACTACAAACCTTATTCAATTCTCAAAAAAAAAAATTTAACCTGCACTTATTTCTATGTGTACCATTTAATTCTGTCTATGTATATGTGCAACCAACAGCAAAATGAGACACAGAGTCTTCCTTCATCAAGGATCACTCTCTAGCCACCTCTTAAATTCCCACCCTTAGATCACACAGCTTTCTGCCCTTTCCCATGGGCAACCTCTGAGCTGCCCTGAGATGCCCATGGAGATGGCCCCATCATCTCAAGAATCTTATGCAGTTGAAATCTTGGATGGTTTATACTTTTCCTTGAGCACATGTCCACCCTGCCCACCTAGTGCTCTGCATCTGGTCACTCCTTCGCACTGTGAGTGGGGTTCCACTGGACGGAGGTGCAAGTGTATGGTCAGCCATTCACCACTGAGGGACATTTGGTTTATCCCATAGCTTGCTAATGTAAATAAAGACAGTATAAAATCTACATTCAGGTTTGTGTGTGTGTGACTTATTTCTCTGAAATAAATGCCAGAGTGTAATGATTCCTAGCCATGTGGTAAGTGAATATTTAATTTTGAAGAAACTTCTAGACTGTTTTCTATTACTGGGCTTTACCCTTTCACAGTCCCCCCAGCCATGAGAGAGACCCGGGACCTCTGCCTCCCACCCCCTACCCCAGAACTCAGTGGCGTCCTTATGTTTTATTATAGCTTTTCTGATAGGTGCAGTGGCATTCATTCATTGTGGTTTTAGTTTGCATTTCCCTACAGACTAATGGTATTGAACACTCTCTCAGCCATTATCTCCTCCTTGCTGGAATATCTGTTTATGTCCTTGTCCCATTTTTTGAATTGGATTTTTGATTGTTGTTATTTCTACTCAAGAATTTCAAGCTCTCTCTATATTCTAAGTGGAAGAAGGCCACATTGTTTCTGTTTGCTTTGCTGTTGGATTTTGGTGGTCCTGGGGATTGATCCTGGGGCTTCACGCTTGCCAGGCAAGTGTTCTGCCCCTGAGCCACACCCCCAGGCAGCTATGCTTTACAACTATTTTCTCCAAACCTGTTGATTATCTTTTTCTTCTCTTAACAAAGCCACCCTCAAAAAAATGTTTTTAATTTTGATAAAGTCCCATTTGATAAAGTCCCATTTGTTTATTCCCTACCACAGTTCATAAAGATATTTTCTCATGGAATTTGTTAAAGTTTTTCTTGCTTTACATTTAAATTCATCTTGACCTTTACCAGGGGCTCCTCCTGACAAGCCGTGGTCTCTCTCAAACCAAAATGCTTATCCCTGCTGACGGGGACAGCACCCTGTCTCACCTAAGAGCCAGCTGACCCTCGTAGCTTGCATGAAGCATTTGGTCCATTTGCTCAGCAAAGCTTAAGTGCCAGGCATTGTTCTGGCTGCTGGGGACACAGGTGGACAAAACGACCAAGACCTCAGTCTCACTCCAGCCTCTGTGAAGGGCACAGATGATGAACACTGGGTCTCAAACAGCGACACGGAGATGGAAAGACAGAAAAGTGCTAGGAGGTAGCCTAGGGACACCTACTTCAGCCAAGTGGTCAGGGAAGGTCCCTCCCATAGCTGAATTGAGCCCTGGGTGAAGAGAATGAGCCAGGCAAGTGGAACCCGGAGAAAGTGACTTGCCAGCAAAGGGAAGAGTCGGGTGTGGAGATCCAATGCAGAATTTATGGTAAAAAGATCATGAGGGAGGATCTTGCTTCCAATCCCAAACCTGAGTGAGGGGTCAACACTCCACAGATTCCCTGAGGCCCCGATGCTTTGGTCCTAGACAGGAAGAGTGAACTAGCACGGAGTCCACTCAGGCATTTGCAAAAGATGCAAAGTGCGTGAAGAAGGTGACCCCGCCAAGTGCACAGGAGACAGGCGAGGGTAAGGCAGAGACCTGGCCCAGGTGGTGGAGAGGCAGTGAGCCACCCTGAGACTCAGATTTCTTGTGATTTGCTTATTTATTTATATTTTCGTGACACTTTTTCTGAAAGGATAAGTTGCCAAGGGGGTCAACTCACCGTGCTCCTTGCCTCCACCCCACGACGGGATGACGCTGAGATCTAACTAGTCAGAGGGCTGCCAAGTGAGTCATAGGTGCCCCTCTGCTGACTCCTGCCCAGTGGTTGGGCCTCTAGCTCTCCTGGAGGGAGGCTGCACAGAAGGCCTTGCCCATCCTGGGAGGTGACAACAATCTCCCCCATGGAGCTTCAGGAAACCTAGGGAGGGCGGGAGATGGTCTGAGTGGCCCTTCCTCAGCCTCCCAGGGGTTCTGCCACCATGCAGGTCTTAGCTGGTCCATGTGGCTAGGTCGCCACGGAGGACCCGCCTCTCCTGTGGGTTTATCATTCCCATAACCCCTTGCCCTGCAGAATCACTGTCATTTTTAGGTTCTAGAACCTTTACAAAATGGTCCCTGGACCCAGATGGGAACAGAACTTCAGCAGAGCTCCAGAAAAGGAATCCAACTGCCTCCTGTCCAGGGAAGCAGGACACAGTGAGTTTAATGGGCTCTGGGACCCTGTCCAAGTTCAGCTGGGCAGTTCTCAACAAGGCTCTCTTGGTCCATCTGCACTTTAAAGTTTGCCAATCCGGGGCCACCTGGGGACTTTCAAGGCAAAGACAATTTACGAGGGGGCTGGTTCCCGGGCACAAAGAGCTCTGTCCGCAGCACACACCCCCATATATTTCAATAAAACCCTCTCCCCTCAGCGCAGCACTGGGTCCTGATGTGCACACAGATGGAGACAATAAAGGACAAGGGCTCCCCAGGAAACCGTCCCACAGTCTCCACAAATGAAAAGGGATTTACACAGTAGACCCCAAACAGCTTCCAGGGGCCGTTATGGAAAGCAGGTAAATGAAATGCAATACAACTGTATTACTTGTTTCAACAACTTTTTCAGGTGCTTGAGAAATGGTAGATTATAAAATGCTTTCCGTTCCTTATGAACATGAAACACTTGCAAAGGCAACTTGGTCACACTTTTCCTGAAGCCCTAGTTCCTCACCACTGTAAGAAGGACAATGCCCACAGAGTTTGTCTGACTGACGAAGACCTCAGACATGACCAACTCGCTCATGGGGTCCTCTGTCAGGTCTATCACTCGCCAGGAAATTTTCTAGCCCAGGAAAGGCTGATTCTATTGCAAAATTTAACAGAAGGAGCCATTGGCCTTGAAAACAAACACAATCTAAAGTTCTGCTTAAAACTTGGAATTCAGCAGAATGTCAAGAATACAATAATTGGCCCATTCCTCTTTGTCAAACAAGGAATGATTGCCACCTTTGACCCACATGTGGTAGTGTTGACAGAGTATGGCCCACAGCTGCCCGTCCGTGGCCACACCCTGGGATGGGCATCCAGGCTCCTCTGTGGACAGCAGGCTACTCCTCCCTTGTACGGATTCCGCCCCTGCACACGGTGCCAGCCCCCTCCCCTGCCCAGCCAAGGAGGAGGTGCCTACTCCTCAGCCAGGGCCACATGGACAAGTCCAGAGTCCTTTGGTCCAGCTTCTCCATCACTGCAGTCACCAGGCGCCTCCCCTTCTGCCTCCCCCTTCCTCCTGGCTGTGCTTAGGGACAGTGGCTCAAACTGTCCAGGCTCTAGGAGTTGGGAGAATGGTGATGACTTCGGGGGGCTCATGGGAGCATCTGGGGCCACTATGAGAAAGGCCCTCCTGGGCCACGTGGCCATCTGCAGCGGCTATGAGAGGGGCAGGTGCTGAGGTGGGCTTTCGTCTCATCAGCCTGAGTGATGAGATGTCATGTGAGGAGATCCCACCGCCCTCTTCCCGGCCCCCTGCAAGTGAGTGGGGTGGAGGGGAGGAGGGGTGGGGCGTGGAGAAGAGAAAAGGACCCCTTGTTCTTGATACAGTCATAAATGGACGGCTTCTGGGCCCCTGTGCCTCGTAGCCAACTCTTGCCTTGATGAGGAAGCCACCTGCTCAGGCCTGTGAGTGAGTCCTGTCCCCAAGCCTGTTTCCCACATCACCTTTACCCAGATCCCAGGAAGGGGACAGCACAGAGGCTGATTCCCAAGGTCCCCAAGGCCTGGGTCACACAAGCCAGCTGGTCCCTTCTCTGTAGAGGGCTGTCTGCACAGAAGCAGGCTCAGAGCCTCTGTCTTTCACTTTCAAGGTTCTAAGAAGCTTCTGGACACTGCTCTGTCCATCACCATGGCCATTGGTCAGAAGTGATGATTGAAACGTAAATTTAAATTTACTAAAGTTTCCTAGCCAGGTGAGACTGAATTTGGCATATGTGTGTGGGGAGCTTTGATTTTTTAAATATTCATTATGCAAATTGTTGTGTGCACTAAACAAGTTCCCTGGCTTAATGAGATGACCAACAGTGACACATGTGGGACTCCACACCAGGGGACTCCACTGACCTGGACATCTACAGTGAAAAGGCTAAGAAAGGAGAGTCAGAGGGCCAGGCTTGGGTGGCCAAAGGCCTGCAGGAATCAGGAGCCCAGCAGCTCAGCTCCGCCCCCTCCCTGCCCACCTCATCCTGGCCTGCAGGCTCTCTGGTCACAGGACTGTCCCCATCCTCCTGTCCCATCTCCTCCTACTGGGATGCCCCATCCAATCGGATCAAGTCTCCACTTTCTCTGGTCTTTACCAGAACTAGGAGGCTGCTCCCATCACCTCCTGGGCTCTCACCTTCCGAGGACCTCAGAGAAGCCAAGGGGGAAGTGGAATCCAGGGGGAGGACGTGGAGGCAACTCCGTCTGGTCCATTACTTGGTGCTGCTAAGTCTGCTCTCTGGTCCTGGGTGAATACAGAGAATGGCCTCCTGGGGCAGTGGCGGGGTCTGCCTGAGAGGTCACCCTGCCACACCTCAGGCGGTTCCTGCTCCTCCCTGACTTTCCAGCCTGTGAGATGGACCTGCCCCAGGAGCTGCCAGAGCCCAGCGGTGCATGGAAGAGCGATTCAGCTGTGTCCTTCTGTGTTTCGGCTTCTTGTTTAGGTACCATCCCTCCACCCAGAGGAGGGAAATCCTCCATATTGGCTTTTTATTTATTTATTTGTATTTAATTGTATATATTCATGGGGTGCAGTGTGGTATTTTGACATGCACAAACAGTATATTAATGGTCAAACTGGGGGTGATTAGCATATCCGTCACACTAAACACTTATTACTTCTGTGTGTTGGGAACATGGCGAATCCTCTTCTCTGGCTATTTTGAAATCAAGTCTTTAGCCTAAATTTTTGATGCTATGATCTCAAACACCCTTCAGTTTAGGTTATCTGCCAATCCTTCCTCCTTCCTGAGCCTCGACGACCCAGACCAGTGTGTCCCTCTTAGCTAAGGGGCCCCAAACACCCTTGGCATTCCTTCCCCAGTGGTGGACATCCTCAAGGTCACCCTGTGGACAGTCTCCACCAGAACAAAGCTGGGTAGCTGTGCTGTCTGCTGCTCCACTTGGGACAGCTGGCCTGGTGCCTGACACATTGGAGGAATTCAAGCAGTGTTTGTTTAGTTTTGTGAACACGCCCCACTTCTTGGTGGGACCCCCTGGAACATTCCAGGGACATGATGTTTATTCTGGGAGACCCAGAACCAACTGTTGCTGGCTGAGTCCCTAGCCGTACTCCAGCTTCTGGTTGAGAAAGCTGTTCATACACACTTCACTTCCCAGGGGACACATCTGCTTCTCTAATTAGAGCATTAGTTTTCCACTGAGGGCAACTGGGGACCCCAGGGGATATTTGGCAATGCTTGGAGACAGATTTGTTGGTCACAGCTGCCACTGTGCTCTAGCCTCTTGTGGGTAGAAGCCACAGATGCTGCTCAGTGTCCTGCAGCACCCAAGTGTGTTGCCTACTCTCCCATGAGTCCTGGGCCCAAAGGCTGAGGCTGAGAACCCTGCACTGGAGTGAAAGTCTTTCCATAGCCAGAGTCTGTAACTAACACCCAAGTCACCCCGGGATTGGCCCCTAGCATCCTCAGAGTGGAGGAGACAAAGGTGAAGGAGCTGGGACCACACTGGGCTGATGTCCAGAGGATGAGGTTCTAACAGAGAGGAGGACTACATGGAGAGAGCCCTGGAGACCAGCAGAAGGGCCCTCTTGGGTATTCCAGCCAGTTCTGCTGGGCACACAGCAGGAGCACACCTAACCAGAGAAAGAGCTCAGGAAGGTGAGGGAACACACTTTCCCAGGGTCAGACTGGGAAACCCATGGGGTGCATGTTCTCAGTTGCTGTGTATGCGGTCACTACCCACAGCGTGTCCACAGTGTGCATGTATCCTCTCTTTGTGGATGAGGGTTCAGCTCAGGGCTGTCAGGGCTGAGATCAATGTGCTGGCCAGGCTGTGCCCCATTCAAAAGCATGCATGGGGAAGAATCCTCTCCCAAGCTCTCTCAACAGTGGTGGGATTCACCCCCTTCCTGCTGCAGAACCAGGGGCAGCAATTCCCCAAAGCAAGAACAAAGCAAGTGCACTCCTGAGGGCTCGGAACTGGGGATCCTTCTGAAGGACCCCGCTGGTGAGTCCGAGGCCTCCTTCATGATGAACTTAATGCAAACTGAATAGAGTCCCCATTGGCTCCTGAAAGCTCTTCACATTTCCATGTGGCAGTCATAAGGGTGCTCTATCACTTTGGCCACACTGTCTGAGAAAAAGAAAAAGTCCCACACCCTGCCCACACTAGAGCGGGGATGGGGGCCTCCACACAGGCATGATTCTCTGGTGTCACCCTGGTATACTTCTGCCACCATTATCAAAATATTCAAAAGATGCAGCCTTGTTAGTGGGGGAAAATAAGCCCTTAATCAAATGCAGTACTGGTCCCCCTTGATAAATCCTTGAAAAAATACCAGGAAGGATCAAACAATTTCTAGGTAACAAATGCATCTAACATACTCAATCCATAATTTCAAGGCATTCAAAGAAGCATAAATATGTGACCTGTGAAAAGAAGAAAAAAATCAATGAAAACAAGAAAGGATACAGGAGATGTGCATAATTAGAAGGGTTTAACCATTCTTCTAACTGCCTTCCGCAAAAGGCTGGAAGACACGGGAGACCTAATAGAGCCGTGGGAGAAGCTGCTTAAAGAAGGCATAAGTTGATATTAGCTACATATGTGAGATCAAACACAGTTACACACACACACACACACACTCACACACACTTACAGGGATGAGAAATAACATACTGAAACAGCAAATTATACGTTTCACAATTAAATGAACACAAATACACAATAGATTGAACACAAATACATAACAATAGAATCCACTCCAAGTCAAAAGCACGGAGAAAACACATTCTCATTAAGAGAACACAGAGGGCCAGGGTCTCAGGACAAGCATAGGCAGCCGTGTGTACTGGAGCCCCACAGAGGTGGCCAGAGACAGAAAGCATACCAAAAGGAGCAGGGGCCCATTTTGTCCCCAACTCATTGACCACGGCAACACAAAGCTCAGAATGCATTCCAAATCAAAATCCCAAAGGGCCTCCCTGTAGAGATGCACAGGTTGGGTCTAAACTTCACATGGAAAGGCAAGATCATCAAAGGGCTTTGGGAAAACAAAATGCAACCTCAGAGGACTCTTCCACCTGCTTGTGAGAACCGTTAACAACCACAGTGGAGCAGACAGGGTGGGACTGGCATGAAGATGATGAGCAGACCTAGAGCAGAATCACTCAGAAATACATCCCCACACATAGGGTCAGCTGGGTCCCAACAACAGTTCAGAACCCAACTGTGAAGGGAGAATAAACCCTTCTAAAGTGGTGAGGCCTATTCATGGAGAACCAGCTCTGGAGTCAATAAGAAAATACATGGACTCAATAAAAAGTATTTTAAATACATGAATCTGTAATTCACAGAAGGAGGAATTCAAACATTCATGAAACATGTAAGAAAATACACAAATTCATTAGTAATTTTAAAAAACATAATTAAATGTTGTGATACAATGGAACATTCAAAATGCTGGTCAATCATTTAAAAATATGACCTTAGCAAATATTTTGGAGGAGATATGGAAAAAAGAAATCCTCATACCTTAGGGATGGGAACATGCCCTAGTGTATTCACTCTCAGAGATCAGTTGAAGATTCTCGTGAAGTTGAAGGTGCATCCTGCTCTACAAACAAGTGCTTCATTCTGGACTGTGTGTGTGTGTGTGTGTGTGTGTGTGAGAGAGAGAGAGAGAGAGAGAGAGAGAGATCAGAGGGGGGGGAGAGAGAGGGGGAGAGAGAAAGAGAGAGAGAGCACGCAACAGGCAGAGAGAGAGAGAGAGAGAGAGAGAGAGAGAGAGAGAGAGAGAGAGAGAGTGAGTTACATTCTACCATTTGCAAGTTGGAGAACTGGGGAAGCTGATGGGGTAGTTCTAGTCCAAACACAAGGACCTGAGACTAGGGGAGCCAAAGGTGTAAGTCCTAGTCTGAGTATGAAGCCTGAGGACCAGAAGCACAGCTGTCTAGGTACAGGTAAGATGTACCCCACAGCTCAAGCCAACGGCATGTCCATGGCTCTTCAGCTTTTCTCTTCTATTCAGGTTCCCAAGGAGTAGATGATGCTTGCCCACATGGAGGAGAGAAAATTTTCATTCAGTCTGCCAATTCAGATGCTCATTTCTTCAGTAAACAGCCTCACCACACACCCAGAAATAATGGTTTGTCAGCTATCTGGGCATCCCAAAGCTCAGGCACATTGCAGCATAAAAGTAGCCATGAACCCTGCAGAATAAAGAGAGAGGGCAAAATGAATAAGAATCACAGAAATCTTTTAGCCATATACATAACATTTCTTTTAAAGTATCAAACAAAATATATCAAAACTTTTAAAGTTGCCAGAGCTAAATGTTGGGTACATAGGCATTTGTATTATGTTCTGCAACTTTCTGTAATCGGGTGTATTTTCTTAATTGAAAGCTCACAACTACAAATGTCTCATTTGGTCAGTTCTGCCATTGTTATTTTAATCTCAAATACATTTTTCCTGCATAAACACTCTAAGAAATTCCCCATCTGCCTCTTTAATCAGCATCTACCAAGCAGTCTAACCCATTGCCCTACTTCCAAATAGCAGGAGAACATCCTCACACCCTCCCTCCTCCTTTTTCTTCTCATTTTAGCACTTTTTAGGTAAAATCTACTTTGCAGACTGGTGTGAATGGCCTTATTTTTGCTTAGCCAACACTTTCCCAGAGCTGGAAACAATAAATCTTGGTAATGAGCAAAATACTTTGGGCACTTCTACTTCCTCACCTGCCAAATCCATGGCGATTTCTCAAGTTGACAACTTGCCCTGCTCCCAGCATCACCATGACAAGCACAGAGACAGCAAAGGCAATTGCTATAATTATTTTTTTTCTTAGCTTGTATCTTTCTGACAATACCCCAAACTCTCCAGGAAAATAGGGCTCGGAATCATCTTTAATTTCCTAGTTGCAACTTTTAATAGAGGTGTTTTTTGTTGTTGTTGTTGTTGTTGTTGTTGTTTCTTCCTAGAATCGCCACTGATAAGACAAATTATTGTGCAAAATGACTTTGAATTCAATTCTGTTAAAATTTCCATCAATTAGGAAGACACCCCTGCCTGGGTGATTTAAGGAACAGTATGCCAGGGGCTGGTGGCCTGCAGAACAGAAGCCTACAGGGCCTCGTCCACTCTGCCCAGGAGCCCTGGGTTGAAGAGGTTAGGATGAGTACTCATGGGCCTGGGTATTGGTCCAACCCTGCAGCTGGGGATTTTGTATTTTGATGTGTATAATAGAATACATAATAGATACCCCAGATTCAAAATTGAAAAGTATAAAAGGAAAGAGCAGGGAAAGCCATCTTGCCTTACGCCTCTCAAACCCTTAGCCTGGCAAAGTCTTCTTTCTCCCTAGCCCTGCAGAGACCTCCTCTGCACCTGCAAGCTGGAGCGAGGGTGACTCTTTGCCTTATTTGACACAGGTGTTGTACCCGGTTCTGCATCTAGAGCTTTGATCTCTGACTCCAGGGAGAGGAGAGCCCTGGCCTTCTACTCACTGAGGGTGGAATGGTGGAATGATCTGGCCAGAAGGGGACATCATAGACAGTCACTTGGCCAGCCTATGGCAGGCCCAGAGAAGATCACTCTCCTGCATTCCCAGGAGGGAAGAGGTGAGCCTTGATCCCGCCTAGGGCACAGGAGGCCCTGTGGAGACAGGCTACACAGCGAGGAGGAGAGGCACTCACCCCCACGCCTCTGATTCCAGAGGGGTGTGAATGCAACTCTCATTTGGAGCAAAGATCATTATTTCAGTCACATTAAAACTTACCACTTTTAATCACATTCGCTGTAATGTATACAGAATAAAATCAGCAGTGTTTTGTTTACCTTTCAGTGCATGCTGACAAAGGTGCACCATGTGAAGGCCACCATCAAGCAGAATATTCCCAGTGCACCAAAACCTCCTCAAAGCCCATGGTCGGCAATCCCCTGCCTGGATCTCTAACCCTCAGGATCACTGACAGGCTTCTCCCACCATTCAGCCATTTCAAGAATGGTGTGTGAATGGAATCATAAAATATGTAGTGGCTGGCGTGCTTTTACAATTAGATAATTCTTTTGAGATTCAACCATGCTCTTCGTGTATTATATATTACTTTTTCACTTGAGTCATAGCCCATTCAGTGTATAAATCACAATGTTTCTGTATTTACCCTCTCATGGACATATGTGTTATTTCTAGTTTGGGCTATAATGTCGAAAGCTGCAATAACACCTGCATGCTAGTCTCTGTGTGAGCATAATGTTATCATATGCTTTTGGTAAATACCCATGAGTGGAATTGCTGAGTTCTAAGAAACTACCCAACTGTTATCCAGAGTGGCTGTATAAGTTGCATTTCCACCAGCAACATTTAAGAGACTATCGTTTCTCCAAATCTTAGACAGTACTTGGTATTCTCAGTTATGTTAATTTTAGCCACCAAATGGGTGCAGACTGATATCTTACTGGGATTTTAAATCCCATTCCTAGACTGTATAGTTATATTGACCATATTTTCATGTATGAGCACTTTTTATATCTTCTTTGTTATAGTAACTCGTCCAATATTTTGACCATTTAAAAAATGGACTGTTTGATTTCCTATATTGCATTATAAGTACTTCTCATCATTGAATTATGTGGTCTGTATATATGTTATATATCAGGTAAAGGTATTGCAAATATTTTCTCTCCATCTCTGGTTTGCTATGTGCTTGAACATCAGTGATCATATTTGTGCATATAATTCTAGACTCTAGATTCTGTTCTATTGATCTATTTTTATGTCCTTAGGTCACTATCACACTGGTTTGATTTCTGATTAAGCTTTGAAATTAGATTGTGTCATATCACAAATTCTGTTACCTTTTCCAAGATTTTGTTTCATTTATCCTAAGTCCTTCCTAGTTCCAAGTGTTGGCTCCAATATTTCATTCCCACCCCAGGGCCTTTGACTGGCTGTTGCTTCCTGCCCATGTGTTTTCCATCCATCTGCCCTTCGGATCCTACATCATCCCCCTGAAAGGAGCCACTGGGCCACACGTAGAAACAAAATTTGAGTGCTAGGAGGACCCTGCTTCTCAGGGAGACTCAGAAAGACAAGAGCAGCTTGCTTTCTCTAAGAGGTAAAGCACCCACTTTTGAGTCAGCCATCCTTAATGAACTTGGAACATCAAAACACCAAAAAGAATTTCAATAGCACAAGAGCAAAGAAAATAATGAGAACAAAATCAGAGGAGATGGGAAGGAATCTTCATGGTCCCCCACACCCTGGAGCACTTCCAATGCAAAGTACCGTCTGATTGTAAATAGGATCCTGGGTAGAACTTCCCTTATCATAATGCTGAAGTCTAGAGAAAGAGTTAAGAGAAGCCCAGGAGTCCGCTGACATGCTCAATGACATTTCAGTAAAAAAATCAAATGTTATTCTTGTCACTTTCAGCTTATCTGATGGTTTTTCAATACTTCTCAGGTGGGCAAAAATTCAGTGAAAAAAAACATTGTTCGGGCTCCCCAAATCCCCAAATGTGAGACCCTGCCCAGGTGGGGAGTTCCCCTTCAGGAAACATGAATGCCCTGGCCTCTTGTTTTAAAACCCAATGAGCCCATCACATCTCCTACTTGGCCCATAGTATTAATTACAATAGCCTCGAGAACTTTCTCTTGGCCAATTACTCTATGATAATTAGGTCTTAAGTCAACCACGGTTCAAAAGATCATGGGCATGTGACTCCCAGAGTTTCTTTCTTGCTAATTATACCTGCTCAAGCCATCCTGAGATTTGTTTCTACAGAAACGTGATCTTGTCAATAGCTTTGATCAAGAGATATCTGGTCTGTCGAGGCAAGTATAAGCCAGACTCATGTGAGAAAGAAAGTAAAAGTCTTTATTTTTCTCTTTTGTCCTGCAAAGATGGCTCATATCTAGAGAGAAAGTAAAAAAAATAAGATGACCCAGGAGGGGAGACAGCCATTCTGCACACTCCTGGAGCTGCTGTTCTGCAGGGTTCCTAGAGAAAGAAAGTGGATTCCCACAGGGTAGAGGCTGCAGACCTCCTGAACTTGCCTGGTGCTCAGTACACGGTGACAAAACTGGAAAACCATTGTAGGAAAGGGAACCCTCAGTGCATTCTAAAAGAATGAAAATGAAGTTCAGGATTGAAGATGGCAGCAGGAAGGGAGTGAGCCGCCCCATGCCCCGCAAGGCTGCGCCCACAGCGTGTGTTGCTGCTTCTTAAAAGAAAAAGTAGAGATCATTAAAGGAGATCTGTCGACAAAGATTAAGCACCGTGTCAAGAAATGGGCCTAGGGGGAGTGAGTCCGTCACGACTCCGGCGCGAGCGTAAGGCTACAGTCCCTGAGCCACCCCGCTCTGTTGGCCCCTTTTCCCCCTCCTCTCAGCCTTTCCACCTCACTTCTCTCCCGCTGTCTCTCCTCCCGCGCTCGCTCTCTGAATCTCGATCTTTATTTCTTTTCCCTCTCTGCTCGCTCTCTTGCGTGCCCAGTGACCCGGCCAGCGAGGCCCCGTGGTGCTGCCTCCCCTCCCCCAGCCCACACCCCCTCCCCAGGCGACCCGAGGGCCGCAGCTGGGCCAATGCCGCTGCCGCCAGCGCCGTTTCATGTGGAGCTCATTAGAGCAGACTCTTCACCGAGCGAGTGAGCCGCCGAGCAAAATGGAACAGCTGATAAGATGAGTGACAATTTAAAATCTAAGGGATCCAACATGGCGGCAGGCACAGAGAGATCAAGTCTCTGACCCCTTCAGCTGCGCAGGCATAGGGAGATGTAAACTGACTAAATGCTGTTTGCCCAGGATCACTAGGCAATGCTGAGCTGATGTGGATCTGGGGCGAACAGTCTGGGCCTCTCGGAACACACCGAGCCCGGATCGGCTACATTCAAGCTCCAGTTCGCCTGCTTCTCGTGACTCAGCACTAACAATCCCGCTGAAATAACTGGTTGGCCCTCCTGAACTTACAGAGGTAAAAGCCAACCCGGCCTTCATAGGCAGTGGCCACAGGATTGAAACGGGGCTTGGGAGAGACAGTCAGGACCCACCCATTGCATTGGTCACCCGGCAAAGGGAACGAATGGTCACCATTTGCATGGGATACCACCATGGCAGAGAACTGATGTCACGGGAGGAGGAGATAACTTCATTGAAACCAGCGGCGACAGGTGTGTAATCCCCTAGCCATCCCTCTCCACACAGCAGGGAAACCTTAAGGGCCCCTCCCAGCTCTCCCATGAGCATGATAGCCAGACCGAGGGAATCAGGAGTGGTGCAGGACTAGCGACGCGGAACTCCCGGCTACTGCTCCCACCAGTGCTGACAACTGAGGTCCCTTGCACCAGCTATCGGGGGAGTGGCTACTGGAGGGCAAGCAAATTCGCTGGGGGTTCTCATCCCCAAGCTCTACAAACTTAGGGTCTGAGGGAGGCAAACAGGGAGAGTGTGCCCAGACATTCATGAAAACAGGGCTCCCAGGAGCACCAGACCTGGAGTGTAGCCAGTATTGTGGTGAGCGTCACAGGTGAGCAGGGCCTGGCTTGAGGAAACACAAGAGAAGGCCCTAGGCACTCAGGATTGGAGACCCACACAGTCTGAGAGGAATAGATTCTGCACAGTGATTGGTTCCCACCTATTGAGAAGAGAAGCTTGGCCCAGTAGGCACAGCTACACCTACTGGAAGAGAAGTTAATCGAGCTCTATGACTGCATTTATTATTTTTTTTCTTTCATTTTCATTTTTTTGTTGTTGTACTTTAACTTTTTTAAAAAAAATATTTTCAATTTTTCAATTTTTTTATATTATTATTATTTTTTAAACTTTAATTTCCATTTTTTAATTATCTTTATTTTTGTTTTGTTTTAAATTTTTTTCTTTTTTCTTTCTTCATTTTCTATATTTTTTTTCTTTTGTCTTTCATTTCTTTTCAATTTTCTTATTCCCCCTTCCTTGAATTCTACCTGCCTACTCTCATTCTCTTTAGTAACTTCTTCCCTTCCCTTCTAATATCTTTCCTCCCAAGCATCAAATAAACTTATAAGAGTAAACAGTAACTCACCAGTCAAACAGAACAAGAAGTAACATGAGCCGCATAAAAAAGCAAGGAAGAAAAGGAGTACAAACGATGAAGGACAGCCTAAATATTCAGGAGGACCTAGAGTCATCAGAAAAATGGTCATATAAAGAACTCAAGGACTACCTTAGACAGATGGAAAGGAACCTTAAAGAGGATACAAGACAGCAAATCCAAACACTGAAAGAACACATTGAAAATGAATTACATAAACAGATAAAAGAAGAAGTTAAGCATCTTTATCAGGAGATAGAGATTATAAAAAAATCAAACAATAATTCTAGAAACGAAGGAAACGATAAACCAAATTAAAAACTCAATTGAGAGTATCACTAACAGAGTGGAGCAAGTAGAAGCCAGAACGTCAGATAATAAAGACAAAATATATCATCTTGAAAAGAGTCTAGCCAACTCAGATAGGCTGGTAAAAAATCACGAGAAAAACATTCAAGACATATGGGATAACATAAAAAAACCAAACTTACGAGTCATCGGGATAGAGGAATGTACAGAGATTCAAACCAAGGGAATGAGTAACCTGCTGAATGAAATAATTACAGAAAACTTTCCAGAAATAACAAAGGAAAGAGATATACAAATTGTAGATGCATACAGGACACCGAGCACACAAAATCATAGTAGACCAATGCCAACACACATTGTTATGAAGATAGCCGATATACAGAACAGAGAAAAAATATTAAAAGCTACAAGAGAAAGGAGGCAGATTACATTCAGGGGTAAACCAATAAGGTTAACAACGGATTTTTCATCATAGACGCAGAAAGCAAGAAGATCCTGGAACAACGTATTTCAAACACTGAAAGACAATGGATGCCAACCAAGAATTCTGTATCCAGCAAAACTAAGCTTCAGGTACAACAACGAAATAAAAATCTTTCATGATAAACAAAAGCTAAAAGAATTTGCAGCCAGAAAAACAGCATTGCAAAGCGTCTTGAGCAAAACACTACACGAGGAAGAAATGAAAAACAATAAACAAAACCATCAGTGGGAAGTGCCTCGGTAATGACAGAGGGCGGGGGGAAAGCTAATCATGGAGAAAGAAACTAAATTAGAAAAAAAAGATAAATAATCAAACATGGCTGGCAGTACAAACCATATATCAATAGTAACTCTAAACGTTAATGGCTTAAACTCTCCAATAAAGCGACATAGGCTGGTAACATGGATTAAAAAAACAAATCCAACAATATGTTGCCTCCAGGAGACACATCTGATTGGAAAAGACATACACAGGCTGAAGGTGAAAGGTTGGGAAAAAATATACCAACACACGGTCCTCATAAGCAAGCAGGGGTGGCCATCCTCATATCGAATAAAATCAACTTCAAGACTAAGTTAATCAAAAGGGATAAGGAAGGACATTATATACTGTTAAAGGGAACCATTCACCAACAAGACATAACAATTATCAATATTTATGCACCAAATAAGGGTGCTACGATGTTCATAAAACAAACTCTCCTCAAGTTCAAGAATCAAATAGACCACAACACAATAATTATGGGTGACTTCAACACACCTCTCTCACCATTGGACAGATCCCCCAAACAAAAGTTGAATACAGAAACTATAGAACTCAATATCACAATCAATAACCTAGACTTAACTGACATATATAGAATATATCAACCATCATCAAGTGGATATACTTTTTTCTCAGCAGCAAATGGATCCTTCTCAAAAATAGACCATATATTATGCCATAGGGCAACCCTCAGTAAATATAAAGGGGTGGAGATAATACCATGCATTTTATCTGATCATAATGGAATGAAACTGGAAATCAATGATAAAAGAAGGAAGGGAAAATCCTACATCACATGGAAAATGAACAATATGTTACTGAATGATCAATGGGTTACAGAAGACATAAAGGAGGAAATCAAAAAATTCTTAGAGATAAATGAAAATACAGACACAACATATCGGAATCTATGGGACACAATGAAAGCAGTTTTAAGAGGGAAATTCATCGCTGGTGGTCATTCCTCAAAAAAAGGAAAAACCAACAAATAAATGAGCTCACACTTCATCACAAAGCCCTAGAAAAGGAAGAGCAAAACAACAGCAAATGTAGCAGAAGGCAAGAAATAATTAAAATCAGAGCAGAAATCAACAAAATTGAAACAAAAGAAACTATTGAAAAAATTAACAAAACTAAAAATTGGTCCTTCGAAAAAATAAATAAGATCGACAGACCCTTAGCCATGCTAACGAAGAGAAGAAGAGAGAGAACTCAAATTACTAACATACGGGATGAAAAAGGCAATATCACAACAGATGCTACAGAAATACAGAAGACAATTAGAAATTATTTTGAAAACCTATATTCCAATAAAATAGAAGATAGTGAAGACATCGATAAATTTCTTAAGTCATATGATTTGCCCAGACTGAGTCAGGAGGATACACAGAATTTAAACAGACCAATATCAATGGATGAAACAGAAGAAGCAATCAAAAGACTACTAACCAAGAAAAGCCCAGGACCGGATCGGTATACAGCGGAGTTTTACAAAACCTTTAAAGAAGAATTAATACCAATGCTTTTCAAGTTATTTCAGGAAATAGAAAAAGAGGGAGCTCTTCCAAATTCATTCTATGAGGCCAACATCACCCTGATTCCGAAAACCAGACAAAGACACCTCAAAGAAAGAAAACTGCAGACCAATATCTCTGATGAACCTAGATGCAAAAATCTTCAATAAAATTCTGGCGAATCGGATACAAAGGCACATCAAAAAAATTGTGCACTATGATCAAGTAGGATTCATCCCTGGGATGCAAGGATGGTTCAATATACAGAAATCAATAAATGTTATTCACCACATCAATACACTTAAAGATAAGAACCATATGATCATCTCGATACATGCAGAAAAAGCATTCGACAAAGTACAGCATCCCTTTATGTTCAAAACATTAGAAAAACTAGGGATAACAGGAACTTACCTTGACATTGTAAAAGCTATCTATGCTAAGCCTCAGGCTAGCATCATTCTGAATGGAGAAAAATTGAAGGCATTCCTCTAAAATCTGGAACAAGACAGGGATGCCCTCTATCACCACTTCTATTCAATATAGTTCTCGAAACACTGGCCAGAGCAATTAGACAGACGAAAGAATTTAAAGGCATAAAAATAGGAAAAGAAGAACTTAAATTATCACTACTTGTGGAAGACATGATTCTATACCTAGAAGACCCAAAAGGGTCTACAAAAAAACTACTAGAACTAATAAATGAATCCAGCAAAGTGGCAGGATATAAAATCAACACACATAAATAAAAGGCATTTCTGTATATCATCGACAAACTTGTGAAACGGAAATGAGGAAAAACACTCCATTCACAATATCCTCAAAAAAATAAAATAAAATACTTGGGAATCAACCTAACAAAAGAGGTGAAAGATTTATACAATGAAAACTACAGAACTCTAAAGAGAGTAATAGAAGAAGATCTTAGAGGATGGAAAAATATACCCTGTTCATGGATAGGCAGAACTAACATCATCAAAATGGCGTTATTACCAAAAGTTCTCTATAGGTTTAATGCAATGCCAATAAAAATCCCAATGGCATTTCTTGTAGAAATAGATAAAGCAATCATGAAATTCATATGGAAAAATAAGAGACCCAGAATAGCAAAAGCAATTCTAAGCAGGAAGTGTGAATCAGGCAGTATAGCAATACCAGTTTTCAAACAGTACTACAGAGCAATAGTAACAAAAACAGCATGGTACTGGTACCAAAACAGGCGGGTGGACCAATGGTACAGAATAGAGGACACAGAGACTAATCCACAACGCTACAACTATCTTATATTTGATAAAGGAGCTAAAAGCATGCAATGGAGGAAGGATAGCATCTTCAACAAATGGTGTTGGGAAAACTGGAAATCCATATGCAACAAAATGAAACTGAATCCCTTTCTCTCGCCATGCACAAAAGTTAACTCAAAGTGGATCAAGGAGCTAGATATCAAATCAGAGACTCTGCATCTGATAGAAGAAAAAGTTGGGTCTGATCTACATATTGTGGGGTCGGGCTCCAAATTCCTTAATAGGACACCCATAGCACAAGAGTTAATAACAAGAATCAACAAATGGGACTTTCTTAAACTGAAAAGTTTTTTCTCAGCAAGAGAAACAATAAGAGAGGTAAATAGGGATCCTACATCATGGGAACAAATTTTTACTCCTCACACTTCAGATAGAGCCCTAATATCCAGAGTATACAAAGAATTCAAAAAATTAGACAATAAGATAACAAATAACCCAATCAACAAATGGGCCAAGGACCTGAACAAACACTTCACAGAGGAGGACACACAATCAATCAACAAGTACATGAAAAAATGCTCACCATCTCTAGCAGTCAGGGAAATGCAAATCAAAACCACCCTAAGATACCATCTCACTCCAGTAAGATTGGCAGCCATTATGAATTCAAACAACAAGTGCTGGCGAGGATGTGGGGAAAAGGGTACTCTTGTACATTGCTGGTGGGACTGCAAATTGGTGCGGCCAATTTGGAAAGCAGTATGGAGATTCCTGGGAAAGCTGGGAATGGAACCACCATTTGATCCAGCTATTGCCCTTCTCAGACTATTCCCTGAAGACCTTAAAAGAGCATGCTACAGGGATACTGCCACATCGATGTTCATAGCAGCACAATTCACAATTGCTAGACTTTGGAACCATCCCAGATGCCCTTCTTTAGATTAATGGATAAAAAAATGTGGCATTTATACACCATGGAGTATTACGCAGCACTAAAAAATGACAAAATCATGGAATTTGCAGGGAAATGGATGGCACTAGAGCAGATTATGCTTAGTGAACCTAGCCAATCCCTAAAAAACAAATACCAAATGTCTTTTTTTGATATAAAGAGAGCAACTAAGAACAGAGCAGGGAGGAAGAGCAGGAAGAAAAGATGAACATTAAACAGAGACATGAGGTGGGAGGGAAAGGGAGAGAAAAGGGAAATTGCATGGAAATGGAGGGAGACCCTCATTGGTATACAAAGTTGCATATAAGAGGTTGTGAGGGGAATGGGATAATAAACAAGGAGAGAAATGAATTACAGTAGATGGGGTAGAGAGAGAAGATGGGAGGGGAGGGGAGGGGGATAGTAGAGGAATCGGAAAGGTAGCAGAATACAACAGTTACTAATATGGCATTAGGTAAAAATGTAGATGTGTAACCGATGTGATTCTGCAATCTGTATTTGGGTTAAAAATGGGAATTCATAACCCACTTGAATCTAATGTACGAAATATGATATGTCAAGATCTTTGTAATGTTTTGAACAACCAATTAAAAAAAAGAAAATAAAGAAAATAAAATGTTCTTTTCGTGTAAAAAAAAAAAGAAAATGAAGTTCAGATAATAATGAAATCAGGATTTGGTGTGCACCAGGTCAGCACCTTAGAGGGTAAAAATCACTAATTGATCTAAAATGACAGAATGAACGGTGCTTCTGAGCTGCTTTTATTCTTCCCACTGTGCACTAATGAGGGACTCTGGGGCCATGTGATGACCATTCTGATAGGTTGATCTTTGACATCATTACCATGTCCCCCTCCTCGGGCCACTAAGGACAGTCAATGTATGCTGGGAATAAAACGTGGCCAGGCAAAGGAGGAATTTCAACGTCAGCTCTGATCTTACAAGGTCAGTGTCCACAAAGCCAGTCCTTCAAAATAGCTTAGTTCTGCCATGACAGTGCATGCCCCCTCAGGTCCAGATCGACTTATCCATCCTAATGAGTGATACTGGGAGTCAGAGAATCAAAGCATCTGAACCCAGTTTCGACATGTGGCCTGATAAGAGTGAGCTCCTTATAGGAGCAGACTATTCAACATTTGGATTTCCTGTAAGATGCAGGTTAGCATACCAGTGACAATCCAAGGAGAAAAGAGAGTCATCAGCAATGGGTAGACAGACTCTAGTTTACAAAACGCCCCACATCTCCACTCCTCTGCTCACTCTTCACATTTTAGAGAACTACTTCATTCATTAAAACATGCAGTCTCTGGTTTTCCAGCAGTTACTGCATGCCTCAGTTGTCCCCAGTGGAGAGGGAGTGATGAGCGAATTAGATGAGGTTCCTGCTCTCCTGCAGGCAGATTGCAGGGAGAAGACAGTTAGCAAACTAACAGCAACAATGAGACAAGTAAATGAGGCAATTATCAAGCAGTCAACATGAGAGCCATTAGGGCCTTCTAAATCATTCCAGCTTCCAACTACTGAAGATAGGACAGCACTCCTGGCCCAGGTGAGGTGGGGCGGAGCCAGTTGACTTGTTCTGAGCTACCCACAGTGAGCTTAAGTTTAGGGCTTCTTTTCCAATGAGGGCCTCTTTCTTCCCATGCCAAGCACCCACACCTCTCTCACCTGCACCCTTCCAGCCTGGCTCACAAAGGGGCTGCCCTTGTCCTTCACCTACAGTGGTTCAGGGACCACTACCAATACAAGATCCTGGTATTCTTACCATGTTCTAAGGTTTTCTTCAATTATTTATTTAGTGTTCTAGATATTTTTCTCTTTCTTTCTCTCTCTCTTTTTCTCCTTCCTTCCTTCCTTCCTTCCTTCCTTCCTTCCTTCCTTCCTTCCTTCCCAGGGAATGAACTCAAGGGTGCTCAACTGCTGAGCCACATCCCCAGCCCTATTTTATATCTTATTTAGAGAGTCTCACTGAGTTTCTTAGTACCTTGCCACTGTTGAGGCTGACTTTGAACTTGCAATTCTCCTGTCTCAGTCTCCCAAGTCACTAGGATCACAGGTGTATGGCACTGTGTAGAGATCTTTCACCTCCTTGGTTAGATGAATTCATCAATTATTTTAGAAGTTATTGTGAATGGGATTGTATCCCTGGTTCCTTTCTCAGTAGAATCACTGTTGTATTATAAGAATGATATTAATTTATGAATGGTGGCCTTGTAATCTGCTACTTTACTGAATTTATTATCCCAAAATGGAGGTTTTGGGGCCTTCTAGATACAGGATCATGTCAGAGATAATTTTACTTCTTCTTTGCTATTTGTATTCCTTTAATTTACTTTTCTTGCCTGATTGCTCTGGCTAGAGTTTCAAGAACTGCATTGAATAGTAGTGGTGAGAGTGGACATCCCTGTCTTGTTCCGAATTTTAGAAGAAATGCTTTCAGTTTTTCACCATTCAGTATGATGTTTATCTTTGGATTAGTCATATATAATCTTCATAGTGTTGAGGAAAGTTTCTTTTATCCCTAGATTTTCCAGCATTATAAACATGAATGAGTACTATATTTTATCAAAGGTCCTTTCTGCATCTACTGAATTCTACTTATGTGGTGAATTACATTTATTGATTTGTGTATTAAACAAATCTTGCATCTCTGGGATAAAACCCACTTGTTTGTGGTGTATTATGTTCTTTTTGTGTTTTTCAATGTGGCTTGCTCGTATTTTATTATTACACAAATTTGTAGTTATGTTCATCGGGGATATTGATCTACAGTATTCTTTCCTTGATGTGTCTTTGTTTGGTTTGGGTGTTAGGGTTATACTAGCTTCCTAGAATGTATTTGGGAGTGTTCTCTCTCCTTCAGTTTCATGGAGTAATTTGAGAACTGATGTTAGTTCTTATTTAAAGGTCTGGTAGAACTCAGGTGATAATTCATCTTGTCCTGGGGTTCTCTTTGTAGGTGGCTTTTAATTGCTGTTTTAATTCTGTTGCTTGATATTGGTCTGTTTAGGTTTTTTTTTTTAAATATCATCCTGGTTCAATTTGGGGAGGTTATATGTATCTAGAAATGTTCTTCTGGATTTTCTAGTTTATTGGAGTATAAATGTTGGATTATAGGAACGATATATTAGAAAATGGTTTCTAATGATCCTTTGGATTTCAGAAGTATCTGTGGTAATATCTGATTTTTCTTCTCTCTTGTCTATTTTGGATAAGGATTTATTTGTTTTATTTATCTTTTTGAAGATCCAACTCTCTGTAGCATTGGTCCTATATATATTTTTTAATTTTTAATTTTATTAATTTTGGCTCTGATTGTAATCTTTTCCTGTCTTCTACTTATTTTGGAATTAGTTTGTTCTTCCTTTTCCAAGACCTTTAGGTGGAACATTAGGTTATTTATTTGGAACATCTCTATTTTTTAATGTGAGCATTCAATGGTATAAAATTTCCTCTTATAACTGCTTTAATTCTATCCCAGGGATTTTGATATGGTGCATCTCTGTTATCATTTGTTTCTAAGAATTTATTGATTTCTCCTCTCATTTCTTATATGATTTATTGTTTATTTAAAAGAGCATTGTTCAATCTCCATAAGTTAATGTGGTTTCTACTGTTTTTCTTGCTGTGGATTTCTAATTTTATTACATTATTATCTGATAGGACACACAAGAGTATATCAGTTTTGTTGTATTTGCTAAGACTTACATTGTGACCTAGAATATGCTCTATTTTGAAAAAGTTTCATCAGCTGCTGAGAAGAAAGTAAATACAGCTGTTTTGTGGTGAATTATTCTGTAGATATATATCCATTTGACTTACAGTATCATTTAGGTCAGAACTATGTTTACTCATTTTTTATTGGTGATAGAGGTATGTTGAAATCAACTAGTATTATTGTATTGTAGTCTATCTGGGCTTAATATCAAAAAGTATTTTTTATGTAATTAAGTGTAATGACATTTGAGTGAATATATTATATACTAACTTTCTATCTTCTTGTTGGATAGTCCCCTTTATCAGTATGTAGTGACCTTCTTTGACTCTTCTTTTTCTTTTTCTTTTTTTTTTCCCTTAAGATTTACATTGTCAGATATAAGGGGAGCTACTCCTGTTTGCTTTTGGGCTCCATTTACATGAAATTTTTTTCCATCATTTTACTTTCAGACTGTGAGTGTCTTTTCCTATGAGATGAGTCTCTTGAAAATAGCATATAGTTGGATCTTACTTTTAAATCTTTTCTGCTAATCTACATCTTTTAATGGGGGAGTTGAGACCCTTTACGTTCAGTGTCATTATGAATGTGTGTTTGTCTTTCACTGACATTTTGATTTGTTTGCTGTATTTAATTGTCTTGATTTTCATATAATTGATTGCTCTTCTAGTGATCTTGATCTATTTGGGATTTCTTTAGGGCTTCCTTTGTGTGCAGTATATCTTTGGGTATTCTTATTAGTGTTGGCTTAATGGTCATTAATTCTTGTAGTTTTTCCTTGTCATGAAAAGTTTTTGTTTGTGCATCAAACTTGAAAGATAACTTTGCTGGGTATTGTAGTTTTGGCTGGCAATTCTTTCAGAACTTGGAATGTCTTATTCCAGGCCCTCCTTGATTTTAGGGTCTGCATTGAGAAGTGAAAAGTGAGCCTTATTGTCTTGCCTCTGAATGTCACCTCATGTTTTTCTCTTTTCTCTCACAGCTTTTAATATTCTTTTATCATCTTCTTTCTATTTTTTCTTGGTACTGGGGATTGAACTCAGGCACACTCAAGTACTGAGACACATTCCCAGCCCTAGTTTGTATTTTATTTAGAGACAGGGTCTCACTGAGTTGCTTAGCGCCCCACAGCTGCTGAGGCTGACTTTGAACTCTTGATCCTCCTGACTCAGCCTCATGAGCTGCAGGGATTACAGGTGAGCGCCACCACACCCAGCTTTTATCATTTTCTTCATCAAACATTCTGATTAAAAAGTGACTTGCAGAGGTTCTCTCTTACTCTCATCCATTTTGGATCCTAAGTGCCTCCTGCCTGTGGATGTCTATCTCATTTCTAATATAGGGAAACTTTCCTATCACCATCCCACTGAAATTAGTCTTAATACCTTTATCTTGTATCTCCATGTTCACCTCTATCCCAACGACTCAGGGTTTATTCTCGGAATACTGACATAATGTTCATGTATTATTCTCATCATGGTCTCGCCCCTCCCCTTTTATCACATTCTGAGTACTCAAATTCTCATACCCTATCTTCAGGGCCTGAAGTCCTATTTCCTTTTCTTTTCCTTTCTTTCTTTCTCTCTCTTTTTTTTTTTTTTGAGAGAGAATTATTTATTTATTTATTTAGTTAGTTAGTTTTTGGTGGACACAACATTTTTAATTTATTGTTATGTGGTGCTGAGTATTGAACCCAGCGCCCCAGGCATGCCAGGCGAGCGCACTACCGCTTGAGCCACATCCCCATCCCCAGAAGTCCTATTTTCTATGCAATCACTCTGTTGGGGATGCTTTCAAGTGAATGTTTAGTTTGACTTTCTGTCTTTCATTTCCAGGAGTTGTAATTTGTGTCTTTTTAATATCTCTATTTCTTCATTGAAATTGTCTTTTATTTCTTGTTCTCTTTGTTGGTTCCTTAGATCTTCTTTTAGTTCATTAAACTTTTAAAAATCAGTTATTTTTTTAGTACATCTCTGGAAATTCAACTACTTCCATATCTGTAAGTTCCTTTGTTGGGGACCTGTGAAGTTTGAGCAGTAGGTTTGTTTGCGTGTCTCTTCCAAGGTCATACAGTTATAGCTCAGTCTGCTTCCATGCTACCACTTTTATATGCATGTCCTTTTGAATGTAGTTACCTTCTTTGTTCTGGAATCTCTCTCTCTCTCTCTCTCTCTCTCTCTCTCTCTCTCTCTCTTTATGTATGAGTTTATGTCCAGGAGTGGACATCTCAGATTCCACTGGTTGCTCCTCCTTGGGGCCTGGTTGATGGTTTGGGGTCTTGTCTTCCCAGTTCTATGTGTTGAAGTATTTTGGGGGCTTGGGTGGGTCTAGATTGTGGGTGGAGTGAGATTTGATGTTATTTGACTGAGATGTGAGTGTTACTCAGGTGTGGTCTCTCTTCTCCATGGACTTGATGTGCCCCAATCACTCTGTAGCCCTCTCAGAGGAAGGGGAAATCCAGGAATAGCACTAATGTTAATGTTATGACTTAGGTAGGAGCTGTTCCTCCAGTGCTCATGTGTAAAGCAATGCAAGAAAGTATACAGGTGAAATAATTGGGTTATTAGGGCTTTAACCTAATCAATGCCTAAATATGCATTAACTGAGAGATAACTGTAGTAAGGTAGGGTATGGCAGAATGAGGTGAGCTACTGGGGGTATGCCTTTGGGGTGTATATTTTATCTATGATGAAGGGAACGCTCTCTCCCTCTCTCTCTCTCTCTCTCTCTCTCTCTCTTCCTCTCTCTCTCTCTCATTTTCTCTACCACACCCTTCTACCACGATGTCCTGTGTCATCTCTACCACACCACTGATTCTATGAGCCCCCTAATAAACTTTTCCTCTTTTAAAATTGTTCTTCTCAGATCTTTTCATCACATTGGCTAAAAAGCTCACTAAAATAGTTATTAGACTCAGTCTGGGTGTTAGCAACCAGAAACCAGGGATGTCATCTTCACCTGTCTCCCAGAGTTATGTCTTCTCAGTCTTTATACCACAGAATGAGCCTCATTTTGAAACACAGGGGAACAAGATACATACATTTGTGGCAGCGCTGCATGTGTAATGTTGAATGTATACCTAAATTAGCAGCAAGCAGTTCCTCTGCTGCACAATCCAGTAGTGCATTCCTAATGTGTGTTGATAAGCCCACTCACAATGTGATTAAGTGTCTTCAGCCAAAAATGACCCAACAGCTGAATAGACTTATTAGCAAGTAAAAAAAAAAGCTACAAACTGCTCTCTGATTTAATTGGACACCTTTAAATTACACTAGTGGATTTGATGTTTTTTTTTTTCTCCCAGTGCAAAAAAGTTGTTACACATAAGTAGAACAATTCCTAAACAATAATGCTTAATAGAGAAACACTAAACCTTCAACTCCTAATTTTCCCACCTAAATTAAATCATTCTTTATTGTTTCTCTAATTATTCTAACTGTTGTTATTCTTTGAATTGATCTAATAGTTATTCTAATTATTCTCCAGCCTTCTGATCAGGATAATTCCTTCCAAACAGAAACAATTTATTTTCCCAGTATGTCATTAGTTTAAAATGCACTGGGTCTTGAGAAGTCCAGAACAGGAGGGTAGAGGAAGCAGGCAGCATACATTCTGCTAAAGCTTTGCGACTATGTTGTTGTTTTTCTTTTTGAAAATATAACTCCATGAAAAATAGTTTCAGAATTGTGGAAGAAGTCTCAAACTACATTGATCATAATAGATATTAGTTATTATTCATTATTATTAATATTATTATTATCTTAACAGCTGTGTTCTCAGCAGCCAGCATAACTGACACGGCCTCTTCTCAATGCATTTTTCCAGATCCATGGAGAGAATTTTCCCATAAATGCTCACACCAGCAATCCACATGACCAGGAGCTCACAAGACCCTGCACAGTGAGGTCTGTTCATACCCATCAGCCAGGCCCTGAGCACCTACTGTGTGCTTGACATGGTGTCAGATGTGGGGTCTGCAGCTACACAACTTGCAAAGGTTCGTTCATTAATTAAGTCGGCCAGTTCGTCCTGGGCACCTGAGCAAGGCCACACACTCTGATGATTGCTGCAGATTCAGGGGCCCCAGAGTCAGCCTGCTGCCTGCCCTGTTGGAGGTGGACTTTGCAGTGGACTCACAAAGGAGGCCAATGTCATGGGCATGTAAGAGGGCACTTAGGAATGTTAGTGGGGGAGGCTTTTGGAAAGTGTCTGAGGAGCCCCGTCCATAGAAGGATCTGGGTCAGTGGGGGAAGAGGGCAGGCAGGACCCCTGCAGAGGCAGCAAGTGCCCTGAGGTGGGAAGAGCTGGGCATGAAGAGAAGGGTGAGGTGAGGAGATAGGGCAGCAGTCTGGAGCGTGGAGAGTGAGGGCAGGTGCCTGGGACAGACTTCAGTCCCAGCCCAGGGACAGGCTGAGCTGCTGCCTGCTGTGCAAGTCAGTGGCATTCTCTCTGGAGACAGCAGGAGGTGACTCCCTCCACTCAACAGCAGCTCCTTGCAGAACAGAAAACTGCAGGACTCACAAGCATCGTCTTACCTGCTCAGCCTGTGCAGGCTGCTGGAGCAGGTGACCTGGCACTTAGAGTCCTTTATGCACAACACAATGTATTGTTCACAGCCCTGAGGACTGGAGTCCAAGTTCAAGGCACCAGATTTCGGGTCTAGTGAAGTGCAGTCCTCATAGTGCAGCCTTCTGTCCACCCGTGGAAGATAGTGAACAAGTGCCCTGGGCAAGATCCTTGGGAGGGAACCAGCTCCTCAGGCCGATGGGAAGTGCCTAGCACCTCCTAAGAGAGCTCCTCTTTGTCTTGTCCTCCAAAGCCCCCACCTCCGAATCCCATCACACAGGAACTGGGTTTCAACATGCAGATGTGGGGAACGAACACTCGGGCCCCAGCACAAGCTCACTTCGCAGAGCAGGACCTTCTACTGTAGGTCCCAGGATGAGGTTCCAAAGAAACCGTTCCAGCCCCAAGTTGCAATGAGCCAGGAGGAGACCTCAGCACTGAAATCTGTGACCAGGCCATTCCTGATGGCACACCTGCAGACTCTCTGTAATTGCACATCGGTGTCTTCTAAGGCTGCTCGGTGGCTACATCCACACAGAGGGAAACCAGGAGCTTCTCCAGCCATCCACACCGTCCACCCTCCTCAAGACACTGCTTCAGCCTCAGTTTGCTCTCAACATGAGCACCCTGGAATGAGTGCCCTGAGTCCCCTCCTTCACCAGGGACATAAGGCTGGGACATCTGAACAGCACTCATTCTTGGAGCGGATGGACGAGCGCTTCCCAAGCACATACTCTGCACCAGGCACTCTGCTAGACATCCAGACAACAAGCATGAAGACATGGGCCCAGGGAAGCCTCTGTCACATGTCATTTCTGTGGCTGAATTCAACTCTCTGAAGCTAGATGCCTAATTCAGAGAACAGAATTATTCAGCTCCAAGTGGGAGAGGTAGGTCTAAGAGCACGTGCCTGCCTCTGCTGGGCTCTGGTGAGGGCTCTGCAGCAGATGACATAATAGCAGGAAACAATCAGGGAGATGCCACAGGACAAGACAGGAAGCAAGAGAGGGAGCCGAAAGGCCAAACTGGCTTCAAAACCTGCACTCCAGGGAGAACTCACTCTCTCCTGGGACAAGCACTAAGCCCTTCTGAAGTCTGCACCCCAAGACCTCACCACCTCCTGCTGGGACCCAGCTCTTAGAGGGTCCACCTCCTCCCACACCACCACACAGGACCCAGGATGATCACAAGGATCCCCAGACTGAGGAAAAGGGCTCAGTGAGCAAAGGAAGTGTGATGAGAGGAGGGGAGGGGAGAAAAAAGGAGCAGCCCCCAAATCAAAATACTCAGATCCTTATGAAAATGCAAACCATGAGCTAACCAGACCCTTAAGAAGCAAACAAACAAAAAACCCTCTAATTCTGAATTTTAATTACCTTGAAGGATAAGATTCCTTTAGCTTGTTCATTCCATAATAGTGGATGATAAAACTTAATAGTCTTCTAATTATAATATTTTCATTACAAAAAATTGCAGTTTGCATTTATTAGTCTGCCCAAGGATCCTCACAGAGTGATGCTTGAATTTCCATCACACAGGGAACAAAGGGCAAGCCAGGAGATGTGAGCCTGCCTGGCACCACCCAATCCTGCCTGTTCTACACCAAAGTAATTAAATTCATTTTTTTTTTGGAAGTTTTAATGAGCCTGTTTTCCAGAAATTGGGTTCTATGAAGCATCAGCAGACAGTGCATTTCATGAAATGAATTAGGCAAGAATTTTCTCTGAGTATCTCACCTCGCCACACCACACTGGAGTCCCCCACAAAAGGGTAAAGTAGGAAGAACATTGGAGAATATAAAACGAGATGTAGTTGGCTGCATCCCTTGCTCTGGCACACACACACCCCTGGCACCCCCACAAACCTTGACCATCTCATCCATCCCTGAAGCTCACGCCTCCATCCATCCCTGACATTGAAACCTTAAGCACAAGTATGTGATCTCCAGAGGAATATGTGAATTTTTCCTCTTCCTCCTCCTTCTTTTTTTTTTTTTTACTAATGAAATCAGCCAATTAGAAAAGCCTTAATTACAGAGAATGCAAAGCCACTTCTGCAGCCACGAATCGCCTGTGGTGGATGCTGTGGGTTCAGGGTGACACCTGCCCTGACCCCAAGATACTTGCAAGTCCTCCTGAGGAGATTTGCTAAGAAGCCCAGAATCAGCTGGGGGCAGTGGCAATGTCACAAATGGTACCAGGGAGGCCTGAAATAGTCACAGCCATCAAACGTCCTATGCCATGGCCCATTCCAGGGAAGCCAGAGCTCCCGTCCCCAACCCAACAGCTAAAGAGGGAGGTGGCCTGGCCCCACAGACACCCAACATGCTGAGCCCAAGCAGAGAAAAGCCCACAGACCCAGAGGGTCACCTGGGTCACAGCTGCCCGAGTCTCGTGGATGTCCTGCTCTGAGCAGAGCTGAGTCTGGCTGTGAGAGAGTCCAGCTGGGTCCAGGCTGAGGTGGCCACCACTGCTTAGGGGACTTTTTAGAAGTGGGCATGAGCAGGGCCTGTCCAGGAAGCAGGAGGAAAGGATGAGCCCCCCTCCCAGGCAGAGAGGAGCCAAGGCAGGTGGCGCTTCCAGAGCTTTCTGTTAAACAGGAGCAAGAGCGTCCAGGCCTCTGCCAAGCGGCTGGATATTTGTCTTCTTAATTTTCCCACAAATGCAGTCATGGATTTCCAGAGACAATCAGTCCAGGCCAGTGCGATCATAAATAGAGAAAATGCAGCATGAATGAAAATTGATCTTATAAATCAGAAATATCAAAAGTTCTCAACATGAATGAGGAGAAATCTATAAAGAGCTCCCAGTGCTCATCACATAAAAGGAAGGCATTTGCTTCTGAAATGCACACCGCGCATCCATTACCATCCGTTCCTATTGTGCCAATAAAGGGATGTGTCGACTCACAGTGAATCCCTCTTCAGGCTCCAGGGAGGGTCCGCTAATGGAGGACCATGAATATTGGTCTTTAAAAATATCCTGCCACTAATGAAAACCCTTTGCCTCCCAAGTAGGATTTGAATAAAGCAGTGCGGGTCAGGAAAGGAGAGGAGGGATCAAGTGGAAGCTTTATTTGGCTCAGGAGAAGTAGTTCAATTGATTTCCATGACCTTCATATTTGGGGGACAAATGCCAACCCTGCAAACATGAGGCAGCTGGAAGTCTCAGACAGCCTGGACCAGTTAGATACAAAGACTTCCTTCTTCCGTTCCTCATCTCCATCCCTGAGCTTCGCTAGTCATCTCATTAACAAGGGCCCCTGGGTCTTAAGCATGAAGCTTTGTGCACGGCTCCCCTGCAAAAGTCACATACATAATTGTACAGAGCTATTATGGATTAAATGTTTCCATCCACATGAAATTCCTGTGTTGAAGCCCTAACCCTTTATGTGACTACAGTGAAAATAGAGCCTTTGAGGAGGTTATAAAGATTAAATGAGGCCATGAAGGTGGGGCCTAATCCCATAGGATTGGTGCCCTTATTTAAAGAAGAAGAGGCACCAAATATATCTGTCTCTCTCTCTCTCTCTGAGCATATACCACAAGCAGGTTCTGTGAGGACACCAGGAGATGATGGCTGTCATCAAGGTAAGAGGAAAGTCTTGGAATGAAACAGACCTTCATGGCATCTTGAACTTGGACTCCCAACTCCAGAACTGTGGAAATAAATTCACATTGTTCAGGTTAGCCCTCTGCGGCATTTTGTTATGGAGTCTGAGCAGGACTAATACAGCTGTCTCACCAGAATTTCATGGGTTGTAAATCTATCAACTTTTTTTTTTCCAAGAAAAACACCAAACTACATTGATGATTACCACTCTTAGGAATCTGCACAGAGCTTACTGACAAAGACGTCTCTATAAAACTGAATCCACATGATGGACATACCAACACTGATGCCAGATTCCATGGCATGCATGGAAAATGCCCAGCTGTCCCCAAAGCAGCCACCCTCTCCCTGGGTGATGGCCAGTCAGCTTTTGGGATCCTCAGGCCACCTCTTCAAGGAAGGTATTTCTCACCTCCTGGACAAAATCATATATCTGTTTTGGAACTTTTAAAATCCCTGTGTTTTCCTTTGAAGTATGTCACAAACGTACAACTAATTCTGTGCAAGATGCTCTCTTATGCAGTTTCACATCACAGGGGCAACTGTAAAGGACAAGGTCTGCATCTTTTCCAGTCTGGTACCCAGAACTCAGCACAGTACCTGGTACAGAATAGATGCTTATGTAAACACACACACACACATACACACACACACACACACACACACATATATATATATATATATATATATATATATATATATATACACACACACAAACACACACACATAATAAAATACAAATGTGTATTCTAAAATAAACTTGATTGAAAGGTTAAAAAAATCTAAAGGGTGGAATTCTCTAGTTCAGTCTTATTTTAGCTGGAGTAGTGCCACCTTTCCCTTCTTGGTAGTGGCTTGCCTCTTGTCTGGGGAACCTGTCCCCCGCTGCCCCACTTTCAGTCCTCCATCTGCACCTTCAGGGATTATCAGGTCAGACAAACCATTTGCATATCCCCTTTCATTGGCCATGGTGATTGTTCACAGAGGGGCACATGACTCAGCCTGGGCCAATGAGACCCAAGCTGAAACATGGGCTGAACTTACTGGGACTGAGTTCTTTGCAAAGTTGCCCAGCTGCTAGGGAGAAAGTCAGGGCTCTAGGGCCCTCTGGTCACCCCAAGAAATGAACAAAGCCAGTGCAAAGGTTTGGGACAGGGAAGCAGGTTCTCATTGGGGTTATTATAGCCCTTAGATCCGGCTAGGCCTCAGGTCACATATTATATTGGACTTTTTTTCTTTTATTATTATGTGAGCTGGTTTGTTTCCTCTATGGATTGAGCCCTTTGAGATGGAGCTCTGCAGCTTGACAAGTCAGAAGTAAAATACCAGCAAATCCAGGAAACATCAGCCAAGTATATGTTCAGCTAAACCCCTCATGACCAGACGGAGCAAAATGAATTTAGCTTTCAGTGGAAAAGAACTTCTCAGAAGAGGAGAAAGCAGGCTGGGCTTGGGGTAGTAAGATTCCTATGGATAGATGGCAGAGCAGGTGTACTGGACAACAGGACCACGTGGAAAGAGGCTGTGGATGGAGGCCTGGGGAGGGGACAGGAAGTACCCACCCTGGCTGGATGTGGAGATAGGGAGGACACAAGAAGAAAGGCCAGATGAGTATGACCAAGCTGAGAAGAAGTGCTCAGGGTGTAAGGATTAGGACGAGACCCCAGGAGAAACAGAGAAGAAAGCGCTGGGTCAAAGCACCTTCAGAAGAGGTGGGTTGAGGGCTACCTGCAGCCAGCTCGCAGCAGGCTTTGCAAACCAACAGCAGCAGATGTGGCCCCATTGCCTGGTGGGAAGGGGCTCTCCAGCTCACCACGACCCACTACTACCGACGCCGTGACACGGCCACTTCTGGTCCCCTGTCATCAGTCTGGCCACATTGAGCACATGGGTCTGACCCTGACTGAGGGGACATTCCTCCCACAATCAGATATCAGGCTCCAAATCCATTTCTCTGAATTCCCAGGAGGGTCTGTGGTCACTCTTAAAAGGTCTCAGAGCCCCAGGCTTCAGCCATGGAGGGTGTGGCCAGCATCACTGGTTGAGGGTTCTGGTCTGAGGTTTTTTTTTTTTTAATTTCCTCTTTTTAGATATACACAAAAGTAGAGTGTATTTTGGTGTATTAAACACACATGGAGTATAACTTCCCATTCCAGCTGGTGGGCACAGGACCTCCATTAACATGAGGCAGGGTTAAAGTTGGGTCAGCTGGGAGGGCTGGGAAGCGTAGAACCTCATCCACACTGGGGAAGACAGGCTGAGCTCTGGGATCAAGTCTTCCTGGAAGGAAGGAGGCAGGAGATAGACACTGCAGCCTCTCTGGCCCCCTGACTGCTGGCTTCAGGGTCCTGCTGAACCGGATGCACCTTCAAAGTCTTCTGCGAACATTTTGATTTTGTCACTAAATGGAGCACAGCATCTCTGCTCCAGCTCCACCCACTTCACTCCCAAACAGGATTTCCCAGCTGCTGAGGGTCCCTGACATTTCCTATGTGCCTGACTGTCCAACCCAAGTCCAGGATGGAAGAGAACTGAGTCCTCTGGAGACCACTGGGGCCAGTGCCACTAGAACACATCACTGGCACTAGATATGACATCCACTAACAAGTGTGAGGTGCAGGAGAAGAACTAGGGAGATCCTCAGAGACCACTGACCACTCAGATGGTCTGCCTTCTGCCTCCCTGGACTGCTCTTAGCTACATGTTTTCTTAAAAGAAAAAGAAGCTTCTAGACCACAAGAGTGTTTTATCTGTCGAGCATTTTAGCCACCAGGGTTTGGGGTTTTATTTTGATAAGCAGAGTTATGGGAAGACTTTAAGTAGCTGATGTTCCAAGGTGATCAAACTCCATTTGAGACAGTTATTCTAATGGTCCCTGGAGCCTCAACTCAGCTAATGCTGCCTGGGCCTCCCTGTGTCCTCTACCTTCCACCCTCCTCAGCCTTTGCCAGGTGGTGTCCACTTAGGTGACCTGGTCAAGGAGGGTGAGGTCTGGTTTCTCGCCTGTGTTTGCACAGTTTTGGAGTCTGACAAGGCTGATCAGGTGAGTAAATGTTTCAGAACATTAAAAAAGTCATCTTTATTTTTAGTTAATCCCCTTCAGTGTAGTTTTGGTATCATCTGAAATATAGTTGGGTTAGTTTGAACATTCAGTTAAGTTTTTTTTTATTCCTTCTCATCTTTATTGATTTCTTGTTTTCTTCTTCTAGAAGTCAATACTTATTCAAGAAATTACACAAGAGGTGCCACTACTTCTCATATCCCATCTGTCCCAAATGTCCACACATTCCTTTCTCCGGTAGCTGACTTCATTGCTATTCAATGTATTTTCCTGTGCTTTGTTGAATACAACAGTCACTAATATGGCATTAGGTAAAAATGTGGATGTGTAACCGATGTGATTCTGCAATCTGTATTTGGGGTAAAAATGGGAGTTCATAACCCACTTGAATCTAATGTATGAAATATAATATGTCAAGAGCTTTGTAATGTTTTGAACAACCAATAAAAAAAAGATAAGCAGAAACATTTTTTTTTAAATTCCTCTTCTTTCTTTCACAAGTGTAGACTTTTTATTTAGCGATATCTCCTGGAAACCTGATTGATAGCTTGACTTCCTGCCCACTTACAGCAGCATTAGGGTCCATTGTGCGGTGGACAAGAGCTGACACGGCCATGTGCCGTGCCTGGACATCATGGCAGCAACCTCCAGGATGGCTCCGGGGGTCCCTGCCCCTCCCATGTCTTACCAGGATCAGTCTGTGTGACCAACAGCAGAAGGAAGAAGTGAGGAGAGTGTGGCATTTCCAAGATTAGTTAATGCAAACCACAGCTTTCATGTTAGGCCTGTCCTTTGCCCATTCTACACCTTGAATCTCCCGTTCTGGGAAAGCCAGTTCCCTGGTTCCAAGGACACTTAGCACTAACAGGAAACACAAATCATCTTTCCTCCATTTGTTTGAGTATCTAATGAACAGCAAAACCCTGAGGAACTGAGGCCTGCTAGTGACCATGTGAGTGGTTTGGACATGGACCTCCATCCCTGGCCAAGTGGAGATACATCCATCCCCTGGAGACAGTTCAACCACAGGCCCCTGAGAGACCATGACCAGATCCATCAGCCCTGGTACTCCTGGATGTCTGTTCTGCAGGAAGGGTGAGATGGGAAAATATTTTTGCTTTAAGCTGCTATGGGTTGGTATAACTTAGTACCAAAACAAGATGATTATATTTCATTACATAAAATTCTATATTCATTTCACAATGGAGAGGAGTCACTTGCTTCAATGGGCATTATAAAGGATGAAAGCACATGGAAATGTTTGAGATAAGCAATTGGATCTATTAGGATGTTTTGTTCTTTGAATAACAAGAGTTTTCAAAGCAATAAAGAAAGGTATTATCTTTCACAACAAAAAGTTTAAAGATAACTCCTACACCTTCCTTGAATGAAGACACAGAGTGGAACCAGAGGAAGGTATTAATATTTGTTTGTACTTTATGCCATCTAATTTTGCAACAGTGACCTTATAATTTTACATATGTGTATATTTACATTTAAGATAATTGCACATTCACATGAAGTAGTCAGAAATAGAGAGAGCCCACGCACCATTAGCCAACTTTCCTCCGGTGCCACCATTTTGCAGGACCACAGAACACCATTACAAGCAGGAACTGGACATTGACACAATCCACTGACATTTCCTGATTTTTCCAGGTTTACATGCCCGAAGTTCTATACTTTCTTTTCACTGATGTGGAGCTGTGTAATCACCATTGGCATGAGGAGCAGTCTTTCCCAATCCCCTATTCTGCTCACACCTTAACCCCTAGCATCCACAGATCATCTTCCCAAAGTTTAATTTTGTCATTTGAAGAATGTCATCACAATGTCATAGAGCAGGGAATTGGCTCTGTATACTCAGCATAATGCCCTGGAGTGTCATCCAGTTTGTGTGCACAAAGAGTTTGTTGTCATTGACTAGCATTCCATTATATGGAGAGCATTTGGGTTATTTCCAGTTTGGGACTTAAGTGAATAAAGTTGCTGTGAGTTTTCACATTACAGTTTTTTTTTTTTTTGGTACATATAGTTTTTTCATTCCTTGGAAAACATGGCCAAGAGTGTCATTACTGGGTCATATCGTGCCCTGTATTCCTTTTAACATCAGACAAGTTCAACACAGAAAACCATTCCAAATAGAGGGCAGGAGGAAGAGTGAGATGCCATTCAATAACTGGGAGAATTTAATTCAGAAACAAATCCAAGACATACATTCACAAGGAGGGAATCGGCTAACTTCTTCAAGAAAAAAGAGGTGAGAGTATTTATAGCAAATAAAAGACATCTTTCAAAACCAGCGAACACCACAAATTGAGGAATATTTCCCCGCTGATGAAACGACATCTTCAATACATTTCCACGGGGGAATGCACTTCACGAACCCCACTCCTCCCAATCTGGCTCAATTTCACAGCACTTGATTGTCTTCTATTTTATTGTCACTGAGGCACCAAAGAAAACAAATGGAATAAAGAAACCATTATTAACAGATAATAGATATTTTTCCTGCAGTTCCAGGGCTGTGTTACACCCCAGTGGCATCTGTTCACGTGGAAGATGCCACCGCATCACAGATACAGATGCTTCCAATGCAAATCCATAATTATAACTAATCTCCATTTATATCTAAGATAAATCCACTTTCTGTGTGAAGAAAGAGCTACCATGCGAAACGGAGAGGGAAACTACTCCAAGGTGGGTGTTGCCTGACCCCCTGCAGCCATGTCAGTTCTTCCCAGAAAAGGCCCTTGACTGCCATTGAAAAGTCAGAGACCAACATTTCCTCAAAGGGAGACCAATCAACTCCTGTTCCCATCCTCCTGAAGTCCTGGGCTAAGCTGGAGTTCTCCAAGGCAGAGCCCTTTCTAGAATGCTATGCTTTAGCAAATGAGCAGACAGCTGAGGGGAATGTGTTACTCACAAACCCAAAAATTACAAGTGGGCCCTTCTACCCATCACAGGGGACATTGGTGGTCTTCTCCTAAGTGTCCTTCACTGCACACCTGGGTCTCTCATTATCTACAAATAACAGGAATACTAACTGAAGTCCATGTTCCAACTCAGGAATAATCATAACAGGAGCATCTCAGGTGCTCACTCAGAGCAGAGAGCTCCCTGAAAAGTTGCTCAGAGACTCCCTGTTCCCAGCCTGAAACTCTCAGCAAGGAAGGCCCTCTGAGGCTTGAGGTGCTCTTGGGCAGGTAAAAAGAATTGAACCTGTATTTGAACATCCAAATATATCCTGGAATAAGGAGAACCTGGAGGAACACATCTGCCAATGGCCCACACATGGAGTTAGGCAAGAGTTCAGGGCCAACACTCAAGTTCACAGGGTGGGAAGGCCTGCAGGGACCACCTTCACCTCACCTGGCACCAACTGCGAGCTCAGGATTTCCCCCAAACCACCCTCAGACTCAAAGCTTTGCTTAGAGAATGCAAACCTCACTGACACTCTTCTGCTCATTGTGGCAGTTTATTAACAGAGAAGAATACATCTCAATCTCAGCCAAAGGGTGTGTTTAGCACAGAGGATCCCTGGTGTGGATCCACGCTCCTCTCCTTTGGAGTCAGGTCATGGACCCTTGCCCTATCAACATGTGCCAACGTGCACAGAACACGGCCAACCTGGAAGCTCCCCTGAGCCTCCCTGCTCAGAGATCCTGGTGAGGCTTTATTATGCCATCATGATTGATTGGACAGTCTCCCTGTCCACTGATACCAACGACCCCAATCTTACCTAATCGCATGATCCTTCTTTCTGCATGGCCAGTTCCCACCCTCAGTGGCCGTATGGCTAGCAGCAGCCCTAAATAGACACTGCTCTCCTAGATTGCCTCCCTGAAGCTGGGACCAAGGACAGGCCTCTCTCTGGGGAGGGTAACAGCTACAGAACTGTTTCTTCTCAACATATTGGGATAGGCCTGTGTCTAAGAATTGCCAACTGGAGAAGAAGGGTCGACAACGACTCCGGCCTGCTCTGTCTGGCTCATTCAGACCTGTGGAATCCTAAGTTGTGGATGTTACACAAACACATGCATTTCTACTTCTTCAAACTGCACTCCATGTCCAAGACATGTACATGGTCATCAGATGGGACCCAGGGAAGGACCCTCCAGGGTCTTGGCTCAGATGGGGTGACACTCCTAGGCAGACACTTGTCCCTTACTCCAGGTGGAGCTTGAGAGCTGGCTCTCCTGAGGCTTGGGGCACTGACAAAGCAGCTTCTTCATTTGCTGTTTCTTTTGCAGCAGGTAAAATTAGATCTCAAAGGGGTTTCTGGGAAAATAAACAAAATACTGAATGAAGTTCTCTTTGAAGCTCTATTTCCATTCTACTAATATTGTGTCTTCAGTTAAAACAAGCAGTTTTGCCCCGGGTTGAGGCAGAAATTAAATAGAAAACCAACACCCTGTATTTGGGTTCAAATATTTTTCAAATCTTTTAAGATGGGTTTGGGCTGAGGGAAGAGCAAACCATTTTAGATCTCATATGTAAATGCGAACCTTCTGCTTTTCTGTGCATGGTTTAGTGCATTGATCTTGGGGTTCAGCCATGTTATTATAAATGACATCATTTATAAGAGGCTAAATAGAATCATGCTATCTAAGCATACCCTATTTCTTTAATGTGTTCACTTGTTGGTTAGCTAAAGCTGATTCCATAACTCAACTGTAAACTCACAGGAGCAGAATTGATTGGGGGGTGCCAGGGCTGGGCTTGTGGAGAATGGGAAGATGTTGGCAATGAATCCAAAGTATCACTTAGGAGGACGGAATGAAGAATATTTGAGGCTATAGGTTAGCACTGATTAACTTAATTAAACTTGATTAACTGTCAGATCACTATGTAGCCATATCACGTTACAGTGTTCCCCAGGAATGTGTACACTGATAATTAGTCAGTGTCCAATAAAATTTTAGGAAAACAATATTTACCAAGGCTGATTTGCTTTTTATTTATTAACTAATTTAACATCTGTGGCAAGTCTATAGCCAAATCTTAAATCAGAGCTTCTGTTTTCTGACTAAATTCACACAACAGACCATCAAAAACCACCCCTGAAGACAGCAGTAGATTTCCAGTCCCAGGTAACCTACCTCCAAGACAGGGCGAGTCCCTCCAAGTCATAGGGGGCTGCTTGCGCCCCAGCTCCATGTTGGGTGGCTCAGTGCATGTGGACCCAGCACACCCTGGCGTAGGGAGAGCCCGCCCACAGGTGCAACCCACCAGAGTGTTTTCACAAAAGCTACACTCACCTTAGTGGCATTTGGAAAGGAGCTGTTGAAACCTAAGCCTGTGTTGGTTCATTGTGTTTTCTGTCCTATATGTTTGCTGGGTGTTTATCACAGTGGTAGATTTCTAATGACTGTTTGCAACCATTTTTTCAACAAAAGGAACTTTGGTTTGCATATCAGGAATATAATTATCTGGGACAAAGGAGTGGAATTTCAAGCTGAGCTGCCTCGCTCACTCCCTTCTCCCCGCCTCATGTTTGGTACAGAGGTGGTCTGTAATAATATTGATTCTGTCGGTACTTATGCTTCACTTACTCTGCCAGACACTCACTCTGCTTGAGCACTTGCTAGGTAGGATCCCCACTAAAGCCCTATCACAAACCTGTGACCTGTGACCATGAGAGGTTTTAAAAACAGGACCTTCACAGAGGCAAGTAAGTGAAATATCTTGAGATCTGGGATTACCCAGGTGGGCCCTAAGTCCAAAATGTGCCCCCATAATTAGAGGAGAAGGCCACAAGGAACAGCCAGGGCAAGGTGGAGGTGGGGGTTGGGGTGACTCAGACATTTGACAGCTATAGGAAGCCCAGGGAGAGAGCCCCCCTAAAGGTTGCAGAGGGAACAGCACTTTTGCTTTCACAATTCACACTTCTGGTCTCTGTGAGGGAATAAGTCTAGTTTGTTTCAAGGCACTGAGTGTCTGGTAATTTGTGTGGACACTACTGCCTGCAGTCCAGCTGTGCTAGAGCATAGGACAGGCCACCGAGTGACTAAAGAGGACACTGGAGAAGAATGAGCAGTGTAAAACGCACTTACGTGGACGGGCCGTGGAACTGGGTGGCTCATGCTCTTCCTCAAGCTGCCTCTGGTCCTTCAGCAGAGAGCAGCACCCGTGTCCCTCCTATGCTTCATCCAGTGGTGGCAGGTGGCAGAGCACTTATCCCTCCCAGTGCTCTGCTCTGAGCCTGTCACTGCAGATAGAGAAGGTTCATAGGCTCCAGAAGCAGAGGCATCACCAGTGGGTGGCTTTGGCCCTCTGTGCGGCCAGCATCCCAAAGACCTTGGTGTGTGGGGGAGAAGCAGCTTTCTGCAGGGAACACCAGCAAACTTGCCCTGATTCTCAGCACCTGAGAGGGAGCACCAGTATCCTCCGAGATCACATTTATCTGGGTGTTTCCCCTCCTAGGATTGTTTTCATTGATCCTTTAACCCAGTTAACTTCTTAGGAATGGAGAGGGGCCCTTCAGGGACATGGTGTCTTACTGTCCTCCTTTTCTCCACTGTCAACACAGGCCACGTGCTATAGTCTGGATCCTGAATATTCCCCCAAGTCCTTTGAACTGGGGCCTGGTCTCCAGCCCATGGCATTATGAGAAGGGTAGTGGCTCCAGGGGGTGAGGCCTAAGGGAGATCCTAGGTCATCAGGGTGTGTCCTGGTAGAAGCTTTTGGGACCCTGGTCTCTTTCTTCCTTTGCTTCCCAGCTGCCATGAGTTGAGCAGCTTCCTCTGCCATGTGCTCCCACCCTGATAGGCTCCCTCGTCACAGGCCCAAGCAGCAGGGACAAATGACCCCTTGAAACCTCTGAAATTGTGAGCCAAAAGAAACCTTTTCTCTTTGTAATTTGATTATCTCGGTGCTTTTGTCACAGTTAGGAAAAGCTGACCCTAACACAGCCATAAGAAATTAATACAGTCCCTGGATGCCATCATAGTCGTCCTAAGAAGAGAAGGGACGAGGGGTATACACAGGAGAGAAGAAGGCAAGGCAACCATGGACGCAGACTACAGGGACGCAGCCCTAAGTCAGGCTATGACACACACCAGGATCAGAGGAAGCCAAGAACAGATTCTCCTGTGGAGCCTTCGGGGCACTGGTGGTCCTGCATTCCACTGAGTGAAACTGATGTTACTCTGCCAGCCCCCACGCAGGACTGAGAGGATTGTTTTCTCCTGTTTAAAGGCCATGGAGTTTGTGGTCAGTTTGTGGTCAGACCAAGATTGGTACAATATTTGCCATACTTTAAATGTGAAAAAATAGAGGTCTAAAGAGTTTTAAAATAGCTTGTTTGAGGACACTTTGCTGATAAGTGGTGGTGATGAATATCTCTTATAAAAACAGCACACACACACACACTCCACACCACACCATTCACACCACACACACACTCCACACCATACCACTCACACTACACACACACACACACACATACTCCACACCACACCACTCATACAACACACACACACACACACTCCACACCACACCATTCACACCACACACACACTCCACACCACACCACTCATACCACACACACACACACACACACACACACACTCCATACTACACCACTCGCCACACACACAATCCACACCATACACAGACACACACACAGACACACACACACACACACACACACACACACACACTACTGTATTTTTCGTGGTAAATATCAATTAAGGTCTAACTTTATTTTCAGGTACACAGCAGCCATGGAAGGGCCTGTGGTGAGCGGGAGAGCCCGGGCCTTGTCCCCAGGCAAGGCCATTAGCAGCTCTAGACGTCTTGGCCGTGGTCAAACACCAGAATTTCCTGAAATGTGTATTTTTTTATTTTTTCAAATCTGGTTTTGAACAACATTGGAACAAATGAAAACAACAACACCACTCACACTTCAGGGGAACAAAGCAGGTTTATGGGATGCCAATCCCCCACCCCACCCTGCCACCCAGAGGTTACTGGTTTGCTCAGGCGGCCAAAACCAAGTGCTGTAGCCTGGGAAAGAGGGGGTCAGAAAGAAGAAATTTATTCTCTCACGACTCTGGAGGCCAAAAGTGCAAGATCAGTGAGTCAGCAGGTTGATTGCTTCTGAGATCTCTCTCCCGGGCTTGCAGATGGCTGCCTTCTCCCCTGTCCTCACGTGGCCAACTTTAGGTGTGTGTGTCCTAGAATCTTCTTATAAGGACATCTGCCATGTTGGATCAGGTCTACTGTAAGGACCCTATCTTACCTTTCTTACCTATTTGGATACCTATTCTCCATATATATTCTTACCTCAGGCACTCGTGGTTAGGACTTGGACTTATGAACTTGGGAAGACCTGTTCCAGCCCTTAACATTTAACCAGTGATACTTCATATATATAAACAGCTCAGGGGACGTGGCGTGCTCTTGAAAGCAATGACTTTTCTCTGCCTTGCCCTTTTTATTTCCTCTATTAACTGGAAAATAACAATTTGCCATAATGAGTCGCTCACAAAGTACACCAAATCCATCACCACTGCTTCTATTTTTTGCAAATGATTAAATATCACTTTCTTTCCATTTATAGCATAATCTAAGTGACAGCCGATCCATCGGTTGATCTGCTGATGTTTAACTACAGCATTTTGCATTCATTATTCCTGCTTAGATCATTCTTTAAAAAAGAGGAATAACTTGATTCTGCCTCTTGACAGCAGGGAAATTAAATGGTGAGCCATAAAGAGGAGTGTTTCTCTGAAAAACAAAACACCAACTGCAGAGCTATCAAATCAAGCCAGAACTCTGTCACCCCTAACTAAGATATACAAGGACATGTTACTGGAATATACTCTTATTTCAGAAAGCTGAGAAGTCTTCTAACTTCAAATGCAACTTGCAAAATGGCATCACCACTCCGGGAAGCAATTTGGCAACATAGAAAAATCAAAGATACAAATACCGAAGGATGCAGGGATTCTATGATTCTGTGTGGACTCCAAAGGTCTAGTACCACTTTTTCAACTGCACTCTATGACACTGTTCAGATTCTTTTTGGATTCATGTGGGATGGGCAAATTATAGCATTGTCTTAGGTGAGGCAGATGGATACACCCACAGTCTGGATGTCTAGGTGTTCTGTGCATTCCACTGAACATCTCCTGGGTACATTGCATCAACAGGATAGAATGGTAGACAATGACTAGGGTCCTGGGGGCCTTGGCAGACCCCTGGGCTCCAGAGGGTGTGAAGACTCAGGGACGCACTTTGCAGAATTGACTGGTATCCATTGCTCACAGGCGTGCAGAGCATCCTTTCTGGGTTGGACAACACATTGCTGTGTCTATTCCAAGGAGGGAACACAACATCTACTGGGCTTCTTTGTGCTTCAGAGAAAACACACTGTGCACTCAGGGATATTACTCTAGCACACAGGACCATGTGACATGCCTAGCTGCTGGCTATGAGCAGGACAATGACAGGAAAGGGCTCCACAGTCATGTAGCACTTGGTGCAATCCACTCCCGTGGTTAAGCTAAACACCCTTGCATACTGTAGTGTAAGGGATATCAGTAGGAACAAAGATGCCACATGAAACTTATGAAAATCCTCATAGGAAAATCCCAAAACAAGCACTGGGCTTCCGAGGTCCAAGCAATGTATTATACTTTTTAAAGAAGCAGCTCTTGTTGGGCCCTGGTAGATATGGAACAATATACCCCCAGAAACAAGGGGCCATGTTTATGGACATTCCCCTGATGGGCACATTCTGTTAGAACTGTAGAATCTTCATGGCAGAAGGACCCAGCAATACTCCTTTCTCTAAAACAAGAAAAAGTCTTATCTGGGCCTGATCTTAGCAGGACAGAGACACTGAATAAGTGGCAGGAGCAGAAGCCCTTGACCCTCATGGGACCCAGTGGCTTTGTATCAGCCCCCGTCCCCAGCTTCTTCACATGACCCTATCAGGGTGTATAGTGGGTGTCCCATGGAACTTCAAGGGGCAGCTATCACCAGGGCACTGTGGGTCCCTTGTGTCCATAGGCCAGCAGAACTTCAAAGAAGGTACTTGACCTTGATTGACAAGAACAGGCAAGGCTGCTTCTACCAGTGAGAGGAGGGAGAAGTATGTGTGGGGTCCAGATGAGACATCTCTTTTAGTGCCTTGTTGCATTTTAACAGAACGGTGCCACTGTAACTTGGACCTGACCATGCTCAGACCCTTCAGGAATGCAGGCTCACCTCTTGCCACAAGGCATGCTACTGAGATGGCACTGAAGGTGAGGGACAGTTGGAACGCAGAGTGGAAGAGGAAGCCCTGAGAGCTATAAGAATATGGGATGCCCTTGGTTCACTAGTCTCAGAAGAACAGACTCATGAGAGCCACAGAGGGGTTACTTCCTGGGCAGGTATGTCTGGCAGATCAGTGTGGCCTGGAAGCGCTGGGCTCTGATTGGCTGCTTGGCCATTGTCTTCTCCATTCCACTCCATATGTTTACAGAAACCATACTTCCTGAACCTGCTCCCAGACTATGCTAAGCAAGGCCCTGTGCTAAGGCAGGCCTTCCCACTTCCTAGGAGTCACTGAGCAGGGACTGTGGCTTGACCACACTGCCATATAGTCCCCTGCCCTGCCTCCTGCCCTTTTCTAGGTATCAGTCCTGCACTCCTTCCTCAAGACTCGCTGCATTCTCTCTGCTACTCCTGCTATCCCTTTTATCCTCCACTGGTATTTCTCCCCCTAAATATTTTATAGTTCTAAGGCATTCTCTCTTGGTTGTTACTTCTGGGGAAAATCTGTACTAACACATCTTCTTAGCACTTGCCAGGCTCACTCTGACATTTAAGTGAGTAATAAAACCCATGTAGAGTTTATACTCAATTCATCAGGAACTATACAGAGGGGAGTGGATATATATGCATGGTGGTCAGAAAGAGTAGTACTCCCCAACATTTAAAAAGCAGTTATTCTGTGCTAGCATTAAACACTCTGCATTACCATTTCACTTAATGCTCACATTCTGCCTTAGGAAGAAGTGATCATAATAGCATCCTCCATCTGAAAGCCATACTAGGTCAGGCATGCTTTAGACAACTTTCTCAATTTCACACAGCTAATAAAACTAGAGGTAAGAACAAACTCTTCTTGCTATAGTCTTACAGATTACTATTAAAAAATAAATCTTATTTCATCCCCAACCCAATAGTTGGCACTTGAACTTTTAATAATAACTGTGAGTATTTTATTTGGCTTTGCCTGGCTTCTCATTTTTTTTCAGCAATTATTTCATTTCTTTTTTGAGCCAAAGAGTTCTGACCTCTTTGATGACTATCCATGTCATGTGACCCATCACACATGGCTCTTGATGACATCTCAACACATGGACCAACCGTGGAGCTTATTACTGTATAAATAGTGCATGTACCCGATGACTGTTACTTTCATTCACGTCATGGCAAAGATACAATGGCTACTCTTTTTTCTTCTCAGAGGCTGAGCACACAGCAGTTGGAAACACAATCAGATCTTCATTCAATTATGTCTCCCCTGAGATTCACATTCTTGTGATGCTGCCTTCCCCCAAGGATGGCCCTGGAGATCCTCCAGTGTGGCATCTGGAAAACAAGGTCCTCAGGGGACTGGTGTCAGCCCGCTCACCCTTCACTCACCGTGGTCACTCTGACAGCCTGGGTCATGTCCTTGCTTTGCTCTTTGTTGGCTCTGGACCAGGGCCAGCACTGCTGGCTTGGGGAGGGGCTACAGCTGCTTTCTGACCATTTTCTGCAGGTTTCTGGTTGCCCAGAAACCTCTTTTTAAACCTCTCAAGAGGTTTAATCCTCTCAGGAGTTTCAGACTCTCCCAGGGTCCATGTTTGCTTGAGCATCATTAACTACAGGAGGCAGCTGGGTGGATCAGGGGGAAAAAGGCATTGGAGTAGGGTGGCGAGAGCAGTCCAGTGTCCCTTGCCTGATTCCACATTGAAATAACAACAGTGGCAGGGATGTCGGAGGAGAACTCATGTTTGCTTTCCTCACTTGACAATGCAAGCATACAGGAAACCAGACAGCACAGAAAGAGCATCCATTGAAGACCTTCTACATGCCTGTGTCCCCGTCCCCTTCCCTGACATATCAGTCAAGAGGTCTAATATGGAATATATATCTTACTTTTTTCCTGTTTAAAAATGTAACTACAGTTGGGAGCTGTGGAGCATGCCTGTAATACCAGAGGCTTGGGAGGCTGAAGCAGGAGAAGTGCAAGTTCAAAGCCAGCCTCAGCAAAGGTGAGGCTCTAAGCAACTCAGTGAGACCCAGTCTCTAAATAAATTACAAAATAGGGCTGTGGATGTGTGCGGCTCACTGGCTGAGTGCCCCTGAGTTCAATCCCCAGGACCAAAAAAAAAAAAAAAAAAAAAAAGTAACTGCAAATCTTTCCATACTAGGTCACAGGACATTTCATCTCTCTTGTCAGCAGTACTCAAGACCAGAGCAAGGCGGAACCTATAGTTGGGTTTGACAAGTGCCTGACCACTGCCCCTCAGGGACTCAGAAAGAGGGAAGAGGCTTGCTCATCTCCACATCGCTGTTTCCTGGGTAGAATTTTCCAAGGCGGCCACTCCTAGCAGAAATGATGGGGGTGCTAAATGAGTTCCTGGGCTGGAGGAGCAGATTCCTACTGAGAAGCTGCCCCCTTCCCTCCACCTCTTCTCCCCTGCCCCCACGCAGGGACACCTGGATACCAGAAGATGCTCTCAAATTCTCCTTCCTGGTGGGTTCTCTCCACCTGCTACCAGTGTCGGGGGCGGGGCCTGGGTCGCTCTGAAGAAATGGTCAGCCAAAGAAGGGCGGATTCCAGAGACAGAGCAGGAAAAGAGGCATGGTAGCCGGTTGTTGGCACCCCCCAGAGCTGATGGGGATGGAGCGGGTGGGGATCCAGCGGGGTCCAGCAGGAGCTGGCGGGAGAGGAAAGAGGGCTGGAGCCCTGCACAGGTGGGCTGGGGCGGGGCGGCCCCCGCTGGTGCCAAGGGGGCGCTCCAGGAAAGTTGTGCAAGTCCTGTAGTGATTTGCAGCTCAGCCTGAGGCGCCCTGGGAGGACCAGCGCGGGCACAGCGTGGACTCCTGGGAAGCCATGACCAGGGCGGGCTGTCGGGCGCGTCCATTGCAGGGTTCCAGCTCCGCTGCTGCGCTGCCAGGCTAAGGGAACGCGGCTGGGTGGTGCGAGTCAGGCATTTGGAAGCTCTCCTGGAATCTCCAGCTGGAAGGGACTGGAAGGGACCTGTTATGGATTTGTCTGGGCTGCCAGAGAGGGTGCTGATGGCACCTGAGCACCTCACTTCCCTTGGATGAGCGGCTCCTGTAAGGATTTCTTAGGTGCATGGGGCAAGCTCAGCTGGTCCAAGGTCTCCAGAGAGTCACTGGAGCTCATGAAAAGTTGTGGCTATGAAAAGTTCAGCGGATGGTCTCCGGGGAATGGGATCCCAGGTCGCACTTGCTACCCTCCAATCAGCAAAATTGTGATACTAGGAATGAGAAGAGCCTGGCTCCTGGCTCATCTTCCCTTCAGCCCTGGGTGCCCCAGCTCAGGCACACTGCTGTGTGGAAGATGGAGTCAATCTTTGCACTCCATCCCTACAACCACGCTCCATTTGTGGGCTGGCAATGCAGAACCAAGAAGGCCACCCAGCAACGTGCATTCCTAGTACAGCTGCCTTGACTGCACTCTGGGGCTTCCCCGCCAGCAGCTGAGCTGGATTCCAGATGAGCTTTAGGTTGTAGGTGGAGATTGCAGGGCTCAGTGGTGCTGTTGTCTGCCGAGGCAGGTGCCAGTCTGGTTATCAGAACCATCTTTCCCAGGCCCTGGTCCTGCGGGTGTTTCATGTCATCTATGGGAATGTACAGGTTCTTGGTGTGTAGAGACTTCCGAGGGCAAACCTAGTACAGTGACTGGAGCTTTCTCTGGGAGTAGTATTACTGGCACAGTATCAGGCTGTCTTTAGTAAGTGCAGGTGCACATAGGGTGGTTCCCTGGGCTCAGTGGCCACAGGGCCATAGGAGGAGTACAGAAGCATGGCTTCAACCTCTGAGACTCAGAGCTGTAGGCCTAGGGTGCCATTTCCTGCCTTATCTCTCCTTTCAGGGCTTCTGGGTGGAGAACCACTTCTACCCCCCTTCCTGACTAAAATAGTTGAAGCCTGGCTATAGGCTGGCAGGGAAGTAAATTGTCAAGTGAAATTAAAAAGTTGCTTCTGCTTTCTAAAAGCATTAGACACAGCTTGGAATCCCCTAGGAACCCACTGTCCTTGAGATTGAAGGTTTTCAGACAGAAGAGGGAGACCCAGCTTTTCACAAACATACTCTCTGCTACTTAAAAGCAGGGCCTCATTTCCCTCTAAAACTTTAAATTTGCATAAGTGGGATATTTTTATTCTTTTATGGTAATTTAAAAAAGCAAAACTGATGTCCAGAAGCAGACAGAATGAACCAGACGAGGGAATGGTAAATGGAAAAATTTTTAGAGGGATGGTCCTGAAGGCTGACTTGGAGCAGAGACATAAGGAAGGGAGAGAAGAACTTAGGAGGAGGTTTCCAGGCAGGTAGGAGAAGACAAGTTAAGCTATGACCAGCTTGGCATGGTGGAGGATGGTTAGTTGGTCAGGTGGCAGAAAGAGGGAGGTGGAGGGTTGGAGAGATGGGATGAGGTGCAGAGACCCTTGTGGACCCTGATGGATCATTTGTGGCTGCTCCCAATAGCCATCCTTCCCGTTCTTCCTCAGGGATTGAGATAGATTTTTCGGCTCTGCTAAATAATGACCATATTTTCTTGCTTTTGTTTTCCTTCAGTTAGGTGTGCCTTGTGAGTAACTTAAGATATATAAAAAATATGAGGGCTTAAAATTTTCCTTGAAGTGTTCCTAATAGCAGTGGTAGGGCTTCTTATTTCATATTGGTGGTATGTGGGTATAATGGTTAGAGCTCCAGTGTCTGTCTTAGACTATGAGCTGACTTAGGAGTGGATTTTTTTTTTTTTTGCATAGTACAGTAACAGGAAGATCTGGAGGTCTAATACTAGATGTGGTATTAGTTTGGTAATACTAGTCTACCACAAACTTGTGTTTGTTAAAGCTATAACTTGGGGCTTTCCTGTGATTCACTGCTGAGCACAGTCTTTGATACCAAGAAAAAAACAACAATTTATGTTCTAATCTAGAGGAAATGTTGAAGATTTTTAGGCTGGGATTAACAATGACTAGATCCACAGTTTTTAGAGGTTACTTTAGCTGCCATGAGAGGTCAGACATGAAGGGCTGTGGAGTGGGTACAGGGAAGTTAGTTCCAATTCTCTAGGCAGAAGATGATAGTTGGATTAGACTGTGGTGGAAGTGCTGTGGATGATGAGTGGTGACATTTGGGATGGATTTATGTTTTATATTTTTGGCTTATCAAATTCATGGAATTTTTTAAAAAAATCAAATTTATGGAGATATAATTTTTATGTGGTATACCCATTTAAATGTGTGGTTTCATGCATTTGGACAAATATATACATCTATACTGAAAATCCACCATCAAAATTAAGATTTTGAACATGTCTATCATCCCCCAAATCCCCTCATTTTCTCTTTCAGTCAGCATATACATAAACTCTTGTCCCAGGCATATGCTCACTTGTTCTCTGTCCATCTAAATTAGAATTTTTCCTGTGGTATCACGTAAGCAGAAGCATACAACACCTGTGTCTAGGTTCTTTTACTCTGCAAATGCTTTGAGACTTCACATAATGCTTTGTGTAATTATGTGAATGAGAAGCTCAGCTCTTTTATAAAGCTGTGCAGAATTTTGTTATTGGGAGTACATTTACCACCATTTGTTTATCCTGTCACATGCTGACACTCATTTGGCTAGTTTCCAGGTTTTGGTTATTATGAGCAAAGCTGCTACAAAATATTCATGTGCCAAGTTTTGCATTTTTCATCTCTTCTTGGTAAACCCCCAGCACTGCTATTGGACCACCTGGTAACTAGTGAGCTAAGCTGATAGGAAGTTGCCAAAGTGTCTTCATGTGATTGTGCCATTTTACCTTACCAAGGACTCATGGGATTTCCCAGGTGCTGGCCCTCTTCGCCTGCTCTGTGTTATCAGTCTTTTAAATTCTGTTCTTCATTCACAGAACCCTGGTTGTGTTCCTCTGCTATTGTATAGCACCTAGAGACAAAAGCAAAACCTCTCCAGCAGCCCCTGTGGACATGTGACTGGTGGATCCAATGAGGTGTGGGCGGAAGTTAGTGGGTGGGACTTCCAGAAACTCTTCCCCAGAGGCTGCTTCCGCTGGCCAAGATGGGCCCTGAGAGCTCGGGAGGGCTGCCCTTCCTAGGCCCAGGGTCAGCCCAGCGTGCACACAGCCAGGCGGCACCTGCTCCATGGCCTCCTCAGCTTCTCTCCTGATGCTGGAGATGTCTCAGCAGGTCTTCATTCTTCGCTGCCTTCTCTGGGGTTGGGGAGTGAAGCCTTTGGGGCCCAGGCCAGCCTGGCCCAAACCAGAACCACGCTCAGGTTTGTGTGTGTCCCGGGATCTCAGCCACAGGGGTGCCAGGCCTGAATGGGGCATGCATTCACCCTCCTCTCGCAGTTTTCCCGCAGCGGGAGCAAACCCTGTGACCCTGAAGAAAGGGGCCTTTATGGACACCAAGGTTGACATTTAGGTAGCACCTCAAACTCATTTGTAACTTGGTAACTTTTCTCAGGGTTAATTATCTGTGGCTGTTTTAGAGTCGTTACTGGCAGTTCCTAGAGGACTATGACATTTCAAAGCCAATGGGGGTCAGAATTTATATTGCTCATTTGTAAACTGTTTGTTGAATTAAATCAATTTTCAGAGGTGCCATTAATTATTGTGGTATTCTTCTTCTTCTTCTTTTTCCCCTTTCCATCCACTGTAGTGTTTGAACAGCAGGAGGTTACTATCAGCATAAACACTTTGTCCCAAGACCTTATCAGTCTGGGAGCTGCCATAATAATTGCAGAAACCCTCTGTCTCTAAAAGTAAATTACTAGGAATCAAGTTAGTCTTTACTTGCAAAGCCAAGAGTTTCCCAATATGACATGCTAGTTACAGGCCTTTATCATGTAAAAAATTGTGTCTTGGGACCTATGATAATCTCAAAAAATATTTAGGATGAACCTTTAAGTTACTTGCAAATGGAAACCAAAAGCCTACATCAGGAGTGAAAAACTCCACTTGAGCTGACCTTAATTGCAGTTTCTATTTTATATTAAGGTAGAAATAAATTCCCATAGCATGAAGGGAAAATCACCATACTGCTTTTAATGAGTGGCAAACTCCTCCTTAGTCCTTAAGGTTTAATGCAAGTGTGATTTCATATATGAAATATTCCTTAAAATTTCTCTAGGGCATTAATTGATCCAGCTCACTTCCTTCATAACACTTTGGAATTTATTCATTACAACACTTAATTGTACAGCATTTTCATCATGTTTAAGAACTGTTTCTAAGGAAAATCTTGGTCCTATCTGCAAGGACTTCTGATCCTACCTTTCTGTAGAGGGTGAACAGGTTGTTTCTTAAGTTGAGAATCTTATCTATCTTCTCTCGTTTCCTAATTGAAATATGTTGGTAGTTAAACTACAGACCTGGATTACATATACGCACCATTGAGAGGTTATTGATGATTTGTAAACCCTATTTATAATTTCAATTGAATACAAATCTAAAAGGGCATGGCTTTCTTCTGAATATTCAGGAATCCTGTCTGTGAATTGAAGGACTAACTCTATCTTTGAGATAGTCTTCAAGCTGAGTAGTAATAAAGACTAAGATTTCTTCAGAACCCTGTTTCTTTCCCACTTATTTCTTACACTTTATAGTCTTGCTCACTGTTTCAGAGTTACAAAGATATCAGTTGCTTCCCTGAAAACCAGACTTATTTTCATCCCTCCTCTTTCTTTTTTGTTATATCAGGCTAAAAGTCTGTCAATTCAGATGTTCCGGGCTGACCTCTCCCCATTTCTCACATCTCAACTTGTGTCCTGAGCAGTCTTCTCTGACCATTCTAAGACATCCCTACCCCAGTTTCTTCCTGCCCCATTATCCAGTGTAAGGAGCACCATGTCAATCTGAAATAATCTTAGTTTTATTTTCGTAAATTTATGTATGTATCTATGCCCTGAGTTCCTCTACTAGACCATCAGTACCATGAGCTCAAAGAAGGCAGAAAACTCACTCCTGGATCTCAGCACCCAGGACAGTTCCCTGGGTGCTCTTTTAAGACCTCACCTTCAAACTCTGGATCCAGCAGTTGATTCATGGGTTATGGGTATACCCTGGTGCCCTATAATGGGAAATGATAAGATGGCAATTTATTTATGTGGTGAAGATATTCCAGATGGTGACCACTAATGATCCCTGTGATCCGTTGCTCATGCCTTTCAATATTCCCCTGCCCATGAGTGGGAGAGTATCTGGAAAATGCTCAAGTGGAATATGGCAAGATGATGGGATATCACTTTTATTATATGTGATAATCAAAACATGGATCTACCAAGATATTCTTCAATAAGTGAATAAAATAACACGATACCACTCTAAAATGGAATGTTATTCTGCAGTAAAATGAAATGAGCTATCGAGCAATGGCAAGGTGAGGAATTTAAGTGCAGATTACAGGAAGCCAGACTGTAAGGACTTTATACTATGTGGTTCCTACATGTAAAACCCTAGAGGCAGTAAAGTAACCATCAATTGCCAAGAATTTGTGGTGGATAAGGATGAAAAGGTGAAGTACAGGAAAATTTTAGGGCAATAAAACTATTGCATGCTGCACTCCAATTATGGACATATAACTATTTGTTAAATACAATTGATCTTTACAGCAAATTTAAAGGAACATAATTTGGGAGGCAGGGTATCTCAGAAAGAAATACATGCTGTGTTAAGATTTCTAGCTTATTACAAATATGCAAAACGGCCTTGCAGAAAGGAGGCAAAGATGTTGACCTAAATATCTTTGTAAATGAAATCTTTAAGATTAAAGGAAAAAGGGACTTATCATAACCAATGAAGTAGACAAAGTTTCCCAGAGGAATATATTTAAATTTCTGATATACATACATACTGGAAGTGAACAATTGAGAAAATGGGCAGTGGAGGCTGGAAGTTAAATCTCTCATGGGGTGAGAATTTATAGACAGGTAACAAAGAATAAGAGGCTAGAATGATATATATGGCAGTGGGTTAGAGCAGAAGTCACCATGAAAAACTCACATTTCACTTAAGAGATGCAGAGCCTTAGTAAGAGAAATATCTACAGACATGTGTATGTGCATGCATTAGTATACATACATGTGTTTCCCTGTCAGCTGAGTTGGACAACCAAGATGATCTACAAGAAATATGCAGCCCATGAACACACCTCACACTCAGTTTTATTTTTAACAGTGTTCTCCAATAAAAGAAATCAGAGGTCCTTGGGAAAATGACGTTCTAGGACTGGGGCAGAAAACAAAGGATGAGTCCAGAGTTTCTTGTAGCACTAGCATTAAAACAATACACACACACACTCACACACTCACACACACACACACACACACACACACACAACTTCATTGTTGGGCATATATTTAATGGTTACAGGACCCAGCCAAAGTGAATACCAGTTGCTAAAACTGGAACAATTTTGGAGACAAGTTAAATAAATTAGTATGATACTATACACCAGAGCACTAAATCTCTACAAGTACATTCTGACATACATACATGATTTATTAAATGATAGAGAATGGACAATTATTTCATGTAGAAAAATCCCAACAGAATTATGTAACTTCTCACTCTAAAGTAGGGATCCTTTAAGTGGTGGTTGTGTATAGTGGGCTTTCTTCTCATGAGTCAGTATGGAAAGGTGGGGGAAAGAGTAACTTTGCAGAGGAGGACAAGTGCTACTTCAGCCAAGTGACCAAGGCCAGCACTTCAGTCCTAAAACTTGTGGGAACAATGAGGATGATGTGATGGCCATTGTATCTTACCTCTCTGACCAAACCTGTGACCCATGTTTAATAATTAGAGAATATCAGAAAAATCCCAGTCTCTATCCTACCAAATTCCAGAATTGTGTTCTTTACAATTATCAAGGTCCTGGACAAGAAAAGCCCAAGATGGTATTATATCCCAGAGGAGCTATATGCAGGCTGGGTGGGATTCTAGAAGAGAAAACAGGTAAAAATTAAGGAAATCTAAGTTACGAACAGAGTTTAAATGAAACTAATTAATCAGTATTGGTTCATTAATTGTACTTGATACACCAGGCTAATGGAAATGTTCAGAATCAGAAAAAGAGTGTGGAGGTAGGAGTGAGGGTGGTACAGGGAACTCTGTGCTCTCGGATCAGTTGTTCTGTGAATCTAAATGTGTTCTAAGGGATTCTAAGAATAGCAACATTCAGTCATTCTTCAGTGTCTAGGGTAGGATGGCTGAGTTTTAGGAGAATAAAGACCGCATGCCCCACCACGTTATCAACTTCATGCCCACCAGTATGCTTTCCTGACAAACTCACAGCAGTCCATGAACAAATGCTTCCATTGCTAATGGACATGTATTTTTGAGTTATTTATAGTGCATTATGGAGTAGAAGGGCATCCTTCTTAATATTTTGTCCTGATACAAACTGACCTGACATGAGGAAATAAAAAAAATCAGGGTTCAGGTGTTTGCATGCCAATTACACTCCACAGTTGATGTCAAGGGACATAAATAGCCTAGATAATAGCTGGCGACTACCTACTCTCTTTATCTCCTTTTCTTCCCACTTTCTTTACAACACTCTAATGCATGATTTTGCAGGTTTACCTGCCATTACCACCAGTATCCATAGTAACAGTGTTGGGAACCACAGAAAGAACATGTGTTTGTTTTTAGTGATATCAGCAGCATATAAATTAAAGCACCTTTTATGTCTCTAGGAGTTAATTCTCTTCATTGTCTTAGAATCATAAAATTTCAGGTCTGAGGTGGTGTAGGAGACAGTCTGAGCCCCACTTTTATTTGCAGATGAAGACCTGAAATTCAGCGGTAATGTATTTAATTAAGGCTGATAATTGTCCTGAATACTCTTAATTCTCTATAATGACAAATATGATCATGAAGAACAAGGATATAACATGAGTCTGCAGGTAGACAGCCTACAATTCCTCAGCTTCTCCCACTGGCTTACTCTGCCCTCATGGTTACAAGGTAGGCACCATCATCCCGAATTGACACTGACATTCAGAGCAAGTAGAAGTGTGGAAGGGGTGTCACCAGTGACATTTTTCCCGTTTATATTGAGAGTGCGCATCTGTACCACAGGCACCTGACAAACATCTTGTTTCATTCCTGGGAGCCGAGCACTGGGGCAAACACAGTTTCAGCTGAGCTGGAAGAAACTGGATTTAGCTCTGCCAAGTTTTGCAGTGAAAATGGGAAGGAACGTGAAGGCTGGCTACAGTGTTAGATGAGAGAGTGACTGCCACACAGAGGTCTCAATGAAAGGACATGTGTCTGGAGCTTGGAGAAGGGACAACTCCAGAGGCCAGGTACGCACGGAGGCAGGCACCACTCACACAGGGCATCAGCCTTGTCCCAAGGATATTTTAGTCTTAGGCAGAGGAATTGTTATTTTGAAGAGATGATAACAGGAATGTAGAAAGAGGGCAGATGGAGGATGAGAGATGAGTCCGGAGGCTTTTGCAGTAGAGAGAGAGCACCCTGGGACTGTGGCCCCACTGGTGGGAGGCATGTGGTGATGGCAGAGGAGGAGAGGAGTGGGAGGGATTCAGTATCCACCTGGAGGTAAAACACCGAGGCTCTGGTTACCGAGGAACTATAGGGGGTTCTAGAGTAAATTCCAAGAACCTGTCTGGAGCACATGGTTGGATGCAGTTGTGCAGATGGATGTGCAGAAGGAGCAAAACTTATTGGTGGGACAGTTAAAAGATGGCTCTTGAATCTGGGGCCTGCTATGTTTAAAATGCCTGCAGAATATCTAGGTGGAGTTCTCATAGGGATGAAGATACCTGAGTCTAGAGCTCAGAGGGGAGGCCTTGGCTGGAGACATAGAAATGAGTGTTGCTGACAGGGAGGTGCTAATCCAAGGATTCAGAGACATTTAGGATGCTTTCACCAACCTTGAACTTAGTCTCCATTCCTAATGTCTGCATTTGAAAGACACAAGAGAACATAATTCATGTTCATTCTGTATGGATTCAGACTCTGCCAAAGACAGAACTGAAAGATTTCTTCAGTTTAACAATGATGTAAAGACATTAGGGAGAATTGTAGGAGAATAAATTGCAGGGATGAGCAAGATTAAATGCTAGAGCTCCACTGGTGGGAGTGAATTTCAGAAAGATATTTTTTATGATGAAATCTAAACTAATCCTTTCTGAAGCAGAAAATGCCCGACAAGGTGAGAACGTGCAGACCTTGGCGTCCTACCACTGCTTTGTGTGAGGAAGCTGCTTTTGATAGAGCAAGTGCATATTCAGATTGAATTGGCCATTTATTTTGATCCTCCTTGCTCTTGTCACAGGCTTCAGCAGCATAGGAATGTCCTGGGCACATCACAGGAGCATAAATGCAAACAGAAAGGATGCCCCAGGCCAGAAACCCAGCCTTCCTCTGCAGCATCTGATTTTGGTGGTTGTGATGTTTGGCTAGGAAGTAGGGGGAGTTGAGGACATCCAGGGTCAGTGACAGGGGACATTGGTGAACTTGGAGGTGTGTGCTTGTGTGGATGTGAGTCAGAACTGAGGCTTTAAAAAAAATTATTATGCAATATCTAAGAAAAGCATGAAGAGTGATAATGGCAAACCCGGTAGATAATCTGCACCCCTGGGGTGCACTGGTGCTCAGGAAGAGGCTTAAGACATAAAACATTATGAAGACAGTGCCCCCTGATGCTGTTACACCTCTTCGTCCCATTTCCTTTTTGTGTCCCATCCAGTCATCATTACCCTGCATATGTGTGTCTGTCTTCCTATTAGTTTTTAGCCACTGTGATTTGTATCTGTGCATTTAGGAAGTATTTTGCAAGTTTGAAAATGTTATCAAATGTAATCATTTTTAAAAAAGTAACAACTTGTGTTTATTACTAAATATTATATTTGTATGACTCATATTGATACATGCGGTTCTAATTCATTAATTTTCCTGGCAAAACTATATTTTATGACCATCTCAATTTACTTCCAATAATTTCTTCAGAAAAGTAGTATGCAGATTTGAGCTTCTGCCTGAGTTGGGAGCCTTTTGATGAAGCAGTGCAGGGTGTATGTGGGGGTGGTAAATACCCCTGCCTCCCACTCTGAAAAGCCATTAGAGGAGGGAGAGGTGTTTACCTTAAATGACATCCTGGGACCAAGTGCCTGGACCTCACATCAGTCTCAGCATAACTCTCCTCACTGGCTCAGCCATCATGGTGCATGGGTCATGTACTGGTGGAGGCCAGTACTTTCTTCATGGAGAGGCCCACCGAATGCAGCACCCAGGCTTTGGTGGTCCAATCAGGGGCCTCTCCTTCCACATCATTTGAACAGCAGCTGAGGTCTGTCTGTCTTTTATTTGGAAAATAACATAAAATAAATGCTTCAGCAGCTTACTTCTAGTAGGAAATCTTAAATAATTATTTTGTATAATAAATTCAATGTATACTCACCTCTGAATACAACCCTTTAGCAAAAAGGATATTATTACTATATACACATATTACACATATAACTTAACATGTATTTATTAAATTTTATGTTATGCTTAAACATAATTTAACATGTACATACTGTATGTATATATTTCATATAGAGGCACATATACACATATATCTAAGACATGGAACAGATTAGCTTTGAGTTTCCCATTCTTAGAAGAAAAAAATATGATAAATGATGAAACAAGGGAAGAGGGAGAAATCTCAGGCAATCACTGTTCACTGGAGAAGGTTCACATCTGCACAGAGATTCCCTTTCATGCGTCCAGGTATCAGAATTAAAATCCCTGCTTTTCATGCTTATTCGTAGGCTGCTGCTTTTCTGGCACTAATTGATTTTCTTTCATGATTATTCCAGCTCACTTCATGCTTCAGAAACCCAAATCTGGTGTTCCTGATGGCCAGATCATTGTGCCCCACACTGACAGGGCAGGAGTGAGGCTCCCCCTCTGCTCTGTGGACCCAAGGCAGCTCCTGCACCATGGGGCGCCTCCAAAGTCACTCCCTGGAATCTTCCCTGCCTTATCTATCTTGTTCTGAAAAAAATCTTTCCCTTCCCATGGAGCAGGCCTTTGCCAGCTGCTCAGCTGCCCAGAGGGAGTTGCAAGCCTCTTTCTGTCTCCTTGTGGTTAATTTATCACAGAGAATGTGGTTTGCTGGGGAATCCAAATTAGAAGTGTCCTTACAGTTGTCATTAATCACCATCTAAAAGTGCTTCAGTCTCCAGTGCTGGGAATGTCTCAGAATGTCTGATGACTGCAAGGATGTGATGATGTAGACAGTGTGGTGTGAAGAAATTAATCCCAGGCAGGACTGCCTGGGGAGTGTTCCAAAGGCTGAGGAGCTGTTTATAGGCCCAGACTCCTGTCCCCAAGGAGCTGGAATCAGAGCCTGTGGTGGTGGAATGCAGAAATTGGTGTTGTTCTCCAGCTTGAAGATGGCACCGGTGTGCCTGAGAGTGTGGTAAATACTGGCACATTGCATCTGATGTCCCTCTGCTCTGGCCTTAGTGGTTTTAGGGGCTCTTGTGGACCAGTGAGCTCTTAGAGTCACATAGAGGATTGACACCTCTGGTTTGGCTGAGTTTACTCTGTTAGGCACTATAAATCCTTCATATTAAGAATTTCTTCATCCCCAGAAAACCAGCATGCTGGTCACTCTAGCTACAGACTCATGTGTCCAAAGAGAGCTGGTGTCTTACAGAAATTTCATTCAAACCAGTAGCTATTATGCTTCCTAGGAGCCAGGCTCAGTGTAGGTTCTTGCTGCAAATGTGATTAGTATTTTGGAGTGTTGCAAACGCAGGGTATTCCACCTCCCTACAACACAATCAAGAGTGGACCTGACTCTTCTCAAACCACTCAGAGGTGGTTCAGAGGAACATCTCACCAGAGGAAGTTCTGGTTGCACAATGACACAAAAATGCTTTGTGAATGGTTTAAGGAGACAAGTCTAAAGGACATCTATAGTAATTTTATGGAAAAAATAAGGAAAATTGAAAAATAATTTGCTTTGGCAAATGGAGACACTTCCCTGCCTGGTGATGTGTAAGAAATTATCTACCCAAGAGCAAGAGCAAGTGCATAAGAGCTGGAAAGGAGGTGGTTGGGGTCTTGCAGAGATCCAGAGAAGTCCTAAAAGATACCTAGCAAAGGGCCTGTGAGCGAGATATCTGAGGCATGTATGGGATTCGTTTTTAGAGAAATAACAATGTTCATTGTAGTGTTTTGAGCACCTCAAATATGCCAAGCCCTCTTCTCAGCACTTGATGTACATTAACTTAGTTCTTCAGCAACTTTTGAGGTCAGTATTATTATCTTCCTGTTTGCATGGAAATTGGAGCTCAGCAATGTCAAGTGCCTTCTCCACAACATCTCAATGCTGGCCACCCTTGCAGCTGGAGTTAAAACCCAGGTTTCTTCCTCTGGACAGCTCTCTGTTCACCACTACCTCTCATATTTTCCTGCCCTCCATAGGCATATGTGTCCAGCCTCCTGGGTGGTGGGAACACCCCAAAACAACCCTCCAGAAGCAAAAGTAATGTGAATATATTCTCCTGGTCTTAATTGCTCTATTTAAAATTTTTAGTTTATCGGTAGGAATGCCATCATTTCCCCAAGCAGACTGGTTTCTCAGTTCTCCTTCATTTCTCCCTTCTGTCTCTCCATGGCAGTATGATGGAATACTTGTGGACTCATATGTAGCATGTCCTCACTGCTAGCACTAGGAATTGTTCTAATGAAACCCTCACAAAAATATATGGATTGGGTCCTATTATTCCCCTTTGGGGAAAGAATAGCACAGCCTCATTATCACAGCTCAGGTGGCGCACCTGGCTTTAACACCCATCCTGTCACTTACTTGCTGTTTATGGAGCCTTCTGCATGGTGTGGTTACCAGGGTGAGCTTGGAAGCTGGTGCCCCAGATTCAAATCCAGTTCTACCACGAACATTCTCCCAACCCTCTCTGTCAAGCCTCACCAACCCTCAGCTGTAGGACCATGAGCCAAGCTCACACTGGTGGGCTTTGTACACTGATGGGGATGTACATTAGAGGGGGATGCTCCAGTCACCACAGTCCCAGGGACCCTGACCTTGTTCTGGAGGAGGCTAGTGGGCACTCTGCACTCTGTGCCCTCAGGAATCCCTGTCTGGGTACAGGGGCAATACCTGTGGAGTTTTCATGCGACACACGTTTTCTTAAACTATTTGATCAATTGGTCATATTTTTAAAATTGAATGAGCAACTCAGATGAGGGTTACCACTTTTGCTTTGTGAGAATGTTTGTAATATTTTTAGAAAAGATGATAAAGATTGGATAAGATGGAGGATTTTTTATATAATAGAGCTGCATAATTAGGAGAAGTTATCACATTTCTCTGACTTTCTCTTTTCTCTGCCCATTCCCTTTTTGTAGTTGACCTTGCTGGTGGTATTAGAAGTACAGAAACACCTGCTTTAGAATGACAGTGTGTGCTTATCTAACATTCCTGGAAAATCTATTCCATAACACAAATAAATAGCCCTTCTTTTTATCCTTCTTGTTGAATGACACTACCAAATGAGATGTTAAATACAAGCTTGTGGGATGTGTTTAGTGGCTAACAATGTGAATATATGAATATATTCCTGACAAAGCATGCTGCAGAAGCTGTAATCTCTGAATTTTGACAACCTCAGGTAGAATCATTTTAATAGAATATAATATACAACCTGCCTGAATTACTGTGATAAGAATTCAAAAAGTCCCTGAATGCAAAGACCCAGTGCACTGAGTTAGAAGAGCAGGAATGGTCTTAATTTAAAATATTTTAGTGAACACTCTTTGTGAGGAAATATGAATAGTGAAGGTGAGAACAATGTGATTATAAAGGAGAGGAGAGATCAGAACTACGTGCAAGCTTGCAAGTGTCCTGACACTAATGCCCAGCCAATTGAATGGATGTTCCTGGGCTGCTCCTGGGGAAACAGATGCTTCCAGATGGCCTGGGCTGGCGTTCTTCCTTAAGCGAGCTTCCTTTACAAGTCTGCTTGTGTGCACTTGAGTCTACCTGGGAATGAATCACTGGGTGAAAGTGCGTGTGCCTCTGCAGCTTGATTGGAGATTGCCAAAACTTCTTAAAGTGAGCACAGTGGGGAATTATTATTTCTTATAATCTTATCCACACGCACACACTTAGCTCTTTTCTAAAAATCTGATAGGTATGGAATGCTCTCTCATTAAAATTGGATTTGTCTGAATACTAGAAAGTCAAGCGTTTTTTATATGTTTATTGAACATTTGGCTTCTTCTGTGAATAATGTATTGAAACGTCAGCCATTTCCCATTCTTCCCAAGCCCATAATCCTCATGAATGTAGGAGATTCTTGGTGTGGGGGGCCCACTGGTCAGATGGGGCCCACAGAGGATACTCAGAGAAATAATAATGCATCTACCTAGAAGTCTGGGACTCCCATCCTGATTCTCAGTCATGAGATGAAATTTATCATGAATATGTCTCCCATTCCCATTTACAGTTCTACGAGGACAAGGATTAAGGGAGATGACAAGGATAAAAATGGGTGACAAGGAGGCTGGAGTTTTGCTATTTGACTTTGCCTAGGAAAATGGTCATGTCTCCCTGCATAAGTTTCCAAACTTTGAGGTTAATGAAAACTGTAATTTTCATTTTAACTTTATCTAACTACCTGCATTTTTATTCACAATTTCAACATGTGACTCTCAAGGTGTTTCCTAGCAGGTACAGAGGGAGCCATCCAGGGACTCAGCCTCCCTTCCTCCTTCCTCACTGCCAGCCTGCAAGAGACGAGGTCAAATGCATGTTCTCTGGCGGTGTTCCTTCCCTGCCTGAATTGCAGGCCTGGTGTTGTTTTCAACTGAGAGCATATGCCTGGACTGGCCTTCATGAGGTTCACACTGTGTTGTGTTTTCCTTGCCAGAGACTGTTTCCAGCTTATCCCACACCTATTCATAAAGTGGCAGTGAGTGACACATTGACAGAGGCCCAGACCCACATTTATTAATGCTCAGGGAGGATTTGCAAGCTGAGAAGGCATCTGGGGAGGGGAAAAAACAGACTATTTGAAGAAAGAAAGAAGTTCATGGCTTAAATGGAAACACAAGGGGAGCTGTCCAAATCTGAGGCATATAGAAGTGCCCACAGGACTGGAAAGAAGAATGACTACTGGGGCCCTGGCAGGTCCATCATTTGCCTCTGCATCCAGACAGAGCTGGGTTCCAGTCCTGCCCATGTAACCTTGGGTGACTCAGCCTTCTGAGTCCCTGTGTCCCATATTACCAGCTGTGAGCATTAGCTAAAATCACTTATTTTAAAGATTTAGTGTAATACATTGGAAGAGAGAAAATGCCAAATTAATGATCATCATCAGATAAAAAGGCTGTTTTTGTGTGGAAGTCGCTGACATCTAGAAGATCCAAGAGTGACTCCCAAGTGACTCCACCCCACATGAGCCAGATGAGAAGCAGCGCTTTTCTTTGTTGTCCACGTTTGATCAGCAAGTGTAAAGCATTAGTTGTGATTTGAGAGCTGTGGGAAGTTTCTGATGAATGGTGATGAGTTCCATTAGTATGAAAATTTCTGTATTCTCATAGACTGGCGACTTACCCAGGTTTTAACCTGCCTCACTGGGCATGCACAACACATCTGAAGGTTGAGGGCCACAAGGTTCTAGACACTGTCATTTAGCTGGGCAGTGTGTGTGTGTGCCTCGAATCCAGATCTCAGAGGAACTGGCAATTATGTTCTCAACTAATCTGTCAAGAGACATCTTGAAGTCGAAGTTCTTGTGCTTGGTTCTGAAACAAGTAAAGGGTCAGCTGTGGCTCACACAGGGGCCACAGGAAAATATAGATGAGCCTAGAAAATCATTAGATGATTTTCTAATTTTTATTTTTTATAGTGAGCAAAAGAATGGGGACAGGAGGGTTCAGAGAAGCTTCTCTCTGGGAAGACAGGGCTCAGGTAGAGCTCAATGTTGTTGAATGTGGGTGACTAGCATGGGGTGCAAAGACAGTGAGAGCTGCAGGAGCAGGCTGTGAGTGAGGCCAGCGTGGGCCCTCTCTGTGGCCTGCAATTACCCCTTGATGCAGGGACACTTTGTGCACTGTCCTCTCTGGACTCCTACAGGGTGTCCTTGTCAGTTTGTTTATTCTCTCTGTGTGTGTGGTTTGCAGGTGCATCAATTTAAGATGGTGCATCACTGGGCTGGCTTTTCTCCCCTGAGGGTGAATGGCTTCCACTCTGGATGGGTTGTCTTCTTGCTCCTGCAAGGGAATTGTCTCTTGGCATCTTCAGTGGTGCAATACTGTGTGAAGTGGGCGCTGAACTTGTAACCAGGTGCATCCTTGGCCAGCTAGCTATCTCACATGGCATCTGGCCCCTGTGCACCTGGTTGTGGAACCTAGGAAGTATTTAGGACACAGACTGTCTGCTAAATATAGAGGAGGACACAGTTCTCTCTGCTAAAGGAGAGAAGCATAGGAGGTCTCTAGAAAGCTGGCCAGTATACCATTGGCCCTCACCCCATGCTGATTGTCATTATTGTCTGTGAGATTTGTTTTCTTTGTTTCCTTTTAGTGTTCAAATAACAGTTTTGCATGTGAATACTGAGTGTTGCCCTTGGATATCACCAATGTGCCCCTGAGTGCACCACAGCAGGGTCTGGCTTTTGGTATATTCAAGGCAGTGATAAATCCTGGAGTGAAACCCTGTCTTTTTGGTGAGATGATTGACATCATATGGCAGCAAAGGCAAGGGTTCTCAGAATGGTGTGCAGGAGACCCTAGCTGCCTTAGGTATGTCACATCCGGGCATCCTCATCAGACACACTGCCCTGTCTGTTCCGTTGTGCTGATGTCTCCTGCCTCCCTGCTCCAGCAGGGCAGACATGGTAGAAGATGCTGCCTGCCTGTTCTCCACTCAATGACTCTTCTGCAGGTGGCTCTGGAGAACTGAATGGAGCACTGAGTGGAGCCCATTCTCTGGATCACAAAGATGCTTTACCTCTAGCTCAGTCCTATCCAAGTGAGCAATGAGAGTAAGACTTTAGAGCAGACAGTGAAGCAATCAGTGTGAGATCGCTGCAGGAAACCAAATATAACAAGAAAACCTCAATGAGTTTTTTCTGGCCTGAGTTTTCCACTGTGAATCCATAGATGGCAGCTGTTATGCAAAACAGTAGCAAAAGAAGCCTGGCAAAAGGAGAAGGCATATGTGGCTTGTCATTCCCTGCTTCCCTGGATGGCCAGGCTCTGGAAACAAGAGCACTCTTCATGCCAGTGCCCAGGTGCCAGCCCCCAGCTTGGTGTGTCCATTAGTCATGTTTTATATACATGGCAATTTCCAATGAAGAAATTTTAGAAGAAAACCTCTTGCTTACAGCTCAGGTGCTAAAATATTTCAGTCATAGAAAAATCTGCTTATTTACATTATCTCAGGAAAAGATGCATGAATTGGCCAGAAAACAACCTATTCTGCTGTGATCTCATAAAACTTCTCACTTCATTCATTCTGCACTATGCATTTGGTTGTTCTCATAGTCCCTTCTGCAATGCATACATGTGTATACACACCCACAGTTGTGTGTACACATACACACACATGCACACACAAGCATGCACACATGTGTTTATGTGTTTATGCACATACACAGAGTTTTCTTTCTATCCATCTGAACATCTCCCCCATTGTCTAAAGTGCAGCTCAATCTTAGCCTCCTCTGGGAGAGCTGCTGAGAGACGGGATGTCTGTTCAAGTGTGCGGTCACTTCCAGCCCCACTTATGGGCAGACATATCTCCTCACTCTGTGACATTGGATCTGTCCAAGTGTCTACTTTGAACATCTGTTGGGTGCGTGTTCTGGATTTGAGTTTAGCTGTACAACTTGAATTTGCTCATTAGATTTAGTGAACATGTTGGTTTAAAGTATGAAACATACTCTGCAGCCAGCTTTTCCCTTTGCTCTTCTAGATTATTTGCTTGTTAGAGAATAGTATAAGACAGATGGTCTAGAGCTGACCCATAGATGCATAGACCTGCAGTCTGAAAAGCTATTCTGGCTTTATACAAAGACCTAGATGCCTGATTATAGAGGCTTATTATTTATGCCATTCCATTTGGAGTGATTTGTTGTTCAGCAATAGCTGACTTATTCACCCACATTGATCCTATCTCCTCTTACATCATTTTATCCTTCACTGTAAACATGGTGGAGAAACAGTTTATATATCACCTTATAATATTCTCCAACTTCATTTGTATGTCATTTAAGATTGTTACAGACACCCAAGCATAACTAGCTGAATGCACAGGGCAAAGTCATCAACATACATGAATCCAGATATTAAAAGATTATTAGGATCCCTCTTTATTTAGCTTTCCAGATTCATTATTTTTCCTTGTAGCATCAAGTTGGACCCCACAAGCAAGAGGATTCCATTCAACCAGTTTAAAATACTTGGAAGCAACAAGGCTTTTCTTTTTCAATGCTTTTTTACAAAAGGCTCAACCTTGGTTTTAGTGATCTAGTTGAGGTACTTGTCTCTCCCTGACTGAGATGATGGAATAGGTTGGACTGATGGCTTATCCTGGGCTTCAAGCCACTGGTGCAGGCAGTGGTTGGCACTTATTTTTGTTACAACTAAACCAACTCCAGGTAATTGGGAATTGGGAAGAGATGGTTTGACACAGGAAAACCAGTGCTTTTTTATTTAGGAGAAGGGAGAGTGGGTGTCAAGTTGGCTAAAACTGTAGGTAATTCATCCATTTGAACTATCAACTAAGTTATAAATGCTGGGTTATATTCTATCAGCTTGCTAATTTAACCAAGCATCTTAAATTCCAAAACAAATATGCCATCATGTCTCCTGTTTATTATTTTTTGAAACTGAATACTCTTTTGTACCAGTAATTCCACTAAGTTATATCAATATAGTTGATCAATTCAGGTATGGCTTCTTTATTCAAAGCATTGTAATTTTAGCAGAAAATAAAATTCATAGAGATGCAATAAATTATATACAATTATGATACAAAGAAGTACTCTCCAAGCTATGAGAGTAATATGAATTGAAATTACCCTTCATTTGAAACACTCAAAAAGAAAACAATAGTTTTTGAGACATTGGTCAGTCAATACTTTCACAGTGGTCCCCACGAAAAGGGAAACAAGCAAGCTGGTCCCTTATATTTGTCCCATACTATTGCCCTGAGTTTCAAAACTGCCAGCTTGAGAGGGGGACCCAGGGAGACAATGGTGGACCATCTGAGTTGAACACAGAGAGATAGGGGTCTAGGGAGACCAAGGGTCTACATCTTGCAGACCATGACAGATAAGAAACAGAAAACCCCAGAGATCTTCAGTAGGACCTCCTTGAGTCCTCAGCAGACTAGTGATTATGCAGAGATATGAGAAAGTGACCCACACCTCTACAGAACGGGTGAGTGAGTATAGTGCTGACACTCCCTGGGGTTGGAATAGCTCCTGTCCCCCACAGGCAACCTGGAAAATATGTGATTCATGGGGACTGAGTAGTCTTCGCAGATAGGTGTTGTCCCAGAAATGGGAAACAATCTGTTCTAGACTGAGCACTGGTCCATGTATTCCTAAGAAATCAAGAGAAAGACCAAAAAGGACAAAGCTATTTCCAAGTAACTTAATTAATTCCCCAAAACCAACTTAAAGTACATTTATAGGTATACAAAAATATCCATTACCTGGAAGAGTAAAATGCATGATATCTGCCACCCAGGGATAAAACACGAGTCATGAAAAGAAACAAGAAAATATGATCCCATGGGAGGAGAAAGATCAATCCAATCAATCCAATCCAATTCATAAACAACACAGATGTTATAATTGACAATTAGATAAAATGACTTGGGACTGTATCCCATATGTTTGAAAGTTAGCTAAATACTTGGAAGATATAAAAAGTCTCAAGCTTCTAGCAATAAAAACTAAGATGAGCGAGATGAAAGATACACTAGATGTGGCTAATGACTGATTACATGCCATGGAATTAAAGATAGTACACTTGAACATATAACAATAGGAACTATCCAAAACAAACTAGAGAAAACCAAAATACAGAGGAGTACATTAAGCGATTCATGTAATAATTCCAAAAAGAGTCCCAGAAGGAGTAGAGAGTAGGACACTTGAAAGAATAATGACTGGAAATTTTCCAAATTTAATGAACTATAAACCCTTAAATCTAAGAAACTGAATGAAGCCCAAGAAACATGAATAAAATAATAGCAGGGCGCATCATGATCCAATTCAAACCAGTGATAAAAGAGAAAATCATAAAAGCAAACAGCTGCCATCATTATCTTCATGGTTCTGTACATAACAACAGCAGTTTTCTCACTGGAAACATTGCAGATGAGGAGGCAGAGAAACCAAAAATTATAGTCCTGAAATCTCAAAAATAAGCAAAATAAACTGTTCACCTAGCATTCTAACCAGTGAACACCTTTTACAAGCTAAAACAACACTAATTATATTTCAGACATATGACAGGGGGAGTAATTTGCCAGTAGGAGACATCCACTTCAAAAGTCCTTTCTTTATAATTTTTTTTAATTTAAATTTTATTTGTAAATGACAAACACTGAGCATAGGCCTTTGTGGGGCACAATGTGATGTTTTGATACGTGTTTATAATGTAAAATGTTTGAATCAGACTAATTATCAAATCTCTCGAGTCGCCTTTTTTGTATGTGGTAAAATGTTTCACATCTACTTTTTCAGCCACTTTGAAGTATACAATGCTTTCTGTTTTATTATAGTCACCACTGTATATAGTGGATCACTTAAGGACATACTTCATGCAGGAGAAAAGTGTCCCATGGACCTATGGATCTGCATGAGGGAATGAAAGACTGAGAAATGGTGACTCCATTCCCGCCCCCACCCCCCTCCGTTAGAATCTCTTTAAATGATAACACTTTGATACATTGCCATAGTCTCAGAGCAGCCCCCCACACATGTTGATCAATTAAAAGGAGAAAAAAAAAACAATAATTTGTGGTGGCAAAATCTTGAAGACTTTATCTTCACCATAGGCTATGACAAGGATATGACAAGACACTGCATCCCTCTCTGGCATTCTACTAGCAATGCTTCACTCTAACAGAGTCATGGAAAAATGCCAGTGGAAAATGGTACATTCTTCAAAATAATTGAAAAGTGTTCCCAAAACATTTAAATTTTATCAAAGGCAAAAATAAGGTACAGTCATGGATCCAGGAGATTTAGGAGATGCTACAACAAAATGCCTGGATTGAATTCTACAGCCAGCAAAATCATTAGTGGTGAAATTCCATTGGCTGGTAATGTCTGATGACACACCAGTGCTAATTCCTGCTTTTGATTGTTGAGTCATGGCTGTGTGTGATGTCAGCATCAGTGGGGATTGGATGAGATGGCCATTTTCTCCTACAGTTTTTCTGTAAATCTGAAATTATTTCATATAAAACAATGATGAAATGGGCAGTGATGTATAACAAGAGATCACTCTAGCACTAACTGCAAGTTCTTCCTCTGCAAGAAAGGCTGAAATATCTCACCATCAACATCTCAAATCCTGCAAATCGGGCACATGGAGGATACAGATGATTCCTTTCCAGTAATCTTCATCTTCTTGCCAAGACTTCAGGTCCATTATTAATGAACTAACTATTGAAGGTGAGGAGTAGAAATTTGTGTTGCTAGATCGACTTTCCCCCTAGAAAATCTATTGTGAAGCCTTCTTCTTGTGAAGCCTGAAATATTACTGTGATTTTTTTAATATTTATTTTTTAATTGTAGGTAGACATAATACCATTAGTTTATTTATTTTTTGTGGTGCTGAGGATCGAACCGAGGGCCTCACATGTGCTAGGTGAGCACTGTACCACTGAGCCACAACCCCAACCCTATTACTGTGATGTTAGGAGTGTCATGCTCACCTGTAAAAGCCAGTCAGGCAAGAACTGAGCTCTTAGATAGTAAGTATGGCAAAAAGTAACTGACCATCATCAGAGGCTAAGTAAACCTTTGTTTGAAGACTCTTTCCATCATCTCCTGACCTAGAAGAGTTAAGTCACATCTACTTCAGTAATGAGCAGGATCTTGATAGTAGAAGAATATTTTTGAAATGCATGATCATAATGTACCCAAGTACTCAGGAAACTGACAAGAAATCTCACCTTATCGTCTGAGTTACAATATCAATGCTTTCATCATGAGATGACAGTAGTAATGGGGTTTGTTCCCAGCATGATGAGCACTTCAGAATCACATTTCCTCTCATGTTTCAATAATGAAGCCTCCCCTAATGTTTATAGCTACTCCTTCCTTCCCTCTGAACACTTTTCATTTCACTTTTACAGTTGTGGTTGAGTGGTCCTAGGAAACCCATGGCTGCACACGGGAGTGCATAAGAGAACCATCTGCTCTCATGTGTGCAGAGCCACTGAAGTCACACCTGGGAAAGGAGATTTCCAGTCATAGTCCACCTAATAATTGTCTTTGCCACAGGGACATAATTAGAAGGGTTGGAGACTGCAACCCTATTTCTTCCTTTCCCCTCTGGTACCAGATAAACGCTCTTGGTATCCATTTCCTGAAAGGTTGTCCCAATGCTAATGGAAAGTCATATCAATCAGGAACCCTCTCCCTCCTTCTTTCCTGCAGAAACCACTTTCCAGGACACAGGACATCAAAAAACCCTGCACAGAAGCAGGACCAGGGTTGGGGACCACCTGAGTCTGAGCTCTCTTTTGACTGTTCAAGGAGGTGCAGTGTCTCCTAGGTCCTTGGCCAGCCGTCTTTCTCTCTAATGAGTAGTTGAAAAGGAGCTAGTTGACTAACAGTGTGGGTATCCTATCTGGTTTACATTTTGGAGTAACTATCTTTTAAATGCTCTCAGATATCATAGTTTGATATTGTTGTGGCTTTTAGTCCCTATTTTGATTCTTTATCATAGGTATATTTAATAAGCTGTGCAGTGTGGGGCCTGGACTCCCAGTGTTCCTCTCAGGCTGGAAGTGTGAGAGTTGCTCGTCTCTGTTAAATTAATGTCATGTTTGTCATAATTACAGTCTCTCTGAGTACAGGTCTGATGTGGGTTGGCATGTTACCCTCAGTTCCCCTGGCAGTGCTGCTGAGCACATTGTTTTTGTATACAGCAGTCAGTTGCCCCGAGAGTAGCCCTGGACATAGGATTATCAAATTCAGTTCCAGAAAAGACTGCAAGAACATCAGCTCAATGTGCCAAATTAGCAATGCCCTGAGGAGCATAGTGTGATTATTTTTCCTAAACAGCACAAATACTCTCTGACTTAATAATAATAGTTTTACAGTGAAATAGAATTGTGGTAATTTCCAAATTAGTGTTATCTCATTAATGAGATTTACTAAGTATTATTGGCAATACTGTGAAACACCTTTGTGTAATAAACCATGTTATAAATTACTTTTTTTTTTTTAATCCACGGTAGAAAAGCTTTTCCAAATATCCTTCTGGAGGTGAAATGTATGTGCTTCAGGAAAGTCTTAATGGCTTTTCCCAGGTGACAATCTTGACTGCACAAACTAAACAAAACTAATTATATTTTTCCTCATACATGTGTGTCTTCAAAACACCAGCTTTCAGAATGATACTTGATATTACTCCTTCAAATATTCTGTTTTACCAGGACCTGGAAAGATGAATTCAGCAGAATTCAAGGATCTTAACTTCCAGTCTTTGACTCTAAGCTCTACGGCTGTGTGACCTTAAATAAGGTATGCATCATCCCTTGCCTCCAGGTTCTTTATAAGACAAGTGGGTCATTCATTAATTTAGTAACTAGTGTGTGACAATACTGTTACAGGCATTAGAAAACCAGCAACAAATGGAAGAAGACAAGATTCCTTATCTCTAGGAGCTTATAATATAGTAAAAAGGACAGCAAAATATGGATGAAAAGTAAAATAAATGAGGTATGAATTGACTATGCAGACACAACCAGGAAAGATAACTGAGATGGCCTGGAGGTGGTAGTTGGGGAGAAAAGTCTGTTAGGGTGGCAACTTTTGACTGCAATTGGAATAATGAAGACTTTTTAGTTATAGAAATATTGGAATAGGGCTGGGGATGTGGCTCAAGCGGTAGCACGCTCGCCTGGCATGCGTGCGGCCGGGGTTCGATCCTCAGCACCACATACCAACAAAGATGTTGTGTCCGCTGAGAACTAAAAAAAATAAATATTAAAAAATCCTCTCTCTCTCTCTCTCTCTCTCTCTCTCTCTCTCTCTCTCTCTCTCTCTCTCTCTCTCTCTCTTTCTAAAAAAAAAATCTTGGAATAAATGCTTTCAAGGCAGAGGGAATAGCAAAGAGTTCCCTGAGGTGGGAATGTATTTTTTTCCTAAACCATCTTCAGCATACATTTCAGTGAAGTCTTCTCTGGTCATTTCAGACCTGTTCCTCACATGTGGTATCCCAGACTTGCTATTGTCACTGGTTAGGCTTAGCTTAATCTGTACTTAGCTTTCGTCAAACTTTCTGGGCATCAATTAAATGCACGTGAGTAATTGTGTATATGACCTCTCCTCCTCCAGATGCCTGAGGTTTGTTTTCAACATTTCCAATATAACATACCCTCTTTTCTTGGCCAGTATCCCAGTGTGACTTCTTAGTTGATTTGAAGTCATAGAGGGATTAGAAAACTCTGCTGCTCCTACTTCATTGTAAATCCTCTATCTAGGATCCTTCCCAACACCAACAATTGCCTGGAAAATGTGTCCAATTTAATTTCATCATTCATTTAGTATTTCTGCAGGGCTTGGTACAACTAGTATCTGAACATACATCAGTCAATGGACATCTTCTAGTCCAACTTAGAGTATACCTTGATATAGTTAGCAAGAGAGTCAGAGACTGGATGGTCCCTCTCAAATCTGGTCTGACAGACAAGCCTCCTTCATTATGCTTCCATGATTCAAAAAATTGCTTCTACAACACCATGACTACCATATTTGTTTCCTTTCACTGGATCCTGACCATTGGTAGTCTATGGAAAATGACTTTTCATACCATGTGTGAAAGGTGCTTGTGGGAGGGGTTTCCAGATATGGCCTTAGTCCTAAAATCGTAGATGTCTTTGCAAGTTATGAATCTAATATAAGATTAGTGTTCAGTTGAAAATTGAAGCACTACACAGCTAAAACAGGTCATTAATAATTAATACATTTGGGCATTTTTTAAGAGTGTATGATCTTTATGGTATTTGTTTTTTTAAGCAGGCATTATAGGCTGACTATCTCTTACTTGAATTACTTGTATTTCAGAATTTTTTGAATATTAGAATATTTGCATAAGTATAATGAGATATTTTGTGGGTGGGACTCTCGTTTGAACTCTAAATTCAATTATGTTTTATATTCACTTTCTATACTAGCCTGATAGTAATTTTATATAATATTTCAATGTTTTATGTGTTCTTTTTAGTTAGACATCGAAGTAGAATATTTTGGCAAATTATAAATATATGGAGTATGACTTATTCTAATTAGGATTCTATTCTTGTGATTATATATAATGTGGAGTTACCTTGGTTGTGTATTCAAATACAAGGCTAGGAAACTTATGTCTGATTAATTCCACTGTCCTTCCTATTCTCCTCCCCCTACCTTACCTTCATTCCCCTTTCTCTAACCCAATAGACTTCTATTCTTCCCCTCCCCACATATCAGAGAAAACATTTGGCCTTTGTTTTTTGGGGGAGATTGACTTATTTCATTTAGCATGATATTTTCCAGTTCCATCCATTTACCAGCAAATGCCATAATTTCTTTCTTTTTATGAATGAGTAGTATTCCATTGTGTATATATACAACATTTTCTATATCTATTCATTCATTGAAGGACATCTAGGTTATTTCCATTGCTTGACTATTATGAATTGAGCTGCTACAAACATTGATTTGGCTGTGTCACTGTAGTATACTGATTTTAAGTCCTTTGCATATGGACTGAGTAAGATAACTGGGTCAAATGGTGGTTCAGTTCCCAGTTTTTCTAAGGAATCTCCATACTGTCTTCCATAGAGGTTGCACAAATTTTCAGTCCCACCAACAATATATAAGAGTACCTTTCTCCCCATATCCTTGCCAACATTTATTGTTACTTGTGTTCTTGATCACTGCCATTGTTACGGGAGTGATCTGGAATCTCAGTGTGGTTTTAATTTGCATTTCTCTGATTACTAGTGCAAACCATCACTGCAGGTCAAGAGTGGGATTTTCAAGTTGTGGTGTCATGTTAGTGCTCAAAATGTTTTGGATTTGAATCCCTTTTAGATTTCAGATTTTCTGATTAGGAATAATCAATGACCCATCTAAAATAATAATCCTTATCCTCACTCCTCCCTTACACTGATTTATTTAGATTTTTTGCATTTATTGTCACTTGGCAATATATTGATTTGACTGTGGTCTGTCTTACTCCAAAGGAGCTCTTTGAATGCAAGAATTTTATTTTCCTCACTTCTGTATTATCTGAGTCTGGACACATACTTGACATATAGTTGGTGCTCAACTGATGCTTTCTGTTTATGAAAATCAGTATCATCACAGTCTATTGCACTATGCTACCATAAGGCTAAGGTGGAGATACGTGGACTGGTCGATGGCTGGGATAGCTCAGCACTGTGGAGATAATACTTATGTCTTCCAAACACATCACATTTGCAGAATGAGCTTAAAAAAAAGGGAGAACTATTTTAGTTTTGTAAAAAATAATGTCCTTCTGATGTGCTTGATACCACCTATCTCTCTTTCTATCAATCTATCTATCAATCCATCCATACACCCACTTGTGTATCATATTACATCATAAGTTGTGATGTGATGATTCAAGATGTTGGAGTAGAGGAAGGCTGTGCATGTCCACTCGCTCTGTGACTCAGGATTCAATGAGCAGGAATATACTTCTCAGCAAAGTGAAAGAAAGAGGAAATCAACTGAAACTCAATATTGGACAGTCAGACACTCTTAAAGACTCAGATATTTGGGTGCATAGAACAAAGGTCAGGAAAGAGCACATTGAAGCCAAGAGAGTGGTGGCAGCACTGACACAGGTGCTGGTTTCCTGCAGAGGGGAGACAGAACACAGAGAATCAGATTGGATGAATGTGATATGGAAAAAACAAAACATAGAACAGAAAAGCAGCCTGGACTTAGCTGATCCAGTGGCTGCACAGTGACTAGTTGTTTGAAAAGTGCTCTGATTTTCTCAACTGGCAAGTGGAGAGCAGAGGAGGAGCCATCTTGAGGAGGTCATGCTGCAGTGGGAGTCAGGAGGTCATAGGGAACATTGCTATTCTGTCCCAGCCATTGTCTGTCATGTGACCTAGGGTACAGAACATGAGTGGAACAGGAACAGAGAAGAGGGTACCTACAGGGGTTCAAGTTAGAGATATGAAACAGGTGGAACCTCACTTTATCTTTGAGTCTGGTGGCTCATGTGAACAGTAAAAGACAGGAAACTGAGTAGGTGGGTGTGAACACTCTGGTCCTAAACCTGTGAAGGTCACATTTGTGGGAAGCAGAGTTGAGAGACCTGGGAGAGTTGACTCAGGAGTGGAGGCTCCTGAGATCCAAACTCCCAGAAGAAATTGCCATCTGCTGGGCCCTGGGGGTGTGTTGATCTAATCTCTCCAGGGAGGATTTTGTTGTGACCACCTAAAAAAAGGGTGTGATTAGACCTGAGCCCAAGTCACCAGAACTCCCCACTTGGAACCCTGCAACAACCCCACATTGGGAGTGCATCCTTCTGGTCTGTCTGGACAGAACTCCTGTTGACACTGTTTCCAATTCTGTCCTAATTTACACTGATGAGAAGGGAAGCTGGGTACTACTTCAGCCACCAGTGTTAGGTGACTCCAGCTGGCAGTTCAGTGAACAACACAAAAGGAGGAAGGGTATAACAATGCCCAGCCCTTGTTCTCTCTAAGGGGTACATAGCCCAAAAAGAAATGGAAAGAACAGTCAGGCATAGATAGTGTCCTCCATCCTCAATGACAGTTCTAACTACCTCAGTGAAGAAAATTATTTAAGATCTGTGGACACACACACACACACACACACACACACACACAACACTTCTTCCTTTCTTTTTATTTGAAACATTTTTTGAAATGATTATTATTTTTCTTTGCCTTGTCTATTGAGGGTTAGGATTTTTGTTCATTTTGGTTTGATTTTTGTTTGTTTCTTTTGTTTCCTTTTCTTTATTCTCCCTCTAATAGCCAAATTCTCTCTCTCTTTACTTGTTTTTTTTCTCCTTCTACTTTACAGTCATCTCTTGCTACATCTGTTCTGTTTTCTCTATGTTCATATTTTAAACATTAGAAGATTTCTTTTACCTTACTATCTTATTTTCTTTTTTCTTAATGAACTGTATTTTACCATCTTCTAAAACTGTATGGCTTATAAAACTCCTGTCACTACCATTTGTGTTATTAAAATTATTAATAAATGGCATAGTTGACACCTGCTGATTACTTTAAGGCTAGATCATGTTCATGGTTATTTATTGTTTTGCTGTTGGAAATTTCTGACTCCACCATTTCTGTTTGTGCTAATATATGCTGTAAATATCATAATAGGCACTGGATATTTATTATAGTGTTTTATATTATTTGCTTCTGTTGATGCTGTTGTTTGTTATTCCTTTTTTGTGAGGTGCTGGGTATCTTGATACTATGAGTTCACAGGGTAGAGACTCTGTTTCTGAGCTAAACCCAGACAACCTTCAAAAAGGAGGGAAAAACTTTGCTATCTACTTTTCTATAGATGATTAATATCCAGAATATAAATGTTATTGCTTGGATGTGAGGTGTCTCCCAAAAGCTCACATGTGAGACAGTGCAAGAAAGTTCAGAGGAGAAATGATTTGGCCATAAGACTCTTAACCTAATCAGTGATTTAATCCCCTGATAGGGACTAACTGAATGGTAACTGAAGTGGTGGGCTGTGGCTGGAGGAGGTGGGATTTGAAGACATGGCTTTGGGATATATGTTTGTATCTGGAAAGTGGACTCTCTCTCTACTTCCTGTTTGTCATGTGAGCTGCTTCCCTCTGCCACACTCTTCCACCATGTTGTTCCTGCCTCACCTGGAGCCCTGAGGAATGGAATTGACCTTCTATGGACTAAGACCTCTGAAACTGTGAGCCCTTAAATTAACTTTTCCTCCCCTACAATCCCTAGTCACAATAGCCAAAAAGCTGACTAAAACAATAAAGAACTAAAAAAAATACCCAATTAATAAATGGGTAAATGAACTAAACAGACAATTCTCAAAAGAAGAAATACAAATGGCCAGCAAATATATAAAATACTATCAACTATCTTCAGCAATTAGGGAAATGCAAATAAAAACCACACTGAGATTTCATCTCACACTGGTTAGAAGGACAGCCATCAAGTCTACAAGCAATAACGAATGCTGGGAAGTACATAGGAGAAAAAAGAACACACTTTACATTGCTGGTAGGAGTGTGAAGTAGTATAACTGCTATGGAATCCTTATGGAGGTTGTTCAAAAGAGTAAGAATGAAACTACTTTCTGAGCCAGTTTCTCAGTATTTGTACTAAAGAATTGAAGTCATCACACTATGGTGATACATGTATACCTATATTGATAGTATCACAATTCACAAAAGCCCAACTATGGAACCAGCCAAGGTGTCTATCAATGGATGAATAGATAAAGCAAATGTAGCACTAACACAATAGTGTTCTATTCAGCCATAAAGAAGTATAAAATTATACCATTTGCAGGGAAATGAATTAAACTCAAGAACATTATGTTAAATAAAATAAGCAGAACTCAGAAAGTCAAGGGTCAAGTTTTTTCTCTCATATGTGGAAGCTAGAGAGGAAAAAGGGAAAGAAACCTGTCAGGGGATCTTGTGAAAACTGAAGAGAGAGCAGTAGAGGAAAGTGACAGGGGAGGGAGGAGTGGAGGAATAGGGTAAATAGCGAGGAATAATATTGGCAAACTATAGTGTCATATGATGTGTATGTACAAATTTGTTACAACAAACCCCATCATTACATATAATTATAATGCAGCAATAAAAGAAAATACAGAAAACCATAAATTGTGAGGTGGCAGCCATTCCAAGGAACAGAGCTCCTTGTCCAACACCAGCACTAGGGTAGTCTCATCTTCCAATTACTTTCTGCTGAGCTTAGATTAAACAAAAAGCTAACAGACACCAGGGCTAATGAATGATCAGAGAAAATGTAAGGGAAGACAGGCAGTTACCAAGAAGGCAGTGTTTAGGGGCTTGGAGACATACCTTGTACCTTTCGTATTTGAATCCCCATGTTGGTGATTAGTCAATATTCCATGAAGTGAAAGAGGAATCTACTGAATTAGAGATGGCCTGACCATGGATTGCAGTTTTGAAAAATACTGCCCAATAAAGCTTAATAAGTTTATTTTCTTGTTGAATGAAATTATCAAGAGAGAATAAAAATTTAAAAAGCTCAATTTAATTCAAAAGGATTTTTATGGAGTCACTGAAAATAATATGATCTATCACATTGACACTTATCTATTTTGCTTATGTAAATCAAAAGTATTAAGTGGCAAGCTTAATGTTTACTCTCAGACTAATATTTTTATTTTAATGGAAAACTGTTCTACTCAGAAAATGACTCCATAGAACATAAAATGTAAGTCACAGAAGACCATTCTTTTAGGTAAACTCCAAATTCAGCATTTTGTTTCACAAATGTCTTAGGTAGCAACTTTGAGAGATTCAATAAATATCAGAATATTTGGAGGATGGATTTTCCCTTTCCTCTTTCCTATCCTCGGGGAAGCACCCTGGTCTCTGGCTGTCTTAGACTCCTGGGGAATGCTGAGGGTCAGACCCCCACACTTGTTACACAGGACCCCCGGGAGGGTTGGGCTTCTTGATCAGGGTCCCATTTGGCCACTCAGCTGCTCCAGTGTCCCTTTTACATGTCAGTAAAAAGAGGCAGGGAAAGGTGAGTTGCTACCCCATGGCCTTACCCCTGGGAAGCAGCTGAGCTAGGGGTCAATCCACAACTGTAAGCCATTTGCCATAAAGTGAAATAGATGGAGAATGGCTAATTAATAAAACTCCAGGAAACTGAAGTCAGACTCCCTGTGGAGAGCATGAAGAACTCCTGGAATTTTCAGAAGAACTATTTACTATATAATATTATAATCAATGTTAATATATTAAGCTCATTAAATACATTTTAATGAAAACCTATTAAATGTATTTAGCATCCCTCAAGTCTGTAGGCTGGCTGGCCTCCTGGAGTGGCTCTGCTTCTGGGGCAGCTGGCCCTGCTCTACCTGTCCCTTGCCTCCCTCGGACCAGCAGGCTTCATGGCCTTGCTTTGCTGGGCAGGTAGAGGAGAAGCCAAGAGGACAAGGAGAAGACTCATGCCTCGCAGAACCTGGGCTCAGAGGTGCAACACCAACTCCTCTGTCTCTTGCTGTTGGCCAAAGTGAGATGTGGTTGAACCCAAAGTCATTGGGGCCTGAATAGGTTGAATGGGTGTCGTCCATGGCAACAGGGTGAGATCATGGGCAGTAATGGGATCCACATGGTCTGTCATGGGGTCCTGAGGGATGCTGGGACAGTGTGCACATGCCTGTCTGGAGATGGTGAAAGAGCGGTACATCAGGGAGGTGAGTCTCACGCAGCCAGCAAGCTTCCTGTCCCTACAGAGCAGGCAGGAGATGTCAGTTTTATGTGTTTTGGGGTTTTTGTTTGTTTGGTTGTTTGTTTTTATACCTTCAACAACTTCAATCGCCAGACTTTCAGTTTTTCTTTAAAGTTATCCCAGATCAAGAAGAAAGATTGAAGAAATATTTTAGTTCACTCTGTACCTTTCTTTATAAGAAAACTTTTTGTTGTTGTTGTTGTTGTTTTCCCTATGCCAAGCAAATGGTTAGAATTCAATGTCTTCAGAGCACTATGGTTTCATTTGGGCCACTAATTAAACTTTTTTTTCCAATATTGGTTTCATAAATTTTTAATACAGAGTGCCTGTAAATTTGACTTAGTTCTGGTTTGGGGGTTGGTAATGTGAAAAGGTCATATATTTTGTAAACATTGTCATTGAAACCCAACATATTCATATTAAGATTTGGAGAGACTGATTAAAAATGAAGTTCAAAGACACATGATAATATGGACTTATGTAGTTTTTTTTAAAGTAAAAAAGAAAGGTAAAAGGAGAAAAAAAGGATGATGTTTAAACACAGTTATGAGAAGCAGTAGCTCAATACAAAGGCCACAATGACAATTGAGCCACCTGTCCCCTGGGGCCCACTGCTGCTCACAGTTCAATTTCCTCACCAACATGGACCCCTTGATTGGAAGGCTCAGAGAACTCAGCCTAATTGCCTGAGCCATTTTAGTATTTTGAAGTAGTTTGTATGGAGTATGCTAAAATGTAATCCTTTTCTTCACCTAGATTTATAGTTTTTGTTGGATGGGAGTTTCATATATGGAGTGCCAAGTATGTTTGAGAAGAGGATGTCTTCCCACTTGCATTCAGATGCAGAAAGCTATTCCCATCCTTACTTACTACCATCTGATCAGAGCCAGTCCCTCTTCAACCATCACAAATGATAATTTATGTCATAAAGTATGCAACTCCATATTTCTCATCAAGTTTTGAATCAAACTTGAATTTGTATCTTTCATTTCAGAATTATATATACATGTATATATGTATGTGTGTGTGTGTGTGTGTGTATACATGTATATGACTATCATTTTGAGGTGGCTGAATGTACTATAAAATCTTTTTAAATGTAAAAAAAAAATGATCCATCTCCTCCTAACTAAAAACAAAAAGTCAGGAGAAAACTAAGGGAAAGAGATAATGAAATAATGTATTTCTTCTTATTTATGGTATTTATTATCACTTTCTCACTCAATCCACTCTCTTCCTTGAAGAGAATTCTAAAAAAATTGTTTAGGTAAGTAGGTAATTTTTTGCTTCACCTTATTTATCATTATCAGTAAAATTTATATACATATGCATATATATCCATATTTAGATGTAAATACACACACATATATTCTAGAACCTGGATTTAATTTTTATTTCCTAAGTCATATTTTTGAGCACTGGGGAAAAATTCAAACATAATCATATGAAAACTCTGGATTTTCCTTTTTTTTTATAAAATGACAGTATTTGCTCTCATGGATTTATGTTAATTGGGGGTTCTGATAAAATATTTACTCCAGAAAAAAAACAGGATCTGAATCCTTTAGTAGACCTGAACCCAGACAAAACTCCTACATGCAACAACAAACCTTCTTAAACATGCTAAACTAGGAAACCCAAGGTTATACTGAGTAACTGGGCATCAGAGTGTAAAAGCCAGGAGGGGGTTTGGGAGACCTGGAGGAAGTTGTCCTGGAACTGCTTACTAATGCTCTGCCCTTCCTCTGACTCAGTTTTCCTGGCAGTCTTTATGTATCTCCATGCAAAACCTGATTGGGTCCTTGACAACCAATCAATGATTCCCAGTGGCTCAGTTATTTGTCACTGGTCCACTTTCCTAAGACTAGAGAGGTCCATATGATAGATGGGTGTGGGATATGCATTTGGAGTCTATTCTTATGGGCTACTTTTAGAAAAGTGAGGTGTGAACTTGGAAGACAAGTCAAAAAGAGGACTCCTCCTCGGGCAGTCTTCTCAGGAGAAATGCGTCCTGAACCAGATGCTATGGATGGGTCCAGCACCCAGGTCCATCTCCCTGATTTGGAAGCAGCTTATCAAGGTCCCTTTGGACATTGAGTTCTTATGACCACATACCAGGTGCTGAAGCTCCCAATCAAGGTTTCCCCTTCCACTGGGGGTGGGACCTGTGATCCATAAGGCACTCTCTCCTAGATCTGGAATATCAAATGGTATCACATCTAGACTTCCCCAGGGAGAATGAGCACAAAACAGAGGTATTTGTTGTGAAAAATAAATTTTTAAATTGTAGGGTTTTCAGGGCATTTTTGCTTTGCTTCTTTCTTTCTTTCTTTCTTTCTTTCTTTCTTTCTTTCTTTCTTTCTTTCTTTCTTTCTTTCTGTTTTTGTTTTAAACTGAGGATATTTGGTTCTTAAGGACATGGCCAGCATATATGGCTTATGCCACGTCCTCCTCCACTAAGCTCACATTATTTGCACTCCCAACAATAGTATGTATGTGTGAGTACATTTTCTCAAGTTTATGGGATTTGAAATGGCATTGGAGGAGGTACCACTGTAAAGGAAGATCAAGGTCAGAAAAAAAGTTCCTTGAATAGCAGCCATGCTGGCCACTTCCCCAACATGTTAGCCCCATGCCCCCTCCATTTCTGCCCTGTGATGGCGGGCCTGTCCCACACCTGCTTGCCTGGGTACCCTTCTTGATGGCTGTGTGTGGGGCTCAGTCTGAGTAGCATCCTAGGGTCCAGGATGTGAGAAGAGAGAGGGGCATTCAGTGCCCACCTCCTGTTTCTTCTACTCCTGCTTCTGGCATCTGTGCACAGCTGCAGCTCCTGGCAGCCTGTCCTCCAAGAGGCCCAGCCCTGGCTGAGATCAGAGGAAACCATTTCTGCCCTCCCTGGTCCCCTGCGGTTAGTCCTAGCTCTAGGGTGCTGAAATGCATCTTCTTTTATTTCTTTCACATGGGTAAATAATTCTCTTTTCATTTCAGTTAAGCTGTTTTGTGTGTAATCCTGTTTCTTGCAGGGACTAATGAGTTTTGACTTCCTTCTGTAAGCAGATAAACATTTAATGTGCATTATTGCCGAAAGGCTCGGAAAGGGGATTAATACATTTAGATTAATTTAAGTTCCACACACCCTGACACATGTCCTGCTGTGGCATTTTCTTCAACACTGGGATTTCTTTATTCCTTCCAACTATGAAGGGCTGCCAGCTACCCAGCACATTTTTTTTTTTTTTTGCAAAATAGATATGTAAATAGGAAAAATTTTCCTTCATGCACATTTTTCCATTTTTGAATTGAAGAATGTTAACAAAAATTTATAAAATTAACTACTGTTACCATTATGGCATTTTAATCCAAATTTTTATCCATTTATTTACATTACAATACATTGTATATATGGAAAACATATGGGATTATTTTGAATTGGGTGTGTTTGAAGATGAGGTGTTATGCTGTTTGCATTATTTGTGTACCCAGCAGCGCTCCTTGGAGAACTTTTCAATATAGTACAAGAGTTCCTCTTCATATATAGTTATTTTTTGTTATTTGCTTGTTTGTTTTGTACCAAGAATTGAACCCAGCAGCTGTTAATCACTGAGAAACAGTCCCAGCCCTTTTTTATTTTTTAATTTTGAGACAAGGTCTCACTAAGTTGCTTAGGACCTTGCTAATTAGCAGAGGAGGCTGGCCTTGAACTTGGGATCCTCCCACCTCAGCCTCCTAAATCACTGGGATTATAGGCATGTGCCACCAAGCCTAGATCCTTTTCATATTTTTGAAAGTTTTGAATATTATTCTATGCTGTGGATCTTTAGCAGTGGACACCTAGACTTCCTTTGGTTGAACTTTTAGATTATCCCATTTCCAATGTTATTTCCTCATTGTAGTCTTTAAAGTCTGCTTTGGTTTGAGGGTGAAAACATATGTTTAATACCTTAATCTAAGTGTCACAGCTATAATAACAACCCTAGGATATAATGGATTCTGGAGACAAATTTGGCTTTTGCTCAACAGAGTGCTGGGACTGTTCACCTTGAGTGCAGGAGTGGGGGCAGATAACAGGTGTGTGGTGGACTTGCTCCCTTGGATCTGGTATTATGGGCAAATTTCCTACACCTTCCAAGTTTCCAGTGAGTCCTGAAATGACTCTCAATGGTTAAAGCATTTTCATAATGATCAGTGATAACAGCTTCATTTTCATATTAAAATTGATTAACACTCACATCATAGGATTTTGCAGATCTGTGTCCCAAAGCAAGTTTGTCAGCATTTGCTTAAAGCTGTATACCAGAGAGGAATTTGCTGAGAGGCTGTTGATTTCCAGAATAAACTTGAGGAAAATAGACCTTCCATGCTTCTGTGTTGACTAAGAAAGATATTTTACAAACTCCTGTCTGCTCAGTTATGTACACATGGTTTTAACTAGTGGATCCATCCTGTCCTGGGCTGAAAGAGGAAACTGCACATCCCAAGGAGAATATATGCCCAGTGAATGCAGAGTGCAATTCCAGAAGTAGCACTCCTTGTTGGCCAGGATTAAAGCCAGACATTTTGCAAATGCCATTGTATGCACTTGCTATGGAGAGGGGGCTCATCACCTCCCCAGAGTTACCATTATACAGCATGGCAATACCAACCAGCACCTTTAGTAACAAAAATTACTACAGCAGTGTCCAGAGAAGAGCACTTAGATGGTAAACCACTTCCTAGCACACATTTGGAAATACAGAAATACAGAAGGATTGATCCAGAGAGCAGACTAGAGTCAGCAAAATATAAACGAAGGGGAGAAATGAACTATAAAGGCATTTGCTTCAACTGACCCGCATCTCTTCAGGAAAACCCTTGCTGATGTGCAGTTTCTTAAGATGGATTAGAAACACTGACCCAGCTGAACAAGTTCAGGGGAGAAATTGGTGTTCATCCATCACTAATAGAAGTCTGGTGTTTCTGTGGCAAGAATGGGACTTATCAAATGTTTAAAGGTTCTGCCAATGCCATTAATATTCACGGCACACTTTAGCAGCAACTGTGGGACCCAGTGCACGGGGACTCTGAGACTGGAATTGTTCTGCTTGGTTGAGTGTCCAGGGAGGAGGAGTGGGAGGGGGCTCCTGCTCTGCCAGGCTCTCACACCCTGTCAGGGGTCTTTGAACAGGCTGAGCAGCTCACACACAGTAAAGCTCTCACTGATGAAATAAGCACCGTCCCTGCGGCTGGGTGAGCTGGTGAGCCAAGTGTCCCCTGTAGTGTGGAGTCAGAGCACTGTGCTGGCTCTGGAGACCTCCCTCCTCCATGTCTGGGCTGCCTGCTCTGCCATGCAGAGTCACACCTCCTGTCCTCAGTGTCTCTCTTCCAGCTCCTGTGCTGGCGGAGTAGGCCGATGATGGATGTCGCTGCAGCCCCATTTTGCTCCTCAATCTCTCTGGAGGCATTATAATGCAGTGTATTCAGACATGTTCCTGCACTTCATTTACCAGCGGTACAGCCTAGAACATGCTCCAGGACCTCACAACCTAGAATCTTCATCTGCAAAAGGTAAAACAAGTCCTACCAGAAATTCCACATGCTGAAGAAAACTATCACTTTCCTTTGCCTCAGGCCTCTGTGCTTAAAAAAAAAGGTAGAGGATGGGTTTTAGAAAAGAAATGCTACACAAATTATTTGACAGAAGACCATCATGACCCCTGAGCACTAGCTAGCTCAAAGATGTATCCCCTCAGACTCCTCCATAACTGTGACCATGAACACCCAGCCATGTGTCACTCCACAGACCAGAGGGGGACACTCGGCTGCAACACACATTTTGCATACTGTATTCCTGATTTTAGCCTTTTTAAAAGACTAGTATCACAATCTACTTGCAAGAATACATTTAGATTTTCTTTAAGTTCTTTTTTCCTACTACACACTCCTGACAGAAGAGAGGTCGTGTTTATTTGGCACACACACATATTCAGTACATGCCTATATATATCACATAAAACCCACCTACTTCAAGTGTGCAATTCAATGTTTTTTGGCATATTCAGAATTGTACAACCATTGCTGCCATTTACGCCATTAAGTGTATAACCATTGCTGCCATTAAAATGTCATCACTTGACATTTTAACCATGCCAAGAAGAAACTCCCTGCCATTTCCTCCCCCTCCTCCTTTCAGCACCCCTAGCCCCAGGGAGCCACTAATGTCTCTGTGTCTGTGCATTTTCCAGTTCTGGACATTTCTCATGGATGGGATCACTCAGTACATGGCCTCTTCTCTGGTATCTGGCTTCCTGCCGTCGGTGTCATGTCACCAGGGCTCGTCCACATGGGAGTGTGCACCAGTGCCTCCTGCTGTCCTGTGGCTGGCTCATGACCCTGAGCACAGAGAGACTGCATGTGGTTCCTCTGGCCCTCAAGGCTGTTCACCTGGCCTGAGGCATGGGCTGTGCTACTGGTATAGGCAGTGCTCCATCTCAGCCTCCTGCTGAGCTTCCCACTGGATCTCACTCTACTCTCTCTCCCCTGCTCTTTCCCACATCTTTCTTGCTTGTGCTCAACCCTCCTTGACCTTGAGCGGGTGTTGTTTTCTAGAGCATTGCCCTTGAACATTTTGCTCCAGGCGCTTTGGCCTTGGACAGCAGACTTGCACCAGTGGTTCTCCTGGGGGTTTCAGGACTTCCGCCTCAGACTAAGTCTCCGTGTAAGCCTCTCCCTCACACTGGGTTTTTGGCTTCCAGGACTGAGCAGCATTTCTGGCTCTCCAGCCTGCAGATGGACACTGTGGGACTTCTCAGCCTCCGTGACTGTGTGACTCTGTGACTCTGTGAGCCTAACAGCTCCTTCTTATAATTGCATATTCTACTGGATCTTTCTCTGGACAACCCTGACAGATGCAGTGACCTTAGCCAGAGCAGAGTCATCAGAGGGCTCATGTGACATTGGTGGGCAGCTGGCACTGTGGGCCAGCACACCTAATATGGCATCTTCATAGGGATGGGATGGAGGGTCACACGTGGGGCCCCATAGAAGCTGAATGGCCTGTGGACAGCTCAGAGCTTACAGAGAGTGATTGATACTGTGGCCACAGGCTGGCCGAGGTCAAGGGGAGGAAACTGACCATGCCTTCAGTGTGAATGTAACATTAAGGAAATGTAGGATGGGAGAACTTGCTACTGCTCCCCTCCCACCCTACAGGAATTCTATCTTTATTCTTCTCACTCAAATAAATCCCACTCCATTCAAAAAATAGAAAAAGATAGCATAGGATAATCGTCAATGCCATCTACTACAGGTTTCTCCCTACAATTAAGCTGCATGCTTCACACACCAACACTATGAGGCAAGTCACTTATTCAAGGTCAGATGAAGGTAGCCATAGAGTTTTTAACAGTAGAAGAAAGAAAAGCAAAAGGAAAGTAACATAGACCTCAAGTCACCCCGGTCTGCTTGGATGGTCTCCCCCGACCACGCACCTCTGAAAAATATTTACCTTTGACTGATGAAGCAGCTCATTCACAGTAAAGGTGGAAACACCCAATCTCTCTCCTGGGACGAGAGCCTGCAGACAGAGGCAATTACTCAGCATGAGCTGCCCGGGTGGTAGAACATCTAATGGGACAGAACGCCTTCTAATTTTCTTTGAGGCAGTGGCCCTGGGACTTTGTGTCCAATCAGTTCCCATCAGGTCTCCCCGGTAGGCTATTCAGACTCCCACTGAAGTGGCAGCTGCGTGAGAAAGGCTGGCTTTTGCAGGGAGGTGGCCGAGTCGGGGTGTGCAGGACGCCTGGTCATTTGCCCTCAGTACCTGGCTCGGCATGACTTGTTGACCTCCAACCACCAAGGAATGAAGGTGCAGGGTGCCCTTAGCACAGCCCCATGACTGAGTTCACACCCACATGCCTCTTATCAGAATGGCCACACCAGACTGCCCCTAGGAAGCCAGATGTCAGACAGTGATGCTGCTGTTGGGCAGAGAAGACCTCGCCAGGAAGAGGGTAGAAACCCGGATTTCCCCAGGGAAAGTTCAGTGAAAGGAGTGCAGTCTGTCCTTAGACCCTAGGTCCCCTCTGTTGTCCTCCTGCCTCCTCAAGCCACGTAGGGTTCTGTGGTTCACCTAAAGGAATCAGGAAGCTGTTAGAATCCAGTAGAGATGCTTAGTCAACCCAACCAAAACCAAAGTCAGTGGGGCCAGGAGGTCATGGGGAGCATTCTTCTGTACAGTAGCCTTATAGTGACTGTCAGCAGGTGGCCCTGACATGAGCAGGGCTTGCAGAGGCCACTGCACATGAGGCACAGGTACTTCTGCATGGACATCTGCCCAGCAACTCTCTGTGACACCTCAGGCTGACACCACTCTTGACATTAATCATGTGATGAGGACCATTGTTTCAATGCATCTGATGTTATCTCCCTCATTTGTGTCTTCAACTATCCCCTTGCCACACACACCCCCCCCCCCGGAATGCACCCCTATAGCACACATATCCTCGTACTGTGCTCTGCTCTTCCCAGTGCCATGCCCAGGTACATGTCACTATTCTTTGGACAACTCCTCTCACTATTTATTATTATTATTATTATTATTTAGATGGGGATTCATAAAATTTCAATGATGCCTAACACAAAGCTGGCCACCCAGGCCAGGATGCCCTATATCAAGTCCCTGCAGGAGGCCAGGTTCATAATGTGGACCAGTGAAGACCCTTGGGGTTGGGGAGAGAGGGATGGGGCCAGGCAGGCTGGGGCTCCTTTACCTCCAAGGGACCCCACTCCTCGACTCTGTTGATCATTTCAATCAGGGTCCATGAGGACAGTGAGGCAGAATTCTAGTTTGACATCAGTCAGAAAGTTCAATATTCACTGCAAAAATTTTCAATAAAGTACATAAATAACAAAGAGCTTGCAAGAACCATTGCTGTCCAGGTGAGGGGAGAGGCCACCCTGTCTTTCCACCTCTGTGTTCCCCATGGTGCAAGGCTGTGGTCTTCAGTAACTATCCATATAGTACAATAGCAACCTCAGTTTTACATCAGGGTAGCAAAAGCCCCACATACACATTTGTGATTAATCCCATCTTCCTTTCCAGCCCTTGTCAACCACTAAACTATTGTCTGCATCCAGAATTCCCTTTTATAAACATCTCCTATGAGTAGAACCATATAGTATCTGTTCTCTGGCATCTAATTTCTTTTGGCAGAATTAAATGTTTTCAAACTTCATCCATGTTGTAGACTGCATCAGTACTTGACTCCTTTGCATGGCTAAACAATATTTCATTGTGTGGATCTATCATGTTTTTAAAAAAATTTTTAATTAATCTGTATATTAGTGGGCCTTGGTGACATCACAGGTTTTGAATCCATTCAAAACTGGTGAACGTTGAAGCATTTCCACTCTGGGTTTTGGTGCCAGCGTTCATGTGCACAGAGTTTTCATGTGTCCTAGATAGATAGACACCTGCAATGGAACTTGGTAAATCTCTGTGCAACACTTTCAGAGACAGCCAAACACTTCTGTCAAAGTGACTGCTCCATTTCAAAGTCCCCATCACAAGGCACAAAGTTTCCTTCTACACCCTTGCTATTGTCTGTCTTTCCACATGGACAAATTCAAGGTGTGTCTGTGGTGTCCCTGGCAGTGGAGCGGGTTTTACAGAGAGTAAGTAGAAGTGTTCTTGCTGAGCAAGGCAATACGCTGCCTTGCTAAATGGCTCTAGATTCTTCCTGGCATCTGGTGACAGCAACAATGTGTAATCCAGTTACCCAGGACATCCAGTTTGACAGCTGGACTTGACTGGTAGGGAAAGGGCCATGTGTCTAGATCAGCATTTCACCCCTAGGCCTTTATCCCTCAGATACATGGCAACCAGCAGGGAGGAGACCTGCATGTCCCAAAGTTACCCTGAAGCATTAATCCTCACAGCAAATTTGGCAAACAATGAAGTTTCTATTGCTTTGAGGCACCTCAGTGGAGCATGGACTAGACAGTTGCCTGACAGGACAGTGGTCATTAGAAGGAATTTTCTTCCTGTTGACGTGGGACATTTGCCAACATATTTTGCTCAAAGAGAAAAGCAAAGGACAGAGCACTTTGTTTCTCATGCTATTGCTGTGTGAACAGCAAACCATGCCTAGCCTGCATGCCTCATCCGCCTGTGTGCATGGGTGCACATGAGCAGGTTGGATGCTCTCTGGAAGGACAGACAAGTCAGTGAAGGGGGAATCCAGAGCACGGGGCTCCAGGGCAGCAGCGAGAATCTGCTGACAGAGTTGAATCTGTGAAGGCAGAGCACGTGCACGCAAGCTGTGAGACCAACCCCAAGGAGCATTTGTACAATTAACACACAGTTTAGGAAACAGGAAGTTGCCAGGCAGAGAATGATCTCCCTGCATACAGTAACCCCTAGGAGGTCTTCATTTATTACCTACAGCATCTATTCAATAAATGTTTTGAAATGGAAAAAGAAATTCTCGAGAACATTATAAGATAAACCTCTCAAAATCTAAAGAATCAGCAAATATCCCTCCAAATTTACTTTCTTGAGATGACACAATGGCTGAAACATAACTTGAGCTGAAGTCTCTCTGTGACTGAGGTTGGCTTCCTTGCCACTGGCTCCTGCTGTATCTGTGATAAACCTTGACACTCTACTTTGCCCAGTGGCGTTCTGACATCCTGGGGTGGACACACTGGTGGCCTCAGGAATGGGCATCTACCATGACAGAGTTTTGGCTCTGTGGCTGCTCAAGTCACACATGGAGTTGACACTATTGTCACCCTGTCTGGCTCAGCCCATCAGTCTGAGGCTAATTATGAGACAGAGAAAGAGAATTTACAAAAAGTCCTGGACTCCTCTGAAGACAAGACGGAGGGTCACCTGATAGGATGAATGAAATCTGCTGTGGTCAATGGCTGCCTGGGAATTTGCAGCGGGAATACTGATGAGGATGGAAAACTCTGTCCTGCCAGCCTTCAGGAACATTCTGAGCCAGCTTGCACATTGAGCTGAATGGGGTTTCTGAACAGAGAATAGACTACACAGGCCAGAACAGCTGCATTTGAAGGAGAAACTGCAGCTTTTACTTAATGGTAGTGCATCAGGAGCACTGCCGCAGGGAGCTGCCTGGCTCAGACCCATCTCATCCTGGGCCTTTCCCACCCTCAAGGTGACCTCGCCTGGGGTGATGTGTGTCAGCCCCTTACCAGCCCTGAATGGAGACATCCAGCTTAGCTGGCCATATTCTGTCCCCAGCAGAGGAGGGGAAGTGGTACCACATAAGAGTGGGAGGAGAGACTTAGGAGCAGAGTTTGTGTGGACACTGCCTCTGGGACAGGCAGGCCGGGGGTCAAAGCCCTCCTGTGTGACCTTGGCCAAATCACCTGCTCTCTCAGGCCTCTATTTCCCATCTACCAAGTAGAAATGACACTGCTGAGAGAGTGGTGGGAACATGCCCATGGTGTCCTGCCCTGTCAAACACAAAGTCCCTGAGGGGATGTGGCAGCAACTATGGTCACCCTAGGGTGTAAAGTGCATGCTTGTTTCATATTACACGACGCTGACTGCAATCTGCAAGCCCGCGTGCTGGGCACACTGTGTGTGGATGCCACCCAATGTCTTCATATTTTTTACTTGATCTTCAAAATGTGGATTCTTTAAGGAATTTTTCTTGAGGGTAATATTTCTGGAATATCATTAAAAGAAGAAGGAGGAGACAAAGAAGGAAGAAGAGGAGGAGTCAGAGGAGGAGGGAACAGGTCCAGGCTGCAGGGCTCCCTCCCCTGAAGCTCAGGAGCCTCGGGCTATGCTGCTAACAGTGCCCTCTTGCGGCCGACGTGCTAATGGCGCACACATGTATTTGGGAAATTTGCCAAGGTCAGATGGCCAGCAAGTAGAGGTCACCAAATGCACAGTGGAACTCTCTGCTTGCCCTGCCCACCAGGCCTTTGGCTATGGGCCCTCTCCATGAGCAGGACGTGCCCTGTCTCAGGGAGCTGCAGTGGGAAGGCTGAAAGTTCCCAGACAGTGTCTGCTCTGGATGGGGACCTTGAAGTTCTCCCAATAGAAGTGACCTCCTACCCTTCACTTTGGGGTCCCCCTCTCCCTCTTCCTAGGGTCCAGAGAGAAGGTGCTGATGACTGCTGAGCCCTACAGATGAGGGAGGACCCAAGGTCTGCATCTCCAGGTCCTGGTCTTCTGGGTAGTGTTTGCCTCCCCAGGAGGGCACCAAGGCCTATACCAGGAAGGCTCTGTTTTCCTTAGCATGTCCCCATTGGATACCATCACCACAGACAGGACACACAGCCCATCCTGGCAGAACGGCCACTCATCTCAAATCACGAACAATTAGGAGGCCACTGGGAGAGAAGCCCTCGCTTTTAACAGCAGAAGGTGTGTTCTCTCTGTGGGGCCATCTATTTAGCTCCCTCCTCCCAAGTTGCCAGCTGATGGCTCATCTGTGTGCCTCATGGGGCTCCACAGAGACCTTGAGAACCCTTCAGATGTGAGTCACACTGCTATGTTCACCTATGGACCTAGAGGAGGCAAAGATGTGACGGGGGATAAGGACTGAGCTGGAGAGAATCTCGATTCATCCATTGCTGAATTGCTAGACCCCAGCTAAAGCTCTGCGTTCTAGTCATGGCTGTTGAATTCCAGACTCAACTACATCTGGCCTTGGCAATGGTCACTGTGGATGTAGAATATCCAGTATACCAAGGAAAAGACAAGATCCTCATGGATCTCACTGTACAGAGTCAACGGCTGAAGTGCAGTTCATTTAGCCAGTACTTTTCTTACTGAATATAAGAAATTTTTTCAAGTTTTTATTATTATAAGCAACACTTTAGAAAATATTTTCCTCTGTGTCTTTGTTTACTTATTATTTCCTTAGATTATTTCTGCAAATGGAAAGATTAGTTCCACATACACAAATATTTTTAAAACATTTGAAAATATATTGCCAAACATTTTTGGTGAGTTTCCCCTTCCTGGAGTCCTAAACCCAATGGTGGTGTCAGGAGGATTTGACCATTGATTGTCCGGCAAAACTCTTTGCCCACCTGTGGGGAGGAAACACCCCACCACAGCCTTCAAGGCCATGGTGGCCCTCAGGTACTCCTTCTTTGGGCAGATTAGACTCCTGGGTTCAAAATTATTCCCTTCCCTTCCCAGCTGGTAGTTTACCAGTATAGGCTTTATAGGTCTTGTTCAAAGGACTGTGTAACCTCCAGGAACACAAGACAGAGAACTGAACATCACCCCACCCAGAGCTTCAGGGTCTCAGTGGCTCTCATAAAGTCCTCTCAACTTTAACTTTAAACTTTAACTTTAAGCCGCTAGAGAGACGCTTACCCTTCCCTTCCTCTCTCTTCCCCTGCCTCTCTCTTTCCCCTCTTTCCAGCTCTGGGAGTATCTAGCCTTCCATGAGGGGTCCCAAAAAGCCTTGGCCAAGGTCTCCCATGGCTCCGGCTCCGGCCAGGACGAGAGCTTTGACTGTCAGGATTTGATGACAACCAGTCTCTGCAGCTGGAAACTGCCACTTAGGCACTCCTGATTTTTTGGCTCTTGTGGGGACGCCCCTTTTGCCAATAAGTCAGTTTCCTCCTTCTCTCTTATACTATCTTTGTGTCTCCTTCCCTCTCCCCTATACTACGTTTTCGTCCTCTTCCCTCCTCCTTATACTACGTTTGCGACATAGGTAATGTGTCCTCTCTGCCAGTCAACTCTCCCCTACAATGCCTCTTGGATAATCTCAAAACCCTCTCCTTGACACCAGACATCAACCCCCCCAAATTGATCAAATATAGCACCCAGGCCTGGCCCACTTATCCCTTAGACAACCAAAGAAGATGGCCCCCTTTTGGGTCCCTGGATCCCTCCATTCTAAGGGGTCTCTACAATTACTGTGAGCATTCGAAAAAAAATGGGTAAAACATCCCCTGTGTCCAAGCTTTCCTCTAGCTTGTGCTCTCTGCATCTCTTGCAAACCTCTACAAATTCTTCTAGCTTGCAAACCAACCGGCCCCCAACCACCGATCCCCAACTTTCTCCTCCTCCAGACTCATCCACTACTTTTGACCCTGTTAATGAACCTCCATCCTATCACCTGGCTCCAATAGATCCTCACCCTCAATCTTCTGCTCCAGCCCCTCCACCGTCTCCCCCGCCTCAATTACTTGCTTTCTCCCCTCCAATTACTAGACCAAAAACCCAAACCACTGCCGTTTCTCAGACCGTTGCCCCCTTGCTGAGGTAGCAGGTACTGAAGGAATCCCTCCACCCACTCACTCCTCTCTTCTCCTGTCAGTGCCCACACCGGGTCCCACCAGGTCCTCTTACCAGCTAACCCAAAGCTCAAACAAGCTGAGGAGAGCCCTTGGACCCCTATCAGAGATCTGGTGAAAATGGCCTTTAAAGTTGCTTTGTCATCACTGAAAACAGGTTACTAAGGATTAAAGTCCCTTACAGGGTTTTTGGGATATTCACTCCTGCCTTCCCCTCTGCTCTACCTGTTCTACTCTCAAGTTTCCCTTGCTAGAGAAAATCCCAAACCCCTTTCCCATTATTCTTTTACATCTCCTTCCTCATTCTCAGATCCACCAGAGCTGCTCTCAGCCCCGCCTTCCCGTCTTCCCCCTCCCTACCCAGGCCCACAGAAAAGTCTTAACTGACCTTCTCCAGAAATCTTCACCATGGATGATTTTAGGACTTTCAGCAAAAGAATCTCTATAAAAGAGTTTAATGTACATAAACTTCCTCTTTTCGTGTTGCCCTGTTTTACTTGGCCCCTGGATGAAAAAAAAAAAAAAAAAATCAGCACTCAAGGTACTGAACACCCCCTTACTAGTTTTTCACAATAATATGTAAACAAGGCCTCTGGTCTTGAGCTAAGTCTTCACAGTGATGAATACATTTCTAAGATAAGAGAAGTTACCAACTAGGCTCCACAGTAACAGCTGGCAAAGAGAGGAAAGAAAGGGAAAAAGAAGCTCTCCCCTTCCCAGGTGTCCTTGAAGGGTTAACTTGCCCAGAACAGAGAAAAAAAAAACTGATTTTTGTGAACTTCCGCAGACTGTGAACTTCTGAGCCCCTCCCTTTACATGCTGGGTGCAAAATTCTGAAACTACCTAAACTTGGGGTTCAGGGGATTCATTGATTACGGCAGAAACTGTGTCCTCTGAATCTGGCTGCAACCAAATAAGACTTTTTCCCTATCTTCACTGTTATCTTAGGTGCCTTGTCTTGTCTGTCCCTACAACAGTATAATTCTATACACTTAAACATTTTTCATGTTTTTATAAAATGGTAAACAGATGTGATTAATTGTGTGCTGCAAATAACAAAATATCTCTTATTAAAATGGTATAATTTGCCTAAATTCAGAAATTTACAAGGATTGTTTCAAAATGTGAATAAAGAAGGAGTTAAAAGATGGGAAAGAGAAATTAGAAGGTTCTAAGAATGGATTTAATAGAAGGAAAATGTGTTTCTGGATAAGAGAGTCTATATGATTAAGTAAGTAAATAAGAGGGTTTAAGCAAGTGATAAGAAAGGTCTGTGTACATTGGTTATATATGTAAGTTTTTTGAGCAAGCAATCTTGAAGAAATTAAGGATTATACAACAACTGTTATTTCACAATATTGTAATATGTTATTTCTTTAAGAGCTAAACTTAAATCAAGCTGGTGTTCTCCAAAAGGTAATTTTAGGCTTATAAAAATTACATATTGGAGATTTATTTATATCATTTAATGTTCTATAACTGGACCTGTTATCAATAAGATAAATATAAAGTTCTATATACTGGGTACAATTTAAATGTAATATATTGTGTTAGCTAATATTCATGTGACATCAAGCAACAATATATGTAAACTTTATAAAATGATATTTAAAAACAAAGATCAGCTTCAATACTAGAACACTTTACCTAAGATTTATAAAGAGCCCTGCATTACCTGAGATAAGGCTGTGCCTCCCATCTTACTACATGTCAGAATGACTCCAAAGTCGGCCAGACTTCAGCTAAAACCCAGTACTCTTAATTTAAGGTGAAACTAACTTTGCTAGATGTTTAAGGTCAATACTTAAAATTAAATTAAAATGGCCAAGAAAACCAATATTTGGCTCTGGCCCTCTGAGTCAGTCTGAATCCAGGGAACAGGGAACTTCTCTAAAGAGCTTTGCAACTCTGGGCCACATAACCTCCTGATCAGGGAGATTAATGAGACCACTGGAAAATGAACAGCCAATTAATGCACTTACTGTGAGTAGGAGGGTCATGGGAGACAGGAGACATCCCTGATGCTTCCAAGGGAAGCCACATGGTCAAGGATGGACCCATCCTAGCGCAAATGGCACTAGCAGAACTAAGAAGCTGCTCTCAAGTTCCCCCAGGAGTGACCCCTATGAGAACTCAGCTGACTCTTAACAATAGATAGAAACAAAGTCAATTTTGACCAGCTTGATCTTAAACATATACCAAAAACAGTTATGCCAAAACACAGTCATTCCTGGGGGTAATGAAAGACAAGAATAGCTAGAAAAGAGGAAACAGCAATTAGGCCAACAGGCTCCATGGGGAATATTCAGTCAAGTATGGCCTTGGCTCCTCCCCCTTGCAGGATCTCTATTAGTCCTCTTTATGTTTCTCTTAATAGTACAATATATATTAAATTGCCTACAGAAGTTCCTGCAAGATCAGATACACAAATTCACTAACAAGTCAGTCAATCAACTACTTCTTTAAGACTATCAGCCCCTGATGCTGAAGAAGACCTACGACTCATGACCAACTCCTCCAGCTCCAGAGACTCTGCCCCCACCTAAAACCCTCCCTAACCCCTTTTCCAGATTTTACAATCCTTCTTTCACTTCCTAGGAATTAGAACTACTCTCCAGCAGGTCCACTCTGCTTATTCTGCCTGCTCTACAGTATCCCCACAAGGAAGCATCAAACCCAAACTTCCCACACATCAGATGAGAGGCCACCAACCAGGCAAAGACTGGTAGATCAACTTCACTCACATGCCTAGGCACAAAAATCTTCACTACCTATTTACTTTGGTTGATAATTTTTCAGGTTGAATAGGAGCCTTTCCTATCTCAAGGGAAATTGCTCACATCATTGCCTCCATCCTCATTGAGGAGATCATTCCCAGGTTTAGACTTCCCACCTCCATCCAGTCAGACAACGGTCCAGCCCTCACTTCTCAGGTTTTTCAACTAGTCTCCAAAGGCCTCAACATCACTTGGAGGCTCCACATCCCCCACCAACTTCAATCCTCAGTTTTTATCTCAAACCACAGATGCTGCTTCTACATCCAAGTGAAATGACATCAGGATGACACCACCCACTCTCAGTTTATGGGTCAAGGCAATTGCCCTTCCACTGGCTGCAATGGGGCTGTCACCCTTAACATTACTGGATTCAACCAAGCCACCTCCAAAACTTCCTAGAGTCCCTGCTACAGGACCAGTGGCTGATACCAAGAATCTCCTCTATCCAGGACTGGTTTGATGCCATAGAGGACTTGTGGCTTCAAGGAACTTTTATGGACTTTACCCCTACCAAAGTAGTTGTTTATAGCCAATGAGTGTTATTTCTGGCTGCCCTGGTGTTCTCAGACCTGTCCCCCGATTCCTCCACTTCCCCTTCTAGGTCCAATGCCGCCCACCATTAAGCAGGAAGTAGCCAGAGGACTTTATGCCGTCCCCCATGTCACTTAGAAAAACAAAAAGGGAAGAATTTTAGGTGCAGGACAGGCATGCCAAACAAAGTTAGCTGCAGGATGACCTGGCCACTCATACCCTCTGTCTGGTCCTTTATCATCTGTTTGCGTCAAGTCCAAACACTCAACCCCTGCTCAAGGCTGAACACTTAAACCCCCTTGTGTGCTAACAAGGGAGCTTGCAAACCTAGAGACCCTATTAGATTTGGGCTATAAAAACTCCCTCCTGCCAGGCCCCTCTCTCTTGATTCCCCTCTCTCTTGCTCTCTCTTGCTCTCTTGCTCTCTATCTTCCTCTCTTGCTCTATTGCTCTCTCTCTCTCTCTCTCTCTCTCTTGCTCTTGCTCTCTCTCTCTCTCTCTCTTGTTCTCTCTCTCATTCTCTCTTTCCTTCTCTTTCTCTCTTTTCTCCTTTGTTGCACTGCTACAATAAAGATCTCTTGGTTGCTCTGAGTGTTGTGGTCACTTTTCTTTCAGATTTGAGCTGAGGAACATTTCGTTATAGACCTTATTTGCTGCACTCCAGCTGCTGTGCTGAGGACAGACTGGAGAGCAAAGGCCAATCAAAGCAGGCAGGTAGGAAGCCGGCACACTCCTCCAGGTGGGAGGAGGGTGGGCAACCTGGGCCTGGGCTCAGCAGTGGAGGCCATGGAAGCCTTGGGTTTTCAGTTGGAAGGTGAAGCTGGTAAGATCTGTGGATGGGCACAGGCCTGGGTGTGAGTGGGATGGCGCCAGCCCTGCTATAGATTCGTTAATTTTTTCCTGAGCAACAAGAGAGGGGTCAGCTGTGTAGAGGAGGATGGGGAAGGGTCTTATTGCACTGAACTGTGATTATTTATGAACTCAGTGATCTTACATGAAAACCAGGGTCACAACCAAGAACTCCCGCACTGACCCAGGACATGGGAAAGTGCAGAGAAGTAGGGTCTGTAACCCTAGTCACTGGTGTCCTGTGAATCCAGCATGTTCTCTGATGCCCCTAAACTGGAAACACCCATTCCATGTGTGACTCTAGAATCTATATCTGAACTTGAGAGAAAAGCCATTACTCTCAAAAGAAAAAATACAAGCCATTTACCCCTCTTGTGACCTCTCCTGGGTCTCCTGCTTACTCCAGTAAAAAAATAACTTCTCATTTTCCTCCAGCTTCTTATCAGTAATGGCTCTTGTCTTATCCCATTACATATGAACACTCAAACCAGTTCAGAACACAATCCAATAAAATAACCTCTGCAGCTTCCTCTTCAGATAGAGATTATGATGAAGACATGACTAGTCTTCTACCATCCAGGTGAAGCCTCCTTATGGTGGCTGCCTGACTAAAGCCACCTGAACACACGCCCAAGTATGCTATTAAGACACTGCCAATGTGCAGCACACAAATATGTCACATGCCCGGGGCCCTGCACATCTTAGACAACTAGCATTGAGCAGCTGGGGTGCAATTTAGTGGCAGGTGGAAGCACGGTGTCCTGTTCTGACAAATCACTGGCAGCTTCCTAGCAGATGAGTGTAAAGTGTTCTGAGAAGGGGGACTTGGTCTCTCATAGTAGTGGGCAGGGAGAGGTCACTGTGTGGCCACTGAATGCATTGCCTCCTGAGATGGTCTGAGCAACAATTCATACAACGACATTTGAAAAATGTTGGCTGGGCTCCTTACAAGCCAGACCCTGATGCATCAAAGGAACAAAGAACAAGCCCCTGATACCAGGATTGTGTGCTCTAGGGGAAGACAGACAATGAACAACCAAGACACACCTGAGTCTGTTTAATTCCCAAATGCCAAGATGAATAAAGAGCCAAAGACTCCACAAAGAGTGTAGAAAAGAGTGGGCTTATGCCAGGGCCCTGGGGACTCAGTGGTAATAATCCAAGATGTATATGAGCTGTGTGTGAGATCCTTGGTGGAAGCCAGAGAATTTAGACTAAGGAGTGGGGGCTCTCCTTTATGACCTAGGGTGTTCACAATGAAGGTCCATGCTCCTGGTGGGCAGGGGATGTCAATCACATGGACAAGAGAACAAAAGCAGAGAGCAGGAGAAGGTCTCTGTGCTCCCATGGAGAGAAAGATCTTCGGATATTTTGGGGGTAGTCAAGAAGAAAGACTCAATGATATCTTCTGCTTTTCATACCTAGATTCTACATGAGCTATTTTCACACCCCCCCTTTAACTTTCTCCCCACCATTTTTTTGAGTACAGGTGTTCATTAAATTCACTTAATTTTTAAAAAATTACTATAGATTCATAGAAAATATGCACAAAATGTCTAGGGAGCTACCATATATCATTCATTCTCTTTCCCCTCTTGCCTGACTGTAGAACAATATCAGCAAAAGAAAATTGACTGATACAATTCAAAGCTTGTTCAAACTTCACAAGTTTTAACTAATATTTGTGTGTGATTTTCATACCCATGTGTACCCTTGCATTTAGTTCTTTGTAGTTTTACCAATGCAAACTGCATTTAATCACCATTGCAACTATGATACCCAGCTGTTCTATCACATAAGTTCATCCTGTGCTTCGTACTGTCATGGTACCCCTGACTCTGGCAGCCACTCATCTCTCTCCATCTCTATATTTGTGCTGTCTCAAGCTTATTCTATAAATGGAATCATATAGTGTTTAACACCTGGAGATTGGATTTTTCATCTGCCTAATTCCCTTGAGATTCATCCACATTGTTGTATTATCCATAACTGGTTACTTTTGATCCCTAAGTGGTATCCCAGGCATAGATGTGCCATAGTTTGTGTCCTCATTCAGTGGCTTAAGGACAATTGGGTTGTTTCTGGTTTGAGGCTATTAAGAATAATGTGTGCAGGTTTTTGTTTGAATATGAGCTTTCATTTCCCTGGAAACTGCCCAGGAATTCAGTTGCTGGGTTGGATTATGATTGCATGTTTCATTTTATAAAATTTCTCCACACCCTTTTGAGAGTGGTGGTCCCACTTTGCATTCCAAAATCCAGTGGATGTGTGATCCAGGTCCCCTTCATCCTTTCTGGCTTTGGATGTTAAAATATTTTTAAAATTTTAATCATTCTAATAAATGTTAAGTTGTATCTCACAGTGCATTTCATTTCCATTTCTATAATGGAAAATGATGCTGAGCATTTTTTCTTATGTCTACATGCCATCTATATGCCCTGTTCAGTGAAAATACCCCTACTTTTTAAAACAGAACCACTAGGTCTTGGGTTCAGAGCCTTGGTTAGATCCCCTGGAAATCAGATAGCACTGTTTTTCCTTCATTACATCATTTTATATTTGCTTCTGTTTGTAGCAAATGATGCTGGGATACTTGAGTGAAATAACAGTAAGCTTCCTTTTAAAAGTAAATGTATACAGGGCAAATAAAACATGAGATAGTACTCAGGGAAACATGAAGTAATCAATAACAATGGAGGTGACTTACTATCAGGGTGAAATCATAAAATGGTTCCTGGATTGCCTGCTTAGGAGACTCTGCTGTAGGTCTTAGGGAGCCAGAGCCAGGGCAGAGCCTTCTGGTACTCTGCTGGGCCCCCAGGGGATTCTCACCACTTTGCCTGCCCTCAAAAGCCTCATAGGCAGTGTCAGCCTCTGCTCAGCCTGGGCAGGAGACCAGGGCCTGGGTGATGGCAGGACATGGGGATGTCTCTTTATCTGCTTCTTCTTCTCTGTTCATGCAGATGCTGAGCCACGGGGCACATCCTTAATCTCTCCTGCATGGTTACTTGCTTTGACACAGTAGGATTCTGCTCAGGCCCCTCCACGCCAAGGGCAATCCCACCTGGCCTCCAGCCTCCATGATGGTCTTCTTCTTTTTTAAACAGGGGTGATCCAGACCACCCTCTGAGGGTCATTGCTTTGTCCCTCAGGGTCTATACTAGGCAGCTCTGCTCATATGTGCCAACAGCTGGGCCTCAGGGGTGTTTGTGCTGTGGGCCCTGTAGGAACAGGGTTCCAAACTGTCCTTTCTCTGCTCGTCACCATGATGGCTGTCTTCCTACTCTCTTCCTCCCATTCGCTCTCCTCCTCTGTTACCATCAACCTGCCGATTGCTCACCTCCTCCGGCCCTCTCCTCTTTTCCTTCTTCCCTTTCCCTTCTCTGTATCCCCTCTTCCCTTCTTCCTCCCTTCCCTCATTCCTTGTCAGTTCAACATGGCCCCTGGGGACTGCAGTAACATATGTTAATGCTCCCAAGGGTGCACATGAGGAACCAAAGACCAGTGAGGTTCATGCTGACGTGGGCCCACCCAGGAAGCTAGCAGAGTAACTGAGCTGAGCCCATGTCTGTGCCTCTCGGTTCATGTCCTGCTAGGCTCACTCAGCTGTCTCCTAGCAGTGACACCAAGGACCTGCAGCTGAGGGTGTAGGGACTGGACTCCTCTATGGCTGATATGAGAAAACATGGGCCAGAGCATTGTCTTAACCACTTCAGGACAATAGGAAACAGGAAGAGACTCTAGGTCAGGAACCCTCCCTGGGGACTCAAGAGGAATAGTTTTGTGCCATTATAATGGAAGAGCCTTTCATAGCCACCTGAGCAGGGGACTGGCCAGCCCCCTCACCAAGAGCTGGGGGCAGCACTAGAGCTCGACTGCTGTCTCTCTGCAGTTGTGCTGCACAAGGGCTGTGCCTACAGAAAAGCCCCCTTCCCACTCCTTGAGCCAGAAAATGAGCAGCAACCACTGCTGAGTGCAGGAGCCTGCCTGCAAGGAGAGAGCCAAGACAGAGACTTGCCCTTCATTACCTGCTCCTCATCATGTGTGCCCTGGCTGCTCCCCTATGGACCAGTCAGCATGTCTGGGGCGCCTGAGTCACGTCCCCCAAACAGCTGCCAAGGTCCCTGCTGACCTGGCCATGGAGACAGGTATGAGAAAAGGAGCCTCCCAGCAGGTGATCAGGACTGGCTATTTGATGGCCTCACATCCATGACCCTCACTTGGGTGCTCACTGTGTGCCCCCCGCTGCAACTGGTCTCTGCTCTCTGGGCTTTGAGGTGGTTGGGGGTCTTTCTTGCTTTATTTCCACTTTGTCTTTGTAGTTGCTTCTCCAGCTTTCCACAGAGGTCACAGCTGCCCTGTTTCACATTTTGTCAGTGCAAGAGGTGAATATTGCCTCATCAAGAAAACTTGTCAAATATAAGCAGTGCCCGCTGGACAGCTGTTTCCCATGTAATGACCCTCCTGGGGCTGGTCAGCTACCTCCCTGGGACTCTAAGCTACTGGTGGACGCGTTTGTCCACAGGGATGGTGGGAAGGGAAGCAGCTCCACAGTGTCTGTCTTCTCTGCATTTCCTGTTACCCCCTTGACATAAGAACTGTGCTTTGAGCAGTGCTGATTTTTTATCGAATTTTTACCCAAGTGCTATCATATTTGAAGTATCCTTCTTCGTTTTCTTCAGGGAACAACAGGTAGCTGAGCTTTGAGAGCACACGCTGCTGTGATGGCATGTTATCAGAGGCCAAAGAAGAGAGTCTAAATAGCAGGCTCGGCAGACTGCAGAGATAGCTCAAGCCCTCCACAGACATGGAAAATCAATGTTGTTGAAGTTGAAGCAACAAACCTAGTTTTTCTCTGGCAGAAGTTTATCCCTGCTCTATGGTTTTAGAAGTGGGAACCGAGGGTCCTAGGGACAAAGAAAGGGAAATAAACAGACATTATCCTGAGAGTCACATTCAGTGTTTGGTCCCGGAACTTAGCTGGCAGAAGAGGAGCAAATCCAAAATGGAACCATCCATAAGCCTTGGGGAAGATGCTCTTGGGCTCTGGGAAATTCCTCTTACAAAACTTCACGGGAATACATGTAATCTGTAGGTGTGCATTTTTTTAAAATCAAGATTTTTGGAATTATTGACCCTCAAAGATTGTTTTTAGTTAGATAAGATGCAATTTTAGCTTCATTTATCTGCTGCCATGAGTGGGGGGAGCAAAGGCTGTTGGCCAAGATGGTGGACTTCAAACTGATCTTGGTCATACCAAGTAGCCACTGATACTTCAGTGGTATCAGCTGCCAATATGATATGCATGCATTACAAGTTGCATGGCAAGCAGTTGGCCACAGGACTGCAGAGGCTGGATAGCCACATCCAAAACTCACTGGGCAGCCTTCAGGGTGGAGGCTGTAAGCTCAGGTAGGAGGTGTTGCTGTAACACATGGGGCATTTCTTTTTTTTTTTTTTTTTTCAGGTAAATTTCAGCTTGGATCTTAAACTCTACCTTTGATTGGATTAAGCTCCCTTGGTTGTTGGTGGTTTTTTAACTTCAGTTCAGCTGGGTTCAGAGTCTATCTGTCACACCTGTGGAATCCCTTCCCAGCAGCTCCTAGCTTAGTGTTTGGTTCAATAACTGGAGACTGCATTTTGGCCAGGATAATACAGGACACCATTTTGAGCTTCCATCCTTTGTTATTAAATGAACACTGAAGCAGTAATCTCTTAAGAGGGTGTTGTAAAGATTATGAGATCATGATAAGAGTATTGATCATCTGCCAAGATGCTCACCAAAAGACAGACACTGAGTGCATTACGGTGGGCTGCCAGCAGGCTGTGGACAGTAACCCAAGGTGAGCATCCGAGGGCCAGGCACAAATTATCTAGCACAGGGCAAGGCACGCAATGAAGGGTTTATTAAACGTTCATTAGGTGTTATTTAAGGTCTTTATAATACCATGATATATAAGTGGTTTATGCCTTCAATTGGTTAAATGCTTGTTTTAATCCTTCCTTTTGATCTGATGTCCAGGAGCAGAGATCAGGTTTAGTTTACTCCTGGTATCTGTGCTGCCTGGCATTCGCAAGGGCACACTTTCCCAATGACTAAAGTGTGGAGCAGGAGGGAAGGGGTGCTGCTGTGCTTTGCTGAATCTCCATGTTGTTGACACATGCCAAGGGACACCATGATACATTCCTGCCCAGGACCAAGGGGTTGGGCAGCTCAGGTACAAAAGGGCAAGACAGGCAGACCCTCTCTTCTGGGACCCCAGCTTTGACCCTCGGCAGGATTTGGCTTGAAAAACTATGAATACTCACTCAGATTGGCAGTGTAATTTTTCTCTTTTAGTTTGGGAGAGTCCATTCGACTTAGTGATGAAGATTTTAATTTTAGAAATTAGACTGACATGAGTTCAAATATCCACATCCTTGGTCAACCTCCCTGGATCATTTCAATTTCTTTCCTTACTTTTGCTTTCAAGTACATACATGCATACACACACACACACACACACACACACACACACACACACACACTCACATATACACACATAAATATAGACACATAAATATACATACACATATGTATTACATATTTATAGCTTATATAAATGTAATACATCTAAAATGTTTTATATGTATACATATATGTATATATAATACATTTCATATATAATATATATTGTGTGTGTGTTTGTGTGTGGTACCAGGAATTGAACCCAGGAGTTTAACTGCTGAGCCTCATCCCTAGTCCTTTTTTTTAAATATTTTATCTAGATACAGATTTTTGCTGAGTTGCTGAGGCTGGCTTTAAACTCATTATCCTCCTGCCTCAGACTCCCGAGCTTCTGGGATTACAGGTGTGCACTACCATGCCCCCCAGCCTATTTGTTATTTATTCAACAAAAATATATAAAGACTGGCTCAAAAATAAGTACAAAGCTAAGGCTCAGTGTTCTATTTATCTGTTGATAAGCAGAGAATATTGAAGAGTTAGAAGAGTTTTCTCCTTATATCAAAAGCAGGTAGTGACTGGAATTTCTTAGAGGCTCTAGAAAAGAGAGACAAGGTACAGATACTACAGGGGAATTCAGAATATAGATACAGCTACAAAGAAATATATAAGAAAAAAAATGCTTGGGCCAGTTTCAATTTGATATTTTTCAGGCTGAACTTCTTCCCCCTTGAGAGTTCACTTGGAAAAAGTTGATGCAGGGTCTTGGGAAGCCTTTGAGGGGAGAAAGTGATATTTCTCCATTTCTGTAATTTTTATTTTTCAGTCTGTCACAGAACTTTGGCACATATCATATCATGGTTGTTACAAAGAAACAACAACAAAATAATCAACTAATTGGGGCTAATGTAGCTCATGATAGAGCTTATCAGATGTGAGGCCCTGGGTTTCATTCCCGCACCACAAAAAAAAGAGAGAGAGATAATATAAAATATCAACTAATTTAAGCCAAACTTATGGCTTCTGAAGGCCACTACCCTATAAAGTCACCAGTGATTTTCATTAAAACAAGAGATTTATGAAAGACCCTTTTCAAAAGCTTTATTAATCCTTAGAGATGCTGACCTGGAATGATCTGTTTCCTGGAAGATTCCTTTTCCTAAAGACACACTATGAACAACCTTGACATCTATGAACTTGAAGGACAGGCTTGGACCAAAGAGATCTGATGTTCTAAGGCATTTGAGGGTTAGAAAGACCAGGTCTGCTCAGGGGCTGAGGACGCTGAAGGTTCACGTCCCTGCCTCTCCTCTGACCAGGTCCCAATGTGCGGCTGCCCTATGCACTCCTCACTCTTCCCATGAGGGCAGGTCCCTCCCCAGCAAGGCCCTCCCAGCCCCACAGACTCCCTTCCCTCCTGCATTATTTGCATCACCCATTTGTGGGAGTTACTAAAACACTGGTGTCCAGTCCCACAGCTGAATGGCTTTGGGTGACAATGGTCTTATATGTGATGGCCTCACTTACAACTGCTTAAAGATGGTGCCAACGTCGAGGTTCACAGGTTGACCTGACCCTCAATGAAAAGACTGGACGTGGGCTCTGTTTCCAGAGCTGAGGATGTTGGCCTCTATTTCAAATCCTGAGGCTGCACAAGTTGAGTGGATCTTTTCAATAGCTGCAGTGTAGTTGTCATGGTTTTAACGTCACCTACAATGACTATACCCCAAATCTGCACGCAGGAGGCTTTTGTGGCAGTGCCAGCTCCTTCTAGTCAAGGTGGGTCTCCAGAGGCACAGGAGCCTCCTCATCTCCTTGGACACACCCCCAGTTGGTGGGTCATGGAGCTCAGTCCATTGGAAGGCATTTTTTTAAACACTGCCTTTTCGAGCACACCACCTCCAAAGTGAGCTTTCTTTATTCTTAGTTTCTTTGAACATCTTCATGGAAAGAAAGCAAAATGCAATTTGCAGGGTGTGATGATCCTTGGAAAGTCTCCTTCTGACTATAGGATGAGTTCCAGCTTTGATGGGATTAGTAGTTGTGTTGTTTGCTGGTGAAACAGTTTCCAGAACATCTGAAGTCAATCAAGCATTGTCAGCATGGGGCCAAATTTTCTCACTCTTGGAGATAAATAAATAAAACACCATTACTGCTCAGGCAGACAGTGAAGGCCAAAGTGCCTCTGCAGTAATTAAGTCTCAGGCTTCAGTACAACCAGACCAGGAGCTAATGAGGTACAGCAAGGGCTCAAAGGAGCATTAGCATTCCAAAGCTGTCCCAGCACCAGGGCCAGGAAGCTTCTTGTTTCCAGCCTGGTCTGTGGAGGGTGAGGTAAGGCAGGGTGTCTTTTGATGGACATTCTGTGAAATTAAGGATAAAGTCACCTGCTGCCAGCTGGTCAGGAAACTAACCTGAAGTCACATGGGGCAAATCATCTGCTTGGATACAGCAGCTGTACCTGGGCAGCCAGGGAAGAGCCCTCCTGCGGAGCTGCCTTACTGGTTGATGTGTGGCAGTGATGCCAGGCCAGGTGTCTGGCTCACACCCTAGCTCCCCAGAGGAAATGTCCAGCCCAGGATCTGAAGGGTCACAATGGATTTAGGCAAAGCTGGACCAGAAGGGCCTCCAGGACTTAGTTGCTCTAATCTCTTGCTTTCTGCAGCATCTTCTTCTTTCTCCAGATGGATTTTTTCCCTGTGTCCCCCACATGCATCTCCATGACTTTTATCATTGCAACTTTAAGGCCCTGTGTCCACCTCCAGGGTTGTGCAGGATTAACTTTTCCTGAACAGGAAACATGCCACAACAGGGGACTTCAGGTCCTCTGAGAAAAGCCAAGGAGCTCTCTCCAGGGCCAGGGAGGCTACCTGGAGAAGAGCCAGGCTACTCTTTGCACTGGGGGTCAGCAGGCAGAGCTTATCCGCACATGTCTTCCCAATGTCCCCTCTTCTGTGCACCACTCCAGGCATTGAAAGTGGACATGAAAACCTTGCAAGAGTTGTGCAGCCTGGTTGGGGAGAAAATTTTAAGACATCAAACATTTAATGTGCATCTGACTCCTGTGGGAGTCAGACCCAGACCTGCAGGAACTTAAATACAAGTGACAGACAAGGATGAGCAGCACACAGCAGTTGATGTTCAGCTGAAACATGGCACCATGCATATAAAAATACAGCTTCTGTGCTCTAGGAAGGGACAGCCAGGCCACCTCTGGATACACACAAGGTCCATCACGTCTGTGGTTTGCAAGCATTATGTCAGTCCGTAGTCAGAGTAGGCTCCAAAGTTCATGGGATAAAATGAAAATGCAGTTCCCTTTCTTCAACGAGCCTGGAAAACACTTGTCAAAGGTTCTAAGTTATACAGTGTTTTTCTTGCTTCCACGGGTTCTCCTCTCTTGACTTGGCATGATGTTTTAAATTTGCTATTTAATGTTATTAAAGAATATTGACAATTTGAATTATTCATATGAATTTTACTATTTATGTTCACTTTGCACAGAGACAGTCTCAAAGACAGACATAACAATGTGACGTACACACAGAACCTCTGAAATTAAGCAATTGGGATTTCATCTGCACATCTACATTTGCATTTTCTTCTTACTAGAATAATGGAGGCGTTACATAAAACGACTCCAATCAGTCCTGTTTCATTGCTTTGTGAACACATTCTCTACCTTTGTCTTGCTGGGGAAAAAGAGGAACCCTGGTTTGCCCTGCCTTTCCCTTCCCTTCCCCTCCTGCAGACACTCTGCCTTGGGACGGGGTTGGGCTGCTGGAGTGGCTAAGTGAGCTTGAGGCGGGGTGGGAGGGTCAGCCAGGCCACGATGCCAGTGGGTCAAGGGCCCAGGCTGCGCTGTCCTCTGGTCCTTCTACAGTGGTCCCAATAGGCTCATTCTCTCATTTAGGTGACTTTTGGTGTTGTTATAGCAAAGGCATCCTGGCACCCATGATGCACCTGGTTTTGTGGTTGATAAGAATGTGTGGAGCGGAGGGCGAGGGAAGGACATATAGGGCACTTCTAATGGGCAGTAGGCCATGGGTTAAGGCCTTGGGAGCACATCTGCCCTTTGTCCCTACAGTGGGCCCTGTCTCAACATGGCTTAGAATAATGTTTCAGAGGGAGCAGCTGGTGGTACTGTGGGCTTGGAAGGAAGTGTGGAAGTGTGCAGAATATCCAGAAATGTTTGAAGCACCTCCTGCGCAGATGTGGCATTTAAACAGAAATTCTCAAGCAAGCTATTGCTTAACTTTTACTTCATTCAGTATGTAGCCACCTATATTTCCTTTTTTTCTTTTTTCTTATTTTTTTTTTTTTGGTACCAGGGATTGAACTCAGGGGTACTTAACCATGGAGCCACATCCCCAGCCCCTTTTTTTGTATTTTATTTAGAGACAGGATCTAGCTAAGTTACTTAAGTCCTTGCTAAGTTGCTAAAGCTGGCCTGGAACTTGAGATGCTCCTGACTCAGCCCCTTGAGCTGCTGGAATTTCAGTCATGCACCACTGTGCCCAGCCTATTTTCCTTGTAACTGGAGATGTAGCCTGTGTGCTCCCTGGCTGGCTCCCAAACAACACTTCCTTCTTCACCTTTTGTTCCTGATGCATAGATTAACTTCAGTATTAAGTGTTTAGTTCTGGTTTTCCTTCCATTTTGGTTACCTCCAGTAAGAAGTAGCATTCCTCAGTGAAATCCCTGGACACAGCATCTTGAAGCTGCACAACCCTGGCTTCCTGTCGCTCAGTGGCCTCACCACGGGCTTGCCTCCTCCCCTTGGGCTTGCCTCACTTGGGGGCTTCCAGCAATCATGAGCTTGTCTCTGACCTCCCACCCTTTCCAACACTGTCCTCACTTTTGGAGAAAAGTTTATTTTGTGCTCATGAAAAGACAAACTAGAGTCCTGTTTCAGGCTCAGCTCAGAGTATAAACACAGGCCATGTTTAGAATTAGACAGCTTCCTGTCCCCTTCTGAGCTCCTGCAGAACCTACGATGAAAGCAACAGGTATTTCTTCAGTTTCACGGGCCATAAATGCAACTCAAGAGGGATGGAAGGAAGTGATGGGGTATCAGCTCATGTCACTAAATGGTCCAGACTGAGGCCCAGCTGGATCTCAGGTCAAGAACAGGTACTCTGACAGTCCCCAACATGGGCTCTGCATCCCCTTGGTTAAGATGGCCATCACTCTTCCTGCGGCCCAGGCCCCAGGCTGAGCAACCAAGGTTGAAAGGGACTTCTGACTCCTGGGAGTGTCAGCACCAGGCCTGGGTCTGGTCTGATAGGATAATTCAGGGCCTATGCTTGACTCTAAAGCAAGCACTTTGCACAGGGGCATGGATGGTGCTTGGATGAGCTGATCCCGCCTCCTGGACCCAGCAGACCCAAACAGTGCAGGCTGAGTTGGGAAGCTGAGCTTCCCAGAAAAAAATCAGAATGATTTTACTCAAAGAAGCAGAGATTAGTGGACAGTCAAACAATTTCTATTCCATCACCCCTGTGCTCTTAAACCTGCCGCACCGGACGGCAGAAAGAGCAGGTGAGCAGATCACAGCGGCTATCTCTGGATGATTACAGTGACCAGTCACTGCTCCAAGGAGCTCCCTTTCCAAAGGCTATTTAAGGTTCTATAATTCTGGAGGGTGGGATGGATGATGTCATTATCCCCGTTTTATAGATGAGGAAATTGAGTGACAGAAGGTTAAGTTGACTGGGCTAGGATTTCCCAGGTGATGGATAGAGCTGGAATCAGGACCCAGTACCTGTGGTTCTGCTGTCCCTGCACATAACTGCTGCTCTGATCTGCCTCTGATACAGAGACCCAAGGTTCTCCTCCTGGGTCCCGACTGTGACCTTCAGCATTCAATTCAACTCTGAGCACCTTGACTTCTTTCTGTTACAAGAAAAGCTAAGCTTAGGCCACCTACCAAGCCCTGCTGCTATATAAATATGATATAATTTCATTATTCATCAGCAAGCCAGTCAAATAATGTTTGTGTTTTCGGGTCTCTTTAAGCAAAATGGAACACCATGGTGGGTAATGCATTTCGTACGTGTGGCAATTTATAGATGCAAATAATGAAACAGAAACACATAATTATTATCCTTGTTTCTCCTAGGAACAATTTTCTGGGCTCCCCAGTGTCTCTGCACTAAGTGAGGGCATTTTCCTGGTGTGCTGAGAGCAGAACAGTGAGCCAGCACAGCTTAGCTCTGTTCAGCCCTTTGCTGGATTTTGTAAGCCACTATTATAGTTTAAGGTTGTCAAATTTCCCCTTTGTGACCATTGTTGGTTGCAAAAGGTTGTTTGGATGCTCACAGGTGAGCCTGCCCACCCCTTCTCTGTTGGTACCTCCCTGCCCCGTCTGAGCTTGGCAGATTAAGCTCAGCTGACCTCTGTGGAGCTTGGTGCCCCTCTGCCTCCATCTGGAAGGGCCTGGTCTTTCCCTGGAAGATTTTAAGGTTCAATGCCCAGCTTTAGAGGAGAGAGCAGGGGGCATTTAAAGATGTGTGTGGAAACTGGAGTTCTATGATTGAAGAACTCCTCTTCCAGTTGATGATGAGCTCAGTGGTGACCTTGCCCCTTGCTAAATGTGGCTGAGGGATGTACAGAGAGCCCTAGAGGGGTGTCAGCCCATGAGCCACCTGGACACATTTATATTTGCACTCTGCTCAGTTCTGAGAAGACTAAAACCTGCTTCATCCTCCTGCTCCCCAGGAGTCCCCAAAGGCATTTTATTTGCTCCCTATTGGTTGGTTACATGGACATAGAGGTTGTATTGTTTGAATCCCAGCCCTGCCCCTATCCACAACATGGCTTCCCGCTGCTTCTTCTCTGATTCTGCACCCATGTTTTCTTCTCACCATCGGATTACAACACTTTTTCCCCCATTTCTGTTCATGTTGCTGATGGTGCATTTCCAACCATCTGTACAATGGAGGCTGTGTGTGAGTAAATAAGGACAAAGATGCCCTGCAAGACTCAGCCCAGTGCCACTCACTCCCAGTCACTGGGGAAAGTTGCTTAACACTTCTAAGACTTACTTCTTAATCTTTTCAAAGTACTTCCTCTGTTGCATTGGAGGGTGTTTGAGGACCACAGTGAGAAGTACAGAGTTTCCTAAGCTCCTTCTCAGGGCCTCCCTTTGCAGCAGCCAGGAGGGATTGCTAAGTGCAAGCCATGGCACAGCGACCCTTAGAGATGAGCAAGCTCCCCCCCATTTCCTACACCAGGCCAAGGCTCCAGCCAGTGCCCCATGAGCATATTCTGGTATTATGCAAGAAAATGGGCCTAATTTGCACACCTCCAGAGTCTGTATTTTCCTATTTGTGAGTTAAATCAACCATTTCTTATTTGATACATTAAGGAAGCCTTTAATGGGCCTCTTTTTGATCAGGTGTGGTATTTGTGGGCAGGGCCACAAATCATGGGGTATGTCCCTTTCAAGATGGGTGCTGGAGCACTGGGTGGAATGTTCGTGGCCTACTAGTGTCTAGAGTGAGCTGGGATTGCATGGCTTGGAGAGGAACACTTCTACCTGGAACCAGAGTGCAGTCACCAAGAACAGCATGGCCTTTCCCATCATGCTAAAGAGGAGGGCACAGAGAAACAGAATACCCCCAGGGACAGAAACAAAGACAGGACAGAAACATTTACAGAGACGGATCCCTGCCCAGGCGGTGCGCCTCGAGTAAGCTTGAGGAGGAGGCTCCTTCTGTCTGCTTGGCTCTGGATTCCTTAACCAGGGGCCTGCACCAATCAGTTGGACTTTAGGGACCGAAGTCTGGTGAAGAGCTCAGAGAAAGCAGCACAGAAAAGCAGGCCACTGTGTGCCAAGCCGAGGTCGTTCCTTGACGTTCAGTGAAGAGCCGACCCACACACACAAGCCCATGGAGGTCTCTTTGCCTCACTGTTACTGGGTTTAATGTCAAAGCTAGGCCTATGACATTGACCACATGGAGCAGAACCAAGAAAGGAAGCATTGTCCATGTCCACTCCAGTGAAGACAGTGTGCAAGTGACAGTCAGGACTCCTGACGTCAACCTTCCCCTTTGCAGGATGAGTTTTGGGGAGGTGCGCACTTCACCTTGTGGGGGCCTCTCTGGATGGGTGCAGCCTTCCATGCCAGGTGTGGCCCTCAGGGGTCTGGTACAAATGTGCCAGTTAGGATCCTTATTGTAAGTAAGGAGTGAGGGGCTCAGAGTTCCTCAGCCTGCCATTTGAGAACGATGATTCTTGGTGTGTGCAGAGGCCCACCCTGTGCTTGGTGGCCGGCTGCCAGCATGCCAGCCTCTGCCTGCTGATGCCAGTGGCAACACTCCCCTGAGCTGCGACCACCAAAACTACCTCCAGATGTTGCTGAATGTCTCCCAGAAGGAAAACTGTCCTCAGATGAGAATAATGTAGAGAAGAGGTGGGGAAGGAACTGGTGAGCAAGGTCACAGGTTGGGCCTTGGGGGTGACAGGACCAGACATGAGACAAACTGTGCCCTTCACTTCTGTTCCTCTCCAAGAAGCCTCCCCAAGCTGCCACGAGCACCTCGAGGCTCTTTCCTGTAACTCTGGACAGAAAGGAGCAGGATGGTCCCCTCCAAGTTCAGATCACACACTCAGAGGGAGGGTGTGGTCAGCCATTGCCAGGGCCTGCGCAGCTGCCTGTGTGGGAGGGTTCTGGGGGCTCTGATTGGCTCACACAGCCCTTTCATCCTTCCTCCTGTCATCCATTCATTTCCTCACCTGTCAGTCACACACCTGGTGTCTTTCACCAGGCTTAGTGTCCAGGATGTAGAGATGAATGACGCCTTTTCTTCTGCTCTGAAAGGCTTACAGTGCAGTTTACTAAACGCACAGGTAAAATTGGGACAAAGTGCTATTTTAGCTCATCAAAGGGTTACAAGAAACTATTTTGGTGATTTGGAAAAAGAGTGAAAGGGTCTCAAAATAGGAAATGAGAGTCCGTAGAGGGCCTCTGACCAGAAGGACATGGAGAAAGCACTTCCTCACAGTGGCAGAGCCCTGGCTATTTGCAGAATGCCCAGTGCACTTGGGGGAGAGGGTAGATATCACTGTAGGGTGAGTGTCAGGCCAAGAGATGGAGGAGCAGGCTGAGGGAGGAGGGAGGGGCTGTCTCCACAGAGGAAACACAGAAGTGAAAATCCTCACTATATTGTTGTCTGTTATATAGCAATGGCTCCGGTTTTCAATCTAAAGTGGGGTACAGAAGATCCAAGACAAAAATAATTTAACAATGAACAATGAAACAAATGAGAAAAATGAAATATAGGCAGCAGACAAGGGGCACGTATTGTAATCGTTAATGCCAGCAATACAAGAATAGAGACAGTAAATGGCAGTAAAATTCTGGTGAAAAGGGGTAAGTGTGAATTTGAATATTGAACAGATGAAAAAAACCCTATAGCTTGAGTGTCATAGATTTTAAGTATGTCCCGAGAGAAGGAAGCAGGCGGAGGCTGGGAAGGGCCTCGAGAATGGCGCCCCCGAGCACCACGCTGGGAGTGGGGAGAAGCGGGGTCAGGGACACCACTCCAGAGAGGGGGAAACGCCCTGAGTTTCATCCTCAAACTGGATTTCTTTTGGGAAATAGTGCATAAGATGTGAAACTGCTGTGATAATTGTCTTTATTCCTCTCAAAGTGCACTGTATGTACTGAGTAGTTGATCTCCAGATAATGAATTAAAAGAGAGGCCTGAGTTCCCTGGCAAGGTCACCTCCGTGTGTGATCAGCTAGAAGACACCTAGCAGATAGGAGGCTTCCTGTGAACTATGGTTTGACATTTGAGTTTCGATTTTGCAATGGTGGAGAAGGGATGTGCCTTTGCATCTTCAGTTTTGATCTTTTCCGGTGCTAGACAGATGCCGTATGACCCATAACCTCCCTTTATGATGAATGGTAGCTGCCACCCAGCCACACAGTCCAAGGTTGAACCACAGTGTCACTGAGCTATGATCTTCAGTGAGATATATTAAATTCATTTTCAACTCAGGATATTTTCAATTTGTGATGTTTTTATTGGGACACAACCCCCATTATAGGTTGGGGAGTATCTCTACATGTTCAACCACAAAAGCACAACCAATCCACGGGCCCCTGTAAATATATTGGTGCTTAAAGTGACACTTAAACCATGATCACTCCTTAATTAGTTGCCCCACATATGTCCTTTTTCAGAATGCTCAGTGTTTCCCCAAGTTGAAGCTTTACTAAATGACAGAGATGCTCCAGGATTGATGTGGATCTTGTACCTGTCAGTGCTAATAGGTGCAAGTTATGAAGCAGTTAACTGGCACAGTTGCTTAAGCAAGATAAGCGGCTTGTTTACATTACATAATGAGAGTGTCTAGAGTAAGATTACTCTTGAGTGTGATCTGACCAAAATTACAGAACCAGGCTGGGCTTGGTGATGCACTCCAGTAATCCCAGTGGCTAGGGAGGCTGAGGGAGGAGGAGCATGAGTTCAAAGCTCAGCAACTTAGTGAGACCTTGTTTCTAAATAAAATATAAAAAAGGGCTGGGGATGTGGCTTAGTGGTTAAACGTCCTGGGTTCAATAGCCGATAACAGCCCCTCCCCTAAAAACGAAAAGAAATTACAGAACTGACTTCACAAGCTTCTTCCCACAGATCCACCTAAACTTCTCCACTGACCATAGCCCTGGAGTACCTGGAGTTCCCAGGCACCTGCAGAGGGGGCTGTGAAGGGAGCTGATCCCCGCGTATTTCATTGGCCAAAATTGAATCAGCTGACTATTGCTGAACCAATCAGTGCTGATAGGAGGATGCAGTGTGCTGATTGACCAGTTGAGGCCTGTCTCTGCTTATGTCCTTCAGACTTGAGCTTCCTGGGGAGAACTTGGTTCCCCAAGGTGGTGGTCTCTAGGTGGTGCCAATCTATACATGGTTACCAGTGTGTTTCAGTCTCGCTGATGACAGCCTACAAATAATCCCTGGTTCTCTTCAGAGAGCTCTCTGAGGTCTAGGAGCCACAATGCAGGGCCCCCAGAAGTGTCTTAGAAATGTTAGACCCTCAGAGGTATCACAGATGGCATGCGCGGCAAAGAGAGTAGATATGTTAGATCAGGTGCCTGAGGTTTGTGGACCACCAAGAAAATGTACATGACATTATATCAAACATGTCAGAGTCCTCCAATGTGGATATTTTCCTTTCATTTAAACTTTGATTATCACTGTGGCATGTGAGAGATGTTATGAAGTGAAGCATACGTGACCTCAGCCCCAGGAAGCCAGAAGATGGCCACCAACTCATTCTGGGCTCCCTGCAAAGGTGTTGAATAGGACCCTGCTGGCTCAGTAGATTGGCACACAGAATCCTCAGGCTCAGAAATCTAAACAAGACTTAAATCCAGTTTCCAAAGAAATCTCTACCTTTGTATATTGTTCGGACTATTCTGAACTCTTGAATGGTAACCAGACCTCCCACCTGTGAGTCATTTAATTGAACCTGGGACTCTTTTGGTATAGGCAGGGTTTGCAATCTACTTTGACAAGCTTATCTGGGGGCTGGTTAGAAAGGCTGTCTATATATTAAAGATGCTTATTGTAATATTGCATCGTGTCCCACTGTGAAAGTCAGACAACCAATTCAAAGTGGGAAGGACAAAGGAAGCATCTGCAGCCTATGATGGTTAAAATAAGCTGCTACATATTGAGAGTCGCCTGCTTCTATTTAGGGCAGATCATTCTGTCTCCGACTACAGTCACAATGCTGAGAGGAGGACTTGCTGGCTCTCTGCAGCTTCTGCTTAGCCATAGTTCCTCATCCATGAAGACTTTCCTCAACATCTTCAAATGAGAGCCAGAGATCATCCACAGGAGGTTTCAAGAGAGCTGTTTCAACAGGGCATAAAGCTTTCCAGAAAAAAGAATCCCTAAGGTTGTGTTCCCTGAACATGGTTTATGCAACATTGGTGGTTGAAAAATGACAGTCAGATTGGGATTTGAAAAACTTCAGGACCAGCTAGGAACTTTGGACTTGAACTACAGCAGCCAGACATGCCCATCCAGGTCTGTAGTACCTGTCCAAGGAGAACATCAGTAATCGTTCCCAGCACACCGCTTGCCTGACCCCAGATTCCTTCTCCAGGAAGGCAGAGCTTGCTCATCGACAGCTGTGATGAAACATGCACTTGTTTACGTTAGAGTCCTTGGGGAGCCAGGAAGAACACAATGTCCACAAGGCACCAATTTATGAGTTTCTAAGGTGGTTAGACACATTGGAAAAAACAACAAAACGAACAAAATAGAACCCACCTCAGTTTCTCCCTCCTGGCATTGGAGTCCCACTGTCAAGGAAACTATTATGCCACAGGCCAAGCAATGGCATCTCAGGCCAATGCAGTGCTGAGACTCACCTTCCTTCAACAGCGCCACGTCCTGAAGTTCCCTGTTGGTGTGTTGTGCTGAGAATGGAGAGATTTTATGCACAACCTGAACTCACTGCTTCTCTTGAATTCAGCTGGGTGGGAGACGGGATTGACATTCACAGGTGGACAGGGTCTTTTCTGTCTGAGAAGCAGTTTCATCCTTCCAGTGAAATAGGCTCATTCCAGTTTGCTTTGTCCTCAACCTGCCCAGCATTATCATGCACCATGAGTGATGTTGTGTCACCTCTCCAGCCCATACATAGATTTATTTTGTCTTTGCTTTCCTAATCCTAGAAGTACCTAGTGAAATGTCACTTCTGTTCAGACACGTGAGGATTAATAGACAAACTACTTTTTTGTTACTTGAATTACTTTGTGGATGCCGAAGAGAAGATGAGTGTTTCTGTCTGTCTAGTGCTGACATAGATGTGGATTTAGGGTGGATGTTGATATCATCAAAGTAAGGAACACCCACAGTCTCGCCAGGGCAGTGATGGGGAGGTTGTACAAGTAGCACACTTGAGCAGAACTGGAGTAAGAGTCATTTCTGTTGATTCAGAGTTTGTGGATACAACGTGTCAGGCAGCTCAGAACAGGGCTGGCATAAGCAGAGGTTTCACCCCGTGCTCGCCATGGTGAGGGACATCAAAGTTCATCAGTGCTAAAACCTTTGTGAGGCTGAGGCATGAAGTCTGCTCTCAGCGTTTCTCACAGAACACCTGGACTTGGCTGGGTTCTGGAAGCCTGGTCTCTAGAGAAATACTGGCTGAGAGGGTGACATGGGTGTCCTGCCTTCTCTTGGTAACAGAGAACTTATTCTGCATCAGACAGGTCTTGTCAGGTGGAGTCTTTTTAAGTCCCTCTTTTGCACTTTGTGTGTGTGGAAGGTGCTTTGAGGCCACTGTTTGTCATTACTGCCTACCCTGACCCTGAAATCACAGAGGTAGACAGTGTTTGGAGCTTTACACTTTGAGCTATAATACATAGTTTTCTTATTTTTGCAACTGTATTTGTTTTAGTAATGAAACTGTTCTAAGAAACTTTAATAGAAATGTGCAAAACTCTGCAAACCCCCTCCTCTTATTTCCCCCCCTAGAAAACCTCTTCACCTGCCAAAAGCTTTGCCTTTTACATGACTAACTTATGTACCCACCCTGAGCACCTAAGCTTGTTGTCCCAGCACCTGTACCCATGGCACCTAAACTGAAGAACTGCTCCCCTGGTCACAACTCTGTAGGATGCCAGCAGCACCACGAGCAGGGGCTCAGCAGGGAGACACTGTGTCCTGGGGATGGCATGATGCACATGAGCCTGGGATCCTATCCTCAGCTTGCAAGCATTGGTGGTGCTTCTCAAATTTCTCAAGCGGAGAGAGAAAATGCTTGAATGAAGACAGATCAGCATGTGCAGAACTTTGTACTGAGTTTTATTGCAGGGATGCTCTCAAATGTTGATAAGTATTAACTTTTTGGAAGATACTTCTCTGGCAACAGAAAATCTACTCTGAAAGCACTTTGGACTTTATTAACTTATTTTAGTATAGGAACTCAGATAATTGGATAGTGAGAAAACAAATAACTAAAATTGGACAAAGACTAGAATAGGTTTTTTCTTTTTAAATGAGACACACAATTGACCCATAGGTATACAAAAAAAAAATCAACATCATTGGTCATTAGAGAAATGTGTATTAGAACTCAAAGAGCTCTCACTTCACACCTGTTAGGATGGTGGTCATCAAGGATGTAGAGGGAAGGGACCCCTGGTACCCACTGTGGGACTGTAAATTAGCACAGCTGTAATGGAAACATACAGGTTCTTCAAAAGAGTAAAATTAGGCTTACCCTGTGATCATGCTATTGCCCTTTTAGAAATGAAATTATAATGTAAAAGAGATATTTTGTATTTCCCATGTTGATTATAAACGTTATTTACATTAGTTAAGATATGGAACCAATCTAAGTACTCATCAGTTGATGAATGGATAAAGCAAATGTCACACCCCCACACTTTACATATATACATGTGGAATGCTATTCAGTCTCAAAAAGATGGAAATTCTGTCTTTTTTGACAATGTAGATGAACCTGGAAGATATTAAGTAAAATAAGCTAACCACAGAAATACGATTGCTATGTGAAGTTACTTGTATGTGGAATCTCAAAAAGTTGGTGTAATAATTGATTTTTTATCATTGTGGCCAGAATAACTGACAAGAAGAACTTAGAGGAGGAAAAGTCTATTTGAGCTCATAGTTCCAGAGGTTGAGTTCATGGTTGACCAACTGCATTGCTCTGGACCTAACGTGAGGAAGAGCATCATGGCGGAAGGATCTGGTAGAGGAAATCTGCTCAGCTCATGGCAGTGAGGAAGCAGAGAGCAGGAGGAAGGAGCCAGGGACAGATGTAGTCCTGGCCATGTCCCCAGAGACCTACTTCCTCCAGCCACACCCCACCCACCCAGGGCTACCACGAGAAGTCCATTCAAATTATTAATCCACAGAATGAACTAATCCACCAATGGGGTTACAGCTTTCATAACCCAATCATTCCCTTAAACCCCACCTCCAAACCCCACTGCACTGGGGAGCACACTCACAACACAGCAGCTTTCCAGGGAGCGTGAACGAGCCAAACCATAACCAACTGATACAGCAGAGAGTAGAACTGCAGTTACCAGAGGCTGGGAGGGAAAGGCTGGGGAGATGGTGGTCAGAGGACACAAAGTTTCCTTTAGACAGGAAGAACAAGTTAGTTTATGGGATTTTTTTTTTTTGGTCCATCATGAAGACTATCGTTAATAACAATATTTTGTTACTAAGAATTGCTGAGAGACTATATTTCAAATCTTATTAGCACACACAAAAATAAGTATGTGAGAATATACACAATTTACTTCTCATAGCCATTCCTCAATGTGTGCAAATTTCAAAACATTAAGTTGTGCACCACAAATACATACAATGTTTCTTTGTCAATTAAAAAATTAAAGGAATAAAGAGGAGCTCTGCTTTTGCATCCAGATGGTACACATTCAGATCCTGGCTGTATCCCTTCCTCACTGTGCACCCTTGGCCACTTGGCCTAGATGAGACTCATTTGTCTCTGTAAATCAGAAGTACAAGCTCACTTTACCTTGCAAGATTATTATGAGGATTAATTAGATAACAGCACACCCTGACTCAAATGGCCTTAACAAAATAGAAAAATCTTACTGTTTCAACTAACATGAAACACCCCAAGCGTTGGATAAGTCTGTGATCCCATTGTACCCACGGCCCAGGTTCTTTCACTTCTCCTGTCACAGTGTCCTGCCATGGTCAGGTTGCCCCTCAGGCTATAGCAGGGATCCTCTGTGATGTAGCATGTTCCATTGCCCCAGGGGAAACCTATTATGGCATCTCTTTTCATAGCAAGAAGTATGTTCCAGAAGTATCCTGCATTAGAGGACTGAATCCTATCCTATCCTCTTCCCTAAATCCATCTCTGACAAGAAGGTAGGACATGGCAAGTGGAGGTGACTAGGCTATCTCAATAAAATATTGGTTATTATGGAAAAATCCTAGAGTGTATGCCTTTGTGTTGGGGCCTGTAACTGTGATAACACAATGGTCCTGCATATGTTCAATTTTGCCTGAGCATTTTTTTCTAAAAAAGAAAATTAATGGCTCATATGTTTTTTTCAAATTAATTAATTTATTTTAACTAGGTATATATGACAGAAGAATGCATTTTGATTAATTGTACACAATTATAGCACAACTTTTCATTTCAGTGGTTGTACACAATGTAGCATCACACCATACGTGCAGTCATACATGTACCTAGGGTAATGGTTTCCACCCCATTCCACCATCTTTCCTGCCCCCATGCACTCTACCCACCCTCCCTTCCCTTTGCCCAATCACAGTTCCTCCATTTTTCCCATGCCTCCTCCCTCCTCATTATGGATCAGCATCCATTTATCAGAGAGAACATTCAGCCTTTGTTTTTTTTGGGGGGATGGGCTTATTTCACTTAGCATGATATTCTCCAACTCTTTACCTGCAAATGCCATGATTTTATTCTCTCTTAATATGGAGTAATATTCCATTATATATATATATATATATATATATATATATATATATATATATATATATCACAGTTTCTTTATCCATTCATCTATTGAGAGGCATCTAGGTTGCTTCCAAAGTTTAGTTATTGTGAATTGAACTGCTATGAACATTGATGTGGCTGCCTTACTATAGTATGCTGATTTTAATTCCTTTGGGTCTAGACCAAGGAGTGGGATAGCTGGGTCAAATGGTGGTTCCATTCCAAGTTTTCTAAGGAATCTCCATGCTGCTTTCCAAATTGGTTGCACCAATTCACAGCCCCACCAGCAATGTATGATTGTGCCTTTTACACCACATCCTCACCAACATTTATTGTTGTCTGTATTCTTGATAACTGCCATTCTGACTTGTATGAGATGAAATATTAGAGTAGTTTTGATTTGCATTTATCTAATTACTAGAGATGTTGAACATTTTTTCATATATTTGTTTATTGAATATATATCTTCTTCTAAGAAATGTCTGTTCAGCTCCTTGGCTCATTTATTGGTTGGGTTGTTTGTTTTGTTGGTGTTAAGTAAGTTTTTTAAGTTCTTTATATATTCTGGATATTAGTGCTCTTTCTGATATGTGTGTGGCAAAAATTTCCTCCCCAAATGGAGGCTGTCTCTTTACCTCATTGATTGTTTCTTTTGCTGACAAGAAGGTTTTTCATTTGAGTCCATCCCTTTATTAATTCTTGATTTTATTTCTTGCAATTTAGGAGTCTTGTTAAGGAAATCGGGGCCTAATCCAAAATGATGAAGATTTGGGCCTAAGTTTTTCTCTATTAGGCATAGGGTCTCTGGTCTAATTCCTAGGTCTTTTATCCACTTTGAGTTGAGTTTTGTACATGGTGAGAGATAGGGGTTTATTTTCATTTTGCTGCATATGGATTTCCAGTTCTCCCAGCACCATTTGTTGAGGAGGCTATCTTTTCTCCACTGTATGTTTTGACACCTTTGTCTAGTATGAGATAACTGCATTAATGTGGGGTTGTCTTCATGTCTTCTATTCTGTACCATTGGTAGACCATGACTATTTTGGTGCCAATACCATGCCATTTTTGTTACTATAGCTTTATAATATACTTTAAGGTCTGGTATTGAGATGCTTCTGCTTCACTCTTCTTGCTAAAGGTTGCTTTGGTTATTCTGGGTCTCTTGTTTTTCCAAATTATTTCATTTTTCTATTTTTATAAGGAATGTCATTGGGATTTTAATTGGGATCACATTGAATCTGTATAGTGCTTTGGGTAGTATGGCCATTTTGATGATATTAATTTTGCCTATCCAAGAGCATGTGAGATCTTTCCACCATCTAAGCTCTTCTTCAATTTCTTTCTTTAGTGTTCTGTAGTTTTCATTGTAGAATTCTCTCAACTCTTTTGTTAATTCCCAAGTATTTCATTTTATTTTTGAGGGTATTGTGAATGGGTTAGTTTTCCTAATTTCTCTTTCAGAGGATTCATCATTCATGACATATAGAAATGCATTTGATTTTGGGGTATTGATTTTATATCCTGCTACTCTGCTGAATTCATTAATTGATTCTAGAAGTTTTCTGGTGAAGTTTTTTTGATCTTCTAAGTACAGAATCATGTTGTCAGCAAATAGTGGTAGTTTGAGTTCTTCTTTTCCTATTTGTATGCCTTTAATTTGTTTTCTCTAATTGTTCTGACTAGAGTTTCAAGGACTATGTTGAATAGAAGTGGTGAAAAAGGGCATTCCTGTCTTGTTCCAGGTTTTAGAGGAAATGTTTCAATTTTTCTCCATTTCGAATGATGTTCGTCTTGGGTTTTGCATAAATAACTTTTATAGTATTGAGATTTGTTCCTACTATACCTAGTTTTTCTAGTGTTTTGAACATGAAAGGGTGCTGTATTTTGTCAAATACTTTCTCTGCATCAATTAATATATTCATATTATTCTTATCTTTAAGTCTATTGATGTGATGAATTATATTTATTGATTTCTATATATTGAACCAACCTTGCATCCCTGGAATGAACCTCACTTGATCATAGAGCACTATTTTTTAAAATATATTTTTGTATGTGATTTGCCAGAATTTTATTGAGAATTTTTGTATCAATGTTCTAGAGGTATTTGAGGACTCCGATACAAGTTATCAAAATCTCTGGGACACTATGAAGGCCATGCTAAGAGGAAAGTTCATTGCATGGAGTTCATTCTTAAAAGAAGAAAAAGTCAACAAATAAATGACCTGACATTACAGCTCAAAGCCCTAGAAAAAGAAGAACAAGCCAACACCAAAATAGTAGAAGACAGGAGGTAATTAAAATCAGGATTAAAAAATCAATGAAATTAAAACTAAAGAAACAATTCAAAGTAATTGACACAACAAAAAGCTGGTTCTTTTAAAAAATAAATAAAATTGACGAACCCTTAGCCACTCCAATGAAAAGAAGGAGGGAGAAATCTCAAATTACTAAAATTTGAGTTAATAAAGGAAACATCACGGCAGACATTATTGAAATACAGGAGACAATTAGAAACTGTTTTGAAAATTCATATTCTAATAAAATAAAAAACCTCAAAGACACCAAAAAATTTCTAGAGGCATTCTGATACAAAAACCAGGCAGAAATGCATCAAGGAAAAAAAATTTCAGAGCAATAACCCTGACGAACTGCTCATATATTAAGAGAAGATTTCATGTGAAAGCCTGCATTTCTGCTGACAGGTTGCAGATGTGGTTTCCTGGGTGTGTGTGGGGGGGTGGCCCATTCCCTCCCAGGTGCTGGGATGTGGTCAGCTGCAGGCCAGCTTTCCCAGTTGCTGCTTCAGCAGCTGAGCTCATGCACTGCCTTCAGCCAAATGCTTGATGGAGACATTCAGTGGCCTGGATTAGAGCTGGGAGCTCCTTGGTGGGACATTGCCACTGAGCAAATTACAATAACAGAAATCTCCTTTAGTGATAGCTCTTAGCAGCTTATTGCAGTCTATAAAGAGACAGAATAAATACCCTGAGGGAAAAAACAGAAGGAGAAGAAAAGAAGAAAGCCTTCCCAAGACCATCATAAATAAGCGATTTTGCTGTTGTAGTTGATTTTCTTTGACTTTAGAAATAGTTATCAGCTCAGAAATCAAGAGTTTTTGAGGCAATGAATTCCCCAGCATGGGGTCCTAATAAGAAAACCCGCAACAGCCTGGGGCTGGATGTCTGATTTTTGAGGCAGAAAAAGCAAAGCTGGAATGAAGGGGTAAAGTGCCTATCCTGTTGTATAAACAGAAAGTGGATTAGAGAGGAGAGTGTTTATGTCCTGGGAAGTCTAACAGCCACTTAAGTCCTCAGTGTGATTGGAGAAGACAGAGCTGGCTGCTAATGCTGCTTGTCTCTCTCTTGGCAGCTCCTCAGCCTTAAGGAGGTAGAAGAGCAGTGTCCCACTAGTGGGGCTGAGTGCTGGGTGACCCCCGTGTCTCTGGGGAGGCCAGTGATAGGGCATCCCGGGATGCATATGCACCACCATGGTGGCTAAGGCTTTCCATGACCCCCGACCCACCAGAAACTGTTCCAAGCAGCAGTTCTATTAATTAATTCTGAAAATCCCGCTAGGTGGGTTCTGCTGTAATCCTGCTCCCGGGAAGAGATTTCAAGGCATCAGTTGTTGACTCAGGCATGGTGAGAGATGCGGCCCAGGCAATGAGGTGCCAGGGCTTATGCTGGCACAACATTGGGTAGAGGGCAGGAGAGGCAGCAGTTGAGGCTGCTGTTGGCCAGAGACCCGAGGAGCCAGAGACCCGAGAAACCAGGAAGGTGCAGAGGCGTGGGTGTGGACGCCTTCCAACAACCTGACTCACAAAGCCAGTGAGGGTCAGAGTGCAGGCTTCTGTCTCAGCTGCCACTGCCCATTGTCCCTGTGGTAACCTGCACCCTCCTGCCTCTCAGGCACCACCCCACCAGGAAGGACAGATGCTTATCCAGGGTTCCTGGGCCTTCAAACCTGTGCAAGCCTGTTGTCATCTGGTGTCCCTAACTGTTCCTGACTCCCAAAATACAGACAGAAGCCCATGCTAGCTACTTTTTCCAAAACCTTCTTTCCCTGGGGGTTTTGAGTGAGGAAAGCTCAGTGAATACGTGTTAACTTGCCCAAAAAGGAGGAATCTTCTTCTGAGACTTTTGTTTCTCCTTCCCTAAACCTCCCTAAGCCCCTGGAAATGCTGCTTTCATTGAGAAAGGACACTCCTGCTCTGGGTAACTCCCAGTTGGTTTAGATGCCTCAGCAAGTTAGTTGAAAGTGCAGGGAAACCAACCAGCTTCAAGACAAGACCACATCACACACAGAGGCAGCCTGTCACCTCACAGCTGCCAAACAGATGGCCCAGGTGGGGGGCAGGGAGCACAGGGGTGGGGCTCACACATGGCCCCAGGTAGGGAGGGGGCAGAGGAAAATTCGAGTGGGGCTCATGCACAAGTGTGGAGGCTCTGCTCCGAGGCCCTGCTGGGTCCTCTGGTCTGTGGACTTCCAGCTGGGGCCGTTCTCACTAGCCCACTGCCACCCACAGGACCTGGCATGGAGCTGCCCCAAGGATTCTTCTATTTAGTCGCCTTCTCCTTTGTCCATCTTTCAGCCACAAAACTATATTTGCTCAAGAATGAACTTTACTAAATACCAATCTGATTAGACCCCTCACTTGCTGAACACCCACCAGAGGGCCCCATTTCTGGATGGGGAGCCTGGATCCCCTGGCTTGGTGAGGCTCCAGGGAGGTAGTGCCTGGGAACTGCCCTGCCCGTCGGGCTCCTCCTGGTGCTTCCCCTGCTCTGGGAGGCGGCTCTGCTTTCCTAAGGTTGGGTGAGCCCCCCTTTCTCTGTGGTCCTACAGAATGCAGCCTGAGCTCTGGCCAGCACCATTGACAAGGACACTTCAGTTCTACTGTGCGCTTCAGTGTGTGGCCTCATCCCGAGCGCTCTGATAGGCTGTTTCCCTCAAGGTTGCAATGGCCTGTGAGGGGCAGGAACCTCCCCACGTCACAGGGAGGAATGTGAGGACCCAGGTGCCCAAACCCTGCTAGGAGTGCACTTGGAAGTGTCAAATGCTCCTCCAAACATCAATGACTGGCTCCAACCCCGGGATTCTGGGTTTAATTGCTGTGGGCTGGCATTGGTGTGGGGATGTTCACAAGCTCCCCAGGGTCTCAGCAGCACAGTCTGGGAACCCCTGACTCAAATCCTGGTCCTGTAGCTGCCAATGGAGTGAAAGCAGGTTGAAGACAGGAGGCAGTGCGTGTGCCTCCTGGGTTCTGTATGAGAAGCAGAAGCTCTGCATACAGCAAACATGCCCAGGACCTGTTGGGTGATTGGGGACACATGGGATGGGGGTGGGAACAACCAGGACCTGCTGGGCAGCTGGGAACACACAAGAGAGGATTGGGCATGTCCAGGACCTGCTGGGTGGCCAGGGACACATGGAATGGGAAATGGGAACGTTGGACACAGCAGAGCCTGTGTGGATCATTTTGCTCTGGACAGCCACACAGACTGAAAACCAGTGGCATGTAACTCTCCTTCCCAACAAAGGAGTTGTGGTCTGGCTGACATCACTGACCTTGCAATGGAGTTCCTGAAACCAAGGAATCACCCAGGGAGAGGAAGGCAGGGCCCTGGTTGTTTGGGACCCAGGAACCCCCACTGTGTAGCTATAAACTAATGGACACTCCTCCAAATCATATCTACCATTTATACGGGTCCATCTAAGTATGCATCTGTGAGTACCTCCACGTATGTGCATGCTTTTGTGTGAAAGAAAATAATAAAAACAATATACAGGAATCATCCCTCTTCATTAGTCATACACTTCTTTTTTTGTTTGTTTGTTTGTTTGTTTTTTTTTTGAGTCATACACTTCTTAATGAAGGAAACACAAAACAACTTTTAATTATTGGCATGATTTTTCTTATTTTAACCAGCAGACACTAAGCTCAAACTTCAACTATAGACAAGGGTGTGGTTCAGTGGCAGAGCCCCTGCCCAGCATGAACCAGGCTCCAGGTTCAAACTCCAGCATCACACACAGTCACAGGAGAGCAATCTGATTTTTCCCCATGGGAGAGTGGTTAGCAGCTCTGGGGGACACTTGACAATGTCTGGCCATATTCTGGTTGTCCCCAGGCAGAGGGTGCTGCTACTGGCATCTGGTGGGTAGAGGTCAGGGATGGTGCTCTCCCCTCTCTCTGACTCCATGCTGGCTGAGGAGACAGTGATCATCCTGGATGACCGTGTCACCATCGTGGAGCTGGGATTGCAGCTGGTGGCTAGTTTGTCCCTCTCCCTGTAGCCTCACAGTGGAGGGCCATTGTCTCCACAGTGGCTACCCAGGATGTCCTCCAGGCCCCACAGCAGGTGAGAGCCTAGAGGCCTGTGCCCTGGTCCATGGTCAGCTCCTCTCCAGGTCGCTTTGTCCCACACAGAAAGTCAACAGAGCCTCACAGCCCCTCATTGAGTCTGAGGGGAGCTTTCCTCCCAGGTGACATTACACTGACCACGTGTCCACATGCATTTGCTTTCCAGCGGCTGTATGTGTATGAACCAAAAGATCACATCTTCACTTTTATAAAACAATATTTGGTACTTGGGAATCCCATTTCAGTCACCTAAAGAAGTGTGGCTGAGAGGTGCTGGATTTCTGCTAACTTATGTTAATTTGGGGTGGCTCTGAACTTCCATCTTTAAACTTGTAGCAAATCCTCCTAAATTATATCAAGGTCACTGTGTCTTTGAGGCATGCCAATCCCCAGAGGGCATCTTTTCTCAGACACTTCGAGCCAAGCCCATCTGCCTAATAAAGAATGCTTGTCGTGAGAGCATCTCTAGCAGCAGCCTGATTAGTTGCACATGAAATTGAATCAGATGTGTCATGTGATCTTTCAAACTCTTTTCAGAAGTATCAAAGTCAAATTCTGTTCTATGAAAATCAGCTAATACACACATGACCACATCCATCAAAGTCATTCTTCTGTTCCCCACGTCACAGGGGCTGCAGCACGTTATTGATGTTGTGTCCATGTAGAGCTGACTCTGTTCCAGACTTTAAAACAGAGGGGTTGATGCATCTCAGTCGTCAGTTTGAGAACCTATTTTATAGGAAATTGCACTTTTTACATGCTTACAAACAGAAAGGGAGCTTATCCTAGCATCATGCTCTGGTTCATTTCCCTCAGGAAGCCATGGTCAGTTCTTGGATTTTGTTCAGTGATGGCTCCATGACACCTTTAGACATTTATGATCCAAGGATTTTTCCATAACTGTCTCCTCATTGGATGAAATGGTGGTGGCTGTCCAGCCAAACCTGCAGTCCCAGTGGCTGGTTGTGGTTGCAGAGGGGAAAGGACAAGGGCCCCTGATCAAGTTGGAAATGATGATCAGTGAGCCTTGCCAGAACACCAAGAGGAAGAGTGTTGTTGCTGTGAGTAAAGGAGGCGCCAAGGTCAGGTTTGCACCTGGCATCAAGGAGGAGCACTGAGGAGGCAGCAATGACATCGAGGACGTGAATACCATGTTTGTTTGTTTTTTCCTTTTCCATTCTGAAATCCAACAAATGGTATTGATATGCACAAAAAGGTAACTGCCTAGGAAGCACCTGTAGATGAGGCTTGCCATGTGCCTGAGCACAGGTAAAAACAAATAGATGAATAATGTTACAACTCCACACTGTGTGGAAACCATCTACAGCTGGCCAGAAAATATTCACAATTATTTTTCTGCCAGAGAGAAAACATTCAGGGAATGCTCACTGGGGAAGCAAAGCAATGTGTACTCTAAAATAAAATAAAATAAAGTCATAATAGGAAATGACTATTCCGAAGGTGGAGAAGCAATTGTTAGGAAAAACAGACACTGTAAATTTAAGTGCAAAGAGAAGAATCACATGAATCCTGAATGGCTTTTAAAATATCAAATATTAGTGAGTTAACCACAGGAAGAGTTTGAAAGTGAGAATTCGAGGGTAGGGAGATTGAACCAGCTTTTATATATGAAGATGGCCTAGTCGTTGAAACAGATATTGGCCAAGAATGGTTCATGAAGATCTTCACTGAGCTGCTGCTTCTCAAAGAAACACAGATGTAAGGCAGGAGCGCCACAGCCAGCCGCCGCTCTGTGCTCCTCACACTAGCTCCTGGGGTGTTCTTCCTGCGTCTTTTTGTCCAAGGGGCTGGAATATGCTGTTGTTGTGGTTTGGGTGTGAGGTGTCCCCCAAAAGCTCATATGTGAGACTGTGCAAGAAGGTTCAGAGGAGAAATGATTGGGTGGTGAGAGCCTTAACCCAATCAATGACTTAATCCCCTGATGGGGATTAACTGAGTGGTAACTGAAGGTGGATATGGTGTGGCTGGAGGAGGTGGGGTTGGGGGTGTGCCTTTGGGGTACAGATTTGGCATCTGGCAAGTAGAGTCTCTCTCTGCTTCCTGATCATCTCATGAGCTGCTTCCCTCCACCACACTCTTCCCCCATGATTCTGCCTCACTTGGGGCCCTGGGGAATGGAGCAGCTCTCCATGGACTGAGACCTGTGAAAAAGACCACAAGCCCTCAAATAAACTTTTCCCCCTCTACAACTGTTCTGGTGGGTATTTTAGTCACAGTAGCAAAAAAGCTGACTAAAACAGCTGGGGACTAAATTCAGGTCACCGGGAGTGGGGTCTGTCCCAGGACCTGGGGCTCAGTGAGCCCTGTGGATGTTGTAATCTGGGTTGAGAAGAGAGGCTACTGAAAGTTGATTCTCTTTTCTTTTCTTTCTTTTTGTTTCCCCCTCAGTCCAACTAGAGAACGGAGCCAGGAGACCCAAGTCATTTGCTATTAAATGATCCTCTGGAAAGATGGCCGGCACAGGTTCTCTGAGCTCCTCTGCTCCAAGACACAGCTTGGTGCCCCTCTCCACTGCGCAGGGGAGGCAGCCCCTGCTGTAGAGAGAAGGGTTTGCTAATCCAAACATAATTATTCAAATGAAGGCTGCTCCTTCTCAGAGGTACTTGCAATGTTCTCTCCATTCTGATGCTTAACTTTTGGCCCAAGCTTAATGGGAATCCATTTCTGAAATGGGAATATCAAAACTCAATTACAGGATGAGTCATACAGAGGCAGCAGGGCCACCATTCCTTGAGGACAGGGAGATGTGGTCACGGCTGAGGCAGGGGTGGGGGCCTGCACTGTGGGGCCAGAAGGCGACCTGCATGATTCTAGAAATGATGAGCCCAAGGACAGCTGCAAGCCAAACACGGAATCCTGCAGCGAGGTGGCTGGTGGCCAGAGGAACCCAGCCAGAGCCAGGGAGGTGAGAGAAGAGAAGGCAGTCAGAACTGTGACCGCATTATGTCCCCCAGAGGGCTTCACACAGGGAGCCTCTGAGCACAGCAGAGCTGTCTTCAGACATCGTCTCTTCCCAGAAGTCATTTTTTTTTTTTTGGTGCTAAAACTCTTTCAAGCTCAAAGAGAAAAACCAAATGGCCAAGTTTCCTTGTATATGATTTTTAATTTTTGCCATTGATACGTCCCAGCTTACCAAAATGTAAGCGATGTTTCCTGTGCTTTGTTTCTTGCTAATTACAAGTCACAGATTTAGTCATCCTCGTTTTCCGTATAGTAACAAGCATTGCACTCTGCAGGGCATAAACCAAAGTGGGAAAATGAACAGGAAGATTAGAATAAGAAATGCCACTCCCAGGGTCCATTGATATTTGCCTGGATCCAGGAGACGTGAGTTTAGTGGAAAGCTGTCCAAGTGGTGGGTCTGAATACAGCAGTTGCACCCACATTCTTGTAGTTGCAAAGGCCTTCCTCTGCCCAGGATGGAGTAGATCCCTCCTGAAGCCATCCCAGGGTCTGCTCCTGAGAGCACCAGGTCTTTGAAAGCATTTCAGGGCACAGAAGTTTGGATGCTTCTATTGCTCCCACCACTTGGGGCTGAGTGTGCGAACCGTCAGTTTCTAGGTTTGACATTCTCTGTTTCAAAGGCCAAAACACAGGGATGCAGAAGGAGTGGCTACTGGAAAGTGCTGGAGTTTGAACCCATAGGTGCATTGAGGGGAGAGAAAGCAAGAGGAGAAGAAATAAAGTGCCCTCATTTTCCAGCAAATAGATGACATCCACTCATGGAGTACCATCAATTTACACATGGAAATAAGAACTGAAATGTGTTTCAGCTTGATTGCATTATTTGTACACACTCAATATGTTTTTTTTTTTAACCTGTGGACATCCAAAGGCACATCACAATTGGGACAGAGCCCTTGTACCTCCCCAAGCTCAGGGCTCATGAGAAGGGGTGGAGGTCACGTTCAGACATTTAGATGGAAAGACAATCCATTCTGTGGTGGGTGCTGGTCCCCATGCTAGGTGTCATGCTTCCTCTGGGCTTCTCTGCAGAGGTGGAGACACATACCCTGTTTGCCCCAAGGTTTCTGCTGGTTGGTGGACTGAGAAGCTCACCTTGTAGTTGTGGTGTGCAGCTGTGTGGCGTGGGGCAGAGGCGCACCTCCATGGTCTGACAAGACTGCCATCAGAAAGCCTGGCACTGGTTAGCGATCTGAGAAGGCACATGTGAGCTTGAAACATCTGAAGACCACTGGGAAATCTCACTTTCAAGAAGCCGTTTTCTTCTTCTAGCACCCAGGGAAGGTTGCTTCAGGTAGAGTCCCAGGTGCTGAAGATGGGAAGAAGTCTAGTACTTCTCCAGTGTTGTGTAAGAACCAGATGGCACAGGAACCCGAGGCTCATGGGGACCTTCCACACCTATTAGATGGTCTTTACTCTTCCTGTTTTGGGCTGTCCTTGCTAATGGTTTGGATGTGTGTGTGTGTGTGTTTATGTGTGTGTGTGTGTGTATACATATGTGAGTTTACTTGTAGGTCTTTGTGTGAGTGAACATGTGTTATATGTTGTGTGTGCATTTGTATGTGGTTGTGCTTAATGAGTGTTATGTGTGTACATTTCTGTATTTATGTGCATATACATATGTCTATATGTGTATGTTTGTGTATATATGATGTCATTTGTGACAATTTGTCTGCATTTATGTGTATGTGTGTGTTTGTGTGTGGGTGTATGTGACTGTGGATGATGGTAAGCTTGTATTTATCTGTGTCTATATTGATGTGCATGTATGTGGGCTCAAGCATATGTGTATGTCTGTGTGTGTTTGTGTTGTGTGTGTGCATGTGAGGGGCAGGGACTGGAAGGGATCTGCATTCCCAGGGTGATGAAGCTACAGACATGAGACATCACAGGAGATCTGGGGCTTCTGCTTTGCTCTTCCAAGGCTTTTGCAGATGCTTCAGACAGTGGGCAGGTGAGCTGGCCCAGACCCCCAGGCCTCCCCTTCAGGATGCTCGCAGTCTGTGAACCTGGCAGCATCTCATGTCACTCCAGCAGGTGCAGAGGAAAGAGACATCTTGATAACCCTGGCTACAATTTCTGGATATGTCTTAATACTTCTGCTCGCCACCCCTGCCCTTTCTGCAAGCCCCACTGGGTACACGGATACAGACAGAGCGTGCAGGGCTGACTCTGAAGCAGCGTGGGAGCTGGAAACATAGGAGTCACAATGCTTTTCCATATTCCTCCCCATCGGCATGGCTTCTCACAACTTCAAAAAAGTCTTTTTCTCTAAGGACTTCACCAAGTTCTTTCTCTAATGGAAAACCGAGCAGTGAGCTGCTGGCCGCTGGAGCTCTTCCCAGATCTCTGTGTGTATGCATAACTTTTAATATAATTGACTCAAAAATAAAAGGAACACAGTATGTTTGAAATGAAATTGAGAAAAGAAAAACACTTCTTATTTAGCAGTTGGTTTGCAGAGTGCAAGTACTGCATTAGTGTTCAGTCACTGGAGTTCTTGGTACCTGCTAAATATGTTTTTCCTGAATTTATACAATTTATATTGGTTGTATTAAGGTTTGTTTTGGTTTTAGAAAAATAATAAAATATACAAGAAAGTTCAAAGGAGAGTTTAAACTCTCCCCAGCTAGACACAGCAGATGCCATTACTGTGTAGCTAGAAAGTACTGGGCCCGGCTGCAGGCCAGCTGGGGACCACCCTCTTGCCCTAGGTAGGCAGATGCTGCCTGCAGACCAGACAAGCCGATGCTGGTGTTTGAAGAGAACCTGAAATATCTCTGGCTTTAATTGATGGTCTGGGACCTTTGTTTAGATGAATTTCTTTTTATTCTTGCTACAGATTTTCACCTTAGATACTGCAGAGACTGAGCGTGGAGATAATGATTTTGCTCTCTGAGAACAAGTATTTTCCAAGGAGGTGCATGTTGGAAATGGAGGGTCTGCAGGGCTTTTTTTTTTTTTTTTTTTTTTTTTTTTTTTTTTTTTTTTTTTTACTCCTGAAAAGTATTTCACTTCTTTGGGTTGCCTGACATCACAAGAGACCTGACATTGTCCCTGATATTTCTTTGCTCTGAAATCATGTAAAAAACTGGGGACATCCACAATTTAATATTTTATTATGAGCTTGGAATGAAGCAACGCATCACTTGAGCCACTAAGTGCAGTAACAAGAGCCTCAGAGTCTGCTGCTGGCTTGACCTACTGGTCACGCCTCTTTCGCCTCCTTGGGGGAGGGGGCGATTTCTTCCCCTTTCAATTCCACTTCAGAATGTTCTTTTCTTCCAGATTCAGTGTATGCTGCTGTGCTTGGGGACCTGTCTCAGGTCGATATCAGGCTGTGGGGTGAGCACAGTCGGCATAGGGAGCACACATATGCCTGCACTCGTGTTCCTCTGTGGGAGACATTTCCAAGGGCAGGACTGGATTTGGACCTTGACCTACCAGCTCACTGCTGTCCCCAGGCGACCCTGGTGCAGGGCTGTGGCAGCCCAGGGCACTGAAAGATGCTGGACTTGGCAGATGGAAGGACTGAGGTGTCACCTCTTCACAGAGGATGTAGAGTCACAGCCTTGCCCAAGCTGCTCCCCTGTACCCACACCCCTGTAATACTCAGCCTGCATGGGTAGGGTGCTTATTTTCAGCTTCAACACTGCAAATTACATGGTGGATTCCAGAAACAATTGCATCTTGAATTCCAGAAACAAATTAAGGAGCCAGCCCTCCTTTGGGGGATGTTTCTAAAAGCCTGCATGTCTTTGGAGATGTGGTCAAGCCCCAAGACAGAGGAAAGGTGGGTGCTGGAAGTGAAGAGTTAAACACTGAACAAGGGAATCCAGCCCAGGAAGCATCGTGAGGACAACCCAGTTCCTGCATGTACTACAGTGCGGGGGGTCCAGGCTCTCAAGGGGAAGAGGCGTCACACCCTAGCAATGGAGAATCAATGCTGGCACCTTGCTGTTCTCTCGCACGTGTTTAAACAGCATAACGCATTCCCACAAGTTCATGAGTGTGTCCATTATGGACTCCAGCTAGACCACTGTCTCAGAGCAAGTGGACTCACTCTGAGCTCCTGGGAAGATGTGAGTTTGAGTGAATGTTAGGACACGTCCCCTGGGCCTTGCTGAGGAGTGTTGTCCAAGGAGGCGATAAGAGGAAGGAGACTAAGGGGGAGGTCCATTCAAGGGACAAAGGAGGCGCTCGCGGCTGCAGGTCCACCAAGAACTTGTCCTCTCAGCCCCTGCGACTGCAGGAGATGAGCCTGGCCTAGCAGAGAACTTTGAGGACAACAAGCTGCAGGATCAAACATGCTAGGTTCTTAGAGCTTGAGACTCTTCAACCAAGTTAACAGCTTAAGGAAGTCCTCCCCTGACCTATTGCCCCTCAATTTCCTGCACATGTTCTAGAGGTCAACAAATGTCTAAAAGGCCACAGTCAGGAAAAGAGAAGAATCAAGAAGTCCTCCCACTACAGGGTCCGGCCCAGAGGCAGAGCAAGGCAGTGCAGGGGGAGGGGTGCTGTGAAATCAGAAGCGCCAGGCTGCCTGAGGACTCCCAGGGAGACATTGGCTGTGGATGGGAATAAAGAGACAGGCAAGCATGATGGTCGAGGGGCCTGTCCCCAAAGACACTTCAGACACTAGCTGCCTATGAACCACTCTCAGTTTTGAAAGCTCACTGGAGAGATACTTAGTTCTTGGGAAAGGTGCTAGTCCTGGGAGCTGTTTGATCAGAGCAAATGATGCAAAGCAGAACCTTCCAAGAAACAGATGCTTAGGAAGGGCTCTAGGGGGAAGTTCCTGTTGTGCCCCCTGGAGCCCTGGGCAGGGTCCACCCTGCCAGCTCTGGTATGTGACCATACACAGAGGCCATTGTCAGCCAGGAAGCTCACCTGAGCATCTGGTCTAGAGATTCTCCTGGGGCTTCATTTTGTTGGCATGAATCAGTGAACTTCGAAGGAACTCAGCTCCCAGCACCTCCCCTGCAGGGAGTGTGGTGCTATCACCTAGCTCCAAATCCTAAACCTTTAAGCACTGGCCTTTTTGGCTTGGCCTAGCCCTGCCATGAGTCAACTCAGCAGCATAATCTATCAGAGGGTCCAATGGGCCAATATAAAAAACCAAGATACTCTGATCACTCCTGAGATAGAAATCTCACTTCAGGGGCTGCCTCCCAGGTATGAGGGCAAAGGACAGACCTGCCTCCTCCAAACGAAATTGTTTACTCCACAGTGGTCAATTATTCAACCATGAGAAGGGAACCTTATTTGTGTCAGGGTAGAGTAGAGTTCCCCACTGAGTAAACTGGAGAGGGACCCGGAAGAGAAAAGAGAATTAGTTTTCTTTTCTGTGTCACAGGGAGGGTGCTCTTGCCCTCCCTGTCACTGGTGGGGAACAGATTGGAGGTGCATTGTTCCAGGGACAAAGCTCAGCCAGAAACCCTGATCTACTTGTTCTTCTCTCAGGGAGGGTTGGCCTGTCCTCGAGGCGTGACCTCACTATTGGCAGGGCAGAGGTCCACTTGAACTTGCAGGTTCTTCTTAACATGTGCAGTGTTTCCCATGTCCTGTATTTTCTCATTTCAAGGAAGTCGGAATATCATTGTTTCACTCTGCAGTGGGAACGCTGGCTCTGAGAACATGCCCTCCACCCAGGGGTTGGCAGAACTTCTACCAGGATCCAAGTCTTCCTCCTAGCCCAGGCTCAACCCAGTGACCCCAAATGCAGGTCACATCTCTGCCCTTTAGACAGGAGGACGAGACTGCTACAGCTATGAAAGGTAGTGCAGGGGATGGCTTCCTTCTCTGTGCCACCCCACTGCTTTTAAGTACAACCTCCCACCACCCTACTGCTCCTCTGCTCTGTGCCCAGGGGTCAGCAAAGAGCTAAAAGGTTGAGGGTTGAAGAAGAGAAGAATCCAAATATATCCCAGCCAGAGGCAGATCCCCCTTAGGGCAGGGAAAGAGAGTTGCGGCACTTTTGCTGGAGGAAGGGACGGGGGCATTTCCACTCCTGCCAAGTAACAAAAACCTTAAGGTCAATCATCTGTGGCACAAAACCTTGGACGCAGCTCAGAAGCATGTTCTAGCCTCACGCACTCCCCCAGAAGATGGAGGGGGGAAGGAGAGCAGGGAAAGTAGCTGAGCCCGGAGGTCCCAAGGCCCCGAATGGAAAAACGACTCAGGACTGATCAACATTCCAGCAAGCAGCGCGTCCAGTTGCAGCCCATTTAACAATGAAGGCGTGAGCAGGGAGACAAGAGCCCAGGAGCTCATTATCGTGAGCTCACTTGGAAAAGTTTGGAGCAAGTTTTGGAGTAATTAAGATTGCATTTGAATAATGTGTTGAGCCTCGTATTTATTTTATTGTGGAGCTGCTCAGAGACACCCATGGCATTCCCTCCGGTGACTAGCCTGGTGGCAGCGGGCCTGCCCGTCATCATTTGGAGGAAGGATTAGAAGTGTTATTTTTAACTCCCCATTATTAGAGGAAAACACACACATCTGGAACATTGTGAAGACTGATTATTAGCAGCTCAGCTGAAAAATAGCCTGGTGTCCACAAAACATCATTTTCCAATTACTTCGATATTTTTCACTGCCTTAAATATGAGAGGCATTTAACATCCAGCTCATTTAATCTCCCTAAATTATACTTTGTCTGCCATGGTCTACAGTTTAATAAAACCTCTACATTTTATAAGCTCGGTGAAATCATGGAAAATATTGAGAAAGCTCCATTTCAGCCTTTTTTTTTAAGTTTTGGTTTCTTGGGGGAAGAATGGATATATTAGAACTAGAATATGATTTTTATATTTTCAGTTTGCTAAAGGAGTTTGGGGTTTGTTTGTAGGCCACTTTCAAAACTAAAAATAAGAAATGTATTTTTAAAAATATTTTTCTTATGGGAAATTCCAAAATATTGTGGAAGTTGTGCTTTTCACTGGAAATAGAAAGAAATAGGCCAGATGTCTCATTCCCATGACTCAGTAGCAGATCCCTATGGTTTTGCCTATACTCATCAGCCTCTCCTTATTGAAACTGTAGGCCTCACACAGCCAGGTCAGACCTCTGATGTGGTGAATAGAATGGGCAATGTGGGATGCAGGAAACGCCCTGAAGTAATCAAGGTTGCACGTGCCTGAAAAGGGCAAGGAACCTCCATACATACTCATGAGGCTGGTTTGAGACACCAGTGGTGGACTTTACCCAGGCAAGGAGAGCACAGTTGGGCTACGGTCACCTTGGTGCTGAAGCTGGAGGAAATGCTCTACATACCTATTTGTTACAATTCCTCTTCAATTTTGAAGGTCTCTAGGGAAGCTGCATGGAAACTCAAAATACGTTCCACACCTGCATGTGACAGTACTTGGAATTTCACCTTCAGAACTCAGGTGCATTGGAAGTCCTCCAGTGCAACCAAGCATTTGTGCTAAGAAACAGCTATTCTGATAGAAGGATTCACAAAACAGGGTTCTATGACCTCAGATGACAAGACATTTAAAGCCGTCTGACTGCGGGTTTCTTCCAGAAGCTCTGCAATGTCTTCAGGCACCCAGGCTTTTCCGTCCTTCTGTTCCATATTCTTTAGCTGTGGTCCTTTACTGGCTTGGTCCTTGCTCCCAAATGGCTGCCAGAGCTCCCAGCACAGTATCTTCATACAAGCACATTCAAAAGGACAAGTCAGATTTCTACATGTGTCTCTCATGAATTATGAAACAACATAGAAGTGCCCATGAAATTTCCCCACAGGTACCTTTGATGATGCTTCTGTCATAGGCATTGACCAAGGAATTCAGAAAGCCTATTTAGAAACAAAATGTAGAATAGCTGAGGAATCACCAGACAGAGTTTGATGCACATCTAGACTTGATTACAGATTCATTTGCTCCCCAAAATTCCCTCATGATCCACACATTTTGATAATTCAGATGCCTCTCATTTGAAATTAATACTAATTTGCATAAGAATAAGGTATAAATCAAGAAAATATCTCATAAGAAAGAAAATATTTTCAAATTCATAGATAAAATGTAAAATGGATAGAAGTACCACAACAATTCCAGGGTGTAAATAAACAAGTCCTGTTTAATAATGTTGACCTTACATTGATCTGGTAAGATAGAGACAATTTCACATTATCCAGTCATTAAACAGGTTTATTAAAAATTAATGTGGTGTATTTGATTCTTGAACTTGAGGAGACTTTGTTTTATGAGTGTCGCAGCACCATTATTTGGTGTATAAATATTGATAATTGTTATGTCTTGTTGGTGAATTGTTCCTTTTAACAGTATATAATGTCCTTCTTTATCCCTTTTGATTAACTTAGTCTTGAAGTCGATTTTATTCGATATGAGGATGGCCACCCCTGCTTGCTTACGAGGACCGTGTGCATGGTATATTTTTTCTCATCCTTTCACCTTCAGCCTGTGTATGTCTTTTCCAATCAGATGTGTCTCCAAGAGGCAGCATATTGTTGGATTTGTTTTTTTTAATCCATGATACCAGCCTATGTCGCTTTATTAGAGAGTTTAAGCCATTAACATTCAGAGTTACTATTGATATATGGTTTGTACTTCCATCCATGCTTGATTATTTATCCTTTTAAAAAAAAATTAGTTTGTTTCTCCATGATTATCTTTCCCCTCGCCCTCTGTCTTTACCGAGGCACTTCCTACTGATGGTTTTGGTTATTGTTTTTCATTTCTTCCTCGTGTAGTGTTTTGCTCAAAATGCTTTGCAATGCTGGTTTTCTGGCTGCAAATTCTTTTAACTTTTGTTTATCATGAAAGATTTTTATTTCGTTGTCATACCTGAAGCTTAATTTTGCTGGATACAGAATTCTTGGTTGGCATCCATTGTCTTTCAGTGTTTGAAATACATTGTTCCATGACCTTCTTGCTTTCAGTGTCTGTGATGAAAAATCCGTTGTTAACCTTATTGGTTTACCCCTGAATGTAATCTGTCTCCTTTCTCTTGTAGCTTTTAATATTTTCTCTTTGTTCTGTATATTGGATATCTTCATAACAATGTGTCTTGGCGTTGGTCTACTGTGATTTTTTGTGCTCGGTGTCCTGTATGCATCTTCAATTTGTATATCTGTTTCCTTTTTTATTTCTGGAAAGTTTTCTGTAATTATTTCATTCAGCAGGTTACTCATTCCCTTGGTTTGAATCTCTGTACCTTCTTCTATCCTGATGACTCGTAAGTTTGGTTTTTTAATGTTATCCCATAACTCTTTGATGTTTTTATCGTGATTTTTTACCACCCTTTCTGAGTTGGCTAGACTCTCTTCAAGAAGATATATTTTGTCTTCATTATCTGATGTTCTGGCTTCTACTTGCTCCACTCTGTTAGTGATACTCTCAATTGAGTTTTTAATTTGGTTTATCGTTTCCTTCATTTCTAGAATTATTGTTTGATTATTTTTTATAATCTCTATCTCCTGATAAAGATGCTTAACTTCTTCTTTTATCTGTTTATGTAATTCATTCTCAATGTGTTCTTTTGCTGCTTGAATTTGCTGTCTTGTATCCTCTTTAGGGTTCCATTCCATCTGTCTAAGGTGTTCCTTGAGTTCTTTATATGACCATTTTTCTGATGACTCTAGGTCCTCCTGAATATTTAGGCTGTCCTGCATTGTTTGTACTACTTTTCTTCCTTGCTTTTTGAAGGAAGACCACAACACAATAATTATGGGTGACTTCAACACATCTCTCTCACCATTGGACAGATCCTCCAAACAAAAGTTGAATAAAGAAACTATTGACCTCAATATCACAATCAATAACCTAGACATAACTGACATATATAGAATATATCAACCATCATCAAATGGATATACTTTTTTCTCAGCAGCACATGGATCCTTCTCAAAAATAGACCATATATTATGCCATAGGGCAACCCTCAGTAAATATAAAGGGGTGGAGATAATACCTTGCATTTTATCTGATCATAATGGAATGAAACTGAAAATCAATGATAAAAGAAGGAAGGAAAAATCCTACATCACATGGAAAATGAACAATATGTTACTGAATGATCAATGGGTTACAGAAGACATAAAGGAGGAAATCAAAAAATTCTTAGAGATAAATGAAACTACAGACACAACATATTGGAATCTATGGGACACAATGAAAGCAGTTTTAAGAGGAAAATTCATCGCCTGGTGGTCATTCCTCAAAAAAAGAAAAAAACCAACAAATAAATGAGCTCACACTTCATCTCAAAGCCCTAGAAAAGGAAGAGCAAAACAACAGCAAATGTAGCAGAAGGCAAGAAATAATTAAAATCAGAGTGGAAATCAATGAAATTGAAACAAAAGACTATTGAAAAAATTAACAAAACTAAAAGTTGGTTCTTCGAAAAAATAAATAAGATCGACAGACCTTTAGCCATGCTAACGAAGAGAAGAAGAGAGAGAACTCAAATTACTAACATACGGGATGAAAAAGGCAATATCACAACAGATGCTACAGAAATACAGAAGACAATTAGAAATTATTTTGAAAACCTATATTCCAATAAAATAGAAGATAGTGAAGACATTGATAAATTTCTTAAGTCATATGATTTGCCCAGACTGAGTCAGGAGGATACACACAATTTGAACAGACCAATATCAATGGATGAAACAGAAGAAGCAATCAAAAGACTACCAACCAAGAAAAGCCCAGGACCGGATCGGTATACAGCGGAGTTTTACAAAACCTTTAAAGAAGAATTAATACCAATACTTTTCAAGTTATTTCAGGAAATAGGAAAAGAGGGAGCTCTGCCAAATTCATTCTATGAGTCCAACATCACCCTGATTCCGAAACCAGACAAAGACACTTCAAAGAAAGAAAACTACAGACCAATATCTCTAATGAACCTAAATGCAAAAATCCTCAATAAAATTCTGGCAAATCGAATACAAAAACACATCAAAAAAATTGTGCACCATGATCAAGTAGGATTCATCCCTGGGATGCAAAGATGGTTCAATATACGGAAATCAATAAATGTTATTCACCACATCAATAGACTTAAAGATAAGAACCATATGATCATCTCGATAGATGCAGAGAAAGCATTCGACAAAGTACAGCATCCCTTTATGTTCAAAACATTAGAAAAACTAGGGATAACAGGAACTTACCTTGACATTGTAAAAGCTATCTATGCTAAGCCTCAGGCTAGCATCATTCTGAATGGACAAAAGTTAAATGCACTCCCTCTAAAATCTGGAACAAGACAGGGATGCACTCTATCACCACTTCTATTCAATATAGTTCTCGAAACACTGGCCAGAGCAATTAGACAGACAAAAGAAATTAAAGGCATAAAAATAGGAAAAGAAGAACTTAAATTATCACTATTTGCAGATGACATGATTCTATACCTAGAAGACCCAAAAGGGTCTACAAAGAAACTACTAGAACTAATAAATGAATTCAGCAAAGTGGCAGGATATAAAATCAACACGCATAAATCAAAGGCATTTCTGTATATCAGCGACAAAACTTCTGAAATGGAAATGAGGAAAAACACTCCATTCACAATATCCTCAAAAAAAATAAAATACTTGGGAATCAACCTAACAAAAGAGGTGAAAGATTTATACAATGAAAACTACAGAACCCTAAAGAGAGAAGTAGAAGAAGATCTTAGAAGATGGAAAAATATACCCTGTTCATGGATAGGCAGAACTAACATCATCAAAATGGCGATATTACCAAAAGTTCTCTATAGGTTTAATGCAATGCCAATCAAAATCCCAACGGCATTTCTTGTAGAAATAGATAAAGCAATCATGAAATTCATATGGAAAAATAAAAGACCCAGAATAGGAAAAGCAATTCTAAGCAGGAAGTGTGAATCAGGCGGTATAGCGATACCAGATTTCAAACTATATTACAGAGCAATAGTGACAAAAACAGCATGGTACTGGTACCAAAACAGGCGGGTGGACCCATGGTATAGAATAGAGGACACAGAGACTAATCCACAAAGTTACAACTATCTTATATTTGATAAAGGGGCTAAAAGCATGCAATGGAGGAAGGATAGCATCTTCAACAAATGCTGTTGGGAAAACTGGAAATCCATATGCAACAAAATGAAACTGAATCCCTTTCTCTCGCCATGCACAAAAGTTAACTCAAAGTGGATCAAGGAGCTTGATATCAAATCAGAGACTCTTTGTCTGATAGAAGAAAAAGTTGGCTCCGATCTACATATTGTGAGGTCGGGCTCCAAATTCCTTAATAGGACACCCATAGCCCAAGAGTTAATAACAAGAATCAACAAATGGGACTTACTTAAACTAAAAAGTTTTTTTCTCAGCAAGAGAAACAATAAGAGAGGTAAATAGGGAGAGTACATCCTGGGAACACATTTTTACTCCTCACACTTCAGATAGAGCCCTAATATCCAGAGTATACAAAAAACTCAAAAAATTAGACAATAAGATAACAAATAACCCAATCAACAAATGGGCCAAGGACCTGAACAGACACTTCTCAGAGGAGGATATACAATCAATCAACAAGTACATGAAAAAATGCTCACCATCTCTAGCAGTCAGAGAAATGCAAATCAAAACCACCCTAAGATACCATCTCACTCCAGTAAGATTGGCAGCCACTATGAAGTCAAACAACAAGTGCTGGTGAGGATGTGGAGAAAAGGGTACACTTGTACATTGCTGGTGGGACTGCAAATTGGTGCGGCCAATTTGGAAAGCAGTTTGGAGATTCCTGGGAAAGCTGGGAATGGAACCACCATTTGACCCAGCTATTGCCCTTCTCGGACTATTCCCTGAAGACCTTAAAAGAGCATGCTACAGGGATACTGCCACATTGATGTTCATAGCAGCACAATTCACAATAGGTAGACTGTGGAACCAACCCAGATGCCCTTCAATAGATGAATGGATAAAAAAAATGTGGCATCCATACACAATGGAGTACTATGCAGCAATTAAAAAATGACAAAATCATAGAATTTGCAGGGAAATGGATGGCACTAGAGCAGATTATGCTAAGTGAAGCTAGCCAATCCCTAAAAAACAAATACCAAATGTCTTCTTTGATATAATGAGAGCAACTATGAACAGAGCAGGGAGGAAGGGCAGGAAGAAAAGATGAACATTAAACAGAGACATGAGATGGGAGGGAAAGGGAGAGAAAAGGGAAATTGCATGGAAATGAAGGGAGACCCTCATTGCTATACAAAATTACATGTAAGAGTTTGTGAGGGGAATGGGAAAATAAACAAGGAGAGAAATGAAAAAAAAAATTAATGTGGTGTGATGTTTTTAATTTTCTTTGTGACATAATAGGCACCATATTTGAGTTATTATTTTATATTTGATTTCAAATTTTTAATAATTCAAATTACAACTAATAGAGAATTAATGTTTCATCAATTAGAATGGCAGGGAATCTCATTACTCCTCTAATCTCAATTCTCAACCCAGGTTTCACTGAAAAAATGAAAGTGAACAAACCGGGAAAGGGTGCTCTGAGCTGGTTTTGAATGGCCAGCGAGCACTCCTGTTCACCAAAAAAAAAAAAAAAAAAAAAAAAAAGTAGCTTTGCATCAGGATCTCATGACAAACAGGAGCACTGAGCTGTCATTTGCCCTCGGGGCAAGTTAACTGGGGCACCTGCACAGCAATGGCTTTCCCAAGGTACATAATTATGCCCTAAGCAGAGCCACTTCTCCATCTGGCCTGGGCTGAGTGGCTTTCAGTGGAGATGCAGAAGAGCTAAGGGCAGCTCTAAGTGTCTTCTCTCCCTCCTCTGTCCTGCATTCTGCTCTAACAGACTTACTCTTCCTGCAGAAATCAGCCAAGAACTAGGAGTCAGACTTCAAGGATCCTACCTGAGACTCTGTCAGTGGCTCTTCTGTTTTCTATCATCCTCGTAAATGGAAAATAAAATGCAAACAAACAGCTCCAAGAGATGACGCCTGTTTGGTTGGAGCCAGACATATGGTACAGGTGCCCGTTGTCTGGGATTGGCCTAAGAGCGGGCATGTGACCTGGTACTGACCAATGAGGTAAAAGAAGAAGTCACAGATGTCACTTTTGGAAGGAAAACAGACAAAAACAATCATAAGAAAAAACAAAATTAAAACAGACATAGAGAAGCCAACATAAACAACCAGGAGAAAGAAAAAGTTGCAAGTAAAGCAAGACAGATCTTTCCAGAAAATGTTCCTTTCACCTTTTCCTTTCACCTTTTTCGAGGTTGGGAGACAATGGATTTGATGTCTGAAGCCCAGGAAGCTGTTTTTGACTAAGAAAGAAAGACTTAAAGACATGCACAGAGTGCCCTTGGCCACCGGAATTACATTTCTCCAGGCGCTGGTGGTGCTGAGCCCCTTCTGCATGGCTCAGCCCTTTCTGCTGGGAAGCCTCTACCCAGGGCAAGGAGGTATCTGGGCCAGCTCCAGACCAGGAGTGCTGGTCTCCATTGCTGTGATGCCCTTGGTCACAGGGAATGGGGACTTTTGGTGGTAAAACACACCATCCCCAAGTGAGACGGGGCATTACAGGGGTGCTGTCACACATTGCCAGTGGAAACACTGTAAGCCTGAGTCCTATCCAGAGCCAACTTCTATATGCCTCCAGGCCTGTTTCAGTTCCACAGTGTGAAAAAGCAGAAGGCTTTCCTGGGCAGGAGATACTGGGGATGCCCATGGATTTTACATATTTTGTTTGGAAGAATCAAAGTTAAAGAAACATGATTAAAATCGCATGTTTGTGTATGTCTGCAGAGGCACACGTTGTATACACAAAGATCAGCCTGTGGATTCATCTGTCATTCCAAATTTGAAAACAAGAAATCAATAGATGGTTGATAGGACTTGGAGCATGTCAGGCTGTTGTCAGAATCCTGCCATAGTGGCAGCCGTTAACAGAAACTGCCAATGGTGGATCAAATAAATTTTGAAATAACCCAATATTTTGATGATTAAAATCACAACAATTTCTGTGTTGGGGGATCCACAGTGGCATGTCAAAATGCTGTTTGAGGGAAGAAAGACCAGAACAAGGCTTGTTTTTTTTCATATTCTTTGCTCTAGAAATTAATCAGAGACAGCTTCCAGCTGTCCTTTAGGTCTACTCACACCATAAGTCCAGGACCCTCCAGAACCTTCTCTCCCACTCTTCCTCAGATGTCCTTTTCCTATTCCCAGTCTTTGATTGAACATTCTTATAATTTTCTCCACAATTACCATAATTGTACTATTATCTCCTTAATATTTATTCTAAAAGTCTCATTTTACTTAAATTTATTCAAAAAAGACATTTTACACTGCATCAATAGTATAAATGGGAAGCCATTATCAATTGTCAAGAATAGGGTGTAATTATGGAAATGAATGCCGTCCATTGAACAAAGCAGGAAGTGCGCATGTGCAGAGTGTCTCAGAGAAGCCCGTTCATCTGCATAATTAATGTGAGTTAACCACTTTAATATGTAAAAATAGATAAATGCAATAGATGAACATGAAATACCATTACCTAGCCACCTCCAGCTTCAGACTAGAGTTCTGCTTCCTTTATGTCAGAAGAGAGGATCGGGAGGCTTTGCAGATAGAAAATCATCCGACTACTTCTTGGTGGGGCAGAAGAACACAAAGCCCTGTGCAAAGAGCTGTCACCGTCACCATGTGACTTGGTGCTGTTTAAGCTCTAGTGTTCCTGTCACCTGGGTCCCGGTGTAGTGCTGTACCCTTTGCGGCTGAGCAGGTTGAAGCCTGCAGTGACTGGCAGCACCAGCCTCGCTGGTGCTCCAGGGGATGGCTGTGATTGGCCTCATCCAAGTCACATCACACTACTCCCTTATTGTTAAATGGCCAAGGATTGGGGCATGTGACTCATTTTGACCAATCAGACATGAGGGTGTATCTTCCCCGGCTTTCTGGGCAACGTTTTCCTCTTTGGCAATAACTTCAGTGTAAGAGGGCTCCTGCTAGGACCCCCTCCTCCATCCTTCCTTAAAGGTCATCCTGCAAAGGAGGGTCCAAAAGTTGGCAAGGGTCTAGGCTGTTGACAGCTAAAGAAGTTCTGAACGCTCCTTCAGACTTTTAATTCAACACTGCACATGCTTTTGGTCTCGGGGACTGTTGACGGAGGCGTCCACACCTTGCATCTGCAGGTGTGCACAGTGAAGTCTGTTGTCTGGTCTTATTCCCAGTGTTTATCTTTGCTCATCCAGTGCTTTCCACTGACAAGGTCTTACTCCCACTGATTCGTACAAATAGCAGCTCAGACCTTAGCACCACAGCTAGTCCTGGCAGACAGGTGGAGGTTAGACTATTTTGGGAGAAGACCCCTGTAGAACAAACATGTTACATAACGTATACAAAATGTGTCCTTTGGGGTGGAGCATCTGCCTGGGTTCCATCAAGAAAAGGGAGTCATCGCAGTCATTACAGGTGTTTGAAGTCACACCAGGTTAACGCTGGAGTTAGACCACAGGTGTGCCAGAGAGGGAAGGTCTGGGAACTTCATGGCGTCTGAGGAACCATCACCCTTGACTTGAGGAGTAAGCAGTGGAAAGCCCTGGCTCCCAGAGCCATCTCACCGGCTGCCTTGGGATTTGGAGAGGACGGGGAAGTCCACATATCTGCCCTTCTACCTGCATGGACTCCATGAGGATGGTTATCATTTTGCTTTGTCTTAGACATCTCATTTGATTTCCTGTCATTTAAGTTATTTCTGGAAAGTAGTCTCTGGGTTTATAAGGGAGTATTGATGGGAAGAAATCAGCTAAAACATATAACCTAACACAGATGTGCTTGTCCCAACAAAAGAGGAAAAGCAAGTTAGGGACTGTCTCTCTTTCTTTCATTCATTCATGGATTATTGAATGACCTGCCACATGCCAGTACCTGGGGCTGCAATTGCTATCACCTGAGCTGTGCCCTCCTTGAGATTTGTGTATTCAAGTCCTGCTTCCAAATGTGGTGGTATTCAGAGATGGGACTTCTGGGAAGTGATTAAATTAAGATGAAGTCATAAGTGTGGTGACTGTGTGGCAGGATTCATGCCCTTCTAAGAAGGGACAGCTTGCTCTGTCTCTTTGTCCTCTGTGTGAGGACACAGTAGGAAGGCTGCCACCTGCAAACTAGGAAGAGGTGCTCACTAGAGCCTGACAGTGTTGGCACCCAGGTCCTGGACTTCAGCCCCCAGAGCTGCAAGAAAGACCTTTCTCTTAAGTCACCTGGTCTGGGCTTTGCTGTGGCAGCTAAGCAGGCTGAAAGGCAGAGAGCAAGGACTCCTGTGTGTGCTCACCACTCTCCACAGCCAGGTGTATGGTGGCTGGGGCCTTCCCACTGCATAGGGGGAGGGCTTAGGGTGGACCCAACTTCCCCAGGGGAAAGAGACTGCTGATGTTTTTATGGGTGGTCACTGTTCAGAAAGCCAGCTGAGGACTGCTCAGGGGCACACTGCTCTCTGATCTCAGGTAGATGGGGGCCTGGATGGGGTGAGATGATGGAGGAGAAGGAGGTGACACAACCACATAAGTCATTGTTTCTTTTTCCTTTCTTATTTTTCCCCTGAAATTAGATTCTGAGGCCACAGTTTTCGGAAGCAGGGAAACCACCCAGCAGTGCTTGGGTAGGTGTGATAGTTAGAGACAATGTCCAGGTTCAGGGGCTACGTGTGGTGGGAGGGCCAGATGCCCAGCATCCCAAGGTTCTCCTTCTTTACCTCTCTTCAATGGCAGTTAGCTAGATGTGCTGAGACTGCTGGGGCTGGGGCTCACATCAGTGAAGAGTACATGCCCAGTCTCAGCTCTGGGGTGCCCTGCCCCAGGTGACCCTCTCCTTCCAGGGTTAAAGTCATTAGGAGATGTAGGCATGCCCAGGGGTGCTACAGAAGGGACCTGAACATCCTTCTTCCATCAGGGGCTCCGTTTGCCTTGCCATTGTTACTGTCCCCCTCAGCCACCCTGGGTGTACAAGCCCTGTGTGCTCATAGGGGGCACCTAATGAATCCCCCATCCTTCAAGGTCCCTATTCAGTGTATCCAGGACTCAAGGAATGGGGCATTAAACATTACAAAAGAAACCTGTCCTAAGTGAGAATGGCTGGGACAGGAGTGCCACCATTTGCCATTGACTGGGTTGGTGAGAACTGAACCACCAGCCGCCTGAGGTGTTTGCTCTGAGGCCAGTGAAATGAGAAGGGACATCCAGGGAGTGCTGGGCAGCACTCTGTCCTTTCTTCTATCTCATTTCTATTGCTGGGAGGAATCTGCCACTCAGACCTGGGAATGAATATCATACTTGTGCAATAGAAGAAGCCAAGGGAGGAATGAGGCAGAGAAGTTTCGGGCTCAGAACAACAGCTCTGTTGATTGAGTTCAGTGAGTCCAGCTTGGGCAGAAGGCTCACTGCCCTCTGGGATCCACAATGCTCCTGCCTGTGGCACCAGGGGACATGAGCCTTGGCCGAGCCAGAAGAGGACAGGTGAGCCAGATGTCCTGGGGTCCGAAGGCTGTGTATTTTAGTGTTTCAGGATTATTTGTGAATATCAACAGATTGAAATTCATAGACCTCTCCAACTCACAGATATTCTGGGATATTTCCAAATTCCCCAAGTTAATTTATGCCTGAAGATAAAATTTCCGTCACTTGCTCTGTGTGGTTGGAGAGGGAGTTAGCAGACCCACACACGCGCTCCTAGGAGGCCTTCAGGGGACATTTATGGAGAATTACAAATACTCCCAGTGAAGCTTCCCTCCACATCCTCAGCTGCGTTTCCTGGGCACCAGGACCGGCAGCCTCCCATCTGTCCAGCCACCCATGAGTTGAATGGAAACCAGTGTTTTGCCTGAGAGGGGCAAGGAGGGGAGTGGTCTCACGTGTGGACTCACGTGTCATGAGTGAATCACAAAAACTGGAGACGGGGACTTTTAAATTTAAAAATATATAAGGGTTGGGGATGTAGCATGCCTAACACATCTGGGTTCAATCCCCAGCACCAGGAGAGAAAACAGAAGACAGATGGAATGGGACTCTGATCCAGGGAATTCCCTTACTACAGGGGGTCCCCTTCTTCCCCTCCCTCAGGGTGCCCCAACACAGCACTCTCTTCTACAATGTGCCACTATCGCCCTGAAGTCTTAGTTGAATTCTTTATCTAGTAGTAGCTGCCATGAGTGTATACTCAGTGTACACAAAAAAAGCAAAATAAAGGCTATTGGCCTAGGAAACATCATAAAGGTTCTTTTGGTTTATGGGGCTAAAGGGAAAGGCCACGGGTATTGACCTGGCTCTGCTCCTGCGGGCCCCACTCAGGCTGACCAATTCCTTCTCCATGCTCAAATTATCTCTCATATAATTTGGAGAGAACGGATACCCTGGTAAAGATAAATAACTAGAAGGTTGTCTTCACTCTTCACTCTTAAGGGTTTTTTTTTTCCTTTTGAGTGTTTTGTTTTGAGGTTTGAAGTTCTTAACCCTCACATTTAAGTGGGAGAAGTGCACTCAGTGGGGTCATCCACCACCACTGTCAGCTCAGGAGTGCTGGCGGCCTGGCCTCTGCCCGCTGACTGGGAGGCTGATGATGAGAGGCCCTGCAGCACCTGGGAGGGCTCCCCACACACCTAGGCCCTAGCTCTGCTTTCCCACGGGGCTGTGATGTGAGCTGAGGTGGGTCTTGGCTACAGCATCACAGTCACCAGAATCACCTCCCTGTGTTCACCTGTCCTTCCTGCATCTGACCACTCCTGACACACTCCAGAGACATTTCACAGCCTAGAAATACCAGGGACGGAGGGAGTGGGCATCCCTTCCATGGTATGGGGTTGCATACCCACCCTACTCTGTGCAGTGGGAGCCCAACCTGGAATTGGGAAAGAAGCTAGTGGCTTCAAACTCACCTGACCCTGGACAGATGCCAATGGCTGATCTTTGGGTTTCCCACGTGCTGTTCTCAGACCCATCCCCTGCTCCTCTGATCTGGCCCAGGTGAAAGGGCTGGTTCTCGCTGACTCTGTTTCCCAGGCTTCCATCCCCGTGCTGGAGAGGCATCAGGGTCGTCAGTGGAAAGTGGGACGATGCGAGAGGGAGAATCCACAGCGTTTCTCTCCACCTTCTCCTTCTCCTTTGGTGATTATTTCCATCTTAGGGACCTGAGCATCCTAAATTTTAGCATCCCCAGGGACACTAGTACCAATCCCTCCCGAACACCAGGGCCAAGGTGCTGCTCACCATGAGCTCAGGCTTTCCAGAAGGCTCTGGTCCTCCAGCTGCACCAGCTGATGCCTCCACCACTGCCCCTCTCGTGGGCACCCATGCAAATTCGGACTTACTGTGCACACCCTCTGCAGTTATTTTCTAATTTTTTTGGTAATTTCACCTTTCCTTTACATTTTTAAGTTTACACAGAAAGCTTGAATTTCACAGTACAGCTTGAATTTCACAAATTCTACATATTCCTATAAAAATGCAGAACGCTACCAGTGCTCGATGCGGCCCCCTGATGTCCCCTTTTGATCACGTGTGTTTCCAGCTCTTCTAGACACAGATGGGGTTATAAGGACACAAGCTTCTTTCAGAAGTAACAGGAAACCCAATGGGAAAATGAGCCAATGACTTTATGGCCACCTCATCAAAGTGGGTAAGTGACCAAGAACACAAGGGTGGCTCTCAACTGTCCCCAAGAAAATGCAAAGCAATACCCTTGAAAATGAAGGAACGGGGAATACAGGCACCTGGGAAGGGCTGGCCAGGACATAGAGCTGCAGGCTCCTTGCATCCGTGATGGAGAGTTAATGGGAACAGCCCCCTTGACTCTGGAGACATCCATTGGTGTCACGCATGTGCGCACCTCATGGCTGTACAACTGCAACTCTACCCATAATTGCACATGCTCCCCAAAGTCACAAATGCTCCCAGAGACGTTCTCTGGGTCACCCACCCCAGCCAGGGCATGCTTGCCTTTCCCTAATGGGAAGCATCAGAGGCCCGTCCACCTGTGAATCACCTGTGGTCTGTTCACTTAGGGGAATTCTGCACAGCAAGGAGAATGACTTAAGGGGACATGATGAGGACGAATTGCCAAATGTATTGCATAAAGGAAAGTGAGTACAAAGGGAAATGTGGCATTATGTGAGTGCGTAGTTCATGTACAAATTTGTACGTCTTGTGGAAATATAAATATGACCAGTTTACCTGGAAAAGATCACTCCTCTCCAAATATGCAATGAGCATAAACAATGTTACTAAGTTCTAGTTCTATGCAGTTAGTCTAACCAAATCTGGTGTTTGGTTGCCAGAGAGTGTTGTTATGGAGGTGCTAAGGAGGTATCAGCATCGAACTGAGACTTTAGTTAATGTAATAAGAGGAATGAAAAGGTAATTGGGTGTCAAATTTACTATGATTTATTTTTCAAGTCTTGAATTGTGACAGAATATAAATCTGTCTCCCTCTCCACAGTACTGTGAGCCTTGAGCCTCGTAGAGCAGAGTCTTGGGGCCACTGGGCCCTCACTCTTGTTTCCCAGGGGAACCTGGTTCTCCCTCAGATGAGGGCAAATGTCCCTGACAACGCAGTGGAGGCTCTGCCAAGAGCCCAGGTGTGATCTTTGACCACAACATGACCCTCCTATAAAACATTAAAATATTATTTCTGAGAACACAAGTTAGCTGGCTTTTGGGGAGCAGATATCATTAAGTCTTGCCTTTGCATAACCTGAACATATACAGTCCAGGCATGATGCAGCTTTACCTTAGAAACACTTCCCTCTGGACATTTAATTTTCCCGTAAACTCTTTCCTAACAAAACAGCTCTCTGGAAGGAAGACCAACGTTGGAGGCTGAGGAGGGGCTGCCTGTGGTTCACGCTGTGTGGCCACAGAACCCCAGTGTCCTGCATGGGACTCGGGTACAATTAGAACTGCAACTCTCATTCATTTGTGTATCTTCTCTGACTTGTTAGATGATTTTAAAAATGCTTCATCCTTATTATGAGATGAAAAATTAATGACATTAGTCAGACTCCTGCCCTTTCTTTTTCAGCCTCCACTGCATCTCTTTCCTTTCATGAACCGCTTTTCCCACATTTGAACCCCTAGGGGAAGTTCTGGGAAACTTAATAATTTTAATCCAAGGTCATTTATGAAAACAAAGCTTTTCTGTCTCCTGTGTCAGGCAGCAGGAGTTTCTATCGCGGCTCCTTAGCTTGTGCAGGAGCTCGGTGGGGTGGGGGCAGCTCCTGCTGGGGTGCCCTTTGTGTGTTGTGCTGAAATTTAATAACAGGATGAGGAAGAGAGGAGCGTCATATTCAGCTTAAGTAACCGAGTGGAGAGGAGAGTAGCCCTCATTTGAATAAAGCATGTGGTGAACACATCTATTTGGGAAGCTGCTCATCGCTCAGATACCAAACTCCCTCCCTGGACAAACAGACTCGGCTCCACTGTTTAAAATCTGATCACCTACAGAGCTTCCAGCATGGTGGGCAGTCGGCTCATTATAGGAGGCAAAAAAATTTGGTAAATAAAAGAAAAAGTTATACTAAAGGAACAAAGTTGATGTGCCACAGAGGTGGCACTAAGCAGGTGACAGTGTGGGCTCCCTGTGATTCAGTGGCCAGTTCTCCATTTGTAAACTGAGGATTATGATAGTGTTTACTATTACCAAATCCTACTCTTTAGTGTCTTAATGTAAAGTAGGTAGTTAGACATGAACAGGGGAATGGACGGAGGAAAAATCAGGCTCATTCCATCTTGAGTGATGAAAATCACTTCACCTCAGGCGGCAAGAAAGACCCACCATAAATAAAACCACCTCCTTCGCAGATGGATGTAAAACTGAGAAGGATGAGATTGGTCAAGTCCTGTGAAAATTAGAGTGTCATAGCATCGTGAATCCAACTACTATGTGTGATTATAATGCTGGGAGGGAGGGAGAGAAGAAGGAAGGAAGGAAGGAAGGAAGGAAGGAAGGAAGGAAGGAAGGAAGGAAGGAAGGAAGGAAAGAAGGAAGGAAGGGAGGGAGGGAGGGAGGGAGGGAGGGAAGGAGGAAGGAAAGAATGAAGGCTGGGAAAGAGTTTGACCAGCCTAAGGCCTGTTCCTCTTGGAGCACCCGCAGAGCCCAAGGCCCAGGCCTGGGAGGAACTGCCCATATGCACAGCCCCTGAGGAGGGAAGTTTCCAGACCAAACTGAAAACCTGTCCTGCCTCCTCTCCCTGGAGGACTCAGCGAGGCCCATGCTTCCATTTCCATCAACTTTGTGCTTATTCTAAGTCTCTTGACCGAAATCTTTCTTTCAAGAAGACAAGCACTGAGAGATGGTGTCACCCGGTAAGAGTAAGGCCTGGTGCTCATCTGACCAGGGTTTGACTGGTCATTAATGTTGAATTCCCATCATGCTCCTCATTATCACCCAGGATTTATGTCTAGTTTCCGTCTCTCGGCCACTCTCACCCCTGCTCTGGTTTTTCTCCTCTCCAGGGCTTGTGGCTCTCACATGTCACCTCCGAGCCCAAGTCTGCCTTTTCTCAGATGCCAGCTTTCTACTCCTGACTGGTGTAGGGATTCCCAGGAGAGGAGACCCTCTGGCCCTGTCTTAGTTCAGAGCACAGACCTGGCTTCCTCTGTGTGGCTGCAGGGAGGGGGCACAGGGAACCGTCACTGGAATGGTGGAAGGAAGCTCCTTTAGTAGGGAGGGCTGGCTAGAAAGGGGCTTCCGTGGGGGAGCAGTGGTGGAGGCCCTCACGTGCCTGTCCTTCACTGCCAGCACTTAGCATGGGGATATGGGCACAACGCCCAAAACTCATGGCCACCAGACTCTCCATGCCCTCCTCTGCTACCTTCTTCCCTACCACCCAGGAGCCAACTGAGGGGTGAGAAGCCCAAGTGCCCTCTGCAAGGGGAGCTTCCATAATGTCCAGTTCCTCCTCCCACCGTCCACCATCATCTACCTGGAGCTGAGATGCTGTGGCTTTCTTGTGGTCTCATTTCTTGGGATAGGGTTAAGAGGAAGGTTAGACCTTTTTTGAGAATTATGCTTTTATTCAAAGTGGGGAAGCCAAAGATAGGCTGAGAGAGCCAGGTATTTCTAGAGGAGTGGGAAAGCCCATACTTGTTTTGGAAAGTATTTAAACTATAAATAAAAATGTGGGCCTGAGGAGGTTCCCCAGCCAGCTTCACCCCTTCCCATCACCTATGTGGCCCCTGCACGAACCTGGATTATGTCCAGGCAGTGAGGACCATCACTGCAAATCATCTGAGTTCTGGAACCAGGGGCAGAAATGTTGGTGGCCATAAGGTCAGGACAAGGTCAAGGCTGTGACTTGCTTTCCCTGGTAATTCATGGAGCCCCCTTTAGGAAATTCTTTTATATGCATAAGATGTCAGAAGGTCACATGACCCCAGAGCAAGTTCATAGGGGGCATTGTTGTCTTGCCCAGAGTGAAGCCTGCTGCTGTGCCCTTTGTCTCAACTCTGCCGTTCCCTATGTCTGGAAGCTTGAAGGTTTCATTATTTAGCCCAAGCCTTCATTTTACCTCATTTATGGATGAGCATTAAGAAGGAAAAGTAAAGTTGGTAAAAATAAAATCCCTTATTTTGCTAATGAGAGACATCTGTTTATTCCTCTTGTTCGTCATCGTCTTTTTTTTTTTTTTAACGTGTATTTGCTTAATTGGCAAGTTTTTTTTTTTAATGCCAATCAAGACTGATATGACTTGGAAGCTTATCAGTAGCACAGCCATCTTTTTGTAATTGTAGATACATCTTTAAAAGCCATTACTGTTCACTAAGAAGAGAAAGACTGGGAGAGGGTGGAGCAGGTTGGGAGACAAGAGTGAAACTAAAGACTGAAAGTGGTCATTTAAGGGTCCCCTGAAGATGTCCATTTCCTACCCCCAGAACCTGTGAGTGTGCTCCCTGACATGGGAGATAGGACTCTGCCCATGTGCTTAAGCTGAGAACCTGTCCACGGGGAGATCTTCCAGAGGCAACAGGGAGGGCAGTCTGATTTAAGGTCCTTCTCACAGGAAGGCAGCAGGGCCCATCAGAGAAGGACACTTGGCCGTGGACACTGAGGTCTAGAAGCTGGTAGGACAAACAAGGGTCTCTCCCCTGGAGCCTCCAGAAGAGAGCAGCCCAACTTACACTATGGTCCAGGGATCTCTGACCTCCATAACTGAACGGCAAAAGCCACTGAGTTTGTGGTGACTTCTTAGAGCAGCAGTGGCAAATGGTACAGTCCCCGAACACTGATCCCCAAATGCTAGAGAGCAGATCCACTGTGAAGATGTTTCCTTGGCAGATAGACCAGGGGTATGGCCATTCATGACATTTTGATGAAAAAGGATACTAACACATTGAAACAACAGCTTCTCACTACGTTACCTAAGGGCTTCACTAAGTTGCTGAGGCTGGCTTTGTACTTGCAATCCTCCTTCCTCAGCCTCCTGAGTTGCTGGGATTACTAGAGTACACCACCACACTCAGCAAAGCTGATCTTAATTGGGGCTTCCTGAGAAGATGGGCAGGGACATTCCTTGTTAATATCAGAAGTTTAGCTCTCATAACAAACCCGAAGGGTGACGCTCATCATCACCCCCAGTTAACCAAAGAAGAGGCTGAGGCACAGAAACCTCAGATGTGTGGCTCCAGGTCACAAAGCCAAAGGGAGGGAACAAGGACCTTCCATGGATTATCCAGTAGCAGACAGTACCTGCAACTTCCTTTACAGGAGATTGGGTTGTGAGTACAACATATAGACTAATGAAATCAGAAGGCCAATTTGAATGAGCAAAAGTCTGATTTATGGAAATTGCATAGAGAAATGCATGCTGGGAGCTTTGAGATGTCATTAAGACTCTGAATGTGCATTAAGACTTAATAAATGCTATCCAGGCAGAGAACCTCAAAATGCTTTGGGGGAGAAGGATGAACAGAACCTTTTGCTTCTCCAGTTATGATTATCATTTATGAACAAATAACATGCCATTTTCCAACATGTTTTCATCCTTATTCAGTTTAAATCCTCCACTTCCTTGTTCCTGGCACAGGAAACCCTTTCATCTCAGACAAGACAAAGGTGCTGTTGATTCCACCTTAGCATAAATGTCACACATTCTGCAGAAATAATGGATTCTAAATTAATGTGGCTTTATAGAATTTGCAAAATAATTAATGATGATTACTGGCTTGAATCTGACATGGAGACCTGTGGATTATTGGGGCCACCTGCAAATGACTTTGCAAACAGTTTGATTGTATTTCTCTGTACCCAAGCAATAGTTATTTTGTTATTATTACCATGATAGAATCTGTTTAAATGCATGTTTAATTACATCACAACTACCTAAATGATCTAAGGCAAAATTAAGTTTTCAATATCTGCCAAAATCTTAGATTCTAACTTTGACCTTAACCCCACTCTGTCTCTCTCAACGATTCTAGCACCTAACGCAGAGGTGGCCTCTGACTCCTTTGGGAGAGTGGTCCCTTACGTTTCCTGGGTATTCTGTTCATCTGGGTGTCACTGCGTGTCTGTTTGGAGCTTGTTTTCTCAGGGTTTGCAGGGACCTCTTTGCATGGCTGTGTGCTGCATGTGCGTGGGCAGTGGGCATGGCTGATCACTAGCGGCTGATGACCCCTCGTCAGAGCTCCACCGGCTCTGCTTATCCTTTGAGAAGATGGCTTCCCAGGCTCTTCTTCCTCCCCACTCCCTGATCTTTATCCCAGGAGGTGGGAGGATGTGGCCTCTGGACACAGGTGGGAGAGGAGGGTCCTTCCTTGGTGTGAATCCTCCCAGCCAGCTTAGTCTTGTGGCCCTGATCACCTGTCCCTCACTGGGCTCCTTCTTCCAGAGTTGCTATGGCTGTGCCACCTTGGAGCAAGTCCTGGTGTTGAGCATTCAGCGTCCGTGGTCAGCCAGGACAGCTGTAGCCTGACTCCTGTCCTGGAGACTGGCCTTCCACAGGATTCCGCCAGGCAGGTCTCATGGTGCCTGGGTGCCATGGTGCCACCTTTGTGTGTTCAAAGAACAGAAGGTACTGCCTGGATTCTGGGTGGTCCAGGAAGGTGGGAAACACACCAGCTTGCCCATGAAGGGAAATGATCCAGTCTCTAAGTCTCACAGGTTAGGAAGGCAGGTCGTCAGAAGCATCCTTCCAGCTTTAAGACGGAAGCAGCATCTCCTAGGACAGATCTTTGTTCTGTGCTTCAAAATCAGATGTAAAAGAATCCATTCCTACTCCTGCTCTCTGGATTCTGGAGGGATCATGAGCTCTTTAGAATATGTGGTCCCTTCGACCTTCTCTGTTCCTTATGCACTGTCACATGCCTTCCCAGTTCTGGGCTTCTGGGCTAAATAATTGTGCCTTAATTATTTCAGAATTTGGGAGAATTTCTTTCCACCTAGGTTTGGGGGGCTTTTATTTTCTGCACTTTTCTTTAAACTTACTTAGATCCTACTTGACTCTATTTGATTCAAAGAATTATTTCAAAATAATTGAAGGCATCTCCCCTGGGCCCAGCTTTGTGCTAGGCTGCAGGGACATGTCAGGCCCAGGATGGGCCCCAGTGTGCTCACAGTGCAGGGAAGCAGCTCCCTGAACAAACTTGCAAAATCCACATTTGGGGTTGTTGCCTCTGTCTTTTTACTACCCCGGATGGATTTCTCTGTAGTTGTTCTATATTTATAGCAATTTCTTTTTGCAAGATCAATGGGTAAGAGTGAGTGCCTAATAAATCAGCAGCCTGAATGTGACAAGATGTCCTCACATCGGAGTAGGCTGTCACCACCAGGGCCATGGTCATTGGCTTTTCCTTGACCATTCATCATGGCTCATAATTAATTACGGCTCTTAAATCCAAGGCGTCATTACAGAGATTATAAATAATAGAACACTCTCATGTTGGATTATCTATTTATATTTTTGTAAATGTCTTTCCCTTCCCTTTGCCCCAAGGGAGCAGCAGCAGTGAGTCTTTGTGTGAGAAATTCTAATTAACATTCTTAGGTCTCACATGTTTTCTTCTCTCCTGCACCAGGAAAAAAAAATTCTTGTGTATTGTCTACTATTCCAAAACGAAAAGGAGACACTGAATATTGACTTTGGCATGGGCAGAGCATTAATTAGCATGGGACAAGTGCCAGGGCACCTCTAGGTGCCATTAAGGGATAGCTGCTTTCTTTGAAGTATAAAGTTGCTCAGAACAGGGGTCCCCATTGTGGAATCCCAGAGCTGGAATACGGCCAGCTCTGAGGATGGCTTCCTTGCCAGGGCATTCTGCTAGGGATCAAATAAGAGATGTAGCCCAATTTTGTTATGAGTTGTGGCTTTAATGCAACAGAACCTAGTAGGTGGGGGTGGCTGCTCCTGGAACGGCTAAAAGCAATGAATCAAATCATGTTTTTAAGTGAATACAGCAAAGGTTTCTAATTCTTATCCTACAACAAAGACCTGGGACAGGTGTCTTTCTTGCCTTTGTACTCCATTTCCCAGGCTCCCCACATTTTTATGGGAATCCTGCATGGAGTAGCACCTGGGACAAACCCACATCTCCCACAGCCAGTGCTGGAAACTGGTCCACAATCTCCTAGCCCTGAGTGGTAACAAAATTGCCATGACTCTAAGAAACCCTTTTAAATTCACAGGCTTTCTTTGCTCATCCATGCTTGCCCTCCTCTCCAGGAACATAGAAAAGGGGGAGCATGAATAGAAGGCTCACCTACAACACTGTTAACCAAAGCAACAGGCCAGTGGGACTCCCCCATGGACTAGCATCTCAGTCCCATCCACAGCCTGTGCCTGGGGGCTCTCCACCCTTGCCTGGCAACTCTGGTGCACCCCAGGGGTCAACAGAAGCTTTGCCTCCTGAGGGAAACCTGCCAATTCGGAAAAGCAGGTCAAGTCCTACACTTTGTACCACATGTGTGCAGTTTCCTGACTATTTCGTGGTTGTGCTTTTCCCCATATTTGTGTGGCTTGTTCAAGGCCAGTCTCTCCTTTGGGACTGGGGGCTGTGTATTTGTACTGCCATACTTCAGCTCCTAGCAGAAGGTGTGGCATATTTAAGCAGCCAATAAACTATTTTTGAGAGGCTTAATGGAGGACTTAGTGGCCCAGAACACTTCTCTGTCACCAGCACCTTGAACTAGAGAACTGTCTGCACATGTTAAAATTGCTGAGGTACCATGCGTTTGAGCACAGCATGTCTGCTGCCATCACTCTGCTTAATGTAGGATTTCCATCATCTCCCCTGTAACTTCTTCCAATCCCCCTCCCTCATTTCAAAGGAATCTTTGCTAAATTTCTCACCCAACACATCCACTCATGCAAGACCACACATTTACCCTAATGAGGCAGCACTGAGCGGGTCTCGAGGCATGTGTAAGAGTTTTTCCGAGAGGAGAGAAAGTCTGTTTCTTTAGCTGTCCGATAAACTCAGAAGTCCATCACTTTATATCACTCCCATCTAAGAACATGTCAGCCCCCTTAGAAAGCCTCTCCTTCAAGTCTGCCTGCCCATGGAGAAGGGTCTCTGGCCCAGGGACTTATTCAGCAGCTGACAGATGTATCAGCCTCTGAAGTTCAGCACAATGAACCCACCCTGTCCTTCATGCGCCACCTGATGTTCGGGATCCCACCTTGAGTGGCCATTCATACTTTCTTTATGCCAAGTCTATGGTTTTTCAGAAAAGCAGATTCTCCTGGGGTGGGAAGCAGGTCAGCCAGCCTTTAACCCTCCAGAGCCCATGTAATATTTATCTGAAGACAGGTTTAATCTGATCTTTGAAAAATCAAAGACAGGGCCCAATGGAAGAGGGACCTCCCTGGGGAACGTGCACCTTCCCCTTCTCCACCCACTGTGCTGTGGCGGGGCAACACCTAGGCAGCCTCTCCTCGCTGCCTGTGCTTGGCACAGAGCAGACACCAGTGCATGTATATCTACAGGAAAGAGCTGAAATCTATTGCTCGAAAAGTACGGTGTGCGTAGATCCCACAGGGTCTCACTGCAGGCAACTGATGGATCCAGGGTACACCCCCCCATCGATACCCACAACCCTCAAACCCCCACAGCAACTCAGAGAAGTCCCAAACACCACTTCCATCCTCTTACCATATCACGCAGAGACCAGGGAACACAAGGTGAAAGCCAATCCGATCTAATAGTTTCCTGCCTTGTATTTGATCTCATTTTAGAAAATTTTATCAATTGAATGGTTAATAACCATCAACAGAGTTTAACCTCCTGCGACATTTCTTAGCATGTGAAAAGATGATAAGCACTTGGGATTGGGAAGACGGAGAACAATTGAACTAATAGCTTCAATTGGAAGGGTCGGGTACAAAGGGCTGGAACCTGTGGGAGAGTATTTTGGAGTGTGTACACCACACTAACAGGACCAGTGACTTGTTCTTCAAGATCTAAAAACAGAGCAAAGCATCCACACAAACAAATCACATATTTTCTCTCACAAGAAATATATTAAATATGCAATACTCACAGAAGAGAGCAGGCAATCAAATCAGTTTGGTGCATCTCCTGGGCAGAGAGGGTTTATAAGGCTCCTATGGGAATGTTGGCTGGGGTGTGGTTTTAAAGTTTGGGGTTTCATCAGGTTCTGCAAAGTGCTGTTTTCACTGATTCACACTATGTAACACAGCCACCTTCATACTCGGCTGACAGGATGAGTCTTAAACTTGAAACACCTGTGTGTGTGGGGGGGATTGCTGGATTTATCTCTTCAGTGATGGCTGGAGTGACTGTGTTGCTTTTGCTTCATGTTGTGTGGTCTTGTTTTGTTGTTGTTGTTGTTGTTTTGTTGTTTTTGTTTTTCTCTCTTTCTTAGAGGGAAGGACTTTAATGCACCCTTGTATTTTTTCCCTTTTGGAAGGGTGTGTCTTATTCATGGCCATCATCCCTCAATGTCACCTGTAGGAACTGGTAAGCCCCTTAATGCCAGCTGGTAAAACAAGACAGAGAAGTAGCTTGTGGTCAAGATAAAGGCTGATTGGCTGCGTGGGAGACTGGATGCTCGGATTCCATGCAGTCACTCAGGGCACCAAGATCCTCCCACTTTATGGCTCCACTGCACTCTATGATTCTGCCATGTCCTCTTTATTGGTCAGAAGATGAAGGGAGAAAAGGAACAAGACTGTGTAGGAGTATTACATGTCCCAAACCTGGGAGAAGTGTACACAATGTTTTTCTATAGTCTACTGGTTCCTGGAACCCTGACTTTCCCTGAATGATGCCACCTGAATGCAGTGGGAATGAAATATGTAATCCAAGTCCAGGTTCATGGAGAAGGAAATTGAGTTTCATGGATCTATCAAGTAGCACATTTTAGTACTTCTCTTCATAGAGAACCTACCTGCCTTCATAATATGAACTGAAAAACACAGAAGTACCTTAGCAGACTCACAGCCATGGGGGTTAGATGTGGAACATAGAGCCCACGATTCACACATTGCTGTGTAAGAATTGATCATGGATATATGCATCAGGCTGGGGAGGATTCAGGAACCACTGTGTGCACACAGGTGTTGAGAAGTCCACTATTTCTGGGTCCAGTGGTGGTGGCAGTCTATTCCTATCATGGCTTGGTTGTGAGGTGTCCCCTACAAGCTCCTGTTAATGCAGGGATATTCAGAGGTGAAGTGGTTAGATGACAAGAGCCGTGACCTCTTCAGTCCATGCTAGTTGGAATGGCTGGTGGTGACTGTGGGGTGCTGTGGTGGGGTTGATGAGACGGGTCACTGGGGGTTTGTACTGGAAGGGTTGTTCTTCATGCAGCCCCTTTTCCCCTCTCTCTTCTCTCTCTCTTTCTCTCCTCTCTGTTGCCATGACCTGAGCTGCTCTCCTCTGCTACACCTTCCATTGTGAGGTTCTGCATCACCTCAGGCCTGGAGCTGTGAAGCTGGCTGACCATGGACTGAACCTCTGAAACCATGAACCAAAACAAACATTTCCTTTTCTAGGTTTTTTTTTGTCAGGTATTTTGTTCCAGTACCGACAAGCTGACTCACATGTTTCTCCACACTGCAGAATCCCTGTGCTTCTCTACCTGGCCATTTCCTGGAAGGTATCCTAGCCTTGGTAAGCAGCTATGACAGACAGCACAGATTGTGGGTTTGCACAAGAGGCACTGATTCCTCACAGTGCTGGACGCTGAAAACCCAGGACCAAAGAGACTGCAGAGGGGATGTTGAGTGAGGGTTTCTTCCTGGTTCTGACTTCGCATGGCAGATTGGGGAGGGGGCTCTGTTGAGAGCCACAGCCAAACCGGCCAACAAACTTCCAGCTGATTGGCTCTTCTGCGGTGATGCTCATTGGGCTGTTCCCCCCCCCCTTCAGACCACAGAGCTGCTCATTGGGGGACTCTTTTGGCTCCACCCATGCGACCCAGCCAATCGGCCTCAAGAGTGGGAGGAGTGGGGGTTGAGAGGCTCACTGGAAGCCCGGTGGTGGCAGTTGGGCTCTGAGGGAATTCCTGAAGAGCTCCTATGGTGTGGTGTGTTTGTGTTCTAAAAATAAAGTTTGTTTCTGCTTGACAAGTGGCTCGTGAATTGTTCCCAGCCAGACTGCGGCAGGGCTCCCTGGGGCTCTATTATGAGAATGTGCATCCCATCCATGAAGATCCATGCTTATGACCCAAATACCTCTCCAAGGACCACAACTCCAAATACCATGACATTGGTGATTAGGTTCAACCTCAACATTTGTTGAATGTGTATGTTGTGGGACCCACATACCAACACTATAGCTGAAGGACTCTGAGTGCTGTTCATGTAAGTTGAATCTTGAATCTCCTTTCCCATTTCCAATAACTGGGAAAATTTCATGGTATTCCTTAATAAACACCTCCCTATTGCACCAGAGTAAACCTAGTTATTTACAATTAAAAACAATATGGTAGCCCGTTTATTATAGAGAAAACCAAATCCACTGGAACAAGAGACAGACACCTATCACATGGGCTACACATGGCTATGAAAGAGTTTAATCTGGGCCACCCAATATTCTTTTAAAGATTGACAAAGGGTAGGAAAGACAGTGGAATGAGATGGACATCACTACCCCAAGAAGATATATAAAGACACAAATGGTGTGACTACTTTGTGTACAACCAGAGACTTGAAAAGTTGTGCTCTGAATGTGTACTGTGAGTTGAAATGCATTCTGCTGAAATGTATAATAAGTTAAAATAAATAAATAAATTTTTTAAATTAAAAAAAAAGATTGAGGGGCTGGGGATGTGGCGCAAGCGGTAGCGCGCTCGCCTGGCATGCGTGCGGTCCGGGTTCGGTCCTCAGCACCACATACCAACAAAGATGTTGTGTCCGCCGAGAACTAGAAAATAAATATTAAAAAATTCTCTCTCTCTCTCTCTCTCTCTCTCTCTCTCTCTCTCTCTCTCTCTCTCTCTCTCCTCTCTCACTCTATCTTTAAAAAAAAAAAAAGATTGACATTTTAAGAAAAAAAGAGGGCTTTCATCGCTCGAAATAGTGTTATCTGGCTTCCCTTGACAAAGGAGAATATCTTTCCACTTTAAGAATTGATATGTTAAAATGGTTAGAGAAATTGATCCTTTCATTTATTCACCGAGCACACATGAATTAAATACCCATGATTTACCAAAGCTTGATAAAATAGAGCCCCAACTCACAGAGCTAATTGCTTTTGTTCAGATTTCACCACCTAATGGAGGTATAAAGGTGAAATTAACTCTGTTGATGTGACCATGGGTAATATCATTTATGTCCATTTTCATTTTAATTTGCGGGAAGGGCCTGCTGAGTGTCAGAGCCCTGCCACCTGCCCTTGAGCAGGAGGCTTGGAGGTGTGGTGAATGTCCCTACCCCCACAGGAAGCACCTGTCTCCTGAGGAAAGAGAAGCAGTGCTCAGAGCTGGGTGACTCACTCCTAAGTCACTTGCTGAGGGCTTTCTCTCCAATTTCACCAGCAATCCTCAGGGCCATGCCGTGATGCCTGAGCTGCCCTTGTTCTCTTGGAACAATCTGGATTCAAAGATAACACTCACTGGGGTCACCAGGTTTTAAAAGATCCCTGTGGTATTCGAAGCCTGGTTCTGCTCTTCAAAGAGACTTGCTCAGACATGGAGGAAAGCCTCAGACACAGAGCGCAGAAGTGTCATTGCCAGAGGCACAGGTTTCGGGTCCTGTACTTTCACTACAAGATTCGAGTCCTGGGGAGGACATTTCGTGCCTGGTCCTATCCTGGACTTTGAGTTCACATGAGTTTTTAAATTTTGCCTCTGAAGATTAGTTTGTGATGTGTTAGCTTGTTCTAAGATTTGCAAATTCACTTGGGTTGTTAGAAGCAACCCTGGGTCTTTACCCTAAGAGGAAACCATTCAATTTCAATTCTCTATATTGGCTTTGAACTTTCCAAACTTTAAAGACCTTTTTATGTAGGGGTAAGCTCTTTATTTTAAAAAGAGTGTCTTGCAGTGGGATAATGCTGTCATTTTTGCTGATAGCATTTACACTTCTTTCCCATGCATGTCCCTAACCACCAGGACATCCTCAAGGCAAGGAGGACAAGGATGTCACAGAAGGAGTAGTGAGCATCACCATATTCAACGTGGAGGAAGCACTGCCAAGGAAGTGAGTGAAGGCAGGAGTCAGTACACCCTTGGCTCTGCTGCCTCCACACACATGGTGGGTCCTGCTCAGAGGTGGGGGTAGTTGACATCCCATCTCCATTCCACTGCAGCTGGCCAAGCTTACCTCTATGGTGGGAATTTCAGAAGGGATGGAAGCAAGAGTCCTGGGTTCTTATCCCTAATCCTAAAGATTCTGCATGTATTAGAATTTGGAAAAAAAATTTAAACACTTGGAGCTTTGATTTCCTATTTTAAAACATATTATTTCATGTCTCTTCATCCCAGGGCAACATGTGAGGGTTTATAGGCAATCCGATCATATTTTAATCAGAAAAAAAAGATGAGCCACATCATTACAAAATTTATAAAATATATTATAAAGTTAACTTCTAAACTTTGAACTAAAAGATCAACATATATTTTAAGTGTATTATCTCACTAACGACTGATACAGTGCATAAGCAGATACCAATTAAAGCCAAACACATTGATAATATCTTTAAATGTTGGAAGGCATTATTGTTTTGCATGCATCTTTTAAAAATCTTTCTATTTGCAGTAAGATTTTCAGGAAATGGTTTTGGCAATCTGAATGCTTTAAATTAAGTGTGATTTTGACCCTGTAATTCTGCTTCATTGGAAATATGTTAAAAATAGGAATTTGTATGGCAGTTATTTAAGTATACTTCTTACAGTGAGGGAAAATGTCTCTAAATAGGAGACTGATTAAATGTCTCATGAATACTATCAATATGAATTAGAAAAAAATAAATAGGGACAGATAAAATAAAAATGATATCTCCGTGAAAATAATAAAATGGATGTTAGATTACTGTTTGGTGGGCCTGAGAAGATGCATTAATAATAAAAGAACATAATTATTAAACAATATGTACAGGCAACTTTATTTTTGTATAAAATGCACAAATACCAAAATATTTATGGATGGTGTAAGTGATTTACTACTTTCTCCTTGCACCTTTCTTTGAATTTCTGATTCCTTCATCATTTTTTATAACTTAGAAAAAATTAACTCCATAATATGACATTGCACTCATTTACCAATTTGTCTTTCCTCCTGTTGGTGAAGTTGTGTTGGAATGTACTGAAGAGTCATTATGCAAAAGATGTCTGGATTTGTGTGAAGGCTCTGCAGAGCCCATGCCTGCAGCTGTCATTCAGAGTTCTGCTAAATGGATACATCCTGAGGATTACAGTAGCTCAGCCTGGGTGTTCCTGGAGGAGAGTGCGTGCAAATCCCCACAATGCTCCAGGGCTGCTGTTGGGTAGCGCCATCTCAGTTCCTGGCAGGCCATGCAGCTGCAAGTGTTTTCTTCCACACAAGAAAGTCAGTTCTTGCTTCCTTGTAGCTGCTGTGGAGGATGCGCCAACAAGTTTTATTATGTACCAGTTTTTACTAGATCACCAAACCCTTAAGGACAGTGCCTGCCTGTCCCACAACTGAAATTTATTTTTTTCCATGTCAAAGGACAGAGGTAGTCAAGGACCAAGGCTGCATCACCATAGTAATTGAAGACCCATTCTTCTTTGATATTTCTGTTTGTGAAAAAAAAAAAACTGTCTCTTTCTCATTTGCATAGGGTGGGGCTATAATTTCAGCCTCCCTCCCAGGTTGGGTGGTACCACATGTTCTGTTCTGGCCAGGGGAATATGGGAAAACTGGTATCAATTTCTTATCATCTGGTTCCCAAATTTCCTTGAGGCTGTGGGTTAATGGTTTCCCTCTCCTGATTGACTTGCAGGCCACGCATTCAAGATGTCAGTGTTCCAAAATAGAAGAAATCTGGACATTTGAGTAACAGGAACAGAATCCACACATGGAAGCAGTTGAGCTGTGTGTCTTAACAGCTTTCTGTTCTCAGCCAGGATGTAGTTACAAAGCACAAAGGCCAGGAGGCTGCAAGATGGAAAGAGCCAGAGTCTCAGAGTGACTTCCTGGAGAGGAATCCCCTCCATCTCCTCCCTGAATGGTGACCTGAGCAAGGAATAAAACAATCCTATCATATTGACCCATAAGTCCTTAGGGCCCTCTCCCACTCCACAAAACTATGTGGTCTCATACCCTGTTGGCATTTTTATCGAAGACTCCATTGGGACTACAGATGCTGTAGGGCATAATGTACTATCAGGCAATATTAAGCTGGATCTGAAGTAATGATTTGGGCCAGAAAATGTAATAAAAATTTAGAGTTATTACAAAATTTAGAATTCCAGAAATTTTATATAAAATATTAACTTGTGGCATCTTTTGAATAAAGTCTCAAAACCCTCAGCCTGCATACACACCTGATGGATTTTGACCAGCCATGTGACAGGGGTCCAGCAACAACTGAGTCCCCCAGCTCACCACCAGCAAGTCAGGCTCCCTCAGCTTTGGGTCGTCCAGTTTCAGTGGCTGAGGACTCCAGTTCTAACTGGCAGTGACAAGATGTCCAGGGAGAACCAGTCACCACCTGCAAAATGGTCTTGGGATTCCAAATTGCCATTTCGCCTTTTAGAAGGAGTTCAGGTACTGCTTAAGTTGACAAAACACGCTCTTGATTCATTTCTTGTCCAACTTCGTGTTGTGACCTCTGGTTCTTTGAAAAGCAAAGAATGACAAAACTTAATGATTTTTTTTTCTTTTGAAAATCCTTCCCATGTAGACTCCCAACCTTTCCCTCCTGCTTTGCCCGGGCAGTCAGAAGGAAGCACTGTTCTGTGGTTGAGGTCTCCCGTCGGTCAACTTTCCTGATGTTGTAACCATGCCCTAACCTTGATCCACAGAAGACATCCATCAGTCACCTGAAGTATGAAATCCGATTCACTATTGATTGTTTTAGAATTCTTTTCAAGTGTGCGATTTTAGGACAAGCTTCCTTATCAGAGTGTTCCTGAGCCCTTTCTGAGGCCTTACAGTTTCCCTTCCTGCCTAACCCCTGTTTTCCTTCTTCTTGCACAATCACTGATGTGCTGAGGGTGCTGACGATTTGCACCATGGATGCAAGATACATGGACTCCATGGAAAAGCAAGATGGATGATCCAGGGGAGGACTGCAAGGAGGAGGCTGGACTCCACAAAACTTACTGGGTATGAGCTGGTTTGGAGGTCTCCTGGCAGGAGTTTTAATGCATCTGCATAATAAACGCACCCACCTCCACCACAGCAGCTTACAGCTTATATGGCACTGGGAATGGCCACATATGGTCAGTTATGTGAGGGAGGGCAGGGCTCTTGGAGACACAGTGGAGGCTTCTTGGTGGATCCAAGGCTGTCCTCCCCTCTGCCTGCCTCTGGTCCCTCCCGTCAGTCTAGACAATCTCACTCCTTTTGCTGACCATGCGGGGGGCATCCATAAAACCACTCTGGTTACGGCTGTCAGGTCTTGGTGACAGTGGCAGTGGCATTTCAGAGAGGTCAGCCTCAGAGACCAGGCATTTCACCTCATGAGAACCATCTCAAGGGGTGGGGGTGGGGGTCATGAAGATGATCAGACTGCAGCGTGGCTTTTTGAATAAACCCTGAGCCCACTCCCATGCCCACACTCCTCCTGTCTTCTTGCTTTCCTCCATTTCTCTTTCTCTCTGTATCTCTCTCTTCCCTCCCTCTCTCCCTTTTTCTTTCCCTCAGCGTGTTCTCATGTTTGTTTAAATACCTGGGAAGTCAAGTGAATGCATGGTTCTGACTCTGGGGGGTCCACCACTGGGGTCTCCATGTTCTAAGTAAACAATTTGGATGATCTTCCTTGTGGGCCAGGGGAAGGCGTGCCCTGTCTGGTGTAACTGAACCATCAGGAAGATCAGGCTGCAGGTACAGCTGTGTCCAGTTAGTCACTGAACTCCATTCTTCTCCCATCTTCCAGCTTTTCCTTCTTCTCTGTCAAGCCTGTCACCACTCAGGATGGAATACGTGGGCAGCAGGCTAAGATAACATTTTGAAAACAGATCCAGTGGTTATTTGGAGTTTTATGAGATGTGGTTGGAGAAATAGGAGACTTGATATCTTCTCATTCAGGGTTCCTTTGAAAGTGAGAGGCTGGTCAGAATGAAATCATTAACTCAAAGTGAGAGGACCGAGAAGCCACCCCTGCCTGATAACGACCCAGTGAGTGCCCACGAGGTCGCCAGGTTGATGGACAGGCAGACAGATGCAGCACGGGGCTCATTATTGAATGTGTGTGGGTGCAATGCTCACCTCCCCAGCCACTGACCTGGCTGTCCTCCCTGGGGCTTGTGTGGTCAAACCCTCAGTCCTGAGTCTGTCCCTGTGTCCCCAAGGTGGCAGATACTCTGTAGGAGTCCATGGATTACCCTAAGCCCAAGCCCCAGACAGAAGATGGAGGGGAGAGGAGAGCCCTCCTAGCACCCTCATTAGCAGAGAGCAACCATGTTGCCCAGAAGGCTCCCCGGCCTCCCCTCTCATCCACCAGGGGTGGCCAAAGGGAACTTTCAAGAGGTGGCTCAGCCTCAGGAATAGGTAACTGGGAACAGTGCCCCCCCCCATCAGCTCATGGGGAGAGAGAACAAAAGTGTCCACATAGAGAGGGGAGGGAGGGAGGGAGGGAGGGAGATAGAGAGAGAGAGAGAGAGAGAGAGAGAGAGAGACTTAGACATCCCTGTCCTCATTTATGCATGGCCAGGCCTGAGCCTCCTTCTGTGTGACTCGGCTGACTTGCTTACAAATATTTATTTTTCTTTCCCCTGAATACATAGATTTTTGATCTTAAGATTCCCCTGCTTTCTTTTCTAATAATAAGGCTCAGATTATTAAAAAAAATTTAAAAATCTTCACAGTGAGAATTATTAATTCTCGTTAGTGGGGATTAGAAACATGGCATGATATTTTAAAAGTATCCCAAAGTAATTACAGCTTATCAGTCATTCAGTTCAAAGCCAATAATCCTTCAGATTTTCAGCAATTACTGTCACCACCTATATCAGTTCATGTACCCCAGGATTATAAAGTACCACAACCAAATAAAGACAAGAGGAAAGGAAACTAATCAATACGAATGATCTAACTTCGTATTCCTCAGTTCTTGAAGACTGTCTTGATCTGGTGGAAATCAATCCTCTAAACGGTGGTAGTTTATTAATATGTAACTAAACGTGACCTGATCATGATAAGATTGTGAATCTTTCACTGTGACAAACTCACAAAGCTGAGAAGTCCCCACAGTCCTGTTTTGAGGAGCAGGTCCCTTCAGTTTGGCGTGTGGTCCTGTGCCCTGCACTGTGTCCGGTGTCCAGCGCCTGCAACCTGACTGAGCATGGAGCTCCTGGCGCAGGAGCCTGGGCCAGGTGGGTCCAGTCCCCTCCCCTGAGGCGGATGCCGCCCCCTTCCACATTTTCTGAGGCTCATGTTCAAATGGTCCTTTTGGCTCTCAGATTCTCACTTCCCAGTTGCTGGTTTTGCTGTGCAGTCTATAAACCCAGACCTGAAACACTCCATTCCTTGGAGCCCACCCAAGACTCTGTCACCTGGAAGGCACCGTGAGGCCCTTCCAGGGGTTCTCCTGCCGGTGGAGGAGGGCAGGAGGGAAGGAGAGGGAGCGCCACCCGCTCCCTCTGATAGTCTCAGGGGTTCTCTTGCTGCCACTCTTTAAATATTGTGCCTGAACTGGACTTTGAATGTGCTGCTGGTAACCCCTTGCAAGAACAGAACGGGAGCAGCTTGCGCCAGCAGCTTCATTTAGCATAAAGACACTCAGCTGAAGGCCGGGTGCTCCCCGAAGGGGGCTTTCCCAGGACACCTGCTTGGTGCCCTGCAAAATACAGCTTCTCCTTAGGGTTCTTGCTGCCAAAGTGCTTGCGTTAACTTTGGGTTCTTATTTTTTCAGCTTTTCTAACTTCTTCAGAGTTGGGTAAAAAAAAAAAAAAGTAAAGCTGTCTTCCTCACTGGGCTGGAAAATTTGCACTCAATTTCCATTATTTTGAAAAGGCACTTTGTTGGGCCTAATGGTTACTGGGCTCCTGGCTGAAATTTACTTGTGATTATTATCACTAAAAGGCCTCCGAATCTGCTCGGGAGGCCGGGGAGCAGGTGGTTTCCAGCAGGTGCAGTGGACACTGGACACAGGACTCCGCCCTTCCAGGGTTCCTCTGAGGGCGCCTTCCTGCGGCTCTCATTTCAGTTTGTTTCTGATTGTGCCCAGCACGGTGAAGCCCACCTCCTCCTCCAGACTGAGCGGCCACCTGGATTGGAAGTTCACCGGTGCTGGTGTGCAGTTCCCACCTGTGGAGCCCGCCTGTCCCCAGGGAAAGGCCTCCTTGGGGTTGTTTTATCTAACAAGCTTCCTGGTAATCCTCGTGGTCCCTGGGAACTTAGTGTGGGAACCACCAAGTCAGAGAAAGGCCCTAGATATTGTAACTCGAGATCATCAGCTGCGAAGGCACTTTTGTGAACCACCAAGCTGAGGACCCGGGGACACGGCGTCTGACACCAACCTGTAACTCTTGGCTTTACCTAGAGTGGGAGAGGGGCACCGACTGCTGTGAACCCTGCCTGGGCCTCCTTCCTGGGAGTCAGACACCTCAAATCACCTGCCCGTCACTCACCTGGTGCCACCGGCTCTTGAGTGGGAGGGGCGGTGTTGTGCAGGTCATGGTGAGCCATGTGGCATCCTGGACACACAGGTAAGTGACTCTGAGATGCTGTTCCTGTTTCTCCTCTACCATCTCTTTGTCCTGGTGTGGTGACCTCTTAAAAATAAGCCACCTTACCACTGTGTGAGTGACATTTGGGGAACAAGGGAAGCAACCCCTTGTGTCCACACAGCCTGTCCTCTTTACCAAGCAGGGATCTCCCGAATTCAGGGGAAGGTCTGAGTAACTAAACTCACCCAGGCAGCTTCCGGCTAGTGCAGGGGAGTCCCTTCGCTCCCTGCCTTCTCTGACAGGCTCTGGGACGGCCCTGGGTGATTCTCTTGCAGTGGGTGCCTTTGCTCAGTGACAGGAAGAGGCAAAGAGTCAACAGTGTCTATTCAGGATGGCAAATCTACCTTTATTTCCTTAGCCCCGCACAGCTTGAATGAAAGTTTTTTTTTTTTTTTTGATGAAAAATAAATTAAAAGAACAAGCAAGAAGTAAATACCTGTGGCTTTGTTCCCAGCCCAGGCTGCAGCAGGCGCTGCTCTCTTTACCTTTCAATTTGAAAATGGAATTCATCTAAACAAAGGCACCTTCGCAACCTGTTCCCTGTCTCAGGGGCAAAGGTCAGAGCATGTTTATGACATATGTGTCCCCGTCTGAATTCCCTCTGGTGGAGTGGGATCCTGGGCCAAGCTAATGCAATTAATCCTGGGGTCCCAACTTGCTAACATCTTGTGAAGATTAATGACCTCGACTGAAAAATAGGTAAGATTTGCCTCTTCTGAGCAGAATCTACTCAGTGGGGGAGAAATGATAGTACTGGAGACGTAGCTTCTCTGACAACATAATCGTTTTACCTTGACATTTCAAATGATGACTGTGTTCTGTGATTCCTGTTGCCTTTTATCTGGGTCTTACTATTTCTCCTCCTATTTATTATTATCGCCCTATTAGTTGTCACTTAGTTCATGTAAAATGATTCATCCCTGCAAGACAGTAGATTTCTGGTATAATTTGAAGGCTCGGTGATAAATGAATCTCAACGTAAATGGTAATATTCTTTTTATTGACAAAATATCTAGAACAATATGATAGGACATATCTCTTTCTTTATTGCATTTTGAAAAATACACTTTGCAGTTGTTGGTGTCTTTTATAGAAAGGTTGGGAGGAGAGACAAAGAAGCCAACATCAGCAAGGAGAACTTAGGGGTAAATGTAGATAATTCGCCTTTGTGAATCACAGTCACCTGCTTTAAGATTCTGTCCAGTGTTCGCTCTTCCAAGTCAGACATTGCTTCACGCCATTTGTCTAATGCCGCAACCTTGACTTTATTTTGCTAAGAATTATCTTTCATACTTTAGCAGAAAGTCAAAGCTTTATCTCAATTTTACAGTGATTGTTCCCGTGGAGTAAAAAGAAAGCAGATGAATAAAAGGAATGAAACTGCTCACGGAGAAGAACAGCTCCCACCCATCTAGACATGGG